>NC_039366.1:84577375-85987123 GCF_003573695.1 Papaver somniferum
AAAAAAAAAAGAAAAAGAAAAAGAAAATAAATAAAAATTATTACAATCCCAAATAAATAATTAAATTAATTATTACAAGCCCGAATTTGAATTTAAATGAGGCCCAAGTGGGTTAACTCATGGGTTAGGCTTACTTGTTTTTTTGGAGGGAAGCCCAAAAATAGGCTTTTAGTCACCTTTTAGTTGCAAAGCCCAGTTGGGCTTTATGATCGTCCTAAGCAGCTCATGTTCAAGCCCAGCAGCAACAGGTGGAGCAGAGCCCAGCAGCAGCAGCAACGAAGCCCAGCTCACAGAAGACCACGAGCCCAGCAACAAAAGGAGGCAGAGCCCAGCAGCACTTGGTGAAGCCCAATTCAGAAAAGTACAAGCCCACTAGAAGAGGGCAGAGCCCAGCAGCTTCACTTCAGTTGGCAGCCCAGCAGCTTCACTTGGCAGCAGCAGTTGCTTTGGTTCACCAGCAGCAGCAACAGCAACAGCAGCAGCAGACTTTGGCTTGGCAGCAACAGCACAGCACAGCTTGGCAGAGAAGGCACCAGCAGCAGCAGCAACAGCAACAGCAGCAGCAGCAGCAGCAACAACAGCAGCAACAGGCTTTGCAGCAGGCTTGGCAGCAACAACAAATAATGCACAGCTCCAGCAGCAGTTAGCAAGTGAACAAGATAGCAATGAACACACACAACTATGCAAGCACAACAAGGCCACAACAGCTATGAAAACTTCAAAAATATGGCAGCCAGCTCCCCGGCAGCGGCGCCAAAAACTTGGTGTGAAAATGGGGAGCACACAAAACACTTGCAAGTATACAAGGTCAAGATTTATAATATAGTGATGAGTGGGGGTTTGTCCACAGGGATAGGAGCATACAAGAAGTCTTCCTAGCTAAAGTGTGCAGTGAACTAAGGGCAGTGAAGGGTGACAGTGACAAGTTTCTAGAGTAGAAGTGAAACAAAGGCAGCAGCCTAAGGCAAGGGTATTGAGCAATAGTGACTGACAAAGAGAAAAATGCAGAATTGTGTGAAGTAACTAAGGCAATTGAATCCACCTTGTGCCCTAATCAAGCAATGCAATCTAGGTTTAGTTGGAGTTCCTAAGCATACATCTAGAATGAGATGAAAATCAGCTTGCTCACTGATATGCCCCTAGAATTGATTGTCTTTTGACAGCACAATCAATCACAGGCATGCCAGAGCACTGAGTACTTCTCATTGCTCAAGCAAACAGGCAATAAGAACACTATCCTAACCATGCATCATCCAACAGTGCACTAGGCTTCATCAGAGCCCTAGTTGCAGTGAATTAGCTCATGCTAGACATGAGTATAACCAAAGCATTCATACAACAAACTAAAATCAAATGCAACAGATATACAAGAAACACACATTCAACTGTTGCTAAACAGAAATTGGGAAATTGAGAATTGATTCAATAAATTGTTCACTGGCTAGCCCAGAGATAGTTTATAACACAACCCAACAGTACATATTTATACCCACAGATTAAAATTAGGGTTCTTCCCCCTTTTTCCAAAAGTCAGAAATTAGGGTTACCTAATTTGTTGAAAATTGAGCCTTGAAATCGAGCACCCATGCTTTGAATCGTCCTTATGCTCCCTCCTGAATCTTCTGCTACCATTAATTTCCCTAAATCGAGATGTTTTATCAACCTCACCTAGGACAGTTGGTGAGAGAGGATAAAACAGCTAGGTTTAGGGGGATTGTTTGGGGGTTTGTTCTGTCGGGTGATGGTGGAGGTTATGGTGATGGTTGAATGATTTGGGGAAAGGATGGTGGAGTGATTTGGGGGAGAAGATGGTGGAGTGATTTGGGGGAAGGGTCACTGTTGCAGGAGAGGGGAAGAAGAAGAAAGAAAGAGGAGAAGAATGGGTCGATAGTTTAGGGTATAGGTATAGGTTGCTAGGGTGTTGAGCAGGTGTAGAGGATTTTGATGTTTCGCGAAGCTGGACCGATGGATGGGAAGATGGCAGAACAATCTGACGGCGAGATGGAGTGAAGCTTGTAGCGACCGCTGGATTATATAATACAACAAAATCAACGACGCCAGATGGAGTTAGGTGTTGTAGTGTTAGGCGGAGATATCAAACTTCGATGTACAGCAAGGGAGCGACCGTCGGATGCTTCTGAGAACTGATCTGATGGCTGAGAACGGAGGCGTTTTTGTGTGTAGAAAATGAGGTTGTGCGCACCATTCTTCGCGGCTTCCTTGCGTGATTTCTCCCGGCTTTTCACTACTTCTCTGCTCTTTTTGCTCCGCAAGTCATCCAGACTTTATTTATTACCTAAAAATGAAAAATTAATTAATAAAAATATTTATTCTTGAAAACAATGAAAATACAGAATATGGGATAAAATGTAGAATTAATGCATAAAAGATGAGTTAAATGCCAACAAAAAGGGATAAATAAATACAATATTTGGCACTCATCAAATACCCCCAAACCTGAATTTTACTTGTCCTCAAGTAAAACAAAACTAAGGAAATCCTAACTATACCACTGTCGCTGGTCTCTCGAATGCATTTAGCGTATGCACTAAGCCTTTTAAACCACTAAGTGTCCCTAGTGGACGATTTAAGTCTCGTGAAGGTTTGCTTAGAACGTACCTACAAAGTTCTAGGTCAAAATATAAGCTCAGATTCCATCAAATGTGACATGTGCAAGTCAGTTTAAGCTCACAGCAAAATGGAGATGTCAATCTAGCTATCAAAGGCACAATCCTAGCACTGATAACAAAAAAAGACATGTGATAAGAGTGTAAAGTGTATCTACACATGTGTCTAGAATGACCTGAAGTTATGACTACTAATCACCAAGAGATAGTTTTTAGGCTAAGAACCGAATTCTAAGCCAAGCTAGCTGTCCGGCTTTACGAGAATTGTGAATGTTCACCCAATGAGTTGGTGATATTTCAGTTTACCCGCGTTATACATCGATGGCTGCACCCTCCTTGCTTATTACAAGACTATTTACAACAAAAAGATGACTCTTTACATGAGTCTTATTTACATTGATTACTCTCTTTTATTTTTGGAACAAGAGAGAACTATTGTCTTTAACATGACAAAACATGGAATAAATAAATACTTTTTTTTTTTTTTTTGTAAGAAATAACTTTGAACTTTACAACATAGTGACACTTTTGATACATGAACAAAAAGAAAAACATAATTACATGACTCTTAGCAAGAGGTGGCCCTTATCGAATGCATCCGGTCAAATTCTATGGTTGCTTTTCTTAACGTATCCTCCAACTTCTATCCCAGCTAACCAAAGAACAAGCTAGTCAAGTCTCATTCAGTATTCTAAAGTGATTGGCAATCTAACTTCCTATCAAACACCTTGAAGATCGAGGCTATACATGTATTGGTAGATCGTGCGCGTGCAAATTTCTTATCACTATGTGAATTGTGCTAGAATCAGGGTGCCTAAATATCTAGACTAAGACTCCTAATAAAAATACATATTTGCACAAGAGTCAACATTTCAAGGTAAATGAGCTCCATTTTTATGATTTTTCATTTTTTAATTTTTTTGAATTTTTCAATTTTTTCAAAAAGATGGAGTTTTGTTTTCAATTATGGCATATTATCGTGGTATCTACTCTATACCCCCAAACCTAAACTAAACATTGTCCTCAATGTTTCAAAATATGGAAAGAATTAAAATGCAACATATGGAAAGGGACATGCTGAGTAGAGTAAAAGGAGAGAGAATACCCGATTTCGGCGAAAGCAGAATTAAAACTCCGTTATCCAAGGCAAACCTCCAACATATTCGGAGTCACAATGGATGAGCACAAAATATATACAAAAGGAAATTTAACTAACACATTATCTACAAGAAAATTTGGTTTTTAATGGGATTGGACTTTTTGGGAAAAATTTGGTTTTGTCGGGAGACATTTGGCTTTGATGGGAAAAAGAAAAATTTTGGTTTTTTAGGGAAACATTTGGAAAACTTTGGTTTTTATGGGAGAAATTTTTGGTTTTTGAAATTGGGAGCAAGCCCACTGTTGGTCCTCTAATGGAATGGGAGGAAGGCTGCGGCCCACGAAACACTAAGTTTTAATTTTGAAAGTTTAATTTGGCCCAGTTGGTTAAGGCCCGACGTTTGTTTTAAAACTTTGGTTTCGAGGTCCACTCTTGAGTGGAAACAAGCCCACAATCGGTTACAAGCTCAGCTGGGTTTAAACCCAGAGTCCAAAATACAAGTCCAATGAAAGAATTTAAACAAGCCCACAAATTAAACAAACAAGCCCACAGAAATTAATTACAAACCCAACAGAAAATAAAAAGCCCAAAAATTGGCTTTAATATTACAAGCCCACAATTAAAAATTGGAAGCCCACAATTCGGGTTCTCTTAAATGGGTTACCTTTTAAGCACAGCCCAGCTGCTCTGATATTGTTGCAAAAACCCAGTTGGGCTTTGGTTCTTTTCCTTGGTGGCGTCCCAGCAGAGGAAAAACAGGTTCAGAACAGCAGGTCCAACATCAAATGAAGTGAAGCAGATGCAGATGCAAATGCTATGCAGTGAAATGCAAAAATAGCTAATAAAACAACAAGAAAAACACAGCACCAATCCCCGGCAGCGGCGCCAAAAACTTGGTGTGACAAGCAAAGACACACAAAAGCTTGCAAGTATACAAAGCCAAGTTATGATATAGAAGGTAAGCAGGGGGTCAGTCCACAGGGAGTGGGAGCATACAAGAGAAACCTAAGCTAGCAAATGATGTAAAACAAGGCAAAGCAATATGGCATACAGACAAGAACCACAGCAGCAAGGAAAGAACCTAGTAAAGAACCACAGCAGCAAGGAAAACAGACAAGAACCAAGGCTTGGAAGCCAAGGGCAAGGTGAGGATTGTGCACTGATTTCAGTGCACAACAGCTACAAATTTCAGGAATTTAAACAAGAAAAACAGGCAAGGAAAATAACTGAATTGAAAGCACACAGAACTGAAAATGTAAGTGACTGAGAAGGAATTGGTGGGTAAGCCAAGGCTTAGGATCCACCTTGTGTCCTAATCAAATGACATGTTTCTAGGTTGAGTTTGATCCTATGCATACATCTAGAAATAGAAGAATACTAAATTGCTCAATAGTCTGCCCCTAGCATTGGCTGTCTTTTGACAGCACAGCCAATCACAGGCACTATGTGCATTGGTATCTCCCATTTGCTCAAGCAAAACAGAGCATGGAAGTAACTATCCTAGCTTCTAGTCACTTGACAGTGCACAAGGCTTCAGCTGAGCCTTGGCCTGATGTTGTTTAGCTCATGCTAACCATGAGTATAACTAAAGCATTCATACAACAAACTGAATTCAAATGCAACAGATAAACAGGATACACACATACACACTATCAACTGTTGCTAAGACAGAAATTGAAAAAAATGAGAATTGATTCAATAAATTGTTCACTGGCTAGCCCAGAGATAGTTTATAACACAACCCAACAGTACATATTTATACCCACAGATTAAAATTAGGGTTCTTCCCCCTTTTTCCAAAAGTCAGAAATTAGGGTTACCTAATTTGTTGAAAATTGAGCCTTGAAATCGAGCACCCATGCTTTGAATCGTCCTTATGCTCCCTCCTGAATCTTCTGCTACCATTAATTTCCCTAAATCGAGATGTTTTATCAACCTCACCTAGGACAGTTGGTGAGAGAGGATAAAACAGCTAGGTTTAGGGGGATTGTTTGGGGGTTTGTTCTGTCGGGTGATGGTGGAGGTTATGGTGATGGTGGAGTGATTTGGGGGAGAAGATGGTGGTGTGATTTGGGGGAAGGGTCACTGTTGCAGGAGAGGGGAAGAAGAAGAAAGAAAGAGGAGAAGAATGGGTCGATAGTTTAGGGTATAGGTATAGGTTGCTAGGGTGTTGAGCAGGTGTAGAGGATTTTGATGTTTCGCGAAGCTGGACCGATGGATGGGAAGATGGCAGAACAATCTGACGGCGAGATGGAGTGAAGCTTGTAGCGACCGCTGGATTATATAATACAACAAAATCAACGACGCCAGATGGAGTTAGGTGTTGTAGTGTTAGGCGGAGATATCAAACTTCGATGTACAGCAAGGGAGCGACCGTCGGATGCTTCTGAGAACTGATCTGACGGCTGAAGACGCAAGCGGGTATGGATTTGGGTTTGGGAAATGAGTTTGGGCTTGGAAAACCTTGAGCCCACTTCTTCTTTAAGAACAACTTTCTTCTTCTTGAGCCCATTTCCAGCTTTTTGGACGTGCGCTCCATTCTTTGCGGCCTCCTTGCGTAATTTCTCCCGGCTTTTCACCACTTTTCTGCTCTTTTTGCTCCGCAACTCATCCAATCTTTATTTATTACCTAAAAATGCAAAAATTAAGTAAGAAAAATATTTATTCTTGAAAACAATGAAAATACAGAATATGGGATAAAATGTAGAATTAATGCATAAAAGATGAGTTAAAATGCCAACAAAAAGGGATAAATATATACATTATTTGGCACTCATCACCTGCTTCTATCGACCTTGTTATGCCTGCTTCGGTCGAGGCGATATTGCGCCTGCTTGATCGAACGTGGGATTGATGTGCCTAATCGACGGACTGTTGCGCCTGCTTCGTTCGTGGGAGTACGCCAGGTATGACGACGACCTTGGTGGGACCGGTTTCCTACTTCAGATATTTGAGCCAAGAAGGGAATAGAACTTGTATGCTTCTCTTCCCATAGACAACCGTGCATGTAACCCTGAACGGATGTGGACCCCACCATGTATATGCTTCGACCAAACGTTACCATGTTGCACTTGTTTGATAGGCATGAGGGCCCGCCTACTTCGCTCAACCGTGGGACTCATCATGTGTCTGCTTGATCGAATGTGGGTTTGTTGTGCCTGCTTCGGTTAAACGTGGGTCCATTGTTTGCCTGCTTCGGTTAAACGTGGGTCCACTGCTTGCCTTCTTTTGTCGAACGTGGGACCCAGCATGCTTGCTTCGAACATGGGCAGATGTGCATGCTTCAATTAAACATGGGTCCATCGTGTACATGCTTCAAACGTCGGCCCTGTGCTTCGACTGAAAACCGGCCTTGCTGTGTGCGTCTATTTCATTCTAATACCATCCTTATGACCTTGATCAACTCCGGCTTCGTGGACTCTACCAACACCGGCCTTGTTTGCTGGTGTGGCCCAATACCAGCGTTACTTGCTGACGCGGCCCAATACCAGTCTTATGACCTTGATCGGCCTTGACCAATACCGTCCTGACGTGACCCCAACCTACTTGCGTGACGTGATATCAGTCTTGCTTGCATGACGGGATATTAGCCTTGCGATCTCGACCAATACCAGCTTCGCGTACTTGGGCAACACCGGCCTCGTTTGGTGACGTGGCTCAATACCAGCCTTGCTTGCTTTGCCCGAACGTGGGGCCCGTCGCGTGCCTGCTTTGCTTGGGGCCGGCTGTTGCCTCACCCAACACCAGACTTTCTCCTTGACCAACACCGAACTTTCCTTGACGAACACCGACCTTGCTGACGGACATCGCTGCCTCGACCGACACCGGCCTTGCTGTCTTGTTTCGTTCGAACACCGGACTTGTCCCGTATACCAGCTTTGTTACTTCTCCCAACACCGGCCTTGCTGTTGTGACCAACACCGGTCTTGCTGACTAACACCGGTCTTGCTAACCAACATCGGTCTTCCCTTTGCTCGAACGTGGCACCCAGGCGTGCTTTCTTTTCCCAAACGTGAACCTTGTATGTTCGAACGTGGTGTGGGTCCCGCTGAGAGCGTTGAAGCAGCTTCTGGAGCGAGCAGGTCCTAAAGAGCGTTGAAGCAGCTTCTGGTGGAGGGAGTGTTGAAGCGGCTTCTGCTGGAGAGAGTGTTGAAGCAGCTTCTGCTGGAGAGAGTGTTGAAGCAGCTTCTTCAGGAGAGAGCGTTGAAGCAAGCTTCTTGTGGAAGAGCAGTGAAGCAGCTTCCTCTTCAGTTTGATTTACACTTGCGAATTACATGCTTCTTGATTGACCGTGTTGAAGAAGTCACTGACTGACGGTGAAGGAACTTCATGCTGAGCCTTAGTCCCCAAGCGTGATTTACATGGTTCTATCGTAATTGCACCATGCTCATACATCCTTATCTGGTTGTAGCCGCTATATCCATCCATGGAGGAGAACATGCCGTGTTCGCTGGTAGTAGAGCTGGAAAACGGGCGGGCCGGGGCTGGCTTGTACCCAACCCGCGGGTTACGGGTTAAAACGGGTCCAAGCTTGCGGGTTGTTATTCTTCACGGGTCGTCATTTCTTCAACCCGCGCCCGTAGCGGGTAAAGCTTGCGGGTTCACGGATTAACCCATCTTGTTTAATTAAAAATCAAACAACTTAATTTATGACAGATTTACAAGGACCAACACACAAATTACAAAAATTCCTTGTAACGCCTAACATCCATCTAATCACTGGTTGTTTAATAACATTAAGATGAACATTTCTAAGAGCAGTTTTATGAGGATCAATCCCACAATAATGAGAAAGTTGAACTAGATATAATAGAACATCTGAAATTTCTTCTCCTAAAGGTTCTTTCTCTTCTTCTTTCCAATCTGGTAATCCTTTTGGTACTTCGCCTTTCAATCTGATAACTTTTCTCCTAAATCTTCTCTTCAAGCAGCTTGTGCATACAACATATTCATCCCCTTACATAAAAAAAACACATCAGTAAGCATTCAAAAGATAGCTAATCAGTTTACCAAATGCATCAGCAAGAAAAAATGGAAAAACTTAAGCAAAGATCGGAGGTTCAAGACTTCAAGTCACTCTCTTGACTTCACAAAAAACCTAAATTGTCCCCCCATACTGGTGCGTGTTCAGATGATATCAACCAATATGCTCTTATACACTAAGAGCATACACATTTAGAGCATCTTATATACATTCCATACCGCCTTTTAATACATGGAAGAACATATAAATTCAACCCATCAAAAACTAAAAACAGAGATATGTAAAATGAAATTCCCAAAAACATATACAATATCATTGTTCTTAATCCATGTAAAGTCTTGTCTGATCAAATCCTATACATTGCAATCTACATTGTGCACAACAACGCATAGCAACAATAACACGGAGAAGTAAGATTAAAAGTTAAATCTTGGAACCAATCTGTTTAAAATCATGGCTAGATATACCACAAGTATTACACATTCAAAACCAAATAACAATTTGTTTAGCCATTTCCACAAACAATTAAAGCTCATAAAACTACCGTGTGATGAAACAGTTCAAAATGTAATTCACATTGAGGCTTGGAATTAAAACCATGAAAAACTAAGCAAATAGTAACGTTGTTACTTCCCTGAAATTCAACTAATGTCAATTATAAACCCTAATTTGAACAGAAAACACCCGAATTTGAACACCAATTTAACAACTGACTTTAATCAAACATGCAACTCATAGATAAATCATCATACTTCATTAATTTGGGAACAAAAAGATAAGGGTTTGATTACTTACTTGATCCAAATCGAATTGTTGCAGAGTTCTGAAATTACATCAAACAGAAACCTAAATCAATAAAAAAAAATTAATCAAATCTTAGGATAGGCATCGAAAATCAATACCAACAAAGACCTATAAAATTACCCTGAAATTGTATTCACTTCTCGAACCTTTGATGCCGAGATTTACAAATTTATTGAATCATTTCATCTTCTTTCCTTGTAATCTAACTTAGATTGGCTCTATTTAAGGAAAAATTGCAGAAGAAGAGAAAGAAAATAAGAGACGATGGGTTAATCAAAGAAAAGAAGTTTTCTTTCGGTATTAACTGAGGGGACACGCGTCATACTAGGCCAGCGCTAAGTAACATGCGGCATATGGGGAAATTACAGGTATACGGGTTGTACCAGCGGGTTTACGGTCCGGTCCGGGTTTACCCGTTTTCCTACAAGCCGACATTTCTCCAACCCTAACCCGGCTTGTTTAGAAACAAGTCAAGCCGGGCGCGGGTTTTTACGGTCCGGATCAAGCCAACCCGCGATTTTTTGGCTTGTTTGCCAGCTCTAGCTGGTAGCATCTACCAACATGTCGATGTTAGGTAGAGGAAATCGTCATTGGGGCAGCATTCGTTCAAGTCTCTGGAATCCATGTAACACCTGATTTCGCGCCTGAATTGCCTCGGAGATTGTTTGACCGGCTTGGATCGGAGATTGTATGAATGCTTACACAAGGTCGAGCTGATGGAGATAGGCCTAGGAGATTCCTCATCGTCGAGCTCATCAGTTGTGGAGTTGGTACCATCTTACAGCTGTCGTGGGGCATCCAACACCTCTTCCTGTGGATCGTTGTTGTTGTAGCATTCCGTTGGTCGAAGAGACTGGGTAATAGTATCCCCTGCTGATTGCTAACAGAGGCGTTGTTATACAGTTTTCCATTACTGGTCACGGCTTGCCACGAAACATGGGTTGTGGCTTCACCGGATGAAGAGGAATGCCTTGTCAGCAAAGGTGCGTCGTGGGGATTAGCCCTCAATGATGCAAGTCGGTCCTCCTCCTGGATTGACGCCCACGTGGAGAGTGGGATGCAATGGACTTTGTATGATCCTTCCCGCAGAGCTTCCCTCAGTTCGAACAGTTCTACTCCGCATATTGGTGCGTAAGGAGACAATGATGCAGGAATACAAACGAATTCTTTATCCAGCATAGTCTTCAGGCATTGGTGATACGTTGAAGGGACGATCCTGTATGTGCTGGTCTGGTTTCCTTTAAAGTCTGTCATTGTGGTAGGATGTCATACGATCTTGCCTGAGAGAACCTTGGCCATCCTGAGGGTCTTGAGAGTAATCACATTCGAAGACGCACCCGTGTCGATGAGGGCCCTCTTGAACTCTGAATCCTTGATGCGTGCAGTAACGTGTAGGGCCCGGTTGTGACCTTCTTCTGGTTGATTGCAGAAAAACGTCTCTGCCCGTTGATTCTTCGAGAGGTGTAAAAGTCCGCATAAACTTTCTACTAGAGAAACTGCTTCCTGATCCACCGGCCTCCGGCTCATAGTGAGACTATTGACTTGAGGAGGATCGTTGTGAGGATCAGTCCCCAGTGTAGGAATCTCCATGACAGGACCGTTCATATCTGATGTCGCTTCTTTGATCAGGTCCATGTAGGTTCGCGCCGCTGAAGTACCTTCTTCGGGTGCGTTGAATGTGTTCCTAGTTGGCTTCAGGGGATGTCGCGACTCTTGTGGCAATCGATCAGTTAATGTCTTAAGAAAAGTGAGTACCTCTTTCTGAATTGCATCCATAACCGTTTGAGTCTTAGCAAAGACTTCCTGCCTATCCATGCGATGGTATTGGGAGATGGTCCTCCTCTTTCTCCTCCAGCTCCTCGTTCTGATGAAGGGGTGGAAGTTGTTGCTCTGGTGACCGTCGGAGGCGTTACACTTTGAGGAGATTCCGGGATTTGCGGCTGCTCTGGATCTGGTGATGGGAGGTGTTACACTTACTGAAACATCTCCTGCTCCGCCGGTGCTGGTAGTAGAGGAAGCAATTCCACGAGATACATTGATGGTATTGACTGGTTGCACGGTGACACCTGAGATATCAACACCGAGAGTGTTGTCAACGCTAGTCCCGTAAGGATTGGTCGTTGATCCAGACCTAAGATCCACCATTTTCGAAATCAGTAAAATTGAATTGGTATTGAAGAAATTGACTTCACAACCAAGAGATTAATCTCCCAATGTGGTCTACAATTGTTTATGGGTGAAAACTATTCCTGCCGAATTTGGTAATTTGGGGTGTGTGGATGAGGAATGAATCTAAACCCTAAACAAATGCACTGCACGGGAGTGCTTTGTGATTCGAGAAATCAATCTGTACAATTTTGGCCTAAACCAAGAAATGGTCGTTCCAGACTTGCTTCGGTCACAAAGTGAAGGAGATGGGGTTGATCTTAGGGAGGGAAGCAAAGAAGGTGTTGAGATTGTGAAGGTGTTGGCTATGTATGACTTGTATCAGAAAGCTAAACTGGATTACAGAATGAAAGCTATCAGTTCTGGTGTTGGAATACGATTGTATCAACACTTGGTTTCTGTTGTCTTGTCCTGTCTTGGAAATAGGGAGGAGAACCTATTTATACAAGTCATTGAGCTTAACCCACGTCTCTCATGGGAAGTGGAGAAAGTGGAGTGATGGAGTAGTGGAGTTGCGTGTGTTAGTGTCACACGATCAGTCTTGCCCACTTCTCCCATCATCACTAACCGTCCATGTCTTCCTGACACGTTCTTGTGATGGCGCGTTGTGCGTTGCATGTTGTAAACCTCCATACCAATACCCCAGTATGTATCCCCCAGTTTGTGACATGATTGATGTCTCGAATGTGTGGATCGTGGGACCCACAAAAGGTAGCATGTAATGCTAGGTTAAATAACTAAGTTATTTGTGAATTTGATACTTGTAAAATATCACGTGAATTCTATGCGTGTAATGCATCGAATATATTCAGCATGTATGAAGCATCGTTGTTAAGCGTCTTAAAATAGCATCATGTCTAGCCTACTTCATGTGATGGTTTGGAGGCTGCGCAAGCAAGTCCTCTCTTGGCCGACCACATGGTGTGGTAGAATGGCGGATGGTAATCACCACGACACCTCATTGACCAACTAACTCCTGACCAGGGCTGTATAACCAAGCAAGTAAAGTTGAACGGACGAGATGATCTTTGAGACACTCATCTGCGACTGTTAGTGGAATTAGGGTTTATGAAGAGGTGCGCAAGCATCACTCTTCATCTTGGTCGAATACAAGCTTAGGACACGATTTTGGTAAGGTCGATTGGGCATGCGTGTAGACGGCATGCCGGTGTACATGCCCATACCTCATTATCTCGTGAAAGTGTAACCTAGATCGCTCAATTTTTCCGGCAAAGAGGAGCGGCTAGGATTGATTTGCGACAGAGATTTTGTACCGCAAAGGTCGCGCGTCATGCCAACTTTGGGCACGCGTTTCGAGGTGACCAAGCTTGGTCGGTCTTGACCGATTAGTCTGGTGTGCAGACGACGGGCTGATGTACACGCCTGTATTTCATTGTCCCATAGAAACGTGATCTAAGCCACTCAATTTGTCCGGGAAAGTTGAGTGGTCGAGATTAGTTTGCAATTGGGAGGTGTGACCACGCCTAGTTTGGGCATGTGAATCGAGGCAACCAGGCATGATATGCCACCGATCGGGTGTGGAGATAGATGGGCCCACAGTGATCATGTTGATGCGCACCAGACCTGTCTAGTCTATTCCTGGACCCTTCATTCGTGCAGGAGAAAATGGACGCTCGTGTTCAAACCCTAATTAGGGTTTTACCGGCCGTGCGTCATGCCTTGTTTGGGCGTACAAACTGGAACGACCAACTATAGTTGGTCCTGACCGATCGATCATCTATGTAGGCAGGCCCACGGTGATTGTGTTGACATGCTCTGGGCCCTTTGAATCTATATCTACACCCTCCATCTATGCCTGCGAAGATGGATGGTTGAGACTACTTTTCGATACATGTAATGTGTTGCAAACCCTAATTTAGAGTTTCTCGTCCACGCTGTTTTGGCTGGACGTATTGGCACGCCATGCTACCTTTTGGGGAGGCCGACCATGCGGGTCCGCATTGGGCCGGTGGTGAATACTCCAATACCTGCTTGAGGGTTATGGATTCGATCTGAGCCATCCAATCATGCTGGTGAAGTTGGATGGTCGTGATCGTTTCTGAGACTGATATGGACAGTCCAGATGCTCAATCGGGCTAGTATAACACTCCGAGAGTTATAGCCTGTACGGGTACTTCGTATATGCTTCATTATTAATGCTTGGAGATTCGTGTTGCTCTGCTGAGAGAAACACTCAGTTGTCATGCCGCACCAATGATAAGAGTGGAGCAGTACAGGAAATACAAGGCTAGTCATACATTAATAATGTTATAAATTCACAAGGTATATGGGATTGTTGCTACATGCTCCATTTTAGGTGAATTAGTAAAGTGGAGAAGTATTCATCACTTATCAGTGGCTTTATCCTTTGCAGGATGTCAGCGCATAAATTTGGTTTCTTACAATTTTAGCCCTGAACTAAAATCCACCATCAACACCTATCATTCATGATCAATTTTCAGCAATTCCCCAATTGATGGAGGATTGACCAAAAATTAGGGTTTTCGAAGGAACGCTCTATGAAACCATCATTCTGAGCACTCTTCGAACACTAATAAAATTTACGTTGATTCACTAATCAACATCAGTATTTTAATTGATATTTTACTGGGTCACGTCACCAGTAAATAATTGGCTGAATCGAGCAACACTTGCTCGATTACCCGAATATAATCAATATTCGGCAATTCATCGATAATTCGTCGAATTGAGCAATACTTGCTCAGTTGCAGGTCAGATTATCAAAATCATTAATTTGGTGAATTGAGCAATACTTTCTCAGTTGCCCATCAAATTCTTAATATTCAGTAATTTGCAGAATTGAGCAATACTTGCTCAGTTGCCCATCAAATTCTTCATATTCAGTAATTTGCAGAGTTGAGCAATACTTGCTCAGTTTTCCATCGAATTCTCAATATTTGCAGAACTGAGCAATACTTGCTCAGTTGCTCATTAAATTCTCGTAATTCGCAGAATTGAGCAATACTTGCTCAATCGTTAACTGGTTGGTAATCCATCATACTGACATCTTTTCAGAGAACTACATGTTCAACCCATGAATCGTCGAGCATTCACCATCCATGCTTGATTCACCAAACTTAGACTCATTGTCTAATCAGTTAACAATTGACTAATCAAAACACGTCTTCCTGCAGACTCCACGATTCGTGAGACATCAATCACGTCACAAATGGGGGGATATCACTTAGGGTTTTGGTCTGGCGGTCTACGGCACGTGGATTCATCCACAGCGAGAAATGTGCGTAAGTCGTGTAAACGGTTGAAGGAGTTAGCAAAGTAGTGGGTGCACGATCAGTCAAGTCTCCACACGACATGGAACTGACTTTACCACGATCTCCCACTTTCCCACTCTTTCACTCAAGAAACCGTCACGCTTACAGTGGTTCATCATTCTTGCAATATAAATAAGTCAAAATCGAGGACGACAAATCATCAGTATCAACGTTTTCCGTCAACAACTCGATACAAACTTATTCACAGAACTCAACTTCAGCAGTTCACCATTATTGCAGAAACCTTCAACACACCCACAATCCTCGATCATCATTGATCCCACACAATTCTCAGCTTCCCTCCTACAGATCAACCCATCTCCTTTTTTGCGACCGAATTGACTCTGTAACGACCATTGTCTTGGTTTAGGCCAGAGTCATACATATTGATTTCCCGAATCTAAGCACCCCCTTTGCAGTGGTGCATCTGTGTGAGGATTAACATTTTTCCCGGTCGAGGAGTCTCGACACCACGCTCGTCTCTCCACTTTCCGAAAAACTGGCGACCCGTTTTCCCCATCCACAGATTGGCGACCAGAGTGGGAGATTAATCTCTCGGTTGCAATCTCTCATTTTCGCAAAGATGGTCGATCTTAGGTCAGGTTCAGTTACAAATCCCAACACCAACAACGCTAGTACCAGCAACAACAGTGGTGGTACTCCGGAAACCGTTCCTGCTTCTAATAATGGTGGTGACATTACTCCTCCTCACAACAATGTCGAAAATCATCCTATTTTCGGGCGACATCCATAAGAAATCAGATAAAATCCGCCTACCATAGGAGATCTCATGAAGGTCCAAGAAGTTCTCGCCAAGAATCAAACTAACATGGCTGCTACTCAGAAGGAACTGTTCAACTATCTCAAAATTCTCACTGACAAAATGTCAGACAAAACTCAAGATAAGGGAAAAGACAAGGAAGCTTCTCCAAATACCGATCCTGAGGTTATTCCAGTCCCTGATGACGATGAAACCCGCAAAGCTGCAGAACCTCAACCTGCCGATTTCATCACACGTGAAGACTTGGAGTGTTTTATGGAGAATCGAGGAAGGGGTCATACAACGACCGTGCACCGTCATCAGCCTCCATACCCTGCACCCACACAAAGGATCCCTCTCCCAAAGAGCTACACTTCTCCAACGTTCACACTCTACAACGGAACGGGAAATGTCCGAGAACACGTTTCTCGATTCTTGGAAGCATTAGGAGAGCATGAGCACAACCATGTTGTCCGCTTGAAAGAGTTTTCAAAATCCCTGACAGGTCGAGCATATACCTGGTACAACAACATCGCACAAGGGAGCATAGCTAATTGGGGAGAAATGATCAACGCTTTCTACAGGAAATACTTTTTTGTCTCTGAGCAAATTACTCTTTATGACTTGGGAAGGATGGCTCAGAAGACTGCCGAAAATCCAAATGATTATGTGAAGAGGTTCCGAGTTCAAGCTTTGGATTGTCATGATCCCAACGTTACTGAACAACAACTGGTGGACTTGTGCATCAATGGCATGATCCCAGTATATATGGCTTTGCTGGAGAATCTTCGCTTTCAAACCTTTTCAGAACTTCATGAAGCGGCCAAGCGATCAGCGACTACCGCTCCTGCCTTGCTCGAAAGAACTAAAATTGTCAAAGTGGAGGAATCGAAAGACAATCGAAGCAGCACCTCTCGGCGTCTGATCAACAAGCAGTACAACATTGAAGCTTCCATGAATGTTGCTGAATGGAGCAAGAGAAAAGTCGACGCACAGCAGCATAAGAATGTTTCTCCAATGTCTCACCCTCCAAAATCTCCAAGGAAGGACAACCAGACTAGGAACACACAACCTCAACAGAATGATGAGGAAGTTCGTGATTTCCCTTTTCCCATTGAAGAAGTGATCGAACTACTGGAAGTCTAGATCCAAGACGGTGCAATCAAACTACCTCCTGTCAAAAAGGAACCAACTGCGGAACAAATGGAAAACGCACGCTACTGCCATTTCCATAGGTATGTCAGTCATCCAACAAGTGATTGCAGAAATTTGAAGCGCATTTTCAAAGAAAAGGCCGACTCATGGGAACTGAGGACTGGGGGAGTGCATAGAAATCCTCTCCCAATCAGAACATTCGCACTCTCTGAGCAGTCGGTCAAGGAAGCAGTCCAATCCTTAATTGAACACGTATGCGAGTTGTTGTACTTGTCAAGATCTCATAAAGACGATATGTTTGCTGCACTGAACCATATTGTATCAGGAAAACGACTGACAATTCAGGAGACATTCCCTGAGCCTCCAGTGACAGACAAGGAAATGCACGACTGGGGACTTCTCACCATGGTGCATCTCAAGGGAAATGAATTCAAACGAGCATTAGTCGACGTTGGCACTGTTGTTAACATCATCCCTTTGAAAAGCCTCAGATCTGATGGCATCACTCGTCAAGAAGCAACTCATGCTCCTGTCTCAATTAGATATCATGAAGGAATCTCCAGGGATGCTTACGGCTACATCATTCTCAACATAAGAAGTGATTCTACCTGGACAGAAACTAAATTCTTCATAATCAAAGAAGATCCTGGATACGACATGGTTCTTGGGCGAGCATGGATTCATGATGGAAAAGTTTCCACGATATCTTCAACCTCAGTTGCACACTTCTCCGCCGAAGAAAAAATCTCTGACTCAGAGGATGATTAACCTTTCGAGCATTTGGAAAAGGTAGAAGCTTTGATGGAATTCACGCAAAAACCTGTGGAAAGCCCCAACGAATTCGTCAGGAGGTTCCGCACTCAGGCAAGTCTTATTCCTCATAATGCATATGTATTACCAACTTTCAAGTATGCTACCCTAGTCCGAGAACTTAATCTCACTCATGACCAAGACCTTATCAAACGCTATGAGTGGATAGTCTCACCTCAGCAATACTACACTGAATGGTTGGAGTCCCTTCCAACTATACACCCCATTGAAAGGTTTATCGCTGAAGACCTGGCTGAGTTCGACAAGCGATACCCAGCATACTCTTTCTTGCATGAATGTCCACAGGTACCGCAGAATTGGAAAGATCCGCCAACATGGAATCCACGAGGATTCCAAACCAGCAGAAAATATTCAAGGCACGGGCAACTAAGCCTAACAAATTTCACGAAGCAGATTTAGTTCTTAAGGCAACTAGGCGCAATTTGCATTCCGCAAAGAATTCGAACTTGGAAAGACCTTTTATGGTTGCTAAGTCGGTTGCTGGAGGATATTACAAATTGGCTGACATCAAAGGCAAGACGAGTGTACCAGTAATTCATGAGAATTGGCTCAAGATTTTCGATGCATGAAGCATTCAACATTAGATGTTTTATATCCAAGGCAAACGCTCAAAACATCTGACGTTTACACCTTAGGATTTTCTTTTACTTGTATTTTCAGTTCCTCCAAAACGTGTGCATACTTGCACTCAGTATTTGAAAATTCAGCAATCTATCAAATTCTTTTATTTAAGAAAAATTTCTATCAAATCCAAAATCCAAAAGAAAATCCTCAGCCGCTCATAAATTCAGAACCTATCAAAAACCCAAATAAAACCTCACATCTCTCGGAATTTCAATGTTCATGAGATTATGGAAAGGAAATTAAAGAAAGCCATCAAAGAATGATTTTTGCTTCTCAACATTCTCCAAGACTTGCAAAGCCGTTTTCTCCAACTCCAGCTTTTCGGTCAGCTCAGCAATCTCAGTCATTTTCTTTGTCATGGCACTGCTGGTAAAATGGATGTTCTTCACTACTGCATCATTGATGATGTTAATCTTCTGACGAAGCCACTTCAAGTTAAGGCCAAGTCTCTCACAACTCTCCAAGTTGTACTCCCAATCAAAGAGTACATCTCGAGTCACAGTACTTCTGGCCCTGGTACGAATATCATCTATTACACGCAATATGTTCTCTAATTGCCTTGTCAAAAAATATCTATGCTCTGGATCTTCCTTAACAACAATATGGCCATACATCTTCCACAATTTCTCGTACATAGCAACATGCCCAGTGGGAACGCTGAATCCACCAAGTAATGTGTGATTTGGGAGCGTCTCGCCGAATGGAAGAGCAAAAGCAATCCCTGCATTGGGATATTCATGCACTATCATACGTTTCTCAATTACTGGAGCAGCGTCAACAATCATAGAGGCAACTTCAGACGAAGCAGCTTCTGCTATTCTTGATTCGGGTTCCACCATCTCAGGCACAATTGGAGATTCCACCACCTATGCGGCATCAACAATCATCAGTTCATGACCCTAAGGTGCAGGGATGGGAGTTTCATCGGCGAAAGCTCCAGGATTTCCCAAACCGTCATTATTGGATCCATGATTCCCAACTTCGACATTCGGCACTTAATGCGAAGATTACATGGGATTAAAATGATCCAAGTGTGGAAATCCAATACAACCATAAAATTAATCAATTAATTGAACTAACATCATCTAAGTTCCTTATTATGCATCTAAGACATGTACAAGTAGCATAAAAGTCGTGAAACACGTTTTCAAAGAGACACAGCTGAAAAAATTTACACTGCCCTGTGTTCAATGACGAACTGGGAGCAATTGGTGTCGAATATATAGTTGTGTTATATACCATTCGCTTTGTACGGAAGTCCTCTACAACATGTCAAAATTTCACAACAATTGGATGAACGATCAAGGATATGTGGCCAAAACATTGGACTACATGCAATCTGGAAAAGTTCTGAAAGTCTCCTGGAGCTTTACTGTTTCGCCTTTTTCAGGACCTAAACATGCTCAAAATTCGAAAAGCTTCTTCGCTAAAGCTTGGAAATTTCCTGGGCTTGAGGATGCATATGCATACATTGAAGATCCGACACCAAACGAAGTTTTTACGGTGTTTTCATTAAAAGCTGAAATCTGAAATTTTCTGGTGACGTATTTCGGTAAAATTATTCATATATTCATATAGGTTCTCATTCATTCATGCACGAATCAGAAACCTCATACTTATATGAAGATACCATAGGGGAAATACTTACTAGAGGAGTCTCTAAACCATTTCAGGGCTCGGCAATGTTGGAATCTCCATTGGCAACTCCGTTATCTTCATTCAATTCGGGATTTCGGGAACTCTCCATGCTTCCATGATCCAAAGAGGAATGTGCTTCATCAACGTGCTCCTTATCCACAGTGATTTCCTCCTAGACACATCAACGACAATCATCACTCATTCATCCTAAGGCACGTTATAATTATCAGTGCGAAAAGGGAATGCTTACGTCAACCTCCTCAGTGCTAGATTCCTGAATTGTTCGACCAAGAGCAAAACAGAGACCATCAATAACCGATGGAGCAATATTCTGGAATGGATTGAAAATATTCTTTTAAGATCCTAATTACATGGACGAGGAAGCTACAATGAAGAAAAGCGCTAACAACTCACCAAAGAAGCGGCATGGGACTGTATATTGTTTGGTATCATTCTATGAGATATCTTACTCCTTCCTTCTCCTCTCTGGGGACTTTCTTGAAAGTTTGGAGAGTTTATGTCGATTCGAGGCCTCACAACACGGCCACCCTATCACAAGTACAACAATGCAATTAAAACGTGATCGGCATACTTCAGCTGAAATCACAAAAAAGGGGACTTACTTGTGACGCATTCGGAGACGTTTTCCTCTTATCACCACCAGGAAGGTATCTCAGCCTGGGTCGACCGGAAATCATGTTAGAAGAGGGGAACTCTCGAATTGGGGACTGAACATCCATTACAAACTTGTATACATGCTCAAGTTGCTGACGCCAAAAGTCTATATAACCAGGAGTTACAAAGGTGTCTCGGTCAGAACATGGGAATAAATATTTATTTCCTTCCACATAGGTGCAGTCTAAGTGAGCCTTCAGGTACTCAATCTCTGGCTTGTTTGTTTGATGGCCCAGAACGCATTGATCAAGTCCCATCTGTCTAGCGGCTCTATCAATGTTATATTCTTCAACCTGGAATCCTCCGTTCATTACTGATATCAAGAAACCAGGAGTGAAACTCAAGACAAAAGATCTCTCTCCTTCGCTCAGACCAGCACCAGTACTCAACATGATATTCTCTTCAGCAACATTAAAAGTGATCAATTGTGAGAATAGAGAAGGAACCGACACCCAGGAGCGGAAGTTGAACTCAGACTCAATGTCCAAAACGTCAGTAATGCATATCTTATATTTTGGTTGTTTTCTAGACCAGCGCATGATCCTAGCATTACTCTCCTCAAGGAGGGAATGACGAGTGTCGACCTTGCGTCCTTGCAAAATGCTACGGGGAATTGGGGCGTAACTCTCAAGATGCTCCCACATCAAGGCTTGGAGAAACATGGTATTGGCATACGTCTAAACTTTCATAAAGCCATCAGAAATACTGGAGTCTATAACTAAAGAGTCCAAGTTGGCGAACAAAGAACCCAAAAATAGACTGCCAATGGGAATTTTCTCACCTTTGGCCATCTTAATGGAAAAGCGAATCACAAACGGCTTCAGCAAGTGTCCACAATCTTCAAAGATATCCCTGGAGAGCCACAGACACAAGAAAGCCGCAATTGTTAAAACGCCATCAACCGGTCCTTCAGAAGTTCTATCTCTTGGCCACCAGTGTGATAACCATTGAGCATAGCAGGATGCGGGCGACTCATTGAATTCGTGCATCTTGGCTTCTAATACGTCATATATCTCCTTCTCCTCTATCGAAAGTTCTTCAGGAAAATTACCAGTAATCGGAAGATGCAACAAAACAACTACATCTTCTAGAGTAATGGTGAATTATCCCCATCTGCATATAAACGTGTGAGTGGGAATGCACCAACGGGCGAGCAAGGCTGCCATACCTGGTATATTATGGTTGATGATCAAATATCCAGTAGATTGAATGGCTCGAGTCACCTGGGCACTATCCAATATGTCCCTCACACGGCTGTGACCTAACATGTGCCTTGCTCATCCAGAGAAATGCATCAGAGGTCTCCGAGAAAGCTTGAACTCCACCTGAGAAGCCATGAAGTGTTTCCCTTGCAGACAAAACCGAATTACTGCTTGGGGAGACACCAATTTATTCTGATTAGTGATCCTGGGATTTATCAGCAACCGAAATGAGGAGCCTAAGGGACGTTTCTCAGGTCTGTACATATACACAAAGAATTTTTCTTCAGCGGTGGGAATGTTTTTAGTCTTGGGACTTCCCTCTTTCTCCTTAGAAATCTCAGAATCATCATTTCTAGAGGAACCATCATCTCTGGAAGAGGCGTCTGTGGAAACATCATCTTTAGAAACACTACGGGATTCAGCCATTTCAAAAAGTTGTTGCAACATCCATACATGAATTTAATCAATACAATGGAATTAAAGCGACTAGACCATCAACGTCTGCAAAAAATGGTATTCCTCAATTCTTACCTATTTACGATTTCACAAACTTAGTGATAACAACGTAAAACCCCCAAAACTTGCTCGTTCTTTCAAACCTGCAAAATCGAGCATGAAACATATTATTCAAGAGTCAACACTGACTTTTCGAGAAACTATGAGTAATTCACATAACTTTCTATGTGAGCACTCGTTGATTTTTGCGTGTACATACGCTATAAAATCGTTGAATTCACACATACACTGTGAATTCACCAAATTCATAAATTATGTATTTTCAAAAACTCAATTTTTATTCCATAGTGCGTGAATAAGTCACGCACGCACACACACAAAATATTCTTGAGTTAGCAAACTCACGTGAATAAATAAAAAAAACGGACGAACTTACCTGTCGGCGTCGGCGGAATTTGGCCGGACGGTGGTCGGGCGGGCGGCGATGCTGGTTCTCCGACAAAATTTTCCTGCTGCTGCTGAACTCGCAAGAGTGATGAAGAAAGGGAGAGTGGTCGGTCAATCAAAACAAAAAGAATTTTAGGGCTTCTTCCCTTTTATATCAAATTTATTTCCAAAACCTAATAAAACATGGGTTTCCTTTTTGGGATCGGGCCCGCAAATCCTAAACTGACCATAACTAAGCTTCCAAAAACCCAAACCAGCAGTGCCTCATCTCTCCACGCTCATGAGATGGCACTCTACCTTACTATCAGAGTCCTCATCCGCGCATTTGCTCGTACATAACACCATTGGGGTAAATCGAGGATTCTGAAACTACCTTTGTAGACTGAGTTCAACCACTGATCTCGTCGACTGAAAATCACCATTTAATACATACTGCGGAACATGATTGTTCCCCATTAAGCAGGGGACTTAATGTAGATGGTGGATTTTCAACAAAGGGAAAAACCGCAAAATCATGAGGCATGTTTTTGACGCGGCTTTCAGGCATGCAACGATTCACATTTTACGAAGACATGATGAATATGTTTTCGAAAAGCCTCTACTAGCTCAGCGTTCGATCCCTGGCATTTCATCGTGCCCTCTATGCAAAATAACATATTTGGGCGGTTCTCCGTAGATTGAGGACTTAACGCCTTCAGGACGTCGGTGATACTCACTGTTCCCTGACTGTAGAAGAGCGACCCACCTCCACATAGAAGAATAGTTGGTCGGAGGACGCCTTCAGGACGTAGGTGACACTTCACCGTTCCCTGATTATGTGGAGAGAATGCATAGATTCAGGCGGTTCTCCGTAGATTGAGAACACTAACGCCTTCAGGTCGTAAACAACATCGTGACTCCCTGACTGTGCACCACTCAGAATAGATGTGACGCTTTAACTGGCTAATATCTTTTCTGAAGTAGATTACCTCTGTCGTGACATTCACTACTGAGTTCCCAGAATAATCTATAATTGCTCCTATTCCATGGTCGAATCTACGGTCTGATCCCATGGAATGGCAATAACAATTGCTCCTATTCCATGGTCGAATCCATGGCCTGATCCCATGGAATGGAAATAACAATTGCTCATATTCCATGGTCGAATCCACGGCATGATCCCATGGAATGGCAATAACAATTGCTCCTATTCCATGGTTGAATCCACGGCCTGATCCTATGGAATGGCAATAAACAATTGTTCTGATTCTATGATCGAATCCACGGCTTGATCTCATAAAATAGCAATGAAACAACTGTATTATCTCATTAATCCGATTTCATGATCGAACCCACTGGTCTCATGAAATGGTGATAGATAAATCTTAATTATTCTGATTCTACGGTCGAATCCACGATCACATAGGATGGTAATGCTTGTTTTATTATTCTGAATTCATAGTCGAATCCACATCTGATCCTATGAATTAATAATGAACAACTATTCATTTTTATTACTCAGTTTCATGAATTATTCTCCACTGAATCTCATAAATTAGTAATAAATACTCAACAACCGGGCATCTGGACCATCACTGAGTAAGCCCTACAAAAATGGTGCAAGTGTACTCGACAATGATGCAAGACCGAGCACCCAGATGCACGAACGAGCATCCAAAAATATGAAACAATGGGGAATCCCTCGCAAAACAGGAGAAAACATTAAAATAATAATAAAATAATAGAGGAGCTCACGGTGGGCCCACCAGCCCGCCGTGCCCCTCCCATTATTTTTCTTTATTTTATTTTCATAAACTCATGAGGGTTCTCCATCTTAGCAAAATTCCTTATTTTGTGCAAAACTTGTGAATTCTCCATAACTTGGTGGATTCTCCAAATAATATTATAAAATAAGAAAAAGTGTGCGGGACCAGGTAACCCAGCCGGCCGGCCATGCCCAAGTCATGGCCGGTCCCACACCTCACAATCCTTTGCTTTTTATAATTAAACTCCTTGTTTCAATAAAAACTCATGGATTCTCCATATCTTCATGGATTCTCCATATCTTCAAGGACTCTCCATAATCTCAAGGATTCATGAAAAATAATAATAAAATAGGGAATAGTGTGCGGGACCGGGCAACTTGGCGGCCGGCCATGCCTTAACCGTGGCCGGTCCCACACCTTGCAATCGCTAATTTCTCATAATTATTATTTTCCCAATTCGTGAAACTCCTGGGTTTGAGTAAAATTCGTGAGTTCTCCATATTTTCTCAAATATTGCTCGAATCACGAAAAACCAAAAGCCAAAATGGTCACACGGCAGCCTAGCCTCTCACGGCAATTTTAAATATTAAAACATTCTTATTTTAATATTTTTAAAAATATTGATGAATTGAGCATACATGCTCATTCCACCAAAAAATCGAGAATTCTCAGCCAAGATGAAACTCTTCTGAAGATTCACGATATTGCTCAAATGAGCATCAGAAAATACTGAAACTCTCAGTATGGAGACACGGACATCATGGTAACACGTGCGTGCCTCTATGACCGACCAGGTCGTTCCTAGGGATTGCACGAAGCCGGTCCCACACATGTTCGCAATTTTGACCTAATTTGCTCAATTGCTCATACTGGGCCCGAACTCTCTCCAACCAACTGGAGAATCCTCCAAACGACCAACAATCGGTCACGTGACCACCAAGAGACGGTCCCATGCCCTCTTGGTCGGTCCCATCTCTCATACCTAGGTTTTACACCTAATGTTGAACCCAGCAATATTTTCAGTAAATGGTGAATCCACCATTTATTCATGATTTCTCACCAACTCTCAAACTGAGAATTCTGGTACGAGTTCACTCAAGCACTGGACACCACATGGAAGTTCCTCATCCCATGTGGTCGGTCCCTATCATTCATGATCAATTTTCAGCAATTCCTCCATTGATGGAGGATTGACCAAAAATTAGGGTTTTCGAATGAACGCTCTGTGAAACCATCATTCTGAGCACTCTTCGAACACTAATAAAATTTACGTTGATTCACTAATCAACATCAATATTTTACTGGGTCACGTCACCAGTAAATAATTGGCTGAATCGAGCAACACTTGCTCGATTACCCGAATATAATCAATATTCGGCAATTCATCGATAATTCGTCGAATTGAGCAATACTTGCTCAGTTGCACGTCAGATTATCAAAATCATTAATTTGGTGAATTGAGCAATACTTGCTCAGTTGTCCATCAAATTCTTAATATTCAGTAATTTGCAGAGTTGAGCAATACTTGCTCAGTTGTCCATCAGATTCTCAATATTTGCAGAATTGAGCAATACTTGCTCAGTTGCTCATTAAATTCTCGTAATTCGCAGAATTGAGAAACACTTGCTTAATCGCTAACTAGTTGGTAATCCATCATACTGACATCTTTTCAGAAAACTACATGTTCAACCCATGAATCGTCGAGCATTCACCATCCATGCTTGATTCACCAAACTTAGACTCATTGTCTAATCAGTCAATAATTGACTAATCAAAACACGTCTGCCCGCAGACTCCACGATCCGTGAGACATCAATCACGTCACAAATGGGGGGATATCACTTAGAGTTTTGGTCTGGAGGTCTACGGCACGTGGATTCATCCACAACAAGAAATGTGCGTAAGTCGTGTAAACGGTTGAAGGAGTTAGCAAAGTAGTGGGTGCACGATCAGTCAAGTCTCCACACGATATGGAACTGACTTTACCACGATCTCCCACTTTCCCACTCTTTCACTCAAGAAACCGTCACGCTTACCGGGATTAGTGGTTCGTCATTCTTGCAATATAAATAAGTCAAAATCGAGGACGACAAATCATCAGTATCAACGTTTTCCGTCAACAACTCGATACAAACTTATTCACAGAACTCAACTTCAGCAGTTCACCATTATTGCAGAAACCTTCAACACACTCACAATCCTCAGTCATCACTGATCCCACACAATTCTCAGCTTCCCTCCTACATATCAACCCATCTCCCTCTTTGCGACCGAATTGACTCTGGAACGGCCATTGTCTTGGTTTAAGACGAAGTCATACAAATTGATTTCCCGAATCTAAGCACCCCCTTTGCAGCGGTGCATCTGTGTGAGGATTAACATTTTACCCGGTCGAGGAGTCTCGACACCAGGCTCGTCTCTCCACTTCCCGAAAAACCGGCGACCCGTTTTTCCCAATCCACAACAAGCAACCTTGATTCTACTGTTAATCAAACTGAAAATGCAGGGGTCTAATTACCACACCCAACAATTCATTTGGCAATCTGAGAGGACTTACTCCAATACACTTTCTAGAGAATCAACTAGACAGTCAGACTCAATCTAGAATAAAGTATATCAAAGAGTTTGATATCTCTGACTCTTAATTCAATCCGCAACCAGCAAATAGAAATCTACGAGCCCGATTGAATAAGAAGAGTAACTTGAACGGTACCAAAGACCAATGTTCAAGTGTCAATCAATGTAAATCAACAACCCAAGGTTGGATATTCTAATTGATTGATCTTAACGCACAACATGTGATATTACAATTATATAACAAAATATAATGCGGAAAATAAATATCACAGACACCAAAATTTTGTTAACGAGGAAACCGCAAATGCAGAAAAACCTCGGGACCTAGTCAAGATTGAACACCACATTGTATTAAGCCGCTACAGACACTAGCCTACTACCAATTAACTTCGGACTGGACTGTAGTTGAACCCTAATCACCTCACAATAAACTTAATCGACTAGCGAAACAAGTTATTGTGGAATCACAAACGATGAGACAATGTTTGTTTGTGATTACTTTTCTATCTTGCATATTGGAGATATAAAATCTCGAGCCAATTATTTCAATTGCAATCAACACGATAGAAACAACAAGATCAGATCACGTAACTACAAAGATAATAGTTGGGTCTGGCTTCACAATCCCAATGAAGTCTTCAAGTCGTTAACCTACAGGGTCTCGAGAAGAAACCTAAAGTTAAAGGAGAATCGACTCTAGTTATGCAACTCGTAACACACAAGAGGTGTGGGGATTAGTTTTCCTAGTTGCTAGAGTTCTCCTTTATCATGGATAATAATGAATCAGGTCTAGAATGGAATGGTTTAATACCGAACGATGAAGTATACTTGGCATAAAACATGGAAGGGTTATAAATCAAAACCATCAATTAAGACACTCAAACATTCATTAAGCACTAAAAACTGACTGTGTTTTAGAACACAAAATAAACCAACATCTACAAGTTCATCCGTCGCCCTAACATGGAAAACTAGCAAATCATGGAGAAAAGTAAAACAACAAACCCTAGTTTTCTTCCCTGTAAAACGTCTCCCCAATCTTTGATGATTATGAGATATATAAGTCTTGATACTGCTCCAACTCGTACCCAACTTATTCTTTCTAAACGTGTACACCAGGTTGGTTCACAAATAATTAACAGAGGTTAGCCATATGATTACTCTCATATATACCTTATTCATCTTAACCATAACTAGTTCAAATGACTCAAATGAAACTAGTTAATGAGTTGTTCAATTGTTTAGAAACACACAATTGAAACCAAATCGGTTTGTTTCACTTGAATCAATCATGGACATTATAGCCACGGTTTTCAAAGATTGCATACCTTATGAATTAAATGTTTAAGTCCATGAACTGACCGATTTAACAAAGTAACCAGCTTAAGTATGCGTACTTAAGCAACCGGATTTTGAGTTTGTTAAGTTTACAAACTCAGCGGAAATTTTCGGTTCGAAAACTTCCGCCAGTATGCGTACGGGTACGCATACTTAAGGTGACTGGTTTAGGAGTTTGTAATTCCCAAACTCAGCAGATGTTTTTGAAAACTTCCGCCGGTATGCGTACGGGTATGCATACTTAACCTGTCTCCTTCACCAATTTCGTATACACACATATGCATACTCTTGGCTTCCGGTTTATGGATTTATACACTAATGTGCGAACACACTATATATGCATATATCCAAAGATGGTTAAATCATCAACTCTTTATTTCAATCATTGATACATTCTTCTATAATGATAATAGTCGTTTTCACACACTATTAGCATCAAAGAAATATTTTCAAGATATTGAAATAATCATTATCGAAACATTCCAAGCCTACATCAAATGATTGTATCACAGAAACCATGTGAGATGTTACTCGGCAATTTTCTCATGATATAAGATAAACTTGGTCGAAGCGAAAGCCGAGATATACTCAGCTCGAAATCTCAAAGGTGTATAGAGAAAACTATATCATAACACAACTTATGTCTCAATATAGGAGATAGTAGAAATATACTTTCCAAGTGATAGATGAGTTCATGTCTCCACATACCTTTTGTCGAAGAAGTTCCACAAGCTCCCCTTAGTAGTTCTTCGTCTTCAAGAGATGAACTTCGAGAGATCTAAACTCAACTACACTATCTATGTCCTAGTCCGAGACATTTATAAATGGGATAGAAATGAAGACTTATACTTCTGATCACTAACATTGATAAACATGCTTGAGATAGCAACGCATGCGAGTTCGACCGAGCAATGATCTAAAAATCTCCCCTTTTTTCAATTTTAGTGACAAAACTATCAATACATATGGATTACAAAAAATATAAAATGTAGCTTCTCATCCATATGCTTGATCTCCTTGTCATCTTCAACGCGACTCGAAATCTTCGTCACTTCCAAGTACTCCATGATCCTAAAGGTTATAAGTTCAGCATCATAGTTGTTGAAGATCTATAGCTATAACAATGAGAAAACAAAGTGCTCTCAATCATTGTTATACAGTGTCATAATATTATTACACAACATCAAAGTTCAATTGTATCACAACTTTGAAAACAATACTATGGTGATATGTATCACTCCTCCTTAGTCAATACATATCTCAACATGAAAACCACTCCCCCTTACACAATGATCCGTAAACCATATGTATTTGTAGTGTGAACTACACATTAATTCTCCCCCTTTTTGTCAAAAAAATTGGCAAAGGTAAGAAAATTAGTGGGATCCTAATGAAATTTCCACGGAGATACTTCATGACCAAAAGGTGTATTATCATACCAACAAATTTAGATGCAATCATAAATCCGTATCTAAATGCATTCATCAAGGAGTTAATAAAGATACAAGATAACCCCTAAAAATTCCACAGCCGCACTCCCCACAAAGATTTGGCAATTAAGCACAAGTTCAAAATGAACTCTCCCTCATAAAATGTCATCCCCGAAGGAACAACAAAGGCGACCTTACTTTCACAAGAAAAGAAGGATTTCTTTTGGACAAACAAATCACATGAAAAACTTGAATTTGAATCCAAAAATATTCAATTGAAATAACCACAAGAGAACCCATGGTTAGTTCAATCGAAAAATACAACCAAATTAATCACAAGAAATCCCATGATTAATTTAATTGAAATACACAACCAAATTAATCACAAAGTGATCAATTCAATTGGTCATGCTCGACATAAGAGAACTTACGGAGCAACAACTAAAATAACCAAAAGAGAATGACTAATTTAGTTGGTTATGCTCAATATAAGAAACCTTATGGAACAACACAATATATGCACAAAAATGTGGATCGGAGATCGACCAAATATTGTGGAATAGACAAGGATTCATCCTATTTTCCATCACTATTTGCACGATGACATATAATGGGCTTCATCCTTGTAAACAAAAGTTTTATCCTCTCTTCCATCAAAATATGACATAAACGGCTTTAACTTTTGTAATACCAAAAGTCCATTCTATCTTTCATCAATACATTCATATCGACATAATAGAGATAACTTTTGAACAACTATGGGACAGTCACAGGTTCACGGACGTAAACAACATATCCCATAACAATTTGCAATATAAAATCATAAAGATTAAAAATTACAAAAATCATCTTCCAAAAAAACTTAGAATTTAAATAAATAAATCTAAAAACATTGAAGATGAAAATCATTGGACATAGCTATGTGTACTCACAGTAATGGCTATTCCAAACCCTAGTTATTCTTCAAAAAATAAGAAATAAATTCTCTAAAGAAGATTCCTAGACATCAAGACAAATTCGTAATGCACATATAAGATGGTTTTTCCTTGGAGGGTAAAATCAATCTTTTTCGCATGGATTTACACCAAGAATATCTACCAAAGTCGTATAAAAATATTTTCTTAACAAAGAAGAACATATAAATTCATTAATGACCATGCACCATAGTTCACATAAGATGATTGTGGACATTCAAGAATTCCATAGCAATGCGTACTATTGTCCATTCTTGAGCTTCCTTATTTGTGATGCATCAAAAACATTCTTTTAAAAGCTACAAATGAGCTTAGAAGAGTATTACTCCAAGAATCCAAGTCCAAGAAAGTGGAACAAGTGCGACGAAACGGAGTAAAATATTCAAAAACAATCTTAACTCATCCAAAATCAAGAATTCTCATCTCCATTTCGAAGAGAGTTCAAAAAGGAAGATAATGCAAAAAGAATGAGGTCATTTCAAGTTCGGACGAAGAAGATACGGTCAAAACAAGTTTACCGAATATCGACGTCTATATGCCAGTATGCATACGGGTACGCACACGGATTTTCAGTATGCAAACTGGTATACAAACGAATTTCCCTGGATTTTATTACAAAAACTCATTTGTAAACTGGTATGCAAATGGGTATGCATACCTGAAGTGTACCATGAAGGCTAAAACATCCCGAACAACTTTTTTCCAACCGGAACATTTAAGAACCTTAAACATAAATCAAGTTAGGTAGACATGAATGATACACAAGGTACATAGATCATCATAAAACTTGTTCAAGTTTAGAGACATACCTTTTTAGAAGAATCCGATTGAATTCTACAACATTACCAAACATTCAAAATCATAACCAACATAATATATGTGCCCCAATTCTTGTGCTTCCCTCACCGTATACATAACAGGGCATTTCTTGGTGAGGATGCACTTTCAACACAATCAAGTTGTGTTGAGGTGAACAATGTCTTGCTCACCATGGCACCAAGAAAGAGTTTCTTTCCAACTACTTTTACATTCAACAAAGTTAAGAAACATCCAAGAATCTGTTTTTACAAGTTTTGCAAAAGACTTTAGAGAGATACACAAAAGTTTGAGTCGCTGATGTCTCATTTTAAAACTTAATAAAAACAGTGTATGCAGATAATGTTTAGTACTGCGTAGGAAAACTCTTTTGGTGTAAGAAGACATGCTGACATGTTTATAACAGTAAACAAAACAATTATCATGACACAGTGTATCAGGAATTGACCAATGAACTGATTCATGCTTTGAGGTGATACCTTCAGATGACTGAGATTTAAACTCCTCTTGTAATACGTTTAGTTTACTACAACCAAGTGGATTGCACAGAGGAGGAGCATTGCTCTCACTAATTAGTAAATCAATATCAACCTCGACATGAGTATTATTCATCATAACTTGATTTAGCTTGTCAAGAGATTCTTGTTCTTTCTGGAGGTATGACTCAACATCAAGAGATAAGCTTTTAAGTTTCTTTTCAAGACCCGCATACACTTTAAGGGATTTTAAACCTGGTGGAGGTTTCGATAGAATTTCTTCTACAAATTTTATTAAATCAGTCATGGAAGAAAAATCTGGAATCCCTGGATCTGGTGGTGCATTTATTGAGATAACATTTATGTCCATATCAGATCGCTACAAACACAGACTTATAAGGTCTTTAATGTGTTTGCCTGCTCTGATACCAATTGAAAATGCGGGGGTCTAACAACCACACCCAACAATTCGTTTGGCAATCTGAGAGGACTTACTCCAATACACTTTCTAGAGAATAGACTTGACAGTCAGACTCAATCTAGAATAAAGTATATCAAAGAGTTTAATATCTCTAACTCTTAATTCAATCCACAACCAGCAAATAGAAATCTGCGAGCCCGATTAAATGAGAGGAGTAACTTGAAAGGTACCAAAGACCAATATTCAAGTGTCAATCAATGTAAATAAACAACCCAAGGTTGGATATTCTAATTGATTGATCTTAACGCACAACATGTGATATTTCAATTATATAACAAAATATAATGCGGAAAAGAAATAACACAGACACCAAAATTTTATTAACGAGGAAACCGCAAATGCAGAAAAACCTCGAGACCTAGTCAAGATTGAACACTACATTGTATTAAGCCGATACAGACACTAGCCTACTACCAATTAACTTCGGACTTGACTGTAGATGAACTCTAATCATTCTGACACTGATTCAAGGTACAATTGCGCTCCTTACGTCTCTGATCCCAGCAGGATACTACACACTTGATTTCCTTAGCTGATCTCACCCACAAGTAAGAGTTGCTACGACCCAAAGTCGAAGAGTTGATAGACAAATTTGTCTCACACAGAAAAGTTTATAGGATTGAATAAATATGTCTCCTACAGAAATACCCAAGAGTTTTTGTTCCGTCTTTTGATAAATCAAGGTGAACAAGAACCAATTAATAAACCAGTCTTATATTCCCGAAGAACAGCCTAGTATTATCAATCACCTCACAATAAACTTAATCGACTAGCGAAACAAGTTATTGTGGAATCACAAACGATGAGACAAAGTTTGTTTGTGATTACTTTTCTATCTTTCCTATTGGAGATATAAAATCTCGAGCCAATTATTTCAATTGCACTCAACACGATAGAAACAGCAAGATCAGATCACGCAACTACAAAGATAATAGTTGGGTCTGGCTTCACAATCCCAATGAAGTATTCAAGTCGTTAACCTACAGGGTCTCGAGAAGAAACCTAAAGTTAAAGGAGAATCGACTCTAGTTATGCAACTAGTAACACACAGGAGGTGTGGGGATTAGTTTTCCTAGTTGCTAGAGTTCTCCTTTATATAGTTTTCAAATCAGGGTTTGCAATCCAAGTTACCTTGGTAATAAAGCATTCAATAATCACCGTTAGATGAAAAACCTGATTCAACCAAGCTAATATCTTTCAACCGTTAGATCGAACTTAGCTTGTTACACACAAATGAAATGTACCCTCATTTAGGTTTATGTAACCGTACCTAAACGTGTACACCAGGTTGGTTCACAAATAATTAACCGAGGTTAGTGATGGGTCGGAAGACCAACTTTGTTTTACCGCAAGTGCACGGTGTCAAAATGAGCACACAATAGTAAGCACGGTTCGTTCCCACGAGGAATGTGTAAACACTACTAATCAATATCAGAAACTTACCAATCAAAGAAAATAAATATGAAAGATAGTATAAGCTAAATGAATCAAAATATTACCGGCAAAATAAATATAAGAGGTGACAAACATGTTAGGGATTCAGGAATTCCAATATAGAGTTGGAATTATTTGTATTCCATTTCAAAGTCTCATATTACTCATATAGAACAGCAACACATAGCATCCTACACGGAAAATTTATCAATGAGAAGCTCAATTATAGTTTCCAAAAGATATGTTTGGTCTTGACCTAAAAGTAGAAATTCGTAGCACTAACTATACATGTCATAGATAGTCAAAGAATTATCATTGACAATAATGAATCAGGTCTAGAATGGAATGGTTTAATACCGAACTATGAAGTATACTTGGCATAAAACATGAAAGGGTTATAAATCAAAACCATCAATTGAGACACTCAAACATTCATTAAGCACTAAAAACTGACTGTGTTTTAGAACACAAAATAAACCAACATCTACAAGTTCATCCGTCGCCCTAACATGGAAAACTAGCAAATCATGGAGAAAAGTAAAACAGCAAACCCTAGTTTTCTTCCCTGTAAAACGCCTCCCCAATCTTTGTTGATTATGAGATATATAGGTCTTGCTACTGCTCCAACTCGGACCCAGCTTATTGTTCAAGGCCCAATCCACTTAACAGAACCATTTCTTCACATTCAGGCCACTAGCCAACTCCGGCCACAGCATAACAGCAGGCACCGCTCGATCTCTGCCCGTCCAAGCATCTTCGTCCAAACTCGGCTACAATACTACTTTTCTGGTCTTCCACTGATCAACAGTACCTGCTCCACCATAGTCTTGTACTCGATAACCAGTTCATGCCCTATTTACGCTAGCAGTCAGCTAACAGCAAACCCACTGGTTCTGTATCTTCTCCATCTTCTCGCCATTCATTCACAGTAAACACCAGCCAGAATTCCATTGTTGTTGCTGTTGAACATTCGCAGCTCAAACAGTCAGGTACAGATTATGGATCGAACCCACAACACCAGCATCTCCATTTCCTTAAATCACACAGCACCAGACCCCAATTTCAGTTCACGCCTCAAACCCCCTTTCTGCATCTGCTTTTCCATTCACAAATCAAACTAAAATGAGAACAGCAACACCCCTTTTTCATAGCCAAAATTCCTGAATTCCATCTCCATTCACGTCTGCTGCTTCTCATTACTTCTTCAACAAATACCCAATTCAACCACCACCAGCTCCATTCTCGTTTCAGCATTTCAGCAATCACCCATTTCTTCTCCTTTTACATCTGAATTACTGCCCATACATCCGCCATTAACCAACGATAAATTTAGGTTGAAACCCAACTCAGACTTGTCTTCACTTCTAATCAACACTTACAGCACTAACAACATTCATCACTTCTTGGAAGATTGCTCGTTGTACTCGATCCCCTTCCTGCAATTGATTAGCTCCACCAAAATTAGGTTAAAAACCCATTTTCATTTTTATTTCAGAACCTCACAGATCTTCCTTGTTGTTGCTGATTAACCCCCAAAACAAAACCAATTCATCCTTGAACCAACACCAACTTGACCACCATCTCAAGCAATTACCCTCTCCGAATTTCAGATTCAATGGATTAAATCCATTACTACAGCTCCATTTATGCTTCTTAACTTCATAAGCACCTTCAAGTACTGGAGTTGCTGTTAGAATCACGAACTGCAAAGACCCCATAATCCAGATCGAATGCTTCTTGTAGTAGATGAATTGTTGTTCTTCTCTTGATAACTGCAGGCACAAGCCATCATCACCGGCAACTATTTTAACCCATTGACTTGCACCATTACTTCTATCGTCAACTCCGAATCCCATCAACTCTCATGATTCGAACCACAATAAGGTTCATAACCTTGCTGCTCAGATCCCCTTTCTTGCACCTCCAGCTTGATTGAGAAATGAGAATTTCTTTTTCTTGTTTTGATAAGAACGAAAAAGAGGTGGAAAATGGGACACGACTCACTTTCTAAGCCCCCTTGTGCAGCTCACACGTTTGGTAGAGGACATCATTTCTTTGTTCAACTTCCTGGCTTAGGTGATGCGGCCCATAAATTGTTGGCTTGCCAGCCCACAAGATCCGACTCCTTTGGCCTTGAGTGATTTGATTGGTGCTGATATATAAAGATACCAGGCCATCCACTATGGTTATTTTTCGGTCCGGTGATCGGATTTCATTTGTAATTCCTGTAAAAGCTCTAAAGTGATATTATTAGCAAAATATTGAGACCTAGCTAGTATAAATGTGAGTATAAAAGTGTCGCACTTGCGTGCTTATCAGTTAGCCATATGATTACTCTCATATCAACCTTATTCATTTTAACCATAACTAGTTCAAATGACTCAAATGAAACTAGTTAAAGAGTTGTTCAATTGTTTATAAAATACCAATGAAACCAAATCGGTTTGATTCACTTGAATCAATCATGGACATTATAGCCACGGTTTGCAAAGATTGCATTCCTTATGATTTAAATACTTAAGTCCATGAACAAAACGATTTAACAAAGTAACCAGATTAAGGCGTACGGGTATGAGTACTTAAGCAACCGGATTTTGAGTTTGTTAAGTTTACAAACTCAGCAGAAATTTTCGGTTCGAAAACTTCCGCCAGTATGCGTACGGGTACGCATACTTAAGGTGACTAGTTTAGGAGTTTGTAATTCCCAAACTCAACAGATATTTTCGAAAACTTCCGCCAGTATGCGTACGGGTACGCATACTTAACATGTCTCCTTCACCAATTTTGTATACACACATATGCATACTCTTGGCTTCCGGTTTATGGATTAATGTACGAACACACTATATGCTTATATCCAAAGATGGTTACATCATCAACTCTTTATTTCAATCATTGAAACATTCTTCTATAATGACAATAGCCGTTTTCACACACTATTAGCATCAAAGCAATTTTCAAGATATTGAAATAATCATTATCGAAAATTCCAAGCCTATATCAAATGATTGTATCACACAAACCATGTAAGATGTTACTCGGCAATTTTCTCATGATATAAGATGAACTTGGTCGAAGCGAAAGCTTACCAACACAAAGCGAGATATACTCAACTCGAAATCTCAAATGTGTATAGAGAAAACTATATCGTAACACGACTTATGTCTCAATATAGGAGATAGTAGAAATAGACTTTCCAAGTGATAGATGAGTTCAAGTATCCACATACCTTTTGTCGAAGAAGTTCCACAAGCTCCCCTTAGTAGTTCTTCGTCTTCAAGAGATGAACGTCGAGAGATCTAAGCTCAACTACACTATCTATGTCCTAGTCCGAGACATTGATAAATAGGATAGAAATCAAGACTTATAGTTTTGATCACTAACATTGACAAACATGCTTGAGATAGCAACGCATGCGAGTTCGACCGAGCAATGCTCTAACAATCTCCCCCTTTGTCAATTTTAGTGACAAAACTATCAATACATATGGATTACAAAAAAGATATAAAATGTAGCTTCTCATCCACATGATTGATCTCCTTGGCATCTTCAACGTGACTTGAAATATTCGTCACTTCCAAGTACTCCATGATCTTAAAGGTTATAAGTTCAGCATCATAGTTGTTGAATATCCGTAGCTATAACAATGAGAAAACAAAATGCTCTTAATCATTGTTATACAGTGTCATAGTATTATTACACAACATCAAAGTTCAATTGTATCACAACTTTGAAAACAATACTATGGTGATATGTATCACTCCTCCTTAGTCAATACATATCTCAACATGAAAACCACTCTCCCTTACATAATGATCCGTAAACCATATGTATTTGTAGTGGGAACTACACATTAATTCTCCCCCTTTTTGTCAAAAAAATTGGCAAAGGTAAGAAAATTAGTGGGATCCTAATGAAATTTCCACGGAGATACTTCATGACCAAAAGGTGTATTATCATACCAACAAATTTAGATGCAATCATAAAGCCGAAGCTAAATGCATTCATCAAGGAGTTAATAAAGATACAAGATAACCCCTAAAAATTCCACAGCCGCACTCCCCACAAAGATTTGGCAATTAAGCACAAGTTCAAAATGAACTCTCCCCCATAAAATGTCATCCCCGAAGGAACAACAAAGGCGACCTTACTTTCACAAGAAAAGAAGGATTTCTTTTGGACAAACAAATCACATGAAAAAAATGAATTTGAATCCAAAAAATATTCAATTGAAATAACCACAAGAGCACCCATGGTTAGTTCAATCGAAAAATACAACCAAATTAATCACAAGAAATCCCATGATTAATTTAACTGAAATACACAACCAAATTAATCACAAAGTGGTCAATTCAATTGGTCATGCTCGACATAAGAGAACTTACGGAGAAACAACTAAAATAACCAAAATAGAATGACTAATTTAGTTGGTTATGCTCAATATAAGAAACCTTATGGAACAACACAATATATGCACAAAAATGTGGATCGGAGATCTACCAAATACTGCAGAATAGACAAGGATTCATCCTATTTTCCATCACTATTTGCCAATGACATACAATAGGCTTCATCCTTGTAAACAAAAGTTTTATCCTTTCTTCCATCAAAATATGACATAAAAGGCTTTAACTTTTGTAATGCCAAAAGTTCATTCTATCTTTCATCAATACATTCATATCGACATAATAGAGATAACTTTTGAACAACTATGGGACAGTCACAGTTCGCGGACGTAAACAACATACCCCATAACAATTTGCAATATATAAAATCATAAAGATTAAAAATTACAAAAATCATCTTCCAAAAAAAACTTAGAATTTAAATAAGTAAATCTAAAAAACATTGAAGATGAAAATCGTTGGACATAGCTATGTGTACTCACAATAATGGTTATTCCAAACCCTAGTTATTCTTCAAAAAATAAGAAATAAATTATCTAAAGAAGATTTCTAGACATCAAGACAAACTCGTAATGCACATATAAGATGGTTTGTCCTTGGAGGGTAAAATCAATCTTTTTCGCATGGATTTACACAAATAATAGCTACCAAAGGCGTATAAAAATATTTTCTTAACAAAGAATAACATATAAAGTCATTAATGACCATGCACCATAGTTCACATAAGATGATTGTGAACATTCAAGAATTCCATAGCAATGCGTACTATTGTCCATTATTGAGCTTCCTTATTTGTGATTCATCAAAAACATTCTTTTAAAAGCTACAAATGAGCTTAGAAGATTATTACTCCAAGAATTCAAGTGACCAAGTCCAAGAAAGTGGAACAAGTGCGACAAAATAGAGCAAAACATTCAAAAAAAAAGAGACAGGACAAATACCAATCTTAACTCATCCAAAATAAAGAATTCTCATCTCCATTTCGAAGAGAATTCAAAAAGGAAGAGAATGCAAAAAGAATGAGGTCATTCCGAGTTCGGACGAAGAAGATACGGTCAAAACAAGTTTACCGAATATTGACGTCTACAGGTCAGTATGCATACGGGTACTCAAACGGATTTTCAGTATGCAAACTGGTGTGCAAACGAATTTCCCTGAATTTTATTACAAAAACTCATTTGTAAAATGGTATGCAAATGGGTATGCATACCTGAAGTGTACCATGAAGGCCAAAACATCCCGAACAACTTTTTTCAAACCAGAACATTTAAGAACCTTAAACATAAATCAAGTTAGGTAGATATGAATGATACACAAGGTACATAGATCATCAAAAAACTTGCTCAAGTTTAGAGACATACCTTTTTAGAAGAATCCGATTGAATTCTACAACATTACCAAACATTCAAAATCATACCCAACATAATATATGTGCCCCAATTCTTGTGCTTCCCTCACCATATACATAACAAGCATTTCTTGGTGAGGATGCACTTTCAACACAATCAAGTTATGTTGAGGTGAACAATGTCTTGATCACCATGGCACCAAGAAAGAGTTTCTTTCCAACTACTTTTGCATTCAACAAAGTTGAGAAACATCCAAGAATCTGTTTTTACAAGTTTTGCAAAAGACTTTAGAGAGATATACAAAAGTTTGAGTCGCTGATGTCTCATTTTAAAACTTAATAAAAACAGTGTCTGTAGATAATGTTTAGTACTGCGTAGGGAAACTCTTTTGGTGTAATAAGACATGCTAACATGTTTATAACAGTAAACAAAACAATTATCATGACACAGTGTATCAGGAATTCACCAATGAACTGATTCATGCTTTGAGGTGATACCGTCAGATGACTGAGATTTAAACTCCTCTTGTAATACGTTTAGTTTACTACACCCAAGTGGATTACACAGAGGAGGAGCATTGCTCTCACTAATTAGTAAATCAATATCAACCTCGACATGAGTATTATTCATCATAACTTGATTTAGCTTGTCAAGAGATTCTTGTTCTTTCTGGAGGTATGACTCAACATCAATAGATAAGCTTTTAAGTTTCTTTTCAAGACCTTAATACACTTTAAGGGAATTTAAACCTGTTGGAGGTTTCGATAGAATTTCTTCTACAGATTTTATTAAATCTGTCATGGAAGAAAATTCTGGAATCCCCGGATCTGGTGGTGCATTTATTGAGATAACATTTCTGTCCATATCAGATCGCTACAAATACAGACTTATAAGGTCTTTAATATGTTTGCCTGCTCTGATACCAATTGAAAATGCGGGGGTTAACAACCACACCCAACAATTCGTTTGGCAATCTGAGAGGACTTACTCCAATACACTTTTTAGAGAATTGACTAGACATTCAGACTCAAGCTAGAATATAGTATATCAAAGAGTTTAATATCTCTAACTCTTAATTCAATCCGCAACCAACAAATAGAAATCTTCGATCCCTATTGAATAAGAGGAGTAACTTGAAAGGTACCAAAGACCAATGTTCAAGTGTCAATCAATGTAAATAAAATACCCAAGTTTGGATATTCAAATTGATTGATCTTAACGCATAACCTGTGATATTTCAATTATATAACAAAATATAATGCGGAAAAGAAATAACACAGACACCAGAATTTTGTTAACGAGAAAACCGCCATGCAGAAAAACCTCGGGACCTAGTCCAGATTGAACACCACACTGTATTAAGCCGCTACAGACACTATCCTACTACCAATTAATTTCGGACTGGACTGTAGTTGAACCCCAATCAATCTCATACTGATTCAAGGTACAGTTGCGCTCCTTACGTCTCTGATTTCAGCAGGATACTACGCACTTGATTCCATTAGCTGATCTCACCCACAACTAAGAGTTGCTACGACCCAAAGTTGAAGACTTGATAGACAAATTTGTCTCACACAGAAAAGTCTATAGGATTGAATAAATCTGTCTCCTACAGAAATACCCTAGAGTTTTTGTTCCGTCTTTTGATAAATCAAGTTGAATAAGAACCAATTGATAAACCGGACTTATATTCCCGAAGAACAGCCTAATATTATCAATCACCTCACAATAAACTTAATCGACTAGCGAAACAAGTTATTGTGGAATCACAAACGATGAGACGAAGTTTGTTTGTGATTACTTTTCTATCTTGCAAATCGGAGATATAAAATCTCGAGCCAATTATTTCAATTGCACTCAACACGATAGAAACAGCATGATCAGATCACGCAACTACAAAAATAATAGTTGGGTCTGGCTTCACAATCCCAATGAAGTCTTCAAGTCGTTAACCTACAGGTCTCGAGAAGTAACCTGAGGTTAAAGGAGAATCGACTCTAGTTATGCAACTAGTAACATACAGGAGGTGTGGGATTAGTTTTCCCAGTTCCTAGAGTTCTTCTTTATATAGTTTTCAAATCAGGGTTTGCAATCCAAGTTACCTTGGTAACAAAGCATTCAATAATCATCGTTAGATTAAAAACCTTATTAAACCAAGCTAATATCTTGTAACCGTTAGATCGAACTTATCTTGTTACACACAAATGAAATGTACCCTCATTTAGGTTTATGTAACCGTACCTAAATGTGTACACCAGGTTGGTTCACAAATATTGGCCATATGATTACCCTCATATCAACCTTATTCATCTTAACCATAACTAGTTCAAATGACTCAAATGAAACTAGTTAAAGAGTTGTTCAATTGTTTAGAAAACACAATTGAAACCAAATCGATTTGATTCACTTGAATCAATCATGGACATTATAGCCACGGTTTGCAAAGATTGTATTCCTTATGATTTAAATGTTTAAGTCCATGAACTGACCGATTTAATAAAGTAACCAGCTTAAGTATGCGTACGGGTATGCGTACTTAAGCAACCGGATTTTGAGTTTGTTAAGTTTACAAACTCAGCGGAAATTTTCGGTTCGAAAACTTCCGCCAGTATGCGTACGGGTACGCATACTTAAGGTGACTGGTTTAGGAGTTTGTAATTCCCAAACTCAGCAGATGTTTTTGAAAACTTCCGCCGGTATGCGTACGGGTATGCATACTTAACCTGTCTCCTTCACCAATTTCGTATACACACATATGCATACTCTTGGCTTCCGGTTTATGGATTTATACACTAATGTGCGAACACACTATATATGCATATATCCAAAGATGGTTAAATCATCAACTCTTTATTTCAATCATTGATACATTCTTCTATAATGATAATAGTCGTTTTCACACACTATTAGCATCAAAGAAATATTTTCAAGATATTGAAATAATCATTATCGAAACATTCCAAGCCTACATCAAATGATTGTATCACAGAAACCATGTGAGATGTTACTCGGAAATTTTCTCATGATATGAGATGAACTTGGTCTAAGCAAAAGATTACCAACACATATTTCGAGAAATATGTAAGCGAGATATACTCAGATCGAAATCTCAAATGTGTATAGATAAAATTATATCGTAACACGACTTATGTCTCAATATAGGAGATAGTAGAAATAGAATTTCCAAGTGATATATGAGTTCAAGTATCCACATACCTTTTGTCGAAGAAGTTCCACAAGCTCCCCTTAGTAGTTCGTCGTCTTCAAGAGATGAACGTCGAGAGATCTAAGCTCAACTACACTATCTATGTCCTAGTCCGGGACAACTATAAATAGGCTAGAAATCAAGACTTATAGTTTTGATCACTAACATTGACAAACATGCTTGAGATAGCAACGCATGCGAGTTCGACCGAGCAATTCTCTCACACAAACACATATAACAGAGTCTGTTAACATTGATTGATCAATATTTATATTTCACGAACATAGAATCACTTAAATCTGTAGTATTCAAATCTTCAAACAAACTTGAGTGACCTTATATCAGAATAGAAGGACCATGGAATAAAAAAGCTTGATCTACGGAAGATAACTATATTGTTAGTTTATAACAAGTAATAAACAATGAAAGCTAAACAACAAATCTAACTTCCACAAACGATAAGTCTAGAGGCTTCTTGATCCCAAAGAAGACTATAGATGAAGGCGTCTCAAAATGTTTCAATTAGATTACTCTTATCATTTTAACAAGTTGGTTTTCTCACATAAATACCCGAAGTGTGTGTTCAATGAATGAATTTGTAAGCTACAAGAGTCCCTATTTATAAAGTTACGACCAATGATTATTTGGAAACAACACTACCAACTCTGAAAATACTAAATATTTGCAAATACATTTTATATCATAAATTAGTAAATGAAATTGTTGTTAGAGCATTGCTCGGTTGAAACCACTAAACATTGGTATGTCAAGTTTGGTTGTCATATTTTAGCTTCAAAACTCGAAGTTGCTTGATTAGATTACTAGAGTCAACTTCATTATGTTAGGCTAAGAACAATAAAAGTGTTGAGACTCCCTCGTGTTACTCTGAAGAACTTGAATATGTATCGTCATCAACGAACACATTATCCTTCCGTTCGAGGTTAGTAACACAGACTTGACTTGTTCCGTTTTTATCTACGTTTCTTTTAAGTCGTTTAGATTTAAAACATAACATTCGAAGTATATTTATGTATTTATAGTATTGGTGACTTGCTCATTTCATTATGATCAAAGTGTCAAGGAAGCGTATACTAGTTATTTTATACAACTTTAGTATATTGGATTACGAAGTATAGTTTAGATATTCGAAAGAAATATTTAGATTTATAGATCATAGTTATATTTACACGTCATATTTATATTCTGATAAGTTACGCTTATGAGTTGCATTTGCGTACACTCCTAGGAATAAACGTCTGCATAAAGTTTATAGTGCAATAAATTTGCGTAAATTTTGAAAAATATTTTCTACATACTGTGTCGATGATACTACCCCCCCCCCTTCCATGCACTCCCTGGCAGTCACTTATTTTGATGCAGTCAAGAAGCAAATCCCAGACCAATTTTCTATGACTATGAGGGATTCCATCTTGTGGCAGTGTAACCAGGTCAAGCATGCACAAGAATATTTGTTAGTTGTACCTATCAGTGGACTTAATCAGTGCCTTGGTCCCAGACATTTTAGAGTTGTGCTTTTCTATCGTCTCGGTATTCCGTTGTTTGTTGAGAATGGTTTATGCCCAAGTTGTAACAAATCCATGGACATCTATGGGGATCATGCGCTTCATTGTGCTAAGGATATATGCCCCAAGTTTCGGCATGACTTTGTTCGCGATATAGTCATTGATATTTGTTACAAAGCTAGTGTGCCAGAGCGCAAGGAAGTTTCTTTAGGTTTTCTGACAGATGATGACAAAGAGTTGAAACCTGCTGATATTCTTGTGCTCAACTGGGAAAATGGAAAGGATGTTTGTATGGATGTCACAGGTGTCTCACCCTTCACAGGTGATGGAATTTGTTCCTTCGTCCCCGGAAAAGCCTTAGCTATTGCGGTCTCTCGGAAACACGCTAAGTACTTGAACAAGTGTGTTTCACATGGCTTTGGTTTGGGTGTTCTAGATTTCACTACCTTAGGAGAGTTAGGTGAGGATTTATGTTTTTTTAAGCGTTTGAAAAATTGTTTAGTTAGTAATGACGCTAGTAGTGGTATTGGTAGTATTATTTTTCATAGATTAGGCATTGTTATTCAAAAAGGTGTTGGAACCCAGCTTGTTGCTAGGTTACCAACTAAAAGATTTGTATAATCTTTAATTAATCGTTTTCCATAAAATATAAATAAAAAACAACTTCAAAAGTGAATTTCAAAAATAATCAAAGAAAAGGCATCCACCACCCCGAAAAAAGGCATCCCACTGATTTCCGCAAACAACCCCAAGAAGCAAAATTCTAGATCGAACAAAGTAGGAAGAGCATCATTGCATCCGAGAAAAAACGAAAAACGACAAAGCAAGATTACTAAGAATAATAAGGATTATGCTCATCCACTACTACGCCATATTGCCTCAGTAGGATTCTGATGCCAGCATCAACTATCCGTCGAAACTCTGACAGACGATATTAATTAGAATATCCAAAAATGTCCGGCTGTAACACTCTGATCCTCAGAAAATCCAAGTGCTTTCTCATAATAAAAAGCTCTTACCAGCGAAGAAAAATGGATGTAAAAAAAAACTATTCACATGATACTCATGATGAGTACCTTCACTTTCAAATTTCTTCATAAGACATATAAAATCTTGAAAGCATAATTAAAAGGTAAACGTTCATCGAAAAACCATGTCGAATATCATGAGATGAAAATATATAGCCTTGGACTCGGACATTTACGTTTATTGAGAAATAACTTCAAACAAATCACAGATAAATCATAAGATGTATTTGACATCCAAAGCCCCTTAGAAGTAGGTTGCGATAGTTAATCTGTTAAAGCACTGCTCGGTCGAACTCGCAAGCGTTGCTATCTCAAGCTTGTTTGTCAAGTTTAGTTGTCAAAACTATAAGTCTTGATTTCTAGTCTATTTATAGCTAAGTTTCAGATTAGTGTAGTTGAGCATTAGACTTCACGACGTTCATCGATTGAAGACGAAGAACTACTAAGGGGAGATTGTGGAAATTCATCAACAAAATGTATGTGGAGACTTAAACTCATCTATTACTCAAAAGTATATCTACTCTATATCCTATTTGAGACAAAATCGCATAGCTATATATACTTCGATTATACACATTTGATATCTCGGGCTGAGTTTAACTCGCTTACATATTTCTCGAAATATGTGTTGGTAAGCTTTCGCTTTAACCAAGTTCATCTTATATTCTTGACGAAAGTCAAAAGATGATCATGTGAAAATCTCGGGCCGAGAAGTTCCGCAAGTTCGCGGACTGAGTTCGCGGACTTGGCTCACGCCACTTCCATTTCTCTTGATCAACAAAGTTCGCAAACTTTGGTTCAAGGAATAAAGACTTATACATAATTGTGTTTCCACAACAATGCTTATATCCTACCAATGGTTATGTAATCTAAACTCTCATTTCAATCATTGAAACATTCTCAGAGAACGTTATATAGCCGTTATTCACAGACCATTTTTCGTCAGAGCAATTTTCAAAGTGATTAAAACATAACATGACTTTCGTCACTTGGTAAAGTGAATTCGGCTAAAGCGAAAGCTTATCAACACATATTTCGAGAAATAGTAGGCGAGATAAACTCGGCTCGAAATAGCAAATGTGTATAATGAAAGTCTATATATCAAAACGACTTTTGTCTCAAGAGTAGGAGATAGAGTAAATAGACTTTTGAGTGACAGATAAGTTCAAGTCTCCACATACCTTTTAGTCGATGAAGATCCACCAGTTCCTTGAGTAGTCCTTCGTCTTGTATGAGCTAGAGTGAGAGATGCTTCTAGTTTCTCTTTTCCAACACGAAGTCTGTTAAGATCTGATGAATGAGTCTCGATCAAACGTTTCTCTCTAATTGAGTCTTCCTTAACAATATCTTCAAGAACACTAATCTTTTCACGCTGTTGAGTAGTTTCTTGGAGAAGTTTTTCAATATTCTTAGAGAAAGACTCAATGATGATGTAGAGTTCATGTTCTCGATCAAGAGACTATTTAAATTCATCAATAAGCTGATCATGATCCTGAAAATCAATAATCTCAGCAGTGTTTTTTGAGATTCTGGTGAGCTCCTTTTTAGCTTTTGCCATAGTGCCCAATATCTCAGCAGAGAGAGAGGTGTCAGCACCAGATGGGACAACCTTCTTACCTCGGGATTCGGAAGAATCTGCTAAGGAGTGATCCTTTGAGGTATTTCCAAGACATTTGGCATAGTTAAAAGCTTTAGAAGGCATCTTGGTATACGTGTAAGAGGTTATGTCCACATACTCAGATTGCCACAAACACAGACTTGTAAGGTCTTAAACGTGTTTGCCTGCTCTGATACCAATTAAAAAAGCGGGGGTCTAACAACACCACTCAATATTTCACTTAGCAATCTGTATGGACAAACTCGAATACACTTTTGAGAGAATCAACAAGACTCAATCAATTAAAAGTATATCAACGAGTTTATATCTCTCTCTTGATTTGATTTACTCAAGCAGGAACTGCGAGTTCTAATCAAATACAAGGAATAACTCGGATGGTACCAAAGACCAATATCCGAGGATCAATCAATGACAATCAAGGATTAATCTAATTGATGATCTAACGCACAACCTGTATTATTTCAATTATAAAGATAAAACAATATAATGCGGAAACTGAAATAACACAGACACCAGAAATTTTGTTAACGAGGAAACCGCAAATGCAGAAAACCCCCGGGACCTAGTCCACATTGAAAACACACTGTATTAAGCCGCTACAGACACTAGCCTACTCCAAACTAACTTCGGCCTGGACTGTAGTTGAACCCCAATCAATCTCACACTGATCCAAGGTACAGTTATGCTCCTACGCCTCTGATCCCAGCAGGATACTGCGCACTTGATTCCCTTAGTTGATCTCACCCACAACTAAGAGTTGCTACGACCCAAAGTCGAAGACTTTAATAAACAATTCTGTATCACACAGAAAAGTCTACGATAATAGATAAATCCGTCTCCCACGAATATACCTACGAGTTTTGTTCCGTCTTTTGATAAATCAAGGTGAACAGGAACCAATCAATAATATCAGACTTATATTCCTGAAGAACAACTTAGTATTATCAATAACCTCACAATAATCTTAATCGACGCAGCGAAAAAATATATTGCGGAATCACAAACGATGAGACGAAGTTTGTTTGTGATTACTTTTTATCTTTCCTATCGGAGATATAAAATCTCAAGCCAATTATTTTAATTGTACTCGTACGATAGAAGATGCAAGATCAGATCACACAATTACGATAAAAGTAGTATCGGTCTGGCTTCACAATCCGATGAAGTCTTTAAGTCGTTAACCTGGTTTAGAAGAAGAAACCAAAGGTTAAAGGAGAATCGACTCTAGATTAGCTCAACCAGTATCACACAGAATGTGTGTGGATTAGGTTTCCTAGTTGCTAGAGTTCTCCCTTATATACACTTTCAAATCAGGGTTTGCAATCAATGTTAGCTCAGTAACAAAGCATTCAATATTCACCGTTAGATGAAAACCTGATTAGATTCAAGCTAATATTTCTCAACTGTTAGATCGAAAACTTAGCTTGTCACACACAAATGAAATGTCCAATTTTGGGTTTATGAACCGTACCCAAACATTAACATTTGTTGGTTCAACAAGTTAACCAAATGGTTAGCCATATGATTACTCTCATATCAACCTTATTCTTCTTCACCATAACTAGTTCAAATGACTCAAATGAACTAGTTAGAGAGTTGTTCAATTGCAAGGAAATCTTATGTAACTACACAAGACACAACTGAAGCAAAATCGGTTTGATTCACTCGAATCGGTTCATGAACTTTATATCCACGGTTGCAAAAGCATTCCTTAGTTTATTTAAACATTAGTTCAAGAACAACCGACTTTAGATATAACCTGCTCAAGTTCGCGGACTGGGTTCGCAGACTTAAGCTCATGGAAGGAGTACACAAACTCCAGCAGAAAATCTTGGGCCGAGAAGTTCCGCAAGTTCGCGGACTTGGCTCACGCCACTTCCATTTCTCTTGATCAACAAAGTTCGCAAACTTTGGTTCAAGGAATAAGGACTTATACATATATGTGTTTCCACAACAATGTTTATATCCTACCAATGGTTATGTAATCTAAATTCTCATTTCAATTATTGAAACATTCTCAGAGAACGTTATATAACCGTTATTCACAGACCATTTTTCGTCAGAGCAATTTTCAAAGTGATCGAAACATAACATGACTTTCATCACTTGGTAAAGATTAATTCGGCTAAAGCGAAAGCTTACCAACACATATTTCGAGAAATAGATAGGCGAGATAAACTCGACTCAAAATAGCAAATGTGTATAATGAAAGTCTATATATCAAAACGACTTTTGTCTCAAGAGTAGGAGATAGAGTAAATAGACTTTTGAGTGACAGATAAGTTCAAGTCTCCATATACCTTTTAGTCGATGAAGATCCACCAGTCCCTTGAGTAGTCCTTCGTCTTGTATGATGATTGCCGTGGAGTCTTGAGCTCAACTACACTTTCTATCCTAATCCAAGACCTTAGCTTTAATAGGCTAGTAATCAACACTTATAGTTTTGATCACTAATATTGACAAACATGCTTGAGATAGCAATGGATGCGAGTTTGACAGAGCAATGCTCTAACAATATTGCCTTAGTACCTCCACTAATTTCTTTTACTGTACAGGTGTTAGCAATGTTCCTATTTTTACCATACATGGGTTTTCTTCCTTCTTGATATTTATTTCCTTAGTAGTCTCGGCGTCAGAGAAGTTTGGTTTTGGTGATCCAATCTCGGACTGGCTCTTTAATTGCTATAAAATCTCTTCATTTGTGATAGATTCTTTTCTGAGTTTGTTTGTGTATGCTATATAAGCATTTATCTCTGCATGGTTCTTAGCTTCTTTTGGTCTTTCTTCGCGACCTTTAGGGAATTAACTCATTTTTTGTAATTTTTCACTTCAAGCTTATATCAATATCTTGCTTCTCCTGAGACCCTTATGATTTTAGCAACTCCATCTGGGGTGGGAACCTTAATCTTTGATGGAAAGTGGAGGCAACACTTTTGATACCATGCACCCAAGATCGCTCTATGATAGCGTCATATGTTGAGAGCACATCCATAACACAGAAAGTTGTGGTGGTTAAAAAAATTCCCGCATGTACTTTGAAGGTAACTTCTCCTCTTGGTTGGGTGGATGATCCATTAAACCCAATGATATTGTAGGTCGGTGGTATCAGGAAATCGTCCTTGAGTCTCTTCTGAAAAAAGTTTTCGTAAAAGGTATTGTTGATACATGAAAAATAAATCCCCTTAACCAGGCTAGGGTGCCCCAAAGAAGGGAAAGTCCACACATGAAACATGGGGACTTGGGGACTAGGGACCAAGTCCACCAACGAAGTATCCATGAGGTGGAAGGGGCAATGAAGGAATTAACAAAGAAGAGGGAGGTTATATTAGAGAAGGGATGGCATTAATAGTAATTAAGGAGGTTTAGGACACATGGCAAGATGTCATAAAAAGAAGGGGCTTTTGGAAAGTCTATATAAGGAAGGACAAGGTACAATGTAAAGACGACTATGTCTCATACTATTCTAAGAAAAGTGAGGTCATCTTGGTACACTAGGACGGGTATAACCCAATGAGAATTCCAGTATTAACATTTGGCGACCACACCCGGAGGCTCGTGCCTAGTCTATCATGATGCAGCCGAGCGGTACTAACTCAAAAGCGACTAGCGGTCAGTTGAATAATCCGCCCCTAATCTAGAAGGGGAAGGGATAGGGATAGTGACGGACCCAATCTTACAAGCGAGAAGACCTGAAGCAACGCATGAGAAGGATAAGCAACTAGAGGGCGGAAGCACGTCACTCGCGCAACCTACTTTGAAGGAAATGCAGAAAGAGTTGGAGGAACACATCCGTATGGAAATAGAGTTGAGAAGATTGCTGAAAGAATCTAGTAACGATCAAAGCGCCAAGGAAGCCTTAGAAAACGCCGAGGATAAATGAGAGGATCACAGAATGATGACGCAGGAGGCGATGGCCAAGTTTTTCGAGATAAACTACAAAGTGGTAAAACAGAATAATTACGATTTTATGGCAAGCCCGTACACCCCTGAGGTCGTGGATTATCAATATCCAGAGAATTATACTTCACCAAAGTTCAAAGTGTATGATGGACAAGGGAACGCGCGAGAACATCTTAACCGATTAATCGTTTCTATGAACGATCGAGCCTCTGATGGGAAATTATGCCTAAGGGAGTTCCCGAAGTCGTTGACTGAGGCGGCCTTCTCTTGGTATGATAACCTAAAGCCCGGAAGCATCATCTCATGGACAGACCTGTCCACACACTTCCTCAGAAATTTTTACTCCGCAAAAAGGAAAGTCACGACCATCGACTTGAGTAAATGTAACCAGCGGTTAGGGGAAGACATAGGGAAGTATATCACTTGGTTTCGTCATTTCGCGCTGGATTGCCATGAGGACGTTAAAGAAGATGCACTAGTGGAGATATGCGTACGCGGAATGATACCATGCTTCAAGAAAAGCCTAGTGAACTTCCGATTCCCAACCTTCGTCGAGATGGAAGAAGCGGCAGCAAGAATTGCCGACTGTGTTGAAGAGAGCAACTCGGATTATGTCTGGCGCAGCGCAGTCAACACTGTCTCAACAACACCAAGGAACACCTGCGCAAACAACAACCCAGAAGGCTGGGGCGCGCAAACAAATCAGTCATATAAGGATCAACCGCTTCCTCCCCCATTGCCTTGTAGTAAAGAGCAGATCATCGTGCTCTTACAGCAGTGGGTAACGAATAAAGAAATTCAGTTGCCTCCAACAAGGACGGATCCCAACGATATCCATAAGAGCAATTCCAGGTACTGTCACTTCCATCGCAGAGTACAACATCCCACGGTCGACTGCTATAACCTAAGAAGAATGTTTCAGAAGAAACTGGAAGTGGGCGAAATCGAAATGGGAGATTCCGAGGGAGGAAAAGAAACTCAAAATCAGGTAATGATGCTTTCTCATGATCACAGCGGAGACGAATGTCAACCTTGGGAAGAAAAGGATGAAGAAACATGCGAGGTCGCGATAGAAGGCCACGCATTTACAAATACAGACGGCGTCGCTAGCAAATTCGCGGGTACAGTGTTGGCCCAACAGTTTTTTGACTCGCTAGGTTTTAGCGAGGATCAAAGCAGGGAAGCGGCCAAAGCTATTGCAGCAATTTCGGCAGGAAAGCCTTATGATTCCCTCCCAAAAGAAGTTATTGTATTCACAGACGAGGATATTTGCTATCCGGGAGAGCACCTTAGACCCTTATATTTGACTGTGTATATTAATAAGTTTCCTTTGAAGAGGGCCTTCGTAGATGGGGGCATATCTTTAAATCTAATCTCTACATACACTAGACTTTCTTGGACTACAACAGTCGGCAATTAAAATGCGAACCACGACGGTAAAAGGATTTGGAGGGCATACTCAGACGGCAATTGGGATTGTCTATTTGGTAATGAAGATTGGTCCTATTCGTGGGCTTACCCCTTTCTATGTACTAGAAGACGAAACGACGTTCCATGTACTGCTAGGGCGAGGGTGGTTACTCAACCATAAAATGGTAGCGTCAACATACCATCAGTGTGTCAAAACTAACATAGGAGGAAGGAAATTTCGGATACCATCCACGAGCCACCCCTTTGACCTGGAAGCAACTTACATGGCAGATACGGTGTTTTATGATTTGGCTAAGGAGGCGGATGAAATCCCCAACGTGAAACTTACCCCGCTGCAGAAATGGAGTGAGGAAGAGAAGACGGATCCGACCAAGTCAGTCTTTAGCCCGTCTAGGATGACGTTCCTAGCGGAAAGAAAGCAGAAACACGAAGAGCAACCTAGGTTCCAGCGTTTCTCAAGACCATACGGGGGGCACTTGTACCGCTTATAACAATTAACCGAGGGAGCGTCTACAAGCATGCAAAACTCCGAAACACTTGATGTATGGGCCCCATCGGACGAGCAAAACCTAAACGAGCTACCATAAAATAAAATCGATGATGAGGAATTACGGGAACTACTTAACACGAGCACACAGTCTGCAAAGGAACGAGCCCCCGAAGATCTCACCATGGACGGAATAAAAGAAGTTAACATCGGAACAGATTAAGACAAGCGACCTATCATGATCAGTAAAAGCTTGGACGTGGAAGAAAGGGAAGCATTGATCGCCTTGCTCAGAGAATACAAAGATGTTTTCGCTTACAATTATGACGAAATTTCGGGTCTAGATAGCAGCCTCGTAGCTCATAACCTCGGAGTATCTCCTGAATTCCAGCCAATAAAAAAAAGAAGTAGAGAGTTCCCGAGGGCTACCGCTCTCGCAATAAAAGAAGAAGTGGAACGCTTGTTGAAAGCCAAGTTCATCAAACCTATCCAGCACCCGACCTGGTTAGCCAACATCGTCCCAGTGGTGAAGAAGAATGGAAAGATCCGATGCTGCGTAGACTATAGGGAACTCAATCGGGCCTGTCCCAAAGATGATTTCCCACTACCCAACATCGACCTAACGCTGGACGCAACTGGAGGCAAGACGCGCTTCTCTTTCATGGATGGGTTTAACGGATATAACCAAATAAAGATGGCCGAGGAAGATGCAAAGAAGACTGCTTTCCAAACTCCATATGGGAATTTCTACTACGTTGTGATGCCCTACGTTGGACGCAACCGGTGCCACGTACCAGCGCGCCATGACATCCATATTCCACGATCTACTGCATCAGACGGTAGAGGTATATTTGGACGACATCGTTGTTAAGACCTAAGAGACCGAGAGCCACGAATCTCACCTAAAGACGGTCTTCGAAAGATGTAGGAAGTACCAACTCAAGATGAATCTGCTCAAGTGCGCTTTTGGGGTAACATCTGGAAAGTTCTTGGGATTCGTTGTAACCAATAAAGGGATTCAGGTGGATCAAAGTAAGGTCGAGGCGATTATGACTATGGTACCACCAACTAATGCCAAGGATCTCCAGGCGTTTATAGGACGAATATCTTATATGCGGCGCTTCGTGCCTGGTTTGGCTCAGATAATGTCGGCATTCTTTCCCTTACTAAGGAAAGGGACTACCTTCAAATGGGAGGAGACTCAACAGGTCGTGTTTGAAAAACTAAAGAAATGCCTTGTCAGCGCCCAAGTTCTCAAACCCCCAATAAAAGGGGTGCCTCTTTACTTATACACGGCGTTCACGAGCTCAGCCATAGGGGCGGTCCTGGCACAAGATATGAGAGGAAACGAATTATCACCCATCTACTACGTGAGTCGGGTTTTGAGAGACGCGGAATTGAGATACCCACGAGTGGAACAAGCATGCCTAGCCCTCATCTACGCAACACAGAAACTAAGGCCGTATCTTCTGACACATAAGACGATCGTTGTAGCCGCGACAAACCACATAGCTTACCTCGCCTCTAAGCCTGTCCTGACTAGGAGAACTGCCCGATGGCTGTTACAACTATCAGAGTTCGAACTCGATTATCAGCGACCTAAAGGAGTACGAGGGCAAGCGATCGCGGACCTAATGTCTATGTTTCCTGGGGAAGGAGATGACGAGACTCACGACCGGGTGCCGGGAGAGGTAGCCGCCGCCGATATTAACAAGCCTTGGACCATGTTTTTTTTGTATATCGTCATATGATACTGTAGGAGGAGCGGGAGTAGTGTTCGAAGCACCACAAGGATAATTGCTCTCATATTCATTCAAGTTGGACTTCCCCTGCAGTAATAATGTCGCCGAATATGAAGCTTTGATCCTAGGGCTCATAATGGCGAAGGAGCTTGGCTTGGGAGGCGTCGAGATAAAAGGTGACTCGAGGTTGGTAACTAACCAAGTAAACGGGTATTTCCACGTCAAGGAGCCACATTTAGCCCTATATCGGGCAGAGGCTCAAAACCTGATAAGTCAGACAGGGTCGATTCTAGATCATACAAGCAGAGGCAAGAACAAAAACGCAGATGCCCTGGCAACACTAGTTAGCAAGTTACAACTAACTGATAAGGAAGAGGGTACGGTAACAGTTAGAAGGAAAGAGCTGGCCAACACCTGGAAAGAAGACATGGCCTTCGAAGAGGCAGATGATTGGAGGCGGACTTACATCGACGATCTGACCAAAACGGAGGAGGATCGTGTAATACCTACTGTAGATGGTGGATTTTCGACAAAGGGTAGAATTGTAAAACTATACTCCAGATTAGGCAACCGGATGAGTATTGAGGCTCATGTCTCTCATCAAAGCATGAAATCTCATGCCATAAAATCTCTGACTGAGAAGGCCGCCTCTCAGAGTACATGTGGATGTGTAGTCTATCAGTTGAGGCCACGACACATCTTATGAATACTGAGCAATTTCAGTAATTACTCCGGATCCGACAATCGGATGAGTATCGAGACTCATGTCTCGATACATGAAAGCTCATGCCACCTTGATGGAGAAAGTCTCTCAGGGAAGATGAAGATGTGTAGTCTCTCAGCTGAGGCCACGACACATCTCATACTGCATAGAATCGAAAGATTGGGCGGCTCCTAGAAAGCATGTCTGCTAGTATAGAGCGACAACGTCTTCGGGATGTAACCAGGTTTTCCCCAACTATGCAAGAGGAATATGACACTCCAGCAAGTTCATATTGCTCAACCCTCAGATAATTAATGCTCCTAGACAGGAAGCCCTTCTAGTATAGAGCCAACAATTAATTATCTTAAATCGTCTGAATATCCAGCAATATTCTACGAGCCATCGTCTGAATATCCAGCAATATTCTACGAGTCGTCAATTAATCGCCTGAATATCCAACAATACTCTACGATTCCTCGTTATATATCGTTACTTCAATCTGTGGTTGTTCCCAGCAGAATTCCACAGGTTAGTGATAAATATTCAACGAAACATGCATCTGAGCAACGAATAAGCCCTGACAAAAATGGTGCAAGTGTAATTAGCAGATAATGCACAGACCAACATTTTGAACGCACGAACGAGCATTTCAAAAATACGAACGAACGAGGAACCTATGCAAAATAGGAAGGGAAAATAATAATAATAAAATATTAAGCAAAAGCGCCAGGAGACTAGGCTCACCAGCCGGCCAGTCATGCTGTGACTAGTCCCGCGCCCAATTTTATATTTTATCATACTTTTACTATTTTCACGATCTCATGAAAATCCTCTTGTTCGAGCAAATTTTCTTTATTTCAAAGAAATTATCTAAATCACATGATTTTATGAAAAATAATAAAATTAGGGAAAGGTGTCGCGGGACCGAGCACCAGCCGGCCATGTCTTGGCCGTGGCCGGTCCCACACCTCATTCCCATTATTTTATTATTTCTTCTCAAATTATGAAAATTCCTTGATTTTATGAATTTTCCCTAAAATCATGAAAATTACCTAATTTCATGTATTTTTATCTAAATCACATGATTTTATCAAAAATATTTAAATTAGGGAAAGGTGTCGCGGGACCGCCGGTCGGCCGGTCATGCCTTGGCTGAGGCCGGTCCCATACCTCACGTCCCATTATTTTATTATTCCTTCTCAAATTATGAAAATTCCTTGATTTTATGAATTTTCCCTAAAAATTACCTAATTTCACGTATTTTCTCTAAAATCATGGAAAATATTAAAAAATTAGGAAAACTTATGGGAGCGGGCTCTAGCCGGCCGGCCATGCCCCAACCGGTCCCACACACCCATTATTTTGTTATTATTTGGTGTTTTGTTTCCTGATTTCATGTAAACTCCCTGATTTCAACAAAATATCTTGGTTTTCAACAAATCCCTTTGATTTTATGAAAATTATCTAAAATCATCAAAATTACATAAAATTGGGAAGAGTGCCTTGGGACCCGCGCCCATTGGCCAGCCATGCCACGGCCATTGCCGGTCCCACACTCCCATTCCCTATTTTATATTTTAATTTATGTCTCTCATCTCATGGAAGTTCCCTAATTTCGCAAAACTCTCCAGTTTCATGGAATTTCCCTTAAATCAGAGAAAAATACATAAAATCATATAAAACTGGGAAAAGCATGTGGGACCGCGGCCAGCCATGCCCTAGCCGTGGCTGGTCCCACACCTTGTGATTCCTTGTTTATTATTATTTTCATCATCTCATGTATTTTTCCCAGTTTCAGCAAAACCATGGATTTTTCATATTTTCTCCAAATGTTGCTCAAACGTGCACCAGAAAAATCAAAATTCTCAGGACTGAAGCACGGACATCATGGTGACACGGGAACATCCCCTTGACCGACCAAGGGTGACCCTGAGGCTTGCAAACAGCTGGTCCCGCGTGCTTTAATGATTTTAACCTAATTTTCTCAGCTGCTCATATTAGGTTCAAACTCTTTCCAAACAATTGGAAGTTTGCTCAAATGACCATCTAGTGGTCCCACGACCATCAAGAGCCGGTCCCATGACCTCTTGGCCGGTCCCTCATATTTTCCATAAAACCAGGTTTTATGATTTGTCGCTCACACGAGCATTATTTCAATAAATGATTAAACCAACATTTAATCATTCTTTCACCAACTGGTCCTCAAGAGACTTTGGTATTTTTGCTCATTCGAGCATCTGGGCGTTATATGGTGAACCCGTCATCCCATGTAGCCGGTCTTATGTGATTTTCAATAAATCATTATCTCGGTAAAATTAGGGTTTTGAATCCAGAGCTCTGCAGAAACGTCATTCTGAGCAAATTCGAACACTCTGATAATTTTATGTTGATTCCATGATTAACATTCGTATTTATTTTGCTCGACCCAGCAGTCAGTAACTTAAATTAATATTTTACTTGGTCCAGCTACCAACAATTCATTAAAAGAAAGATAGTTGTTCAAACTAGCAATATTTGCTCGAACTAGCAATATTCGCTCGAACCGGCAATATTTACTCAATTAGCAATATTCGCTCGGACTAGCAATATTCGCTCAAACCAGAGAATGTTGGTTCAACTATCAATATTCAACAATTTAGCAACACAGTTTTGCTCGTATTAGGTTATGATGATACCTCGTCTCAGCAGACATGTTAAATTCATGAGTTTCGAAACATTTACTCACACATGTTCAACTCAGCGCTACATGGACTCATCGTCCCATAAAGTCAGCAACTGACTCCAAAATCACGAGATTTCAATCGTGTCACATGGGGGGATATTAACTAGGGTTTTGGTATGGCGGTATACGACACGTGTATTCACCCAAGATAAGAATGTGAGCAAGTCGTGCAATCAGTTGGAAGAGTCAGCAAAGTAGTGGGTGGAAAGTTAACCAAGTCTCCGCACGATGAGTAATTGGTTTTAACATGATTTCCCCATTTCCCATTATCTGATTCCAGCAACTGTCACACTTCATGGGATCCTGGTGTTTTCAACTAAGGCATTATAAAATGTCTCTGAATCCTGATTGAAAACACAGAAGTTTTCGAACACTCGAACAACATTCGCCAAGACGAGCAATTTCTCATCAAAGTTCATACAGACAATCTTTCGTCTACACGAACTCACAGAAATTACTCTCAATTGAGCAAAATTCAATCATTCAGAGCATTTTCACGCTGAATTCACAACACACCTACAATCTCAGATCACCATTGATCTCACGTATTTCTCAGATTCCCTCCTACAGATCAACCCATCCTCTCTTGTGACCGAATTGACTCTGGAACGGCCATTGTTCTTAGTTTAGCCCGGGGTCTTACAGATTGATCTCTCGAACTTAAAGCACTCCCTTCTTGCAGTGCATCTGTGTAAGGTTCAACATTTCTCTCGGTTCAAGGAGTCTCCACACGGTCGACTCTTCAATTCCGTAAAAGCCAGCAAATTTGGCGACCACAGTGGGAGATTAATCTCTCGGTTGCAATCTCACGATTTCATAAGGATGGTCGGTCTTAGCCTAAGAAAATCTACACTACTCCACTTCCAAGTTGGAAGGCTATTGAGGCATCTGCGGCGTCATCACCATCTTCAGAAGCAGACCCAGTCAAGTCACCTGCTACACGGGTCAAACGCCGAAAAGATGAAACTACGATCCCAGGATCCAATTTTATGACCACTCATGACGCAGAAGGAAGGGTCATTTACCGGCGACGCAAAGATTATCAATTAATAGGGGAGATTGATCAAGAGTCTCCCCGCACTGGTGAATCGTGTCAGAATGAACGGCCACCTGAGGATGAAGTTCAGGAAGCTCCACAACAGTTGCAAGATGGCACGAATTCTACTACTGATGATCTTGAGACGGTTAACATCGACACAGAGGAAGATCCAAGACCAATCTTAATCAGTTCTGCTCTATCATCGGAAGAGCGTACAGGCCTGGTAGAGTTACTGAAGGAGTATCGGGATATATTTTCTTGGACATATGAAGAAATGCCTGGTTTGGATGACAAACTGGTCACTCACCGTCTACATATCATTCCTGGCTCCAAGGCTGTCAAACAACCACCCAGGCAGTTCAGGCATGAAGTCGAGGAACAAACAAGGCCGAAATTCAAAAATTACTGGTAGCAAGATTTATCAAGCCTATTCAACACTCAACATGGTTGGCTAATGTCGTCCCAGTTAAGAAGAAAAATGGTCAAATCAGATGCTGTGTAGATTTCAGAAACCTGAATAAATGCTGCCCGAAGGATGACTTTCCTTTACCCAACATTGATATGCTTGTTGATGCGACCAGCGGCCACGGTATGTTCTCGTTCATGGATGGTTACAGGGGGTACAACCAAATCAAAATGTTCGAACATGATGCTGCCAAGACCGCGTTCCGTACTCCCATTGGGAATTTTCATTACACTGTGATGCCCTTTGGGTTGAAGAATGCCGGCGCCACCTACCAACGAGCCATGATAGCAATATTTCACGATATGATGCACAAGCAAGTAGAAGATTATGTTGATGATGTCGTGGTGAAATCGAAAGCTCGAACATCCCATCTAGAAGTTCTGAGACAAGTCTTCGAAAGATGCAGAGAATACAAGTTGAAGATGAATCCTCTAAAATGCGCTTTTGGAGTTTCTTCTGGAAAGTTTTTGGGATTCCTGGTCACTGCCGAAGGGATCAAAGTCAACCCAGACAAAGCAAAATCCATCTTCACCATGCCTCCTCCACGCACTGTGAAGGAACTGCAGAGCTTTATGGGTAAAGTGAATTACATCAGACGCTTCATACCAGGATTGGCTCAACTTATTGCTTCGTTCACTCCTCTACTGAAGAAGGGAGCGAGTTTCACGTGGACGGATGTCCAGTAGGAAGCATTCCATAAGATACAATAAATACTTTTATCACCCACAGTCATGAGGTCTCCAGTGCAGGGACGACCGCTGATACTATACACATCCTCCAGTGGCGTTGCTATTGGATCCCTATTAGTTCAGGAAGATGAAGAAGGCGTCGAGCATCCGATACAATATTACAACCGAACCATGAAGGATGCTCAACTCAAATACCCGAAAGTTGAAAGAGCATGCCTGGCGTTAGCTCATGCAATGCAAAGATTCAGGCATTATTTACTCTCCAACAGAGTCGTGCTTGTATCCAAAGCTGATCCCATAAAGTTTTTTCTCTCAAAACCTGCTCTGATAGGAAGACCTGGGAAGTGGCTGCTTCAGATGTCAGAATTCGACATAGTATGTGTTTCCCCCAAAGCAATCAAAGGTCAAGCAATAGTAGATTTACTGGCGGCCTTCTCAGGAGAAGATTTCGCGACGTTACAAGATGATGTACCAGGAGAACTGCCAGGAATCTCAGTCGTTAAAGAGGAAACATGGTTGTTGTATTTTGATGGATCCGCCACTCCTAGTAATGATACCGGAGGAGCAGGCATAGTCTTGGTCTCGCCATCAGGAGAGGTATTCTCACATTCATTCAAGCTGTATTTCCACTGTACAAATAATTCAGCAGAGTATGAAGCCTTCTTGCTAGGATTATCCTTAGCTAAACAAGCAGGAGCAATGCATCTGGATATCAGAGGAGATTCAAAGCTGCTAGTTAATCAAATGAATGGGGTGTACTCTCTCAAAGAGATAACACTTGCTCCATTCAGAGCTGAAGCACAACAACTCCTGACTCATTTCACCGACGCGACCATCACCCATACTGGACGGATCAATAACAAGCATGCTAATTGCTTAGCAACCCTTGCCTCCAAGTTGCAATTCGAAAGGGTCAGAGAAAGCTATCATAATGCAAAGACGAACTGTATCATCCACGTGGCTTAATCAAACTAAATAAGCTCAAGCAAATGACTGGAGAGCACCTATCATTCATGAACTGAGTAGCTCCATTACAGAATGGACAATCAGCCTTAAAGAGATGAAGAACTTCTTCTTGCTTCATGGAGCCTTATACCATCGCAACCCCGATTCCTCTCTATCACGATGCCTGGGTGATGAAGAAGCGAAAGAGAAACTCGAAAGTGTACATCAAGAAGTGTGCGGACAGATGCTGGTAATAAAACTTTATAGAAGACTCCAGAGACTCGGGTACTATTGGCCTTCCATGGAAACACAGTCGAGGACTTTGCAGGGAGCTTGTCTTAATTGTCAGACACCTCCTCATCATTTGGAAGTGCTAACACTCCTTCACACCGGGGACTGGAGGCAGCCTTACATCGAATATCTTCGAGACAACAAATCGCCACCAGAAAATAAAGATGCAATCAAACTCATACAGAGAGCTAAGAGATTTGTTTTTCTTGATGGAATCTTATACCGCAAAAGCTTTGGAGGAGACTTGTTGAGATGCCTAGCCGAAGATGAAATCCTGACAGTCCTGAAAGAAACTCATGAAGGAGAACATCAGGGGAAAAAGAAATTGTTTCTCCAAATCCACGAGAAATATTACTGGCCGACTATGGAAGATGATGCAGCCGCATACGTTCAGAAGTGCCATAAATGCCATATTCACGGTAATCTCATTCATACCCATTGTCTTCCATTACACTCTGTGAATAGTCCATGGCCTTTCTATAGCTGAGGACTTGATATCATCGGGAAGATCAACCCAGCATCCTCAAAGCAACATGAATACATCATCACAACTACTGAATATTTCATTAAGTGGGTCGAAGCAATCCCGCTCAGAGGTACCACAGGGGTAATTATTGCAGCCTTCATCAAGGAGCATGTAATATGTAGATTTGGCGTCCCTAAACATATCATCACAGATAATGGGACTCCTTTCGCCAACCAAGATGTCGAGAAATTGCTCAAGGAGTACGGGATTAAACAGATCTTCTCCACACCATACTACCCCCAAGGAAACGGCCAAGCAGAGAGTACCAACAAAACTTTGATCTGAATTATCAGTCGAACAATTCATGACAATCCACGATCGTGGCATGAGCAATTTCCCATGGATTTGTGGGCTTACAGAACTGCACCGAGAAGCTCAATTGGAACATCACTGTATTCGCTTGTTTATGGGGCTGATGCTATACTTCCAGCCGGGATAAAAATTCCTTCAGCAAGGATTGCAGCGGCTAGTGGCATACGATGGGATGAAGCTGAAGTGTCCAAGTCAAGAGTTGCTGAACTAGACATGCTTGAATCAAGGAGAGCTAAAGTAGAAAAGTACGTGGAGGCTTATAAACAAAGGATATCCAGGGCTTACAACAAAATGGTAAAACCCCGAACTTTTCAAGTAGGATATTTGGTATTAAAGACGGCAAAGCACATTCAACAAGATATGTCTGCTCCCAAATTCTCTCCGAAATAGGAAGGGCCGTATGTTACCATCAAAGCGGTGTCTAGTGGATACTACAAAATTTTAGCAATCAGTGGAGGAAAGGAAGGAAATGTTATCAGTGGCAAATGGATCAAAGCCTATTACGCTTGATCAACAACAAATAATTAACCTTTATTTCAAATATATCTCAAATGTAATCTATTTCCTTCAAAGAGCATGCAAGATGCTCATTTTTTCATCAAATATTCATCAATTGAACAAAAACGCCTCATGCTATCAGATTATTCTACCTTGTCAGAAACCTACATTTCAACTCTCCTGAATATTCACTCAGAGCAAACCATCCAGCAATGGATAATCCCTGTAGGAAACCCTGTCGAGTTTCTTCTGGAAGATCCTAGTCTTTGCCTTCAAATCCTCAACCGGCTTCTCGACCCTCGCTGACTCCAAAGCCAGTATCTTTTCCTCCTCCAATAAAGCAGTGGTCATGGAAATCGCATCAGCACCCTCTGCCGCCTTATGGATCTTAATTATCTCAAGACGACGGGAAGCCAGCTCACAATTAATCGCAATATCTCGCAATTGGAAATCAGCTCATCCCACTTGTGTAGTTCCTGATTCTTGACGTCTCGCAGGTGTATTTGGTTCATTTCTTCAATGATCGGTAGCAGCCCTGCAACTGTAGTCAGGAGGGTGGGTACAAAACCTTTCCACACTTCTGTAGTGGCAATATGCCCACACTTTTTCCAGATCTTAGTATACAGAGGTGCATGGCACTTGGGAATGACGAATCCACCAACCACCTTATTATCTGGGAAAGTGTTAATCAATGGAGGTTCAAACAAGAGCCCAGCTGTCGGGTATTCACGGGCATGAACATTGTCTTCTGTCTCCACGGATTCTGCAGAATCTTCACATGCTTGATTGCTACTATCTTCAACCTCGACCACAGTCACGGACTTTCCACTCCTTCTCCTTCTAGCATCAACAACGACACGAACATCCTCCTGTGATGAACGGGGAAGTGTTTAATTTTTCCTTAATTAGACACGGTAAAATTTCAAGGATTATAAGATTGCTTACTGATGATCCAGTCTCAGCAGGAGCCGACCTATACCGGGCAGGAGTTCTAGCAGTCCGCTTGGGCCTTGAATTGTGAGAAGAAAGATTCTTCTGGTTATCCTGCAACAAATCATCTTCTACGATCAGTAACCTCAACTGAACGAGATGGAAAAGATGTGCAACTTACCAAGATGGGCGCTTCTACTCCATGTTTCGACTGAAGTCCGTTTTGAGAAGAAGTATTATCAGCAGACATGATATGAGAGGTATGGTGATCGAAATTTGTTCTGTGATGAAACTAACTTAGGAATGGAGGAAATATTGGCGCAAGTGATAAACCCTAAATCTACAAAGATATATACAAGATATGGCAGGCACTTATCTCCGATTCAGTTACGAGTTTTACTGAAACCCTAAGTCTTGAACAAGGTCAAACTGGAGATGCGGAGTAAAATAGTGCACTGGGGACTGACCAAGGTTAATTGTGATCGGCAAGTCACACGTACCCATGTACTATACAACTTATGTTTGGATATTTTCATAAGACGAAGAACCACAAGAGTTAAGGGAGATTACAATGAGTTCGGCATGAAGATTGGCTCGGTTTGCTTAATTCAATCAAGAAGAACTCACGTTAATAAAATCTCTCGTTCGAAAGGAAGACCTAAATACTTCAATAAGATTGTTCGAATGAAGACATCTACTACAAATATTGAGAGTATTCAAATACTAAAAAGAAAAAGAGATCGAAAGTAAAGCTACTCGTCAGATCCATATAAGTTGTCAGATTCATCATCACTGTCCTTCTCAGAGTCTTCATCACTATCCTTCTCGGAATCCTCTTCTTCGGAATCACTGTCATGACTATTGGTGACGTCTGGATGAGCATAAAAATCATCATCTGAATCTGAATCTTCTTCCGCTTCAGCTTCAGCGTCAATCTGCTCCATGGGAATTTCGAGTTTTCTGGCACACTGATCAGGCAAACCCCAAGTGGTTTCTTCTTAAGGAACATCAGCATCAGAATCAGAGGGTACCCCGTCCAAGAATTGGCGTTTTTCCCCAGCTCTCTGTATTTTGCGTCGGATTCGATCCTTTTTGCGCTAACGAGCATCTTTCTCATCGTCTTCGGATTTACTTTTCTTGAGTTCGGCAAAAGTAACTCTCCGCTCATTCAAGGGTACGCTGGGCTTTTCTCCCTCATCGCGAATTACCTTGGCTCTCGACTTAGCTATGGGAGCTTTGGGATCTTCGTCAGAACCGGAGGAATAACTACGACTGCTGGAAGCCGGCATTTTATGAAACCAGGAGCATGGATTTATCGACATGCAGATAAATTCATCCACAAAATGGTAATTCTTGAATCTTACCTCTTTCAATTTCACTAACAATAGTGGTTGCAATACAAGAGTTAACACACGAAATCAATTCGTTCCTTGAAATCTGCAATAACGAACAAAACTTCATTAGTTCATGGAAAATGATTTTCTCATAAAATCATATACATAATTTTCATAACGTGAACATTCACACAACTGAACTATGAAATTTACAATAATACATGACTTCATCATAAATAAGTTGTCTAGTTTGAAGGTTACTCAAAACCCATGTCTTGATTTTATAAATCAATAATTAATGCAATTTGTTCATATAAATTTTCAGAATCTAATAAGAACAAATCCATGTGAATAAAATATGTCATCATGTTTCACATAAAATATGTCACGGCTACATATATATTAAAAAAAAATCTATTTTCCTTCGTATTGGTGTTTTATTAAAAAAACGAAGGTTTATGCTAGTTTTGTGAAAGCTCACACCTATTGTGATAAAATACTAATTCTCATGAAAGCTCATAAATAAAGTTTTATCACTGGACATAAATTTACATACATAAAGATATATATGTCTATTTTCCTCGAACGAGCATTATCCTCTAAAACGGGGTTTATTTCGGTTTTGTGAAAGCTCACATCTATTAAGGTAAAATCTTGGTTCACATGAAATCTCATACACTAAGTTTTATCATTGGACCTAAGTCCACATATATAAAGAAATCTCTCATAAATCAGGGATTTTTATTAGTTTACAAAACTAACGATCGAACGAACATACGTTTGATAAAACAAGGGTTTTTCTACAAAACTCACATCAACATATACACATGTATAGAATTTTGACATGGTGAAAGCATGAAAAACTCATGAAATCAGCAAACTCTGAAAAAACGACTCACCTGACGGCGCCTGCCGGAAACTGGCCAGACGGTGATCGGACGGCGGGAAAACTTCATGTTCTCTGCTGCGACGTGAAGAGAGGGAGGAGGTGATGATGGTGGTCGGTCGTGAAAGAATAAAAAAAACAAAGGGATTAATTCCCTTTCATACCTAATTTTATTTCCAAAACCTAATTCCTTAAGGATTTCCTTTTTGGGCCCGGCCCATGAATCCTAAACCAACCAAGGTTCCACCATCGAATCAGCGGTTCTACATCAATTTATGTTCACTGGATGATGTTCTATTATGCCACATAGGTTTCCACTCAAACCATGGCTTGCTCATTCAGTCGAAATCCGGCAATATCTTATCTCATGACCAAGCTCAATTACTTATTTTTGTCTGTACCTGGAAAATCACCATTCAATGCTGACTGAGGAACATGACTGTTCCTCACTAAGCAGGGGACTTAATGTAGATGGTGGACTTTCGACAAAGGGTAGAATTATAAAACTATACTCCAGATTCGGCAACCGGATGAGTGTTGAGGCTCATGTCTCTAATCAAAGCATGAAAGCTCATGCCATAAAATCTCTGACTGAGAAGGCCGTCTCTCAGAGTACATGTAGATGTGTAGTCTCTCAGCTGAGGCCACGGCACATCTCATGAATACTGAGCAATTTCAGTAATTACTCCGGATCCGGAAATCGGATGAGTATCGAGACTCATGTCTTTATGCATGAAATCTCATGCCACCTCTAATGGAAAAAGTCTCTCAGGGAAGATGAAGATGTGTAGTCTCTCAGCTGAGGCCACGACACATCTCATACTGTATAGAATCGAAAGATTGGGTGGCTCCTAGAAAGCATGTTTACTAGTATAGAGCGACAATGTCTTCGGGATGTAACCAGGTTTTCCCCGACTATGCAAGAGGAATATGACACTCCAATAAGTTCATATTTCTCAACCCTCAGATAATTAATGCTCCTAGACAGGAAGCCCTTCTAGTACAGAGCCAGCAATTAATTATCTTAAATCGTCTGAATATCCAGCAATATTCTACGAGCCATCGTCTGAATATCCAGCAATATTCTACGAGTAGTCAATTAATCGCATGAATATCCAGCAATACTTTACGATTCCTCGTTATATTTCGTTACTTCAATCTGTGGTTCTTCCCAGCAGAATTCCACAGGTTAGTAATAAATATTCAACGAAACAGGCATCTGAGCATTGAATAAGCCCTGACAAAAATGGTGCAAGTGTAATTAGCAGATAATGCACAAACCAGCATTTTGAATGCACGAACGAGCATTTCAAAAATACGAACGAACGAGGAACCTATGCAAAATAGGAAGGGAAAATAATAATAATAAAATATTAAGCAAAAGCGCCAAGAGACTAGGCTCAGCAGCCGGCCGGTCATGTCGTGACTAGTCCCGCGCCCAATTTTATATTTTATCATATTTTTACTATTTTCACGATCTCATGAAAATCCTCTTGTTCGAGCAAATTTCCTTTATTTCAAAGAAATTATCCAAATCACATGATTTTATCAAAAATAATAAAATTAGGGAAAGGTGTGGCGGGACCGAGCACCAGCCGGCCATGTCTTGGCGGTGGCCGGTCTCACACCTCACGTCCCATTATTTTATTATTTCTTCTCAAATTATGAAAACTCCTTGATTTTATGGATTTTCCCTAAAATCATGAAAATTACCTAACTTCATGTATTTTTATCTAAATCACATGATTTTATCAAAAATAATAAAATTAGGGAAGGGTGTCGCGGGACCGCCGGCTGGCCGGTCATGCCTTGCCGTGGCCGGTCCCACACCTCACGTCCCATTATTTTATTATTCCTTCTCAAATTATGAAAATTCCTTGATTTTATGAATTTTCCCTAAAATTACCTAATTTCATGTATTTTCTCTAAAATCATGGAAAATATTAAAAAATTAGGAAAACTTGTGGGAGCGGGCTCTAGCCAGCCGGCCATGCCCTAGCCGGTCCCACGCGCCCATTATTTTATTATTATTTGGTGTTTTGTTTCCTGATTTCATGTCAACTCCCTGATTTCAACAAAATATCTTGGTTTTCAACAAATCCCTTTGCTTTTATAAAAATTATCTAAAATCATCAAAATTACATAAAATTGGGAAGAGTGGCTTGGGACCCGCGCCCATTGGCCGGCTGCCCATACCACGGCCATTTTCGGTCCCACACTCCTATTCCCTATTTCATATTTTAATTTATGTCTCTCATCTCATGGAAGTTCCCTAATTTCGCCAAACTCTCCAGTTTCATGGAATTTCCATTAAATCAGAGAAAAATACATAAAATCACATAAAACTGGGAAAAGCATGTGGGACCGCGGACGGCCATGCCCTAGCCGAGGTTGGTCCCACACCTTGTGATTCCTTGTTTATTTATTATTTTCATCATCTCATGTATTTTTCCCAGTTTCAGAAAAACCATGGATTTTTCATATTTTCTCCAAATGTTGCTCAAACGTGCACCAGAAAATATCAAAATTCTTAGGACTGAAGCACGGACATCATGTTGACACGGGCACATCCCCTTGACCGACCAAGGGTGACCTGAGGCTTGCAAACAGCCGGTCCCGTGTGCTTTAATGATTTTAACCTAATTTGCTCAGTGTAGATGGTGGAAAACGATTTGCTGGTTTTTAAGGAATTAAGGAGACGACCGTACGGAGGAGACTCCTCGAACCGAGCGAAATGTTAAACCTCACACAGATGCACCGCTGCAAAGGGGGTGCTTTAGATTCGAGGGATCAATCTGTAGTACTCCGGCCTAAATCAAGACAATGACCGTTCCATAGTAAATTCGGTCACAAGAGAGGATGGGTTGATCTGTAGGAGGGAAGCTGAGAAATGCGTGGAATCAATGGTAATCAAAGATTATGGGTGTGTGAATTCTGAATATGATAAGCTCTGAGTGATTGAAATTTCTCAATTGAGAGTAGTTGCTCAATTGATGAGTTGATGATATCGTGTTGTCAGTTTGACGTGAGATTGATGATACTGATGATGTCAATCCTTCAATCATGATTCAGAGACTTATTTATATTGCTGGAATTTTAGACACCATGATTCCATGAAGTGTGACAATTGATGGAATCAAGGAGTGGGGAAGTGGAGATCGTGTTTGAAACCAGTTGCTCAACGTGTGGAGACTTGGTCGATTTTCCACCCACTACCTCGTGAATTCCTTCAACTGATTGCACGACTTGCTCACATTCCATCGTGTGTTTCAACACACGTGCCGTAGACCGCCAGACCAAAACCCTAAGTGATATCCCCCCAAAGTGACACGATTGACGTCTCGTGGTATGTTAGTCAATTGATGACTTCGTGGTTTGATGGGACGATGAGTCCATGTAGTTGATGAGTTGAACATGATGTTCTGAAACTCATGAATTGAATATGTCATGAGACGGAGGTATAGTTCTTACGATGAAGTGAGAAAGTATTGCTCATTCGATGGATCGTTGAATATTGATTGTTGAACCAATATTCATTGGTTTGAGCAAATATTTATCATCTGAGCAAGTGTTGCTCATATGATGAATTGTGGAATATTTGATCGTCTGAGCATATGTTGCTCAACTGATGGATTATTGGCAGCGTACCAAAAATATTAATTAGAATACTGGTCGTTGAACCGAGAATAATTAATAAAATTAATGACCATGAGTTCGTCGTATAATTATTAAGGTTGGAATCTGGAATGATGATCCTTGGATTCAGAAATCCTAATTTGATCAATTGATGATCAATTCATGGTTCGTCAGAAGTTTAACCATGGGACGAAGGAGGGAGCAACTACATGGGACCGTGGATCAACCATGTAGTGTCCATATGCTCACGTGAGCAAATACAAAGAACTCCTGAAGAGTTGACGATTTGTTGGTGAAAGAATGATTAAATGCTGGTTTAATCATTTATTCGAAAATGCTCGTCTGAGTCTTAGGTGAGAAAACCTAATTAGTTATGACAGAGTGAGGGATCGACCATGGGGTCATGAAACCGGCCCTGGGTAGTCACGTGACCGCCTGATGATCACTTCATGAAAATCCAAAGTGTTTGGAAGAGTCTTGGACCTAATACGTGCAATTGTGCAAATTAGGTCAAAATTGTGAAATTTGATGGGACCGGCTTCTGTAAGCCAAAGAGCCAATCTTGGTCGGTCAAGATAGCGCGCTCGTGTCCCCAAGGCGTCCGCCTCTCAGTCCTGAGAATTTTTTTATTTTATGGCGTGCAATTGAGCATCCATTCGAGAAAATATGCCAAAATTAGGGTTTCGACGAAACTGAGGAAAACACCATGAGATGATGAAAAATAATTATAAAATAAGGAATGAGGAGGCGTGGGACCGCCGTGGTCAAGGCATGGTCGGCCGGTCGTGATCACGTTCCCGTGGTGCCTTTTCCTTAATTTTATAATATTTTGATGATTTTATGAAAAATTCATGAATTTTGAGAAATTTGATGAATTTAGGGAGTTTCCATGAATTGAAGGAGTTTTCATGAGTTCAGGGAAGCAAAAAATATTAAAATAATAAAAACAAGGGCGTGTGGGACCATGGGAGGCATGGCCGGCCGGCTTGGGCCCGGTCCCACGAGTTTACCTAATTTTTGTGTATTTTTTATGTATTTTTGATGAATTGAGGGAATTTTTCATAATTTGAGAGAAATACCATGAAATCAAGGAATTTGATGAATTCAAGGAAAAATAAAATAATAAAACAAAGGGGCGTGTGGGACCGGCTAGGGCATGGCCGGCCGGCCAAGGCCCGGTCCCCCAAGTTTTCATAATTTATTTTATTTTATTATTATTTGATAGATTTGTGCCAAAATACCATGAAATCAAGGAGTTTTTTCATGAAATTAGAGAAATAATAATAATAATAATAATAAATAATAAGGAACCGTGAGGTGTGGGGACGGTTGGGACCAAGGCATGGCCAGCTGGCCATTGGTCACGCCCCATACTCCTTTCCTTAATTTTATATAATTTTTTATGGATTTATGGAAGTACCATGAAACCGAGGAGTTTCCTCGAGACGAAGGAGATTTGATAAAATGAGAGAATTTTCATCAAATAATGGAAAATAATAAAAATGCATTAAAAATATAAAACTGGCGTGGGATTGACCACGACATGGTCGGTTGGTCGTGTGTCCGTGCTCCCAGCATCCTGGTCAATATTTTTAATTTTTAATTATTTATTATTTTCTTCTCTATTTTGCATAGGTTCATCGTTTCGTTGTATTTTTGAAATACTCGTTCGTGCGGTGACTGTTAGTGTATCGTCGTTGAATACACCTTCACCATTTGAATCGGGGCTTACTTAGAGGTAGCTCAGACGCCCGGTTGTTGATTATTTATTACTAATTGTGGAATCCAGTGGAGAATAATTCACAAAACTGAGTAATAAGATTTTTATTATTAATTCATAGGATCAGCTGAGGATTCGACTACGAATTGAGAATAATAAAGTGAGCATTACCATTCCATGGGATCGTAGATTCAACCATATAATCAGAGTAATTAAGATTTATCTATTACCATTTATGAGACCAGTTGTGGATTCGATCATGAAATCGGAGTAATGAGATAATATAGTTATTGCTATTCTATGAGATCAAGTCGTGGATTCGATCATAGAATCAGAAAAATTGTTATTGCCATTCCATGGGACCAGTCGTGGATTCGACCATGGAATAAGAGCGATTGTAATTAAGAATAATTAACTTTGTGGCTCTATACTAGCAGAGCAAGCTATCTAGGAGCAATAATTATCCTGATACGAGCTTGTCGGTAAGTCATATCCTTTATCTAGTCAGGGTAAACTCATTGTTTGTTCCTGAAGACGTTATCGCTCTATACTAGCAGAGCAAGATGTCTAGGAGCCGTCCATCTCGTGATATTGTATAGAAATAATCACTGAAATTATTCAGTAGTCATGAGATATGCCGTTGTCCAGTCGTGAGACTACATATCTACATGTACTCTGAGAGAAAGTACTCTCCGTTGAGAATTCGATGAGAGACCCGTGTCTCGATACTCACGTCTGATTGCTGAATCAGAGCTTCGTATAATTATGAGTTTACGATTTTAGCCTTTGTCGAAAATCCACCATCAACATTAAGTCCCTTCTTACTGAGGAAAGCTGTGTTCCTCAGTCAGCATTAAATGGTGATTTTTCGGCCATAAATAATAATACCAGTAATTAAACTTAGTCGTAAGTTGAGACGTTACCGGATTTAGAGAGCATGAGAAAACCACGACTTGATGAAGGCTTCAATGTCATGATTGGAGCGTCGTTTGATGAGCATAAATTGGTGTTGAACCGCTGGTTTGGACGACGAGTCCGTGGTCGATTAGGATTCGCGGGCCGGGCCCAATAAGAAAATCCTTATTTTAGGAATAGACGCTCGTTTGTTCATTAGTTTAAAGAACAAACAAAATAGACTTGAGTCTAATGATATAAAGTTTTGTTTATGAGCTTTCACGAAAACCAAAATTTTATCTTTGTGAGATTTTACAAAATGGAATAAACTCTCGTTCCAAAGGTGAATGCTCGCACGAGAAAAAAGTTTTTTCTTTTTTGAAAAGACGTGCGTCTGTTAATAAAATTTTTGTATATGAGCTTTCATGAAAATTTTTATTTTCGATATGTGAGCGTTCACAAATTTTTGAAAATATACTCTCGCTTCAAAGACAGATGCTCGCGCGAAGGAGAAAAAGTATGTAGATATATTTTTCAAATTTACATGGGTTTCACGTTAAATATTTACATATTTTGTAAAATCATGTTTTGATTTTGAAAAACTGTTGAAAGTAGACAATTATACATGGTAAAATAATGTTTGTGAGTTTTCACAACTGTAGAATGGACGTCTGTCCAATTTCCGCAAAACCAGTGGATGTTCACTCAGTAAAAACTTTACGTGGGTTGTCCACGGTTTCATGAAAATCAATTTATGATTTTTGAGCAATTGCTGGAAGCAAGCAATTGTATACATGATGAAATAATGTATGTATGAGTTTGGCGACATTATAGTGTATGCACACATGTAGAAAACCAGCGAATGTTCATATGAAAGGTTATGTGAATTATTCATAGTTTCACTAAAAGTCAGGTGCTGGTTTAAAATAATGAATTTTGCTCATCTTGAAGAAGCGAGCAAGTTTTTCGAGGGTTTTACGTTATTATCACTAAGTTCGTGAAACGTAAATAGGTAAGAGTGGAGGATTACCATTTTTGTAGACGCTGTTGTGAGCACCTTTAATCCATGATTCATTGTTCTCTCGAATCCCGCGCTTTGTATGAACGATGTGCTCTGAGTGGTGAGAGATCCTTCATACTGAGTTGTATTCCTGGTTATTCTGTTAGCTTTACCATAGGATGATCGTGTAGTGAGATCCCGGATCAATGTAGACTCCATGGAAATGGAGGAAAATCTACGGGAGCGGAGAGCCCAGAAGTAAGGACTATAGGGTGTTAGCAAATGACGTGCAGTCCCCAGCCGCTCCTTGTGTCATGAATTTACCCGTGTAATTAGGATCATGAGATAAAGGTTTGTTACTTATTTTCAGACTTTTTCTCCATCGATTGACGGTCTTCAACTTGTTACCGGGTAAACAATTCATGAATCCAGCACTGATGAAGAAGTCGATGTAAGTACCCTTTTTCGTGCACGTGATCGTGGCATCTCCTTGAATGACATAATAATAATTGTTGTTGACGAACCCAGGAAGAAATCATGGTATATAAGCATTATGTTGATGAAGCGTGCTCTTCTTTGGGATATGAGAATATGGAGAATTCCCAAAATCCCGAACCGAATGAAGATAATGGAGTTGCCAACGGAGATTCCAACATTGACGAACTCTCAAATGGTTTAGAGACTCCCCTAGTAAGTATATCTCCTGTGACCTCTTCATAGAAGTATGAAATTGCTGATTTGTGAGTGAATGAATGAAAACCCATGTGAATACACGAGTAATTTTGCCGAAATACGTCACCAGGAAATTTCAGACTTCAGCCTTTAGTAAAAACGTTGTAGAATCTTCGTTTGGGGTCGTATTTTCGACATATGCATATGTATCCTCAAGCCCAGGAAATTTCCAAGCTTTATCAAAGAATCTTTTTGAGTTTAGAGCTTGTTTAGGATCCGAAATCGACGAAACAGTAAACTTCCAGGAAACCTTCAGAAAATTTACAGCTGGCATGGGGTCCAATGTTTTGGCCACAACTCTTCGCTCGTTTCTCCAATTGTTGTGAATTTTGGATATGTTGTAGAGGACATCCATATGAATTAAATTATATATGATCCATACCTAGATTCTTCACCAATTGATCCCAGATCGTCGGTTTGTACAGGACAGCATAAAATTATTTCAGACGGGCTTGTTGTAAAACACTCATGTTGCGTCTTCAGACCATTCGCTTGTGTCTTGAACGGTTGGTGAAGGATTGATGCCATTGATTCAATTGAGATCAGGACTCCTTGATTGGCACATGAGCATGGTGCTTGATTACCACCTTGTTTCTGTCAGTCGTAGAAACATTACTTCTGAAACCCTGGTCATGGGACCATAACTGAGGTTGCTCTCAAGAGGGGATGATGTAATGACCATGGTTTCATGTCCCGGTGGTAGAATTCCTTTTATGATGAATTATTAGCACTAGAGATCCCGGCACCACGAGTGTTGGGCTGTGAAATTGATCGTCATGATCGGTGGACCGACAATCCCCAGTATATTGTTGAATCTCCCTCTTTCGTTTTCCCTTCTTCTGTCAAGACCTAGATAGAGGACCCGGGTAGAAAAATCGATGTAAATACCTAGGTGGTCGAAGTTGGAGGTACCTTGATGAAGGACTTAGCGAAAAGACCTGGTGGACACCGATCAACTGTGGAAGTTATGAATCCCGTCCACGAATCTCTGGTTGCGCGTTGTATGCTCTGGAAGCTGTAGAAACCTCATACGACGTCGTAATTTGATGCTTGACCCAAACTTTTTAAGCTAAGATATTGAGTTATCACATGAGAAAAGAATCACTCAATTTGGAGTTGTAGAAATCAGCCAACGAGGCGTGCACATTTGTAATTTGTAATCCCGTACAGATTTTTCAGATCTCATAGACCTGACAGTAAAGGCCATATCTTTTAGCTCGTATGTCCGATTGATGCGCACTTTTGGTATGTTGTAGAAGAGACGTAGACGGACATCTTTTATTGAGGAAGTATTGTCCTATTCCTCACTAATTGGTACGTTTTTGTAAACCCATGGGCTGAAGTATGTTGTACTTTATCTGTAGAACATCTTGTAGAAGACTTTGGCTTGTGACCGTCCACCATGCAAGCTTTCGGAAGATGCTCATGCTAACGTGTTTTCACGTCTAGATACCTTGATATAAATCATTAGTGTTTGGAGAATCCCGCTTCATGTGTAACACTTCAGAGAACGGTTAGTTGATGAAGCCATGTCATGAGGATGTTTCTCCCGTTGTTGATGCTGAGATCGCGATTGAGTTTTCTCCATATATTCTTATTGATGCTGAGACCGTGGAAGGATTTCCACCAGATATCCTTGCTGATGTCGATGCTATGGTTAGAGATGCTCCAGAGATCGAAAAAGGCTGGAACCATGATTATTCGTTGCTCCTCCATTCAATGAGCATTTATATTGACGAACTAGTTAGTGAGTTGAGAATCCGGTATACTGGGAGTTCAACCTGAGTGCTCTTGAAAGCATGACTGTATCGTGAAGCGGCTTTGTAAGTGAATCCACGTTGTTGTGGAAGATAGCAGCATAAATCTCCATTCTGGATCGGTAAAGGGAAGAAGTTCCTCAGTCATGCAGGGTTTTGTGATGTAGAGAAGTCTCCATTGATGAAGTTTCACGGAATCACCTCAGGTTGTCCAGTGTATGTTGAAGGAGTTAATGCCATCCATGTATGAATGATGTTGCATCTGCTTCAGAAGTATTATCATGGGATAATGAAGACTTATCGATTGTAGTTTAGTAATACTTTGATCGTGCTGGTGTTGAATCAGTGTAGAGATATTTGTGTTGAAGCCAGATGCGCCATTATGGAAGGTGTACTCTTTAATTGGGAGTACAATTTGAAGGCTTCTTGGATGGTTGATTGTTGAAGCATCATATCCCTTAAGCATCAAATGTCGTAGCTTTGATCATCTCGTCCCTGAGTATCTTCTGTTGATGGAGCATTCTTCTCGTTGCGGTAGTAAGATTCAATACTTGTGCAGCCATCAGAGTTTTCTAATTTTGTGGCACACATGGACGCTCCTGCAAAGCTATGGAGAAACTCCCAAAGTATTCTTTGCCATGCTTGGACATCATCTCGGTAATGAATGCTCGGTGCTCGATTTGGAGAGGCTACCATTCACAACGTCTTGCAGAGTTTCTAGCAGAATTGAGTCCCCATGCTAGGATAGCATGTGAAGAAATAAATGACGTAGACACGGGAAGAATGAGACTTGCCTGAGTGTGGAACCTCTTGATGAATGTCTATGCATCTTTTGCAGGTTCTTGCTTCAATCTCGTCAAAGTTCGAAATTCCTCCAAGTGCTCTGATGATGGTATGTCCGTAAAATCTTCTGGATCAGAAATTTCTTCGTTGGAGAGATGTGTTTCCAGAGGCGCTTTGTAGGTACCCATCTTTTCAGCGTGGATCCACGTTCTTCTGAAGGACATGTCATGTCCTGGATCTTCCTGGTTATGTGAAACATGGTTTCTGCCCAGTTTGGATTTATGTTCATTTTGAGAGTGATGTAGCCAGAAGTATTTCCGAGCGCTCCTTCAAGGTCTTTGAGACGGGAGAATGAGAGGCTTCTTGTCGAGTGATTCCTGTGGATCTGATGGTTTTCAATGGAATGTTGTTGATGGCGGTGCCAGCATCGATCAACGTTCTTGCAAATTCGTTTCTTCTGAGACTGTGGTAAGCAGTCCCCGGTCGTGCATCTTCTTGACTGTGGATGAAGGTTTCAAGGAGTTTTCCAGGATGGAAAGACGTCAGAAACAATATGATTCGGTGTTGTGAACATGTCTTTCCTTTGTGCCTTTGATGAATAGAGCAATTCACAGATATGCTCGATCAACGATTGAACTGCTTCTTCGACTGGTTGTTCGGAGAGTGTAAAGGTTCCGATTGAGAGAGGATTCTTGTGTACTCCTTCAGTCCCCAGTTGAAGTCATGGTGGATCCACCTTATATGTTTCATTTACTTGTTGGATGATTGATGAGTTTATGAAGACGACGGTACCTGGGATTCTCCATTTTCCTTCAGTTGGCCCTCTATGATGAACAGTAGATTACATCATCTTAAACCAAGAATTATAGTAACTTGATCACTTCTTCAGTTGGAAGATGGCAGTTTGAGTCCCCGATCATTTCCCCGTTCTTTGATGTCGGGTCGAGGTTTGTGCATTTCAAGGTTGGTTATCTTTTGCGCCTTTAGAGGAGTCTGGGATGTTGGAGAAGCGATCTGATGCCGTGTCTAGGATTTCCTTTCACTTCTTTCAGCAATAATGTTTGTCGAAGGCTGAAGATTGCACTGATTGCTGATTAGGCGTCGGCTGATTCGAGGTTCTTCGATCTTGCAGACTTTGCTTTTCAGGAAAGTAGGTGCAGTAGTCGCGGATCGTTTGGCTGCTTCATAAAACTCTGAGAAAGCATGGAACCGGAGGTTTTCCAGTAAGGCTTTGTAGACCGGGATCATTCTGTTGATGCACAAGTCTACTAGTTGCTGCGATGTGATGTTGGGTCGTGGCGGTCCAAGGCTTGAACCCTGAACATTTTCGCATAATCATCAAGATGTTCGTTGCTCCTCTGAAACATCCTTCCTAGATCAGAGAGAGTGACTTTCTCTGACACGAAGAAGTATTTTATGTAGAAACCATTAATCATCTCTCCTAAATCGGTGATACTTCCTGGTGCGATGTTGTTGTACCAGGTGTATGCTCTGTCTGTCAGAGACTTTGAAAATTCCTTCAGACGGACGACATGGTTGTGCTCGTGTTCGCCAAATAATTCTAGAAATCGAGAAATATGTTTTTGAGTATTGACAGCAGGATATGGAGGTCGGCGAAGATGGACATATGATGTCTTGTCTTTTCCTCGATCCTCAAAAGAGTGCTCCAGGTCTTCACGAGTGATGAAACTTGCAGGTTCCATTGCTGGAGAGTCAGTTGCAGCGTTGCAGAATTCTTCATCATGTACAACATGGATGGGAGAGATTTCAGGATCAGCAGTTGAAGATGTTTCTTTAACTTTTCCTTTCTCGCTCTGAGGCTGAGTTCATTCAGACACAAGCTTGTCTGTGAGAGTTTTGAGATACGTACACAATTCTTTCTGTGCTGCAGCCACGTCAGTCTGAACCTTCATGAGATCAACAATGGTAGGCTGATTTTCTCTGGTTTCTTCAGGAGATCAACCGAAGAGTAGATTGTTGATGGCACCAGTGTCGTCGCTTGCAGGGTGATCACTGGAGCACCAGTGCTCGGAGGAGTAGTAGTAGCAGGTTGCATCGGAGAAGTGGTGTTAGCGGTACCACTAGATCTTGCGATATTAGGATCGGGTTTTAAACCCGGATTGGCAGACCTAAGACCGTCCATCCTTGTGAGAATTGAGATTGCAACCGAGAGAATGATCTCCCACTGTGGTCGCCAACCTGTAGATGGGGAAAAACGATTTTCTGGTTTTTAAGGAATTGAGGAGACGACCGTACGGAGGAGACTTCTCGAACCGAGCGAAATGTTAAACCTCACACAGATGCACTGCTACAAAGGGGGTGTTTTAGATTCGAGAGATTAATCTGTAGTACTCCGGCCTAAATCAAGACAATGACCGTTCCAAAGTAAATTCGGTCATAAGAGAGGATGGGTTGATATGTAGGAGGGAAGCTGAGAAATGCGTGGAATCAATGGTAATCAAAGATTATGGGTGTGTAAATTCTGAATATGATAAGCTCTGAGTGATTGAAATTGCTCAATTGAGAGTAGTTGCTCAATTGATGAGTTGATGATCTCGTGTTGTCAGTTTGACGTGAGATTGATGATACTGATGATGCCGATCCTTCAATCATGATTCAGAGACTTATTTATATTGCTGGAATTTTAGACACCATGATTCCATGAAGTGTGACAGTTGATGGAATCAAGGAGTGGGGAAGTGGAGATCGTGTTTGAAACCAGTTGCTCAATGTGTGGAGACTTGGTCGATTTTCCACCTACTACCTCGTGAATTCCTTCAACTGATTGCACGACTTTTTCACATTCCATCGTGTGTTTGAACACAGGTGCCGTAGACCGCCAGACCAAAACCGCAAGTGATATCCCCCCAAAGTGACACGATTGACGTCTCGTGGTATGTTAGTCAATTGATGACTTCGTGGTTTGATGGGAAGATGAGTCCATGTATTTGATGAGTTGAACATGATGTTCTGAAACTCATGAATTGAACATGTCATGAGACAGAGGTATAGTTCTTACGATGAAGTGAGCAAGTATTGCTCATTCGATGGATCGTTGAATATTGATTGTTGAACCAATATTCCTTGGTTTGAGCAAATATTTATCATCTGAGCAAGTGTTGCTCATGTGATGAATTGTGGAATATTTGATCGTCTGAGCATGTGCTGCTCATCTGATGGATTATTGGCAGCGTACCAAAAATATTAATTAGAATATTGGTCGTTCAACCGAGCACAAACATGAGTTCGTCGTAAAATTATTAAGGTTGGAATCTGGAATGATGATCCTTCGATTCAGAAATCCTAATTTGATCAATTGATGATCAATTCATGGTTCGTCAGAAGTTTAATCATAGGACGAAGGAGGGAGCGACTACATGGGACCGTGGATCAACCATGTAGTGTCCATATGATCACGTGAGCAAATACAAAGAACTCCTGAAGAGTTGACGATTTGTTGGTGAAAGAATGATTAAATGCTGGTTTAATCATTTATTTGAAAATGCTCGTCTGAGCCTTAGGTGAGAAAACCTAATTAGTTATGACGGAGTGAGGGACCGACCATGGGGTCATGAAACCGACCCTGGGTAGTCACGTGACCGCCTGATGATCACTTCATGAAAATCCAAAGTGTTTGGAAGAGTCTTGGACCTAATACGTGCAATTGTGCAAATTAGGTCAAAACTGTGAAATTTGATGGGACCGGCTTCTGTAAGCCAAAGAGCCAATCTTGGTCGGTCAAGATAGCACGCTCGTGTCCCCAAGGCGTCCGCGTCCCAGTCCTGAGAATTTTAATATTTTCTGGCGTGCAATTGAGCATTCATTCGAGAAAATATGCCAAAATTAAGGTTTCGACGAAACTGAGGAAAACACCATGAGATGATGAAAAATAATTATAAAATAAGGAATGAGGAGGCGTGGAACCGCCATGGTCAAGGCATGGTCGGCCGTTCGTGACCACGGTCCCATGGTGCCTTTTCCTTAATTTTATAATATTTTGATGATTTTATGAAAAATTCATGAATTTTGAGAAATTTGATGAATTTAGGGAGTTTCCATGAATTGAATGAGTTTTCATGATTTCAGGAAAGCAAAAAATATTAAAATAATAAAAAAAAGGGCGTGTGGGACCGTGGGAGGCATGGCCGGCCGGCTTGGGCCCGGTCCCACGAGTTTCCCTAATTTTTGTGTATTTTTTATGTATTTTTGATGAATTGAGGGAATTTTTCCTAATTTGAGAGAAATACCATGAAATCAAGGAATTTGATGAATTCAAGGAAAAATAAAATAATAAAACAAAGGGGCGTGTGGGACCGGCTAGGGCATGGCCGGCCGGCCAAGGCCCTACATCTCATGGTATACTTTTTGGTTTGCTGTAAGTTAAAGATTTTAAATTAGATTGTACCTTCTGATTTCCTGCTAGTTAGTAATATCTTCTTACGTAGTTAGTTCCGCCTGTAATATATTTCCTTCAGTTGGTTAGGAATCTGTAAATGTTTTGAAGTTTCTTTCTTTTCTTTTCTTAGTCTTATCTTAGCAGTAAAGTCATTTGTGTTCATAATCTTTCATAATTTATTTTATTTTATTATTATTTGATGATTTGTGCAAAAATACCATGAAATCAAGGATTTTTTTCATGAAATTAGAGAAATAATAATAATAATAAAATAATAAGGAACCGTGGGGTGTGGGGCCGATTGGGACCAAGGCATGGCCGGTTGGCCAATGGTCACGCCCCACACTCCTTTCCTTAATTTTATATTATTTTTTATGGATTTATGGAAGTACCATGAAACCGAGGAGTTTCCTCGAGACGAAGGAGATTTGATAAAATGAGAGAATTTTCATCAAATCATGGAAAATAATAAAAATGCATTAAAAATATAAAACTGGCGTGGGATTGACCACGACACGGTCGGTTGGTCGTGTGTCCGTGCTCCTAGCACCCTGGTCAATATTTTTAATTATTTATTATTTTCTTCTCTATTTTGCATAGGTTCATCGTTTCGTTGTATTTTTGAAATACTCGTTCATGCGGTGACTGTTAGTGTATCGTCGTTGAATACACCTTCACCATTTGAATTGGGGCTTACTTAGAGGTAGCTCAGACGCCCGGTTGTTGATTATTTATTACTAATTGTGGAATCCAGTGGAGAATAATTCACAAAACTGAGTAATAAGATGTTTATTATTAATTCATAGGATCAGCTGAGGATTCGACTACGAATTCAGAATAATAAAGTGAGCATTACCAATACATGGGATCGTAGATTCGACCATATAATCAGAGTAATTAAGATTTATCTATTACTATTTATGAGACCATTTGTGGATTCGATCATGAATTCGGAGTAATGAGATAATATAGTTATTGTTATTCTATGAGATCAAGTCGTGGATTCGATCATAAAATCAGAACAATTGTTATGGGACCAGTCGTGGATTCGACCATGGTAGGAGTGATTGTAATTAGGAATAATTAACTTTGTGGCTCTATACTAGTAGAGCAAGCTGTCTAGGATCATTAATTATCCTGATACGAGCTTGTCGGTAAGTCATATCCTTTATATAGTCAGGGTAAACTCATTGTTTGTTCCTGAAGACGTTATCGCTCTATACTAGCAGATCAAGCTGTCTAGGAGCCCTCCATCTCGTGATACTATATAGAAATAATCACTGAAAGTATTCAGTATTCATGAGATATGTCGTTGTCCAGTCGTGAGACTACATATCTACATGTACACTGAGAGAAAGTACTCTCCGTTGATAATTCGATGAGAGACCCGTGTCTCGATACTCACGTCTGATTGCTGAATCAGAGCTTCGTATAATTCTGAGTTTACTATTTTAGCCATTTTCGAAAATCCACCATCTACACTCAGCTGCTCATATTAGGTTCAAACTCTTTCCAAAAAATTGGAAGTTTGCTCAAATGACCATCTACTGGTCCCACGACCATCAAGATCCGGTCCCATGACCTCTTGGCCGGTCCCTCATATTTTCCATAAAACCAAGTTTTATGATTTGTCGCTCACACGAGCATTATTTCAGTAAATGATTAAACCAACATTTAATCATTCTTTCACCAACTGGTCCTCAAGAGACTGTGGTATTTTTGCTCATTCGAGCATCTGGGCGTTATATGGTGAACCCGTCATCCCGTGTAGACGGTCTTATGTGATTTGCAATAAACCATTATCTCGGTAAAATTAGGGTTTTGAATCCAGAGCTCTGCATAAACGTAATTCTGAGCAGATTCGAACACTCTGATAATTTTATGTTGATTCCATGATTAACATTCGTATTTATATTGCTCGACCCAGCAGTCAGTAACTTAAATTAATATTTTACTTGGTCCATCTACCAACAATTCATTAAAAGAACGATATTTGTTCAAACTAGCAATATTTGCTCGAACTAGCAATATTCACTCGAACCGGCAATATTTACTCAATTAGCAATATTCGCTCGGACTAGCAATATTTTCTCAAACCAGAGAATGTTGGTTCAACTATCAATATTCAACAATTTAGCAACACAGTTTTGCTCGTCTTAGGTTATGATGATACCTCGTCTCAGCAGACACGTTAAATTCATGAGTTTCAAAACATTTACTCACACATGTTCAACTCAGCGCTACATGGACTCATCGTCCCATAAAGTCAGCAACTGACTCCAAAATCACGAGATTTCAATCGTGTCACATGGGGGGATATTAACTAGGGTTTTGGTCTGGCGGTCTACGGCACGTGTGTTCACCCACGATAAGAATGTGAGCAAGTCGTGCAATCAGTTGGAAGAGTCAGCAAAGTAGTGGGTGGAAAGTTAACCAAGTCTCCGCACGATGAATAATTGGTTTTAAAATAATTTCCCCATTTCCCATTCTCTGATTCCAGCAACTGTTACACTTCATGGGATCATGGTGTTTTCAACTACGGCAATATAAAATGTCTCTGAATCATGATTGAAAAGACAGAAGTTTTCGAACACTCGAACAACATTCGCCAAGACGAGCAATTTCTCATCAAAGTTCATACAGAAAATCTTTCGTCTACACGAACTCACAGAAATTACTCTCAATTGAGAAAAATTCAATCATTCAGAGCATTTTCACGCTGAATTCACAACACACCTACAATCTCAGATCACCATTGATCTCACGTATTTCTCAGCTTTCCTCCTACAGATCAACCCATCATCTCTTGTGACTGAATTGACTCTGGAACGGCCATTGTTCTTGGTTTAGGCCGGGGTCTTACAGATTGATCTCTCGAACTTAAAGCACTTCATTCTTGCAGTGCATCTGTGTAAGGTTCAACATTTCGCTCGGTTCAAGGAGTCTCCACACGGTCGACTCTTCAATTACGTAAAATCCAGCAAATCGTTTTTCCCCACTCACACCTACCCAAACTCCGAAATAATTCGTATTGATCCAAGGATCTCTTTACTATCGAGCAACAGGGGGATCTCTTGCCAGGTGCGTAAATAAGAGAGAAGAGGAAAAAATACTCCAGGAGCTACACGCGACAACATGTGGGCAAACCGCAGCAGTTCACCTCTACAGAAAGCTTCAGAGAAGAGGGGTATACTGGCCTAGTATATCAGCACAAGCAGCGGCCCTCCAAGACATTTGTGCCTATTGTCAAGCCCCACCACAACCCGCTGAGGTTTGCACAGTCGACAGGATAGATTGGAGACAACCATATATGGATTTCATCCAAAATGGAAAATTATCCAGCGACAGGCAGGCGGCCCTAAAAATCCAAAAAAAAACGGCGCGTTTTTTCATGCATGAGGGGATCCTCTACCGCAGAAGCTATAGTAATGCTATGTTAAGGTGCTTATCGGATGAGGAGGCCGCTGAAGTAATGACTCGTTCCCACAATACAGAACATCAAGGAATGCGGAAGTTGTTTCTGCAGCTCTATGAAGGCGGATTTTACTGGCCCACTATGGAAAGCGATACCACAGAACATGTGAGAAGATGCCTCAACTGCTAAACACACGGAGACCTAATCAGAACACCCCACACCCTGCTGCATAGCGTGGTAACACCATGGTTGTTCCACAGTTAGCTTTAGACATTATAGGGCAGATCAACCCGATGTCCTCGAAGCGCCACAAATACATAATAACCGCCACCGAGTACACCACGAAATGGGTCGAAGCGATACCTCTCAAAGACTATGCCGGGGCAACTGTTGCAGCATTTATCAAAGAGTACATCATCTGCAGATTTGGCGCGCCCATGATTATCAGGGCGGATAATGCAAAATCGTTCGTAAACAAGGACGTGATAGATTTGCTACGCCAATATAATGTGAGGCTTCATACGTCAACCCCCTACTATCCTCAAGGGAACGGGCAAGCCGAGGCGAGCAATAAGACGTTCATCCGAATCTTGAGCAGGATCTTGAGCAGGACAGTGGAGGACCACCACAGAGAGTGGTATGAGTAGCTCTTGCTCGCGGTATGGGCATGCAGAATCTCGAAATGAAGTTCCACGGGGGCGTCTCCATATTCTCTGGTCTACGGGGAAGAAGCGATATTGCCAGCAGAGATTGCAATTCCATCCGCGAGGGTTGCAATGGATAGTCATACGACACCGGACGAAGTAAGCCGCTTTGCCCATTTAGATACAATAGAAGAAAGAAGAGCCCGGGCAGAACGGTTTGATGAGGCGTACATGAAGCGAACAAAAAATTATTATAATCAGAATGTAAAAGAAAGGAAATTTGAGGTAGACGATTTGGTCCTTAAGATCGCTCCTCATGTGCAAAGAAATGCTAGTGCAGGGAAATTCTCCGCAAACTGGGAAAGACCTTTCAGAGTAGGGAAAGTAGCAGAAATCGGGTATTACAAGCTCAGGCGCATGAATGGCACAAAGGTCAAGTCACCGATCAATGGTAAATGGCTAAAGAAGTTTTATGTATAAACAAATCAATGTAAAAACTCTCGTTTCAAATAAAAGCCAACTTTTGATATATGATTTGTAACATCTACAAAGGTCGTGGAGACGCCAATGACATCCGATCGACTGAAAAAAGGTTGCGGGAACGCCAATCGCACCCGATCGACTGACAAATTTATTAAAGGTTGCAGGAATGCCAATGGCGCCTAATCGACTGACAAAAGGTCCCGGGGACGCCAATGGCACCCGATCGAATGACAAAAGGCTGCGGGAACTCCAATGGCACCCGATCGGCTGACAAGTTTACTAAAGGTTGCAGGAATGCCAATGGCGCCTGATCGAATGACAAAAGGTTGTGAGAATGCCAATGGCCCCCGATCGACTGACAAAAGGCTGTTGGAACGCCACTGGCACCCGATCGGTTGACAAATTTACTAAAGGTTGTATGAATGCTAATGGCACCTGATCGACTGACAAAAGGTTGCGGGAATGCCATTGGCGCCCGATCGACTGACAAAAGGCCACGGGAACGCCAATGGCACCCAGTCGGCTGACAAAATTACTAAAGGTTGCAGGAACGCTAATGGCGCCTGATCGAATGTAATGGCACCCGGTCGACTAACGCAAGGCCACGGGAATGCAAATAGCACCCGATTGGCTGACAAATTTACTAAAAGATGCAGGAACGCTAACGGCACCTGATTAGCCAATTGAAAGACTGCGAGAATGCCAAAAATGCGCCTACTAAGTAGGCGTGTTCAACATACACTCCGCCCTCCCAGTTCCCTGTTGAGAAAAACAAAAAGGGGGGAGTAGGCACGTTTAACATACATTCCTCCCTCCCAGTACCCGTTGAGAAAAACAGAGGGGGAGTAGGCGCGTTTAACACATGCATCCTGCCCTCCCAGTTCCCTGTTGAGAAAAACAAAAAGGGGGGGGGGGGTAGGCGCGCTTATAACATACATCCCGCCCTCCCAGTTCCCTGTTGAGGAAAACAAAAAGGAAGGAGTATGCGCGTTTAACATACATTCCGCCCTCCCAGCACCCGTTGAGAAAAACAGAGGGGGGAGTAGGCGCGCTTAACACATACATCCCGCCCTCCAGATCCCCATTAAGTAAAACAGGGGGGAGTAGGCGCGTTTAACACATACATCCTCCCGTCTCATTTCCATGTTGAGAAAAACAAAAAGGGGGGAGTAGGCGCGTTTAACATACATTCCGCCCTCCCAGTACCCGTTGAGAAAAATAGAGGGGGGAGTAGGCGCGCTTAACACATACATCCCGCCCTCCCAGTTCCCTGTTGAGAGAAAAAAAAGGAGGGAGTAGGCGCATTTAACATACATTCCGCCCTCCCAGTACCCGTTGAGAAAAACAGAGAGGGAGTAGGCGCGCTTAACACATACATCCCGCCCTACGGATCCCCATTAAGTAAAACATAGTGGGGAGTAGGCGCGTTTAACATACATCCCGCCCCACCAATCCCCGCCAAAAAAATGAGGGGGGGTAGGGGGAGAAAGGGTAAATACGCTTTATCACAAGTTCCTACCCAGCGTCCCTTTTAAAAGGGAGATGGACTAAGCATATCCTTAATTAAACCCTCACAAAGAGAGGGAGAGAAGGAAGGCAGACAGAGTGAAATACACTCTACCGAATAAATACCCAAGTACAAAGCTAAAAAAAAATAAAGAAAAAAAAATTAAATTAAACCAACGTCGACAAGTCGTCTGTCACTCATTCATCATTTAATAGTAACGCGCGACAATGAGCAATGTTTGCATCTACGGACTGCACTATTAAGAGTGCTTTCTCACGCTGATCAATAGCAGTAGCCAATGCATAATCTGCTTCATTAGCCGATTCATCGATCCCCTTTATTTCGCTGGGAACCTTTGATTTACGAGCAGCAGCTAGCATTTCCTCTCGATCATGATAAATCGCGCGCATCTTGTCCACGTGCACTACCCGAGAAGCCAATCACATATCTATCTCTTCCCTCATAAGGAGCAAACGCCTCAATTCACCAGGAATATCAAAGGAGCGAACAATCGCTGAAACCGCTGCAAGGGTTAAAGTACACCCGTGCAAGTGAGGAAAAGCCCGCTCAGAGATAGACAGACGACAGTCAGCTATGGCTTGATCTATACTTTCCGTCATAACAATGGACTCTTCAAAGAGCTGATCTGCAGCTTGACGGATCTCAACCGTCTCGTCTAATGAACGTCGAATCTGGACATAAACGCCCCCCTTCACCCGAATCCTTTCAGCCATCTGGAATGTACCGTATTGATCAGAAAATTGGGCTCGTTTGGCATCCCTGTCAATCTCCCTTCGCGCCTTGAGCGCTTCAATCTCCGCTTTTACTAGAAAAAGCCTCGTGAGTTCCTCCTCCTTGTATCGAAGGTCAACCAACGAGGGTATTGGTGCTAACGAAAGAACGTAACCATGAAGAACATATGTCATTTAGAACAAAAGAAAGAAGCAGACAAATTGGAGTTTAAAGAAGCCAATATTGCACATTTATAAGGAATCATGAAAGTATGAACGATTACAACGACCACAGAAACCATGGCTGACACGTGGACAACATTGAAGGGGGGTCGTATCTCGAGAAACCGCATATTTGGAAAATCGGATACCTTCACAATTTCAAACCCCAAGATTCGAGAGAAATACTAAAAAAAATTAGAGAAGCAACAAAAATATATATATATAATAATAATCTAGTCTGCCAATAGCGAAAGGCAGCGAGCAATATCCACGTCCAGAGCCTCCACCATCAAGCGATTGTCGCTGACTTGTGCATCGGCCAAGAGCAAATCTTGATCAGCCTCGTGAACTCGTTTAAATTGCCTGAATAATCTTATCCTCGGCCCCAGCCTCTTGGGCGAGTGAAAGAGTATCCTCATGTTCATCATATTCTCTGCGAGTTTTGTTTCGGTGGAACGAACGAAGAGTCCATAACATTCCCGCTTCCTCCCTTAGAACTAGCAGACGAGCTAGTTCATCCTCGATGTAAGGATGAGGTACGAGCAAGGAGGTCGATGTTAAAACCAAAGTGTGACCGAGGAGCGGTCACATTACTCGGTTGGAAATCCAGAGGCGACAATCTGAAATAACCCGGTATATCGTAGCCACCATCGCCAAGGAATCTGCGTACAACTGATTAGACGCGCCATGTGCGGTAGCAGCATCATTGAGAGCGCGTTGAGCCTCTGGTGACACACGACCCAATGGTTCCGTTTCTAGCACGGTTTGATAAGCTTCAGACACCTCCCTAAACTTAGTATTCGCGCCATGTCTGATAGTAACTCTCCGCTCCCGTATCGCTTCCACTTCAGCCTTCACGAGCAGCAAACGCTTCAGTTCATCATGCTTGAACATCACAGAGGTTAATGCGGGAATAGGCGCTAAGACTATCACGTATCGGCGAAGAGAGTCAGCCATGCGAGTCGGGCAGCTCACAAAAGGAAAAGGGGAGAAGAAAAAATCAAGAAATAAGATGAGAAGGTACCAGTTGTACATATATATGTATATATATGAGAGACACCATTTACGAGGCAGTAACCGGCGATATTCCCCATGCTCAAGGGAATGCGTACGCTGACTCAATCATATAAGTATGACTATAAGGTTATCGTACGACTAACCTCATAGTCAGGGGACTAATGTTGATACATGAAAAATAACTCCCCTTAACCAGGTTAGGGTGCCCCAAAGAAGGGAAAGGCCACACATGGAACACAGGGACTTGGGGACTAGGGACCAAGTCCACCAACGAAGTATCCATAAGGTGGAAGGCACAATGAAGGAATTAACAAAGAAGAAGGGGGTTATATTAGAGAAGGGATGACATTAATAGTAATTAAGGAGGTTTAGGACACATGGAAAGATGTCATAAAAACAAGGGGATTTTGGAAAGTCTATATAAGGAAGGATAAGGTACAATGGAAAGACGACTCTCTCTCATACTATTCTAAGAAAAGTGAGGTCATCTTGGTACACTAGGACGGGTAGAACCCAACAATAATTCCGGTATTAACAAGTATCTCCACATAACTTCCTCTATCTATCAAGATTGTAGGTATGTCCCAAGGTAAGATTTCGACTTCTATTATTCCTCTTCACTCCTAGGTATCGCGAATATCATGATGCCTACAACGAGATCATTATGATTCTTATTATTCTCTAGCGCTTCTAAGGTTGTGAAGCTGATGCGTTGTTTCATCAATTCTTGCATGCATGTATGGCTCATTCATCACAATGTAAATCTTATTCGCTTCATGGGTTTTTTTTTTATAGATTCGAAGGTTGGCATCAACGTGGCGGAATGAGTTATGGTCTTACACCCTATATATCATGTTCTCTGGAGATCTCTACCTGATAGATCTCCATTGGTTAGTGGTGGAGGAGGTAACAACACGTACTCTTGAAATTTTCCTCCATCGGTCATCTCTTGGATAACTGTGAACACATAAATCACGAGGCCATCCACGTGTTCACAAACAATATTCGCATACATCCTAGTTCTAGAATTGTACGTCGTATGCGTAACGAGGATGATTATATCGATTCATCGACTCGAAGCCTTTGGGCTTGTCATTGTCTAGTTGAATATTATCATAAATAATGTTCGTATAAAGAAATAAACCAAGAATCAAGTATAAATATAAAGCATATGAAGTTTAACGCGGAATGTAAGGTGCTGAAATGTAAATGAGACAGATTTACGTGGTTCGGCACTAAGGCCTACATCCACGGGGTTTGGTGTTTCACTATGTACTGAATGGTTACAAAGATAGTCGAATGACTTTAGAATATACATAGGTCTGCGGAAGTAGGGGGATTACTTACTCTTCCTATTTCTCTCTCCTATATTCTCCTCTAATTGTTCTCCAGCATCCTCCCCCCTTCTCTCTTAGTGGAGAGGGGTATTTATAGGGATGGAACGTGGGTCCCATTTCTGAGGTGTCGTTGTAATCTTATCTTCTTGTGCTTTGTGCCTATTACGCAGAGGTCTTCGGCATATGCCGCGGCCTGAGCTTGAATACGAAGGGTTATCCTCGCTTCTTCCATGAGTTGATTGACACGTGTATATCTTTTTGGTGTTTAATGAGGGTAGATGGATGTCTGCTCGTGTCAGACAAGTGTCTCTTTGTCTGGTCACATCTGTGTCATCCAAACTTCCTCTCGGCCGTTGATCTGGGATCTTCCTCGGGATTGGGTGTGTTAACACCCAAGGGGTATTATCTGGTGCTCCTCTGAGCCATCATACCTCTGTGGTCCTCTGTCCCTGACCGTCAGATCTGCTGACCAATGGAATCTTCTGATGAGATGCTTACTATCATGTTTTGATGTCTCGCTTCGCATGCCTTCCACGTGTCTCTTTTTGTACACGTGGTGGATGATGAAAGGTGTACATACAATTTGCCCCTCTTCTTCTAACTTGGGCATATTTTTCAATTTTGAAGAAGAAAGGTAGTCCTACACGTTTCCCACTTTGCATTAACTTCTCCCGTAACTGCTCCTTGGTACGAGGAGCAGTTATTGTCTTCTCTAGCTTCATAAATAGGAAAGAGAATGTGAAAAAAACTTTTATCCTCTTCTTGTCAGTGTTCATTCTCTTCTTGTTTTCTTATTCTTGTTTTTTAGTCATTTACTATCACCGTTCTTGTGAGGAATATAGCATTCAATTTTCTGTTTCTTTCTTCTGCTTCTTTCGTTTTTGATTGTTGCTGCCCCTGTATCTTTTGATATCTCCGATCCTCCTTTCTTCGACTGCTGTTGGTGCTTGTCGTCCTCTTCTATACAGGTATGGGTTTTTTCATTAGTTGTTCATCATTGATTTATCTATGTATCTACCCGTTTGTCTCCTGCTGCTGTGTTCTTGGTTTTGCGATGGAGATCATACATGTCGAAGCATATATGCTTGCCCCTGTTCTTTGTTACTGCATCTGTGAGTCTGTATCTGAGTATTATCCTTGGAGTCGGATGGAGTATTTTTTAGTTCTTAGGGTTTTTAACGTTTATCCGGATGAACCATCAATTATGGGTTTTTTGATATTTAGTGATCTCCTTGTATTCTTCTCTAAACTGTTTTTGTGTTTCCTTGTAGATATGTATGATCGTCCGCGGGCTCCTTACCAAACCCCGCCATCTAGTCCGCCACGATCCCCTCCGCGTAGAGATTCTGACAGATCTCTACTTGGGGAAGGCCCTTACAAGTCTTCGCAATCGGATCCTCGGGGTCATAGGGTTTCATCTTCCTCCGGTGCGAAGATTGTGCCTACTAAGAAAGGGGATATGCCGAAGGGTCCTTCTGGATCTAGGTATGCTGTTAACCGCGCCCCTTCTCGTCCTCGTGAAGATTCTAGGAGTACGCAGGCTCCTCCTCGTGATGACTCTAGGAGTACGCGGGCTCCTCCTCCTCGTACTGAAATAGTGGATGCTCCCCTTCGTTCAATGGCTCCTCCTTCAGTGCCTCCGCAGAAATCTTTGCCGCCTCCTCGCGGTTTCTTTCAAAGGGAAGTACTCCAAGGGTACTATGTCGAGAGCTGATCCGTCTACAAATCTTCCTTCTAAAAGGAAAGCTTCGGAATTGGGTCCTACTTCTGATTCCGCAGACGAAGAAGAAACTGTCCCCGTGATACGCAGCATTTCAGTTGGTAAGAAGAAGGTCACTTTCAAGCATATTGATCTTGAGATGTTCAAGGAAAAACATGAACTTCAAGCTTTTGAGGTTCGCTTCTATGCCCCTGACGATGATATCACCTACGAGCTCCTTGCTAATTATCAGTTTGACGAGTTTCATCTGTTGACTACGGTTGGAGCCTTCGAGGCGGGTCTTATGTTGCCCTATATAAGTCGGGTGACTCCTTTTATTATGACGTGTTGGCTAGTCGCGAAGGCTCTTCCACGAACACTCATAATCGTTCCGTGTCACAACTATCTGGGAATTATCTTCGTTCACTGAAGGAATGTTACCTGCGAAGCAAGGGAGAGACTATGATGACCTGCTATGTTCCAAATCCTGCTGAGAGAGAGTGGTACACTCCTCAGAATTTTAACAGTTCTTTTGGGGATTATGTCAACAGCAGAAACCGTAAGCCGTGGAGTGTTAGTCTTCGTAATATTGCTGCTCCCCGTGGTGAAATTCGTCTTTTGAGTGAGGTGAGTGATGCCAAGCTGAAGTATGTTCCTGGTACTGAGGGATCTGCTAAACGGAAACTCTTTCCTGCTCGTGAAAGGATTAAGCGTGACCATGATTATGAATGGCATGCTACTGTTATTGAGGTAGTTGGTCCTTGGGCTTATGGATGGATTCCGGGTCCACGCGGTTGGCGTCCTTCTGAAAATAGCAAGCCTCGTGAAACTCCTCCTGCTCGTTATGGAGATTTCTGTCCTTGGCGTCCGAATTTCGCGGGCATGAATTTTCCTTATGCTCTTGATGTCGTTGATGGAGATGAGGAGGAGGGTTCTGGTGCTATCCATCCATCGAAGAGTGCTGCTGCTGCCAAGGTATAGTTTCTTTTTATATTCTTTATCTATTTTCCCCTTTTTCCTCGCTTGAAATAATTTTCATTTTTGAAGTGAGGGAAAAAATGAGCCTTTGTGGGATGTATACTGGTTTGTAGGTGTCGAAGAAGAAGAAACTTGGACCCAAACAATCTTCTACTGCGGTTACCGGTGAGGCTGAGGGTTATGAGGAGGTTACGAGTCCCGTAAACCAAGGGTATGGTGAGGATGAAGAAATGTCCAATGGAGAAGAGTGTACCGATACTTCTCACCCTGATGACGAAGGTGGTAATGGTGAAGAAGAAGTTGCCGCGGGTGGTGATGGTGAGGATGAAGTTTCCGCGGGTGGTGATGGTGAAGAAGAAATTGCTGCGGGTGGTGATGGTGAGGATGAGGGTAATATTACCGTCGTGGTACTGGAGGGAGTGGATCTGCCCCTGTTGGAGATGACATTGTTGGTGTGGGTACTCTGCCCGAATTTCCCCCAGAATTCTCTTTCGGTAGGATATATTCCGCGGGGAATCCTTTGATGTGACTGCTGCCATTGGGTCTTGCCGAGGACTTCTCATTGCTTTCCCCCACTTGAAGATTGGGGATGCTCTTTTAGATTTGGCAAAGAAGGTACCACTGATCAGCAAGCTGAGAACGCAGGTGGTCATGCTGAGGTGGTGGTAATGTCGAGACTTGCGCGGGTGAGGAGATAACCGCCAAGGGAAGTCTGCGGTTGATCTCCTTCGAGGATTTCCCTTACTCGCTAATGCCTGAAGGTGAAGATGCCATTTTGGCTTGGCTAAGAAGAAGAACCTGATGTTCGTCCCTAACCCTGCCCCGTGGTCACTGGTGAGAAGAATTCCGACGCTTATACTCGTCGAATGATGCAATTGTCTTCTGAAGCCCGCGTTGCTGAGATGTGGGAGAAGAATCTAGAGCTTCGGAAGCTAACCTAGTGGTTGACCCTCCCTCCTCTGTTGCTGATATGATGGCCATAGCTGATGGGTACCATACGGTTTTCCCCAGCAGCGTGTTTAGAGGTAAATCCTTGTACTCTTTTATGATATCCCGCATTGTGTTCTTCGTGATATCTGATCCCTTTGGTATAATAATGTTTGTTGTTTGTGACGTAGATGATGAGGAGCGAACATTGTAACCATGTTCTATACCAATTCTTCAAAGCAAAGTCTTTAAAGTTGGAGGCCAAGCTTCGTCATAGAGAAGAGAAGAACTGTGCTGCGCTGAAGTGGAAATAAATGAACTGAGGGGCCGTCTGAAGGAAAAAGAACAGCTGGGTAACGCTGAGGAGAGTCTTCGTTCAGAACTTGCTATAGTCCGCAACGAATTGGAGCAGACTCGTAGAATGTCTCGTCCTTCACAGGTTCGTATTTTACGGATTTTTCACTCCTGTGATTCCCTATCTGTATTTTGGTGTTCTGTCTGAGTCTCCCCACCCTATCTTCAGTGGGTGGAGTCCCCGAGTTGATATGGCTTCGGAAAGAAAGGGAACGACAGAAATCCCGTATTGCAGAGTTGGTGGGTAAGTTGAAAGCGAAGCCGTAAAGTGGAATGCTCGTGCTGATGAGCACAACGCCTTAACAGCTGAGTGGCGTGAAAAGCGAACACTGATGGTTGATATGCAAAATAAGTACAATCATGACCGTTGTTTGTTTAATGGTACGCTGCTATGGACGCGTGACAACCTGCGTGATGCTCGAGAACATGCTTCGGACTTAGAGGCTAGAGTGCGCTTTTTGGAAGGAGAGTTACAACAGGCTCGTTCTTTCTTAGGCCCCGGGGTTAGGGATAGTATGCTGCGTCTTTCCGAGGAAAGAGATAATGCTAGGGCCGAGGTTGGTGCTCTTAGTAAAGCCCTAGCAGCGTCTCGAGCTGATGTTGCTCGCCAAGTGGAGTCTGAAAGAGATCTTGAAGTGAATGTGTATCGACTCCATAAAAGGATGGGGGGGTGAATGACGAAGTCAACCATCTTCGTCACTTGGATTCAATGAAGCAGGTAGATTTAGACGCGAGTCAATTTGCTCTTACGAACCTTCAAACGGATTATAAGAAACTATCCACCGAATATGACTTTCTTGATGAGGCTCGGGACGCAGTTGTCAATGAGTATGAAGAGGCTTCGGCTAATGTCGAAGGTATAACCTCGTTTTATCGAGTGTGATTCTGTTATTTTTCGTTTTAACCCCTTGGTATTTCTTGTTTTCAGCACTCGAGGGACAGCTTCACGCAGCAAATGATGAGCTTAAAAAAACTCAATCTGCCTTAGTGCAGCAGGAAGGACAAGCCAACTATTTCAAAGGGTTGGCCGCGTCTCGTGAGGAAGCAGCGGAGATTGCCTCCAAAGAGGCGGAACGCCTATCTGCATTGCTGTCTCAGGCCAACCAGCGGACCGCTGTTATCACTTATAAGCTCGATGTCAGTTGGCTGAAGAGACCAACAAAGTCCTGGATAAGATTGAACTTGGTCTTAAAGTCGAACATGGTCTTGTCAAGAATTATCGTCGTCCCCTTCCCGCGCCTTGCCTGGTTCTTCTGGGCCCTCTTCAGGTGGTAGCGTACCTTCATCTCGCAGAGACAACCCTGTTGATGGAGCTGTATCGTCCAAGTAGATTCTTTTATTAGTCATAGAAAGTTGATCCTGTTGATTATATAATTTCGGATCATTTTTTGATGTGTTTCCTGCTTATCTTATTTGCTGAATCTTGTAATCAACTCTTTATGAAATGGATCATCCTTTTGGCATACCTGCGTTATCAATTCATCTTTTATTTTAAGTATTGTGAAGTGTTAAACTAGAAATAACTTGTTTTGTAAAAAGTTGAGAGTGTTTGAGTGCGACACCGAAGGTAAATACCTTCGTGATCGTCTTGAGACCTGTCACCCCGCTGGCGAATCCTGGGCCAGAGGATTCCCAAACGGTGGGGGCCGAGGCAGCGTTCTAGGATATGGAATGCTTATTTGAAAATATTTACATGCACCCATTCCGTCGACCCGCTGCCTTAAAATTGGTTGGGTATCTCTTTCTGCTGGGTGCCTTCCCCCTGGTCTTACACTCATAGACACTGATAGGGGAGCCCTGAGAGATTGTAGATTAACTACTTTCCCCAATATTGTTAATTTATATGTAATGTACATGCGTTCATCCAGCGGGCCTTTTGACCATTTCGTTTGCTTGAAGATTTCCCAAAAAGTTTGTTTGATTGATAGGTTGAGGCCTGCTACTCCTCGTCCAGAGATAGAAACATGTAAAGCGGTTACGCTGCCTTCTTCTTCTGGTATTCTCACGCAGATGCAAAGCTGCGCTGCTCCTATGGGTAGTACGGTTTGAGCCATTTAGCATTCCAAGGGTGCCGGAGGACCTCGCCTTTCAGATTGCGAAGATAGTAGGAACCGTTTCCCGCAATGTCGTGTATTATAAAAGGTCCTCCCCATGTAGGTGCTAACTTTCCCCATTTCTTCTCTCGTTGATACTGCGGGATTGTTCTTAGCACATACTGCCCTTCTACAAAATTTCGAAGCTTAACCTTTTTTGTACTCTCTCGCTAGTCTCCGTTGATAATTTTCCATCTTTGCAATGCTGCTTCCCTCCTTCCTTCCAGGTCGTCCAGTCTCTCTAACATCATGTCTGTTGTGAGATTTTTCTCCCATGCTTCGGTCTTTGTGGTTGGCATGAGGATCTCTGTTGGGATGACTGCTTCAGCTCCATAAGTGAGGAGAAATGGGGACTCCCCAGTGGCAGATCTTCGTGTTGTCCTGTATGCCCATAATACATTGTGTAGCTGTTCACACCATCGCCCCTTGTGTTCGTCTAATTGCTTTTTGAGGATAAGGGCGAGGGTCTTGTTAGTAGCTTCCGCTTGTCCGTTGCTTTGAGGGTATATGGGGGTGGACTTGTTTTTCCTTATTTTGAAAGTGTCGAAGAGCATGTCTATGTTTTTCCCCTGTAATTGTTTACCATTATCGGACACGATTTCCGCTGGTATGCCGAACCTGCAAATAATGTTTTGGAATATGAAAGTAAACACGTCCACGTCTCTGATCCTGGCTAAGGCTTTGGCTTCCACCCATTTACTGAAGTAGTCCGTGGCTACTATCAAAAATCGTCTTTTCCCTGATCCTTCGATGAAAGGCCCAACGATATCTATGCCCCATTTTGCGAATGGCCACGGACTATCCACAGAATTCAACGTTGTTGCTGGTGTGTATCTTTTTGGCGAAACGCTGACATTCTTCACATCGTCGGGACATTCTTGCAGCATCTTGTATCATTGTGGGCCAGTAATATCCTTGCATTTTTGCTTTGTCGGCTAGTGATCTCATGCCGCTATGATTCCTGCGTCACCATAATGGATGTCGTTTAGAATTCGATGCCCCTCTTTCCTGGATAAGCAACGTAGTAACGGTCCGAGGAAAGATTTCTTGTACAGACGATCCATCCCGAAGATCATATCTTCCTACTTTGGAGAGTATTTTCCTGGTTTGTTTGTGATCCGCGGGTAAGGTTCCATCCTTGAGAAACGCATGGATCATCATTCTCCAATCATCTTCGTTGTTGAAATCTTCGTCTTGATTTGCTCTTGACAGGATATCTTCTTCGTCAAAATCGTCACGGATGTCTTCTCCCACCTGATCTTCGATATTTTCTTCCACTGTATCTTGATTTGTAGCAAAGGAAAATTGTTGCAATCGAAGGCTCGTATACCCTTGTTATTTTGATAGCTTCGATACTCTTGTCCTTCAGCATGGATGATATATATGCTAGGGCATCCGCGTGCCTGAGATCCCTTCTGCATAAGTCGGAACTTGATGTTCGGAATTTGTGATGCCAATGTTTGGACCAAGGCCATGTAAGCTGAGAGGGTGTCGTCGTACACATTGTATTCGAGCCCTATTTGTCGTATGACAAGCTGCGAATCACTTGTCAGTCTTACATCAGTTACCCCCATCTCTATTATTAAGCGGAGGGCATGTACGACTGCCTCGTATTCGACGATGTTAGTATGCTCTTTGAATTCTAACCTGAGTGCCTGTACGATCCTTTCTCCAGTTGGGGTGGTGATGACAATGCCTATTCCTGCCCCTTCCTTATTTTTGGAACCATCAACGAAGACTTCCCATTGTCTTTGACTCGCGGGTTCGAGGACATCAACTGGATCCTTGCTTTTCGTCGGCTTCTGGTATTCCCCTAATCTCTTCATCGTGTTGTCCAGGGGGAGGTCTGCTAAGAAATCCGCCAAAACTTGGGATTTTTGGGAATGTTGAATTTCATGAATGATGTTGAATTGGTCCAGGTGGGTGTTCCACTTGGCTATTCTACCTACTTTTCCCGCGCTTTTGAGGACTGCTTCCAGTGGTGCTTTGCATGGGACGCGGATGAAGTGAGTTAGGAAATAGGTTCTCAGCTTTTGAGTAGCCCATACCAATGCCAGGATGAGTTGTTCGATCTTCGTGTAATTCCTTTCCGCAGAATTGAGGGTCTTACTGACATAATAGATAGGTTGTTCTATCTTCGTATTGGTTTTGACCAACACTGCGCTAACTGCGTCTTCTGTCGCTGCTATGTACAATGCCAAAACCTCATCAGGATCAGGCTTCTGCAGGATTGGAATTGAAGCCAGGTGTTCCTTGATTCTTTGGAAGGCTTCTTCGCATTCTGCGGTCCATTCAAACTTACTCCCTTTTTTGAGAATATTGAAAAAATGTTTGCATTTGTCCGAGGATCGGGCAATAAATCTGCCCAAGGCTGCTAAGGACCCATTGAGCTTTGCACTTCTTTTAAATTCTTCGGAGATGGCATTTACTATGGCCTGAATCTTCGGGGGTCTAAATGCCCCTTTTTGTTACCAGATATCCGAGGAATTTCCCTGAGGTGACACCGAAAGTGCATTTTTCTGGATTTACTTTCATGTGATGTTTCCTCATTGCTTCGAAAATATCTCTCAGGTCCGGTGGTGATCTTTGCGCAGCTACTTTTGACGAGCATGTCATCAACGTAGACTTCTAGGGTACTACCAATCCATGGCCTGAAGATAGCATCGACCATTCTTTGGTACGTTGCCCCTGCGTTTCGAAGTCCAAAGGGCATTCTAGTGTAGCAATAAAGGCCATGGGGTGTAGAATGTGTGTGTGTAGTTGATCTTCTTCTGCCAGGGCTACTTGGTTGTAACCAGAATATATCCATGAATGACAGCTCTTCGTATCCTTCCACTGCTTCAACCAGTTGATCTATGCTTGGCAGGGGATAGCTGTCCTTTGGACATGCCTTGTTGAGGTTAGTAAAGTCGATGCATATCCTAACCCCTCCATTTTTCTTAGGAACGACGACCATGTTGGAGATCCATGTAGGGTATTTGACTTCCTTGATGAAGCCTGCTTCTAGTAGTTTCCGAAGTTCTTTTTCTACTGCCTTATGATACTCTGGTGCAACTTTTCTTATTTTCTGCCTGAAAGGTGGCGTGCCTGGTTTGATGCGCAGCTCGTGTTGGATTATTTTCGGATCAATCCCCGGCATGTCTCCTAACTTCCAGGCGAATACATCCGCGTATTCTTTAAGTAATTTGGTTAAGGAATCTTCTCTTCTTTCGTCCATTATGGTCCCTACTTTGATCATCTTCGGGTTTTCTTCCGTTCCTATGTTGATTTCTTTTACGGGCTCCACTGGTGTGAACACCGGCTTCGGGTCCCCGAGGACTGGGACGTTCTTTAATTGCTATTTGGTATGTTTCTGTCCTTCGTTGGCTGCTGAAGTACTTGCCTCTGTGTTAGGACATTATCATCTTTTGTCAAGCCCTTCCCTGTGGTTTCCTTGAGGAACAGGTCTATGGCCTTTTCTTTCGCAGCTTCTTTATTTTTGATCCTTCGGGTTTTTCGCTGCTCTTCTGTTCGTTGTTGATACGATCCTGAGTGGTCTGGCACTCTTTTGCAGAGACCCGATCTCCCTTGATTTCCATCACTCCCTCGGGTGTAGGGAACCTGAGATATTGGTAGTAAGTTGCTGCCACTCCCTTGAGTTTATGTACCCACTTTCGTCCAATAATGGCGTTATAGGGGGATGGGGCGTCAACCACGCTGAATCGTGTTTCTACTTTCATGGGTCCGGCGTTCACCTGCAACACGATGTCTCCCAATGGCTTTGTGGGCGCTCCATTGAACCCGTAGTGTGTAATAAGAGGTCATTAGCTGTTCATCATGGAGCTTCATCCGTTTGAAGGCGTCGTAGAATAGAACGTTCACTGAGCTTCCCCCGTCGATGAGGATCTTTTTGAGGTTACATCCGGCCACTGGTAGTGTGAGGACCAAGGGATCGTTATGGTCTTCCATATCTTCTTCGATATCTTCAGTATCGAAGATGATAGGTGCGTCCATCCACTCTTCGTGCTCGTCACCTCTACGCCATCAATCTTATATAATTCGCAGTGGTCTTCGAATTGCTTCCGTAGCCTCTTTCCTATCTGCGTGTAAGTGAGGGCCCTGCGGCTTCGGAACACGAGATGGTGTTGATTGTGCGGTTTCCCTCTGGAAGTTGGACTTGCTTGGTCGTTTGGATCTGTCCTCGGTGACCTCCTTTCGTATGTATTGCTTGAGTTCGCCAGCATCAATCAATTTTTGGATCATTATTTTGAGGTTTTTGCATTTCTCGGTCTGGTGTCCATTGAAGCAATGATACTCACAGTAATCTTTAGACTTCTCGGTTCTTGGGGGCTGTTTTCCCTTAGACCACGGCCACTCCAAATTTTCCCTTCCTTTGATCTCTCGCAAGATCCGAGCGTAGCTAGCATTGAGCTTCGTGTAAACCTGATCTTCGAATTTTCGATCGTCTTTTCGTCGTTCATCCTTCGTTCCTTCCTATCTTCGTGAGGCCGTTCCACTGAGCTATTTCTTTTGGCCCCGCTGGTTTGTTCTGCGGAATTGGTACGGTGAGACCTCTGCGTTTGTGCCCTCGGGTTCTCACGCTGGATTTCTTCAAGACGAGCGTACTTTCAATAATTATTCGAAGATCTCCTTCTGTCTTAGGTACGCTTCCTGATCTCAACAAATAGTGGACTCATTCGGTCTAATCCCCACTTGTAGCAGTTGATACTTACTACGGGATCCACACTCCCTATGGCTTGGCAGATCTTGTGCCATCTGTTGGTGTATTCCCTCGTGTTCTCCTTGTACCAATTGCCAGAGAAAAAGTTTATCCATTCCAGTGTTGACAGCTTTGTTGTACATGTAGGTCCTCAGAATTTCTCTGCGAGTTGATCGTAGGAGTTGATGGAATCAGGTGGCAGGTTGTCAAACCAAGACAAAGCCGATCCCTTCAGACTTGATGGGAAATATCTACAGAGGACGGCGTCGTTTGACTCCATCGGGCTAAGATACGTTATAATACCGGATATGTGCCGCGGGATCACTGGATCCGTCGTAGCATTCAAAAGTTGGGACAGGGCACTTTAACGGAATGGGGGTATTTGCCAGGCGATGAGTTAGGGGCGTGGAGTTAGCTTCTTTCATCACCTCTTCAAGCCTTCCTCCGCCTTGTCTGGATTTTAACTGCCTGATCTCAGCCATCATCTCATCATGCATCTCCTCCATTGCGCGGTAATATCCCACGTTCTCATGCTCAGTTGAGCGTTTCTTTCTTCGAACTTCGCTGTCATAATAGTCTAACTCTTCGGTGGCATATTCCGGATCGGATGCACTGCTTCCCCTGGCGTCATTTGCTAGGATGATTCTTCGGTCTCGATTAGGCTCTGGTGCTTTAGAATTTGCTTCGTCCAGTTGTTGGCTAGTCTTCGTGCTTTGGGAAATCCTATCTTTCAAGTCTTGGTTCTCCCTGGCCAGAAGAGCCACGGCATTTGCATAGACCTGCTGGATCTTTTTCAATTCTTAGAGCTCTACCATCAGTCGGTGGGACTGGTTTTATCCCTGATTGGGAGTTCCGGCTTGTACCCCTACGACCATAGTTCCCCCTTCGTCTACTGTGTGTATTAAAGGTGGTCGAGGATCAACTTCAATTGCTGGTATCTCCAAGTTTGGTCCCCTCGGTTGAGCTTCCACCCGTGGTACTAAAACCACTGGTATGGTTTGATTCTGAACGTTGGTTGACGGCATTCCGAAGATTGGTGGATGTGCGGGCTGATGTGTCATAGATTCTGCCACCCCCTCTTTTTGTTGATGGATTTGGCTTGAAACCAAAGTCTTGTTAGCTTCTGTAGCCTGGAGGGCCGCAACAGTCTTCGTGGCTGCTACTTTGAGAGCCGCGACTGCAATGGAGTTAGTGTTCATAGGTGAGGTGATCTCCGCGGCATCCTGCCTCTGAGTAGTTGTTTTAGCTTTGTCTCTTTTCTGCTTGCTTCGGGTCATGACCGAGGTAACCCTCGGTGTCTCCTTTGATGAGGCTTTGGTTTTTCCTGTCTCTAGTATCTTTTCCATTTTTAATCTTTTTCTGCATAGGGGAATAACTAAGGAGAACCAAAGATATCCACGAGGATCGGGTTACCGCCATTCGTACCCGCAAGACTATTGGAATAGAAGGAAAAGAGCTGCCCAAGGGCCTTAATAGAAGAGAAATGTAAAGACTTCATCGGTCTAGTTTTTGCAATACAAATCCTCTAATAAACAATCATGGGCCTTGTTTTCAGACTACTTTTGAAAAGGAAAACTCTTGAAAAGGCAGATCCGTCGCGAGGACTCATGGATCTGGATTATTAAGTCTTAGTTTGAAATGGTGTTTGTGAAAATGAAGACCATGAACCCAAAATAAAAAAGGTTTTGAAAGCACGCTGAACCCAAAATAGGGCACAACCATAATGCGCGTTTTAAGGTGAAATCACAAGATAAGATAAATATTTTACCGGGACAAAGTCTCTGTTTCTAGCGCCAAACACATAAATCACGAGGCCATTCACGTGTTCACAAACAATATTCGCATACATCATAGTTCTAGAATTGTACGTCCTATGCGTAACGAGGATGATTATATCGATTCATCGACTCGAAGCCTTTGGGCTTGTCATTGTCTAGTCGAATATTATCATAAATAATGTTCGTATAAAGAAATAAACCAAGAATCAAGTATAAATATAAAGCATATGAAGTTTAACGCGGAATGTAAGGTGCTGAAATGTAAATGAGACAGATTTACATGGTTCGGCACTAAGGCCTACATCCACGGGGTTTGGTGTTTCACTATGTACTGAATGGTTACAAAGATAGTCGAATGACTTTAGAATATACATAGGTCTGCGGAAGTAGGGGGATTACTTACTCTTCATATTTATCTCTCCTATATTCTCCTCTAATTGTTCTCCAGCATCCTCCCCCCTTCTCTCTTAGTGGAGAGGGGTATTTATAAGGATGGAACGTGGGTCCCATTTCTGAGGTGCCGTTGTAATCTTATCTTCTTGTGCTTTGTTCCTATTACGCAGAGGTCTTCGGCATATGCCGCGGCCTGAGCTTGAATACGAAGGGTTATCCTCGCTTCTTCCATGAGTTGATTGACACGTGTATATCTCTTTGGTGTTTAATGCGGGTAGATGGATGTCTGCTCGTGTCAGACAAGTGTCTCTTTGTCTGGTCACATATGTGTCAGCCAAACTTCCTCTCGGCCGTTGATCTGGGATCTTCCTCGGGATTGGGTGTGTTAACACCCAATGGGTATTATCTGGTGCTCCTCTGAGCCATCATACCTCTGTGGTCCTCTGTCTCTGACCGTCAGATCTGCTGACCGATGGCATCTTCTGATGAGATGCTTGCTATCATGTTTTGATGTCTCGCTTCGCATGCCTTCCACGTGTCTCTTTCTGTACACGTGGTGGATGATGAAAGGTGTATATACAATAACCTTTAGCAGATTTTTGCATGTCTCGGTGGTATGATGGAAGAATTGCTGGAAATCACAAAAGTCCTTGTTGTCTTTCCTTCGCTGGTTGGCTTCCCCGATTTCATGGGTATGGTATGTCATACTTTCCGTCAATTTATTTTAAGATACCAAATATGAGCGTGTTTAACCTTGTGTAGAGTGGGTCCACGAACTTTTCCTTCTTCGCTTGGCGTTGATCACGCCTATTCGAATATACTTGTCTTCTTTATTTGTCGAATCAAACAGGTGTTGGGTTGTTATCCTCGGGTGTCCCGACTCGTACCTTCTAGACTTGAGGTTCCAAAATATTTGTACCTTGTTCATTGCCTCCCGGATAATTTTTTCATTGGTTTCTTCTTGGATCACTTCGAATGGATAAATTTCTTGGATTTCTCTCAACTTTCCTAGTATAGTTGGCATGTTTCGATTATTCGAATAAATATCGTGTCCGCTTTCCTAAACTGTTTTTGAACCCTAGTATTGTGTATGCTTCAGGTCCCTTTTCTATCACAACCAAGAGTTTTTGTTGAGTTATTAGTCCCACATTGTCTGGGAAATCTAAGATCTTGCGGCTTATAATCCTTAGGACCTCTCCACTCATTGCCAATTGATTTTGAGTTGGATACTCGTATTTTAACATGGTATCAGAGCATGCTATTTGCGACGAGTCATTGATCGCGCCTTTACTCCGCATCACCCGATTTATTGTCTACGTGTTAGACCCAACGAGGCTACACGTGAGGTGGCATGTTGAGATTATTAGCCCCACATTGTCTGGACAATCTAAGATCCTGCGGTTTATAATCCTTAGGGCCTCTCCACTCATTTCCAATTGATTTTGAGTTGGATGCCCGTATTCTAATAGTTTTCTCCATTTTCTCCATTGGTAAGCTAATCACCTCATGGATTTATTTGATCCCATTCTTAGCTGAAATAACTTGCCGATGTCAGGCTTCAGCTAATTATTATGCATGTATCTTCCTGAGAAGAACTCATACAATTGCAAGAAGGTAGATATGGAATCCTTTGGCAAGGCGTCATACCATATTAACGCTTCATCTTTGAGCGTCGCTGGAAAACACTAGAACATTACGATGTTGTACCCACTTCGCTGTGTGAGTGCCATTCCACATGCTCGAAGATGCTGAATTGCATCGCCTATTCCGTCATTAGTCATGGTGATGTAGGTAACGAGCACTTTCTCGTGAAAGGATGGAGAGTAGCGATGTTTTGAATATAGATTGTCCATCTTCTTACATCGCTTCTAAGAGTTTGTGGACCCATTTAACTTATTTCATGTTTCTCCACATGGATTCTAGATGACCAAAAATTTCTTGATTTTTTTTCTTCATTTGTTGAAGTGTTCTTACGTTTAACCATCCTTTTATGTTGCAGCTCTTCCTCGAATGACTCTTCAGATGAATTTGATGTTTCAACCATAGCATTTTTCTTCGACACCTTCCTTCGTCGTGGTTCCTCATCGGAAGATATATCGGTCGTGGAATTCTTCCTTATTTACACCCTCATATGTCGTGGGTTCTTTTCGGACGCGTTGGATGAGTCATACTTCATTGCCCGGATCTCCTTCTGTTGCGATACTCTTGTGTGTCGCGAATCATCATCAGACGATGCCATCAGAAGAAGCAGACGTCCTTGCTTCAATTCTTTTTTTTTTTGCTACTCGCCTATATCAAGGGTATCATCGGATGACTTTCCATATGAGTCTGGCGATTTGTTCATGATATTATTACCCTTCTCTGACGTCCTTCTCAGCTGCTTTGGCCCCTCGGATGGGTCTTCATATTTGTCTGCTATATTTACGTTGGTGGATTCTCCGTTGATTCTTTGAGTGACGAATTTTCTTCGGGCGTCTCCTTCGAGAAGTATAGTCACTTGATTTTGACCTTTCTCTTGTTGAGAGTTGCCGGTTCATTTTCTTCAAGTTTCGATTATTCCTCTCCAGTTTTTTCATTCTTCGTTCTTGTGATATCTGAGCCTTGAAGATACTTTTAAGAGACGCATTGTTGTTATTACGACTTTGAGAAATCTTCCTTGATTGTCGCGTCATTGGGTATCGGATCGAGTGAATCCTTCTTTGGAATCACCTCGAACTCATTCTCTTCGGGACGTTCTTTCTCGACACTCTTCTCGATGTTAGAATCATTGTGTAAATCCCTCCTTATACTGCTATTCGGTCGGAAAGATCATCTTGCGTGGGTCATCACTTTGCGTCCCTTCATCAAATAGCATCATACTGATACCTTCATTCAAGACTTCCTATGTGCCTCCGATGTTAGCTCTCTTCGAATTTTGGGTGTATGCCATACCACCCTTCAACTTTCTTGACCCCTTTTCATCATTTTACCTGCAGAAGAGGTATCCAATATCAATTTGTTTTATCCACACGTGTCCCTGGATCTGCTAGTCTTCTGCAGTTGCTATGTTAGGTTTCAGTTCTTAGGACATGTTTAGAAAACTCTTCGGATGTTTTTTTTTAGGTATATGAAGATTACGACAGAAAAATTCCTTAACTAGTTAAAAAAGGTTTTTATTAGAGCATAGCTCGGTTGAACTCAAAAAGCCTTGGTATGTTAAGTTTGGTTGTCATATTTTAGTGTGTCAAAACTCATCTAAAGTCGCTTGATTGTATAATAGAGTCAACTTTGTTTAGGTTAGACTAGAAAGTCTAGGAATGTTGAGACATACAAGTATTACTCCGAAGACCTGAAGAATGTGAAGAAGAGCAAACTACAACGACGACATCATCCTTCCTCTTAAGGTTAGTAATATTGACTTGAACTATTTCATCCCTAACATATCTTTCAAGTCGTGCTATATTGAAAACATAACTACGAAGTTGTATATACTGTACATATTGTACAATACTCTAGTGATGTGACATGGTCATATTTGTATGATCATAATATTAGGGAATTAGACTACGAAGTATAACGCTTATCTTTTGAACCTCGTAGATATGGCATCGGCATAATCTTGCATATATTGTTATGATTATGTGAATGGGTTATGTTGAAGATTTCGTCCTAGGAAACAATGTTTTACATTTGTTTAGAGGAATTACATTCATGAACTTGTTTTATGAATCCAAAGGGAAATCCTTAGGCTTATTGGTACGACTATTCATTGCAAATCTTTGGATTACCGATATGTGAGAGATCGTAGAACCGATCGTAACTTTATTATGTATCTTGGTATAACTAATCACAATGCTTGACTTATGATTTGGTATGACTAGTTTTTATTAATTGGTGTAACCGATCCTAAGTAATCACCATGATATGGTATGATCGATATTTGTAATTGGTACAACCGATCCTAGTAATTGGTGTGACCGATCACAGAGTGTTGTGTAATCGATCCTTGTAGTTGGTAACCGGTCCTGGTAATTGGTGTAACCGATCCTAGTAACTGGTGTGACCGATCACACGCAATACCATGGGAATATGGTAATTGGTCCAGCTAACTGATGTAACCGGTCCTGGTAACTTGTGTGACCGATCACAAATATTTCCATATTGAGGTATAACCAATCCTAGGGATTGGTAGAACCGATTGAATCCATGTATGTGATTTGATATTTGATCAATCACATAGTTATCTTGGAATACAGGTCAACCAATTCTAAACTTGTTTGGAAGTGTGGTATAACTGATTCCAAGAATGTAAATCCATGTAAATATGAATAAGGATTTACAGTGAAAAGATGTCAACATACTTTGAACACGTACAATGACTCTTATCATTTATTGTTCAAAGATATTCCTTAGTACTTAAGGAAATCATGTGCCGAAATAAATTGATAATCTTTTAGTTAAGATTTTTGGTTTTATATGCTTTAATCACCAACAATTAAATGCATATCACTACGGAATAAAAATTATTAATGTGCATTTACTAATTGGAGATTTTCTATTGAGAGGTTTCGGAAATTTTGTACAAGCATTTATTGGAATTAGGAAAACCGAATTTTGCTATTCATTACATATTTTGAGAATATTTTCGGTTTTGGAAATTCCTTGGTGTCCAAACATACTTGGTCTATAAATACCTAAGTTTGCATTTCTAGCAAACTATCCTAAGAGCCAGGCAAACTTCAATTCTTGTTGATTCTTGTGGAGCCGTCTATTCAGAGAGGAAAGTATCCTAATTAGGTGAAATCTCTTACGAACGCTCCTTTAAAGACTTCTGTGGGATCAAGAAGCTCTACGAGTACCGTTAGTGGGAAACTAAATAATTGCAATGTTGTTAGTTTTCGATTGATTTGAGTGACTAACGGTTGTTGAAACTTTGATTGCACCTAGTTTGTTTATTCTTGAGAATCTTCTCTTCTGATATAAGATTCACTCAAACTAGATCGAAGTATTGACATGATCTTTAGAACTGTTTGTAGATCTAAAGACATCTTGTGATAATCCATTGTTAACAGACTCCGTTCTGTGTGTGATTGATCACAAGAGATTCAAGTGGTGTTGTGCAGGTGTTTATTGAAGATTAAAGAAGATTTGAAGACGATGAAGATTTCTTATTAGTTCTCATATCTTTGGGTGTGCACAAACCTTAATCGGCTGGGATCCAACTAGAATCAGATTTATTCGATTGATTAGTTGCGTTAGATCGACATTCTCAATATATCTCTTTGAGATTTATTTTGATTGAGTGTGAATCTAAACTTAACTGCTTTTGTAGTTATTTGATAGATTGATCTAACCAGGCAAAGGAGTTTATTAGATTAAACGGCCTTTGCATATGACTTGAGATATCTTTATCTTGAAAGAATCAATAGAGTTGTTACCAAATAGATTTGTTGTTCCTTTACTGTTTGGAATACGATCCAAAGGAATCGTACTAGTGCGTGACCTTCGAAGTCGGAAGCGCATGGATACCGAGGAAACTAAGTGAACTAGGGGTAGTTGCTTGGTCTCAACTGTACAAGGTTGGTTTAGATTTTGTATAGCGGCTTAATTCTGAGAGTTTTCAGTTATAGACTAAGTCCCGGGGTTTTTCTGCACTTACAGTTTTCCTCATTAACAAAATCTTGTTGTGAGATTTACTTTTGTTTTCCGCAATTATATTTGTTTATATAATTTAAAGTAAATTGCACTTTACGTTAACTCCGATATACTTGATAGTGATCCTATAGAGTTTGGTTAAGTCCGAATCTATTATCAAGTATCACACTTTAGTCGTATTGTCTCGATCTTGTATCCATAGACAATCACACAAAGTGTGAATACCGATTTGTTGTATTGTCTCGACTCTGTCCATAGACGATCACTTTCGGTAAGAGGGCTTATAGGTTGTAAACTAAAAGATTGTGGTGTATTCGGGTACCCTCGTCTTTTCCGTTTTTATTATTATTATCATTACTACTTTTTAATTTTGTTTTAGAGATCAGAGTCTGTCTCCTCCCTTTTCAAAAAAAAACTAACTTAACCAACATGTATTTCTCTTAGTTGGAGAGATCAACTTTTCAAGGGAACCACATTCTATTTTTGGAAGTGTTTTCTTGAAACCAGAGAATTTTTGATTTCTCCCAAGAAATTATTTCTTGACGGAGAAAAGGAATATGCTCAATGACTTTTACTTCTTATGGATCTGATCATCCAAAGAGTTTCGATCATAAAGACATGTGATAAGAAATAACAAGACTTGTAAACCTTACTTTTTAACCTTCTTGAACTTAGGTTTTCAAATGGTCTCTAGCTAGATAGTTTTTGACTCAAAAAAGAGGATATTTTTGAGCTTTTAATAAGGAATCATATAAACCAAAATGCTCTTAAGATCAACTCTCATGAGATTAGCGAAGATTCCTGAAAAGGAATATATATATATAAACAAGTAAATACCTTATTGAGGCTAAAACACAACTTATAACTTCCATTGAATAGTGATATTAAGATCTTGAGACTTCCTTAGAAGATTTCATAGTACTTTTCAGCCAGGGAGTCTTGAAGACTCAACTGTGTCCGAGATCGACTCCAAGACTCAACAGAGAAAAAAAAAAAGAAAATTCTTCAAGATTTGCGGTAATAGGTAGAACAAATATTCAAAATGTAGCTGCATAGAATCTGAGAACGACACCCAAAGAGATCTAAAAGCTATAAAACCTTAGAATATCAAGGATACAACAAATAAAGATAAACACAAATATTTAACGTGGTTCTTCAACGAGAAAGACCTACATCTATTGGAATAACTCTTATATTATGATGTAGATTACAACTCTTACCCTTTCACTCAAATCTCAAGCTTTACTCACTCTTATGTCCTTGTGATACTCTCTCCGAAAGGCATGCTCTCATTAAGACTCACACAAAGCGTTTCCATCTTTTTATATTTGCTGGGGTATTTATATACAAAATGGTTTAAAGAACATGTTCCAATATTTCTCAAACTATTATACCTCGTTGCTCATATTTATCGTTTGGACAACTCATTTTTGATGACTCCTTATTCACCTAGGATCTCTTGATGGTGAGCGATATGGTCTTCGTGTTATCCGAGGTTCTGACATTCCGTCCTTTCTTCCACATCTGTGTTTCATTTTGCATATAACTTCATTAAACACTCTAACTATGTTTTGAATTTGACTATCAGATTACTTTGGTTAGTTTCCACATGTCCGGATGAGGTTTCCATGGTTGATTGGTTCAGATACAATCAAATTTTATATTATATTTTGTGTTTCTCACCTTATATTCATTTATTGAGATGCATCCACGTGGTGGTCAAATGATATTTTGTATCCACACCTCAGAACACCCCAAACATCGGATAATAAAAAATACAAACTGATGCAGAAACATGAATCAAATATCATACCATATTTATGGGGCTTAAACACAATCAATCTTTTCATCCAGGCATTGAGACAAATGGTTAATTTTGAAAAATCAGGAGTCTTTTTCAGTGAGAAAGTCCATCCAAACATCAGAGAATAATGTCAAAACTCCTGAAGATAAAACACATCAACCTAGAAGACTCCTACCTGGGGGCTTCCCTGTTCATAGACAAAGCTAAGATGAAAACCTTTGAATTCATTCTTGAGAAAACTGAGCATAAATCCAAGGGATGGAAAAGTAAAGTTCTTCCACAAACTACTAAAATGATCTTGATTAAAGTTGTTCTGACTATTACCTCACCATTCCATATGAGATGTTTCAATCTACCTAAAACAATTTTTAGCAAGATATATGCTATACAAAAAGACTTCCGGTGGGGCATTGAACCAAATGCTAAGGTATATTATCTCAAGGCATGGCCAAACCTGTGTAGACCCATGTTTAAAGGTGGACTAGGATTTAGAGATGCGCATAAATTCAGTCTAGCTATGGTAACTGATATAACTTGGAGATTGTTAAAAGAACCCAATTCTCTTTGGGCAAAAACCCTTAGTCCTGAGTACTTCAAAAACAAATCCCCTCTTATAGCTAAACCCCGGATAAATGTTCCTGGATCTGGAAGTGCTTTTGTAAAAGACTACAACTGGTAGAACAAAACAATATATGGGAGGTAGGAGATGTCAATAGTATAAATATATGAGAGGATAATTGGATGCCAGATCTAGCAAACACCTTGACAAATTTTAAAAACTCAACTAATAATTCTCTATCTTCGGTAGCAGATCTGATAGATCCTCCTAGTAAGAAATTGAACAAAACACTGATTTTATACTCTTTCCCCAACAACATAGCTAATTTTTTTTGTAGGATCAATCTTTTTCTTTTTTTTATATATAGATCTAAAAATCTTCAAAAGGATAATTTGAGGTGGAAACTAATTAAAACATGAGACTTTACATTTAAATCTATGTATAACAAACTGAATGAGAATGGAATAGGCTCATTTAGCCTAAGTTTAGATGACAATTTCTGAAAATCTTTGTGGAACTTAGAAGTATCCCCAAGAATCGAACTTTTTTCTTATGGAAATGCTTGCAGAATGCTCTGTCTACCGATTCGAAACTGAAAGGCATAATTAGGGACATTAACCCAAACCGCACCTTTTGTGGTGAACATGAGGAACCTATTAAACATCTTTTATTGCATTGTCCTTTGCCAAAACAGTTTGGGAACTAGGACCAAATCCTGTACAAGTAAACTTCCCAGCCTCAACCAAAGTAGACATTTCTAAGGATTGGTTCTTGGCCCCAAATTCAGTAATATCCTTAGAATTAGTTGCTACGAAAATGTGGTTTATTTGGAAAACGAGATGTAAAAGCTGTGCAGGAAAAAACCCAGTCTCCATTACAACTAGCAAAAGAAATCCGACGACATGTAGACTTTTGGACAAGAAAAAAAAATCTACCAATAACAAGACTAGAAAGAAGAATCAAGATTCGAATCCCTGGTCACCTCCTAATATAAATACTCTAAAAATCAATGTAGATGCATCATGGATATTTGACTCTCTGCCTTCAAGTTTTGCTTTAATCTTAAGAGGTGATACATGTTCTTTCAAATGAGGAAGAGCAGGACCATCATCATGTTCAAATCCACAAGAACCAGAAGCAATAAGACTGTTGCAGGCAGCAATATGGGCAGACACTTTAGCTAAAGAAGCAAAGTAGTTGTATCAATTCTTTAGGTTTTTATTTTGTTCCAAGAACTAAAAACCAAGTAGCAGACACTTTAGCTAAAGAAGCAAAACATTTTCTTAGAATTGTTGATTGGAATGTCAGCCCACATTCTTTTATTAAGCTAAAACTCGTAGTAGAGAAATCAAATATCATGGGCAGGAATACAAACACCCGATATTAGATGACTCTACTCTAGATTTAATTTGGGCTACGACCTCTCTTTAGTCTTTTAATGAAATCTTGTTTACAAGAAAAAAATAAAAATGGTTTTGCAGTGTGCCTTAAACAACGGGTTTATTCATAAAGCATGTTATAGGGGCTCCAAACATTTGGTTTTGAGGGCTCCTATGAATTCTAATGTCCTAAATGTTGATGAGGGGGGACTTATATTTTATAACAAAAACTCAAAAATACCCTTTAACAACTTACCTAATTACCTAATCTAATTCTAGTTAAAATAAAACACTAAATATAAACAAAAAAACACGTCGGTTGGTATTCTTCCTCTTTTCTTCTTCTCCTCTTCTACCAATTTTTTGTTCTTCAATTAGGTTGATCCACAAAATAGAATAAATGATTATCTTAGCTAATAATGATTTCAATTGGGTAAGAATTGAAAAACTCACCCTTCTTTTTTGTCTTTGATTGCATGAATAAGTTAGATTTGATTAAACTCGGGTTTTAAAAATTAGTTACAGAGTTTAATACGGTTGGGAAACCAAACCACAATGATTTTTTACGGTTGGGAAAACATAAACTCCCAACTGTATTTATGGTTTACAGTTAGGAAATCCTACGGTTGGGAGAACATGAACTCCCACCCGTAAGTTTAATTTTCAGCAAAAAAAAAATCTTTCTTTTTTTATCTTTGATTTTCTATCACTAACTATAAATCAAATTATTAGTCTAATCAAATCACTAACTTTAGTTTAGTTAATCAATCATGTATTAATTAATTGACGGTATTCTATCCAGTAGCAAAATTAGTAAGATAAGAGGTTTTATTGATTGCTATCTGATTACTCGATTTTGGTCCTCTCATGAGCCCTTAAAACCAAAATTTTAAAACCCCTGTAATAATAGGCTTCTTATTCAATAAAGCGGGAAGCTTAAGAACCTCGTTTTTGTTTCCTTACCAAAAAAAAAAAAAACGTGCACTGTCGATCTTGTCTTTCAAGTTTTCTTACCACCTAAAAGGAAACGAAGACTAAAAGCAAAGCCAACTAGATACAAGAAATGTTTTTCAAGTTTTCTTACCCCGTGCAGTCGATCACTCTCAACCATTAAACAATTTGCTGGATGCGATCAAAAACTAATTGCTGGATGCGATCAAAAACATGTTTTGCATAAAAAAATAAGCTTGAGATAGAAATCAAGAGGGGAAAAGTCATAAACGCGTAGCAGATAGAGCCCAGAGAGTTTGGAAGTTTGTATGCTGGAGCCATATGGCATTTACTAATTAATTAACAAAATGAATTTTTAAAAGTTAATCAAGTACAAGTCGTTAATAATGCGTTTTAATACTGATAATGTGGAATAACGTTTGCTTTGTTGGATAAACTTCAACATTAAGCCTAAGATAATCTCTAACAAGTTGGTTAGGATAAGATTAGGAAATTGATGTAATCCTAAGGGAATTAGAAGTCATCTAATTCTAAGAAAAGGAAAGACATGTAATAAGGTAATAGGAATAGGAAAAGGAATTCATAGTTCTATATATATATGAACACCAAAGTTGTGGTTGATCATATGAGCAAGATTAGAGCTTGTGTTTAGTTTTGAGAGATTTTCTAAACATCAATAAAGAGAGTTGTCTTTATATAAGCTAAGTTTCATCTTGCAGTTGCCATCAATTGGTATCAGAGCTGGTTTCTGAGCCATGGAAAACGAAACCACCATTGTGGGTGTAAAACAGTTCACGCCACCATCAATACAAGTTCCAATCCTCAACGCCACAAACTACACAGTATGGGCCATGAGAATGAAGGTACTGATGAAAATCTACAAAGTTTGGGAAACAATTGATCCTGGTACATTGGACCCAGACAAAAACAATGTTGCCATTGAATTACTCTTTCAAGCAATACCAGAATGTCTTGTTCTACAAGTTGGTGAACAGGAAACTTCAAAGAAAATTTGGGATGCAATAAAGGCACGTAATCTCGGAGCTGATCGAGTTAAAGAAGCCCTTCTGCAAACCTTAATGTCTGAATTTGAAAGAGTGAAGATGAAAGACACTGATACTATTGATAGCTTTGCAGGAAAGCTATCAGAGATAACCTCAAAAGCTGCGTCACTTGGACAATCCATTGATGAAGATAAACTGGTAAAGAAGTTTCTCAATAGTTTACCAAGATCCAAGTATATTCATATCATAGCTTCTCTCGAACAAGTCTTAGATTTAAAGAAGACTAGCTATGAAGATATAATTGGAAGATTGAAAGCATATGAAGAGGGAATCCTTGATGAAGAAAACAATAGAGAAACTCAAGGAAAACTCTTGTACACAAACTCTTACCAACAAAACTTTGCGACAAGAGGAAGAGGTCGTGGAAGAGGTGGTAGAGTAAACAGAGGCCGGGGAAGGGGAGGAAGGTTTAACTCACAAGATAGAACAACAAGTCAGAATGATCAAAACCAAGGGAAAGAAAAGAAGGATAAATCAAACATTATTTGTTACAGATGTGATAAACCAGGACACTTCTCCTCTGTATGCCCTGAAAGAATACAAAAGATGGAAGAAGCAAACAAGAATGAAACAAGGGAAGCAGATACAACTCTTTTCATGCACGAAGTTGTATTCTTAAACGAAGGGAAACTAATACCAAAGAACTACGAATCAAAGGATGGAGAAGAAGGAATCTGGTATTTAGATAATGGAGCCAGCAATCACATGACTGGTAAGAGACACATAAACTTTAGAACTTTAAAGGAAATGTCTCAGAACAAGATGGTTCGAGGGCTACCACAACAAAACGGAGCGGTGGAGAGGAGAAACATGACTCTAATGGAGATGACAAAAAGTTCTTTAAAGGCTATGCAGGTACCTAATTATCTATGGGGAGAAGCTGTACGACACTCCACATACCTAATAAACAGGATACCTACGAAAGCTCTGAAAGACATGACTCCATATGAAAGTTTGCGAAAGAGAAAACCAAACATAGATCATTTAAGAGTGTTTGGTTGCAAAGCATACACAAAAGTTGATTCTGCAACTCTTAAGAAACTGGATGATCGATCTCAGACTCTTGCGAATCTAGGAATTGAGCCTGGATCCAAAGCTTACAGATTATTCAATCCAACAAGGAAAAGAGTGATAGTGAGTCGAGATGTGGTATTCGATGAAAAAGCAAACTGGAACTGGAAAGAAACTAATGATGGACCAAGTAGGGATCCAGGAATGTTTCACATGAGATGGGGTCAAGTAATTGATGAAGGCGAAGGACCCATAATCATCAATACCAATGGAAACAATGATGTTAATCAAGAAGAAGAAGAGAATAATGAAACCACTGAGAATAACGAAGAAGTAGTAGAAGAAGAAGAGATCGATAAAATAACTCAACCCATTCCACTGCGAAAATCAACAAGACAGATACAAAAGCCACAGTATCTGGAGGATTATGTTCTTCAAGCTGCAGAAGAATGTGAGATTATGCGACTTTCTGTTAATGAAGAACCAAGGAATTTTCAGGAAGCAAAGGTCTCGACTAAATGGACACAAGCATGTAGAGAAGAAATTATTTCAATCAACAGAAACAAGACTTGGTTTCTAGTTGATAAGCCAGATGGGATTCAGATTAAACAAGAAGCTTATGCAAGGAGAATTCTGAAAGAAGCAGGACTTGAAACTTGTAATCCAACTAAGATACCAATGGAGTTTGGACTTAAAGTTTCAAAGGCACAAGAAGAAGCAGAGATTGATTCAACGAGTTATAGAAGAAATGTTGGATGCCTAAGATACTTATTACACACAAGACCAGATTTGGCTTTCTCTGTGGGAGTAGCAAGCCGTTATATGCAGAGTCCACACAAGTCACATGGTGATGTAATAAAGCAGATATTGAGATATCTAAGAGGAACAATCAGCTGTGGATTGAAGTATGGTCGAGGAGGATCAAAAGGAATTGTTGGGTATAGCGACAACAATCATAATATTGACCAAGATGATGGAAAATGTACAACTGGTCATATATTTTATCTAGGTGAAGCACCTATTACATGGTGTTCACAAAAGCAAGACACTGTAGCCCTCTCATCCTGTGAAGCTGAGTTTATGGCCGCAACAGAAGCAGCTAAACAATCAATATGGCTTCAAGAACTGTTGGGTGAAATCAAAGGAAGAGAACCTGAAAAAGTTCTCATCAAGATTGATAATAAGTCTGCAATTGCACTCACTAAAAATCCAGTGTTTCATGGGAAGACGAAACACATTCACAAAAGGTATCATTTCATACGAGAATGTATCGAGAAGGAGATCATCAACGTTGAACACATACCAGGAACTGAGCAGAAAGCAGATATATTGACAAAGGCATTAGCTCGGATAAAGTTTGAAGAAATGAGACAACTGATTGGAGTACAAGATATGTCACGGGTAAGGTTGAAGCTTAACGGGGAGAACGTTGGATAAACTTCAACATTAAGCCTAAGATAATCTCTAACAAGTTGGTTAGGATAAGATTAGGAAATTGATGTAATCCTAAGGGAATTAAAAGTCATCTAGTTCTAAGAAAAGGAAAGACATGTAATAAGGTAATATGACTAGGAAAAGGAATTCATATTTCTATATATATATGAACACCAAAGTTGTAGTTGATCATATGAGCAAGATTAGAGCTTGTGTTTAGTTTTGAGAGATTTTTTAAACATCAATAAAGGGAGTTGTCTTTATATAAGCTAAGTTTCATCTTGCAGTTGCCATCATGATTTCCGTAGTGCAAGTTGCGAGGCTCGGGCAGGCCGGCGTAAAACCTATGTTCGACTCTTAGGAGATATTCTCTAGTCGACCTGGTACTGGTACTTGCTACTGGAAAAGACTTTGGATTTGGATTTGAATGAGGAATAATGTGTCCACTAAACAAATCCAGATCCAACCAGGAATGCAATTCCTAATATACCTACCTCCATCACTACGGGCCTCCCACACACATTACAAAGCAGCACACCAGTACATATATACTCCTTCCGTTTTAAAAACATAGGAAGGAAATATACTAGGCTGTAAATATTAGTAGTCGGAAAATGTATAATCCTTCCGTTTCAAATTACACATGAAACAAGCTTATCTTCCTAAAACGGGGGAGGTAACGCAAATATTCTAAGCTGCACGGTTAATAAGGAATGACATCTTCAGTTAATGGAACGAGGAGTAGCTTAGAAATGGGGTGACCAAACTTTAATCCCGTTATTATTATAAAAAACGGGATATATTTGTCCCCGTTTTATTCGAGTAGATTTATTAATATTATCATCACGTGCTTCGCACGACTAGGAAGATAAACAAAATATATCCACAGACTCCACAGTCCACACAGACACACTCTCTCTCACACACACACACCAGACTCTCTCTCACACACACACCAGAAGAGTTGAGTTGGCGCGCACGTTAGCTTTTGCTTTACATAGATGCCTAGATCGGTATTCTCCTATATTTTTTTTCGGATTTTCAAGGTTCTCTCAGTTGGCGCACAAAGTCCCCACAAACCACACAGAAAGAGATACTAAAACAGAAAACACCCTTGCCCCTTGAGAGGACGAAAATGGTGGCGGGTCAGCTTTAAGAGGTGGTGCTGGTGGCGGTGGTGTGGAGAGCAATCGCTTTTAAGAGGTGAAAAATCACTATTAAAACAAACCCACTCTCTTATTTCAACTTGAGTGTTTTCGAGTTACTTTCTGCTTTACTACTTCTTTTATGTTTTGTTTGTTTAGCTAAATATTCAATTGTTAAGCATTGGGTATTGCTTGTTTTGCTTTCAGATTAATTCATAAATTTTTGGTATTGGTTGGATACATGAATTGGATTGTGGTACATGATAATGGAACTTTTGTTGAAGCAACTTAATTTGCACATGAACTCTAATCTCCAGAATTTTTGGAGCATTAAGTTGTTTTTTTTTTTGTTGTTGTTGTTTATTGGAATCCATCTCGTACACTTGAGAGAAATTTATTTAGGATCTGGATTCGCAAGTTTGCATAAATGCGACTAAGCTCATATTGGTCAGGTGCTACAGTATCTGCTGAGTATGTCCCCGAATCTGGATAAAGTTAAATGCTTTAAGTAGAGATTTACCATTAAACTTGAAGAAGAAACAAAGATGTACGTGATGTGTTTAACTAAATGTGTTAATGAAATAACATACCATCGTAACCTTTTCATTATAAAGACCTATTAGTTAAACACTTGAACTAAATCCTGGCTTTGGTTTCAGATCTTTCATAAATACTGCAGATTTCATGTTACGATGGATGAGTTTGAGTGATACCTATTCATCATATGCCCATTTAGAGAACTCCGGCATACACGTACAATATCTCTCTCTGATCTGTCGAGATGATCTGTTGTTTCTAAAACTTCCAGTTCTAGTGCAGAAACTCAACGGTGTAGTGAAATAGACTAGACAAACCATGTCAATTCCGAAATCGCTTTTTCTTGTTTTTGATTTATTTTTGTTTCAGAACCATTGAATATTCAAGAGATTCTGTGCTCAGCACTCCTGACAGGAATTGTATTCGGGATTATCATCCTTTGATTTATATCCTGTGGGTTTCCAATCTACCCGGATCTATAAAAGAAAAAAAATGGTTATTATGCTCAGCACTCCTCACAGGAATGAAGAGGTTCTGTATTGCCATTTTGAAGATGAAAATGCATCCACACAGCATCTACTAGAGATCTATATCTAGTAAGTCTTAGGCGTATACCACTTTGTTACATTGCCAAGAAACACATACTTTTCGAAGAAACATGAAGAACCGTAGATTGGCTGCAATTCGTATGAAAGAGTATGATATACGATATGATTATACCCAAGCAGGCAATTCAGAAGTTTATCTGTAGGATGGGCTGTCTGGCCTGTCAGTTTTCTCCACATTTGAAGAAATCATGGAACTGTGGAAACCCTTTTGCTTTTGCATGTAAAAGTCTATGTTCTTAAAATCTGAAAACATCATTTGTTCATTATTGTCTGAGTAGGTCTTTACTGCATGCTTGCTGTTTTTCTTCTTCTTTTTTCTCTCAAGAATTGTTAGTACTTGTTTAACCATGTTCTAAATTGAATAAAAAGTAATTTTGCAGGCTTGATTTTTCCTAATGCTTGTCAATGCAAATACTTCTTTGAGGCATGTGAGCGGTGCTATTCCTTCGTTCTTTAAGAAAAACCGACACCAGTTCTGCTTCCAAAAGTATCAGAAAGTTTCTTGTTTGCCTGCTCACCTGGACTTGCATGAGCACGTTGAGCGGAGTAATTTCACACTCTTTATTTTAGTTATTAATATGCCAGATTCTATCTACTTGATGAGTAAATGAAACTTGATTATGGTTTCTATCATAGTTGTATATCTACTGTAATATTCGGAAATAAACATTAGCAATCAGGACTCATGTATTTCGAGCACAACTGATAGCAGTACAGCATAATTGATTTACTATGAAAAGGGGGGATATGGTATGATCTAAAGAGTAAAGATCATATGTTGGAGGAATTACCTTTGCGCCCTCCCTACTTTCTATTTAGGGGCACATTTTCTTACATTTTCAAGGACCTTGAAGCTTTTGTGGCCCAAAATATTGCCTGATTAATAGGACTTCTGCATTGGGAATTAAGAACTTTTGACCTAGAGGCTGTATCTCCATTGAAACCTTTGCCAGAACTATTTTTCAGGTTTTTTATTTTAAGTATAAGGGTAGAGTTGGAGACATTGCATTATCGGCAAAATGTGTTCTTTCTCATTAGAGGTTTGGAATTTATATATGTCTACGGCGAATAAAAACTTAGTGAAGATAAAACATAGAAGAAGAAAAAGCTGATATGAGGAGTTGGGGCTCAAAGGAATTTGGTAGATACCTATCTTATGATATAGTGGTGTCTCCACGAATTTCACACGTATTAATGTATTATAACTGATCCTTCTAAGATTCATCATTCTGGATCTTACTGATGCATCTAGCTAGCTTTAATCATTCAGTTTCATATTTGATGCCTTGGGTCTTAAATACAATTATACAGAATAATTCAAAATTTAGAACTTCTGATTGTAATTCCGTCCATTGCAGACCAGTTGTCTCTTCTTGAACTTCTTTGTGGCGTAATATTGCAGGTTTGGGATTGAAAAGGTCGCCACTTCGTTTGATCGAGGAAATGGGAAGTGGTGGGGTTCTTCGAGCAAACTCAAATGAGTTACCTCTTTCTTCTTCATATGAGTCTGCTATGGAAGCACTTTCCTCTCTCATTACTCGTCAGAAACGCGGAGAGAAATCAAACATTAATGGTAAATATGAAAAAATGGAGAGGATGCAAATGTATTTAAAGGTAATTGCTGTTTCAAGTATTCCATTTCCTGAATTTGCTTATAGATATATATTTTACCGTTGGGTTGGAATCTGCTTACACATGGAATGGGAATGCTTAGACCTACATTGACCCCCTTACATAGACCTACATTCTAAAACCACGAGGCTTTGATTACAGTAGCCCAATCATTTTCAGCTTGCAAGTTGAAGCTTTCTGGGTCCTGCATTTCACCTTTAAGTTAAATTAATTTTTGGTAGTATTGAAGGCCTCAAAATTGCCTGTGTTTGGTTGATATACTTAGGGCGAGACAACTATTCTTGAAATAGTTCTTCCAGCAAGAAGTCTCCAAGACTCTATGATTTTTCTCCACATAGATAAAGGAAAACAGTTAACTATTTCTCATGGATATCAGAAGAAAAGCTTGGTAGAATCTTTTAAAAGAATCAGTTTTTAGTATTTAACTACAAAATTACCTTTCAAAAATCATACACAAAACAATAGTCTGGGAAAATAGAGAAACTGTAAATATAGCCAAACTTATATTTGACCCCTCTTCTGTTTCCTACAAGATCCTAGTTTATAGCTAAATTGTTGGGGAGGATATTCTTAACTCAAAAGAAGCTATGAAATAAAAAGACAATTTTACCCTCTCCAAGCTACAAAAGTTGTGCACTTCTGCTGTTAGCTAGCCAATGTTAAATTTTGATAGAAATAGATGTGTATAGTTGAATTATCCGCCCTTGCTCAAGTGTGTTATTCCGTACAGTAGTATTTTCTCTCAGTTACTTGAAAGGTTAAACATTTGAATGCCCATTTCCATCTTAATTCATTTTTATAGTACTGTACCACTGCTTGTTTGAACAATTCGTTAGTATCAATCAGGTCTGAACATATGCATCTTCTATGCCTCTGAGATAACATCCCCTTGTTTTTGTTACATACATTGGTGCTTAGTATAGGTGTACTTTTATCCTGCAGATGCATAACCCACACATTTCAATTTTTGATTCTTATGATCCATTAGCTTGTTATATTGCTAATTTAATTAGAGAAAACATGCTTGCAAAGTGACACTCTTGTGCCTACAGATATTGGGTTTGGAGGATCAGATAGCTGGTCTCAAAATTATCCATGTTGCTGGAACAAAAGGAAAGGTATTTTCAATGTACTGAAGCTTTTTTTTTTTTTTTTTAAATATCGGAACGCTAAGAAAGTTCCAGTCCCAGTGAAAAACTGAAAACTATCAAACATTTTGCATTTCAGTTCTATCTCTCACTCGTTATGTCTGTAACTGATGAAACGTTTGATTATCATTTTCATTATCCTTAGCAAAATCAGGCCAGCACCTCCAACATAAAACCCGTGTATCAAAATTTTAAGCAATAATGATGCCTCAAAAGACTGCATTAGTAAGAAACATTACCACCTGAAGTCTTTATCGAGAATGGTACAAAATTATCATATTCTTGATTCCAAAACATAAGAAAATAATGAATTTATAAGGGTAGGAGAACCATTAGCATGCTGGATTGGTGAGTTTGGTGTAGCGGTTTAGGTTTAAGGAGTTGGATTAAGTGACGGACGAAAGTGGAAAAACATAGAGTACAAAGATTTTTTAGATATAGGAGATTGTAGTATAAACTAGGAAAAGTTGCATGTTGGTTATATTCACCAGAAATGGCAATTGTTTTAGCTAATTTTCTCTGGCATGCATGCAATACTATCTATCCAACAACAACCTTGTCTAATTTCCTTATATTCTACATCCATGTTAATATTCTATTCATTAATGAACTCAGTTCTACATCAGGATAAAAGTTTTTGCGTCCTCTTGAGCTTATGGATATCATTTTTCAGGGTTCAACTTGCTCATTCTGCGAAGCCATTTTACGGGAAAGTGGTTTTCGAACTGGACTTTTCACCTCTCCTCACTTAATTGATGTGAGAGAAAGATTTCGTGTAGATGGGTAATTTTCTAAGGGTGTTAGAAATATATACTTAACTTGAAACTGTCATCTTTCATGGGCTCATGCTTATTGCTGAATTTAACTGCTCACTGCAGCCTGCGGTCTCCATTGATGAACACAGTAGTGCCACTTTTATTGCTCAGCATGCGCACATTTTTCACTTTGCCCGTCTCTTACTTTTCATGCACTCACTAATATGAATTGAATCACAAAAATTTATATGCTGTGTATCCCCTAAGGGTAAACCAGTCAAGCAGTAAGACATGGTTGTATTCTGTTGAATAATACAGGAAATTAATATTTATTTCGCACTATTTAGCGCTTAAGTCAGTAACCTCTATATAAAAATTCTATGCTCCTTGCTATTGTGATCTGCACACTAAAAAAAATAATAATTTGGTCAAAGTTTATAATGTCGTCACTTGGCAGATGTGTGATGTGTTTCAAAGTTTTTTCTCATAGTCTTTTATATAGAATGTATGAACTGATAATTAGTTCACAAAAATAAATGGTATTTCGACTTCCTCTATGTTGTATGACAAAATTGCAGAACGACTCTTGCATGGAAAGATATAGATGATTATTGTGAATGTTAGTCTATATTTTCTTAGTTGTTTACGTAATTAGTGTATGCCAAATTACCAATTACTACGAATTGTTTTTGTAGGTTGGATATTTCAGAAGAAAATTTCCTACAATACTTTTGGGACTGTTGGCACCAATTGAAGGTATTACATTTTAATTGCTGCGATCTGTCAGTTCAAAATTTCTCAGAGGTGTTTTACAAACTGGAACCATATCTAAAATTTATATTTTAATTGTTATGGTCTGTCGGTTCAAAATTTCTCAGAGGTGTCTCGCAAACGGGAACCAACCCTGAAATTTAATTATCTGGTAATAGCAACCAATTTCATCATAAAGTGGTTCAGGTAATCATATGATATTGGTATGTGAGGCTCCTTGTCCTTCAGGCTTTTAAAACAATTCTAATCCAAAGAGGCAACATGAATTGTTGTATTGAAGTGGAGAATGAAGCACCAAATGCTTGACCTAAATTGTTTAGATACAGGAACATGGTTTCACACTTTCACTATTTTCTTCGAATCAGTTTATAAATTTTGTATCTCAATAGCAAATGAAAACACAAGTTGAATAGGGCAGGAGGAAATATAAATGACTAGTGCTTGCACTTGCTGAGCGGTGATAACTAAATATTTAGGCAAGTCAGCGAAAACTGGTTCTTGGTAGCATGAATATGTTGCAGCAGAATTCTTATTTCTGATCAAAGTGCCATTTAACTAAGTGCTATTATTTTAGAACTCCTGATTTGTGACCCATATTGTGTAGAACTGACATGCATACACACAACAATGATGATGTATGTTATATTTACATATGACTTGAAAAAATCCGTCTCTCTGTCTTTCTCTCTCTGATGTGTCCAATGAAATAGTTTGGCGGCCAATGGCTTACTCTTAAATTTCATTTTTACAGGAAAATCTTTCAGAGGACTTGCCGATGCCCCCGCTTTTCCAATTCCTAACTGTATTAGCTTTTAAGATATTTGTATCTGAAAAGGTTAGTTTGCTTTATTTTCCCTATTGTACAATTATATTGCCCAGGAGTCTTTCTCATATTTGTTACTATGAAAGATTTTGCTTAAAATTTCCTTCCCTTATCCTTACATCAGGAGTGACATTCAACATTGGGATATGCCTCGCATTCATCTTGATGGGTGTTGCACCTGTCTTTTGGCTCTTTACGTTTTTGAAATCTGCTTTACGTAATGGACATATTAAATCCGAAGTTCAAATCCACTTGTCATAATACCAATAATTTGGCTTGCCTGCAAGTTCAAATGAAGTTAGTTTGCCAACTTGAAACATCGATCTGTGATCCTATCTTAGGGTTTCATAGTGAACTATAAACTATCAACCATTCTACTTGGCAATGTGTAGACTAAATGGTTCTTTGATCAATTTTGAATTTTCTCTTATTCTTTTATCTTTGATCATTACTATTACTGGGGAATCAATAACGTAAGGTTGATTGCCTGTAGGTTGACGTTGCAATCATTGAAGTTGGTCTTGGGGGAAGGAAGGATTCAACGAATGTGGTAACTATCTCTTCCAATTTACTCTATTTTACATTTCTTCTTTATATATTTACAATTTATGGGCTTCCTCTTTTTTTTTTTCCTGTGGATGTTCCCTGATAAGTGCAATCCTTGCTATTGTTATGTTAATCATGAACAGATAAAAGAACCCGTTGTCTGTGGTATTTCTTCGCTAGGGATGGATCATATTGAGTCACTGGGTATGACACTTTCTGTTCAAAATAAATGCTCGTTCCTATGTCATTTAATTTGTTGATTGGGCTAGAACTCTTATGGCTTTCCAAAAGCAATACTGGAATAACTTTTCCAAGTTATTTTCCGTCAACAATGATACCAGTAGCCATCAGGCTTAGTACGGGTTTGAACTTTTCGTTCTGTTTCTTAAACATCACATAAGGTTTGATCACTAAAGTTTAATGCTGGAAAGAACTTCAAGAATGTCATGCATACATTGCTAACGACTAATAATGGCAATTTATGTAGGAGATACGCTTGGGAAAATTGCGTCACATAAGGCAGGAATTTTTAAGGTAGGCACTTCTTTAGTTTAACAACCTAAGCCAATTTTCTTATAATGGCGGATCCTTTATTACACTGTACAAGTATACTTCGTGGATCCCCTTATTAGGAGGACTTATTTTCTGATGATTTTCTAATTCGGTTGAGTCTTCATGCTCTGAAGCCTGAAACACCCGCATTCACCGTAGATCAACTTCCCGAAGCCATGGATGTTCTTCGGGAGAAAGCTTCTGAATTGATGGTAAGCTATATTTGATTCCATGGATATGTTTTTCTTTCTTGTACTTGATTAAATAAAAACTATAAGGGAATTCTACCATTGTTTAACTTCATTGACTTAGGTCAGCTGTTCACATTTTTCCGCAGGATTGGTTGTAGGAATTATCTTGCTGATTATATCTAACTAACTGCAGGTCCCTTTGGAAGTAGTTCCACCTCTGGAGCCACAAACTTTGGGAGGACTGAAGCTCAGCTTATCTGGTGATCACCAGTACGCAAATGCCGCTCTTGCTGTTGCTCTTTGTAAATGCTGGCTTCTGAAAACAGTGAATGCGAAAGACGTGTTAACAAATGTTAGTTAACTTTTATCCACCTTGGGGCAGTTATTGCTCATCTTTATTTGTCATCTGGTCTCTCTGGCACTAGCTTAATTTTCATGTGCTGAGGTGGACTGAAATATCAGAAATTGGAGAATTTAAATGGTTGCTGAAATAATTGATGTTCTGGTCTCAGGAAAAAGTAGAGGCAAAGTTACCGGAGCCTTTTCTTAGAGGTCTTGCAACTGCACGCCTCGGTGGACGGGCACAGACTGTCTATGACAGTTCATCCGCTTCCAACTCGTCAGAAATGAAAGAAAATGCTATGGGGGACCTGATCTTCTACTTGGATGGAGCTCACAGTCCAGAGAGTATGGAGGTCTGTGCAAAATGGTTCTCCAATGCTGTAATAGAGAATAGAAATTCTTCAATTAAGCATGACGTAGAAAATCTCGAGAGTTCCAGCAAAATCTCGAAGCAGGTAATATTCTAGCTTAGAGGACTCAACTCTGAAACATTTCTATACTGGAGAGAATGTTTGCTAAACTCCTGCAGCTTTTATTTGATTTCATATTCTCTCTCTCACAGGTCCTTCTATTCAACTGCATGGAGGTGAGAGACCCTCAGGTTCTTCTTCCTAGGCTCATCACCACTTGTGCATCTTCAGGTACTGCTAAGAATTTACATGTTATATTCTTTTCGAACTCCATCAGTAAATATATGATCATGTAGGAATGTACATAGTAAATTTTTCACGGTTTTAATGTTTGATCATTGAGCGCACTAACGCGAGTAGGGATGCTTGTACTTGTACATACTTGATCAGGTGTTCATTTCTCAAAAGCCCTTTTTGTTCCAAGTATGTCAGCGTATAATAAGGTCACCTCGGCCTCAAGTATATCATCAGATATCTATTCCAAGGACTTAAAATGGCAGTACATGTTGCAGAGAATGTGGGAGAGGATTCTCCATGGGAATGGTAAAAATTCTTTCTTATTCCGTACTCTTGTTTCTTATTGTGTACTTTCTGATTTCTATCGTCTGTCAATCTTTAACCATTAATGTTCTTGAAGATTTTTCTGTTATATGGTAGGTTTTCCCCCACCTTAAGAGTAATTCTTGTTTAGTACTAAAATTCCTTTGTTTAGGCTACCCTTTCTGAGCACTACAATGTGAAATATCAAGAAACTGATGGCTCGGTGGCTAGTGTGTAGTATGTACGACATCCCCTAGTTCTGGATGATTTTACTATCTAATGATAGGAACTAAAAGGAGTATAACGTTATCCGAACAATGTTATCCAAAACAGAAGTGCATTAAAGCCATTTGTTCAACCATTCACAAGTGGAACTGAAACCTGAATTGGAATTGAAACCAAAAACCAAAACCCAGTATCAGAAACAAGACTAGTTCTATAGCCTTGGTTCCTTTTTATGTTTCCGCCTTTCCGCTCATATCTAATTTAGTGTGATTGCTCTATAATTTAGTCATGTAACATATATTTGTCCAAAAATTTAGTCACATATCATTACTTGTCCATTTCAGAAGCCGTAAATGATGACAACTCAAAGCTTGAAAACTTAGAGACACTGTTGCCACCTACAACTTTCCTTTGTGGAAGTCCAACTGCAACTACTAGTAAATGCAATGGGGAAAAACAATTCACAAGCAGTTGTGTCATGCCATCATTGCCTTCGACAATAAAATGGCTAAGGGATTGTGTCAGGGAGAACCCTTCCCTCAGAGTTCAGGTAACTCTTCTCTAAATTCTCTCCATTTTAAGTTAATTGTACATGGGAACTACCATGTTCTAGCTCTGACTGAGATATATTGTATATGATCATGAATACATACAATTTATGTATCAACTTCTCCTTAATCTACAGGTTTTGGTGACTGGATCTCTGCACCTAGTTGGAGACGTTTTGAAGCTCTTGAAGAGATGATTTGCCCTGAACACGCAACACTAACAGTATAGTAAGACATTCATTCTTTCAGCATGCATCAGACGTTGTTTATTTTCCCTGAGTTGCTTGTAGAATAGCATTTGTTGTATCATTTGAAACCGAAAACGAATTGTTGCGTGGGTTGTTGTAACATATTGTGTTCATACTGTCATTTCAATCTCATTAAATCTTGAGAAGCAGTTGAGAAATGCAATAAAGTTGATTCCAAGTCCAGAATACATGCCATTTAGTATATACTAGTAGTAATTTCAGAAGTTTTTAAGTTTGAACATTTGAACATGCATATATACAACACAGCAGTTTTCAACCAAAAAAATCAAAAAAGTACTCCCAGAAGACTAACAGGAGCAGGTCAGGGGAAATGGAGAAGGAAATGCTGCAGATACAGAAGCGCATCATCCATGCTTGTATATCTCCAGCTACCAACACTTAAAAACCCCATTTTCACCTTGTCCATTTTCTTCCTCCTTGAATCTACACTACTGAAAGATAGACCTAATTCAGCAAGAAGGCCATTCTTGTTATCACAGTTGCTTGAAATGACAGAAGAAGAATAAGAGCACCAACAACAACCAGGTGAAGCCGGAAGTGCTTGAGAAAACCATCGTTCTCCACCACCAGCACCACAACCAATAGACATACCTTTTCCTTTACAATCCATTGCCATGAAAACTCCAGTCCATCCCTTCATCACTATACTCCATGTGACTCTCATGGTATCTCCACACGTGTCATCTGTTAGCTCCAAATTAACATCGCTATCAAAACGAAACACACCATGTTTATAAACGAGATCTTCTCCTTGTCTGGCTATATTGAGAACGTGCGAATTTCCCTTGAAAACATCAACAGCAAAAATCAGATTCTGCATTGAAATTCTAGGTTTGGAAGGGTTTCGAAAACCTCGAATCTTGGATGACACATAACCTAACGCATACAGACGTCGAAAGGGGATGGTGGTGGTGGTGGTGGGGAGAGAGTTGTGCTGGTGCTGTTGTTGGAAGAGAAACGAGAGAGAAGGATAATGAGTGAAGCATATAGGTTTCCAAATTTGGTCTAAAGACATGGTATTGTACCATGATTTACACACGCAGGAACATAATGCCAGTGTTTCAGGGTTCATATATTGACATACAAGAACAACTACTTCCCATGGTGGGGGAGGAGGAACTGCTGGACTCTGGGACATTGCTAATTACTCTAACCTGTTTCATCTGATGATTCTAATCTCTCTTTAGTTGTCTTTTGTTCCCACTTTGATGCTTTGTTAATACAATGCCACCTGACGGAGAAACTGTTTATTTTAGTGCTGATTAATGTGGTAGGACACTAGCACGTGTCTTAACAAACAACAGGTGTAAACCTAAATCGCAGGAAGAAGACAGTAACTTCGGTGGAGAGAGAAAAAGTTTGAACAGTAAAATAAAAGAAGAACCAAGGGAAAATTGATGAAATAAATCGTAGAAAAAAAAAAGCTTTTGAATGCCTAGTTTAATTGGGGGCCATAACTTCTAATTTGGGGTGATGGAATTTTGTTTGCCCCCCAAATTTTTCAGGATATAAAAATCGGAAGATGAATATACTATTTTACCCTTAATTAATATTTTTTTTTCAAGTAACGACTCTCATTAACGACCCTTCACCGACATTAACGACAGTTTAGGGTTGTCATATACATCATGATCAAAACAATAACGAATCTAAATTGTCATACACTAACGATTTTTTTAGAGATTAACGACAGTGTATAACGACATTTATAAAACATTAACGACTGTTTAAGTCGTCAAATGCGTAACCAAAACAGTAACGACCCTTCCAAAGGGTCGTCAGGGAATTGATCATTTTTATGACGACCCAAAATTGTCGTACATTTCCGCCATTAATGAATCTTCGACAGTTTAGAGTCGTCATTTAAACAGTCTAAACATTAACGACTGTTGAGGGTCGTCAATGAAATTTTTTAATACCCTGACAATTTTTCATAACCTGGAAAAGTTGCAGGTTTGAGTCGTCATTTTTGGTGTCAATACATTGACGACTTTCTAGAGTCGTTGGGGTATACATCCCTCGACATTGACGACTCTTTCTCTGTGTTATGACATACATCCAATCCATGGGAGAATTTAAGATAATCTTACCATCAACACAATTATCTTTGTTGCTTGAACCTTCCCCAACATCATTTCCCCTACTTGAATTACTCACTTCTAAAAACCCTAAATTTTCCTCTAAAACCTCCTCTTCTTCTTCTCAACTCAAAAAAAAATAAATATCGATTCTAAAATCTGAGTTTAATCTAACATAATCTAACCACACTAATTAACTTAACTTAATTAAATTTTAATACTAATCATTCAGGGGCAGTTTAGCCATTTAAAAATATATTGGTTAAGGGGTGACTCAATTTGAGTCTTAATGACCTTTTTTGTCCTCTAATGGGAGGCCCCTAATTGTTTTTTGGGGCCCAATTAAATTAGGTTTTGAAAGAGGTAGAAAAATATTGACAAAAGAATAGTTTCTTCTCGTAATGCTGCTTTGAAAAACTCTGAATTGCATGAACTAGAGCCACAAAACGAAATAGCCAAACAACACTCTAGAGATAATATAATTGTTTTATGAAAAAAAAATATTAAGTATTTTCATAAAATCACTCTTAACAGAAGGAAAACAAATAATATTGATTAATAATGTATTACTGATTCTCATGGGCATGGTGTTAAGGATAAAAATGAAATTGTTGTTGTGTTACAAGATTATTTTGCTAAGTTATTTGCGGCTCCTGATGCTTTACATTGTAATGCTATTGTGCATATGAAGCCTGTTATAATTCATGGTGATAATCAATCTTTGTTTAGAATGCCTGATAATGATGAAATCTTTGCCATTGTTAAGAAATTGAAGCCCAATAAATTTCCGGGACCGGATGGCTTTCCGGTAAGCTTTTATAAACATAACTGGGATACTATTGGTCCTCAAGTTGTCTACTGTCCAAAATATTTTCAATCGAAGGATGTTATTACCTGACCCTTAACAAAACTCATCTTTTCCTGATTCCAAAAACAAAACCCTAAAAGATCCTAGTGAGTTCTGGCCTATTGGTTTTTGTAATACTTCTTAGAAGATCATTGCCAAATTACTCGAAAATAGAATGAAAAGCTTATCGGATAAGGTGATTTCACCATATCAGTCAGCTTTTTTTTATCTTATAGACAAATTTTACACAATATTATTGTTGCTCATTAGATAATGCATTCTATGGAGAAAAAGAAAGAAAAAGTTGGGTGGTTGGGTGTTAAAATTCGGTGCGGCTACGATGTGGTGAAGTATGTGGCCCATCTTTATATGATGACAGTAGATTTTTTTCCTCCAAAACAGTTTTATTACCTAATTTTTTTGTCTTAATTTCCTACTTTTTCTGAAAAAGGTAACGCACTTACGGGGATTTAGAGGGGACGGGTTTTTAATTTGAGTACGTGTCAAAATATTAAGAGGGAACACATCTTAATCGGAGCAGTTAAAATTGACACGTCAAAGGCTTTTGACAGGGTTAGTTGGGATTAGACAAAACTTTATTGGAATTTGGGTTTAGTCGTGATTGGAGTGATTTGATTTTCCAATGTGTTTCCACTACTTTAATAGTTGTGTTGTTGTATGGAAATCCTGACCAGTTCATTAAGCCTACAAGGGGTTTGAGACAAGGAGATCATTTATCTCCTTGTGTCATTATACTTTGTATGGAGGTCTTCTCGAGATTGCTTTTGGCAAATGAAGCCTCTAAGCATATACACGGTATTAAAATGACCAGGAATAATGAACCAAATTCTCATCTTCTTTTCGCCGATGATTGCTTGCTTTTCGCTAAAGCTGACTTAGGTGAATGTCGAAACCTTTTAGGTATTATTGATCAGTTCGGTAAGACCTCGGGCCAACTAATAAACTTCAAAAAATCTGGCCTGCTTTTTAGTGAAAAGATTCACCTGAAACACCGAAGAATGATGACAAGATTGCTCAAAATTAAGAAAATTAATCTAAAAGATATTCTTATTTGGGGGCTCCTCTCTTTGTTGATAGGTCTAAATTGAAAACTTTTGATGCCTTAATGGAGAAAATGGAGAAAATAATTCAAGGGTGGAGGAGTAAAATTCTTGCTCAAAAATTAGTAGGGTGGTTTTGAACAAACATGTCTTATCTAGTATACCTACTTTTCAAATAGGGTGTTTTCTAATCCCTAAGAAAATAAATAAGAAATGGATGATATGCAAAGGGACTTTTGGTGGGGTAAAGATTCTAACTCTAAAGGTGTATATATTAAATCGTATGCCTTTCTTTGTAAACCATTGCACAAGGAGGGCAAGGATTTAGAGACACTGAAAAGGCCAATCTTGTGATGCTCGCTAAGGTGGCTTGGAGATTATTAGATGAACTCAAAGCTAAGTGACAAAAGATCTTAAATCCAAGTATTTCCCTAAGTGTTATGCTTTCAATGAAAAGCCAACCAAAATTGGTTCTTGGATTCAAACTTGTGTTAGAAAATGTCTTATTCTTGTCAGACAAAACTCTATTTAGGAGGTTGGAGATGGATGTTTTATTGATATTAGAAAGAACCGGTGGATCCCTGGCTTCAGGTAACTATTATTGAGCTTTGTCCTACTTTTGATTATGAGCTCATTTTGATCTCAGATTTGATTGATGATTTTTCTTTATCTTGGAATATTAGTTTGATTAATAACACTTTCCCACCACTAGATTTCTTTTTTTTAATATTAGGCTCATTTGTTCACAACAAGGGTTTTTATATAAGGACAAACTAAGATGAAAACTTGAAAAGAATGGAAATTTCTCTGTTAAAAGCATGTATGCAAAACGGTTAGAACCTAGGAATGTTGTTGCAAACAATGTTGGTACGAAGAAGTTTTGGAAGAAAATTTGGAACCTTGACATTTCTCAAAGGATTAAGTTTTTCCTTTGGAAATGCTTAAACAATACCCTGTCAACTAGGCAAACTTTGTCGTCGAGATTGAGGGGGAGGGGATATGATTCCTCTTGTCTGTTTTGTGGAACTGTTGTGGAATCTTTGACTTATTTATTTTTTGAATGTTCTTATTCTAAATCTGTTTGGGCACTTCCACCAGGGCCAAATGTTGCGAATGTAAACAATAGTGATTCATTTTAGATCATTACAAGGAATGCTCTAAGGATAATGGTAGTTTGTCTTTAGAAATAGCAACGACAAAAGCTTGGTTCATATTGAAAGAGAGATGTGATAGGGCGTTCTCCAATAAAACTAGTTCTAATATAAGTTTTTCAATTCAAATTCAGCGGCATATTCAGTTTTGGACTCCTATTACGACCTTAGTTAGTGCGAGAGAATCTATGATTATTCCAAGAGTTTTGTTGCCTTTACTTAATAGAGAATAGGTGAGACCCTTAGGAGAAATTACTAAGATAAATTTGGATGGGGCTTGGATATTTATTGATACAAAGGCTGGGTATGGGTTGGTTATCCGAAATGTTGTAGGGTTTCAAGGAGCAAGAGGAGGAAATGGTCGAGATGAATCGGCTGAAGAGGCATAATCAATAGTTCTTTTTAAGTTGCAAAATGGGCGCGAGAGAAGGCCTTAACAAACTTCTATTTAGAAGGGGACTGCAAAAATGTGATGGATTACTTGAATGGGAAGAACTTTACTGCCTCTTGGCAGGTTCAAAGACTATTAGATGAGGTAAAAAGGTTGATGGTTGTTCAATCATAGGACGGGTAATACCTCTGCTGATTTGCTTGCAAAAAAGGCTGGATTATCTGGAACATCTCAACAAACATGGATTTGTGTTCTAACTGTTATTTGACAATCTCTTTTACTCGAACAGTCTAATGTAACTACAAGGGAATCTGTTGTTGTAGCTTACAATTTCACTGCTGAAAATGTCTGTAACACAAACACTTCGAGTTAAGTTTGAATGAATTTTTTTATTTCCAAAAAAAAATCGGAGAATTTGTTTTTATTTTATGGAAACATTAATTATATTAAATCAAAAATCTAATACAACAAGTTATCAATTTCTTTTTAGTAAACACGTTATATAACAAGATATCAATTTCTTTTTTTAGTAAACACGTTATATTAAATAAAAGATTTTTGGACTTGTTGCTGAAGATTTACTGAAGTGTTTTGGAGGATTTGAATCCTCGCCATCTTTGTCATGGAGTTCAATGTTGTGTCATGTTTTCTATTGACAAACTTTACATTTTTCTTGTGAAAGATTATCCCAAACCAAAGCAGTTTTGTAAAGCTACTCTCTAGGGAGCCTTTGTTTTTCTATTATTAGTAATATTCACTAGTTGTTTGCAATCCAATGCTATGTAGACACTTGAGAGAATATTATTTTTTAGCCAGTTGCTTGCGATCAACAGAGAATGCGCTTTTACATATAAAGCCGAGTAGGCCCAGCCAGATCCAGTCTCAATATCCATAAAAGATTCTTGGTATATTGAATATAGAAGGAAAGCATATCTTATCGAACAATCTGTCTCCTTGAATAAATCATCTATAAACATAATCCAATATGTATCTCATCTTGACCACGATGCCTTAATTGTTTTTGAGGCAATAGACTTTGTGGTATGGGGATTGCAATTGATGGAGAGGCTTGCATATGATCTTTAATTTTGCCTAACAATATAAGCTAGAAATAACCTTTCAAAGATTACCGAACATCTTGGTATCGGGAAAAACTAGAAATAATCCTTGTCGTAATGGTATTGTGTGTTTCCGTTTTATTGAAATATGATGTTACCAATTTATTTTGAATTCATATGAATGTTTGCTCCATCTACATGTTTTAGGCATTAAGTACTCAGAAGGGAGGCCAAAAATACTTTAAAATTATGTATTTGTAGTATACATAACTAAACCTCTAACATGTGCAAATTCTTTTTACACATAAATGATGTTCAAAATTTCCAAAACAAAAACACATTGGGTTTTTACAAATAAAAAATATTTTTACAGGTTGATGACGATGGTTAATTTGTCAAAAATAACAATATCAATTGTACATTTTTTTAACTGCAAAAAATATAAATAATGACTTTAATTATTTTTTCATATTTTTTTATTAATCTTAATTATGAGGTGAAAAGACGAGGGTACCCAAATATGCCACAATCTTTTATTTATCAACTTATAAGTCCTTTACCATGTGTGATCGTCTATGGATTGAGTCGAGACAATACAACAACTTTGGTACACACTTCATGTGATCGTCTATGAATACGAGATCGGGATAATACGACAACAAGATCACTTGTGTGATTGACTATGAATTCAAGATCGAGACGATATGACAACAAAGTGATCACTTGATGATAGGTTCAGTAATAACTGAAACTCTATAGGTTCAATATCAAGTCTTACGGAATTAACGTACAATTGCAATTTACTTTAAATTATGTAAACCAAATATAATTGCGGAATAGTAAAGCAAATGGCACAGCAAGATTTTGTTAACAAGGAAACCGCAAATGCAGAAAAACCCCGGGACCTTGTCCAGTTTTGAATACTCTTAGAATTAAAGCGCTAGACAAAATGTAATACCAACTTCTTATAGTTGAGTCCAAGTAGACTATCCCTAGCTACTTAGTTTCCTCGGTATCCCTGTGCCTTCGATTTCTAGAGTCACGCACGTGAATCACCAATCCTTTAGATCGTATTCCAAATAGTAAAGGATAAATCTGTTTGGTAACCATTCTATTCAATCTTGGTAATAAGATATTATAAGTCGTTGACAAAGGCTCTTCTGTTTAATATAATAAACTCATTTGTATGGTTAGATCAATCTATCTTTTGATTACCGAAATAATCAAACTACAGATTTGCAATTAATCAATATAGATCTCAAAGACAAACTATAAGGTGATGCCAATCTCACGCAACTAATCAATCAAGTCTATCAAAGATAAATCAGTTCTAGTTGGATCCCATCCGATCAAGGTTTGTGCCCACAATTCACAAGATACAAAAACTAATAAGAAAAACTCGTCATCTTCAAATCTTCGTTTGTCTTCAAATCTTCGTTTGTCTTCAATAAACTGCACAACACCACTTGAAACCTCTTGTGAAAAATCATGCACATAACGGAGTCTGTTAAAAATGCATTATCACAAGATGTCTTTAGATCCTAAAATGGTTTTAAAGATCCCGTCAATACTTTGATCAAGTTTGAGTGAATCTTATATCAGAAGAGAAGATTCTCGAGAATAAACAAACTAGGTGCAATCAAAGTTTCAACAACCGTAGTCAATCAAATCAATAATCGAAAACTACAATAAAAATGCAATTATCTAGTTTCCCACCAACGATACTCGTAGAGTTTCTTGATCCCACATAAGTCTTTAAACGAGCGGCCATAAGAGATTTCACCTAATTAAGATACTTTCCTCTCCAGATAGACGGCTCCACCAGAAACAACAATAAAGCAGTTTTCCTGGCTCTTAGGATAGTTTGCAAGAAATACAAACTCAAGTATTTTTACACCGAAAAAAAGTATTTATACACCAAGGTTGTTTAGACAACAAGGAAATTCCAAAACCGAAAATATTCTCAAGATATTCACATTAAAGTACCTAATTTCGGTTTTTCTGTTTCCACATAAATGGCAAACCATATTTCCGAATACTCTCATAGAAAACTTCTATTATTAGTCTAGCACATTAATTAATAATATTTTCCATAGGATATGCTTCAATTGCTGGTAGTTAAAATATATATGATGAAAATCATAATTAAATGCTTTTCACTTTTTCGGACAAGGATCTACTTGAGTATCAAGGAATATCTCTGAGCAACATGTAGTTGCATCCAAGTAGATCTAAAGGCTATAAAACTACTAACATTTAAGATTCAAAGATAAACAAGATGTAAAAACATGAAAAGTAAAGATTGACACAAGCATATAATGTGGTTCGGTCATGAAGACCTACGTCCACGGGAAAGAAGATGTATTCTTAATTGATTAAGGCCTTTAAATAGCTACAAATATCACTTAGATTTCTCACTCTCTCTTTATCTAAATCTCTCTCAGGAATTCTATGTAGAAAGACCATCTAAAATTACATGTCCATCTCCTTCTACATGGACTGGTATTAATTTATAGGCAAATTAGACTCGTGAAGGCCTGGTATTTCCCAGATGGTGGAGCTATTGTGCATCTTCTCATTACTTCGGACGAGCTCTATACTATCCCTCATGATGGCCTGCTTGGTTCTCCTTCTGAGTCATCTCGTCTGTACGTCATCGTGTTGCTCTTCCTTGGGGAACCTCGTGCTGCATCATCCTTGGGTTATAGTATAAATCGCCCGAGCCTTCTGATACAATGTAGATTCGTCCATGCCTCTTCTAATCCTTCATTAAATGCAGTCCTTCTTTTTAGACTTGAACGTCTAAGTCGATTAGACCACTCCTTACACGCGTCATTCATGTAACGTTGTAGCAGGCGTCTCGATTCATACGAAATCACCTTTTTAGAATATGATTCAATGCTCTTATCTCCTCAACTTATCATGATACCATCCCTTGAGATGTTGACACGTGGCCATCGGGTAATTTACCCTCACATTTTGCTCATTTTCTTTACAACTTGCCAAGGGCATGATGGGAAGAAAACTTCGTAACCGTCCGGTATCTATTGCCGCGTGTGAGGTTTTTGCTACGTCTGCACTTTTAGTGTGTTTTTACCTATTGGAATTGAGGCGTCGGTTGGTTGTCCCCAGGTTTCTTGGGATAAAGAATGTCTTTCTCTTTCTTTTATGGTCGTCTTCCGGGATTTCCGTCATTTTATTTTTTGCGCCTTGACTTTCTTGGGTTTGGAAATGTTGGTTGGTTTTCCGAGGATCTTTATTCCTATAAAAGTTCTCTTAGGGTGGATAATTAGTTTCATTCTTTTCTTCCCTTCTGTAAAGTTCAGAGCCTTCTTCATAAAAGTTTTTTGATGCCTGGTGAATGTTTTCCTCCTCGTCCTCCGTGGCGGCGAGGTGTTTATTCATGTTTTCTTGAACATGATGGTATTCCCTCTCATTTATTTGATTCATCGGTTCTTCTTGATCTATTTTCTAGATCATCACCGATGTTTTCTCGGAAATACCTGTCTGTTCGCATATCGTCTTTAGCCCGTTGATGGTTTCGGGAAATTGATTTGTTTGCTAGTGGATTGGTCTTTTTGCTGGAAGATTTGCATCTGCCATTATATCTCTTTACACAGTTTAGTTTGGAAATACTTCATATTGTGTGGTTTTACATACTGTTTAGATTGGAAAAACCATACACTGTATATTTCTGCACGCTTTTTAGCTTAGAAATACTTTCTGCTGCTGCGTGGATTGCCTTTCAACAGATGATAAAAGTTCTTGTGTTTTTAGCTGGTGCTAGATGATCCGTGTCTTTCGAAGGTCCATGATCTGTGTAAACTATTATTCTTTCTTACAAATGGTGAATGCAGATCGCCCGATCTGCTGAGGTATAAAATATTGTCTTAATATTTTAAGGTATATATACCTTTCCCCTGTTTTATATCTTAGCGTCTGATGGTGGTGCTGATCCAAGATTGGGATCGTAGATGCCCCAGTCGGGTGATATAGTTGCTCCTGATGCTGCCGAGGGTGAGGATCAGACGGATACCGAGCGGGATGCTCCTGGCGAGGCACAATTGTCATGCTCCTTTGTTTTATTTTTACATTTGAGAACTTGTTTGGCTCTTTTGGTTAATGCGCCCTCGTGTTGTATCCGAGGTGAATAATATTTGTAATTAAAGTATTTATTGAAATGGATGATAGTTTTTTCTTGCTCCACATAACATGTTATTTTGATGGCTCTGAGGAATTTTTATGCATACTGTTGGTCCAACCATGGGTGACAAAGCCAAGAAGTGATCAGTTCCTTAATCGGATAGGGCATCTCTTGCGGTGTTGGACTTCGAGTATAGTACATTTCCCTTCTCGTGTTAATCTTATGCCTTCATGGGCTTGATTCTTTAATAGTGTCCAGTTTAGGTTACACTTTCCCCTCGGTTAAGTGATCAGTTATTTGAGTCACTTGCTTATTAACCGTTACTTGGAGGGAAATATCTCGGTCAAGTGATTCTTGCCTTAGCCAAAAGGCGAGTACCTTGATTTTGGATATCTCCTGTTATGGGAGGACATCATCAGATTTCGTGATCGTGATGGCAATACCTTGGGTCTGTCTCTGTCTTAGGTAGCTTAGGATGTCCCCCACTTCATCTTGCTTCATTTGGTTAGATAGCATTGCCTTAGGTTTGTGTCCGTCTCGGGCAGCTTATGTATTTTACCCGCATCATTCGTTGTGGAATAGAAGGTGTGGCTAGCATTGTGCCATAATCTTGATGGGCTTTTGTTATAATTCAAATATGGTATGATTATGCTACATGCAAGTGCAAGAAGAGATAAAGTAAAAAATTAAAACAAAAAGTTGCATGCAAGTAAGTAAAAGAAACAAACAAATGAAAGAAAGAAATAACCAAAACAAATGGAAATAAGTACGCAAAAGGAGTAATTTTATTATTCTCAAAAGAGGGTTTATAAGCCCTTAGTACATTCGAGTAAGGTTCCATAACCTTTTACAAGTAGGGATTTAAACCCTATTTTCATAGTTTGACCTTCTAGCCATTAGGTTGTTTAGGCATTGTATTGCTTGAGGTACTTAATATTCCATGGGCGTTCTAATTCTTCCCCATTGGGTTTGAGAAATATGTATGATCCATCGCCTTCCTTGGCGATGACTGTAAGTGATCCTTCCCAGATTAGAGCAAATATTCCTGACTCGCGCTGGTATGGCGGAATCTCGCGCCAGACTTTATCGCTTGGGATAAATTACCTCGAATGAACACGTTTGTTGTATTCTCGGGCTAACCTTCGATGATAGTTTTCTATTCTTTGAAGGGTTATATCTCGGTTTTCCTCGAGATCGTCTAGCTCAGAGAGTATCATGTCTGAGGTTAGGTTCTTTTCCCAAGCCTCGGTCTTAGTTTTTTGAATCATCGCTTTAGTTGGTATGATCGCTTATGTGCCGTAGGTGAGAGCGAAGGGCGTCATCCCTGTTGCTTCCCTTCGAGTAGTCCGATAGGACCATAAAACATTGTGTAATTGCTCACACCAGCTAGCCCCATGTCCATCTAGCTTCTTTTTGAGCATGTCAGCGATGGTTTTATTGGTGGCCTCTGCCTGGCCATTTCTATCGGGGTAGATGGGAGTGGATTTGTTCTTCCTTATCTTGAAACAGTTAAAGAGGAGATCAATGTTTTTCCCTCGGAGTTGGGCCCCATTGTCTGACACGATGGCGGCTGGGATACTGCAGCGACATATGATGTGTTCAAAGAGAAATTTAAAGACATCGTGGTCTCGGCTGTGCCTGAGGGCTGAGGCCTCTACCCACTTTGTGAAGTAATCCATGGAAACAATTAAGTATTTTCTCTGCGTTGTTCCATCTCGCAGGGGTCCAACGATGTCGACTCCCCACTTGGCGAATGGCGAAGGGCTTAGGACATATTTTAAATCCATTGATGGTGCATGTCTTCTTTTGCCAAATTTTTGGCATTCTAAACATGATTTCTCCATCTGCTTTGAGTCCTCGTTCATGCGAGGCCAGAAGTATCCTTGTAATCTTGCTTTGTGAGCTAGAGATCTACCCCCGCTATGGTTTCCTGCGTAGCCATATTGTATTTCCTTTAATATTTCTTGGCCTTCAGCAAAGGAAATGCATCTAAATAGGGGTCCACTGCATGTATAGCATGACGTCCCTAAGATGGTAATTTCCTGAACGTGATATCACTTTGTGTGCGAGCTTCTGATCGCTTAGGAGATCGTCATTGGTTAGGTACTTCATGATCGAGGTTCTACAATCGTTCTTGGGCAAAGCCTCTTCTTGGCTTGTTGTGCCTACATTAAGGATTTACATATCTCCTTATATAGGTATGGAGGGAAGAATTACCCTCTCGATTCTTACGTTCGTAGCCTCTGGATCTGTTGTCATGGAGGCAAGGAAATCTAAGGCGTCGGCGTGCCTATTGTTGTTCCTGTTTAGGTGGCGGAACGTGATGTTTGGTATCTGCCTGATATAATTAATGTTTGGCGAGTTGAAGGCATCGCTGCAAATATGCATCAGAGGCCTGATATATTCCATCAATCTGTCGAACGATAAGTTGTGAGTCACTCATGAGTTTCACTTCATTGATTCCAAGCGCAATTATCACTCGGAGATCATGTATGACTGCTTCATATTCAGTTATGTTATTAGTAGCGGGGAATTCTAGCCTCAGGCTGTAGACGATCCTGCGGCCTGTCGGAGTCGTAAAGACCATTCTGATGCCAGATCCTTCTATAAAGACTTCCCATCGCCTGGGGTTAACGAAGCAGTTCGGGTGGATCTTCCAGCTCTTCCTCCATTCCCGGGATCTCTTCGATCTCGTATGTATCGTCTAGAGGAAAATCGACCAAGAAATCCGCAACGACTTGGGTTTTTATTGCTGTTTGGGCTTGATATTTCACCCCAACCTGTTTAATTTGGGATCCCCATTTGGAGATTCTTCCTGCTATGTCTGCATGGTCTAGAACAGATTTTATTGGAGCTTTTGTAATGACTGTCACTGTGTGGGCATGAAAGTATGTTCGCAACTTTTACGTCGCGTAAACCAAGGACAATACGATTTTCTCAATTTTGGAGTAGTTCTTCTCTGCAGGTGTCAGAGTCTTACTTATGAAGTAAATAGGTTTTTCCACTTCTTTGTCTATGCGAGTTAGCACTGCACTGATAGAAGTGTTAGTTTCCGATAGGTAGATGTAAAGGTTTTCGCCAGGATCGGGCTTCTGGAGAATTGGCAAAGCGGACAGATGTTCTTTGATTTTTTGGAAAGCTTCCTCACACTCGGTGCTCCATGAGAATTTCTCTCCCTTTTTCAGGGTGTTCAAGAAATCTTTACATTTGTCGGACGATCTGGCGATGAATCTTCCCAAAGCTGCCAATCGACCATTTAGCCTCTGCACGTCTTTAACTGTTGCGGGCGAGGGAATCTCTAGTATGGCTTGCACCTTGGCCGGGTCGATGCCTCATTTGGTAACCCAATATCCAAGAATTTTCCTGAGGTTACCCCAAAAGCACATTTTTCCGGGTTTATTTTCATATTAAACTTCCTCATTTGTTCGAAAATTTCTTTGAGATCGTTTGCATGGTCTTGTGGAAGTTTGCTATTGGCGAGCATGTCATCCACGTATACTACTAGGGTTTTGTGTATCCAACTGTCAAACATTTTTTCTACCATTCTCTGATAGGTCGCGACAACGTTTTTTAGTCCGAATGGCATCTTAGTGTAGCAATATAGACCTCGAGGAATGAAGAAGGAAGTATGCTCTTGGTCCTCCTCGGCGAGTGGGATTTGATTATAACCCGAATATCCATCCATTAGGGATAGTAGTCCATACTCAAATGTTGCTTCTACGAGTTGATCAATATTGGGGAGTGGAAAGTTTTCCTATGGACAGGCTTTATTGAGATCGCTAAAATCAATGCAAATATGCACTCCTCAATGTTTCTTTGGTACTATCACATGTTAGATACCAATATCAGATATTGCACTTCTCGGATGACTCCTGATACCTCCATTTTCTTTAGTTCTTTCTGAATTTCCTCGTGATACTCAGGTGCCACCTTTCGCATCTTTTGCTTCATAGGCTTGTGCTTCGGGTCAATCTTCAAGTGGTGACAACAGATTTCTGGATCTATCCCAGGCATATCTTCCATACGCCATGCAAAGACATCGGAATATTATTTTAGCACTCGTCCTAGTTTTTCTTCCTCCTCTTTGCAATGCCAAGTAATATGGATGACATCTTCGCAATCCTCCCTGCACAAGCGGCACATAGAAGGCATCTCCCTACCTGTCTTCTTCATGATGTTATCATCAGTAGCGCAACATTGGTTATTAAATAACTTCCAGTACTGAACACTTAAGGTAGGATGCACAACACTTCTCGAGAATAGAGCTGCAGTTGGCGAAACTTCTACAGGTGCCCTGATGGCATCCTTAGCCGACTTGACAGAGAACGCGCCCTTGCTGTCCAAGTCCCAAATTTTGTAATCATCTCCACCACCAATAAGAGGCAAGTTATCAACATCAATATTGCATCGTAACATGAATTCCTTAGTATTTGGAGGAATAACCCAAGAGCCATCAACAATAATATCACTAACTTTGGCCTTAAAATCATTAGGACCCTTTTTAGTGATGGCAAGTCTTTGCGCAATTGAAAAATCAGCACACCAATTATCAAAAAATAAGGAAGTATTAGCACCATTACCTATAATTGAGCGCGTATGCCTTTACACAAAATTATGCACCAATCTGATTCCTGGAAAAACCGAAGAACCCAAATTATAATCGATCAAGTTGCCATTTATCTTGAAATACTTCTCCTTCAAGAATATGGCCCAAGTCTTATCCGAGTCACGAATCGAAACCCACAACTTCATAAGCATCGCCCTATTAACATCAATCAATTTATTAAGTCCAAGCCCACCTTCACGCCTAGAACGGCATAAATCATCATAAAGAACCGGAAAGTATTTACGCTTCTCAGCATCTCCAGACCACAAGAAATTTCGAATGGCCCTCTCAACTGATTTGATAGCCTTGCATGGCCATTTATACACAGCCATGGAATGAAGCAAATAACTATAAATCACTGATTTAATCAAAACTAGTCGAGCCTGAAAATACAAGAGCTTACCCTTCCAATCTGTCAGTTTATCCATAATCTTCTCCATTACTTATCGAACATGAATATGACGCACAATACCAGGTTTTAATTGGATTCCCAAATATTTATCTGGGAATAGCGCCCTTTCCATGCCCATAAAGTTTGCAATAGAAACAACACGAGAATGTTTGTCGCCATCATAATAGAACTTGCTTTTGGCATAACTAACGTATTGACCAGAAGCAAGTTGATACATACCAAGCATCTCCTTCAAATGCTGCAAACTGTGAAGATTACCTTTACAGAAAATAAGAATATCATCCGCAAAGAGTAAATGAGTTGGCGCAACACCTTTCTTGCTCACCATATGGTGCATACTTTTCGCTGCAAACAACTTAGAGAGATTGCGGCTCAAGACATCTTCAATAAGAACAAAAATCAAAGGTGAAAGAGGATCACCTTGATGCAGACCTCTAGTGATACTGAAAAAACCTTCAGGGCTACCATTAATCATAATAGAAATCCGAGCAGAGTTAAGAATATTAAGCAGCCACGAACACCATGCATCAGAAAAACCATAATGAGGAAAAACCGCAACAACAAAATCTCAACTAACCGTGTCAAAAGCTTGGGCTATATCCAGTTTGAGGCCAACATTACCATGCTTCCTTTCCACACTAATCTCATTGATCAGTCCCGACGCCAAAGCTATGTTTTCATGAATATTTCTTCCCTTCATAAACGCCACTTGCTCCTCAGAAATCAGTTTATTCAGCACTGTACCAAGTCTGGTAGCCATAATCTTTGTGATGATTTTGAAGAAGAAGTTGCTTAAACCAATTGGCCTATAGTCCGTAATAGCATCAGATTTATTATTTTTTGGGATTAGAACAATAAAACTAGAGTTAATGCCATTAGGAATTTTCCTCATCGCCCAACAGTTTGCAATAGCATTAAAAAGATCTCTAGAAATAATGTTCCAACAGACTCTAAAGAAAGAACCTGTAAATCCATCAGGGCCATGTGCAGAGTCCGCGCCCAGATCAAAAACAGCTTCCTTAAATTCATCCAAAGACGGAATAGCATCCATAAAAGCACTTTGATCAGCTGAGATGCTTTCATGCTCATATTCAAACAACTTTGGATCAATATGCACATCTCCACCATTGAATTTTGCACGGTAGTGATCAACAATGTAATATTTTATTTCATCCTGCAAAAACAAAGTAGAGTTAGTAGAAATCTTCAATTCAGAGATTGTGTTTTGGCTTCTCCTCATACGAATGGTGTTGTGGAAAAATTGAGTATTTTGATCACCATCTTCCAACCAACTAGTTCTCGATTTTTTCTTAAGCATAACTGCCAAGTCAGTTCGCACTTCATCAACAGCTTTCCTAGCATCAGCAACCTTCAAAAATTGCAGCTCACACCTAACATTTTGATCCAGAATATCATTCTCCTTATCAAGATTCAATTCCACTTGTTTTAAGCGAAACTGAACATCCCCAAACACATTTCTATTCCAAATCTTCAATGCATCCTTCAGTCTCTTCAACTTAGACGTGAAAACAAAAGGAGGCGCACCATCCAGCCTGGCACTCCAATTTTCCTTTACAAAACCCAAAAAATATGGGTGAGAAAGCCACATTTTCTGAATTCTAAAAGGAGCCCTATTTGGCCTTGGACTGTCAAAAGAAAAACCAAAAAGAGGGGAATGATCAGAGCAAATTCTTGGCATAGCTTTGCACCTCCAATTAGCATACTTATCATGCCAAGCATCATTAATAACATCCCTATCATGTTTAGAAACGATTTTATGAATGCCACTCCGACAATTAGACCAAGTATATTTCTTCCCAATAACATCTGCTTCCACCAAACCATTATCAGAGATCCAACTCCGAAATTCATTCATATATATTTCTTTGATCTGCCTTCCACCCTTCTTTTCATATAAATGCAAAACACAATTAAAATCACCCAACACCAACCACTGAATAGAAATAAATCCCAACCCCAGTTGACGCCAAAGAGACCTCCTTGCCACCGCATCAGAAGAAGCATGCACAGCCGTGATATAATCACCAGAAAAATCCAAAGTGATAGCGTGTTTTGAAGAAGATAGAACATTCGGCCTTGCCAGAGAATTCCTCCAAAAGACCCAAATGTTACCTCTCTCACCATTCACCTCATTAGTGATAACATCTTCACAAAAATCAAGCAAATTTAAATTCCTAACAAAACGTGTAGTGCAACGAACCTGCGGCTCCGCAATACAAATTACATCCGGATTGTGCAAGCGGTAACACTCACTCAACTTGGCCCTTGCACCATCTTTAGCCAAGCCTTGAGCATTCCAATAAAAGACACGCATTAATTAACTCTGCTCTTCGAAAGGCTTGCCGAACCCTGTCTGGAAGATTTACCGCCTCGTGTTTGAACTTGACTAACATTTGCGACAGTAATAGTCTTCTTTTTAGTAACTTTTGGTTTTTTCTTTTTGTCAACCAATTCCTTCTTCTCACGCTCATCCAGTTCTTTTTTAGCAAGTAACTCCAAATTTCTTGCATCCTCTTCAACTGCCTTGGAAGTATTTGTTGCTACCTTATCCACCACATATGTAACTTCGTCATCAGTTTCAATAACTACCTCATCAATTTCTTCGGTCCCAGTTTCAAATCTATTAGAAAGCGTTAAGTTCTCTAAAAATTTGGTCGGAGTAGATCTTCTTGAAGTTTTAGTGGCATCACTAAAACTAGCATCATCATGATCATCCATAGGAGTCGGACTAGCAGCTGGGGAACAAGCTGCTACCATAGTATCATCAGGTTCATTGTCAATAAAATTAACCAAACTTGGCTGGGTTGCGGCATGTTGCAAATCTAAAACCTTCTTCCTCAAATTCTCTAGCCTTGTTTTAGCCATCTATTGTTGAATTCTGGCAACTTCAGCATCAACCTCATGTTTTCGGGCTGTCTCTTTCATGGCCTCATAAGCCTTATAAGCTTCCATCTCTTGCAACTCCAGATTAGTATCATCCTCCTTGCGCAAATTATCTTGCACAGTTTCCGCAAGTTCTGCACCATCATTGCGCAAAACTGATTCTGCACCACCATTGCGCAAAACAGATTATGCACCATCATTGTGCATCCCAGGATGAGCCCCACCACCATCGTTGGCACCATCTCTGCGTTGCACAGAATGAACATCACCATCATTGTGCTGCACAGAATGGACAGCACCTTCATTGCGAACCCCAGATAATGACGCACCATCATTGTGCGGCACGGAAAATGCCGCACCATCATTGTGCATCTCTGATTCATTACCGTCTTCACCCAATTTTTCACCAGAACTAGCACTATGCTCGGGGAAAATTGTGTGTTTTCCAGTAGCCATCTCAAGAATTGAATTCTTCATTGTTTTTGGATCACCTTCAGGCTTGTTAGTTTGATCTTTCTCCATAATTGGAGGATCTTCTGGCATGTTCTTCTTACCTTTAGGAATTCGTTCTTTTTGCCAGAAATTCTTAAGATCATCCATATCAGCTTCAATTGATTTTTTGATCTCAGGATCAGTTTCTTCATCAGCCTTGTCTTTCAAATCATCATACTTTTTTGTTCTACAATCATATTTTTTATGGCAAATAGATTTGCAATAATCACAAAAACTTGGCCTGTTTAAAATTTCATAATCTTGAACAAAAATTTCTCCATTCTCTTCACCATCAATAAAAATCCTTCCTAAAGGTTGAGAGAAATCTATGTCAATCAAAGCAGCAGCAAAGTAACCATATTCATGACGTAGAGTATGCGGATCAACAGAAACCGGCTTACCAAGCCCTCTTGCCATTCGAAAAATCATCTCTTCATCCCAAAATTCCATTGGCAAAGCCGTGAAACGAACCCAAACTGCATCTCTAGTAATCTTATCCTTCCCAGGATCAAACATAGGCATCCATGGATGAATTTTAAGCTGTTGGAACCCTGTTTCAGATTTAATCCTCCACGGGCCATCATAGCTTACTCGTTTTCGATCATCTTCATTGTCTAGCTTAATAAAAAAATATCCCATCTTCCATGGAATAAATTGAACCGAACCTGATAGCTTCCATTGATTCAATAAATCTTTTTTAACATCCTCGAATTTTAGGGTTTTGAAAAATATCAAACGTCCAACCAAACTAAATCTCCACACAGCCTTAATTCTAACGTGAGTCTCTCGCGGAATTTTAATCAAAACATCATTGTTTGTTGTAGAACAAATTGGAGGGTGAGAGAGCGTTTCAGCATCAATCCTTGATAAAACATGTGTTCTCCTCTTTAATATAGCCGCATAAGAGCCTTCCTTATTTGCGCCTTGATTGCCATCTTCATGCAGGTTCCTAAACGCGTTAGGATTGCCATCTTCGTGTTGCTTCCCAAACTCGGTCGAATTAGGGTTCATAGCATTAGGGTTTGCAACATTATTCCTTGGGATGTAGATGCTCCTTGTTCGAGATTGATTCCATATCCTTTTAGGTTTATTAGCTTGATGATTGCTTAAAACATGCGGATTATTGTCTTGATTTTGCGCCATTGAAGCGCAAAATCATAAGGAGATTAAGAACGCAAAAAAAAGAAAGGGAAGGAGACAAAACCGGAGCTCCTTCTCGTGAAACCCTAGTTTTTGTTTTTAACTTTACTTTACCTAACCTTGTCAGTACGCATACGGGTATGCATATTACATTCCGGTCTTGGATCAACACATATGCAAGTACGCATACTGTGCACAAAATCCAATTATGGTTAAGTGTTCTGAAATCCCATTTCAATCATTGAAACATTCTTAGAAGACGACAATAGCCGTCTCACACAAACTATTAGCTTCAAAGCGATTTTCAAGTGATCGAATGATCAATACGAAACATTCCAAGTCTACATCAAATGATTATTTCATACAAATCATGTAAGATTTTTCCATGTGATTTTCACAGATCATCTTTTGAATTTCGTCAAGAATATAAGATGAACTTGATTAAAGCGAAAGCTTACCAACACATATTTCGAGAAATATGTAAGTGAGTTAAACTCAGCTCGAAATATCAAATGTGTATAATCGAAGTCTATATAGCTATACGACATTTGTCTCAAATATGAGATAAAGTAGATAGACTTTTGATTGATAGATGAGTTCAAGTCTCCGCATACCTTTTGTTGATGAAGTTCCACAATCTCCCCTTAGTAGTTCTTCGTCTTGAATCGATGAACTCCGTGAAGTCTAATGCTCAACTACACTTTCTATCATAATCCGAGACTTAGCTATAAGTAGACTAGAAATCAAGACTTATGGTTTTGATAACTAAACTTGACAAACAAGCTTTAGATAGCAACGCTTGCGAGTTCGACCGATCAATGCTCTAATAATCTCCCCATTTGTCAATTTTAGTGACAAAACTATCAATACATACGGAATACAAAATAAATAAACTTTGTAGCTCTCAATCCAAATGCTTTATTTCCTTGGTTCTTCAACATTACTCGAAATCTTCGTCACCTCCAAGTACTCCAGTGATTCTGAATGTGTTTAACTCAGCATCATAGTTGTTGAAGATCCATAGCTATAACAATGAGAAAACAACAGCTCTCAATCATTGCTATACAGTGTCATAGTATTATTACACATCATCAAAGTCCAACTGTATTACAACTTTGACAACAATACTTCATCTCACATGAATGCCACTCCCCCTAACATAATGATCCGTAAACCATATGTATTTGTAGTGTGAACTACACATTAATTCTTCCCTTTTTTATCAATATAAATTGGCAAAGGTACAAAAATTAGTGGGATCATAATCAAATTCTCATAGAGATACTTCATGACTAAAAGAGAACATATCAACTTTGTTTCGATGATTTCACATAGTCGAAACTTAGTATATTCATCAAGGAGTTTATAAAGATACAAGAAAACTCCTACAATATTCCACAGCCGCACTCCCCACAAAGATTTGGCAATTAAGCACAAGTCCAACTAAGAACTCTCCCCCATAAAATGTCATTCCGTAAAGAACAACAAGAGCGACCTTACTTTCACAAGAAAAGAAGGATTTCTTTGGACATTAACAAATCACATGAAACATGAATTTGTATCCAAAATTCTCAATTAAATTAACCACAAGAGAACCCATGATTAATTTAATGGGAAATTCTCAACATAAGAGAACTTATGGAGCCACACAGTACTTTCACATAGAAGTGGATCAGGAAAAGACCAATACTGCAGAATATTCAAAGATTCATTATATTTTTCATCAATATTTGCATAAAGACATATAATAGACTTAATATTTGCAATCAAAAGTTCATCATATCTTCATAAATATTTGCATAATGACATAATAGGCTTAACTTTTGACATATATGGGGCAATCATAGTTCACGGACACAAACACATATATCCCATAACAAGTTGCAATATATAAAACCATAAAGATCAATAATGCAAAATCATCTTCCAAATAAACTTTAAAACTTAAATAAATAAATCTAAAGACATTGCAAGATGAAGGTTGTTGGCAATAGCTATGTGTACTCACAATAATTGATATTCCAAACCCTAGCTATCCTTCTTAAAACATAAGAATAAATGCTCATAAGAAGTTTTCTAGACAAAATAAAGTGTAACTCCTAAGAAAAACAAAATTGAAGGTCTTCAGACATAATCAGCAACCAGAGATCGAACATAGACTAGTTCATCAGTTGCTTTCTTCAGTTTTTCAGAAATTCAAGATTCTTTGTTGCAATTCCAAGTTGTTCACGTACGACATCAAAATCTTGAAGAAGATTTCCTACCAATCGAGACGACATCTGAACTGGAAGTTTGTTTTCATGATCAACAACATGATATCAAGTTATGAGAACAGGGTTCTCGTGAAACTCAATAACCTTGCCCTTTTCAACTTTGTCTTCCTTTTTGCATCCATCCATTGTGCACACCACGGAAATTCAAGAGAAATTTTAACGTTACAGAACATGTATGTATCGTGAGAAAAGGAAAAACATGATACATATATATGAGTGTTTCATAGGGAAACCCTAGGGTTACTCGTTTACGTTTGGTAAGAGTCGGATGCACGTACGCTCATGGTTGCGACCCAGGTTCAAAACCTAGAGAGCAATGGAGCCTAATTTAGAAGTAGTTTTGATAAAATATCAAAGAAAAATTCTAAACATATTGACAGACAATATTAACTCAAAAGAACATAAGATAATTTTTGATAAACAACAACTCATCCGTCATTAGGAAGAAAACAAGAGTTCAAGGTAAGCAACAAAGAGAGAAATCTCAAGAGTTATTGATCAAATATATTACAATATGTAATAATTAACCGGAGCAGCGCTCAACAGTAAGATGATCATTTTATTTCTAAACCAAAACAGATACAACAAAGACCACTTTCTCAAGACGAAAATATTCTTGAGAATTATGAGCATCCTCACACAGTTTCAAGGAGGATGCTCTTATGAGCAGTCAAGTTGTATTTTGATGAGCATATTGCTCATCAAGGATATTGACATTTTTCCTTTTACTTTTTTGAAGATCTTCAGAAAAACAATAGGGTTAGTCAAAAAAGAATTAACTAGAGGAGTGCAAGAGATACCTGAAACTGCCGCCTTCCTTGCCTTCTTAATGCTGCGTTTGAGTCTATTTATACTTTTCTTGGGCTCCAAGACACGATTATTGATGTGAATGTAATATGGAGTAGACATTTTAGATTCAAGACATACTTCAGTGAGAGGCAAGGAGATTGAACATTTCTTCTTCCTTCGATGACTTTTTCTCTTTGCAGAGTAATTTGAAAAATCAGTTGTCCATATGACATTCTTCCGTTTAAAATTGTAAACAGGTTTTGTGTCATATTTACAATCAAGAATTGGCTCATCACAGCATTTTTCTTGATTGCAGAAAAGACCTTTTACTCCGGCAAAATGAGAAGCAGGTTTGATTACTTCTTTAGACATCCATACAAGAATGTTATGAAGTTTTTCATTCCGCAGTCGAAAACGACATCTCCTTTCAATGTGACCTTTGTTTCCGCAATAATAACAGTTATAGGGAATGTTTTTGACTGTTCTCATATGAGCTGTTTTCGAAGGAGGACAATCTTTGCTTATAGGAACATCAGATGCTGAAGGAAGTTTTTCACTTTTGATGTTAGTGAAATTTTCACTTAGGAACTTGTCATTAACACAGACAAAATTGATCTTACTAGTACTTGGAGCGTCTAATCCTTTATAGCCCAGACCACGTGTATCAATATGTTCTTTACATGCTCCCAGCATAGTGGATAATTTTGTAGAGCTAGCATTGAATCTTGTCAGATTCTCTTCCAGTGATTTGACCTTATCAAGAGCAGGAGCTAGATCATCCTCCAATTGTTTTTTTCTGGCGAGAAGGCTGATTTCTCCGTCGTTAAATTTTTTTTGTTGAGAGTCATATCTTTCTTCAGTTTCTGCAAGTCTTTCTTTCAACACAAAGAGATTTTGACGAATATTATCATATTCAGAATTTTTTGAACGCACATCTTCTTCATGATCTTTAAGAATAGATTGTAAGAGTTTGTAACCACAATCATATCCCTTAAAGAGTTTTCTCAATTTCCTGTTTTCTTGACAGAGAGGTGTCAGATATTCAACCAAGCAAGCTGTTGACTTCTTTTATTTTAGATATGGTCAAAAAGCTTGATATATTGTGAGACTTACTTATCAACATCTTGTCCCTATTCTGAATCACTTTGATCAGAAATATCATCCAATTGTTCATCTAGGCATTTTCCCCAGTTGAACATATTTTTAGTCAATGGAGAAGATATGAGAGATTTCTCAGGAGACTCAAGACTTTGAACCAAATCAGAATGCTTCTGAACTGGTGTTGCGTTGTCAAAGCTAACACTATTGTCCATAGAGTCGGATCGCTATAAACACGGACTTATGAGGTCTTAAACGTGTTTTCCTACTCTGATATTTCACTTAGCAATCTGTATGGACTAACTCCAATATACTTTCAAGAGAACCAACTAGACAGTCAGACTCAATCTTAAGAAAATTATATCAAAGAGTTATATCTCAATTTCTCAATTCAATCTGCAATCAAACAAATAGGAATTTGCGAGCCCGATTGAATATAAGAAATAACTTGGACAGTATAAAAAACCAATATCCAAGTATCAATCAATTTAATCAACAACTGATGAGCACGAAAGTGCGATGAATTTTCACCCATAAATACATTAAGTGGGACTCATTTTATCACTAATGAACTTGTTTGTCGGTATTCTTGTGAAATAAGCTCTTATGGAGAAAGTTGCTCGAAAAGTGGTTTTTGTACCCCGGAGGACACGTGTTATTCGGACTCTCATCGTTCGATAAGGGGCACCTCAATTACTAAGGGGCACCCCAGGTGACCCCAAAATGCATCTGCTATTCGCACCCCAGTTCAGGATAGGGGCACTTCGTCTTCAACAATTCAAAATTCTGTTTTTGGCGGGAAAATGGCAGCAGAATTAGGGTTTCGATTTTGGAGGTCTTATAGTGAGACTAAATGGCTGAAATCAAATGGGTTTGTTCCTAGGGCCTAAACAGACGTGGTGACCTGCTTTGTTTCAGTTATATTTGGCTGGATAATCAACGATTGATGGAAGCAGCAAGAACAGTTTTGGCGGCAAAACTGGTTTTGAACTGCCGGAGTTAGGGTTTTGATTCTAGAGGAGTTTGAGTGAGACTCAATGGCTAAAATTTCACGGAACGACTTGATTAAGTTTATAAGGCATGGTATGATCAATGGTTTGGGTTAGAATTAGCTGGAACGTCAGATGGAATAAATCAGGGAGTTACGTGTTTCAATAAACCCGATATTGTTGTTTTGAATTTGGAAGATTTCTAGTGAGATTAAAACGCTGCAATCAGTTGGATAAGGCCTGTTACGCTCGGAAAGGACTGGTAATCCCATCAGAACCGGTAAAATTGGGCCACATCATCGGAGAGAAGAAAACAGGGTGTACGTGCTGAGAAGATACACTCCATTAATCCCGAGCAGAGTTGGTGAGATTTTCTTTCCGTTTTTATTTGAGAACGAGCTGTCGTGGTCAACAGAAGCGTGTAGGAGTGAATCTGCAACCATGCAGACGCGTGATGGATCTAAAGAAGGAAGATTATTCTCACAACAGACCGTGGAAGATAAACATAATTACTACGGGATTATTCGCATTCACTGGGGAATATCTCGGTGTTGTTGGGTATAAATAAGTTAGCAGAGTCGAAGAGAAGGGATATGGAGAGTTTGGGGCAGAGACTGAGGGTAAAAGAGGAGGTTGCAGAATGAATCATCACCTGCAGGAAGAATAATCCACGAAGAAAATAAGACTGCAAACTGCAGTCGTTATTTCTAGTGTCTTATTTTTCCAACATCCCAACGTCTTAAATTTTGTAACAGTCCATAAGTAGATTCAGCAACAAATATGTTCTGTAATGCCTATACAGCGTTGCAGATTCATTGTTTTATTAATAAAAACACCATTTGAGCTATAAATCATATTTTTTGAGTGTGTTTTTATCATGAGAAGCTAGACCCCAACACTGGGTCGACGGAGGAAGCCGGACTTCATACATGGGTGAATTTGTTTTATTTTCTATTTGACCTTTGCACTTAATTAAAATAGAATTATGATTTAAAAAAATTAGTTATTATTTTATTAGATGGGTCATGCTTGCTTAGATTTATAACTAATGTTTGGAGAATCTACCTTGGCAAGAATAAGAGTCGATGTTGTTTTATTTGTCGAGCGATAATTGTTTGAGAATGAATAATTGAACATATTGATATGAGTTTGGTCGAATCCTAGACCCAGTAACTCTCTATTTTATTCCTGTAAAATTAATCTTAACAAGTCTTGGAGTTCGAATCCTATTTACTAAAAGTACAACGACAATCAAAAATATTAATCATTTTGGCGCCGCACTTTCGAAAATATTAATCATTTTGAATCCAAAGGTTGGATTCACAATTGGTTGAACTTACGCAAAACCTGTGATATTTCAATTATATAAACAAATATAATGCGGAAAAGAAATAATACAGAAACCAGAAATTTTGTTAACGAGGAAACCACAAATGCAGAAAAACCTCGGGACCTAGTCCAGATTTGAACACCACACTGTATTTATCCGCTATAGACACTAGCCTACTCCAAGTTAACTTCGGACTGGAATGTAGTTGAGCTCTAACCAATGTCACACTGATCAAGGTACAGTTGCGCTCCTTACGTCTCTGAATCCCAGCAGGACTCTACGCACTTGATCCCCTTAGATGATCTCACCCACAACTAAGAGTTGCTACGACCCAAAGTCGAAGACTTGATAAACCAATCTCCCTCACACAGAAAAGTCTATTGAATATATAAATCTGTCTTCCACAGATGTACCTATGAGTTTTGTTTCGTCTTTTGATAAATCAAGGTGAACAGGAACCAATTGATATACCAGACTTACATTCCTGAAGAACAGCCTAGTAATATCAATCACCTCACAATAATCTTAATCGTATGGTAGCGAAACAAGATATTGTGGAAGCACAAACGATGAGACGAAGATGTTGGTGACTACTTTTTATCTTGCCTATCGGAGATTAAATCTCGAGCAAATCTTAGAGAAGATAGTACTCAATCACGATAGAAAACAGCAAGATCAGAATAAGCAACTACAGAGAAAATAGTTGGGTCTGGCTTCACAATCCCAATGAAGTCTTCAAGTCGTTAACCTACAGGATTTTAGAAAAACCTAAAGTTAAAGGAGAATCGACTCTAGTCGCAACTAGTATCACACGGAAGGTGTGGGGATTAGGTTTCCCAGTTGCTAGAGTTTTCCCTTATACAGTCTTCAAATCAGGATTTGCAATCAATGTTACTTTGGTAACAAAGCATTCAATATTCACCGTTAAATGAAAACCTGATTAGACTCAAGCTAATATCTTTCAACCGTTAGATCGAACTTAGATTGTTACACACAAATGAAAAGTGACTTCATTAGATATGATTAACCGTACCTAAACATGTATACATTTGTTGGCTCAATAATAGTTAACCTAAGTTAGCTATATGAACACTTTCATATAAACCATATTCATCTTAACCATAACTAGTTCAAATGACTCAAATGAAACTAGTTCTAGAGTTGTTCAATTGTTTATATTCTCGTAGAAGTGTACAAGACACAACTGAAGCAAAATCGATTTTGATTCACTCGTATCAATTCATGAAAATTATAGCCACTTTTGCAAAAGATTGCATTTCTTATTATACAAATATATTAGTTCATGAACAACCCGATTTTAGAACATAACCCACTCAAGTATGCAAACGGGTACGCGTACCTAAGTAGCCGGACTTGGATTGTATTCGCCAGTATGCAAACGGGTACGCATACTGTCGTACACTTCCAAATTTTAGTTGATTTCAGTTGATTCCAGTACGCGTACTGGTACATATACTATAGTACTCGGACTTCAACTGACTTCGCCAGTACACGTACTGGTACGCATACTTTAGATCCCGGACTTTACCTGACCTTGTCAGTACGCATACGGGTATGCATATTACATTCCGGTCTTGGATCAGCACATATGCAAGTACGCATACTGTGCACATAATTCAATTATGGTTAAGTGTTCTAAACTCCCATTTCAATCATTGAAACATTCTTAGAAGACGACAATGGCTGTCTCACACAAACTATTAGCTTCATAGTGATTTTAAAGTGATCGAATGATCAATACGAAACATTCAGAGTCTACATCAAATGACTGTCTCACACAAATCATGTAAGATACTACCAGGTGATTTTCACATGATCTTTTGACTTTCGTCAAGAATATAAGATGAACTTCGTTAAAGCGAAAGCTTACCAACACATATTTCAAGAAATATGTAAGAGAGTTAAACTCAGCTCGAAATATCAAATGTGTATAGTCGAAGTCTATATAGCTATACGACTTTTGTCTCAAATAGGAGATAGAGTAGATAGACTTTTGAGTGATATATGAGTTCAAGTCTCAACATACCTTTTGTTGATGAAGTTCCACAAGCTCTCCTTAGTAGTTCTTCGTCTTTAATCGATGAACGCCGTGAAGTCTAATGCTCAACTACACTTTCTATCCTAATCCGAAAACTAGTTATAAGTAGACTAGAAATCAAGACTTATAGTTTTGACAACTAAACTTGAAAAACAAGCTTGAGATAGCAACGCTTGCGAGTTCGAATGAGAAGTGCTCTAACAACAAGAAAACACTAGGTTAGTTAACTATTTTTTCTTAGACTTGAATAACCGAATCCTCCAATTGATAAGTCTAACTAAGATCAGAATTAACTTAGTTTCTCTTATTCGGAATCATATGGACTAAATAAATGATCCCGTAACTTTTGTTAAGCCAAAAATAATAGATACAAACCAAAAGAAATTGACTTGTCATTGTTTTTCTCAACCGGAAGCAATTGAAACAAAATAATTATTGTAAGCTCCGCAATTGCACCGAATTTCGTTAAGCAAAAACACTTGATACCAAACAATAAATAAGATACCAACTCATAAGTCAAATAAATTGACACAGTTTTTCTTAACCGGGAACAACTGAATCATAAAAATCAGTTCACACAACATAATGGAACATATCAATTCACCCGAAATTTTGTTAAGCAAAAGCAAAATATATGCAATAAACTCAAGCTTTTCGTAAACGGGAAAAACGATTAACTAACAATAAAAATCGTTACCTCAATTTCCGTAGACACTTCTCCCCAGAAAGATATATTGTTTAAGCACTAGTTAAATAAGAACTCTCTCGCAGTGTGTTGTCATTCTCTCGCAAGAACAAAAGAACAACAACAAAAGCAACATTTATCAGAGAAAGGTTGCATCGGTTTTAACTAATGCGTGCCAATAGCAAAAGTTTAAACCCAAAACACATATGTTATGCTAAACACAACTTATGTAAACATGAATTGAATATCAACATATTGTGACTTTTCACATATGAATTTCAATGGGAACACATTATTATCCTTTGATAAAGCCTACCAACATGAGCTAGAACTTAATCCCGCTAAATCAAAAAGCCACACAAACCATAAGGGTTACACCAAATAATATCGAATATTTAGGTTAATAAAAACCGAAACTAAATATCAAAGTGTGGTGAAACAGTAACAGAGGCGTTCCAAATCCAAAGAACAATAACAGTAATAAGTGTTGCGGAAAGTGTCACACTTGGGAGCGAGTTACGTCATCGTTGGTTAATGCAAAAGGAAAAACAAACTTCTTAACCCCCATCAAGTTGGAGGTTAAGAGGGGGTGATGCTTGTACCTTCTATAAAGAGTCGTAAAGCCCGTTAGTCAAGCTCATAAAGAAGATTCCACAAGTTTTCACATGCCTTGCTTCCCAAGTTACTTGCATATGAAGTTTATGTCCGAATTAGGGTATAGATACACTATATAAATAAAGAGTCTAAAACCTAAACAGATATACAATTCTACGTTAGATAAGCCTGAGAGAAACCATTGTATTATTACAATCAGTAAAATATCTTTTTTTTACGAGGATTCATCCGTGGATGTCCGAACCACGTTAAATTCGTGTCTCCTCTATTTATCTTTATTAATTAGTTTTCTAACCCTAATTTCGCATCATCACCATCAAGTCAATGGTGTTTTGTGCCTAAAAGTAATTTTTGGTGCAAACAATGTCATTGGTTGGGATGAGAATGGGATGGTCAAATGTAACATTTGTCTCTCAAAATGCTATCAGTCTATCCAAATCTCAAAACACCATGCTCTTTTGTAATATAGATTTTTAAGATGAAAATATTTCACTAAATTTACAAGGACAATACATACAGTTAATAACCAGGAAAGAAACAAAATCCTAAAATCTTCGTTACTGCCAGTTGAACCCTAACTTCATCCTCAATGGTTCATCGTCATCATAGGATCACAATTCTCAGTTCAACTCGTCATAATAGTTGCCTACATATTTTGGATTTCAATATTGCTCGACATATCTCGCTTAACAAAAAGTCGATGTTGATATTTGTTTCCATAATATCTCTAAAATTGAATTCTTCAAAGTTTCAAGCTTTTCAGGTGAATCGTATTCATCAATGTTATATCATCCCACCAAAACCCACCTCTGTTTTCTTCTAAAAAAATTTAAAAAAAATAATTATGGTTATGAGCAACTAGATTGGTTTAGAATTGGGGTTTCAATGTCACCAAATGTATAAAGCTTTCCGACGGGAAAGAAGAAAAATATGGCAACTTTAGCGTTACAGAGATGACTAATTTTTCCGGCTTGCTTGAATAATCCTTGACGTATTTTATAGAATGTTAGATTTCTCTTTTATTTGTCTTGGATCTTTGAAATCTCTTTCTTTCTTCTTCCCATCTTTGATTACTACAACAATTGAACAAACTCATAACCTAAGTTTTTTTCCCGATGTAGATAATTTTTAGTAGAGTGAAGAATAATTTACTTGAATGTGCTTGAGACTACTGCAACAATGTTATAAGAAAATTGAATAGAAATTAGGCTTTCGAAAAATAGTTGTTTACTGCATTTTCTAAAGAAGAGTATTACTATGGAGATCTAGAAACGCGATAGCTTATGTGGTTTTAGATTTGTAAATGTCTAACATGCAGTAATTTTGTGTAGTCATTGGATTTGACTTCTAAGAATGATAAGCACCGAAATTGCACCGAATTTAGTTAAGCAAAAACACTTGGTACCAAACAACAAAAAAGATATCAAATCATAAGTCAATAGAATTGACACATTTTTCTTAAACGGGAACAATTGAATCACAATAATCAATCCATACAACGTAATGGAACATATCAATTGTATCGAATTTTTTTAAAGAAAAAGCAAAATATATATGCAATAAACTCAAGCTTTTCTTAAACAGGAAAAACGATTAACTAACAATAAAAATTGTTACCTTGATTTTCACAGCCACTTCTCCCTAGAAAGATATATCATTTAAGTGCAAGTTCAAATAAGAACTCTCCCCCAGTTTGTTGTCATCCCCTTCCAAGAACAAGATAACAACAAAAAGAGCAACCTTTACCAGAGAAAGGTTGAATCGTTTTTAACTAATGCGTGCCAATATCAAAAGTTTAAACCCAAAACCCACATGTTATGCTAAACACAACTTATGTAAACATAAATTGATATCAACATATTGTGACTTTTCACACATGAATTTTAATCGGAATACCTTATGATCCTTTGATAAAGCCTTTCAACAAGGGCTAGAACTTAATCAAAAAGCCACACAAATCATAAGGGCTTACCATAATATGAGACCAGAACATAAAGTTAATGAAAACCAATGTTTGTCTCATACAATAAGATCACTCATATGTACGTATACCAAATATTTAATTTATAGAACATAAACAAGCATTAGTACATGTGATTTACATATGAGCTACACCATCACAACTTTCTTATGATTTTGATATAGCAATCACGAAGATATGATCCAAAGATAGGATATACTCAAAAGTCACTAACCATAAGGAAGTGAGCCAATATATGAGAATGAAACACAATGGTTTATCTCATAAACTCAAATGAAATACACCACAAATATTCAATCGGATCTAATTAGAATCATCATCATCAAGACAAACCTGTAAAACTTAGTTAGAGGTAGGGAGAGAGTGCAATGGTAGCGGCGGAGTAAAGCAAATGAAAACCCTAAGAACGCTTAAGGAATATGACAATTTATACTAAAAGAATCTTTATATTCAGCCATTGAGAACCGTCGGATTATAGAAATTTTTCGAATTGTGAACCGTCATATTATAGAATCTCTAGTTCTTATAGTGCTATCGAGTATCTAGTGAATCCGGATAATACTAATCTGGTTCTTTTCAAAAGGGATAAATGTCCAAAATTTATTAAGTTTTTTTTATTACTTTGACGAGTGTGGCACGGATTACCATGTACATAGAGCTATAAGAGGGAAAATTTCTTATATCATGTTCGTTATTATTGAGTCCGCTTTGACTTTGTCAAAATATTAAGGAAACCATTACATTTTACTGGACTTCTCTTACTTTATTTACGTATTTTGCTTTTATAAAAAAGATAGTATTAAATACCACCCAAAATTGCCATAAAGATTTTAAATAGGAAATAAGAAAGGAAAATTAAAAAATATCATAATTTTGGAAACTTTATATGGAAATTAAGGAAAAAATATTCTTGAGTATGGAGCATAAAATTTATAAGGGATTTAACTTTTCGATAAAAACTAGTTCTCTTTTAAAAGGAATGAAGGATAAACGAGAACCAACCATCAAGTGGTCCGATGGTTGGCATACTCCCTCCCATTGCGGAGGTAGGGGTTCGAACCCCGTAATTGCCAGAAAAATAACTTCGTATAAGGAGTTAAGGAATATAGCCCTAAATCACTGTTCCAAAACATCAAAAAAAAAAAAAAAAAGAAGGATAAACGTGAAAGATATTAACACATTTATTTCCTAAAATAGAACCTGAACATGATTTTGGAACGAAAATGGAATAGAGGGCAGAAATAAAAAAACGAAGGGAGTATAATTATTTTTATTTACAGTAAGTATTAATGATTATATTTGATTAGCTTATGTGTTTGTTGTCAACTTGAACTGTAAGAGTATCTCAATACAGTATTAAAGTCTTAAAATATTTTATAAATAAAAATGATACTGAGATATTACCAAATATTAAAACTTATTGTGCAAACTACTTATTTGATTCAGATGTTTTTATGGAAGCTGTTGATGGTGGATTTTCGACAAAGGCTAAAATCGTAAAATCATGATATTACATGTTTCTGATACGACTTCAGAAATGTATGTGTAACTCATATTTTATGATTCGTGAACCAATTCACGATCTCTGTCTGAGCAAACACCCTCCTAGAGTTATGGTGAATATGTTATTCGTAACGCCTCTTAGCTGAGCTTTTCGACACTTCGCATATTTCATCAGCACCTCTACATAGAATCGAAATGATTGGATGGCTCCTAGGCATATTGCATGCTAGCATACAACGCTAACGTCTTCAGGACATCACACTGTTTGTTCCCCGACTATGTAAAGAGAATATGTGTAAAATATCTTAATGATTGGACGGCTCCTAGACATATTGCATGCTAGTATAGAGCGCTAACGTCTTCAGGATGTCATATTGTTCCCTGACTATACACGACCAATATTCAGAACGCGTATGATGCTTCCATCATCTCATACCTCCTAGACATATTTCTCCTAGACATATTGCTCCTAGACATATTGCATGCTAGTATAAAGCAATTCATAGAATTACTCTAGCGTGACATTCATCAACTGAGTTCCTAGAAAACAATCTATTTTATCTCATTACTCCGTTCCATGGCTGATCCTCAGTTGGATTCCATGGATTAATAATGGATAATCATCTTATCTCATTACTCCGTTCCATGGCTGATCCTCAGCTGGATTCCATGGATTAGTAATAGATACTCAATTTATTTTATTACTTCGTTTCATGACTGATTCTCAGCTGAATTTTATGAATTAGTAATAAATATTCACTGATCGGGCATCTGGGCCACCACCGAGTAAACCCCTAGAAAATGGTGTGAGTGTACTTAGCTATAATGCACGAGCGAGCACCCGATCGCACGAACGAGCATTCAAAAATATGGACGAACGAGGAAACCTATGCAAAATAGGGGAAAAATAATATTAGTAAAATAATAAAAAGGGAGTCTAGGGGACCGGGCCCACCGACCGGTTATGTCGTCGTGGCTGGCCCCACGCCTCTTCCAATTATTTTACTTTATTTTATTATTTTCCTAATCTCATGAAAACTCCTTCATTAGAGCAAACTTCCTTGTTCGAGCAAAACTCTTAGTTTCTCCATATTTCCTTCACACGATACAAAAATAATAGAAAATAGGGAGAGGTCTCAGGGGACCGGACCTATGAGCCATCCGTCCATGCCCTATCCGTGGCCGGCCCCACACCCTATAATTCCTTATTTTATTATTATTATTATTTCCTTCATCTCATAGAACTCATTCGTTTGAGCAAAACCCCTAGTTTTTCAATATTTTCTCAAATATTGCTCAAATCGTCAAAAGCCAAAAAGTCAAATGGTCACATGACTAGGCTGCTCACGAAATAAAATAAAATATTATTATTTTAATATCGCTAAAGTATTGATTGAACGAGCAAAGTTCTACTTGCTCATTCGAACAAAATCGAGAGTTTCAGTCAAGATCAAACTCTTCTGAAAATCCAAAATATTGCTCGAACGCGCCTCAGAAAATATCAAAATTCTCATAATTTAGACACGGACAATATGGTGACAAGGGCATGTCACTTTGAATGACCAAGGTCGGCCCTTAGGCTTGCAAGAAGCCGGTCCCACATACTTTAACAATTTTGACCTAATTAACCTTCTACAGTTCATATTGGGTTCAAACTCTTTCCAATCAACTTGGAACTTGTTCAATCGACCACCATATGGTCCCGCAACCACCAAGGGACGGTTTTATACCCCTTGGTCGGTCCTTTATCTCTCCATAATTAGGTTTTATCGCCTAATACTCAGACGGGCACAGTTTGAATAAATGATTAAACCAGCATTTAATCATCTTGCCAACTGGTATGCAAAGGACTTTGGTGTTCGCTCATTCGAGCATCTGGGCACTACATGTTTTCCATCATCCCATGTAGCCTCTCTCACTCGGTGATTGATTTTCAGTAAATCATCAATTGATTAACAATTAATTAAAATTAGGGTTTTGAACTGAATGCTCTGCAAATCATAATTTTGAGCAAGTTCAAGCACTAATAATTTTATGTTGATCCAGCAATCAACATTTTGATTAATTATATAATATTCGGTCCATCTACCAATATTTTAATTAATATTTTATTTGGTCCGGTTACCAATAATTCATAAATCGAGCAATATTGCTCAAACGGGAAATATTCGCTTAAACTAGCAATATTTATTTTGCTCATCTATCAACACTAAATTGCTTAAACTAGCAAAATACACGATCAACTGGGTTCAGAACTCACTGATTCAACTATCAATTGCTCGACTGAGCAGTATTCTTCATGTTTGATTCAACTATCAACATTTGAGAATCATATTGATCCAGTAATCAATATTCTAATTTATTTAATTTCTAGTCCCGCTACCAACATTTTGCTCGTCTGAGCAACATGGTTCGAACAGACGACCATCAAATATTCCTGATCCACTTTGTCATTCAATCATGATATACTAGATCAACGATGAGCATTCTGTATAATTCAACAATGTCTTTGATTTCCCGTCGAATACTCGACATATCAAGATAAGTCCTTGATCGAGCAACCTCATCGGACGCACAATCCAAATCATCAAAATATCTCAACTGGTAAAATGATATATCATAATTTATCGAGACTCAACGTATGTCCATCATTGTGTCCCAGCAGACACCTTATGCTCAATCCATGAGTCTCAGAATATATATCACATTCGTTCATTATGCTCGACTCATTGTCTAGTCAAGTCAACAATTGACTAATTAAAAACACGTTTGCCTCTCAGACTCCACATTCATGAGACATCAATCACGTCACATGGGGGGATATTAATTAGCGTTTTTGTCTGGCTGCATACGACACGTGTGTTCATCCACGATGAGAAATGTGAGTAAGTCGTGCAAACAGTTGAGGAAGTTAGAAAAGTAGTGGGTGGACAATCAACCAAGTCTCCGCACGACATGTAACTGGTTTAACCATGACTTCCCACTCTTTCACTCGAGCAACCGTCACACTTACTGGAGATCAATGTGTCTACATTCTGGAAATATAAATAAGTCTCTGAAATCATGATTGAGAACAATTTCAGATAGACAGGAATTATCACAATAATTTTTATCTGAACAATCACTCTCAACTGAGCAGAATTCAAACTTATTCGAACCCAACAGTTCATTTGTAGAAACCTACAACACATTCACGATCCTTGATCATCATTGATCTCACACACTTCCCAGCCTCCCTCCTACAGATCGATCCTCTTTTTTTGTGACCGAATTGACACTGAAATGGCCATTGTGTTGGTTTAGGCCGGAGTCCTACAAATTGATCTCTCGAACTCAAAGTGCGCACTCCCGTGCAGTGCATCTGTTTGAGGGTAAGCAATTTGCTCGTTCGAGGAGTCCCATCCGCACGGTCGTCTCTTCACTTTCCTAAAAACCCAGCAAATCGTTTTGCCCCATCAACAGAAGCGTGCTCATGAGATCCTTCCCACTAATGGAAAAACTGTAAGTATATTGAGCTATATTAATCCCTTGTGCAGGTCTTGCAAGAAGAAACTATCTCTCATCTCTTCTTGCAATTCTGTTTGGGGTTAACAACAATCCATGTGGTTTGGCCAAAACTGTTTAGGAATGGATGACTTTTTAGTTCCAAAACAGATACATCTACAATAACTGGAATCCCTTTGCTGTTTCATCTGGTAAACCAGATGTGACAATGATTTCGAAAACATTGTTCTAAGTGCTGCCAACACTATCAACAACATCCAACAAAGTCTATATAACTAACAAATGAGTCACGCATAACCAGAATCATATGTTGAATGATCTCCACTTCACTTGGGATACGAGAATTGTCACTAACAAACTGAAGGGAGCTTAAAGGGATACTTTGATTACAAGAGTAGTTGTAATGGTGCAAGAGAAGGAGTTACTCTAGCTCTGAGCTGGGCCAACAAATTGCAAAGAACAAATATGGATTTTGAAGGTGAGAACACTATAATCCATACCTATATCTTATGCCAAAGAAGTTCAAGGAAGATTCTCTTAAAATTTTCATATGAGCATCAGCCAGTTGGTTAATGAAAATATCAATATAATCTCTTTTGTGCTAGGAATTATAAAGGGATAATTGGCGTTTAGTACCCAGGTTTTTCCCAACACTAGGCTTTAGTCTAACATTTGTCCAACGTTAGTGCTTGGTACCTAGACCAGACGTTGACTGCTTAATTTTTCACTTCCGTTTCATAATTATTTAAAATTCAATTATTAAATGAGATTACAGTTATATCCTTCACTCTAAAAGATTTACACACCAACCGTTCAATGTTAACCCTAATTCCTTCATTCACCTTCTTCTCCTTCTCCAAATCGTTGTCGCCTCCTCTATCATCAAGAGAGAAGCAAAAAAAAACGTCCCCCATTATAACAGCAGCACCAGCTCATCCTCCATCAAACCCATCTTCGATCGCTGTAGATGGAAGATAGTAACACGCCCTCCACTTCAGAACCATACAATCCTTCCATGTTGTCTTCTTCTCAACATGAGCAAGGAATTTAATCTCGTTCAATCATCTATACCTCTCAATCTATATACAGTCATGTAATTTATTTCTTAGCATTACTCATCCATAACCAACACCAGTTCAAAAAAATCAACCACAAAATTGGATTTCCATTTAATGAAATTAGGGTTTTGATTCAGTAAAATTAGGGTATCAATTCAAAAATTTGGTTTGTGATTTGATTCAGTAAATAAGGGTATTTTTTTGATCGAGGAATTGGTATCTCGATTCAGCGAACTTGGGATTTCGATTTATTTATTCAGTATTGTTTGATTCAGAAATTGGTTGGGGTAATTTGGTATGTTCGATTCAGTAGACTGATGCTTTGTTTTTTGGATTTGAGAGAGTAATTTGAAGAAATTGTGACTGCAATCTGAAGAACGGTGATATGGGAACCTAAGTCTGGTTACCAGTTTGTGTTGGAGGCGGAAGAAATTGATATTGGACGTGGAAGAAGAAGAGAAAGTTGGGGATCTTAGGGTTTATGATATTTTATCACCATCTGTAAGCTAATTGTTTGATCAAAGCCGTTAGATTATGGAGCCACTTCAGGGCATATTTGTAAACTCTGAATTTTTGTTTTATAAAATTAATTAAGTTTGGTCATAAACAGTCAATTTGGGTCAACGTCTAGTCCAGGTACCAAGCCCTAATGTTGGACAAATGTTAGACCAAAGCCTACTCTTGGGAAAAACCTGAGTACAAAAGTCTAATTATCCCAATTCTAAATCAGATCCAAAGACAACAAAATATCCTTGTTGTTAACTTAGCTTTCATTTGTAACAGATCTACTGGTACTGAGGATCTCCACTGGAAAGGGCCAAATCTAAGTCTATTTTTAAGTAATCGAGTGTAAGTTAAATATTGATGGATGATGTAAAATCTTGGCACTTCAACAGCTAGAGTTAATGACATTGTCGTGAGGTTGTTTTTTTTACTTTGAAAAAGAAAAGAAAACGAGAATGTTGATCAAATATAATTTCTACAAAATCCAAAATTTACCTATATATTTGTAAATCATGTTTATGTATATCCTTGATCAAGCTTTGGGGTAACATGTTGAACATGTACTTGTCAAGGTAATGATTCAGAATACTTGGATGATTATTTACTTTATGTTTTAATTTTGTTTCTCGTTTACTAAATATATGTTTGTAAATCATCTATCTTCCTTATATATCTTTGTAAATCAGTCTTTAAAAGAGAAGACTCTTAGGAGTTATAGTTGGGAACTTTTTGCTCCGGGTTATCAAATCCAATAATAAACCTCTATGATGAAGTTATACCCTAAGTTGTACGTTAATCTTGGTTAAATAAGCAAGACAACTAGAAGAAAATGACAAGTTACCCATTCATAGTATGTAAGCTATGAACGGAGAAATTGAATGCAGTTGTACAACAAATACTTCTGATAGCAGTGCCTGCCCACATACAAGGCAATAATGTCGATTAAATGAAAGGTATTGGGAAAAATTAGGTGCAGACCAAAAAAAAAATATTCTCATTGTCAGGTCCACAATTAATTTTAGGTACCGTAACACTCATAATTAGTTCTGTGACACCCATAATTATATGAAACTATTAAAAATGTCTGCATGACGGATTATGCATCCGCATGACAGGTTATGCATCAGGGGTATAATTGACAACGCAACTTGGATATAACATATCTAAAAATCCGCGCCTTGGAATTTTACAAATTTTATATCGTTGGAAATCTTTTTAAGAGAGCTACGCAACGAGTACAACAAGAATATCAAATTTTTGTTTTTCACGAAAAAATCGGAGGTGATCATCATTTTAGGCAAAATTTTCGAAAATTTGATACATAACCATTATGCAGCCACCAAAAAAGATGCATAACACATTCTGCAGACGCATAACGAATTATGCAACCGTTTTCTCCACTGCATAACGAATTATGCAACCGTTTTCTCCACTGCATAACAAATTATGCATTTGGATAACAAAGTTATGCATCTATAACAAGTTATGTAACCATTGTTTTGGTTAATTTTAGTGCGTACATTAAAAAATTGATGCATAATGCTGTATGCATCCATATTTACGGATGCATATCATGTTATGCATCTATTTTCTCGATGCATAAAAGATTTTGCAACAATTTTCTCGATGCATAATGCATTATGCAGTCATATTTTCGGATGCATAACAGGTTATGCATCAATTTTCACGACTGTATAACATGTTATGTAGATATTATTGTAGGTGCATGACAAGTTATGCGGCCTTATTTTTTGTTGGTTTCAATACTAAGAAAAAATAGCTGCATAACGTGTTATGCAACCGTTTTCTGGACTGCATACAACAACTTTTCAAAATGCATAACAGGTTACGCATCCATTTTCAGAACAGAAAAGAAGGTTGTGGAGGGTTAATACAATTTAAACATCCATCAATTTACAGAGCAACATGTGGTGGTTTAGTAGTCACTATTATAAAACAACCGCATCCACTAGTGGTGGACCGTCAGCAGTAAGTAACGTTTGACAGTGAAACCAAACAGTGTCTCTGATTTCTTTCATTCACATTCATTTCATTGCTCGTTCCAACAGCTTACTTTTTCAAAGATGCCACCACCTATAGAATAGTGGGTTTAAGAACTCTTATGATTTTGATGTTTAACAATCAATAATACCCACTCCCATACTAAAATAGATGAGAATCTTAAACAGAAACATGGATTCATTCACTGATAGTAGCCTTTTTCAAAAATTCCACCAACTATAGTACTAGTAGCAGCAGTAGTGGGTTTCAGATGAACTTGTGATGTTCAACAATCAATAATAACTCCCATACTAAAATTGATGAGAAATTTGAATTCATTCGCTGTATGTACACATAATCAATCAATTTCAGTCCTCCCACTCCAACAAACAAAATGCATTATAAGTACCCATCTCTCTAGACTCCAACTTCGTTATAAAAATACAGTAGCATCCATCTCTCTAAACTTCATCTTCTCCTCATCACTCACAAAAACGCTTTCAAACTTCATTATAAGAAGCTAGTAGCATCCATCTCTCTAAATTTCATCTTCTCCTCATCTTTCAGAAAAACATGACTAAGATGTTGATGGCAGTCCGTGACTGTGAATCATTCAGATGTGATTTCTCCGATGTAATTTTTTCTACTATCGCTGGCAGTAGATCTGCAACAACAAATCGTTGAAGTGATTAATCAATATATGAAGCCGAGCTAATTCATATCTTATGAAATATGAAGGATACGTAGATGTTCGTTCAATTTCATCCACAGAGGGTAACCCAAATTAGGCTAAAACCACCATGTTTCTGTTTTTCAGAGAAAATCCTTAAATGGGTTTGTAAAACAAGGTTTGATAATCATAGATCTACAACTAAAACTTGTTTTCAATGAAGAAATTTCGGATTTTTATGAAATCAGATCGGATCTGGAGATGGAAGAGAAAGAGAGAAGAAGAAGAAAGAAGAAGAGTACGATGAACATATAAAATCTCACGATAAAATTCAATTTCAATAATTTTGGGTCCGAGAATAATTTTCCCTAAACAATGGGTGCGCGCCTTCAGATTTTTGGAGATGGGTTTCACAGTGGAAAAAATCTGAAAAATGGGTCTCTCTGTAATTTTCACTTAATTTAATGGCCAAAGAGAGATCTCGATATCTTGCAAGGCATACTGAATCTCAAAGGCAAAGGCGTGAACACAATACAATAACTGTTGGACCTTCGTATAGAGTGGTTACTGGTAAGTTGATTGGGGTAACCAAATAAAAAACTATAGTAATTCAAAATTACCTTTACTCGGAACAATAATCACAAAATTGGTTAAAAAGATCAAAATCAACAATTCCTGGGTGAAATGGACAGTTAGATTTTGATACTGTTTGAATGGACAAAAATGTAAAAATAGACAGGATGTAATCAGTTTCATCGTGCCCATTTTCAAATATTTTTTCTTATTTTTAGTTTACACAGGATGTATCCAGTTTCATCCTTGCTATTTTTTAAATTTAAGCTAGGATCCTTACTATTTTTTTTTTGGTCATTTCACCCAAACTATTTTTTAATCGTTCATTTGAATGGTGATTTAAAAATATTTGGACAAATTACTCATTTTCGGAACAATAATTAATTTGGATTTTTAACAGGGGAACAACTATCAACTATGGATAGTATAGGTCCAGCTATTCCGATTGGTGCACGCTTAAGTTTGGAATCGATGAGACTAACTCCTTTCTTTGGTAGTATATCCAACATACTAACAATCTTTTTTTAGTTTCCCATGCAACATAAAAACTTATAAAACTAAAACGTCTCAAAAACCAACTATAAATCTACCGCTAATCATCCAATGGTCGCTAAAAAGGTACCAGTATTATATTTAGAAATGTACCAAAATCTATATTAGAAACAAAACATCCCAAGCTTTGGATTGGTACACTCTCTGGTAATTTGGTATCCCTATTAACAATGTTGGAATCACTGGTTATGAATCCAGCCTCTTGTAAAACCAACTTTTCTACTATGTTTTGCTAGCTTATCACCATCTCTTTCATCAAATGAAATAAAATAATAGAAACCAACCTACGGAAGTAAAGAATCGGCAGGGACGGAGGGATATAAGGACAAATGGGGTCCGTCGACCCCACTTGATTCTGAAATCCTATAAATTTAGGCTTATAATTTTTGTAATTTTCATGTTTTGTGAGGACAAATATGCTTTATAAAATTGAAATTTTATTTTTAATGGGATCAAAATTATAAAAATCATGTAAAATCAATAAAAATATATCAAATACGATGTAAAAACATAAAACAATCTAAATTAATATATCTAATTTAACTAAAATATTTTATAATTTGATTTTCACTTCGTTAATATTAAAAAGTCAATAAAAATGGCATACAAATTTTTACCGTATGAATTTGCCCCCATTTGGGAAAATGTCTGGCTCCATCACTGACTGAGAATCGGAGTTATCAGACCAACTTTGTGTGGACTGTGGAGCGGAGAAATATTGTTTAATTGTTTGCTTAATGCACTTATTAAGTAACAGGCTGGCTGGTGACCCTACATTCCCACCCTACTGTCCTCTCTAGGAGTGCGTCTGGCCCTACTAATATCGTTATTATAAACCACACCACATTCGTCAATGTAGCCGTTATACTTACACCTCCTCCTCCATTCCATTTGGCCGCTCCCCCAACACTCCTACTTTCTTAACGTCTATATCTATTTAATCTATTTCTTCTCACCATCCCCCTCCAACCTCTATTTCTCTCTAACACTAAAGTTATTCTCAATCCCGTTTCTCTGATCAGATTTTGATTCCAAAGAAACAGAGGAAAACCCATTTTTAAGCAGGGATATATAGTTTTCATTTATATCAACTAATCATGGTTTTACTCAGAAAGATCCCAGATTTAGAAACTAATCCTAAAACTCCATTGCTTTCTGCAACAGTAATTAACAGCAGCAGCAGCAGTAACAATAGTGAATCTGAACAAAGTCCGCAGAATTCAACTCGATTCGAATTCAATGAAGATAATAGTACTAATAAAATTGATCGAATTTCAGTGATGCCCAGTACTTGGAAATCACCATCATCATCATCGTATAAATCATTAGCAATTCTTTCAGGTCATATTGGTTCAGTTTCATGTTTAGCTCTCTGTGGTGAATTTGTATTAAGTGCTTCACAGGGTAAAGATATAATTGTATGGCAACAACCAGATTTAAAGAAATTCGCTAAATTTGGTCATGGAGATGGTTCTGTTAAAGCTCTTGTTACAGTCGGGAACCGTGTTTTCACAGCTCATCAAGATAGCAGAATTAGAGTTTGGAAAGTCTCGAGAAGTTCAGAGAATTTATTTAAACTAGTTTCAACATTACCAACTACTAAAGATTATTTAGGTAAGTTTATGAAACAGAGTAATTATGTTCAAATCAGAAGAAACCATAAATGTTTGTGGATTGAACATGCTGATTCCATTTCATGTCTAGCTGTTTCTAATGGTTTAGTCTACTCTGGTTCTTGGGATAAAACCCTTAAGATTTGGAGAGTTTCTGATTTGAAATGTTTGGAATCAATCAAAGCTCATGATGATGCTATCAATGGGTTAGTTGCAGAGAATGGTAAAGTTTATTCAGCATCAGCAGATGGGAAGATCAAAATCTGGAATACCATACAAGGAACAAATACTTCTCATTTCTTAAAAAGGGTTTTAGTTGGACATAAAGATGTTTCTTTGAATTCTGTAATTGTCTGTGAAAATGGGAAATTTGTTTATGGGGGTGGTTCAGATGGGTATATAATTGGTTGGGAAGAAGATAATCAAGGGGATTGGAATTTAGTTTGTGAAGTGAAAGCACATAATATGTCTGTTTTATGTTTAAGTTTCATGGGTGATTATATTTGCAGTGGTTCAGCTGATAAAAGCATTGGAATTTGGAAAAGAGAGAAAACTGGTGGGGGGATATGTAATGTAGGGTTCATGAATGGTCATGAAGGACCAGTTAAGTGTTTACAAGCTTCGTTATATAGTGTTGGTGGTGGCTTTTTGCTTTATAGTGGAGGTCTTGATAGAAGTTTAAGAGTTTGGTGGGTTCCTATAGAAGATGAACAGAAGAAGAAGAAGCTCATTGATTCTTAATTTTGATTGATTCATGAGTCACAAAGTTTTTTTTAGTTTTAGGACTTGGGTTTTTGGCTTGTTGGAGCATTGGTTCCTTTTTTGAAGTGTCTGCATTGCTCCTCATAATTAGTGTTTGATTTGGGGTTTTGAGTTCTCTTTTGATTTTTCTACTTTTGTTGCAAGATTTGGGTGTGAAGAGGGAAGGCCAAAGAAAACAGTTTTTTTTTGTTCTTAAAATGGGTTTACGGAGTAGTCTTTCTTTTTTTGTGGACATCAATTTGTTTATGTGAAGATGCAAAACAAAAAATTACAGCATACAAGACTAGTTGTTCCTCTCTTTTTCTCTTTATACACTGTATTGTTCTTTGAGTCTTTCATTTTGTTGAAAATGTAATTAGGAATTTTAATGAAATATAATAAGTTTTGTTTTCATTGGCGTCTTTTCTTTATTTTATCCAGAGTCCAGACTAACACGTCCAATTAACATTACTAAATAATATTTCTAATGCATTCATGATTATTGGCCATTTAGACATAGACTTGCCTGCCCAATATGACAGTAGCAGACCCACCTTAAGCGACTGGTTCCTTGCTTAAAAATTGAAGGCTATTATTGGGGCGTCACGTTTTATTAGAGGGGCGTTACTTAATAGGACAAAAATGAGTCACGCATAAGTAATATCAAAAATCCCTTATCTCAAATAATTTTGTAATGACTAAACAATCCTTATTTAGTTAATTTTAATTTAATTTAATTAGATAAAAATGAAATTAATGAATTTTGTTGTATACTTGGTGAATTCCGGATGGTCGTAAAATAAACTTTCACGGTTGGAAATAATCCAAAATCTAGACGTACAATCACTTTTACGGTTGGAAATATTCCAAACCTAGACGTAAAATCACTTCTACGGTTGGCAATATTCCAAACCTGGACGTAAAATCACTTCTACGGTTGGAATTAAAAGGAACCTGGACGTAAAATGAGCTTCTATGGTTGGAATTAATTCAAACCTGGGCAAATAAAATTCTACAGTTGTAATTAATCCAAACCTGGACGTAAAATCACTTCTACGGTTGGAAATAATCCAAACCTGGACGTAAATCACTTTCTACGGTTGGAATTAAAAGAAAACTGGACGTAAAATCGGATTCTACGGTTGGAATTAAAAGAAACCTGGACGTAAAATGAGCTTCTACGGTTGGAACTAATCCAAACCTGGACGTAAAATTACATGCAAATAAAATTCTACGGTTGGAATTAATCCAAACCTGGATGTAAAGTCACTTCTAATTAAAGGGTAATCTAGACATTTTGTATATGTGTTAGGATATCCCATAACCAATCCAAATAAAACCCCTCTATTGGAGTGTGACGTCCCAATAATAACCTTCTAAAAAATAGAACAAGTGATCCAGCAAAAAGCTGCAGAAACTGCAAAGGGGATAAAAATATTCTTTTGAATTTTGTTTCAACCATTTGACAACAAGCTAAGCAAGTAAAACTAGGTAAAGCAACAAGCTAAAGAAAAAAGGTTAAAGAAAAATTCCGTCGACCAACAACAATCAAATTCCACAAGAAGCAGAGGTTTTAGGAGTGCTACAAGTAGCTATTTGGGCACGGGAAAAAAATCCGACATCTCTTGGCGCTCTAAAGCTTACCTAGATGAAGCTGACAAACTAGTTCATTTATGCAACAATTTTTTGGATTTTTATTTCGTTCCAAGACTAGGAAATATGGTGGCAGACACTTTAACAAAATCTGTTAGGACTTTAAATTCAACTGTTTTGTGGGAAAAGATTTCTCCTTCTTATATCCAATATCAACTATCAGTAGATAAATCTAATATCAAAAACTCTGCATGTGGATTGATATTAGATAACTCTACTTCTTTTGTATCTCGGATTTCTTTGGGGTCTTAGTTCGCGTAATGAAATGCCTTAAAAAAAACAACGTGGCGCCAAGAATGGTGGGGGTGCACCCTACTCATTTAAAGGACGTGTAACGATAGTTTGAATGAATTTATGCCTCCGCTTTGATGGTAAAACTGTTGCCGAAAATGTCACTCTAGTTGATGGCTAAACTGTTATGGGAACGCTATGAACCGGGAGTGATAGTATGACAAACAACACAAGTCTTTTGTGAGTATCAGATTCTATGGCACAATCCACCAGATAACATCCATTTTTTTCAAAACCAACCGCAACCAGGCTTCAAAAGTATCAATAAAATAAAACAAAGAGCCACACCGCAAATCAAAAGAATTGACCGATTTTTTAGTACTTTTCTTGAGATGGCCTTCTTCCTTGAACTTGAAGAGAAATTAAGCTTGAAAAAGAGCTCAGGGCTGGGTCTGAAAGTTGTCTTACTGTACAATTTAAGACTGGTTAGTCATTCTGTTTGACCATGTATGTGATGACTGATGAGACACTTGAACAGAATACTATCTGTAATTTTGGAAAGATTGCGGATGATGTTTTATCAATCTAATATAAAATATAACAGTTACACACAAAAACAAAACTAAAAGTATATACAGAGAGGCCTCTAACCTATACCATGCATTGTGAACAACCACCTAAAGCGATGAAATGTGTATCTGAGGCTAAAACAAGTGATGGATAAATCACAGATGGCTAAGATGCCCAAATTGGTGGTGAGATATTTAAATTAAAGTCAAAGCAAATTGGGGGGAAAAAAGTATTTTAATAGGTTCAGAAAACAGCCCCTGAAATATTACATATGTTTTGCAACGAAAAAAAGAGAAAACATCTCTTGTCTAGAGACCACTCTCATTTTTTGTTATATTACTCTATGAATTTTCTATCTAGAAGTCCATATATCTGCAACTAATCTAGAGTCTAGACTAAGACGCATTAAAACGTGAAACTGAATATTGTCAGCTCTAACTCAATACTCACTGGATCACAAGCTAAATTGTTCAATGAGATTAAATTATGGTTTCGGAGATGTGAGCTGTCGCAGGTTGTACTTCGATAACTCCTTGTACTTTTCAACCACCCCGATACAACACAGTGTCTGAAACATTTCAAATAAAAGGCCCAAAATCAAGAAACAGTTTAGTGAAGGAAATAGTAAATTCAGTGTATATAACAAAAGTATGGTTATTGCGTTAATTTTACAATTAAGAGTGCTATCATCTTGCTATAGAACTTCCTGTTAAATAGTTCATGTCAGTTCATTCAATCCATTTAGCCGACCCATATATGAGCTAAGCAAAGTCAAAAGGTTGATATATGAATGAAATAAATTGGTTGATTGAAAGAGTTAGAGGGGGTAGTAAGGAAATATTTAACCATCAGGGGAAAAGCATACCTTGCAGATTTCAACTATAATGGTCTTATCTGGATTGCTAAGATCAACTTTACGAGGCTCGGGAACTGATTTCGCAACCGCATTGATTATTTTCATCCTGTCTATACCAGTATTTGCACGGGCCCCATATTGTACTGCAAACTGCATACAAAGAAAAACATATTGTTTCAAGAGGTTATAGGATTAAATACACTTCTTTTTTTTAATCGGCTAGGATTATATATCCGATGCCCTGACCTAAGTTCAACAGAATGATTCAAGATCGCTTCTGGATTTTGCAGATGTATAATTCAGTTGTAATTGCATAGTTTCTACTGAGCCAATCACTTGATCAGACAAAAAGATAACTATTCAAAGTGTTAGTGAAACTAGCCACTCCTATCTGCGTACATCCAGGGCAAGGATTCCCAAGTACATCTGTCTTTGTAGCTGACTATATGATAGGAGGGGCCTTGCATCTCGATCACTTTCTCTACTGAGTTATCCTAGTAGTGTAGAACTTCAAATATATCTTTCTAAGCTCATTATTAAGTTACATCAATCCGATACGGTTGTGCAAGTCTCCATAACCATATTCTTATAGGTCTCTACTGGAAGGCAGTAAATACGGTGCACTACCAACACCTTCTGTTTGCTTCTTTTCATCTTGGTACTTGTTGAACTGTCAAAAATTGTCAAGTGAGCAATAACAAGTTTCTAATGGTAGAGGATCTAAGCATTATTGCTTCTGGTGGCATATTTAAACATCAAAAACGCACTGTTGGTATATGAAACAGACAAATATTATTAGACCTTTGCAGTAGATCTTGGGAAAACGGCACCTTGGGATAAGGTCAGCAAAATTTACATGATAAACTCTGATCTTTATCTATTGGGATTTCAATACAACTCGAGCCTCAAAAGAAATCATAATAATGTTCTAAATGTTCCAAAAGAATAATGGACCCTTTTCTGAATAGAAGAATGGATAACAAAAATTCTTGCCAGACCGTCATTTTAAACTCCCTAACAATATCAAAGCGGGACCCCATGTTTTCTCCAGCGGGGCAGGGCCCACCATTTCTGTGTCTCGACGGTTTTAGAGTGGTTCAAAAGGACGGTCTGTCCAGAACCACTCGATGGATAAATGCCAGTAACAATGAGCTTGTGTCTATTTGTCAGATTGTTATTCTGAGTCTCTGACTAAAAGATATTGACACATAGAAAACAAAACAAAACAAAATTTGGGAAGTTGGCAATGGGTTCGACAGTATGACAAGGCATAAACTGAACATAGTACCTTTAGTGCAGTAGCTTCAACCGGAAAGTACTTGGAAATAAGAGGCTTAATCGCTTTTGAAATCTCCTCTTCAGAAGCATAGCATGTCACTTCAACTGGTAAAACTCTCAATATGAATCTGAAAATGCCAAGCGAGACTCAAATTAAAGTGTCTGAACCATTTAAGAAAAAATAATAAGAACTTCCAAAAGCAGGATATAAATATGACTCCATGTATGACTTCCATACACATACATGACATTTTATGTAAATATGTGTGTGATTTATTGGCCGAATGAAAAACAAAAAGGCACCTTGACATATGTTTCCTTGAAGTTGCAAGTGATGTCATCATGTACTGAACAATCTCTGCAGGTCCAGGGCCTACATCTCTTTTGAGCATTTGCACAAAGATACAACCATTACATCCTGTGTCGAGGCTGACAAAGCGCCTCTGTTACAACAGAATAAAAGAGGCTCGTATCAGTTCACAATAAAAGATACTATAAGATTAAATTGGTGGACTATCCAGCAACAAGAGATCAATTGAAATAAGTGAATAAAGGAGGTCAATAGAAAAATTTATCGTAAGATTCATTGAGAAGTTGACAAATTCACAAGGAGCTGCCCCAATTCTAGACTAAGTGAGAATGAACCAACTCCAACAGGAGGACACACCAAATTATTACGAATGGGACCAAAATTATGCATATCCAATATTATATATAGAAACAAAATATCAAATATTGAAATCCAAGACACTAATCTGGATAGGGGTGTAAAATTCAGAAACGAGTATAGAATTCTTTAGTCGTACCAGTGAACAGTCATGATGTTTCGAAAAGAAGGTAAAGAAAAGGTCAACTAAGTTTACATCTCCTATATAGATCATACGGATGTCATATCAATGTCAGAGTGTCATATCAACATTAAGATCTCTTGATCATCATATAGGCCAATGAAAGAAGTCAAAAAACTGATATGCTGGTCAGTAAAATTTCACCAGGAAAGAACAATTATAATAGGCATGCTACACATGAGTCACCATTAGAAAGCTCAGACAAAGCTAAACAGCAGAAAGCACTAAATATGGTTGAAAAACTAGAAAGAAACATGATGTGATATGATCAAGCAAGGACTGGTCAAAGACGTGAAATATAAGTAAGGGGGGTAAACTCCAACAAACTAGCCAAGAGGTGAATAGGCATAAGATTATTAAGCATACAATTAACCAAGGATATTGGCAAAAGTCTCTTTGTGTTGCAACCCACCTTGCTTCGGTCTCCCATCTCCTTGATCTCAGCTTCAATTAGCTGATCAATCGATTTCTCTTCAGTTTTATTAGAAACTAGATTTTCGCATTTCGGTGCGGCTTCAACTAGTTTCTCCTTGGCTATATTTTCACACAGTGCGACATCAATTGATTTCTTCTCAGTGTCATCAGCCACTAATTCTTCAGCTTTTACTTCATCTGTTTCGAGGCGTGGTTTTTTTGCGGAGGAGTTGTCATCACTTGTTTGATTATCATTATTGGCATCCTCCTCTTCAGGTTTTTCTGACTTACTGTCATTGCCAGCATCATCATCATCATCACTAGAAGAATCAGTATCAGCAAACTTGATTATTTTGTTTGCAGGCTTAATGGATTCTACAGCACACTTTTTATCCACAACATCTTCATCAACTAGCTCCTCATAAAACTGAAAGGTCAAAACAAAATTGGCTTAGTAGGAGAGAAGCAAATTTATTTCCATATAAAGATACTATGTAGCAATTGATTGCATTTATCTAAATATAAACCACTCAGGATCTCATTATTGTAAATTGAAGGCCAAGTTGAAACATTTGAACTTGTCTCACAATAATTATTGCTCATAATATCTAGTCTCAGAGATGATGTTCAAATTCTTCAGATTTCGGATACAATGCTTGATTTTGCTGAAAATTACTTCTTGCAACATTTCACCATGATACTTAGGACAATCACTTCGTAAAAGGAATTTTAGTAACAGAAAATGAGGTTCGTTTTATTGGTTGTTCTGACCAAGTGGGGTTTAATGTTGGCACGAGTCCATCAACATGCAAAACTTACAAGGTAAACAAAAACACTGCCCCAATTCATTAAGAATTCAAACATGTCTTCATCACATTATTTTATCCTCAAGCATCGGGATATACCTCTTCAGCCTAAGGGAAATAAACTTTAGCCACAGTCCCAAGCATTCAACTTTCATGGGCTTACAGAGACTTAAAATCGAAGTGATCAAGTATTAAAGTTGTCTTTCTGTCCCAACAGGAGCTTTGTTGGGAAGAAACAAATTCTATCACAAATTTGGAACTATTTCTTCGCGTGTCTAGTCGTCTAGGTTGTAAGCTGCAATTCATGTTTCCCTTAAATCTACCGATACACGATTCTCCCAAAGTTGTAATACATGATATCCGATTAGTTCATCCCATCCTTAAAATTTTGAACATAGGCCAATTTTACATGCCTCCAATTGAGAAAATTCACAGTATAAAACACACAAACAACAGCAAACAGAAAAAAACATAACCTAACTATGCGATCCCCAATTCATACATATAATCGAACCTTAACACAAGAATATAATGAATATCAAAAATGAACATATAAACATATTAAAATCCAAAAGAAAGTATTAAAAACAAAATCAAGAAATTGAGAATCATACAGTATCAACGACATTAATAGCTTCCTGACTAGCTTGTCGTTCCCTTCCACCATCACAAGTGAGGAAGAAACCCTGAACTCCTGGGTGTAACGGGTAAGAACCCTTTTTCACAGCTTTCTGAATCAAAAATTAAAATAAAAGATAAGAAAACCCCCTTTAATATTGAATCTCAGACACTAAATCTTAGTATAGAGAAAGAAAGAGAGTGTACGTTGTGAGGAAGGTAACGTTGCTTCCTCTTCTTGGCATTACCGTCGTTGTTAGAACGAGGTTTATTTTCGGCCGCCATTAGATAGTCCGGGAGAGAAGCACACGAAGGAGCTGAGTAATTTCTCTGTTCTGGGTTTATTCGAGTTGTAACCCCTTTTCTTCTTTCTCCTTGTTGTGCGGCGAGAGTCTTTTTGAGTGAACGGGTGAAGTGATTTAGACTAGACTTGGTGTTGTTTACATGCGCGGCTACTAGTTTGCGATGCGCGTGCATCCTCGTGCCAGAATGGGCTTAGGGTCTGTTAGGATACGTTGTACGGTCTTCTAATCTAACATCTAGATTGGAAGTTCACGTCAGCTAGAATAACCCCTAAATCGTATGGTAGTTCTAATTTGGCATCTAGATGTGTTGAACCATTTCCCGTGGCCGCGCTGAAGGGAACAGTGCAACCATCTCAGCCGTCGGATCAAAAAATAAATCAATATGTGCTGAACCAAATAACAAAAAGTTGAATTTTTCTACGCTGAATCATTCAGCGAAACTATCTCGCTACATGTTAGAATGTGAGATATACCTTGAAAGAGAAGTAGTGTTAAAGGATAGGCAACATTTTTTGTGCAATCTACAATGTTTTTTGTCTAATCTAGCAGCCAAATCTAGCCCATAGGACTTAGTCTAAGTACAGCATTGGTTCTTGTGGAACCACTTAAAATTCCTTATTTAAGAAGCCTACCATAGGATAATTTTTAGGGGAAAGCCACTTTTACTAGAGGAAAAACCAATTTCGGGGTGGATTTCACAAAAGAAAAAGCTTTCCCTTTCAATAATCATATTTTATTTTGGAGTCCTATCATTGGGGTTGTACTAGGCTTAGTTTTTTTTTTTTTGGGTTTACCATGTTAATTATAACCAAAATGTGGACCTGGGGACCTAATCTATGTAAAAGTTCAAAAACACCCTCAATAAACTTGTTCCTTTTTTGCCTTTTCATTATCTAATTAGTCTAATTTAAAAAACTGTAAAAAATCCGTCGGTCTTCCTCTCCTTCTCTTGTTCTCTTATTCTCCTCTTCTCCTCTCATTCTTTTCTTCATTTTCTTCTCTTCTTCGTTTGAAATAATTAAGCGTCGATTAAATTTATTGTTTAAAACCATGGTGAAGATAAACAAGAAGGCAGGATCGAATCCAAAACAACCTCCTCCTGAACCAGAAAAATCAAATTCGTCAAGTGAAGATGAAATTGAAAATCAAGAAGAAGTGAATGAGTGGGATGAACCAGCCTCCGAGACTCTTGACTGCAATAAGGTATGAACTGAAAACCCATTCTTTATTTAAGCATTTGAATGATTATTCAGTGGATTTCGAAAAAAAATTAGGTATGGAAAAACAGTTTCAGGAACCGTTTATGGCTTGGAGTTCTTATTTTCTCAGTCGTTAACACTTTTTACGGTTGGGAATACTAAGAACTCCGAGCCGTAGCATAGGTGACACGATGGGAACTGAGAAATCCTAACCGCAACAATTTTTTTACGGCTAGGTTATTCCTAATCGTATCTTCTTCTGTGTTTGAAATTTAAACCAGCGGTAATGTTTTCGACTAGGTTGTTCCTAGTCGTAATATGAGAAACCAAACCATAAATTTTATTTCCTAACCGCTATATATGTTACGGTTTGGTCGATTGCTCAAAGTATCATCTGTAGTGGTCACAACTAGGTTTTTCCTAATTGTATCTTCTTCTGTGTTTGAAAATTAATCCGGTGGTAGTGTTTACGACTAGGTTGTTCCTATCCATAATTTGATAAACCAAGCCGTAAATATTATTTCTTAGCCGCCATCGTTTTTAAAAGCGTATGCTTCACACTTTGGAGCATACGCTTCTCTTCAAATTTCAGCATTTCGCTCTGAAGCGGTCATGTGAAGCGCATCTTTCGTGAAGCGCTAGATTCCTTAATTTGATGCGCTTTTTGACTTAGCCAATACCTTTGTTTTGAGGGAGGGTCGAACACCCCACCTCCCACTCGCCTAGAGTAGGCTGACCCAGTGTTCCCACACTTTTGATAATCATTAGACTTATATTAAATTTATATATATATTATCTTCTTAAATTTATAATTACTTGTTACGACTAATTTATTTATAAGAAAACATCTGCGTCAAACATCAATCATGAATCGACACTTCACGCTTCGACATATGCATAGCTTCCTAAAAATGAAAAACACTTCACGCTTTCAATACCTTGCTAGCCGCTATAAGTGTTACGTCTTGGTCGATTGCTCAAGGTCCCATCCGTAAACCTTTTTGCGGATGCGAATGTCAATTTTTCACGGCCATTGTTATATATTATATCTTGGTTGTATCCAACTTTCCCAACTGTATTTACTTATTTGCTTTCGTTTTTTGGTCTTGTTTGTATCGATTTAAACCTCGTTATACATAATTTGATATGTAATCAACTTTGAACAGAGGAAATGAAAGGAAGAAGAAAATATCACAAGAAGTAACACCTTGTAATGTCTCGACTCCGCAACCTTGTCACGCAAAACCATTGGGTGCAAATGCAAGTGGAGTTGTCACTGGTGGAGGAAATGAAGGTGGAGTTGCCACTGATGAAGAAAGTGAAGGTGGAGTTGCCATTGGTGGAGGAAGTGAAGGTGGAGAAAATGAAGATGAAGTTGCCACTGGTGGAGGAAGTACAATTGTGGTTGTTGAACAACCAAATATGGAGATTCAGGAAGAAAACTTGGCCGAAACAAGTGTTGTTGCTGCTATCGATAAGGGTAAAGTCTTAGTGGTGAATGAGAAGAAGGAGAATAATGAGTATCCACAAAAAGACTCGGCAAGTAAAATCATTGATTCTAAGGAGTTTTTACCTTCCAATATGAATGGGAGACCTTGGGGTGAGCCAAGAGATCGATCTGTCTTGTTTGGTTACTAGTCATCATGGGATGCTAGGATTTGTGCCGCAAAGGTAATAAATCAAATTTAATGTATGTTATTTAATTTTATTATGGATTATTTTTTGTAACTACCCAATTTTTTTATTGTTTGTAGTTATCCGATAAAGCAGTCCCTAAACTAAAGCACCAACAAGGAAAGTTTTGGGCGTTGGATAGGGAGCATCCAGATGTGGTAGCCTTGGCAAAAGCTTCAGGGTCATGGTCTGGAATCGAGGATTTGCAAAAGACATATGATGTTGTGATTGTTTGTGGGTTTAGTGAAAGATTCTGGCCCGAAACCATGACTTTTCTACTCCCGTTCGGCGAGATGACTATCACCCCGGATGATGTAAAGAAAATTACCGGTCTTGCTTTGGAATGAAAAGTTGTATTTGAAGGTTTCAACAATTCTATTCTTTTCTGGAGAGTTTTATATCTTGGAGAAAGAGTGTCTTGGGTGGGGAAAAGATGAAGCAGGAGAGGAGTTTGAGATAGGTGGCGGAGGCTTACCTAGAGCTAAAAGGGAATACAGAGTATCGGGTGAACGTCATGAATCAGCACGTATTGCAATGAAGATTAAAATGGTTCGTCTAAGGGAGAAGTTTGAGGATTCTGGCCCCAAAGCCAGAGCTAGACATACAACTATAGCTTACTTGTTGCACTCTCTTGGGAGCATCTTTTTCACCGATTTCTCGGAAAATAAGTTGAATGCTTGTTATTTGTGGATGAAGTTTCTCAGTCTCGATCCTGAAAAAAACAAGGTACCTAGGTACTCGTGGGGCACTGCCCTCCTTTCAAGTGTGATGAACATCTTTTCAAAGCTTCTAGGTAGAACAAAACACAAATTATGGGATGTGTTGCTCTAATCCGGGTATCTTTTTGTTTCCATATAACATTTTTTTTTACTTTTTTATTATTTTTTGTGTAATATTTTATTCATAATTCTTTTTTTTTCCCATATTCATGGGCTTACGACCATTATAAATGCTCGAGGCCTTCTCGGAATAAGAAGTGACATCTAGAGAAACCTGCAGGAGGAAGATACCCCATGGACCCAACACAAGGATAAAGAGACGGAAATGAGAAAAATGTTGGATGCTTTGACAATCGATGATGTGGTTTTTAATCCATATTTGAGACTTGATGAAGATGGAGAAGATGAAGTTGGTGATAGAGTATTTTCTAATGTGGCGACCTACCATGGACCTTTGTTTAATCCAACCTGGTTCGTCATTTTAGATCCTCGTAGAACACTCTGTCAAACTGGTATTGTCCAGAAAAGAGTACCTGAAACCTCTCGTTTTAAACTGAGCGTACGCAACTACCATTTTACTGAGAAGGATGTCAAATTGACCTATGAACCAGCACCATGATCGATCATTGGAATGCTCACTCCGAAGAAGTAAACTAAATGAGTAGAATAGGGTATGAAGCTTCTCATGGCACTTCCGATGCGGATGTGAGTTACATGAAATGGTATCAAGAGTGGTATCATCCATATGTGGAAATTTGGATCCGGAAGCGAGGAAATACTTCAAGAAGGAAGAGAGTTCGACATCAAGGACATCAAGGAATGATGATAATGATTGGAAAGAGATTGTGGTGCGTATACTACTAATCTTAAGTTTATATATGTTTTTTTTAATTATCTAAGAATAATTACAGTTCATGTATTTGATATGAAAAAATAGATTGAACGAGATGATTGGGTGGTCGAGGACCTGACCCGTAGCATTAACTCAGGTGACAAGTTAACAGTCCCTGAACAAAATTACTCCGGAATCGAGTTAAAGACATAGTAAACCCTGACAAAGGAGGTCTATATGCTTTTTAAGAGGTCCGACCAAGGAGAAGTAAAAGGACTAGGTCTCCTTCTTTTAACGAGGACTCGGATACTCCCTCTAGTGAGCATGTTCAATCAAAGGAAAAGGTGCTCGAGGTGGACATGGTCGAGGTACAAGTGATAAAAGTGCAAAGGTCCAAGTGGTTGAGGTGGGCGTGATGGAGGGAGAAAAGCTTCAACTCAGGGTGGTCGCGGTCGAGGTTAAAAAGCTAAAGTTGTAGAAGAGGTTGCATAATAGGAGAAAGAGGACGAGGATTCGGATGACGCATCGCAACTGAGTTCGGAATCTGGATCGGGCAAGGAATCCAATGAATGACTAATGGAGAAGTAGTTCAATGGATTTTTAATATTTTGCTTCATGGATTACATTTTATCATCTAAGGCTTTGTCTATTTAATATTTTCGTTGTTTGGTTATGGATTTGGACGGATGAATTTTTATACATTTACATGTATGAATGAATGTTAGTCTTTCCTTTTGTCTAAATCTAAGTACAATGATGAAAAATTAACATTTTGAAAATTGTTGAGCACTTACGGCTGGGTCGATGTTTCACAAAACCTAGCCATATATGTCTATAATTGTTATCCAAAAACATACCTCCCTACATCGGCCGAGTTAATTTCCAAACCGTTCGCAACTTTCCACGGTAAGGAATCCTAACCGTAATTTTCTCTGAGTTTCTAAAAAATTTGGTAGGTTAGTATTGGTTAGAAACTCTTGGCGATAAGTACAAATACGGTTAGGTAAACCAACCGTGTTACATTTACGGTTGGGATAGACCTAGTCGTGTGTTTTTCTGATGACCCAAAAAAAATTGAATCGTTGTTACGGCTGGATATCCGGGCCGTGTATCTGGGTCACGGTTAGGACTCCAAACCGTATATCTGACATAAAGCAACAACTCTGGTATACGGCGTGGATTCATAGACGTAAGTATGACATGCCCCAAAACCTATAGGTTTATACTTACTTACGGCTTGGTCTACACACCGATTTCCTACCCTTAAATACAATAATTTCCTTTTGTACCACATCCTATCGGCTACTTTTTGAATTTTGAAAAATAAATTCGTTAATAGACTGATTTATAGAAGTTTCTACCTGTTCAACCACTTATTTATACTTGAAATATATCCACCTCCATATAACCTCCAAATCAAAATCACACCTTATACATCAATAATCTCCACCAAAACCCCTATAAACTCAATGTACTCAATTGATAAACCCAACTTTACTTTGGATGCAGACCTATCTCTTTGCAAAAATTTTGTACTATGTTATCCAAAGAGGGGAGAAGAACGAAGAAAAAGTGGTTTAGCCAGTCAATCGCATTGGAGTAAGATTTTTAAATTTTTTTGTATCTAAACAGGTAACACTAATAACCGTGATGGATTTGAACTGTATCTTCGATTTTCAGACATACGCAAAAAAGTGTAAGAATAAATGGCTTTACTTCGACTTTGCAAGCAACTTCGACTTAGAGGTGAAACTGATGATGAAGTCGTAGCTCAAGCTAATAAGGAATGGAGAAAATAAAAAGGTTATAATTTCAACTATGAAGCTCAATTCGCCATCATCAAAGACTTCTTGATACATCGTAAGGGATGTCATTAAAATCAACTTCGTAATGCGGATCTAGTAAGTATGCAATGGGTTGTATTGTGGTCTAATTAATGAAAGTATTATTACCTTTCAATCGTAGTATGTATTCATGTTGAAACTCTAAATTTCTCAACTTACATATTTATTTACAGACGGGAAAATTGCCTTATAAATATCTTAACCCAGCGTAATAGAGACTCAGGTGATTCTCGACCAAATAACGGCGGGAAGTTCTTCACTTCCTATTATGCTTATATACGGCTGGGAGTTCCTCAATTTCCAACCGTTATTGCGTTTTACGGCTGGTTCGACAGATTATCCCAGCCGTAAAACGTAAAAAAACTAAGATTTCCCCCGGATTTAAATCGATAAAATTGATATTGGGAGTTGATTATAAGGTTTTCTTGAGTATTGTGACGAATGGTTTCATCATTTTTCTTCAAAAATTTCCAAAGAAATTTCACCATAATCATCCTTCTCCATCTTCAAAATCAGAGAAAATCAACTTTTAAATTTCAAAAGATTAATCGTTTGATTAGTCTAATCCATTCACTAATACTGACTAATTGACTTAATCATTTTAATTAGCATTAATCAAATTGAGCATAGATTAGGTAGTACAAAAAATATCAGGATAAGGGGTTCTATAAATTATTATTTCATGACATTATGCAACCCCAAAAAACTTAGCCGTTTGCAGCCCCCAATAATAGGATTCTTATTTTGATTGCCCATATCAACTATAATCAGACCATTAGTTTACGAAGAATCCAACATCTTCCACACTATATATATATTTTTTTGAAGCATAATTCCACACTATATGATCTTATTTATGAGTTACATTTGGGTATTCTAAAAAAATAAAATAAAATAAACAACCGTGGTCAGGTTAGGTTGTTATATTACCGACCGTAAATATTTATGTGTGTTGATTTTTAATTATTAAAGTTGGGAATATTCAATAAATATTGAAAAAACAAATGTAAGATTAAGTTTATTTGAAATCAAACCCAACCGTAAATCCATTTAATTACTTCCAAAAATGTTGTAATTCAAGATTTTTACGGTTAGCTTATATGAGAATCGAATCCAACCGCAAAGCCATTTAAGGTTACAAACCTAACCATTTTAAGCGTACAATTTTATTTTATTTTTTATTTACGGTTAGGAATTCTTAGTTTCCCAACCGTAACAGCTTCAGAGAGCAAGTTTACGGTCAGGAAATTTAAAAAATATACCCTAAGTGAATCTGCAACTCTAATTTCCCCCCTTATTTCAACAAACATAACCCATTTCAAACACAAAAAAGAGAAAAAAAACTAGGTTTGTCGATCTAAAATAATTCGGTTAAGAAGAGAAGAACATGTAGACAACTGTAATTGAGATTTGAATGGTTTTCATTCGGAAAAAAAAAAATTGGTTGGGGACAGAAAGAGGAGAAGAATAATTGAGATAAAATTAGGATTTAGTTTTAGATATTAGGTTTTCAAAGATGGAAGGGTAATCTAGACTTTTTAAACGTCTTTTGGACACCCCCCCCCCCACCCCTAACCAAATAACTGGACGTTAAGATCATGTGGTAAGTCCTTTTAGTGTTTCCATAATCCCTTATATGAGGTTCCATAAGAAGAACACTGAAAAGGAGAGGATGCCAAGTACATCACCAACTTTTTTGTTCGGCAACTTGTATGGACAATACCTAATACAATTGCAAGTAGACCAACTCAATGATCCTTGACAATATGTATATAAAATTTATATCTCTATCTCTTCTCAATCAGATACTCTATACAATGGAGTCTGTGAACCTGATTGTTAAGAGGAGTACTTGGACGATCTCAAAAATCAATATCCAAGATCAATCTAGTTGTATCTAATATATTTAGATCTCAATTATTTCAAGTATGAAACTTGTTATCTATCTTTCAAGATACGAATTCTAGAAAAAACAAGTCTCGTAATTGATCTTAATCATATGGATGTATCTACGAGAATTAAATACATATTACTTGTGTAAATATTATTATAAAGATAAACAATATAACGCAGCAAAGGAAAAACACAAGACACCAGAAGTTTTCTTAACGATGAAACTACAACTGCAAAAAAATACCCAAGGATCTCGTCCAAGTTTGAATACCAAACTGTATAAATCCGCTACAGACACTAGCCTACTATCGTACTTTAGATTGGAATGTAGTTGAGACCGAATACCTCTCCGTGCAATTCAGTTACTGTCGCGCTCCTTACATCTCTTGAACCTCGCCAGGCTTTACACAATCGATTCCCTTAGCTAACGTTCTTTACAGCCTAAGAGTTACTTCAACCTAATTAAAGACTTTTGATACTAATCTACCTCTAACAGATAAGCTTATTTGATTTCCTTTTAGATCAAAGATCAATGCTTGAATATTTGTTTGCAATAAACAAAGCTTGTAAACCTCACAAATCTGGAACACTTACACTCAGTGAGAATCCTAGATTTTACCTACCTCTCAAGAACACTCGTGAATTAATCAATTAAGAATAATTTTCAGATAGCTATCTTGAGAAATCACAAGGTCTGAGACAAATAGAACTTTGTGATTTGTATTTATCTTGCCTGAAAGAGATTACAAAAACATTGGTAACAGAAAAGCAAGATCAGGATACACAAATTATCAAGGTAAAGATAGCCGGACCTGGCTTCACGAATCCCAAGTGAAGTCTTTAAGTCGTATACTTAATTATGTTTCTTAGAGAAAACCTAAGTCAATAGAGGATAACTCTAGCAAACAACTATCACACAAAGTATCAGGGATTGAATCACCCAGTTGAATGAGTGTCTCTATTTATAAATGTTCAAGATTGAGGGTTTCTTAGAATTCAAGCTAAGATAACTAGAGATTCAAGAAAACACTTTTTTTGTATGGATGAAACTCTTATTAGGGTTACAAGTAATCATGTGAGAAGTTTGTCTTGAAAAAATATACACACTGATCCAGGTATGTGAACCGTGTATAATGATAGTTCTTGGCAAATATGTCTTTCGAACTAATAAGCAATATCGTGTTCATTTAAACACTTAAAACTTTAATCATGATCCACATACACAAGGTGTTTTAGTGATCATAGATGTCTTAAAGGTATTTATGAGAGTCACATAAATCCTAAACATATTTTTTTTAAAAATAAATCTTTTAGCATCCGCTAATATTCACTAGGACCGTTGGTGAAACGGTTCTTGAAACGTTAGGTAGTTCATGAATTCAGGTCCTACAGTTCGTGAACCGTTCAGCGACTCGTGAATTCAGATGTCAAAGGTTCGTGAACTAGGTTCACCAACTTTTGCCTTTTCACCAATTTCAGATCATCACAGTTCCTGAACCGAGTTGGTGAACAGTTCCATCCTGAACTTTCCGGTTTGGGGATTGTTTCACCAACCTTCCTGTATTCCAGAAACTCAAATATTTATGGTTTGCGAAATGATTCACCAACCTACCCTGAGTCCAAATTGCAGTATTTCTGAATTTCTCTCTTTGATGTTTGAAACCTTCCGAAATGCCATATATATAAATATAATTGCTTGGGAAATTTTCAAATGATCCATATGACACAAAAATAGTTTTTTGTACAGTATATTGTTTCAAACTAAAATTGCTTAAGACCAATGAACATCCATTGCTTGAATCGTATTTCGAGATGTTTAACAAAACAAGCTTGGCTCGAAATTTCTTTTTTGTGATAGAACTACTAGAAGTTATACGACATAGTCTCATAAAGATGAAATGGTAAAGATTGTGAGTAAATAGAATGGTCTAGTCTTCACATACCTTGTTGATTAAGTTCTCCAAATGTCTTCGTCGATCTTCAATCTTCAAGGGTTATAATTCAGTGATGTCTGATACTCAACTACGAACTTCTATACCTATTCTGATACTTGACTGAGTATACTAGAAATCAAGATATAATTTTGTTCATGTAACATTGACAACAAGCTTGAGAGTTCGACCGAGCAATGCTCTAACAAACACCATGCCTTTTCTGGGTTTAATAATCGAATAAATGAGAAGATGGTTTGATTATCAGATGACCGTGGTAACTACTGTTATAATTGGCTTACAACATAGATGATAAGAACCCCAAATAAAATCCAAACTCTTTCATAAAAGCATTTAGAACACGTTATAATTGTCAAATTTCTCAATGCAATGGAGGAAAAAGAACACTCGGAAGTCGGAACAAATCCTTGCCAATCCCGAGAAAGAGGTTGAGATTGAAAAAGTGGGGGTCTAACAACCACACCCAATATTTCGCTTTAAAATCTGTATGGACTAACTCCAATATACTTTCAATAGAATCAACTAGACAGTCAGACTCAATCTTAAGAAAAGTATATCAACGAGTTATATCTCAATTTCTCAATTCAATCCGCAATCAAACAAATAGGAATTTGCGAGCCCGATTGAATAATAGAAATAACTTGGACGGTATCACAAACTAATATCCAAGTGTCAATCAATTCAATCAACAACCCAAAGGCCAGATTCAAGAACTGATTGAACTTAACGCACAACCTGTGATATTTCTATTATATGACAAAATATAATGCGGAAAAGAAATAACACAGACACCAGAAATTTTGTTGACGAGGAAACTGCAAATGCAGAAAAACCCCGGGACCTAGTCCAGATTTGAACACCACACTGTATTAAGCCGCTACGGACACTAGCCTACTCCAAGTTAACTTCGGACTGGAATGTAGTTGAGCTCTAACCAATCTCACACTAATCAAGGTACAGTTGCGCTTCTTACGTCTCTGAATCCCAGCAGGACTCTACGCACTTGATTCCCTTAGCTGATCTCACCCAAAACTAAGAGTTGCTACGACCCAGAGTCGAAGATTTGATAAACCAATTTGTCTCACACAGAAAAGTCTATTATATAGATAAATCTGTCTCCCACAGATAAACCTATGAGTTTTGTTCCGTCTTTTCATAAATCAAGGTGAACATGAACCAATTGATATACCAGACTTATATTCTTGAAGAACAACCTAGAAATATCAATCACCTGACAATAATCTTAATCATATGGTAGCGAAACAAGATATTGTGGAATCACAAACGATGAGACGAAGATGTTTGTGACTACTTAATTTTTATCTTGCCTATCGAAGATTAAATCTCAAGCAAATCTTAGAGAAGATAGTACTCAATGACGATAGAAAACAGCAAGATCAGAACACGCAACTACAGGGAAAATAGTTGGGTCTGGCTTCACAATCTCAATGAAGTCTTCAAGTCGTTAACCTACAGGGTTTCGTGAAAAACCTAAGGTTAGAAAATAATCGACTCTAGTCGCATCTAGTATCACATAGGAGGTGTAGGTATTAGGTTTCCCATTTGCTATAGTTCTCCTTTATATAATCTTCAAATTAGGGTTTGCAATCAATCCTACCTTGGTAACAAAGCATTCAATATTCACCGTTAGATGAAAACCTGATTAGACTCAAGCTAATATTTTTCAACCGTTAGATCGAACTTAGCTTGTTACACACAAATGAAAAGTGACTTCATTTAGATATGAGTAACCGTACCTAAACATGTGCACCTTGTTGGTTTAATAATAGTTAACCGAAGTTAGCCATATGAACACTTTCGTATCAACCATATTCATCTTAACCATAACTAGTTCAAATGACTCAATGAAACTAGTTCTAGAGTTGTTCAATTGTTTATATTCTCATAGAAGTATACAAGACACAATTGAAGCAAAATTGATTTTGATTCACATGAATTAATTCATGAATATTATAGCCATGGTTTGCAAAAGATTGCATTCCTTATTATATAAATGTATTAGTTCATGAACAAACCGATTTTAGAACATAACCTACTCAAGTATGCAAACGGGTACGCATACCTTCCAAACTCAGCAGAAATTCTGAAACCTGAACCTCACGCCAGTACGCATACTGATATGCGTACAAGGTTCCTGGATTTTCATTAAACCAACCAGTACGCATACGAATATGCATACTATGGTTCCCGTACTTGGATTACATATATGCAAGTACGCATACTATGCTTTATCCAATCATGGTCAAGTGTTCTAAACTACATTTCAATCATTGAAATATTTTCGGAAGACGGGAATAGCTATCTCACACAAACTATTAGCTTCGAAGAAATTTTCAAGTGATCGAATGATCAATACGAAACATTCTGAGTCTACATCAAATGATTGTCTCACACAAATCATGTAAGATGTTACCAGGCGATTTTCACATTATCATCTTTTGACTTTCGTCGAGAATATAAGATGAACTTGGTTAAAGCGAAAGCTTACCAGCACATATTTAGAGAAATATGTAAGCGAGTTAAACTCAACTCGAAATATCAAATGTGTATAATTGAAGTCTATATAACTATACGACTTTTGTCTCAAATAGGAGATAGAGTAGATAGACTTTTGAGTGATAGATGAGTTCAAGTCTCCACATACCTTTTGTTGATGAAGTTCCACAAGCTCCCCTTAGTAGTTTTTTTTCTTCAATCGATAAACGACGTGAAGTCTAAAGCTCAACTATACTTTCTATCCTAATCTGAGACTTAGCTATAAGTAGACTAGAAATCAAGACTTATAGTTTTGGCAACTAAACTTGACAACAAGCTTGAGATAGCAACGCTTGCGAGTTTGACCGAGCAGTGCTCTAACAATCTCCCCCTTTGTCAATTTTAGTGACAAAACTATCAATACATATGGAATACAAAATAAATAAACCTTTTATCTCTCAATCCAAATGCTTGATTTCCTTGGTTCTTCAACATTACTCGAAATATTTGTCACTTCAAAGTACTCGAGTGATTCTGAATGTGTTTAACTCAGCATCATAGTTGTTGAAGATCCGTAGCTATAACAATGAGACAACAGTTGCTCTCAATCATTGTTATACAGTGTCATAGTATTATCACACATCATCAAAGTCCAATTATATCACAACTTTGACAACAATACTATGGTGATATGTATCACTCCCCCTTAGTCAATACTTCATCTCACATGAAAACCACTTCCCCTTACATAATGATCTGTTAACCATATGTATTTGTAGTGTGAACTACACATTAGTTCTCCCCCTTTTTGTCAATAAAAATTGGTAAATGTACGAAAACTAGTGGGATCCTAATGAAATTTCCATAGAGATACTTCACGACCAAAAGAGAACAGCATATCAACTTTGTTTCGGTGATTTCACATAGTCGAAACTAGTGTATTCATCAAGGAGTTAATAGAGATACGAGAAAACTCCTATAATATTCCACAGCCTCACTCCCCACAAAGATTTGGCAATTAGGAACAAGTTCAATTAAGAACTCTCCCCCATAAAATGTCATTCCCGAAAGAACAACAAGAGCGACCTTACTTTCACAAGAAAAGAAGGATTTCTTTGGATATTAACAAATCACATGAAACATGAATTTGTATCCGAAATACTCAACTAAATTAAACACAAGAGAACCCATGATTAATTTAATCGGAAATGCTCACATAAGAGAACTTACAGAGCTACACAATATTTACACAAAGATGTGGATCAGGGAAAGACCAATACTGCATAATATTCAAAGATTAATTCTATTTTTCCTCAATATTTGCATAGAGACATGTAATAGACTTAATCTTTGTAAACAAAAGTTCATCCTATCTTCCATCAATATTTGCATAATGACATAATAGGCCTAACTTTGTTTGTCAAAAGTCCATTCAATCTTTTATCAATATTTGCATAATGACATATGAAAGACTTAACTTTTTACAAATATGGGACAATCATAGTTCACGGACGTAAACACACATATCCCATAACAAATTGCAATATATGAAACCATAAAGATTAATACTGCAAAAATCATCTTCCAAATAAACTTTATAATTTAAATAAATAAATCTAAAAGCATTGCAAGATGAAAGAAATAGTTATATGTACTCACAATAATTGCTATTCCAAACCCTAGTTATCCTTCTTAAAACACAAGAATAAATTCTCATAAGAAGTTTCCTAGACATTAAGGCCTCTAAAAAATTCTTTGTCGTCAACAACCATGGGAACATAAGGTTTATGAAGAAAGAAGTCAATTCCAACAAACCTTCTAGACTGATGCCGAACCAGGGCCTTCTCAATTTCAAGAGTCCTAAAAACAATAGCCTTATTTCCTGAATCTCCTTTCTTGTTTCCTTCAACTCTTCAAGAACCCCAGAAAGTTTCTGTAGATTAAAAGGAACGTATCTTGGTTTCCTCACATTCCTCCTTTTTCTTTTCAAGGTTGAAGGTACGGGAGATTTATCTTTTTCCTTCATGAATGATGGCTTAACAATCATATTAACATCTTTTCCATCAGAAGACATAATGCTTGGATTCTCCATACCAGTATGAGATTTTGAGAGGAATTCATAAATCAGACTCAACAAGCAATCTTGTGATAAAAAGAGTTTTCAGAGAAGGAAAAAAGAATGTAGGGTTACGAAAACTTTATACACTAAAGGATTCACGTACACACAACTCACAACCCTAAAGAAGGCATAATTGTCGATTTTAACCCTCTTTTATTGATCAAACAGAGTAAGGTCCTTTCAATATCAATTTAGATATGAAAAGATGGAAGAATTCCAAAAAAGGTGAAAACAAGACCAAAAAGAAGAAATATGAAGAAAAAAACTTTTCTCTTTTCCTAAAGCCTGAAGTGTGCAAACCCTTGTCTCTTTTTGAACCAGGCACATGAGACAAGATACACAACCAACACATTTAAGTTGTGCTGGGGTGAACAGTAATCTTTCCACCATAACCTTCTTGAATGGAATTCTTAGAACCCTGTTTCACAGACTGTTTAGACCGAATTTTTTTCTCTAATGGTCTAATTTTTATCTTTGGAAATTAATTTCTTTGAAGAAGAGATGAGATTACATACCTTAGACGACTTCTGAACAAGTTAAGTTTGAGCTTGTTTGCTAATCGATTTGCTCTTCGTTGAAGTTTGTTGACATATATTATCTTATGTTTGTACTTGAAACATTTGGAGAGTTCATGACCCTTTAGAGTACAATAAGAACATGTCAATATGGAGGATGATTCAGACGTCATAGCTGTGCAGGATGCTAGACAAACGGTAGAACCTGAAAAATTAAAGATAGAATTTCTAGTAGACAAAGAAAAATCCATTTTATCCTCCAAGATGGTTGAAGTTTCTTCCGGAAGACTATCGAGATTGATGCACGTATTGCTACAATTATCAAAATCAACATTTTCACAAAGGAGTGCAACACTTGATTTTCGTCTTCATTAGAATCGTAGTGATCAGACATTTCATCAAGAGTTGCAGCAAGTCCTTTCTTTACAGTGTATTTTCTACGATTTGGACACTCATTTGCAAAATGACCAAATCCTTTACACTTGAAGCACTGTGGCATATCCTCATAATCAGTATCGTCAGCATCCTTGTTTTTAGGAAGAACATGTGTTAGGGCATTGCTTGGTTGAACCCACTAGCGTTGGTATGTCAAGTCAGTTCTCAATTTTAGTTGCCAAAATGCATTCTTGATTTAGCATACTTTCGGACTATATTAGGTCTAAGAAGTTGAATCGAAGCTATCCTTAAAGGATGAAGATTGAAGACTACAAGAAGACATCAACAAGTACTTCATCAACAAAGGTATGTGATTGTTTCATTTGGATTCTTGTTCAATTCTACCTTTCTAATCTATCGAGATATATGCTCACTCTATGGAACAATTTCTATGACGGTAAATGTACATTTATGTATATATACTTGAGGTTATTTGATTCATGACTTTTGTGATAATAACCTCTATCCCTATAGAGGATCTCATGTTATAGTGAATGAGCTTACGAATTCAACGAGCCAATAATCACTCAATTCCGAGTTATAACGATGAAGTTATGAGTGATTTATTAAAGTAACAATTATAAGTGTTGTTGTAATTGTTACAGTTCGTTAGTAGGAAATAATCCATGGACTGTCTGTAACGGTTCACGGACTTGGGCCGAATTACGTGACTAAAAGGCATTTTTGGTCAAGTTGGTGATGTTTCCTTATCTAGGCAAGATGGGTATTACTCCAAACATCTTTGATTACCATATTAAAGTGTTTGTGATTCCTTCCTAATTAATTTGTGATTTATTCAAATAAATACAATTTTGCTAAATTAATTATTTATTTAATTATTTTGGCAAGAGTTCTAACTTAGGAAAGACTCCCAAAATTAGGAGAGTCTTGAAAAAGGAAAATAGCTATGCTTAGCTTTCAAGCTACCTTTCACTATAAATAAAGGGTTCGTGAGTGCTACACGTTTTCATCCCCTTTGGAAAATTGGCGTAAAGCTCATAAGGTTGTTTTCCATGTCTTCTGTTCTTCGTGAACAAGAGTGAGATAAAAGTCTTTGTATTGGGGATCACAAAGCCGAGTTGGATTAATCTTCGTGATTGATTATACAACTTGTCATCTATGTTTGTCACCTATTGACTATTCTAAGGTTTTCTCTTCTGATATAAAACCATTAAAGAGTTTTTGATCATAAACCCTAGGTTTTGATAGATTTCAGTTTCCAATCGTATACCAACACTTGTTAGTCGAAATGGGAAGCTAGAAAGAAAACTTCGATTAAGGTATCTCGTAAAATCCTTAAGAAGTTTTAAACAAGATATCTCTAGATTTATTCAAGTTGTTCTTGTTGTAGGATTATTAAGGTTTTCTTAACTTGGAAATTGATCTTCGGAATCGCCCAAGTTCATTTACGAAAATCAGGTTCACGGACTCCTTGTGTGTACGTATACTGATTGTAAGTTAAAACCCTAAACTACAAGTTTGTTTTGATATTACTTTTACCTAGTAATTGTTTTTATCAAAATAAACACAAGATTTCAAAAACCTTGATTCACATCTAAAGGGAAATCAAACCGGTGTTTTGTGCAAAAAAAAATATCGAATCGTATCAATCGTGTTGTTGTATCTTCTAAAGAGAGCTTTGGGTTCTGCTAGAAGATTTACAAGAAGAATTCCTAAAGACAATCGATGTTGTGCTAGGAGTTCTATTTATGCTGAAGCAGGTATTACATCTAGTCCGAATAGGTAGTAGGAAATTGGGGTAACAGCTTATAATCAGTGTGTGTTTATTCTGGACTAGGTCCCGGGGTTTTTCTGCATTTTCGGTTTCCTCGTTAACAAAATTTCTGGTGTCTGTGTTATTTCTTTTCCGCATTATATTGTTTATCTTTATGATTAAAATATCACAGGTTGTGCGTAAGTTCAATCAATTGGGAATCCAACCTTTGGTTGTTGATTAAATTGATTGACACTTGGATATTGGTTTTTGATACCGTCCAAGTTATTTCTTATATTCAATTGGGCTCGCGAATTCCTTTTTGTTTGATTGCCGATTGAATTAAGAAATTGAGATATAACTCTTTGATATACTTTTCTTAAGATTGAGTCTGACTGTCTAGTTGATTCTCTTGAAAGTATATTGGAGTTAGTCCATACAGATTTCCAAATGAATTATTGGATGTGGTTGTTGACCCCCGCTTTTTCAACATGATTATGAGGTTTAACTGATGACTTAGGTTTATCTCTAGTGAATCGTTTACTTCTCTTCAAAAGAAGATCTCTAAACTGTCTTGTGATCAAGGAGACTGACTTGTCAAGATCTTCATCAGATGAATCAGTCTCAGAAGGATCATCTTCAGAGATTCCAACACTTTTACTTTTATCAAGTAATATAGTGTTCTTTTGTGCTTTGAAAGCAATATCCTTTCCAGATTTGGATACATGCTCATGATCAAATATCTTTAACTTCCCAACGAGAGTATTTCTGGAAAGCACATCAAGGTTATTTCCTTCAACGATGGCATGTTTCTTAGAATCGTATCAAGATGGCAATGATATGAGAATTTTCATCACAATGTCCTTTTCAGGAATAGTCTTACCCAACGCAAAAGATCCATTAACAATTTCAGACACTTTGTGATTAAACTCATCAAATGAATCTTCATCTGCCATACGAAGGTTTTCCCAATAAGAAATTAGGTTTTGAAGCCTAGCTTCTTTTTCACAGGTATTCCCTTCAAATACGGTTTCTAAGATATCCCAAGCATCTTTAGACCGAGTACACGTAGTCACATGGTGCTGAAGATCTGGGGTAATGGAATGGATGATTGCATTCAATCTGTTAGAATTTTTCTTCAGTAAAAATCTCGACAACATCATAATCACCAATATCCTTTGGAACAGTTACAGTGCCAATTGTAACAACCAGAGGATCATATCCATTAACAACGTAAACCCATGATTGAAAATCACGCGCTTGAAGAAACGAACGCATAGCAATTTTCTACCATAAGTAATTCGAGCCATCGAAGACTGGCGGTACATTTATAGAGATAACACTTCTGTCCATAGAGTCAAATCGCCACAAACACAGACTTATAAGGTCTTGAACGTGTTTGCCTGCTCTGTTACCAATTGAAAAAGCGGAGGTCTAACAACCACACCCAACATTTCGCTTAGCAATCTGTATGGACTAACTCCAACATACTTTCAAGAGAATCAACTAGACAGTCAGACTCAATCTTAAGAAAAGTATATCAACGAGTTATATCTCAATTTCTAAATTCAATCCGCAATCAAACAAATAGGAATTTGCAATCCCGATTGAATAATAGAAATAACTTGGACGGTATCACAAACCAATATCCAAGTGTCAATCAATTCAATCAACAACCCAAAGGACGGATTCAAGAACTGATTGAACTTGACGCACAACCTGTGATATTTCTAAAATATAACAAAATATAATTCGGAAAAGAAATAACATAGACACCAGAAATTTTGTTGACGAGGAAACTGCAAATGCATAAAAACCCCGGGACCTAGTCCAGATTTGAACACCACACTGTATTAATCCGCTACAGACACTAGCCTACTCCAAGTTAACTTCAGACTGGAATGTAGTTGAGCCCTAACAAATCTCACACTGATCAAGGTACAGTTGCGCTCTTGTTTGTGGGTGAAAACTGTTTCTGCCGATTTTGGGTGTGTGGATGAGAAACGAATCTAAACCCTAAATAATGCACTGCACGGGAGTACTTTTGATTCGAGAGATCAATCTGTACAATCCTGGCCTAAACCAAGAAATGACCGTCCCAGGTAGGGCTGTCAATGGATAACCGATTATTCGATATCCGTATGAGTCCGTCCGAATCGTTAGGATATTATCCGAAATTTCGGATAACAGATATCGGATACAAATACCTTATCGGATATTCTTACTTTAACGAAATGGATATAGAAAAGGCATTATCCTATAGGATAATATCCGATATCCGTTAAAGAATGCATATGCAAATTTTTTTATATTTTTTTTTGGAGTAATATATTTAGTTGTTAGCTTGGTAGTATGTGAAGAGTGGTAGAAATAAAAATATTATGGAAGAACAAAAACACAACTAGTTTTGTTGGTTGTGATTGCGGAGAATTTTTCAATATTGATGGAGAAGATTTGAGTGTTGTTTAAATATAATTAATATAATAATTTTAAAGTCAAATTTGTGCATTTGATCAAGGTATTTGGTTTTGTTTAGTCGAATTTCCTTAGGGTTCCTTTGATTTTTTTTGTAATTTATGAAATTAGAGAAAGACTAAAAAAGAACTTAAATTATTTTTATTATAATGAATTACTATCGGATATTACCGGATATTATCGGATAACCGACATTATTATCGAAACGGATAACGGAAATATTTTTGAATATCTGTTGGATATTATAGGATATCCGGTAATCTTATCGGTAACGGATATGGTAGAGGCCATATCCGTTTCGATAGCTACCGTTGACAGGCCTAGTCCCAGGCTTGCTTCGGTCACAAAGTGAATGAGAAGGGTTGGTCTTAGGGAGGGAATCGAAGAGAGTGTTGAGACCAGAATGGTTAATTCTGAAGATATGGCTTGTTTTATGACTTGCATCAGAAAGCGGAACTGGCTTGCAGAGTGAAAAGCTGTCAGTTCTTGGTGATTTCTGGATACTATGTTGTTGCCGACCAAAAACTTGTTGTTTGGTGGAAATAGGTGAAGCCTATTTATACAAGTCATATTTAAACGTACCCTGGTCTCGTAGGAAGTGGGAACGATTGGGTGATGGAAGAGTGAAGTAACGTATAATCGTCAGAAACCCATGCTTCCATGATGAAGGAAGTGGATCCGTTTACACCTGTTACTTCTTGCCACCACTAATTTTCCCGCTTCATGACATTTTCTTATAATGCGCGTATTGCACGCCGCACGATGTAAACCGCCAGACCAATACCCTGATGAGTATCCCCCAGTTTGTGACATGTTTGATGTCTCGAGTGTTTTCGTGGAAACGTGTAGCATTTTGCTACGTGTGGCAAGTTAAAATCAAAAGGCTTGTCGCAGGAAAATAGCATGTGATGCTATTAGGGCTCGTCTTGGCTGGTCGCCTAAAACTTGCCACAAGTCTGTTAGTTCGATGGCGAACTTCGATGGTTGAGATCGCATCTCATGAGGAAGGGTAGCCGTTGATTATGGCTACCTTGTGTTGGTGCCTGATAATGGCGCAGTGGCGTTTTGGTGTACGCCAGTGGCAATGTCGCATGGCTAGCATGGCTCGTGCATGCCAGTGGCCACGGTGGTGCAAGTGGCGCCCGGCTTAGCCATGGCCACTAGATTTAGGCGGTTGGTCGCCTAAAACTTGCCACAAGCCTGTCAGCTCGGTGTCAGACTTGGATGGCTGAGATTGCATCTCATGAGGAAGGGTAGCCATCGATTATGGATACCTTATGTTGGCGCCTGATAATGGTACAGTGGTGCCTTTAGGGCACGCCAGTGGCATTGCGGCATGGCTGGCATAGTTCGTGCATGCCAGTGGCGTGGTGGAGTGGCTGGCATAGTTTGTGCATGCCAGCGACACGGTGTAAGTGGCGCCTGGCGTAGCCATGGCCACTGAAATTTTGGCACATTGGTGTTAGACTCAAACGTGGTGTGGCAACATCGGTTTTAATGGCCACATTGATCCCCATGTTCTGTGGAACATTGTTCGGCTCGGTTGGTGTGGCAACTTTGCCTAAATTAGGGTTTGGCATGTCGAAACCCTAATTAGCATATATGGCATGTAGCATGCGGTAGGTGGCCGAGTCATGGAATTTTATACAAACGATGTCAGAGTCATGACGGAGGAGTCATAGGCAGGCCACCATGTAGAAACGGCCACATGAACAAATATTTCCACGAGTGGCCATGGTGTGGCGCCTTTTTTAGGGTTTCCTAAATCTGTACGGCTGGCGGCATATTGCGGGCCCGAGGTGACATAGTTTTGTGCCACGATTAGAAATTAGGGTTTCATCCACCGCCACTAGAGCGTGGCCGCGCCTAGGTTTCAGGCTAGCCAAATTGAAGTCTGTTGTGAAGTTGGTCATGCACGGAGAGTGGGTTGGCAAGTTTTAGCATGCTATCGCGGTAAGTGGCGCGTTTGGCATGTGCACTTGGCATACCTGTTTGGCGTGTGTGATTGGCATGTTTGGCATGCCGTTTGGCATGTGCGCCTGACATGTTTGTTTTTGGCATGTTTGGCATGCCGTTAGTATGCTGGCATGGTTTTGGTAAGCCAACTTAGTATGCCGACCTCTTGACATAATTTCCACCTCTTTTAAGGCTGTGGCAGGTTTAGGGCAACCTGATTGGTCAATGAAAGTAGGGAGCCGGCCAAGCATGGGCGTGGCTACCCTTTTAGTGCGCGTGGCAGGTTTTATGCGACCTGATTGGTCGATGGGGAATAGGGCCGGCAAGTATGGGCCCAACCACAAGTCGTGGGAGTCTGGAAGGTTTAAGGCGACCTTATTGGCCGACAAAGGAGTAGGGTCGGTTAGGTAACATGGGGCGTGGCCAAATGGCACCGACTGGCCTGTGGTGTGGCCACGCTTCCTCTCATTGTTGCTCCTTCTCCGCGGCACCACTACTCTTTGTTTTCTGATTTTGGGCAAGACTCTGCACCTATTAATCCACGGTGGATCAATTGCTTAGTTGCTTAAGCGTAATTTCGACCAACGGGGTCTAATATACTGCGCAGGGCGCAAAAACCCTAATTTTGCAAATTAGTCAGGTTCATGAGTTTTTTGTGAGTTATCACAAAATTAATTGGATATTGTGTGTTGCCACAAAATTCCTTATTTACAGAGTGCAGTGTGCTTTCTGTCTGCGCGTTTTGTGCAATGGCCTTAACTTGGTACTTGGAAATCCGTGCTACTCTGCTGCGAGTGAACAAATCCGTCATGCTGTACCGATATTAAGGGTTCTGCCGGGGAACATAACACAGGAAAAGTACTCAGTGAATCTTATATTAATAAGTAATATAGTCAGGGTGCCGAAATTTACAGAACATCTAGGATGGTTGCTAGATGCGGCAGTCTAGATAAATTTCATGTAAATATACTGAACGGCTCAACAAATATGCCAGTGCAGAGGTTAACACTCATGGCTCTGTTTCCTTACAGAGTGACGTCACATCAGATGCAAGGTTTTATAATTTTAACCCTAAGCTAGAAACCACCATCAACATTAAGTCCCCTGCTTAGCTCGGAACAGTGGCATTGTTGCGGGTAAGCATGAGATGGTGACAGACAAGGATAAAATCGAAACGGCAAGTCATGAAGAGATTGTCAGGAAGATTTGGATAACCTTTGGCAGGAGGCATGAGTAGTCTGTGATACTTGTGTTGGCATAGTTCTGGCTTGGCCACAGGGTGTTGATGCCATGGAGTGTTAGCGCAGTGATCCTTAACACAAAGATGAGTGTTGAGGTGGTGAAGCCGTCAGCACTATGACAACAGCAGTGAGTGTTGAGGAGTTTGAACGTCTCAACACTAGGAGGAAAGATGTGTTGAGGCAGTATGCCTAACAACATAGTGGTGAGTGTTGAGGAATTTGCAATCTCAACACTAAGGAAAAGATATGTGTTGAGGCAGTTTTCCTGGCAACACAGTGGTGAGTGTTGAGGAAATTTCCACGTCTCAACACTAAGGAAAATATGTGTTGAGGCAGTTTGCCTGGCAACACGGATGATGAGTGTTGAGGAAATTTCCACGTCTCAACACTAAGGAAAAATATGTGTTGAGGCAGTTTGCCTGGCAACACGGATGGTGAGTGTTGAGGAGTTTGAATGTCTCAACACTAAGAGGAAAAATGTCTTGAGGCAGTTTGCCTGGTAACACAGTGGTGAGTGTTGAGGAGTTTGAACGTCTCAACACTAAGAGGAAAAATGTGTTGAAGCAGTTTACCTGGCAACACAGTGGTGAGTGTTGAGGAATTTACACGTCTCAACACAAAGAGGAAACGGTGTGTTGAGGAAGCATGCCTGGAAACACAGTAGTGAGTGTTGAGGAATTTTTACACGTCTTAACACTAAGAGGAAGTATGTGTTGAGGAAGCATGCCTAGAAACACAGTAGTGAGTGTTGAGGAATTTACACGTCTCAACACTAAGTGGAAAGGTGTGTTCTGGCAGCATGCCTGGCAACACAGTAGTGAGTGTTGAGGAATTTACACGTCTTAACACTAAGAGGAAAGGTGTGTTGTGGCAGCATGCCTGGCAACACAGTAGTGAGTGTTGAGGAATTTACACGTCTCAACACTAAGAGGAAAGGTGTGTTGTGGCAGCATGCCTGGCAACACAGTAGTGAGTGTTAAGGAATTTACACGTCTCAACACTAAGAGAAAAAAATGTGTTGAGGCAGTATGCCTGACAACACAATAGTGGTGTTGAGGAATTTGCACGTCTCAACACCAAGAGGAGTGTGTGTTGAGGCAGCATGCATGACAACACAGTAGTGAGTGTTGAGGAATTTACACGTCTCAACACGAAGAGGAAAGGTGTGTTGAGGCAGCATGCGTGGCAACACAGTAGTGAGTGTTGAGGAATTTACACGTCTTAACACTAAAAGAAAGGATGTGTTGAGGAATCATGCCTAGCAATACAGTAGTGAGTGTTGAGGAATTTACACGTCTCAACACTAAAAGAAAGGATGTGTTGAGGAAGCATGCCTAGCAATACAATAGTGAGTGTTGAGGAATTTACACGTCTCAACACTAAGAGGAAGGATGTGTTGAGAAAGCATGCCTAGCAACACAGTAGTGAGTGTTAAGGAATTTACGCGTCTCAACACTAAGAGAAAGGATGTGTTGAGGAAGCATGCCTAGCAACACAGTAGTGAGTGTTGAGGAATTTACACGTCTCAACACTGAGAGGAAAGGATGTATTGAGGAAGCATGCCTAGCAACACAGTAGTGAGTGTTGAGGTATTTACACGTCTCAACACTAAGAGATTTAAAACTTATTTGATATGCCTAATAGATATAAAACATTAGTTTAAGGATAGTTACTTAGCTATGTCTCCGCTAGGCATGTCCTTCGCGCATGACTGGGCTTTAGGTGTATCAGTCTCTCCCGTGAGTAAGCAGCGTGAAAAAAGTCCTCATGTGTAATTATCCTGAGCTTATTTCCTCGTGGAAGATGTGCTTCCATTGCATTCACTGGTAAGGCGGTGACTGCGTTTAAACTTCTAAACCTGAAGGAGGCTTCAGTCCCCAAGTGTAGCTTACTTTGATTGTACCACCTTGAACCCACGCCTCTATGATTTGATACAAGTTTATCATACTCTCCTGGATGGGATGCTTGGAACATCACATGGACGAAATATTCTTTGTAGTAGTTTCTGTTATGGTGAAGCTCAGACGAGCAGCAGCGGTTCTTGGCAGCAGCTGTGATCAGAAGAGGTTTGGGTGGCTGCGATCATAATCCTTGACAGGGAGGAGTGGAGGATACTGGAACGAACCTTGGTAGGAAGGAGTGGCGGCTACTGGAGAGAACGTTGAAGCAGCTTCTGGAGCGAAACGTTGAAGAGGAGCGGCTTCTGGAGGTGAGACATTGAAGCGGCTCCTGGAGCGAAACGTTGAAGTGGAGCGGCTTCCGGGGAGAACGTTGAAGCGTCCCCTGGAGTGAAACGTGGAAGCGGAGCGGCTTCTGGAGAGAAATGTTGAAGAGGAGCGGCTTCTGGAGGTGATACATTGAAGCGGCTCCTGGAGTGAAACGTTGAAGAGGAGAGTCTTCTGGGGAGAACGTTGAAGCGGCCCCTGGAGTGAAACATGGAAGGTGAGCGGAATCTGGAGAGAAACGTTGAAGAGGAGCGACTTCTGGAGGTGAGACGTTGAAGCGGCTCCTGGAGAGAAACGTTAAAGCGGAGCGGCTTCTGGGGAGAACGTTGAAGCATCTCCTGGAGTGAAACATGGAAGCGGAGCGGATTCTGGAGCGAAATGTTGAAGCGGAGCGGTTCTGGAAGCGAAACGTTGAAGCGGAACGGCTTCTGGAGCGAAAAGTTGAAGCGGCTCCTGGAGCGAAAAGTTTGAAGCGCCAACGCAACACGGATGAGAGCTTGAAAATATATCTCACCGCTGTACCTTGGAAAAATAAAAAAAATCTCACACACATGCTCCTTCATAGATTACATGGTTTTGTGAACAGAGTCCCCAGAAAGCATTAATGCAAAACTCCACCAATTGATGTTCGGTCACATTTGGTTTATGATAATCTAACGCCCGAATTCTGAATCCCTTGACTAATCATTCAGATGTTCATTGTTTTGCTCCTTTTGAGTTATGGCCATGTCCGTCTGAGCCTTAGAAAAACTTCTTGTATTTCCATCAAATCAGCAATGGTAATAGGGGTTGGCTTCCTCTGGCTCCTCCGGTCTCTCATCCTGATGGTGGAGTGACAATAGATCTAGTGACGACTGAGAGCGTCACACTTGAAGAAACTATGGGGGTGGCGGCAGCGGCTCTGGCTATGGTGATCGGAGGTCTAACGCCTGAGGGGACGTTTCCTAAGTCGCTGGTGTTGGTGGTAGAGTCTGCGGCACCGCGGGTGTTGATCATGCTGAAAGGTGGTATATTGATGTCACTGGAAGGAACGTTGATATCAAGGGGGTTTTCAGCGCCGGTGGCATCAGGGTTTGTTGCTAACCCGGACCTGAGCTCTACCATCTTGAAATTGGGATTGAAAAATGAAATTGGAAATTAGTATTGCAACCGAGAGATTAATCTCCCATGTGGTCGCCAATTGTTTGTGGGTGAAAACTGTTTCTGCCGATTTTGGTAATTTTGGGTGTGTGGATGAGAAACGAATCTAAACCATAAAATGCACTGCGCGGGAGTACTTTTGATTCGAGAGATCAATCTGTACAATCCTGGCCTAAACCAAGAAATGGCCGTTCCAGGCTTGCTTCGGTCACAAAGTGGAGGAGAATGGTTGGTCTTAGGGAGGGAAGCGAAGAGAGTGTTGAGACCAGAATGGTTAATTCTGAAGATGTGGCTTGTTTTATGACTTGCATCAGAAAGTGGAAATGGCTTGCAGAGTGAAAAGCTATCAGTTCTTGGTGATTTCTGGATACTATGTTGTTGTCGACCAAAAACCCGTTGTTTGGTGGAAATAGGTGAAGCCTATTTATACAAGTCATATTTAAACGTACCCTGGTCTCGTAGGAAGTGGGAACGATTGGGTGATGGAAGAGTGGAGTAACGTATAACCGTCAGAAACCCATGCTTCCATGATGAAGGAAGTGGATCAGTTTACACTCGTTACTTCTTGCCGCCACTAATTGTCCCGCTTCATGACACTTTCTTATAACGGTCGTATTGCACGCTGCACGCTGTAAACCGCCAGACCAATACCCTGATGAGTATCCCCCAGTTTGTGACATATTTGATGTCTTGAGTGTTTTCGTGGAAAACGTGTATCAAGTTAAAATCAAGAGGCTTGCCGCAGGAAAATAGCATGTGATGTTATTAGTCTCGTCTTGGCTAGTCGCCTAAAACTTGCCACAAGTTGTTAGTTCGGTGGCGAACTTCGATGGCTGAGATCGCATCTCATGAGGAATGGTAGCCGTTGATTATGGTTACCTTGTGTTGGCACCTGATAATGGCGCAGTGGCATTTTGGTGTACGCCAGCGGCAATGTGGCATGGCTGGCATGAATCGTGCATGCCAGTGGCACGGTGGTGCAAGTGGCGCCTGGCGTAGCCATGGACACTAGATTTAGGCGGCTGGTCGCCTAAAACTTGCCACAAGCCTGTCAGCTCGGTGGTGGACTTGGATGGCTGAGATTGCATCTCATGAGGAAGGGTAGCCGTCGATTATGGCTACCTTATGTTGGCGCCTGATAATGGTACAATGGTGCCTTTAGCGTACGCCAGTGGCATTGCGGCATGGCTGGCATAGTTCGTGCATGCCAGTGGCGTGTTGGAGTGTATGGCATAGTGCATGCCAGCAGCACGGTGTAAGTGGCGCCTGGCGTAGCCATGGCCACTGAAATTTTGGCACGTTGGTGTTAGACTCGAACGTGGTGTGGCAACATCGGTTTTAATAGCCACATTGATCCCCATGTTCTATGGAACATTGTTTGGCTCGGTTGGCGTGGCAACTTTGCCTAAATTAAAGTTTGGCATGTCGAAATCCTAATTAGCATATATGGCATGTAGCAAGCGGTAGGTGGCCGCGACATGGCATTTTATACAAACGATGCCAGAGTCATGCCGGAGGATCCATAGGTAGGCCACCATGTAGAAACAGCCACATGAACAAATATTTCCACGAGTGGCCATGGTGTGGTGCCTTTTTTAGGGTTTCCTAAATCCGTATGGCTTGCGGCATGTTGTGGGCCCGAGGTGACGTAGTTTTGGGCCACAATTAGAAATTAGGGTTTCATCCACCGCCACTAGAGCATGGACGCGCCTAGGGTTCAGGCTAGCCAAATTGAAGTCTGTTATATATATGGTCACGCATGGAGAGTGGATTGGCAAGTTTTGGCATGCTATTGCGGTAAGTGGCGCGTTTGGCATGTGCACTTGGCATGCCTGTTTGGCGTAGGAGATTGGCATGCTTTTGGCATGTTTGGAATGCCGTTTGGCATGTGCGCCTGGCATGTTTGTTTTTGGCATTTTTGGCATGCCGTTAGTATGCTGGCATGGTTTTGGGAAACCAACTTAGTATGGTGACCTCTTGACACAATTTCCACCTATTTTAAGATTGTGGCAGGTTTAGAGCAACCTGATTGGTCAATGAAAGTAGGGAGCCGGCCAAGCATGGGCGTGGCTACCCTTTTGGTGCGCATGACAGGTTTAACGCGACCTGATTGGTCGATGGGGAACAGGGCCGGCAACTATGGGACCAGACACAACTCGTGGGAGTGTGGCAGGTTTAAGGTGACCTGATTGGCCGACAAAGGAGTAGGTCCGATTAGGTAACATGGGGCTTGGCCAAGTGGCGGCGGCTGGCATGTGGTGTGGCCACGCTTCCTCTCATTGTTGTTGCTTCTCCGCGGCTCCGCTACTCTTTGTTTTCTGATTTTGGGCAGGACTCTGCACCTATTAATCCGCGGTGGATCAATTGCTTAGTTGCTTAAGCGTAATTTCGACCAACGGGGTCTAATATACTGCGCAGGGCGCAAAAACCCTAATTTTGCAAATTAGTCAGGTTCATGAGTTTTTTGTGAGTCATCACAAAATTAATTGGATTTTGTGTGTTGCCACAAAATTCCTTATTTACAGAGCGCAGTGTGCTCTCTGTCTGAGCGTTTTGTGCATTGGACTTAACTTTGGTACTTGGAAATCCGTGCTACTCTCATGCGAGTGAACACAAATCCGTCATACCGTACCGATATTAAGGGTTCTGTCGGGGAACATAGCACAGGAAAAGTACTCAGTGAACCTTATATTAATAAGTAATATAGGCAGGGCGCCGAAATTTACATAACATCTAGGATGGTTGCTACATGCGCCAGTATGGATAAATTTCATGTAAATATACTGAACGGCTCAATAAATATGCCAGTGGAGAGGTTAACACTCGTGGCTCCGTTTCCTTACAGAGTGACGTCACTTCAGATGCAAGGTTTTACAATTTTAACCCTAAGCTAAAAACCACCATCAACATCTCCTTACGTCTCTGAATCCCAGCAGGACTCTACGAACTTGATTCCCTTAGCTTATCTCACCCACAACTAAGACTTGCTACGACCCAAAGTCGAAGACTTGATAAACCAATCCATCTCACACAGAAAAGTCGATTGTATAGATAAATCTGTCTCCCGCAGATAAACCTATGAGTTTTGTTCCGTCTTTTGATAAATCAAGGTGAACATGAACCAATTGATATACCGTACTTATATTCCTGGAGAACAGCCTAGAAATATCAATCACCTCACAATCATCTTAATCGTATGGTAGCGAAACAAGATATTGTGGAATAACAAACGATGAGACGAAGATGTTTGTGACTACTTTTTATCTTGCCTATCGGAAATTAAATCTCGAGAAAATCTTAGAGAGATAGTATTGAATCACGATAGAAAACAGCAAGATCAGAACAAGCAACTACAGAGAAAATAGTTGGGTCTGGCTTCACAATCCCAATGAAGTCTTCAAGTCGTTAACCTACAGGGTTTCGTGAAAAACCTAAGGTTAAAGGAGAATCAACTCTAGTCGTAACTAGTATCACATATGAGGGGTTGGGATTAGGTTTCCCAGTTGCTAGAGTTCTCCTTTATATAGTCTTCAAATCAGGGTTTGCAATCAATGCTACCTTGGTAACAAAGCATTCAATATTCATCGTTAGATGAAAACCTGATTAAACTCAAGCTAATATCTTTCAACCGTAAGATCGAACTTAGCTTGTTACACACAAATGAAAAGTGTCTTGATTTAGATATGAGTAACCGTACCTAAACGTGTGCACCTTGTTGGTTCAACAATAGTCAACCGAAGTTAGCCATATGAACACTTTCATATCAACCATATTCATCTTAACCATAACTAGTTCAAATGACTCAAATGAAACTAGTTCTAGAGTTGTTCAATTGTTTATATTCTCATAGAAGTATACAAGACACAATTGAAGCAAAATCGATTTTGATTCACATGAATCAATTCATGAATATTATAGCCACGGTTTTCAAAAGATTGCATTCCTTATTATATAAATGTATTAATTCATGAACAAACCGATTTTATAACATAACCTACTCAAATATGCAAACGGGTACGCATACCTAAGTAGCCAGACTTAGTTTGGGTTCGTCAGTATGCGAACAGGTACGCATACCTTCCAAACTCAGCAGAAATTCTGAAACCTGAACCTCATGCCAGTACGCGTACGGGTATGCGTACAAGGTTCCCGGATTTTCACTAAACCAACCAGTACGCATACGGGTATGCATACATGTTCCCGGACTTGGATTACATATATGCAAGTACGCATACTATGCTTTATCCAATCATGGTTAAGTGTTCTAAACTCCATTTCAATCATTGAAACATTCTCGGAAGACGGGAATAGCTGTCTCACACAAACTATTAGCTTCAAAGCAATTTTCAAGTGATCGAATAATCAATATGAAACATTCCGAGTCTACATCAAATGACTATCTCACACAAATCATGTAAGATGTTGCCATGCGATTTTCACATTATCATCTTTTGACTTTCGTTTAGAGTATAAGATGAGCTTGGTTAAAGCGAAAGCTTACCAATACGTATTTCGAGAAATATGTAAGCGAGTTAAACTCAGCTCGAATTATCAAATGTGTATAATTGAGGTCTATATAGCTATACGACTTTTGTCTCAAATTGGAGATAGAGTAGATAGACTTTTGAGTGATAGATGAGTTCAAGTCTCCACATACCTTTTGTTGATGAAGTTCCATAAGCTCCCGTTAGTAGTTCTTCGTCTTCAATCAATGAAGGCCGTGAAGTCTAAAGCTCAATTACACTTTCTATCCTAATATGAGACTTAGCTATAAGTAGACTAGAAATCAAGACTTATAGTTTTGGCAACTAAACTTGACAACAAGCTTGAGATAGCAACGCTTGCGAGTTCGACCGAGCAGTGCTCTAACAGAGATGATGAAGAAGCTGAGAGTTTCTATGTGCTATCAAAAAGACTATATAGGGATGTCACCACATAATTCAATAAGTCGGCTTATGATGTTTATATGGACTTGGTACACAAGGTTTCCTGTTATAAGGAGATGCCCCAATATATTACATTACTCACTCATTTTCATAAATAGAAGATAGAGGATTTTGAGTGTTATACTCGTGTGAAGTCGGACGCCCGAGAGAGTGTGTACATAGAGGAAGCTCCTCAATTACTTAAAGAGATACAAGCAAAGTTATTTCAGATAGATACTAGATCATCTGCAGAAGATGAGAAATCTAATTTTACTGCTCAATAGATTCAGCTGGTTTGCATGTATACCAATGTATTGCAAAACAAACTGGAGGTATGTATTAGCAGTAAGAGCATTTATGTATCATATATGTATATTATACATCTGAATAAATGTCCGCTAGAAAGTTCATGTAACTTTTTTATTCCAGTTATGTGCTGGTTTAGGGAGTTAGCAAAAAGTACTATAAGTATCTGACTACTATAAGAGGATGAATATGAATTTGAATTCTTAATCTTACTTGATCATCAAATCTTTTCTTCTATTTTTTTTCTTCTTCTTGTGATAGCATGAATTGCAAAACTAGGAAGGGTAACAATGATAACAACAGGCTTGCTATCGTCGAAGAGGTTGAAGAACATAATACCACTGAGATGAAGGAGTCAAGTATTTCAGATCCAAGTACTTCTAACCCCACAAATGTTGGTCGGAGAGAGTCTGCTCAGGTCAACACCAAAATTTATCTGTTTATTTCATATTCTTTTAATAATTTGTTTACACTACTTTATATTTCTTTGAATCATTATCTTTACTTTTTTTCTCTCCCCGATCAAGATCATATATTGGAACTGTAATAGATATGCATATAAAGATACTAGAAACTATTTTGTTGATCTTAACAAAATGCTTAACCCGAATATTGTTTTCTTACAAGAAACATAAATAAATTCTGATAAAATTTTGAATTACGATAGGCCATTATGCTTTTCAAACTATTTTGATGTACCATCTTTAGGTAAGTCTAGGGGTATATGTCTTCTTTGGAAAGATGTATTTGATTTAGACATAGTGATAGGAACATGATACATTGCTTAATCCTCAGTGACCCTGCTAATCCACAATGGCTTCTTTTATGTGTATATGATTCTCCATATCCGCAAGAAAGGACAACATAATGGAATTTCATCTGATATGTTTGTGATCAATATGATATCACTGCAACCTGGATACTTATAGGTGACTTAATCATCACCTTGTATACTGAAGAAAGATATCATAATTTTGTGTCATATAGTTCTTACTCGTCTAGTATTGCATAAATTATATTTGATGTTGTCCTTAGTTATCTAGGTTATCATGGAAACCTATTCACATAGACCAGCAATAAACATGGCACTGGAAAGATAAGGCCCCGATTAGATAGAGCATTAATGAATGTTGATTGGCTTATTACTTTTCCAGAATCTAGTGTTAGGATTTTACCTTTTTTAGGTTTGAACCGATTCCCTGTATTTCTTGATTTAACTCCTAATGATGTTATTAATTCAAGAAACTAGAAGTTCTTTGAATGTTGGTTAAGGGATAGTTCATGCAAGGACCATATTATCAATACTTGGAAGAAGAAAGTCAATGGGTCTAATGCTTATCTGCTGGAGCAAAGATTAAATGAAACAAGACGTTTTCTGCCATCATGGAACATAAATAATTTTGGTAACATCCATAGTAAATTAAAGGAACTGCAAGAAGAACTATCAAATTGTTAGAGCACTGCTCGGTCAAACTCGCATGCATTGCTATCTCAAGCATGTTTGTCAATGTTAGTGATCAAAACTATAAGTCTTGATTTCTAGTCTATTATAGCTAAGTCTTGGACTGGGATAGTAAGTGTAGTTGAGCTCAAGGACTTCATGGCGATTCCTCATACAAGTAGAAGATCTACTCAAGGAACCGGTGGAATTTCTCGACAAAAAGGTATGTGGAGACTTGAACTTATCTGTCACTCAAAAGTATATCTATTCTATCTCCTACTCTTTGAGACAAAAGTCGTATGCTATATATATAGACTAGATCATACACATTTGGTATTTCGAGCCGAGTATACCTCGCCTATCTATATCTCGAAATATGTGTTAGTAAGATTTTCGCTTCGACCAAGTTTATCTTTACCTAGTGACGAAAGTCATGAATGTTTCAATCACTTTGAAAATTGCTTTGACGAGAAATAGTGTAACAACTATATAACGTCCTCTAAGAATGTTTCAATGATTGGAATGAGAGTTTAGATTACATAACCAATGGATTCCTTGAAACGAAGTTTTCGAACTTTGTTGATCAAGAGAACCGGAAGTATGGAAAGTGCCAAATTCGCGAACTCAGTCCGCGAACTGCCGAAGTTCTCAAACCCGAGAATTTCTGCTGGAGTTGACAAACTACTTGCGTGATCCAAGTCCGCGAACCTAGTCCGCGAACCGGGGTAGTTATCGAACCCGAGAATTTCTGCTGGAGTTTGTAAACTCTATCCGATGTCTTAAGTCCTCGAACCTAGTCTGCGAACTTGAGAAGGTTATATATCTAAAGATGATTTCTGAACTTAATCTTAAAAGACTAAGGAATGCATTTGCAAACCGTGGCTATTAAAGTTCATGAAACGATTCGAGTGAATCAAATCATCTTTGCTTCAATTGTGTCTTGTGTAGTTACATAAGATTTCCTTGCAATTGAACAACTCTCTTAACTAGTTCATTTGAATCAATTGAACTAGTTATGGTGAAGAAGAACATGGTTGGTATGAAATGCTCATATGGTTAACCTCTTTGGGTAGACTATTGTTGAACCAACAATGTACATGTTTGGGTGCGGTTAACAAAACTTGAAGCGAACAGTCATTTGTGTATGACAAGCTAATTTTTCGATCTAACGGTTGAGAAATATTAGCTTGAATCTAAATCAGGTTTTCATCTAACAGTGAATATTGATTGCTTTATAACTAAGCAAAACCCTGATTTGAAAGGCTATATAAAGGAGACATTTAGCATTGAGAAAACTAATCCACATACGTCCATGTGATACTAGTTTCTCTGCTAGAGTCGTTTCTCCTTTAACCTTTGGTTTTCTTCTTCTAAAACCAGGTTAACGACTTAAAGACTTCATTGGGATTGTGACGCCAGACCGATACTACTTTTATCGTAGTTGTGTGATCTGATCTTGCATCTTCTATCGTAATAATACAATTATATTGATTGGATAAAGATCGTGAGAGTTCTCCGATAGGCAAGATATAAAAAGTAATCACAAACACCTTCGTCTCATCGTTTGTGATTCCACGACATCTTGTTTCGCTACCATACGATTAAGATTGTTGTGAGGTGATTAATTAATCTAGGATGTTCTTCGGGAATATAAGATCGGATTATCAATTGGTTCTTGTTCACCTTGATTATTATCAAAAGACGGAATACAAACTTTTAGGGTTTTTATGTGGAAGACAGATTGATCCTTTGATAGACTTGTCTGTGTGAGACAGATTTGTTTATTGTTAAAACCTGCGATTTTGGGTCGTAGGAACTCTTAGTTGTGGGTGAGATCAACTAAGGGAATCAAGTACGCAGTATCCTGCTGTGATCATAGGCGTAGGGAGTACAACTGTACCTTGGATCAGTGGGAGACTGATTGGGGTTCAACTATAGTCCAGTCCGAAGTTAGCTTGGAGTAGGCTAGTGTCTGTAGCGGCTTAATACAGTGTGTATTCAATCTGGACTAGGTCCCGGGGTTTTTCTGCATTTGCAGTTTCGTCGTTAACAAAATTCTGGTGTCTGTGTTATTTCTATTTCCGCATTATATTTGTTTATATAATTGAAATAATACAGGTTGTGCATTTGAATAAATCAATTGGAAATCCGACCTTTGGTTGTTGATTGATATTGATTGATCCTTGGACATTGGTCTTTGGTACCGTTCAAGTTATTCCTTGTGTTTGATTATAGACTCGCTGATTTCTATTAGCTTGAGTGAATCATAACAAGAGAGAGATATTAACTCATTGAGATACTTTTACCTAGATTGAGTCTGACTGTCTAGTTGATTCTCTAGAAAGTATTTCAGAGTTAGTCCATACAGATTGCTAAGAGAAATATTGGGTGGTGTTGTTAGACCCCCGCTTTTTCAATTGGTATCAAAGCAGGCAAACACGTTCAAGACCTTACAAGTCAGTGTTTGTAGCGATCTGACTCTATGGACAGTAGTGCTATCCCAATAAATGCACCACCAGATCCAGGGATTTTAGAATTCTCTTCCATGACTGATTTAATAAAATCTGTAGAAGAAATTCTATCTAAACCTCCACCAGGTTTAAAATCCCTCGAAGTGTTTCCAAGGCTTGAAAAGAAGCTTGAGAGCTTATCTCTTGATGTTGAGTTATACCTCCAGAAAGAGCAAGAATCTCTTGACATGCTAAATCAAGTTATGATGAATAATATTCATGTTGAGGTTGATATTGATATTGATTTACTAATCAGTGAGAGCAATGCTCCTCCTCTGCATAATCCAGTTAGTTGTGATAAACTAAACGAATTACAAGAGGAGTTTAAATCTGAGTTATCTGAGTGTATCACCTCAAAACATGAATTGATTCGTTGCTCAATTCCTGATACTTCCTATCAAGATAGTAGTATTGTCTTCTCTTATGAAGAATATAGGACGTCTGTTTTTATCAAAAGAGTTTCCCTTTGCAGTACTGAAAACTATCTGCAGAAACTGTTTTTTATAAGTTGGAAAACAAGAAATCAGAAACACAAATCTTTTTGGGTTCTCTTGAAGTTCTTTGATAGACTTATAAAAACAGTTTCTTGGGTGTTTCTCAACACTACAAGATTTAAGAGTTGTTGGAAATAAACTCTTTCTTGGTGCCATGGTGAGCAAGACATTGTTCACCTCAACACAACTTGTTTGTGTTGAAAGTGCATCCTCACCAAGAAATGCCCTGCTATGTATAAGGTGAGGGAAGCACAACAACTAGGGCGCACAGATTATATTCGGTAAGACTGTAGAATTCAATTGGACTTTTCTAAAAAGGTATGTCTATAAACTTGAGCAAGTTTTATGTTTTTATTACTTGTTTGAGTACTTGTAATGATCCATGTACCTTGCTTATCGTTTATTTCTACCTAACTTGATCTGTGTTTAAAGTTCTTAAATGTTTAGGTTTGAAAACATTAGTTCGGGATGTTTGGACTTCATGGTACACATACCAAGTATGCATAACATCATTAAAAACCAAAATCCAGGGGTTTAAGTTCGCAAACCCCGTCCGCATACTGCTCCAGGATACGAAAATTCGTTTGCAAACCCGTATGCATACTTGACGTCGATATTCGGTAAACTTGTTTTGGCCGTAACTTCATCGTCCGAACTCGGATTAATCTCATGCTTTTTTCACTCTCTTCCTCTTTGGATTCTCTTCAAAATGGAGATGAGAAAACTTGAATTTGGATGAGTTAAGATTGGTATTTATCCTGTATCTTGTTTTTGAGTATTTTGCTCCGTTTCGTTGCACTTGTTACACTTCTCTTGAACTTGGGCACTTGGATTCTTGGAGTACTACTCTTCTAAGCTAATTTGTAGATTCTACAAGATTGTTGTTGGTGAATCACAAAGAAGGAAGTTCAAGAATGGAAAGTAGTACGCAGTGCTATGTAATTCTTGAATGTTCACAATCATCCTTTGTGAACTATGGTGCATAGTCGTTATTGACTTTGTATGTTCTTCTTTGTTAAGAAAATCTTTTTATACGCCTTTAGTAGATATTGTTGGTGTAAATCCATGCGAAAAAGATTGATTCTACCCTATAAGGACAAATCATCTTGTATGTGCATTACGAGTTTGTCTTGATGCCTAGGAAACTTCTTACGAGAATTTATTCTTGTTTTTAAGAAGGATTACTAGAGTTTGGATAGCCATTATTGTGAGTACACATATCTATGTCCAACGTTTTTCATCTTCATGTTTTATATTTATTGGTTTAAATTCTAAAACTATTTGGAGGATGATGTTTTGCAATATTTTTGATTTTGTTATATTGCAACTTGTTATGGGATATTTGTGTTTACGTCCGTGAACTTTGTTGTCCCATATTTTTGTCAAAAGTAAAGTCGTTCATGATCGGTATTCATGTATTGGTTTAAGAATGAATAGACTTTTGACATATACAAAAGTTAAGCCTATATTGTCAACCCTTGATGGAAGATAGGTTAAAATCTTTTCTATCCAAGGATTATTGCTATTGTATATGCTTGTACAAAAGAATGAATCCTTGTGTATTTCATGGTATAGATCTTCATTGATCCATCCTTTTTGTATTACCGTGAGGCTCCGTAATGTGTCTTATGTTGAGCACGATACGACTAAGTTGATTAATTATTTGATTAGCTTGGTTGGTTGTTCCGTAAGATACTTTATGTTGAGCATTTGTGAGCTAATTTAATCATCTTGTTTGTTTATTTAGTTATTGCTCCGTAAGTTCTCTTATGTCGAGCAAAACAAATTATAATTAAATTGATTACATTTGTGATTAGTTTGATTGTGTATTCCAACTAGATTAATCATGGATCTCTTGTAATTAATCTAGTTGAGTTTTCATATATTCCATGAGTTTTTCCTTGTGTTGAGTATATGAACGGCTATCTCAATCATTTTCTAATGGTTATGTTAGTCGTTGCTCAGTAAGTTTACTTATGTTGAGCACAATGAATTAAATTGATCACTTTTGTGGTTAATTTGATTATGTATTCCGATTAGATTATTCATGGGTTTACTTATGAATAACTTGATTGAGTGTTGGATATAAAAATCATTCTCATGGTTTTGGTGTCCAATAAAATCCTTCGTTTCTCTTGAAATTAAGGTCGCTCGTTGTTGTTCCCTTGGGAATGACATCAAATGGGGGAGAGTTCTTTTGAACTTGTGCTTAATGGTCATATCTTGAGGGGTGTGCGGCTGTGGAATTTAGAGGGGTTATCTTGTATCTTTAAACTCCTTGATGAATGATGTTAGCTTCGGCTATATGATTGCATCTAAATAAGATGATGTGTGTTTCTTTCTCTTAGTCATGAAATGTCTCTTACGGAAATTTCATTATGATCCCGTTCTTGTACCTTTGTCAATTTTATTGACAAAAAGGGGGAGAATTAATATGTAGTTCACACTACAAATACATATGGCTTTCAGATCATTGTGTAAGGGGGAGTGGTTTTCATGTGATATGGAGTATTGACTAAGGGGGAGTGATACATATCACCATAGTATTATTGTTGAAGTTGTGATACAATTGGACTTTGACACTGTGTAATAATACTATGACACTGTATAACAATGATCGAGACTGATGCTTTCTCATTGTTATAGCTACGGATCTTCAACAACGGTGATGCTAAACTTACAACCTTTGGGATCATTGGAGTACTTGGAAGTGACGAAGATTTCGAGGAATGTTGAAGATTATACATGTGGAATATGAGCTACTAAAGTTTCATTATCCTTTTTGTATTCCATATGTATTGATAGTTTTGCCACTAAAATTGACAAAGGGTGAGATTGTTAGAGCACTTCTCGGTCAAACTCGCATACGTTGCTATCTCAAGCATGTTTGTCAATGTTAGTGATCAAAACTATAAGTCTTGATTTCTAGTCTCTTATAGCTAAGTCTCGGACTAGGATAGTAAGTGTAGTTGAGCTCAAGGACTTCATGGCGATTCATCATACAAGTAGAAGATCTACTCAAGGAACCGGTGGAACTTCTCGACAAAAAGCTATGTGGAGACTTGAACTTATCTGTCACTCAAAAGTATATCTATTCTATCTCCTACTCTTTGAGAAAAAAGTCGTATGCTATATATATAGACTAGATCATACACATTTGGTATTTCGAGTCGAGTATACCTCGCCTATCTATATCTCGAAATATGTGTTGGTAAGCTTTTCGCTTCGACCAAGTTTATCTTTACCTAGTGACGAAAGTCATGAATGTTTCAATCACTTTGAAAATTTCTTTGACGAGAAATAGTGTAACAACTATATAACGTCCTCTAAGAATGTTTCGATGATTGGAATGAGAGTTTAGATTACATAACCAATGGATTCCTTGAACCGAAGTTTTCGAACTTTGTTGATCAAGAGAACCGGAAGTATGGCAAGTGCCAAGTCCGCAAATTCAGTCGGCGAACTGCCGAAGTTCTCAAACCCGAGAATTTCTGCTAGAGTTGACAAACTACTTGCGTGAGCCAAGTCCGCGAACCCAGTCTGTGAACCAGCGTAGTTCTCGAACCCGAGAATTTTTGTTGGAGTTTGTAAGATTGTTGTGAGGTGATTGATTAATCTAGGCTGTTCTTCGGGAATATAAGACCGGATTATCAATTGGTTCTTGTTCACCTTAATTATTATAAAAACTTTTAGGGTTTTTCTGTGGGAGACAGATTGATCCTTTGATAGACTTGTTTGTGTGAGACAGATTTGTTTATCGTTAAAACCTGCGATTTTGGGTCGTAGGAACTCTTAGTTGTGGGTTAGATCAACTAAGGGAATCAAGTACGCAGTATCCTGCTATGATCAGAGGCGTAGGGAGTACAACTGTACCTTGGATCAGTGGGAGACTGATTGGGTTCAACTATAGTCCAGTCCGAAGTTAGCTTGGAGTAGGCTAGTGTCTGTAGCGGCTTAATACAGTGTGTATTCAATCTGGACTAGGTCCCGGGGTTTTTCTGCATTTGCGGTTTCCTCGTTAACAAAATTCCGGTGTCTGTGTTATTTCTATTTCCGCATTATATTTATTTATATAATTGAAATAATACAGATTGTGCGTTTGAATCAATCAATTGGAAATCTGACCTTTTGTTGTTGATTGATATTGATTGATCCTTGGACATTGGTTTTTGGTACCGTTCAAGTTATTCCTTGTGTTTGATTATAGACTCGCTGATTTCTATTAGCTTGAGTGAATCAAAACAAGAGAGAGATATTAACTCCTTGAGATACTTTTACCTAGATTGAGTCTGACTGTCTAGTTGATTCTCTAGAAAGTATTTCGGAGTTAGTCTATACAGATTGCTAAGAGAAATATTAGGTGGTGTTGTTAGACCTCCGCTTTTTCACGAATGTATACCGACTGACAACGAGTGCAAATAACACTGAGAAGGTTAAAGAAGTTGAGAATCAGATTGAGGAGTGGCATCAATGAGAAGAGGAATTTTACATGCAGAAGTATAGAAGCACTATGTTCAAAGAAGTATATCAAAACACCAAACATTTTCACCAGCAGTCTAATAAGAGGAGAGCTTGGAATCGTATTGAATCTCTAAAAAAGCCAGATGGTAATTGGTGCAGTGGTAGAAATAATCTTGAAGAATTACTAAATTCTCACTTCAGCAAGATCCTGACAATTCAGTATCTGATAATTCACTGTTTGAGCTATTACCAAAGTGCATCTCTGATGCTAGCAGTACAACTCTTACCAGAGTGCCTGATGAATCTGAAATAACTCAAACACTGAAGATGATGCATCCGTGGGAAGCACCAGGGCCTGGCGGATTTCCTCCTGGATTCTTCCAAGCACAGTTATTTATGGTAAAAGCAGATGTTATCAAAAAGGTGCAAAGTTTCTTCAATTCTTGAAGACTATTGAAGAAGATGAACAAGACAAATCTTTGCCTAATTCCAAAATGTAACCTTCCACAGACACTAGCGGACTATCGACTGATAGCTTTGTGCAATTCGACTTATAAATTAATCTCCAAGATCTTAACAACTCGTCTGAAAACACATCTGGGCAAATTTATATCTCTGATGCAGGCACCCTACTTCCAGGGAGACAAATAAGTGATAATATCACTTTAGCAAGAATTAGTTCATTGAAGAGGAAAAAAACTTAGAAAGGTTACATGGCTATGAAGGTCGACATGTCAAAGGCGTTTGATCGTGTTGAGTGGTCTTTCTTAGATAATATTATGAAGCAACTTGCGTTTAACGAGAAATGGTGCAGTCTTGTTCAGGAATGTATCGCCATAACTAAAATACAAGTTTTGTTGAATGGCTCAGCATGCCAGGCTTTTAAACCATCTCGGGGCATACGTTAGGGAGATCCGATCTCACCATACTTATTCTTACTGACTATGGAAGTATTTACTCAATCTCTAGATAAAGCTGAATAGAGAAAAGTTCAAAGGCATTAAGATTGCAAAAAACGCTCCTCAAGTGACCCATTTACTGTTTGCAGATGACTGACTGCTTTTTATTAAAGCATACATTCAGAATGCAAACAATTTACTAGATATCATCGATACCTTCAGTGTATCTTCAAGTCAACAAATAAAATTCCCAAAATCTGTTGTTTACTTCTCCAAGCATATTCACTTAAGGCATATCAGGTTACCACTTAGAAGGCTGAAGATGAAAAAGATGAATTCAAATGAGAAGTATCTGGGAATCCCGTTGTTCCTCAACATAATGAAGACTATCTCATTCTCTAATCTGATTGATAACATGAAAAGAATGTTGACCAGGTGGAAAGGAAAGTTTATTAATCAAGCAGGCATATAAATTTTGGTCAAGACAGTGCTGAACACTATGCCTTCTCTCACAGTATGAGCATATTCAAGATCCCTAAAGAAACAATTAAGGAGATGGATAAAACTCAGCGCAGATTTTGGTGGAACAAACATGACAGCAAAGGACTCTACATTACATCCTGGCAGCAGATTAATAAAAATAAATCTTCAGGTGGATTAGGTTTTAGAGATTTGCAGTGCTTCAATCAGGCTTTACTAGCTAAAACTGCATGGAGACTTTGTCAATCTACAAAACCTTTATGGCTAAGGCTCTGAAAGAAAGATACTTCCCTCACAGCTCGACTTTACATAGTAATAAAAATTGCACTTGGGAGTGGCAAAATATTCATGGAATGATGAAGTTTATTCAGAAATACATTTTGGATTGTTGGGAATGGAGATAATGTACTAATCTGGCAAGATAATTGGATACCGGGAATGCAGAATCCACCGATTTCGGTTGTCAATATAGAAGAGATATCATACTACAACAAAGTTTCTGACCTTAATTGATCAAGACACGAGAATGTGGAAGGAAACTGTCATACATCTTCAATTCTGATGATGCACAAAAAATCTTGAATATGAGAATTCCAATAAATACTGCAGACATGCTGGTATGGACTCTCACAAGGAATGGAGTTTATACAGTTAAATCAGCAGACACAAAGTTGGTGGAACTTAAAGAGAATGCTACTACGAATGAAGATCCAAGTATGGCAAAGTTTAGGAAGCAATTATGGGGTATAAAAATCTGCCACGAGTTAAACACTTCTCTTGGAAGTGCATGATAGACATGTTCCAACAAATGAAAGATTGGCAAGGATAATGGGATACACTGGTGAGGCGTGCAAGACGTGTGGCCAATGTATTGAAACCACAAGGCACATACTATGTGAATGCCCATTCTCAAGAGCAGTTTGGACTTTTATACCTAGCGCAAGAAGAAGTATGCAAAACTCCAGCATCAATATACTAGAATGGATTAAAAGATGGTTTACAAATGGACTGAACAGTTTAAATGAGGATTGGATAGTTAAAATGGCAAACCCATTTGGGAGATTTGGAAGGCTCTATGTGGATGTGTTTTTGACAATATCAAACCTGATCTAGTTGTTGTTATACGCGGTGTGCATTTCTTGAATGCCTCTACTGGCAGCATCATGCTACAGACTCACTGCAATAACACTGCAGTTACTTCTGCACATATACCCCATAACACTTAAGACACCATTAGTACATCCATTTTATTCGATCGGCTGTGATGCTTCTTTTAAGAAACTAAATAACATTACAGAGTCTGGATATTGACTAATATTACGTGATTTTGCAGAAGGATTTGTCCAGGGGAAAAGCCACCATGCAGGTGGACACTTAACGACAGAGGAAGCAGAGTGCAATGGATTGGTGCAAGCCATGCGTTGGGCTGAATTGGGACTTCAACATGTTATCTTCGAGAAGGATGCTAAATCTGTAGTAGAAGCAGCAAATGGAGATTTCATGAAGGTGGTTCGGTAGGAAATTCAATAAGCCAACAGATAAATTAGCTAGGCATGCTAGGATTTTCAAAGGTGTGGATTAATCACCCTCCAAGTTTTATTGTTGGTGCAATATCAGAGGATGCAAACAATGTCAGTTCTTCTATTTAAGTAATTTAATTCTATTTGCATCAAAAAAAAAGTTGAAGAACATAACAATTTGGCATCAGACCCCGAAACAAAGTATTTAAATTCAGAGAAAAATACTCCCTCCATATCAAGAGATAAGTGACACTTTTTCTATTTAACCTATTTTTAGGCAAAAAATGAAAAGTAAAAATATAATGTTTCTTGAGACGGAGGTAGATTTCCAAACTAACTTTTGAAGCTTCGATTTAATCAAAAAGCTACTTCTTATGTGGGTACCCAAACACCCCATCAGCTCCCTCACCAGAAATGTCTACCAATTGCAATGCCTAGTTTCTCCGGCGTTCATTTCGCAAGTCGTTCTTGTCCTTGCTGCTAATTGCCCAGGACATGAAGCTTGTCCTTTAAAGTCGTTCAAGCTGCAACATTGGTTTTCAGGAATTGGGGGTCTGACGAGTAAAGAGTAGTGTTAACTAGTCTTCAAGTTGTTTATGTATCTGATTTATATGAGACTATGGAGATCAATTTGCTTTGGGTCAATCCTAGTTCACAGTTTCCTCACCAACGTTCTGAATTTAACATATATAATGAATGACACCAAAATAATAATCAATTCTCTAGTCAATAAAACTACAATTGAATTACTGTACAGCATGAACACTTTCATATACATATATAATATGGTAAATGAATATGGCTCTTTACAAGGGACTTTTTTCATATGTATAGATATTTAACACATATATATAGCTAACACTTATATATAGCTACCTTACACGATTCACATTGGACGATGAAGACGACGAAGACGACGAAGTCGAAGAATGAGAAGCAGCCAGGAGAGCAGCTCCAATGCCAGATCCATCTTCTGAGACCCTCAAAATAACATGTTGGGCAACTTCTTCTCCTAAAATCTCTGTCATGGCTTCGTTCAAATGTTCTCTGAACATAGTATAACTTAAATATAAACCTCCTTCAATTGCCACAACTGTTCGTCTCATTTTGGTAGACGATGATTCAACTCCACTCTTCATTCTTCCACTTGATATTCCTCCACTACCATCCCTTCCAATCTTCTTCAAGATCCCTACTATACCGGCAGCTGCTAATCGTGCTGCTCTGCGTGTCACTACATCGCATACTCTCACAACAACCCTTCTGACCTTCAAAGGGACATCAGAGATCTACAACAACAACAAAACATCCGATAATTGCTTTTGAAAAAAGAAATTCAGTAGAAAAAACATCAAGTGGTGAAATATATTTGTACCTGTAGTGTGTCATTAAGGATTCTGGCCACTTCTCTTAAGTCTGGAGAGTCATCCTCATGCATAGCGGCCATTAATGGAGTCCTAAATCATATGACGACAATGTAATTATAATTACAAGAATCACTACGCAAATGTATATTATTTTGCCTTAGCTTTATTTTAGTTTCATGTTCAAAGGAAAAACTAAAACTTACAGGTCGTGGAACTATTTATGATATACTTATCATAGTATATTCGAAACTGTGATGGTAGCTGAAAATAATTAAGCTACAATCATGCCAACTTGGTCCTTGTTCCACATGTCAATGACCAGAAGTAGCAAAATGAATATCTTTCATAGATATTAATAGTCCATTCGAGAAAATCTAAGAGATTGTTCATTTAAGACATTAAAATATTAAATAGACTGGAAGAGTGGAAGAACCGTAAGAATGAGACCACATAAGAAAATTTGAGTAGAACATGAACAACAGGTAAAGTTTGGAATACCAAAGTGTCAACTAGTTCTTCTTAGACCACAACACTGACACCTCAAAGAAGGTAGTTCTTTAAAATTACAGGAAACAAAAGGAAATAAGGGATCCTAAACAGAGTGAAGAGGTGCAACAGCAGCATCACAAAGATAAAACTAATAGGGAAACGTTTAGGCAAGATTGGTTAAAAATGGATGCTCCTTATTTGATAAGCATCAGAACAAGCAGTATACATATACAACATAAGGAGCGGTATCAAAAAGGTGAAAATTAATAAGATGATGGGTTAAACACAAGCAGACATGTGGTTTTATCTTCATCAATGCTAATGGGGACAAAAGACGCGGTTAAAAATAAAGGAAAGTAATAATTTCTGCCTAATCATACATGATACAGTGTATATGCGGGATGAACCCTCATAGGTTTGTAGACCTATGATAAATAGCTAAATGTTTTCTTAACAATGCATATTGCATGGATGGATGTCTTTTTAAAAAGTTATGACTCAAACAAACAATCTCAAGTTTTCAACATTAAGGTATGTGATATTCATTAGGATTATTACAGATGAAAAATGTAAAGATAGGATATATACTGTACAAGAAACACACCTCAGTATAAAGGGCACCGACAGGCTAGAAGGAAGCTCTCCAAATATATCCGACTCCTGTGCCATTCTAAGAAGTACCCTCCTTACAATGTCACCCAGATACATTCCTGAAATCATCTTCTCGAAACCCTGATGCAGGAAATCAAGTTCCAATAATTATCAATCAACCAACGAAAAACTGTGCATAAGCAACCAATAATCTATTGGGGACAGCTTCTTGCCTGATCATACGGGTTAGGACTCTCTGCATCTACATCATTATCGTATGAAGTTTTTGGCAGATGAGACGACCAGAAATTACCCCACTCCATGTTCACTACCTAAAGAACCAAAGCGCAACATATAAACTATGCAAACTATAACACATTCTCTAAGAAAGTAGACAGTGAGTTATATCCCAGAGATCACAAAAAAAGATACCATGCCTCCTGAATTTGTAAGAAGGCCTTGAGACTTGATTATTGCATCTGTTCGCTCCACATAGCAAGCATTCGTTCCGGTTCCAATTATCACTGCTGCTACAGTGTCTTCGTCGTGAAAATGTCCAAGAGCTAATGTTCCTACAGTATCATTCACCTGCTTAGAGAGAGAAACATATTTTGCTCTAGTAAGTATAACAGTAGCATCAATTCAAAATATAGATAGATGAACATGTGCAGGCCTCATTAAAAAGCTATAAAAGGAAACGGTAAGTACACACTTGAGTACTTAACCATGAAAAGAAGCATCAGAGAAAACATCCTAAGCACTACCACAGGACCAACTAAAGAACTCCAAGTTACTGGCCTATTTCAGTGGAGCTGCACTATAAATATCCAGCCATGATAGCCTATGAGAGCTAATATTGATCATGATGACCAATTTTAAATTGCCTAAAAGTTTTTGCACAGGAGTTTCAAACAACTTTAAAGATGTATTGTCTAAGAGTCATTCTCTCAAGCATAGAGGAAAGGTGACGCCAATATAAACCAACTCTTGCTGCGACGAAGCCAGTGTAATGTGACTATTTGGCGGAGTAAGTTCAAGCCTTATCAAGAGGTTAATCCTCTTTAAGATCCTTCCATCTTTTACAAGCTCGTAGAAGTAGATCTTTCATGAGCTTGACATATGTGCATAATTGATGCCCATACAGAAAAGTGCAGCAACTAAGACGTAAATGATCAATAAGCATTTTTATAAAGCAGAAGCACTTCAACCATTTGAAGGAAAGGCTCACCAATGTTGCTACTCTAATATCCAATCCTATTTTGACCAGAGACTCTTCTAAACATGCGGTCACATCTTTTCCAACCTGAAAATAAAAATAGAAAACATGCACACGATAAATGATAAATCAAGTGTATCCAGTGATTTAAAGGAACATTTAATGAGTATCTAAAGGAAGAACATCATCCCACTTACGAGGTCTTTAATGGAAAATCCTTTAGTCCACTTCACAAGGTAACCTGAATTAGCAGACGTCTGTCTCACTGGGAAAGAGAACGTAAATCCAAGCTGCCTCCTTTCATTAGGTGGGAGATCAAAACCATTGCCTTCTTTTTCAATAAACTGATTTAATGTATCAGCAATGAAATCAAAGAGATCCTGCATTCAACAAACGTGTCAACAACATTACCGCCACATCTAAGGACAGCAGATACATTTGTACGAAGCAAATTCAGATTAGAGGCATACAAGATACCTCACTTGTACTGGTCATCAAAGACGGGGGAATGGGTTGCCTTTCAACTTCATGTCCCAAGATCCCAGAACCTTCCCCCCCAAGCTGCACCCGCAATACTCTAAAATTAGTACCCCCGAGATGAAGGGCATAATAAGTTCCTTTCTCGTTCCTGAACAGAAAATTTTCAGAATTTCAGCAATGTTGCATTAGCAAAAAGCTAAAATATAGTATCCTAGAACCACAATAGCTAAAGAGAAACACTGAAAACAGCACAGCGTGGAAGAAAACTTAAGAACGGATATCATGTCAACTCAATATATAAATACAAAAACCAAAACAAGAAGCTGCATCCGGTACAAAAAGAAAATTAGAAAGGAAATTGTCAACAGAAAATGTCAAGATATCAAAGAAAGAAAGTAAATATTTGAAAAGTAAACTAATTATCTAATAAGTATCCATAGTGATTAAGCAAGCTGAAAAACAAAGCAACACCAAGATAATCCAGAAAATATGTAACATTGCAAGACATTATCAACCAAAGGATAAAAGATGATGAGACAAGTTAATCAAATCAACCAATAATGTCACAACACCTTAATTCCCAACTCAGATAAGAAAACAAGTCATGAAATTTCTGGCATTGAGTCAGTCATAGTCGAAAAGCTCCTGATTTTACACAAAAAAACTGAATCAATAACCCAATAGCTTAAACAAACTGCTAAAATTGGTTCCACTTTCACACTAATCAGATGCAGCTTTGTTGAGAAAACATCAAGATTTCCAACAAAATCTGAGTCTTAAACTAAAAAATTAGAAATTGCCCTCTCAGAATCAAAAGAAACTTACACATTAGTTTTTCTAACAATGAATCAAAGCCCAACACTCATTATCTATTCAGAACTTGAAATCCAACCAAAAAAAACTCAAATTTTCCATAAAAGTTGAAAATTTTAGAGTTAAAAGTGTTACCCATGAGGAAGATTATCAATGAAAGTGAGAAGCATTTTCAATTTACTGCCACCTTCAGATGCTAAACCTGCGTGCATCTCAACAGCCATAGCATCAACAACTTGTCTTAATCTTGATATAGAAGTTGAACATCCATCTTCAAATTCTTTCAGTACACCCACCATTCGATTCCACTTTCTTCTACTTTTCACTCTTTTACTTACAATAATTGCTGCGATCGCACAAGTAGCTACAGCACAACTCACTGCTAAACCAAACCCTAGTTTCCCCATCCAAAACCCACTTTTCCTTTCTGCTTCTCTCACCACTCAACCCATCAAAATCCCACAAAAAAGAGAAAATTTCTTCAGTATTCCCAAGTATATACTCTTCTTTCCTTCTATACACTGAACAGTTTCTCTTCAGTAGCAAATCAAAGGGTTTCTTTTTACAGCAATAATCCTCCGTTTTTTGAATAAAGACAAAGTGTTCGATGAAACACCAAAAAGAATTGTAATTACAGAGAGAGAGAAGGAAGAGGGAAGAAGAAGAAAGGAAGTTCCCTTGCTTATTAGTCTCTTTAAATTAAGAGTGTGTCTCGAAAGTCGAAAAGCAAACTGATGATGTTTACGTAATTTTTTTTAGTGAATGACTGATTTGCCTTTACTTAAATTTGGTATTTCCAGATTTGTTTCTTTCTTTTTCTTCAGAATTTCTTTCAATTCTCATTCCCTTAAAAGTTGGAAAAATTAATTTATGAAACAAAAGAAAATAAATTGACTTGTGTTTTCTTTCTTGGTTCTTGAATATTGACATTCAAATTCAAAGATATTTACATAATTCAACCCACTAGTTGAATGTAGTCAACTTATTTATGACAAATCTACTGTTTTTATTATGACATTCTGTCTGCTTGTGATGAAACTCAGCTCCCTGATTAACAAGATTAAGAATGAGATTAAGAAACAATTAATGATCAAAACCTTTCCACGAGTTTACTCCGTAGTCCTTTTAGTTTTAGTAGGAAAAAAATTAAGGGAAGATTGTTGGTAGGGTAAAAGTGGGATATAAGAATTAGTCCTAGGCACAACAAGTATTCTCAGAAATAAAAATAAGTCATTTGGGAAGTATCTTCTTTTTTTTCCCTTATTATACTCATAACCATCTCTTTCTTTCTTCCAAAATTATACGTACCTACAAAAAATGATCTCATTTTGAAAAGTATTATTCCATCATCTACTGCTTTGAAAATCAACAAATTTTCAACTGTTAAAATTAAGATTGGTAAATGGTGAGTTTTGGTATTTCAGAATGTGTACGTTTTTGTGGGTACAATATGTAGAGCTTTGCGAAACGAGCATATCTCCAAAATATTAGCTTCAAATACGCTATCGTTTAAATTTTATTAGGAAAAAAGTCCCGCAAAGTTTGGGATGGTGTGAAAAATAAGAGTATGGGGATCCTTCCTTAAAAAACTAAAATAAATAAATTATATATATATATACATATGAATGTATGTATATTTACACCGTAACAGCTAACGGATATCAAGTTTTTTACGAAGAGGGAGGTTTCATTCACATTTTCTATCTCACACTCTAGACATTATGCTCTTTCATAAAAACTAAACGGCAATGACTTAGATGCTAACTTTTTATAGATACGCTTCATTCATGAATATCTACGTTTCTACCAAAAATGAGCACATTCTGAAATATCAAACCTCATTATTTACTAATCTTAATTCCAACAGTTGAAAATTCGTTGATATCAATGGTTGATTTAGAAGTAATAAATTGTAATGTGATATGTTTCAGAATGCACTCATTTTTTGTATGTATGTATGTATGTATGTGGAGCATTATAAAAGGAATATATCTCCGGAATATTAGCTTCAAATTCATAATCATTTAGTTTTTATATAGAAAAAATGGTGCCCAAAGTGTGAGTGGATCCTCCTTATTTTATGAAAGACGAGAGGTTACATCATAAGAGGAAAATATTTTACAGTGTTTACAAACGTATTAGGCCAATTATATCCATAGAAGTTCGGCTTACAAGATAACTACATTCTCCCGCTAACCTAAAAATGACAAAATAGGAAAGCAACGAAAGGCTTTTACAACAAGCTTTAAAAGATTAGTGTTTTCACGCGTACGATAATTCTTTTCCTTCCCCACCTCCCACATAATGGCGTAAGTGATAAGATGCCAAATAGTCTTGTTAATACCATTAAGATAATTGATTTTTTCGGCTTCAAGTTGATGGCGTACCTTTTATGAAGTGACTCAATTAACTCTGCAAGTATTGGTAAAAATGGCGTATATGAAGTCGCAGTCAAGAATTAGACGTTGAATAATTTATACATCCTTGCCAGAAAGAATACTAATATTGGTACCGTTACACGTTTGTGTTGCAATAGAATTTTTGTAAAAGATGGATCATATGGTCTAGCACATGCAAAGAATACCACTTTTAGAGGCAGTTTGAGAGGCATGAGCTTGCTAACGAACGTGGCATCAGAATTATCGTTAATGAGTGTGTTATGTAGCTTTCCATGTGAGAATTTTCCATCAAGAAAGTCGTTGTTATCATTTAGTTGCAAATCCCTGAGTTCATGTTTCAATTCTATGAGTTCTCCGGGATTAAGACTTCTTCGAAATTCAGAAACCCATCGTGTGTCGGTCGATAAGTCTACACTGTAGATGCATTCTTATTCATACTGATCTTGTACAAAAAAAAATCAGCTTCACCGGGGTTATTGAGCCACCAATGACCAGTCGTTCCAAATCTTGTTAGCCCCATCCTTCACTTTTACTTTTATACAAAGATGAATCACCCTCCTAGTTTTTAAAATTCACACCCACATAATTTTTTAATATATACGTTTAGTGTTGCTAATTAAAGAATCCACAATTGTACTTTCTTATATAACTCTCCTCCAAAGTGTAGATTGTTCATTGGCATATCTCGAAAATCATTTAGTTATGTGGAACTTATTTCAATACTCTTACTCTTAATACCCAAACCACCTTGGTGCTTTGGTGATACAGGGCCAAAGATATAATAAAAATGCACTATCAATGTTTATCGTCTATTCTAAGGTTATGAGTCTTCACAACCTCTTATTTTATTCAAAGTTTTGGAAATACTCAAAGTAATAGAAATATTCAAGGTTAATAAGATATACTACAGAGCAACTAGTATAATTACCATTGGGAGCTTTTACAATAATTAAAATTATATGGTACAAATTTCTGAAAGAAGTTTAATTTCTTATGTAATCTTTTTTCTTCTAAATAAAATTTATACATATAATTAAAATTAAAACATTTTAACTAACTATTACGTTTTATTATAACTAATTATTATTATATTGGACTAAATCTACTCAATCGGATTCATGGTGACGTATGTGGTGGAGTTAAATCATATAACAGATCAGGAGTAAGTGTAGCACTTTATGGATGTGGAAGCAACCTTTTTACTAGAAATTTTTGGTCTTTGTTGTTTGTTGTTTCTGTCTAGTTTTCGTTGCTACAATCTTTGGGGGGGGAAAGAAAGAAAGTTAAAGATCCCGATAGGTTAACTAAATTAATTTTGAAAATCAAAATTTTAAAAAAATTTGTACCAAATCAACATCAGTTTTATTCCTTTTTTGGGCCGATTTATTTGCATGAACGAAATAACATATATGCTTTTTCATGGGAGGCAGATTGGTTTAAAGTCTCCACTTAGGTTGAAGTAACTCTTATGTTGTAAAGGAACTCAACTAAAGGAATCAATTGCGCGAAGTCTTGCGAGATTCAGGAAGCGTAAGGAGCACGACTATAACTGAATTATTTATGGTGTCTGTGTTATTTCTTTTCCGCATTATGCTATATAATTTAAATATATCACGGGTTGTAGGTAAAATCAATCAAAGTAGATGCGTCCATCTTAATTGTTGGATACAACTTAATTGATCTTGGATATTGATCTTTGGTATCACCCAACTATTCTCACGATATAATAAGGTTCACAGACTTGTTTCCGTTTACATATTGATTGTGAGAGAAAGACACGTAAACTCTTCATACAATTCCTGATTGAGATTCATTAAGTTGTAAATCTCGGAATTGTATTTGAGTTTAGTCTATACAGGTTGCCTACGAAAAAATTGGTGGTGTATTTTGATACCCCCGTGTTTTCAGCTATCTACTCTACTGCACGTGGGATTTGTAATGGTAATGAAGAGAGTTGCGATCACATGTTTATTCATCGTGAATGGGCAGTTTATATCTTGAGTTACTTTCTACATCTTCTATTAATTTAAAACTGCTTAATATCGGATAGTTTTTATTATTTTTACAAAATTGTGGGCTCTCGAATTAAAGATTCGACGAAAACACAATTGTAGTGTATTACGATACACAGTTGTTTAGGTGCTACGAGTAAAAAAAATGCACCATCGCATGCAGGCAAGCCTAAGACTAGGGGAAAATCGGTGTTAGTAGTTAAACAATTGATATGCTTGTGGTGTTAATTTAAAGATACCTTGAAAGATTATTTAATAAACCAAATCTTGTTTCAGGTGGAAGACGTTGTAATATTGGCGATTTTCTTTGTTTTGAATGTGAAATTTTTTCTGACCATGTATTATTATATTTTTATTCAATTTAACAAATCTTTTCCATTTAAAAAAAAATGTTAGTTATTGGAATAACATGCAAAATTCATTTACCCGTAATTTGAATTTATAAATTTGTTCATTTTCCTATTCTATTGGAGTTGTCCTAACGAAATTGTATTTTGTTGGGGTGGCATTTAGCCGGTATGAAGATTGTATATAGTCAATGTCTCAATTTAACAACCAAAACTCCCTATTGGATTCTTGGAGATGCCCGTAAAAACAAAGAACGAATAAAAAAAAGCTGAGAACAGATTCGGTATAAATGACCATAAAAGAACAAACTAGGTACCTAATAGTAGGGCTGCACAAGACCCACCCACGATACCCAAATCCACCCGTACCCGTTAAATCCGTGTGTTTTTAATCCATACCCGCCCGTTGTGGGTGCGGGGTTGGTTATGAAAAAAAAACCGCTGTCTGTGGGTGCGAGGTTGGTTTAAGCTAATACCCGCCCATACCCGTCCAAAAAACCCGCAAATTATATACCATTTGATAAAACTAATCCTATTCGTCCATTATGAAACCCTAATACTAGTAGATAGGAAAACTGATAACCCTCATTCACTTTCTACACTCTTCTCTCTGTTCGGCCTCTCCTCTTCTTCCTCCTCAGTTCTTCTTCTTCACCTACGAACGACAATTACCAGAAATCTTCACCAGAAATCGACAACAACAACTTCGAATCTTCACCAGAAATCGACAACAATCGAAAAATCAACAGATTCAACACTTAATCTTCATCTGTGAACTTCTTAGATATGAATATTTTGGGGGTTTTGGTTTTTTTTCTCACTTAATCAAGGAGAATAGAAGTTACTCTAAATACTTGAATATAAAGCGGGTTTAAACCCGTTTAAACCCATACCCGCCCAACCCGTAGCGGGCGGGTAACAAAACCCGCCCGCTATTTGTGGGTACGGGGTTGGTTATGGAAAAAAAAAACCCGCAATCTGTGGGTGCGAGGTTGGTTTTAGCTTATACCCGCCCATACCCGCCCATGTGCAGCCGTACCTAATAGAATGAAGCTTAATTATTTATTTTTTTATCTTTCCACCTATAAAATATTCCGAGGGGAGTGTGGGTATATCATATGGTGGTGGTGGGGGACAGCACGGCTACAGTTTTAGACAGTCTCTCTTTTCAAACGGCCTCGGTGTAGCTGCGTATACGAAGAAACCGTACACATTTGCCAGCTGTGATCCGCTAATTCCAGCTAAGCAACGAAAAGAAAAAGAAAGTAAATTTTCAGAGATCTTTCTGTCCATCAACCTATAAAGTAAGAAAAAAACATTTATTTCTGGTCTCGTCTTGTCCTAGATATGCCCCTCTCGAGGAGCTCCATAAGGACGATTCCATCAATGTGTTTGATGTTTAGAGCAACTGCAGTGGTGCGATCAAAACCAAAGATCAAAGATCAAAAAAAAGACCAAATTTTGGGTTTAGTCCGTGTTGTGACGCAACGGTACATGATTAAAATTTCGTCAGGCGGACTTTAAAAGTCCGCCCCATTTTTTTTTCCGTAAAATTTCATCAGGCGGACTTTAAAAGTCCGCCCCATTTTTTGTAACTTTCATCAGGCGGACTTTAAAAGTCCGCCCCATTAAAATTTCATCAGGCGGACTTTAAAAGTCCGCCCCATTTTTGGTAACTTTCATCAGGCGGACTTTAAAAGTCCGCCTCATTCTTTTTCTTTTTTATTTAATTTGAATTTTCATCGGGCGTAATTTAAATCTCCGCCTGTTAACAAGCGTACTTTAAATTTACGTCCAGCAACAAGCGTACTTTAAATTTACGCCCGACTATATTAGAATTTGGGATTTGGTCGCGACCATATTTGGTCTGGAATTTGATCTTTGGTTGGGATTTGATCTTTACTCCGTCCCACTGTGTTACGATCTCATCCCAAATTTTTGGTTATACTCGCCCACTGTGGATGCTCTTAGGGGTTTATTTGTACACCTACTTTGCCCCACTCCACCTACGAAATCGAATCTAGTGGCTGGTTTGGTTCCAAGCCGCCCCCAGATAGGCTCCAAAGTGGAAATCCAAACACCATTTTGTTTTCTGTGCGGCTAATATATTTTATTACACAACGGTTAGAGTTAGGTCATTAGCGATTCAACACAACGGCTAATATGTTTTCCGTGCGGCTAATATATTTTAATCTAGTAGCTTTTGTTTTAAGCTTTTTTTTTCTGTCCAGTTTCATTAGCGATTCAACATTTTAATCAATCCTGTTAAAGGGGCGTCATGATCCATTAGAGGGACGGCAACCTAATAAGATAAAAAGGGTCATTACATGGTAATTCATGCCACCCCTTATCAAAAAAAAAATGGAAATGACCAATTAATCCTTATTATTAATAATCAAGATTAGTGATGATAATCAAGATTAGTGTTGATAATCAAGATTAGCGTTGATAATTAATTTTCACTTATAGTAACTCTAAAATCAGATTTTTAGAGTTGAAAAAAAAAGTTATGAGGAGAAGAAAAAAAACATTTTTGTGAAACCTTAGATTTTGATTCACTCAACCAAAATGAGTGATTCCAGTGACAAATTTGAGATGGATGAATCTCTAAATTAATTCCCATTAGCTTTTTGTCGCTCAAAATTATCTAAAGTACGTAAAAAAATCGAAACTTTTAAAATTTCAGAAGAACTTACGGTTGGAATTTAGCTCGTTACCAACCGTAACTCTCAGTTACGGTTCCAAAAGTATCGAATACCAACCGTAACTGGTTCAATTTGGGGAAAACCCAATCGTAATACCAGTTACGGTTGGTAGAATGACAACATATAGCAACCGTAACAAATTACGGTTGGTAACTAATGAATCGAGATCAACCGTAATTAACCTACGGTTGATAACATCAACCAAATCTATAGTTACGGTTCCAATTGGAGTTATTACCAACCGTAACTCACATGCAACACAGAAATTTCAATTTCAATTTTGATCCAAAACCCTAATTTTTGATACAAAACTAACTTAAATCAAACACAATAAACAAAACCCTAACTGGGTCTTTTGGAAATATAGTTTTCAATCAACGATTATCAATTTTTCAAATCGCTGATTAATCGAGGACGATGAAAATTTCAATTTTAATGGAGGAGGAGAAGAGAAGAGAAGATGAAAAAAATCAAAAAAACTGTTTTGATTTTTCTGATTCCATTAGGTTAAAAATAGGAGTAGGGTAATCTGGTCAATTTACATTCCCTGTAGGACATCTCCTAACCAATAAGAGGGACATTGCTATCACCTTGCCGCCCCTCCAATGGAACATGCCGCCCTTTAACAGGATTGATTTTAATAGAAATTAAAAAGGGGTTCCGGTGGTTTAATGATTAATAACTTTAACCTCTTCGGGATATTGTTTAAATGAATCTTAACTTATATGCAGGTATATAGCGGTATATAACTCAAAAACTTTATTTATAAGTTTAATGTTTTCGATACAATAATGTGTAAAAATGTTGGCGTGCCATTGTAGACTGGCAGATAGGATGAGGAATAATGAACATCATGGTGGCAGGTCTCTACTAGATTAGCACTTTTGGGTCGAGGATCAACTACAAGACTTTTACGAAGTAGTATATTCTTATTCATAGGCTGGTAACCTATTATGCGTCGGGTTTTATTTGTGGAGAGGATTAATCGTCCATGGGCAATAATCGTCGTATACATGCTGGCTGAATGATGAGGACGGTCCTATTGGAGGAGACCACGCTCGATTGACAGTTTGATACTGGTCCATGACTGTATTGTAGAGCCTCTCTTAAACCTTTGCAGGAAATTTTAATGTAATTCAAATTCTAATTTGGCTTTCTGTTTAACGTTTAACCCTTGCAGAATGTCGCAAGCTTTAGATATTATTGAAAGCTTGCACTTGCCGTTCTTGCGGTGCATATGGTGCAAGGATATTTGGCAGAAGTCTGGGTTCAGCTCCCAAATGATATTCCAGGAAATCATAAACATGGGAAGGTGAGGCAAGTTAATATTGAACTGCAACTGTTACTGACTCCAAGGTTTTCAACTAAGATACAAACTGGTTTTACTTCCAACCCGAATTGGATGTTTTCAACACTTTAGCACATTTACAGCGTTTGCTTTCTTGATGATATGACCAACTTATTATGTATGTAGAATGGACCAAACATGCTACCGTTTCAGGTCATTGATATTTTCGTTTGTTGTCTGCCCCTGTTATTTGATATGTACTTCAGCACTTGTTGCTCTATGAATTGATCTGATTAGTAAGGTTTAGTTTGGGTCATGGCATACCAATGATCACAAACAGTAAGGCAGTTTGGTTTGGCCTAAACAGCAATATGAGTGAGTGGAAATTCCAGACTAACTGTTAGACAATATAGGTGGAGTTGTGGTTTGGAAGTGTGATAATATTAGCTCTACTGGGAATGTTGGATGGAAAGATCTGTCTGTAAAGATTTGTTGGTTCATATGGAAAGGTCGTTGCTTAGATTTTTTTCATTCTGCATCACCAGCAAGAACAATCACACTAATTGGAAGAACCCAGAAAAGCTCTCCCACAACTTAATCGTTGATGAATTAATCGAACTCTAATGCTATTTTACAAAACTTTGTTGCAATTCTCAAAGCATGGTTGGTTGCCGCAACTAAATACTCTAGCTGATCTTTGTCTTACAACCTTGAGTGGGGGCAACACAACGATACCACACCCTGAATGCTGTATTTTTGCAAAATACTCTGTGATGCAGGTTTCCAACACGAATGGCTAACATAACTTCTTTATCATTGGTGATATTAGCCGAGTAAGCATACAATTGTCTGGCTGGGATGAATGAATTACCTATTGATCAATTAAGGATAATTAAGAGGAACTAATCTCAGTTAGTAAGATGAATAGCTACTAGTTGTGTAGACGCAGCATGTAAGACAAGTATAATTCATATGCTTATGATAAATGCCAGTTGTTTACATTAAGGAATTTAGCTGTGGGTTGACTTGAGAAATGGGAAAAGAAGAAGAAGAATTAGCTAAACAGGATGAATAGATATTAGTTACTTACATTCTTCTTGTTTCCATGTCTAGCATTAAAAAAATTAATCACTCATCTATGGGTCGAATAAATGAATGAGGAACAAGACAATGGCGTTCTGAAACAATAAGAACTGAGATGTGGCAGTGAAAATTAAGATTCACGATATTTATTAATGAGAGTGGAGATGAAAAATACATAACAATACAACTTGGTGAGTTAAAAAGGTATATTTATTAATTTACATAAGCTTAAGAAGGGGTAAAGGAATTACAGTTTACCTGGCTGGATCAACTTCAAGGGCACGATCACAGCTTTACAGGAATGAAGAGATGCTCCTCTTTCACATAGTACAAAGTACTTAAAGTTTACAGAATACCGAACCTCAATAACTTACAGCAGCTTAGATTCCGAAACCACCTGTTCAAAAGCAATCAGAAACTCATGCATCCTCAGTCTTCACTGGTGCCCAGCTTGCTCCAGATGAAGCTACTCTTCTGGCATGTGTTATGGAACCAATCAGATATCCCGTCAAAGCTCCAATCACCAAAAGACCCATTCCTTTCATGTACCATGAAAAATAACTTTTTCCCACTTCTAACTTATTTGAAGCATCCTCAACTCTCTTTGTAGTTCTGCCTGATGCCAGAATTTCCACCATGTCGTGTGGCTCTCCGTCATGGTTTCCAACAAAGGTAAGGGTTAACTTTTCCTTCGTAGCAAAAAGTCGCGTATACCCAAATTCTCCTGTACGGAACAAAGACCTTTCAGGTTGAGGGAAGATTGGGTCCGTCAGGTGGTTAGGCCTTGGTGTCCATATAGGTTGCCAATCTTGTCCCCCCATTCCAATCACAACATGTACTGGTAAAGCTTCATTTTCCTCCCCACAGGTGAAATTCTTCATCGGACAGAACCTTTCATACCTATGAACATGACCCCACATTGCTAAAGTCACCTTGTTCTTCACAAACAGAGGCTCGTAGTGTTCTAACATTCTGTTCCTCAAGGGGGCATCCCTATTCTCATTACTAGTTGTATACATTGGTCTGTGGCCTTGGACAACAATGAAAGGTGTCTTCTTTCGATTGACTGTCTCGAGATCGTGCTTAATGAAGTTATATTGATCACCGCCTGGAAGAAAATTAGTCTCAGTTGACATATACACGAAATGCACTACCCCACTGTCAAACGAGTAGAAAAGGTTACGAGTTGCAGGAGCACGAGTTCCAGTTGGTGATGAAGAATTCCCAGGCATATTAAACTTGAGGCTGTACGGGACCCCACACTCACCACCACCATCCTTACCATAAGAAGCCCATTCTGGCTTCCAAGGCTGTAATGGCCAATCATATTCGTGGTTTCCAATGCACACATGGTACGGGACCTTAGATGCAACAGGTTCAATTTGAGTGAAGAATGTGTCCCATAACCACGAGTAGCCTCTTGCGTAGCTAATGTCTCCGATATGAGAAATAAAAGCCGGCTTGTCACCAAGGGCTTCAATGTCACGTAGAATCCATTTCATGGTTGATATACTTTCATCTTGCGTGCGGACGAAGGTTGAATATGGGGTTGCGGTTCCCATGTCGCCGAATAAAAATGCGTTTGTCTCATCTGAGCTCCTAGCACGTGACATGAAGCTATGAGTCGCACTCCAACCTCCTGCATCGCTTCCAACCTATCATGACAAACATGGAACGAACCAGTCACTAAAAAACAAACTGGATGTAGAAAGCTGTAATCCGTCATGAGAAACAACATATATTAGTGCCTTAGAAGATAAAGAAGATGTGCAAGGCAATCTATCTGTACAGACACTAATGTCTAACCACTTGTAGACAAAAAGATAGCTAACTCAAAAAGTAGTTTCCAAATTTGGTGCACAATTGAAGAAAACTCAAAGTGATCAATTACCATACTCTAATGCTTATGCCTCAGCAACCAGTTCTGCTACCCCATGAGTATTTTGAGAAAGACTCCCCTACCTACATACTTGCTTATTTGTGTAACCGTTCTACCATCGTCTTCTCAAAAAAATAATTCAAACCGCCATAAATGAACTCGAAAGTTTTCACAGGAAACTCAAACCTCTCATGAATTAGTTTTATGTGAACAACAATACTTTATTTTTTCTTGATTGGTATCCAACAATATTAGTAGAATATAGAATGGAAACAAAATCAAATTCCTTGCATGCTGATGGCGGGTTCTGTATACTATATAAACACACCAACACACCAACACACAGAGGATCAAGGACAAAACTAGAGCATTTTTAGAAATTACTACGATAAATTAACCAAGAAACAAATACATGAAGTCTTCCAAAACTAATAAATGAACTAAAAATGGCAAAAAAAAGAATTAAATAACTCTCAATTACCTTGTAATAATACCTTTTCTCTGATTTCAAGTTGTTGATGACTCCATCATGAATAAAACCAGGATCTCTCCACCCAATACTAGTATTAGCAGGAGCATCACACATATCTTTCCTCTCATACCTGCTCACTATAGTCTTCACAACCTTATTCATGGCACCTTCATCTCTTCCATACTTAACATAATTCTCCTTCCCATCTTCTGTAATAAACATAACCCTCATTTCATCTTCATTATCTGTAAAAGCCAAATGAATTTGCTGTGGTCCATTACCAGTTTCAAACCCTAATTCCTCAGATTTCCCTAATAAATGCTTTGTTCCTGGTAATGGATTATGATCATGATCAACTTTTTCCTTATCAACCTCATCTTCAGTCCATCTGAATATCCGAAACTCATAATTTGATCGAAGATTAACCAATGGAAGGTCGATTGAACAAGACCCGGATTTCCAGTTCTTACAAGAAGATAGAAAAACATAACCAATCCACTTATTGTGTGATGAATTTGGTGGTGAATATATACCCAACCAATCCAAATCTGATGGAGATTCTATTCCATTCCACTGGATGTTAACTGAATCACCTGATTTGGCTAGGGTTTTGGGAGTGTAAGTGATGGAAACTGAAGAAGATGAGTTTGCAGATTGTACTGTAGAAATGATAAACAAGCAGATGAAGAAGAAGAAGAAAAGGGACATTGAACGAATCATTTTCGAGAAGATCAAGCGAGAGAGGTTTGAACCATTAGAAATGGAAGACGAAAATAAGTATATTCGAATTAGAAATGGTATTATTTTGGAGGCACAGCTGACGTGAAGTAGAAGATTGGGCAGACAGCTCCGCAATAAATAGACTATGTATAGTACAGTAGTGGTACCCTAGTGGTTGGTATCCCGCATCTTTGGAGATCGGAACATGGCTGTTTTTACGGGGTACCAAAATGCATACAGTGGTTTGGACTTGGAACGGTGCTGAATATGTTGATTTTTGAAGAACAAGTGGCGTTTATGAAGGGAAAGAACATTCATGAAAATATTGTCTTGGCTTCTGAGTTAATCAATGAGATTAATGTGGCAAGGAAACATGGTAGTGTTGGCGTTAAATTGGATATTGCCCAGATTTTTGATACAGTTAGTTGGGTGTTTATAGCTAAGGTATTTCATCAATATGGTTTTTCCGAGAATTGGTGTTCATGGATTCTTAACATTCTTCACTCGTCTCAGATTTCTGTTATGATTAATGGTAGTCCAGAAGGTTTCTTTAGTATCACCAGAGGTTTGCGACAAGGTGATCCTCTTTCGCCTTTGATTTTTGTACTTATTGAAGATATTTTGAGTCGTAATCTCTCTAAATTGTTTGCAAGACGAAGCATGCATACTATTGTTAGTAAGAAAGGTGTGGCGCCTACACATCTTCTCTTCGCGGATGATATTCTTATTTTCGGTAAAGGAAATTTACATAGTTTGCAAAACTTAATGAACATGCTCGGCATGTATCAAAGGGCCTCTGGCCAAAGCGTAAACTGTACCAAAAGAAATTTTTATTATGGAGGTGGCACGGGCTCTCGGGAAATTGCTATTTCTAATTATTTGGGCATGGGAAGAGCTTTATTCCCGGATAGGTATTTGGGAATTCAGTTGAAGCCAGGAATTGTGCGCCACATTCATGTTCGACAAGTGATAGAGAAGATTATGGATAAGTTGGTTGGTTGGAAGGGAAAACTTCCATCTTTTCAGGCTAGACTTGTTTTGATTCGATCAGTGATTTCTAGTTATGTTGTTCACTCTATGGTTGTTTATAAGTGGCCAAGGAAGATTATTGAGCAGGTTGAGAGGGCCATTAGGAATTTCCTATGGTTTGGAGATGTTGAGAAACGTAAGTATTTTACGGTTCTTTATGATAGCATGTGTTGTTCAAGGCGTGAAGGTGGCCTAAGAATTAAAAGATTGGCGGAGGTTAACAAGGCCATGCTTATGAAGTTGTGGGTTACTATCCGTGACTCTGACAAGATTTGGGCTAGATTTTTGAGGGCCAAGTATTTCAAAATTAATGGCAATCTGATTGATTATAAATTGGGTTCCACGTTTTTTCCTGGAATCATATGGGTTTTGGTTTTGTACAACGGCATACACGTTCAATTATTGGTGATGATGCGAATACTTCCTTATTTTTTGATAATTGGTGTGGTGATTTTTCGATAGCAAAGAGGCTTAGAATCACTTCTAAGGGCCCTAATGATTTTAAGGCCGAAGTGAGTGATATAATTGTTGATGGTGCGTGGGTTGTTCCTCAACAGACGAGAGATTTGATGATACAGTGCAATATTGATGTTGATAATTTGCCACTCATTGTTGGTGAAGAAGATTATAAAATTTGGGATTTGGATTCTAAAGGCGTTTTTTCAGTTAAGTCTGCGAAGGCCATTATTAGAACGCCTTTTGAAGTTCAACCGAGTGTTGCTCTCTTTACACGGCCGGTTGTGCACCCTACTTTGAGTGTACAATATTGGAAGATTTGGACAAAACAATGTTGCGCAAGTGAAGATAATATTATTAAGAAGACTGGTAGGAGCATGCCTACGATATGTCGTTTATGTAGAAAGAGCTGCGAGACTATTAGCCACATGGCATTGCAGAGTTGCCAAGAGGATTTGGGCTTGCGGCTAGGATTTTTAATCAACATCCAAGCGAAGATCCGGTGGCCTCTTACAAGGCTGCTAAGGGGCGCAACATGATGATAAAGGATCTGTGGCTGGTTACTAATCTCGCAATTGTCACGGAATTATGGAAGTTGCGCAATAAAGCTTACTTTGAAGTCATGGCGGTCCAATGGCTTGGTTTTAAAGGAAGGATTTATCAGGTAATACGTGATAACTCAATTAGAATGAAAGGTCATATGTTTAATAATGTGGAGGAATTACGCATCTTAAATTACTTCAAGGTGCGGCATAGATCGTGCAAAATTTCCACTCAAATTGAGGTTAGTTGGTATCCTCCTAACCAAGATGAAATCATGATTTATTGTGATGGTGTTTCACTTGGAAATCCAAGTCAGGCCGGTGCTGGTGTTCATTTTCGTGATGCCAATGCAGCAGTACTTGGCATTCTTTGTGTTGGCCTTGGCTGGCAGACTAATTATTACGCGGAAGTGTGTGCTATTATTTATGGTGTGATACTAGATAAGAGGTGGAACATGAAAAATATTTGTGTTCAGTTAGACTCGATGAGTTGCATTCAAGCTTTTCAAAAGGGCGAGTTGCCATGGCAGCTAGTTCATAAGTGGAGGTTGGTGAAGAACTTTTACAACAATATTCGTTATATTCATAGCTATAGATAGGCGAATTTTTCAGCTGATGCCTTATCCAAACAAGCCTGCTTGCTGGCTGAAGATATTTTTGAGTTTTATGAGGGTAGGCCAGATTTTATTCTGTCTGTAGAATGGCCTGGAGAAGTTTATTATCATTTCAAATAGGCTAGATTATAAGATGACCTCACGACTAGATTTTAGTCTGGCCTAGCCCATGTACAATTTCTGCTTTTTTAATTAATTTTAATTGACCGAGTAAAAAAAAGGTTTGGACTTGGAAATGAGCAGTTACCCTGAAAATAGACTACCACCAGAGCGAAAATGCTTCTCGTCCCCCACAAGCGCTCCCCCACCCTTCCCCACACTCACATAATACTGATAAAGGCACCTTTGTTTCCTCCATCGGCCCGCCCAAAACAAAATCCATGGTGGAGATGATGCCACCTATCGGGGGGAGAAGGTTGGGGGAGAATTCTAGAGGGTGTGAAGCATTGTCGCAGACAGAGGGAGTGGTGAATAGTGATTACTATCCCATATCAATTATCACTATCAGGTAAAAACCATTAGATATATCACATTCTTACTTTGTTCTTCACATGTGCAAATATTGATTGAGCATCTATCCCAACAGTAACTAGGTGGATATTGGAAATCTGGACCTGGAATTAAACTAGATAACCGTTAGCACAATGAAGAGATGATGAACCCAAAAGATTATATATACATCAACGTCAATATTTACAGCATGCTTTTTTCCCCCTCTATCTAGAGGCTAACCTCTACCAGTTTCTATGTAGTGATGGACCCTGTCAATTTTGGCGTCTTTTTTTCCACTTCCTATATAAAAATTGAGGCAAATCAAAAATCAGAAGCTTAGTTGTTAGTATTGGAATTAGATCATCCAACGCAAATGTTAAAATATTGTAAAACTTCGATAAATTAATAATCTTGGGACCACCGAAATTTATTATTTTAGCGAAGTTATTAATTTATCGAGTCAAAATTTAGCTTATTCAAGCATAGTTGAGACAATAAAATTTTACTTATTTCAGTGAAGTAATTAATTTATCGAAGTTCTACTGTAATTCTAAGTGGAGGTCTTAATTATAATTTCTATTTTAAGTGTGACTTTAATAAAACCAATTAATAGTCTACAACACAAAGGACCCTGTTAGAGCATATCTCGGTTGAACTCACCAAGCGTTGGTATGTCAAGTTTGGTTGTCATATTTTAGTATCAAAACTCATCTAGATTCGCTTGATTAGATACTAGAGTCAACTTCGTTTAGGTTAGACTAGAAAGTCTAAGAATGTTGAGACATACAGGTATTACTCCGAATACCTGAAGAATGTGAAGAAGTAATGAACTACAACGACGACATCATCCTTCCACTTGAGGTTAGTAATATTGACTTGAACTGTTTCATTCCTAAAGTATCTTTCATGTCGTGCTATATTGAAAAACATAACTGCGAAGCTGTATATACTATACATATTGTATAATACTCTAGTGATGTGACATGATCATAATAGTATGATCATAGTATTAGGGAATTAGACTACAAAGTAAACGCTTATCTTTTGAACTTCGTATATATGACATCGACATAATCTTGTATATATTGTTATGATTATGTGAATGGGTTATGGTGAAGATTTCATCCTAGGAAACAATGATTTAAATTTGTTTAAAGGAAGTACATTCATTAACTTGTTTCATGAATCGAAAGGGAAATCATTAGGCTTATTGGTTCGGCTATTCATTGCAAATCTTTGGACGACCAATATGTGTGAGATGGTAGAACCGATCTTAACTTAGGTTATGTGTCTTGGTATAACTAATCGCAATGACTGACTTATGATTTGGTATGACTGGTTTTTGTTAATTGGTGTAACCGATCCTAGGTAATCACCATGTGATAGCATGATCGATCCTTGTAATTGCTATGACCGATCCTAGTAATTGGTGTGAACGATCATGAGTGTGTGTGAACGATCCTTGTAATTGGTATAATCGGTCCTGGTAACTGGTGTGACCGATCACAAGTAATACCATGTGTAATTGAACCGATCCTTGTAACTGGTGTAACCGATCCTAGTGACTGGTGTGACCGATCACAAGTGTTTCCATATTTATATATACGCGATCCTAGTGATTGGTAGAACCGATTGAACCCATGTATGTAATATGGTATTTGATCAATCACATAGTATCCTTGGAAAACAGACGATCCAATTCTAAAGTTGTTTGGAAGTGTGGTGTAACCGGTTCCAAGAATGCAAATCCATGTAAATATGAAATAAGAATTTGCAGTGAAAAGATGTCAACATACTTTGAACATGAGCAGTAACTCTTATCATTTATTGTTCAAAGATATTCCTTAGTACTCAAGGTGATCCTGTGCCGAAATAAATTAAGAATCTTTTAATTAATGTTTTTGGTTTTATATGCTTTAATTACCAGCATTTAATGCATATCTCTTGAGAATAAAAATTAGTAATATGCATTTACTAATTGGAGATTTTTCTATTGAGAGATTTCGGAAATATTTGACAAGAATTTATTGGAATTATGACAACCGAATTTTTCTATTCATTGCATATCTTGTGAATATTTTCGGTTTTGGAAATTCCTTGGTGTCCAAACATCCTTGGTCTAAGTTTGCATTTCTTGCAAACTATACTAAGAGCCAGGCAAACTTCATTTGTTGTTGTTTCTGATGGAGCCGTCTATTCGGAGAGGAAAGTATCCTAATTAGGTGAAATATCTTACGACCGCTCATTTAAAGACTTATGTGGGATCAAGAAGCTCTACGAATACCGTTGGTGGGAGACTAGATAATTGCAGTGTTATTCATTTTCAATTGATTTGATTGACTAACGGTTGTTGAAAATTTGATTGTACCTAGTTTGTTTATGCTTGAGAATCTTCTCTTCTGGTATAAGATTCACTCAAACTAGATCGAAATATCAACGGGATCTTTAGAACTGTTGTTAGGTCTAAAGACATCTTGTGTTAGTCCATTGTTAACAGACTCCGTTCTGTGCGTGATTGATCACAAGAGATTCAAGTGGTGTCGTGCAGGTTATTGAAGATTAAAGAAGATTTGAAGACGAAAAATATTTCTTATTGGTTTTCGTATCTTTTGAATTGTGTGCACAAACCTTGATCGGCTGGAATCCAACTAGAATCAGATTTGTTTGCTTGATTAGTTGCATGAGATCGGCATTCTCAATATATCTATTTGAGATCTATTTTGATTGAGTATGGATCTATACTTGACTATTTCAGTAGTTAAAGTTAAATTGATCTAACCAGATGATGTGATTTTCAATTGAGTTGTAGTAAGAAGATTCGTTCACTCAGATTTGTTGAGAATTTGTTTTAAGACTTAATAAAGAAAATAAGGAAAAATATATATACACAATTTGTCACAAGATGAAGAGACGCTGAGACGCGGGATTCCACTACTTTTCATATTGTTATGGTTCAGTCATTATCTCTAGACAATATAGCTAAAACAAAAGAAGTTGTGACTCTAATACTTTGCCAAAAATAGATTTCGTAAAATATTATTTGTAAGTTAAAAGCATGATGCATCTAAAGTATTTAGAACTAAGCATGCAACATCTAACAAAATAACAAATAATTAATAGAAATCATAAAGCAATTAAATCTATGCAAAAAGTCAATAAAAGAATTAATTCATTTACCACAATCATGAAAAGTTGCTTCTTCCGTTGTCCCAGTGATGGGGTCTAGCTCCGCATGGTGAAAACACACTCAAATGAATTTTTCATTGCTCAAAAAGGTGTTTACAAGGAGAAAATGGAGAAATAATCAAAATCGGGTTTGTAACAATTATATTTGTTATAAACCAGAGAACTACTGTTGCTCTAAGACTGTCTCCTGAACTACGACCCTCGGCTGTGGGTCGTTACCACTGTAGCATAAACGACTGTCCTTAGGCGTCCAATGAGTGGGTCGATGTTCTTCGTTTTCTTCACAACAGCAGAAATGGTGGCTTCTTGCCACTTGATTATCTCGACTTTCTGATGCTCTGCAACTCTCCCAAACTCTTCATCCCCCTTGCTGACTTCTCAACTCCTCATTTATATACGCCAGAACCAAATATCTTCCCCTTAATTCCCAAATCTGCTCGCCATTAAAAACAATATCCGGGGAATATCTTTACGAATTTGCAGCTCATATAGTTTCCCATTTTATCTCCATCACGTGTCCTCTGGCAGCTAAGAACATATAAACATGTTTAGAGAGAGTCAAACACCCTAACTGCACACGCCAGCTCATAAAAATCCCGTGGATGTACTCCTGCAAAACTCGTGCTTCTCTGTTTTCTTCTCGCGGAATATCCAGCCAAATTGGATCGAACCAAAGGCCCATACCAAGCCTTTTAGGCTATATCACGTCCACCCATGAAGTTTCAGCGATTTAGTCTACCTTTAACCCATCCAAAATCCGATCGAGAAAACTGCCAGGAGTGAACTCTTCTTCCCGCCAAAAAAATGAATTTGAAATGAAGAAGAAGGGTTGCCCCCTATCCGGTCCTGGGGTACGATTAGCATCTGCCTAGAAATGGGGTGCCCCTTAGTAATTAGGTTATCCCTTATCCAAAGTGAGGGTCTGTATAGCAAATGTCCTCCGGGGGTGCCCTGAGTAACTTTTTGAGCCGATTTTTCCAAAAATGTTTATTTCCCCTACAAACACATAAAACACCATAATAAGTACGAAATCGAGTACTAACAATACGGAACATTGAGGATACATTAGACACATAAATGCGTCTATCAAATACCCCCAAACTTATTATTTGCTAGTCCTCGAGCAAAACTAAAAAAAAAATAGAACCGAGTTAATCTCGGGAGGGTTTACCAGAGGTGTACCCACAAAACCTTTACTCCAGACCCTAGCTACCTATGCAGAACCTTGGAAGGCACTAAAGAATCTCCTTGGTTGGCATACCTATTGACTACAGGAGGAAGTACCCTGATACGAAATTCCAATTGTTGTACACGAGTTTGCACTCAAGCATACTAAAATTCATATAAAGTGACAGACCTCTACTCAGATAGTTTATGTACATCATAATCGGAGTCAACCAATCACATGGAAAGATTAAGAAGATGGATAAAGAGAAAAGATAGATGGTTTAAAGTGAACGGTGTTTTCTATATCTGTCTGAAGGCCTCTGCCAAGATGGACCTATCCTAATGGACTGAGATACCGGTCTGACTAATATCAACACAAATGGCATATACAAGGGTACCAGTGGTTGATAAACCTAACTCTAGGTCAACACAACTGGCATATACAAGGGCACCAGTGGTCGACTTTATTGAATTTATTCCTGTTGGTCTGACGGTCTGGTCTTAATTTTTTTTTATTTTTTTTTTGGTATCTCAATCACCCTATTTCGCCCTAGCAAAGGTAACAACTTGAATCGTGTGCCCCACCAAATCACTTAGAAAATAAAAACAGAAGGATTAGGATTCAACGAGATATGGCGAAACTACCATGTTTTTTTTAATTCTAACACTTGAGCTCTGTGCTTTTATGAATAGACTCTTTAGATGTTTCCATCTAATCAGATTGGTTCCTCAACTCCTACAACCAAGATGTTTCCATCCACTTAGATAGGTTAGTGTTATCCTTAATAGGCATAAATTTCTAGGCTCTGGAGTTTATTTAAACTACAACTAAAAAGTTTCTCCCATACCCCCAAACTTAAATCTAACATTGTCCTCAATGTTCTAAAGATAAAATTAAAAGCATGAACAAGGAGAAATTGTTACCACTTGAAGCAAAAGAGTTAAGGAAAGATATTACCGTGTTGCATGAGCATGGGTTACCTCCCAAGAAGTGCTAAGTTTAAAGTCTTCAGCCAGACATCAAAAGGAATTAGTCACCTCTTAAAATCATAAAGTAATAGCCGTAATAACTGTGGTTCACCAAAACCAAATAGGGTTATCACAAGTAAAAGGAATCCGCAACACCCCAAGAAAATTAGCAAATAAAGCACACTCTTTTCTAATTTCATGTTTAAGACAGCTACATCTAGCTGTGGCTCAGGTTCAGGATCTATAACAGGGTCTTGATAAAAAGCTTTCATTGGTTGGATTTCCTCAAAGGCATTCTGAATATCAGGCTGAAGAGTCTGGAAATACTCAAGTAAGAACTTAGAAGCGCATAACAAAATCCTGAATAACTGGGGATCCTCTAAGTCAATCAGATTTGACTCACACAACTGACCACAATGAAAGAGGTGGTCTTCCTTAAGAAAATGTGTCGACCCTATTCTCCTAACGTAATTAGGTTTAGTCTCAAAACTTAATAATTGACACATCTGAAACTTATACGTTTCCACAATTGGTTGAAATTTTTTTGGTGGAAAAACAAAGTCAATCTTGGTATCATAGCCTGGGTTAACCACATCAACCATAGGATGGGTTTCTAACAAATGAACTTCTTCCTGAACGTCATTAGGTTCGGGAGAACTAGTATGACGGTAATCTGGCATAATGGTTGAGGCACAAATATCAAGTCCCAAGTGAGGGAACTTTCTAAGAGTTAAAGCACATGGATAATGATAATCACCCCCAAACTTAGAGTTTTCAGTGTCTCTAGAAAGACTAGTCACAACTTCCCTAATTTCAAGGTCATTAGATTCCTGAAAATGGTCAATTGATTTTTCTAAGTCTGGTTCATCCTCACTCATCTCTACGAGTTCATTTTCTTTGTCTAAGACTAATGTTTCTAAATCGCTAGACTCTAAAACAATATTCTCAAAAGAAACTCGTTCCTCTAAACCATTATTAGCATCGTAATCAAAAGGAAATACTACATCGTCTAAAATGGGGGTATCTCTAGTCAAATCCTCGTCCTTTTGAATAGGTGAATAATTATTAAAATTATTTGGATTTGAACTAGAAATAATATTATCATTAAAGAGCTCATTGGGAGTAACAATTCCTCATCACTATGCCTATATATTTCAGTTCTTCATCAATACTATCTCATCACAGTCCTCATTATAATAACATGAAAAAGGTCGAACCTCATCAAAACAGTAGTGTTACCAATTCTAACCTCGTCATCTTGATTATGTGAATAAAAACTTTCATTTTTCAAGGGTGGTATTGGGAACACTATATTGGAATTTAAGACTATCTGAGCAATTTTCCATAATCCTATTTGTACTTCAGTAAATTGCTTGAGGGTCCTTTAGAGACATCTTAGTTGACCGCTCTACGACTCTTCTGGAGGGAATATTATAAGTCCTTTCATAAATAACTTCTGTGTTGACTCATTAAAACTCTTGAGAGACTCTTCTAAGAAATAGAGGATTTTTGCTCGTATGACCTGTGGCATGTGGATAGTAATTGGGCTCACATGGTATGACCCGTAACCTTCAAAGTTTCGCGTTCCCAATCACTATTCACACTATGGTCATAAAAAGGATAATGTCCAAGCTGCTCAGTCGGATAATCATTGTATTGGCTATACCAGTTTGACATCCTAACTGCAAGGGAATTCTAAACGAACACAAAGAAGGCTGACTCGACCACAACAAGCCTATTTTATCTAACAAACAAAAAGCATGATGGCTCCACTTAGATTGTTTCTAGACCAGCTTCTATTCTTTCGAAAGTGAATTCGTTACAATTTAAGAAAACCCCTCTGGAATCAATCCGAGTCAAAGTAAGTTGAATAGAGGCGAGGAAGATGCGTGGAACTTTGATACCCAAGGCCTCACCGCATTACAAGGCGGCGCAGTCACGCATTCAACTCACAGAAACCATCATGAACTTCGAAGTATGCTTAAAAGAGTAACCAATATTTTTCGAATGACTTTCCTATTAAGCTCGTTACCCTATCGGTCTCGTTCTAGTCAAAATTTTAGGCTTAGGTTCGCGTTTGGTTTCGTTTTCCTAAGGCGGGCAAGAAGAGAACGGTGATGAAATCCGAACCCTTATCTTGTATGGCCAGGCCTTGCCCTTTACTAGGAAATTAAAACAGCCGTATTCGATTCCTCAACATATATGCATACAAAATCATCCAGTAAACCCGTTGACAGGGGATTCACGGGTGTTTAGAATTCTTACCTCCCGTTCCAGACGGGGGATGAACCGTTGAAGTCGACTCGGGCCACGACTCCTATGTCATGTACGAACCCGAGGGGCCGAGGCGATATCGTAATCACCGTCCTTCTCTGCACACAGTTTATTTAAAACTACCCTTCCGTAGGGTTTAAAAAAAAATGAAGTCCCAAAGTTCAATGTCCAAAATAAAAAAAATGTCCAAAAATAAAGATTACAAAAATAAACCTAATTACAGTTTCTAAAAAAATAAAAAAATAGATATTATACAAAATTTCTTCTTCACTCCTTTTGATTTCTCTTTCTTTTCTTCTTTGGCTTCGCTTTTGTTTTCAGCACTTTCTATTTTCTTAGCTCAGTTTCAAATCTGAAAGCAAACAAAATACCAAAAGCGTAAAAAGAACAAATAAAAAAAAAAAACCTAAAAACAAATTATAAACAAATCCGCGTCGGCGGCGCCAAAAATTGATGGTGATTTTCAATTGAGTTGTAGTAAGATGATTCGTTCACTCAGATTTGTTGAGAATTTGTTTTAAGACTTAATAAAGAAAATAAGGAAAATATATATACACAATTTGTCACAAGATGAAGAGACGCTGAGACGCGGGATTCCACTACTTTTCATATTGTTATGGTTCAGTCATTAACTCTAGACAATAGCTCAAACAAAAAGTTGTGACTCTAGTTCTTTGCCAAAAATAGATTTCAAAATATTATTTGTAAGTTAAAAGCATGACGTATCTAAAGTATTTAGAACTAAGCATGCGACATCTAACAAAATAACAAATAATTAATAGAAATCATAAAGCAATTAAATCTATGCAAAAAGTCAATAAAAGAATTAATTCATTTACCACAATCATGAAAAGTTGCTTCCTCCGTTGTCCCAGTGATGGGGTTTAGCTCCGCATGGTGAAAACACACTCAAAGGAATTTTCATTGCTCAAAAAGGTGTTTACAAGGAGAAAATGGAGAAATAATTCAAAATCGGGTTTGTAACAATTATATTTGTTACAAACCAGAGAACTATTGTTGCTCTAAGGCTGTATCCTGAACTACGACCCTCAGTTGTGGGTCGTTACCACTGTAGCATAAACGACTGTCCTTAGGCGTCCAATGAGTGGGTCGATGTTCTTCGTTTTCTTCACAGCAGCAGAAATGGTGGTTTCCTGCCACTTGATTATCTCGACTTTCTGATGCTCTGCAACTCTCTCAAACTCTTCATCCCCCTTGCTGACTTCTCAACTCCTCATTTATATACGCCAGAACCAAATATCTTCCCCTTAATTCTCAAATCTTCTCGCCATTAAAAACAATATCCGGGGAATATCTTTACGAATTTGCAGCTCATATAGTTTCCCATTTTATCTCCATCACGTGTCCTCTGGCAGCTAAGAACATATAAACATGTTTAGAGAGAGTCAAACACCCTAACTGCACACGCCAGCTCATAAAAATCCTGTGGATGTACTCCTGCAAAACTCGTGCTTCTCTGTTTTCTTCTTGCTGAATATCCAGCCAAATTGGATCGAACCAAAGGCCCATACCAAGCCATTTAGGCTATATCACGTCTACTCATGAAGTTTCAGCGATTTAGTCTACCTCTAACCCATCCAAAATCCGATCGAGAAAATTGCCAGGAGTGAACTCTTCTTCCCGCCAAAAAAATGAATTTGAAATGAAGAAGAAGGGTTGCCCCCTATCCGGTCCTGGGGTGCGATTAGCAGCTGCCTAGAAATGTGGTGCCCATTAGTAAATAGGTTACCCCTTATCCAAAGTGAGGGTCAGTATAGCAAATGTCCTCCGGGGGTGCCCTGAGTAACTTTTCGAGCCGATTTTTCCAAGAATGTTTATTTTCCCTACAAACACATAAAACACCATAATAAGTACGAAATCGAGTACTAACAATACGGAACATTGAGGACACATTAGACACATAAATGCGTCTATCACCAGACAAAGGAGTTTATTAGATTAAACGTAAGAGCTTTTGTCAAAGACTCATCTAAATCTTGTAGCGAGATTGATTAGAGTGGTTACTAAACAGATTTTTCATTTGCTGTTTGGAATACGATCCTAAGGACTTGTTGTTCACGTGCGTGACTCTAGAAGTCGAAGGCGCAGGGATACTAAGGGAACTAAGTCCCGGGGTTTTTCTGTATTTGAATTTTCTCGTTAACAAAATCGTGTTGTGTCTTTTACTTTGATTTCCGCATTATAATTATTTATTATAATCAAGTAAAATACACATATACGTTAACTCCGCATTACTTGATAGTGATCCTATATAGTTTGGTTATTACCGAACCTATTATCAAGTAACACACTTTGTTGTTGTATTGTCTCGATCTTGTATCCATAGTCAATCACACAAGTTATCTTGTTGTTGTATTATCTCGATTTCGTATCCACAGACAATCACACAAAGTGTGAACCGAATTTTCGTATTGTCTTGACTCTGTCCATAGACGATCACATTCGTAAGAGGACTTATAGGTTGAAACAAAAAGATTGTGGTGTAGTTGGGTACCCTCGTCTTTTAAGACCCATAAATAAAATTATCCATCATGATTCCCTATTTTAAACAGAAACTTCGACAGTTCTATCGGGGCAACACCCCGAGAGAAATCCCGCAAGATACATCCCTTGAAACCCACCACAGAGAATTATATGGGGTGTTATTCACCCCATATAAGGCCCACCGATGATGTGTCTTACAACCCCGATAAACATATCATTTTGGCGGAAACATTATCTTCCCAGTTAAATTCGTCGATAATCTCCCCATCTGTTATTACAAGATGGCACGTCATTTAATCAAAATGGTTGTTCATCCTGATTAATTATTATTTCATCTCCTTTATCTTAAATCTAAATTCGATCCACCTAAAAAAATCTTAATCGTAAATTTTTTCTTCCAAAACTATACCATCTCCACAATCATAAAAAAAATAAAAAAATAATCAGCTCTCCCAATAAAAACAACTCCAATATTGTATTCTTCACAACCCAACTAGGTATAGCTTTCGTGGAGTTTTACAACACCATAAACTAACCACCACCCCCGACCTAGTATCAATTACAAAATACATCATAGCCACAAAGTTCATAAATACATCCAAAATCAATACACACAAACCATCAAAAAAAAATATTGAAAAATTAAGAAAATCAAACAAAGCCCAAAAACCAAAATGTGTTTCAAACTATTTTTTTAGGACAATTTTGTATAAAAAAAATATTACATTTTTTTAAACTTTGTGAAATCGGTAGGTCATGACCGTGAAGGAGTAGAATGTTGTACCTAGAAATGGATGAAGGAGTAAAAGTAAGTTTTAGGATTTCGAGTTGAAATGGCGATGGTTGAGCGCGAACAATCTTCACCTAAACCAATACAATATTCGTTTGAAACCATAGTGATTTTTGGTTGCAAGATAATGCTATGAGAAATGTGTTTATAGCTAGGTGTTTGCATTCTTTTGTTTCGAATCGCCAATTGTTGGTCTATATATAGGTGCAAAACCATGTTCTCTCAAGTCGGTGAGATAAGGATGAAGGATGTAATTTGCATCTCATCCATGATCACCTGAACATCTAAGGTTGGACCAATGATTCGAGTTTATCCTCTGGTTCTCGTAATCTCCTTGATCGACTATTCTCTTTAGCGGTGAGAAATACAATTGGATATTTCCCACGCGCATCGTAGACCACCAGATATCGTTTAATTTGTGTGATTTAGTCAACCCTCATGATGATATGTTGGCAGGGTTGCAATACTCTAAGAACTAGTGTTCCTCCTTAAAACAATAAGAATAAAATTCCTATAAAGATTTAACTAGTAAAATATCCTTAAAGAATTCATCATTATTCTCTAACTCGTTGTCAACAACCGACATTGGAACATAGAGTTTATGAATCAGAGTATTTACTCCCTCAAACCTATTAGGTTGTTGTTTGAGAAGTGCTTCTTGAATCTCCAGCGATTTTTGCAAAATGTCTTCAGGTACCTGTCATCTTTGTGTACTTAAGTTCTTCAAAAGTAGTTGTAAATCTTTGTTGGTTGGAACAATTAGATCTAGGCATTTCATATTATTCTTCTTTCTTTTAGAGAATAAATATTTCTCCTTATGGTAGCACTTCTATTCTTCCTTCATGGTTGTGTGATTATCGACAGCCATAGGAATACAAGCCTCACAACATGAGATGTTGCTTAGAGGCTCCATGATTCTTACAAATATGAGTTTGTGTTGAGGAGCACAAATATATGTCACTTCACAAGAAATTTTTGGAAGGGTTCCAAAAAAATGTGAGATTTAGAAAAGGAATTGTTAGAGCACTGCTCGGTCGAACTCGCATGCGTTGCTATCTCAAGCATGTTTGTCAATATTAGTGATCAAAAATATAAGTCTTGATTTCTAGCCTATTTAGATGTCTCGGACTAGGGCATAGATTATGTAGTTGAGCATTAGACTTCACGGCGTTCATCATTTAAAGACGAAGAGCTACTAAGGGGAGCTTGTGGAATTTTATCAAAAAAGGTATGTAGAGACTGAAACTCATCTATTACTTGGAAAGTCTATTTCTACTCTATCTCCTATATTGAGACATAAGTCGTATTATGATAGAAAACACATTTGAGATTTCGAGCCGAGTTTATCTCGCTTACATATTTCTCGAATTATGTGTTGGCAAGCTTTCGCTTCGACCTAGTTCATCTTATATTCTTGACGATATTCAAAATATGATCATGTGAAAATTGCCGAGTAACATCTTACATGGTTTGTGTGATACAATCATTTGTTGTAGACTTGGAATGTTTCGTTATGATTATTTCAATATCTTGAAAATTGCTTTGATGTTAATAGTGTGTGAAAACGGTTATTGTCATCCTCTAAGAAAGTTTATATGATTGAAATAAAGAGTTTAGAATCCAGTAACCATGTTTGGATATAAAAATAGTGTGTTCTCACATTTGGGTATAAGTCCAAAACCGGGAACCTGAAGTATGGTTGTTGGATGTCTGGGAAAGTATGCGTACCCGTAAGCATACTGGCGGAAGTCTCACATCCGTGAATTTCTGCTGGAGTTTGGAAGTGTGAATGGGTATGCGCAGCCGTAGGAAAACTGGCGTAACCAAACTCGGTCCGGCTACTTAAGCATACGTACCCGTTTGCATACTTGAGTTGGTTTCTTTCTAAAATCGGTTGTGTACATGAACTTAAATATTTATAAAATAAGGAATGAAATCTTTGCAAACCGTGGCTATAATGTTCATGAACTGATTCGAGTGGATCAAACCGATTTTGCTTCAATTGTGTTCTTGTATACTTCTGTGAGAATATAACAATTGAACGGATCTTTAACTAGTTTCATTTGAGTCATTTGAACTAGTTGTGGTTAAGATGAATAAGGTCAATATGAGAGTAATGATATGGCTAACTTCGGTTAACTATTATTGAGTCAACATGGTGTACACGTTTGGGTACGGTTACATAAACCTAAATGAGGCTACATTTCATTTATGTGTAACAAGCTAAGTTCTATCTAACGGTTGAAAGATATTAGCTTGGTTGAATCAGGTTTTTCATCTAACGGTGAATATTGAATGCTACATTTCGTTTGGCAATCTGAGAGGACTTACTCCAACATACTTTCCAGAGAATCAACCAGACAGTTAGACTCAATCTTAAGAAAAGTATATCAAAGAGTTATATCTTAATTTCTGAATTCAATTTGCAATCAAACAAATAAGAATTTGCGAGCCTGATTGAATATAAGAGAAATAACTTGAACGGTACTAAAGACCAATGTTCAAGGATCAATCAATTTCAATCAACAACCAAAGGTTGGATTTACCAATTGATCGATTCAATGCACAACCTGTGATATTTTAATTATATAACAAAATATAATGCGGAAAAGAAATAACACAGACACCAGAAGTTTTGTTAACGAGGAAACGGAAAAGGAAAAAAAAACCCGGGACCTAGTCCATATTTGAACACCACAATGTATTAAGCCGCTATAGACATTAGCCTACTACAAACCTAATTTCGGTATGGAATGTAGTTGAGCCCTAATCAATCTCACATTGATCAAGGTACAGTCTCTTTCCTTACATCTCTGATCCCAGCAGGATACTACGCACTTGATTCACTTAGCTAATCTCACCCACAACTAAGAGTTGCTACGACCCAAAGTCTAAGGCTTGATAAAAAAATCTGTATCACATGGAAAAGTCTATTGGAATAGATAAATCGGTCTCCCACAGAAATACCTATGAGTTTTGTTCTGTCTTTTGATAAATCAAGGTGAACAAGAACCAATTGATAACCCGGACTTATATTCCCGAAGAACAACCTAGTATTATCAATCACCTCACAATAATCTTAATCGATTAATGAAACAAGATATTGTGGAATCACATACGATGAGACGAAGATGTTTGTGACTACTTTTCAGTTTTGCCTATCGGAGATATAAATCTCAATCCAATCTTACGATTGTACTCAATCACGATATAAAACAACAAGAGCATATCACGCAACTACAGAGAAAATAGTTGGGTCTGGCTTCACAATCCCAATGAAGCCTTTAAGTCGTTAACCTACAGGGTTTCGTGAAAAACCTAAGGTTAAAAGAGAATCGACTCTAGCTTATGTAACAAATATCACACAGGAGGTTTGGGATTAGGTTTCCCAGTTGCTAGAGTTCTCTTTTATATAGATTTCAAATCAGGGTTTGCAATCTAAGTTACCTTGGTAATAAAACATTCAATATTCACCGTTAGATGAAAACCTGATTAGATTCAAGCTAATATCTGTCAACCATTAGATCGAACTTAGCTTGTTATACACAAATATAATGCACCTTCATTTAGGTTTGAGTAACCGTACCTAAACGTGTACACTTAGTCGGTTCAACAATAGTTAATTAATGGTTAATCCATATGAGCACTTTCATATCAACCTTATTCATCTTTACCATAACTAGTTCAAATGACTCAAATGAAACTAGTTAGAGAGTTGTTCAATTGATTAGATCTCATGGAAGTATACAAGACACAATCGAAGCAAAATCGATTTTGATTCACTCGAATCAATTCATGAACATTATAGCCACGGTTTGCAAAGATTGCATTCCTTATTATATAAATGTTTTAGTTCATGAACAAACCAATTTCAGAAAGTAACCTGCTTAAGTATGCAAACGGGTACGCATACTTAAGTAGCCAGATTGAGTTTGTTTTTACTTCCAAACTCCAGCAGAAATTCGCGGACGTGAAACTTCCGCCGGTATGCGTATGGGTACGCATACTCACATGGATTTCCAACAACCGCCAGCATACGGGTACACATACTTTAGGTTTCTGATTTTGGAATTTTACACAAATGTGAGAACACACTATGTTTATATCCAAACATGGTTACTTGTTCTAAACTCTTATTTCAATCGTTGAAACTTTCTTAGAGGATGTTAAAATAGTTGTTATCCACAAACTATTAGCATCAAAGCGATTTTCAAGTTATTGAAATAATAAACATGACTTTCGTCACGAGTAAAGATGAACTTAGCTAAAGCGAAAGCTTACCAACATATATTTCGAGAAATAGATAAGCGAGATAAACTCGGCTCGAAATAGCAAATGTGTATAATTGAAGTCTATATAGCAATACGACTTTTGTCTCAAATAGGAGATAGAGTAGATAAACTTTTGAGTGATAGATAAGTTCAAGTCTCCACATACCTTTTGTCGATGAAGTTCCACAAGTTCCCTTGAATAGTTCTTCTTCTTCATTTGATGAATGTCGTGGAGTCTAAAGCTCAACTACACTTACTATCCTAATCCGAGACTTACCTATAAGTAAACTAGAAATCAAAACTTATAGTTTTGGCAACTAAACTTGAGAAACAAGCTTGAGATATCAACGCTTGCGAGTTCGACCAAGCAATGCTCTAACAGATACCCATGTCGAGTCATTCTATTTTGGACTCTCTACAGTGATGTGGTAGCATCAAGTCACGAACTTATCAAGGATGCATTGAGAATAAATTTCGACATTCAGTTAAATAATCGGGTAAAAAAACAGACATACGTTGTATTCTAGACTTGTTTCAATGGAGCAAGGCTCAATATGAAATATTGTTATTCTCCATTTGAAAAATCTCTGTAATAGACAAAGAAAGTCATAAAAATAGGGTCGCCATACTATTTCACATTAAGGTGGAAATTCACGTAATAATATTTAATGAAAAAACTATATATAGTATGTCCCAAATCCCTTGTTGTACATTGTTCTTGTCTCTCTTGTGAACACATGTGACAAAAATGCACTTTTCACAGTTGAGGTGGGGGTTAGTGAGCTCACCACTAGATTCCTGCATGGGTATATCAACATCCATTTTCAATGATCGTTAAGATCTAGATATTTTATTTCCTTCATATTTATCCCTTTCCTTAGGATTACTCAAACTTATAGGAGAGAAGAAGGAACAACCTCACATAACTTGGATAAATCTGACTTTTGGAAAAGTTAAATCACATTTGTTAGGGACTGGCCCTCCGTTGCAGTTTGTTGACATACCTTACTTTTTGTTTGTACTTGAAACACTGTTTGAAATTGTGACCTTCAGTATACAATAAGGACATATTTTGTTGAAGAAAGATTCGGGAACATCACTTGTTTTGGAAGACAACCACAATTGAGATGGTCCTGAAATTTTAACAACAAAATTTTTAATTGATAAGTGAAAAGTCCATTATGCCCTCCAAAGAATTGGTGTAGGATCATTAAGGAAGTTGTCAAGATTGACATGAGCGTTACTGCATTCATTAAAGTTGACTACTTCAGCCAAGAGAGCTATGCTTGAAACATCTTCCTTTTCAGAATCATAATGATTAGATGTTTCACAAGTGTCACAGCAAGACCCTTGCTGCCAATGTATTTTCTGCGATTTACGCACTCATTAGCAAAGTGACTGAATCCTATACACTCGGAGCATTTGGGCATATCCTCATCATCACTATCGTTATAGTCTCTGTTTCTAGGAGGAACATGATTACGTGACTTATCTGATGATGATTTTTTTTCTTTGGAGGTTATTTTATCTCTCTTCCTAAAAAAGTCTTTATACTGTCTTGTGATAAGAGATACGAAATTATCAAGATCTTCATCTGATAATTCATCATCACCAACAAGATGTTTCTTATAGATACCAACACTTTCACTTTTATCAAGTACTTTAGTGTTTTTAAGTGCTCTGAAGGCAATATCCTTTCCAGCTTTAGTTTGTTGTTCATGATCAACTTTCCAACGAGAGTGTTTCTTGAAAGTGTGGTAAGATGTTTCCCACAGTGATGGCATGTTTTTTTAGACTCGTATTGATATGGAAAATATCTTAGAATTTTTAACACAATATCCCTCTCGGAAATAGTCCTACATAGCGCATGAGAGGCATTCAATATCTCTAATAATTTGTGATTAAATTCCTCAAACGAATCTTCGTTATCCATACGAAGGCTTTACCAGTCACAAGTTTGCTTTTGAAGCCTTAATTATTTTCCCGCGATATTCCATTCTGAAAAAGCGGGGGTCTAATAACACCACCCAATATTTCGCTTAGCAATCTGTATGGACTAACTCCGAAATACTTTGCTAGAGAATCAACTAGACAGTCAGACTCAATCTAGATAAAAGTATCTCAAGGAGTTAATATCTCTCTTGATTTGATTTTTACTCAAGCTAAAATCAATAGCGAGTCTTTATCAAATACAAGGAATAACTTGGACGGTACGAAACACCAATGTCCAAGGATCAATCAATATCAATCAACAACCAAAGTTTGGATTTCCAATTGATGATCACGAACGCACAACCTGTATTATTTCAATTATATAAAATAAAATGCGGAAAAGAAATAACACAGACACCAGAAGTTTTGTTAACGAGGAAACCGCAAATGCAGAAAAACCCCGGGACCTAGTCCAGATTGAATACACACTGTATTAAGCCGCTACAAACACTAGCCTACGCCAAGCTAACTTCGGACTGGACTATAGTTGAACCCCAATCAGTCTCCCACCGATCCAAGGTACAGTTGTACTCCTACGCCTCTGATCCCAGCAGGATACTGCACACTTGATTCTCTTAGCTGATCTCACCCACAACCAAGAGTTGCTGCAACCCAAAATAACAGACTTGATAATAAACAAATCTGTCTCACACAGAGAAGTCTATTAAAGGATAAATTTATCTCCCACAGATAAACCCTAGGTTTTGTTCCGTCTCAAGATATGAAATCAAGGTGAGCATGAACCAATTGATAATCCGGTCTTATATTCCAGAAGAACAACCAAGATTAATCAATCACCTCTCTACAATCCTTCCTGACTACACAGGCGGTTTGTCGAGGAATCACAAACATTGAGATGAAGATGTTTGTGACTTCTTTATCTTGCCTATCGGAGAACTCTCACGATCTCAAGCCAATCAAATATTGTACTCGTACGATAGAAGATGCAAGATCAGATCACACACCTACGATAAAAGTAGTATCGGTCTGGCTTCACAATCCCAATGAAGTCTTTAAGTCGTTAACCTGGTTTTAGAGAAGAAAACCAAAGGTTAAAGTAGAATCGACTCTAGCGAGCGCACTAGTATCACACAGACGTGTGGGGATTAGTTTTTCACAATGCTAGATGTCTCCTTTATATAGCCTTCAAATCAGGGTTTTTCCTTAGTTACAAAGTAATCCATATTCAGCATTAGATGAAAACCTGATTTAGATTCAAGCTAATATTTCTCAACCGTTAGATCGAAAACTTAGCTTGTCACACACACTTGGGGTAGACGTTTACTGGGTTTGTGAAAACCATGCCCAAACGTGTACATGTATGTTGGTTCAACATAGTAACCTAAAAGGTTAACCATATGAGCATTTCATATTAACCTTGTTCTTCTTCACCATAACTAGTTCAATTGACTCAAATGAACTAGTTAAAGATTTGTTCAATTGCTATGAGATCTTATGTAACTACACAAGACACAATTGAAACAAAGATGATTCGATTCGATTGAATCGGCTCATGAACTTTATAGCCACGGTTTGCATAAAGCATTCCTTAGTAATTTAAGTTTCATTTTCAGAGAACATCTTTAGATCATAACCACTTAAGCTCACAAACAAGTTCGCGGACTTAAGGCAACCGGTGGAGTTTTCCAAACTCAGTAAAAAATCTCGGCAAAGAGACTTTCGCCAGTTCGCGAATGAGTTCGCGGACTTACACGCAAACGAGTTTTTGGAAAATCCCAGCAGAAATTCTCGGTACAAGAACTTCCGTCAGTTCGCGGACTTGGAAAAGCCAATTCCTCCGATTTCTCTCAATCAAAAAAGTTCGAAAACTTCGGATTAAGGAGTACATGGTTATGTAATCTAACCTCTCATTTCAATCATTGAAACATTCTCAAAGGAAGTTATATAGTCGTTATTCACAGAACATTTCGCGTCAGAGAAATTCTCAAAGTGATTGAAACTTTTCATGACTTTCGTCACTAGGTGAAGATAAACTTGATCAAAGCGAAACGCTTTACCAACACATGATTTCGAAATATAGATAGGCGAGATATACTCGGCTCGAAATATCAATTGTATATGATCCAGTCTATATAGCATACGACTTTTGTCTCATAAGAAGTAGGAGATAGAAGAGATAGACTTTTGAGTGATAGATCAGTTCAAGTCTCCACATACCTTTTTGTTGATGAAGTTCCACGGTTCCTTTAGTAGATTATCGTCGTTGTATGATGAATCTCCATGAAGTCCTTGAGCTCAACTACATTTTTCTATCCTAGTCCGAGACTTAGATATGTAGGCTAGAAATCAAGACTCATAGTTTTGATCACTAACATTGACAAACATGCTTTAGATAGCAACGCATGCGAGGTCGGCCGAGCTATGCTCTAACAATCTCCCCCTTTGTCAATTTTAGTGACAAAACTATTAATACATATGGAATACAAAAAAGATAAACTTTAGTGGCTCCTATTCCATAGTCTAATTTTCAACGTTCCCTGAAATCTTCGTCCTTCCAAGTACTCCAATGATCCCAAAGGTTGTAAGTTTAGCATCACCGTTGTTGAAGATCCGTAGCTATAACAATGAGAGAAATCGAGATTCTCGATCATTATTATACAATGTCATAGTATTATTATGTAACATCAAAGTCCAATTGTATCACGACTTTAACAATAATACTATGGTGATATGTATCACTCCCCCTTAGTCAATACTCCATCTCGATCATGGAAACCACTCCCTCTTACACAATGATCCAAAAATCATATGTATTTGTAGTGTGAACTACAATATTTCTCCCCCTTGGTTTTGCACGACCTTTGATTATCCAGATTTAACTTTTGAATGTTCTCTTGTAGTTTAGAAATTCTTTTGTTCCTCTGCTTGAACCTCCAACACGTGTTTTGAACATGATTTTTATTTCCACAAAACGAACAAACCGGCAATCCTTTGTCTTGTTGAAGTGCCTTCTGTTTATCACAATTGCCAGCCTTTGTTTTCCCATGACACTTAGGAACATAGTTGACGATACCTGCAGTCTTGCTCTTAAATCCTAGACCATTAGTGTTTCCAAAGGATTTCTGACCAAATAACATTGCTGAGATTTTATCAGAACTTCCAGATAATCGTTGAAGATCATCTTTGAGAGTATTAATCTCTTTTTCCTCTAGAAAGATGGTCCTGGTGAGTTGATCGTTAAGACAATCTATCTCAAGATCTTTTACTTGGATTAAAGATTCCAGTTTCTTCAATAAAGCTTTTAGTTGAAGATTTTGTTGAAGGACCTCTTTGTTCAAGAAACTGAAAATCTCTGTGTCAAACTCAATTTCTGAAACAGATTTTGAGTGTATGGAGGTTTCTGTTGCGAGGGCTGTAGAAATACATCCAACGGACGTATTCAAGACGTCGACACAAGGAGATTTATCTTCCATAGAATCTTTAGAAGAACTAGCTGAAAGGGGATGTTTATCACGTCTAACGTTCCTCTTTATAAAATCCTTGATCCTTTCTGTTAGCAACGGTTTATTGAACCGATAACCAGATGAACAACAGTCATCAGCCCAAGATAAGTTAGAGGATTTACTTGTCTCGGAAACAGCATTGAATGCAAATGGTTGAACAGAATTTGGATCACGAATTGTCACCTGTCCACATGAGGTATTCATGGAAGGAGTGTTGAGGTTGTTCCCTTCATTGATGGCATGTTTCTTAGAAACGTATCTATTGTCTTCAAATACAGTTTCTAAGATATCCCAGACTTCTTTAGACTTAGTGCAAGTAGCCACATAGTATTGAAGATCTGGGGTAACGACATGTCTGATAGCATTTAATCCAAAAGAGTTTTGCATTGCAGCAAGAGATTCTTCAGGACTATAACTGCCAACATCCTTTGGTATAGATACATCATCTTTTGTATTAACCGGAGGATTATAGCCGTTAAAAATACATACCCAGGTATGAAAATCGCATGCTTGAAGATAAGCACACATTGCAACTTTCCATGCTGAGTAATTTGAGCCATCAAAGACTGGTGGTAAGTTAATAGAGATAACACCTCTGTCCATAGAGTCAGATCGCTACAAACAAAGACTGATGAGGTCTTTAACGTGTTTGCCATCTCTGATACCAATTGAAAAAGCGGGGGTCTAACAACACCACCCAATATTTCGCTTAGAAATATGTATGGACTAACTCCGAAATACTTTGCTAGAGAATCAACTAGACAATCAGACTCAATCTAGATAAAAGTATCTCAAGGAGTTAATATCTCTCTCTTAATTTTATTTTTACTCAAGCTAAAATCAATAGCTAGTCTTTATCAAATACAAGGAATAACTTGGACGGTACCAAATACCAATGTCCAAGGATCAATCAATATCAATCAACAACCAAAGGTTGGATTTCCAATTGATGATCACGAACGCACAACCTGTATTATTTCAATTATATAAAATATAATGCGGAAAAGAAATAACACAGACACCAGAAGTTTTGTTAACGAGGAAACCGAAAATGCAGAAAAACCCCGGGACCTAGTCCATATTGAATACACACTGTATTAAGCCGCTACAGACACTAGCCTACTCCAAGCTAACTTCGGACTGGACTATAGTTGAACCCCAATCAGTCTCCCACCGATCCAAGGTACAGTTGTACTCCTACGCCTCTGATCCCAGCAGGATACTGCACACTTGATTCTCTTAGTTGATCTCACCCACAACCAAGAGTTGCTGCAACCAAAAATAGCAGACTTGATAATAAACAAATCTGTCTCACACAGAGAAGTCTATTAAAGGATAAATTTATCTCCCATAGATAAACCCTAGGTTTTGTTCCGTCTTAAGATATGAAATCAAGGTGAGCATGAACCAACTGATAATTCGGTCTTATATTCCAGAAGAACAACCAAGACTAATCAATCACCTCTCTACAATCCTTCCTGACTACACAGGCGGTTTGTCGAGGAATCACAAACAGTGAGATGAAGATGTTTGTGACTTCTTTATCTTGCCTATCGGAGAACTCTCACGATCTCAAGCCAATCAAATATTGTACTCGTACGATAGAAGATGCAAGATCAGATCACACAACTACGATAAAAGTAGTATCGGTCTGGCTTCACAATCCCAATGAAGTCTTTAAGTCGTTAACCTGGTTTTAGAGAAGAAAACCAAAGGTTAAAGTAGAATCGACTCTAGCGAGCACACTAGTATCACATAGACGTGTGAGGATTAGTTTTGCATAATGCTAGATGTCTCCTTTATATAGCCTTCAAATCAGGGTTTTGCCTTAGTTACAAAGCAATCCATATCACAGTTAGATGAAAACCTGATTTAGATTCAAGCTAATATTTCTCAACCGTTAGATCGAAAACTTAGCTTGTCACGCACACTTGGGTAGACGTTTACTGGGTTTGTGAAAACCATGCCCAAACGTGTTCGTGTATGTTGGTTCAACATAGTAACCCAAAAGGTTAACCATATGAGCATTTCATATTAACCTTGTTCTTCTTCACCATAACTAGTTCAATTGACTCAAATGAACTAGTTAAAGAGTTGTTCAATTGCTATGAGATCTTATGTAACTACACAAGACACAATTGAAACAAAGATGTTTCGATTCGATTGAATCGGCTCATGAACTTTATAGCCACGGTTTGCATAAAACATTCCTTAGTAATTTAAGTATCATGTTCAGAACATATCTTCAGATCATAACCACTTAAGCTCACAAACAAGTTCGCGGACTTAAGGCAACCGGTGGAGTTTTCCAAACTCAGCAGAAAATCTCGGCAAAGAGACTTTCGCCAGTTCGCGGACTTACATGCAAACGAGTTTTTGGAAATCCCAGCAAAAATTCTCGGTACAAGAACTTCTGTCAGTTCGCGGTCTGGGTTCGCGGACTTGGCAAATCCAATTCCTCCGGTTTCTCTCAATCAACAAAGTTCGAAAACTTAGGATTAAAGAATACATGGTTATGTAATCTAAACTCTCTTTTCAATCATTGAGACATTCTCACAGGACGTTATGTAGCCGTTATTCATAGACCGTTTCGCGTCAGAGAAATTCTCAAAGTAATTGAAACTTTTCATGACTTTCGTCACTAGGTGAAGATAAACTTGATCAAAGGGAAACGCTTTACCAACACATGATTTTGAGATATAGATAGGCGAGATATACTCGGCTCGAAATATCAAATTTGTATGATCCAGTCTATATAGCATACGACTTTTATCTTATAAGAAGTAGGAGATAGAAGAGATAGACTTTTGAGTGATAGATAAGTTCAAGTCTTCACATACCTTTTTGTTGATGAAGTTCCACGGTTCCTTGAGTAGATCTTCGTCGTTGTATGATGAATCGCCATGAAGTCCTTGAGCTCAACTACACTTTTCTATCCTAATCCGAGACTTAGCTATGTAGGCTAGAAATCAAGACTCATAGTTTTGATCACTAACATTGACAAACATGCTTGAGATAGCAACGCATGCGAGGTCGACCCAGCTATGCTCTAACAATCTCCCCCTTTGTCAATTTTAGTGACAAAACTATTAATACATATGGAATACAAAAAAGATAAACTTTAGTGGATCCTATTCCATAGTCTAATCTTCAACGTTCCCTGAAATATTCGTCCTTCCAAGTACTCCAATGATCCCAAAGGTTGTAAGTTTAGCACCACCGTTGTTGAAGATCCGTAGTTATAACAATGAGAGAAATTGAGATTCTCGATCATTATTATACATTGTCATAGTATTATTATGTAATATCGAAGTCCAATTATATCACGACTTTAACAATAATACTATGGTGATATGTATCCCTCCCCCTTAGTCAATACTCCATCTCGATCATGGAAACCACTCCCCCTTACACAATGATCCAAAAACCATATGTATTTGTAGTGTGAACTACAATATTTCTCCCCCTTGTTGTCAATAAAATTGGCAAAGATACAAGAACGGGATCATAATGAAATTTCCACAAGAGACATTTCATAGACTAAAGAAAAATACATACCAACTTAATTTAGATGCAATCATAAAGCCGAATCTAAATGCATTCATCAAGGAGTTTTAAGATACAAGATAACCCCTATAAAATTCCACATCCGCACACCCCGCAAGATATTAACATTAAGCACAAGTTCAAAAGAACTCTCCCCCATTTGATATCATTCCCGAAAGAACAACAAGAGCGACCTTAATTTAGAAAGAAAAGAAGGATTTTTAAATTGGACGCCAAAAACCATAGAAATGATTTTCTATATCCAAAACTCAACCAAATTAATCACAAGAAAACCCATGATTAATTTAATTGGAATACGCAATTAAATCAAACCACAAAAATGATCAATTTAATTGAAGGTGCTCAACATAAGTAAACTTACGTAGCTACGACTAAGGTAATCATACGGAGACGACTAACTTAATCGTTCACATGCTCAACATAAGGAAAAACCTTACGGGATATACGACTACATCAACCAATAGAACATGATTAGTATAGCCTTTCATATGCTCAACACAAGAACTTGTGGAATATATGAAAACTCAACTAGACTAATTACAAGAGAACTTATAATTAATCTAATTGGAATACAAACAACCAAACTAATCACAAAAGTAATCAATTTAATTGTCAAAAGTTTTGCTCGACAAAAGAAGACTTTCGAAGCAAATAACTAAATAACCAACCAAGATGATTAATTTAGTTCATAATGCTCAACATATAGCATCTTATGGAACAACAAACAAAGCCAATAAGAATAATCGACTTAGTTGTATCTTGCTCAACATAAGACACGCAATGGAGCCTTCACGGTAAAACATAACAAAATGGATCAATGAAGATCAATACCGTGGATAACATACAAGGATTTATTCTATTATCCATCATAACGACATAATAGACTTTATCCTTGTCAAACAAAAGATTTTATCCTATTTTCCATCAAATACATGACCGCATAGGCATAACTTTTGTAATTGTCAAAAGTACATTCGTACTTTCATTAATACGAATACCAATTCATGAATGACTTTACTTTTGACAGCATATGGGACCTTCAAGTTCACTGACGCAAACAATACATATCCCATAAACAAATTGCAATATCACAAAATCATAACGATCAATACTGCAATAACATCATCCTCCAAATATTTTTTAGAATTTAAAAACCAATAAACCTATAAAATAACATAAGAAGATGAAAACAAAAATAGCTATGTGTAGTCATAATCATCGCTATTGAAAACACTAGTTATTCTTCCAACTAAATCAAAAGAAGACTTACTAGGTATTGTAGATCTTTCTCAGGGCATCTACAGAAAACTCCTTCTTATTATTGAAAAACCCATTGATTATGGGATCATTCAATTCCTATAAATCTTCTTCCACAGAGTCTTTCACCATTTCTCTAAAATGATTATCAGCACGACAACCAGAAAAGAGACAGTCAGAGGAAGAACTTTTTCTATTGATTGTAGGCTTCTTCTTTATCATCCTTGAGGAAGTAATTCCTTTGCATAGATATACGTTTACTTTTGGAAATTCTTGAGCCACAAGATGCATAGCCTCAATCCTCTCAAGCTAAGAATGAGGATGCAGGCGTCTCCGAGCTCAACCAGAGACAAAGAGAGCCAGATGCTCCCCTTGTTTGTCAAGGCTTGTTGCATAAACAGGTTTCCTCCTTCTTCTGATTCTGGAAGCATTGTTTTTGCCCGACCTTTGATTATCCAGATTCAACTTTTCCATGTTCTCTTGTAGTTTAGAAATTCTTTTGTTCCTCTACTTGAACCTCCAACACGTGTTTTGAACATGATTTGTATTTCCACAAAAACGAACAAACCGATAATCCTTTGTCTTGTTGAAGTGCCTTCTGTTTATCACAACTGCCAACCTTTGTTTTCCCATGACATTTAGGAACATAGTTGACGATACCTGCAGTCTTGCTCTTAAATCCTAGACCATTAGTGTTTCCAAAGGATTTCTGACCAAATAACATTGCTGAGATTTTATTAGAACTTCCAGATAATCGTTGAAGATCATCTTTGAGAGTATTAATCTCCTTTTCTCTAGAAAGATGGTCATGGTGAGTTGATCGTTAAGTCAATCTATCTCAAGATCTTTCACTTGGATTAAAGATTCCAGTTTCTTCAATAAAGCTTTTAGTTGAAGATTTTCTTGAAGGACCTCTTTGTTCAAGAAATCGAAAATCTATGTGTCAAACTCAATTTCTGAAACAGATTTTGAGTGTATGGAGGTTTCTGCTGTGAGGGCTGTAGAATTACATCCAGCAGACGTATTCAAGACATCGACACAAGGAGATTTATCTTCCATAGAATTATTAGAAGCACTAGCTGACAGGGGATGTTTATCACGTCTAACGTTCCTCTTTATAAAATCCTTGATCCTTTTTGTTAGCAACGGTTTATTGAACTGATAACCAGATAAACAACAGTCATCATCCCAAGATAAGTTAGAGGATTTACTTGTCTTGGAAACATCATTGAATGCAAATGGTTGAACATAATTTGGATCACGAATTGTCACCTGTCCACATGAGGTATTCATGGAAGGAGTGTTGAGGTTGTTCCCTCCATTGATGGCATGTTTCTTAGAAACGTATCTCTTGTCTTCAAATACAGTTTCTAAGATATCCCAGGCTTCTTTAGACTTAGCGCAAGTAGCCACATAGTATTGAAGATCTGGGGTAACGGCATGTCTGATAGCATTTAATCCAAAAGAGTTTTGCATTGCAACAAGAGATTCTTCAGGACTATAACTACCAACATCCTTTGGTATAAATACATCGTCTTTTGTATTAACCGGAGGATTATAGTCGTTAACAATACATACCCAGGTCTGAAAATCGCATGCTTGAAGATAAGCACACATTGCAACTTTCCATGCTGAGTAGTTTGAGCCATCAAAGACTGGTGGTACGTTAATAGAGATATCACCTCTGTCCATAGAGTCAGATCGTTACAAACACAGACTAATGAGGTCTTTAACGTGTTTTCCATCTCTGATACCAATTGAAAAAGCGGGGGTCTAACAACACCACCCAATATTTCGCTTAGCAATCTGTATGGACTAACTCCGAAATACTTTGCTAGAGAATCAACTAGACAGTCAGACTCAATCTAGATAAAAGTATCTCAAGGAGTTAATATATCTCTCTTGATTTGATTTTTACTCAAGCTAAAATCAATAGCGAGTCTTTATCAAATACAAGGAATAACTTGGACGGTACCAAAGACCAATGTCCAAGGATAAATCAATATCAATCAACAACCAAAGGTTGGATTTACAATTGATGATCACGAACGCACAACCTGTATTATTTCAATTATATAAAATATAATGCGGAAAAGAAATAACACAGACACCAGAAGTTTTGTTAACGAGAAAACCGCAAATGCAGAAAAACCCCGGGACCTAGTCCAGATTGAATACGCACTGTATTAAGTCGCTACAGACACTAGCCTACTCCAAGCTAACTTCGGAATGGACTATAGTTGAACCCCAATTAGTCTCCCACCGATCCAAGGTACAGTTGTACTCCTACGCCTCTGATCCCAGCAGGATACTGCACACTTGATTTCCTTAGCTGATCTCACCCACAACCAAGAGTTGTTGCAACCCAAAATAGCAGACTTGATAATAAATAAATCTGTCTCACACAGAAAAGTCTATCAAAGGATAAATTTGTCTCCCTACAGATAAACCCTAGGTTTTATTCCGTCTTTAGATATGAAATCAAGGTGAACAGGAACCAATTGATAATCCTTTCTTATATTCCCGAAGAACAGCCTAGATTAATCAATCACCTCTATACAATCCTTCCTGACTACACAGGCGGTTTTTCGAGGAATCACAAACAGTGAGACGAAAATGTTTGTGACTTATTTATCTTGCCTATTGGAGAACTCTCACGATCTCAAGCCAACCAAAGATTGTACTCGTACGATAGAAGATGCATGATCAGATCACACAACTACGATAAAACTAGTATCAGTATGGCTTCACAATCCCAATGAAGTCTTTAAGTCGTTAACCTGGTTTTAGAGAAGAAAACCAAAGGTTAAAGGAGAATCGACTCTAGCGAGCGCACTAGTATCACACAGACGTGTGGGGATTAGTTTTGTACAATGCTAGATGTCTCCTTCATATAGCCTTCAAATCAGGATTTTGCCTTAGTTACAAAGCAATCCATATTCACCGTTAGATGAAAACCTGATTTAGATTCAAGCTAATATTTCTCAACCGTTAGATCGAAAACTTAGCTTGTCACACACACTTGGGTAGGCATTTACTGAGTTTGTGAAAACCATGCCCAAACGTGTACGTGTATGTTGGTTCAACATAGTAACCCAAAAGGTTAACCATATGAGCATTTCATATTAACCTTGTTCTTCTTCACCATAACTAGTTCAATTGACTCAAATGAACTAGTTAAAGAGTTGTTCAATTGCTATGAGATCTTATGTAACTACACAAGACACAATTGAAACAAAGATGATTCGATTCGATTGAATCGGCTCATGAACATTATAGCCACGGTTTGCATAAGGCATTCCTTAGTAATTTAATGTTTCATGTTCAGAGCACATCTTTAGATCATAACCACTTAAGCTCACAAACAAGTTCGCGGACTTAAGGCAACCGGTGGAGTTTCCCAAACTCAGCAGAAAATCTCGGCAAAGAGACTTTCGCCAGTTCACGGACTTACACGCAAACGAGTTTTTGGAAAATCCCAGCAGAAATTCTCGGTACAAGAACTTCCGTCAGTTCGCGGACTGGGTTCGCGGACTTGGCAAAGCCAATTCCTCCGGTTTATCTCAATCAACAAAGTTCGAAAACTTCGGATTAAGGAATACATGGCTATGTAATCTAAACTCTCATTTCAATCATTGAGACATTCTCAGAGGACGTTATATAGCCGTTATTCACATACCATTTCGCGTCAGAGCAATTTTCAAAGTAATTGAAACTTTTCATGACTTTCGTCACTAGGTGAAGATAAACTTGATCAAAGAGAAACGCTTTACCAACACACGATTTCGAGATAAAAAGATAAGCAATGAATGCTCAGCTCGAAATATCAAATGTGTATGATCTAGTCTATATAGCATACGACTTTTGTCTCATAAGAAGTAGGATATAGAAGAGATAGCCTTTTGAGTGATAGATAAGTTCAAGTCTCCACATACCTTTTTGTTGATGAAGTTCCACGGTTCCTTATATAGATCTTCGTCGTTGTATGATGAATCGCCATTGAGTCCTTGAGCTCAACTACACTTTTCTATCCTAGTCCGAGACTTAGCTATGTAGGCTAGAAATCAAGACTCATAGTTTTGATCACTAACATTGACAAACATGCTTGAGATAGCAACGCATGCATGCTCTAACACATTCAAATATGATTTCTAAAATATCCCAAGCTTTCTTTGACATAGTGCACATAGACACATAATGTTGAAGATCTTGGCTTATGACATGGATGATAACGTTCAATTCATCAGAATTATGTTTAGCATCACTGATTTTGTCATCGCTAAATGTAATTGTTGGTGTATTATACCATTTTACAACAAGTACCCATGTATGAAAGTCATGAGCGCGTAACTATTTTCCATTATAAGTAATCTATGCCATCGAAGGCTGGTGATACGTTTATAGAGATTGCACTCCTGTCCATAAATCTAGATCACCAAAAATACATGCTTATTAGATCTAAAGGTGTTTGCCCGCTCTGATACCAATTGAAAAGTAGAGGGTACCAAGCCCACTGAAAAAGCGGGGTACAAAAACCACACCCAATATTCCGATTAGTAATCTGTATGGACTAACTCCAATATAACTTGACTCAATCTTAATAAAATATATCAAAGAGTTATATCTCTCTTTCTTGATTCAATACTTACTCAAACAAATAGAAATCTGCGAGTCTATTTGAATACAAGAGAAATCACTTGAACGGTACCAAAGACCATGTTCAAGTATCAATCAATTTCAATCAACAACCAAGGTTGGATTTACCAATTGGTTGATTCAAACGCACAACCTGTGATATTTAAATTATATATCAAAATATAATGCGGAAAAGAAATAACACAGATACCAGAAGTTTTGTTAACGAGAAAATCGCAAATGCAGGATAACCCCGGGACCTAGTCCAGATTGAACACACACTGTATTAATCCGATACAGACACTAGCCTACTACAAACTAACTTCGGTATGGACTGTAGTTGAACCCCAATCAATCTCACACTGATCCAAGGTACAATTGCGCTTCTTACGTATCTGACCCCAGCAGGATACTACGTGCTTGATTCCCTTAGATGATCTCACCCACAACTAAGAGTTGCTACGACCCAAAGTCGAAGACTTTAATAAACAAATCTATATCACACAGAAAAGTCTACGGTAATAGATAAATCTGTCTCCCACAGAAATACCTACGAGCTCTGTTCATCTTTTGATAAATCAAGGTGAACAGGAACGAATTGATAACCCGGACTTATATTCCCGAAGAACAGCCTAGAATTATCAATCACCTCCCAATAATCTTAATCGACGCGGTGAAAGAAGATATTTTGGAATCACAAACGATGAGACGAAGATGTTTGTGATTACTTTTATATCTTGATTATCGGAGATATCAATCTCAAGCCAATCGTTACGATTGTACTCAACACGATAGAATCAGCAAGATCAGATCACACAACTACAAGAAAGTAGTATCGGTCTGGCTTCACAATCTCAATGAAGTCTTCAAGTCGTTAACCTACAGGGTCTCGAAGAAACCTAAGGTTAAAGGAGAATCTACTCTAGCTTATACAACTAGTATCACACAGGAAGTGTGGGGATTAGATTTCCCAGTTGCTAGAGTTCTCCCTTATATAGTCTTTCAAATCAGGGTTTGCAATAAATGTTAGCTTAATAACAAAGCATTCAATATTCACCGTTAGATGAAAACCTGATTAGATTCAAGCTTATATCTTTCAACCATTAGATCGAAAACTTAGCTTGTTACACACATATGAAATGCACGATTTTAGGTTTGTGTAACCGTACCCAACCATGTACATTTGTTGGTTCAACAATAGTTAACCAATGTTTAGCCATATGAGCACTTTCATATCAACCATATTATTCTTCACCATAGCTAGTTCAAATGACTCAAATGAACTAGTTAGAGAGTTTTTCAATTGCTTAGATCTTATAGAAGTATACAAGACACAATCGAAGCAAAAATGATTTGATTCACTCGAATCAATTCATGAACTTTATAGCCACGATTTGCAAACTTGCATTCCTTTGTTTATATAAGTATAAGTTCACGAATAATCATTTTTAGAAATAACCAACCTAAGTACGCGGACTTAAGTACCCGGACTGAGTACGGGACTTAAGTACCCGGAATAAGTTTGTAAAAGTTTACAAACTCCAGCAGATTTTCTCGGGAAGAGAACCTCCGATAGTTCGCTGACTGGGTTCGCAGACTCTTGTTCCGGTTTTCCTGATCAACAAAGTACACATACTTTGGTTCAAGGAATAAGGACTTATACATACATAGTTACCACACAATGCTTATATCCAACAATGGTTATTTAATCTAAACTCTTATTTCAATCATTGAAACATTCTTAGAGGACGTTATATAGTTGTTATTCACAAACCATTTTTCGTCAAAGCCATTTTCAAGTGATTGAAACTTAACATGACTTTCGTCACTAGGTAAAGATGAACTTGGCCAAAGCGAAAGCTTACCAACACATATTTCGAGAAATGGATAAGCGAGAAAAACTCGGCTCGAAATAGCAAATGTGTATAATCAAAGTCTATATAGCAAAACGACTTTTGTCTCAAGATAGGAGATAGAGTAGATAGACTTTTGAGTGAAAGATAAGTTCAAGTATCCACATACCTTTTAGTCGATGAAGTTCCACCAGTTCCTTGAGTATTTCTTCGTCTTGTATGATGATCGCCATGGAGTTCTTGAGCTCAACTACACTTTCTATCCTAGTCCGAGACTTAGCTATAGTAGACTAGAAATCAAGACTTATAGTTTTGATCACTGTCATGTGGTAGCTTAATAAAACCAAGGATGTACTCATCTATTCTCTGGGTGCCTTATCTTCCCTTATCTTTTATTATTTTAGCCACTAGGATTCCTCCACGTGTTGTGTGATGATTGCTTTCTGTTTTGTGGGATGTGTCCTATTAATGGTGTAAGAAGGGGCGGCTGTGTAGTTAAGAATTTTTTGAACCAAGAACTTTGTTCTCAGGCTGATTTTTCAATTAGATTTACTCTTTTCCGATTCATTTTTTGTTCAATTTGTTCATTGTAGAACAATTGGCATCAGAGCCGATCGATCCTGTCACCATGGGAGGATAGGGAGATGCTACTAAATATCTACAGGATACACAGAAAAAGCAACAAATTTAGATGGATAAGATGAATCAGGATGTTTCGGAAATGAAAGAACAACTCAACCAGGTACTTCTTCAACTACAAAATCTTAACAACAAGGAAAGCAACAATGGAGAATCGAATGATCCTGCAGGAGAGGGTAATACTCAACTAGTGGTTCAACAGATCAATGAAAATCGTAGTTTCAATAACTACAATCGATTTCCAAAGCTATATTTTCCGAGATTCGATGGAACTAATCCAAAGGGATGGATTCAGAAGTGCAACCGGTTTTTTCTTCTCTACAACATCAGAGAAGAAACTCAAAAAGTGCAGATGGCAGCGATGCACATGGACGGAAAACCTGAGAGGTGGATTTATAACTTACAAACTTATAGATCTATTCTTTGTTGGTTTGAATTAGCAGAACAAGCATGTTTGCGTTTTGAAAACCCCTCGAATGATAATGTTGTTGGCATGTTCAATAAACTAACTCATACCACCACAGTGGATGAATTTTTTTATGAGTTTGAAGTTGCTAGATCTTTAATGATGAGCCTACATCCTGAGTTTCCAGAGAGCTACTATGTTATGAGTTTTATTGGGCTCTTAAAGAAGAGATACATCATAATGTCCTAATGTTTCACCCTACTACACTCATGCGAGCTTTTACTCTAGCTAGGCTGCAAGAGCAATCCTTACTCCACCAACAAAAACCTTCAAAATCCACCTCAAATTTTTTTTCAAATTCATTTTCCTTTGGAAAACCACCTTATCCATCTAATGTTACTCCTAAACCTCTAACCCTCCCCCCAACAAATACAAAACCACCACAACTGCTGCCTAAGACAACACCCACCCACCCTCCCATTAAAAGACTCACTCCTAAGCAACTCAAAATCATAAAGGCACATGGTTTGTGATACAATTGTGATGAGGTATATATACAGGGTCATATTTGCAAAACACAACAATTATTTTGGATAGTTGCAGAAGGAGACAATGCTGAGACTACTTCTGAAGATGACACATTCCATGGAGAATGAGACTGATCTCAATAAACCATGGATTATATTAGGTGATTTCAATGCAGTTTTAACTCAAGAGGAAAAAGTTGGAGGTAAATTACCTAACAAAAATTCAATGTTAGAGTTTAATGATTGTTTAGATAAGTGTGAATTGTTTCAAGCTTCTAGAACTGGTTTGCAATACACATGGTCTAATTGTCAACATGGTAGTAATAGGATATTATGTACTTTGGACAGAGTTGTTTTCAATCAAAAATGGCTACAATTATATGGAGATTGGGGGTATAAAGTTGGAATGAGGGTTGTCTCTGATCATGCACCTTTATTAGGTGGGTGCGCAAGTATTCCTAAGCCAAAAAATGTTCCAAGAAAATTTCAGAAACTGTAATCCTAACTTCTTACAAGTTGTAGCAGATTCTTGGGCAGAACCAATAGTGGGAGATCCTACTTTTCAGTTTTTGCAGAAGTTGAAAGTGTTAAAGAAAGTTTTAAATGAATGGAATTGGGTTGTATTTGGAAATGTTCAAGTCAAAATTAAGGAAGCTGAACTTAAAGTTAAAGAGGCAACTCAATTTTCTGATGAAAATCCTTTTGATGAAAATGCTCTTAATGATTTGGTAATGGCACAAAATGAATATGCAAGTAGAGAAGTACAAGAAAAGACTTTGTTGAGACAAAAATCTAGAGTGAAGTGGATTAAAGAAGGAGCTGCTAATACCAACTTCTTTCATACAAACATGAAGATTAGAAATTCAAGGAATATAATTAGTGAACTTGAAGATTATAATGGAAATATGATGACAAATCAAGCTCAAATATCTGATTTTCTTGTTCAACATTTTAAGAAGAAATTTGAATTTCAGCCAGTTGATGATGCAGAGCAATTGTTAAAGGTCATTCCAAAAATGATAACTGAAGAAGATCAGCAAAATCTTGATGTCATTCCTGAAGCTGAAGAAATTAAAAACATTATCTTTGAAATGGATCCAGAAAGTACTCCTGGTCTAGATGAATTTTCAGGCATTTTTTTACAGAACTTGCTGGGAAATTATCAAAAATGATCTTGTAGCCGCCATTCAGTTCTCTTGGAGAAGAAAATTCATTCTTAAAGATATGAATTCAAGCCTTTTAGTCTTGTTACCAAAAACACAAGGAGCAAAAACTGCAAATCACTTTAGAACCATTGGTTTGAGCAATGTAATTTTCAAAATCTTCACTAAAGTGATTACAAAAAGGATGAGTGGGCTTATGGAAAAACTGATATCTCCTCAGCAAGTAGCTTATGTCCAAGGGAGAAGTATCCATGAACAAGTTCTTCTTGCTTCTGAGTTAGTAAATGAAATGAAATTTAAAAGAAAAGGTGGGAATGTGGGCATTAAGCTTGACATTTCACAAGCATATGATTCAGTTAGTTGGGAGTTCCTCATCAAAGTGTTAAAACAATATGGTTTCTCAGCTTCTTGGTGTGACTGGATAATTACTCTTTTTAAGTCAGCTAGAATTTCTGTAATGGTGAATGGAGGACCATGTGGTGTTTTTCAAGTTGAAAGAGGATTGAGACAGGGTGACCCATTATCTCCTCTTCTTTTTGTGCTTATGGAAGATGTACTAAGCAGAAATATCTCAGCTTTGGTGGAAAATGGGAAAATGCAACCAATGGTTTGCAAGAAGGGTATACATCCAACACATCTGTTTTTTGCAGATGATGTTTTCATCTTCAGTAATGGTGGTAAGAAAAGTTTATTGAATTTATTCAAGCTTTTAGATGAATATCAAGCTGTTTCAGGTCAGATTATCAATAAAGCCAAAAGCAAATGCTTTGTGGATGGGACTACTTCACTGAGGAAACAGATGATAAGTGAGCTGACAAATATGGATGTAGCAAAATTTTCAGATAAATATCTGGGTGTTTTTCTTGCTCCTGGTAAGGTTAATGATTTGGTCCACAGTTGAAATACTTCAGAGCAAGTTGGAAGCGTGGAAAGGTAAATTACTCTCCTTCCAAGATAGATTGGTTTTAGTTAAATCACTTCTGTGTAGTGTGCCTATTTATAACATGTCTGTGTACAAATGACCCTCAAATGTCATTAAAGTGTGTGAGAAAATTATTAGAAATTTCTTGTGGTCTGGTGATGGAGATATCATAAAATTTAAGACAATTTCATGGAAAAGGGTGTGTACTCCATATGAAGAAGGAGGTCTGGGCATAAAAAGATTAGAAGTTATCAATAGAACAATGTTAATGAAGATGATGTAGAATATTATAAACTCTGATGCAGAATGAGATTTATTCTTCTTAGCTAAATTCAAAGACAAATATGGAAATTGGACAGATAATTGGAAGCAATCCATAGTTTGGAAGGGTCTGAAATGGGCTTGTAATGCTTTAAAGGATGATGTTAGATGGTGTGTTGGAGATGGTTCTAAAATTTCCATGTGGTTTGATATCTGGTTTGGTGACTGTGCACTAATAGATATAATTGGTTACTCAGATTATGTGAAGAGAAACATTGGTATGAAAGTTAAGGATATATTGCAGGAGAGCCAACAGACTATTCCAGATGAGCTTCTACATGTTATTTTTGTTCCTCAATTGCCTGTTATAAGTAGTGGTAGTGATAGAAGAGTGTGGTGTGTTTCTAAAGATGGGAAATTTTCTACTTCAAAAGCTGTGGAGAAGATAAGGCACACGGAAGTTGTGTTAACATGGCCTAAATATATTTGGCAAATTATTTTGCATCCTAGCATTGCTAGTAATGTCTAGAAGCTGCAGCAAGAGGTGTATGTGGATGATCTGATAATGAAAAGCAGAGGTTATGACATAGCTTCTGTTTGTTGCATTTGTTGTGAAGAACATGATAGTATGCAGCACACCTTATGGGAATGTTCTTTCAGCTTGGCAGTTTGGAATTGGCTAAACATTCAGTTTGGCTTTCAGAATTCTAACTCTTTTAGTGATGTTTGTAGTGCAACTAAAGATAAAAGCCCGTTTGTTAAGCAGATTTGGATGACATCAGCTTGTGACACTATGAAGGAGTTATAGTTTAAAAGAAATGCCAAACTTTTTGAGGAGGTAAAGCCTAACCTTCAAATATGTAAGAGCAGAATTCTACAATTAGTACATGAAGGAGGTTATAGAATGACAACAGTAAGAGGAAGCCAAGCATATGAAAGGAAAATTGCTGCTTTTTTTAATCTTTAATTCTTGTTGGAGTATTCCTTAGTTTGTAAGTTTCTTTAATCCTTTTTTGTGTCAGTCCTGTATTAATTTGGATGTAATTTAGCTTCTTTATTAATAAAAAATATGATTCAGCAAAAGAAAAATGGAGAGGAGACTGATTCACCAGTTGAGAGTGACATGGAAATTTCACTTAATGCTCTTACTGGTACTAGCAAAGGTGACACTAATAGAGTCTCTGGTATTCTTCAGAAACACCATATATCTGTACTAATTGATACTGGCAGTACCTACATCTTTATAGACTCCTCCTTGGTAGAGAAACTACACTGGCCAACTACTCCTACTACTCAGATGTCAGTTACAGTGGCAAATGGGGACCATACTTTCAGCTCTGGCATCTGCAAGTCACTACAATGGTCAATGCAAGGACACACCTTCTCTAGTGACCTAAGAGTACTTCCCTTGGGTGGCTGTGATATAGTACTTGGTGTTGACTGGCTAAGGCGATTTGGTAATGTAACATTTAACTTCTCCACTTTGAGTGTTTCCTTTTTGCATCAGGGTGTTGAGATTACTCTTACTGGTACTTCAAAACCTCTTAGCTTTAAACAGATAAGCAACAAGGGTATCCATAAATTCTTTCAAAACAACACTCATGGTGTTTGTGCTTAACTATTTTCTAGTCTCAGACACACCCACTACTATATCACATTCTCCTGAAATTACTTCATTACTACAAGAATTTCAAGATGTTTTTGCAACACCCACTACATTACCACCTCACAGAGGTCTTGATCACACTATTTCTCTACAACCCAATTCCACACCAGTCAATCAAAGACCTTATAAATGCCCTTATGTGCAAAAGAGTGTTATTGAGGAATTAGTTCAAGATATGTTGCAACAAGGCATCATCCAGCCAAGCCATAGTCCATTTGCTTCTCCAATTTTATTAGTCAAGAAAAAGGACAATAGCTGGAGATTTTGTGTTGATTATAGAAGATTAAATGATATTACCATTAAGGACAAGTTTCCAATTCCTATAATTGATGAGCTACTGGATGAGTTACATGGCTCTGGAGTTTTCACCAAAATTGACCTCAGATCAGGGTACCACCAAATCAGATTGTTTCCACCTGGTATACCCAAAACAACATTCAGATCACACCAAGGTCATTATGAGTTTCTGTCCATGCCTTTTGGCCTCACCAATTCCCCTGCCACATTTCAAGCACTCATGAATGACATTTTCAAGTCATTTATAAGGAAATTTGTCTTGGTCTTCTTTGATGATATACTTGTCTATAGTTCTGACATGGAGTCTCATTTGGTTCATCTCCAACAAGTACTCTCTGCGTTGCGACAACATCAATTGCATGGCAAGCTGTCCAAATGCTATTCTGCATAATCTAAATTGGAATATTTAGGCCACATTATCACATCTAAAGGTGTTGTTGCTGACCCTGCCAAGATAAGCTTCATGACTTCTTGGCCAACTCCAACAACTATCAAGGCATTAAGAGGGTTTTTGGGTTTAACTGGCTACTACAAAAAATAATTCAAAGGATATGGCAACATCAGCAAGCCATTAACTGAACTCCTAAAGAAGAATGCTTTTCAATGGTCTCCTGCTGCTGAAGAGGCTTTCAACAAACTTAAAGTGACAATGACTTCTACTCCTGTTCTGGCACTTCCAGATTTCTCCAAGAAATTCATCTTGGAGACAGATGCTTCTGATAATGGAATTGGGGCAGTGTTGATGCAAGAGGGCAGACCAATTGCTTTTCATAGTAAGCCATTGGGTCCCTAGGCTATGGGGTTATCAACTTATGAGAAGGAACTTATGGCATTGGGGTCAACAGTCACTAAATGGAGACATTATCTCCAAGGACATCATTTTACCATCAAGACTGATCATGAGAGCTTAAAATTCTTTATAGAACAGAGGATCACCACATGACTGCAACACAAATGGCGGATGAAGTTACTAGGCTTTACTTATGATATCCAATACAAAAAAGGGATTGATAACAAGGTGGCTGATGCTTTATCTAGGAGAACACCTTCATAGAATTCCCTCCAAGCCATCACACTCTCAAAACCTATCTGGATGCAGGAGGTCATTAGTAGCTATGTTAATGATTCCAAGGCACAACAATTGATCTCTCAGCTGCTGCTCTCACCCTCTACCATGCCTAACTACACCTACATTGATGAGGTTATCAGGTACAAATCCAGACTATATATTGACACTGGTAACAATGTCAAATCTTCTATTTTATCTTCCTTGCATTCATCAGCCATTGGAGGCCACTCTGGAATCCAAGCCACCTACAACAGAGCCAAACTACATTTCTTTTGGCCAAAAATGCAGAAAGATATAATCTCCATGGTCACAGCTTGTGATGTATGTCAAAGAAATAAGCATGAGCACACTCTACCTGCTGGTCTGTTATACCACTGCCATTTCCTGATCAAGCTTGGCAGCATAATCAATGGATTTCATTTAGGGTCTTCCACAGAGTGAACACAAGGATGTTATTCTAGTGGTGGTTGATAGAATCACTAAGTACAACCATTTCATTTCCCTCAAACACCCTTACGCTGCAGTCTCAGTAGCTAAGGCTTTCCTTCATAACATTTTCAGACTGCATGGCTTGCCTGCTTCCATCATCTCTGACAGAGACAAGATATTCACTAGTAACTTTTGGAAAGATCTCTTTTACCATTTGGGTACTTCTCTCAAGTTAAGTACTGCATATCACCCTCAGACAGATGGCCAAACAGAAAGGGTCAATGCCTGTGTGGAGAACTACCTCAGTTTTATGACAGGTTTTCAACCAAAGAAATGATTCCAATGGCTAGCACTTGCAGAATGGTGGTACAATACTAGCTACCACACTAGTATCAAGATGTCCCCTTTTAAAGCTCTCTATGGTTATGATGCTCCTCACTTGGCTTTTCCAACCTCCATTACTACATCTGTAGTTGCAGTTGAGGACTATCTTCAACAAAGATCTGCCATGCTTGACATTCTCAAAGATTCCTCGTCAGTTACTCAGACCAGAATGAAGTTTTTTGCTGAACAAAAGAGGACCGGGAGATCTTTTCAGGTGGGAGACTTGGTGTACCTCAAGTTACAACCATACAGGCAAGCCTCTATATCTCTCAGAATTTTTTTTAAAACTTTCAGCTAAATACTATGGCCCTTTCCCTGTCATTGCCAAAGTTGGTCAATTAGCCTACAAGATGCAACTCCATCCAGAAGCAAGAGTACATCATGTTTTTCATGTGTCTCAGTTGAAATTGAAGATTGGGTCTGCTCATACCCCATCCCCAATCCTACCATCAGTAGACCATGAAGGCTAAATTATTGTCACTCCTGTTTCATCTCTGGCCTACAGGTCAGTTACAAAAGGGGACACCACTATTCCACAAGTCCTGATTCACTGGTCCAATGCCTCAACAAAAGAAGCCACTTGGGAAGATTGTTCTAATATTGAAGCTCACTTTCCTACTTTTTCCCTTGAGGACAAGGACAATCTGGAGGAGTAGGTAATGTCATGTGATAGCTTAATAAAACCAAGGCTGTACTCATCTATTCTATGGGTGCCTTTATCTTCCCTTATCTTTTATTATTTTAGCCACTAGGATTCCTCCACGTGTTGTGTGAGGATTTCTTTTTGTTTTGTGGGTTGTGCCCTATTAATGGTGTAAGAAGGGGCGTTTGTATAGTTAAGAATTTTTTGAACCAAGAACTTTGTTCTCAGGCTGATTTTTCAATCAGAGTTACTCTTTTCTGATTCATCTGTTGTTCAATTTGTTCATTATAGAACAATCACTAACATTGACAAACATGCTTGAGATAGCAACGCGTGCGAGTTCGACCGTGCAGTACTCTAACACACACCACCGACTTTTATTCGTCAACATGTATGGCCAAAACTTAATACAATTGCAAGTAAACCTACTTAGATCCTTGACTATATATATAAAGAGTTTATATCTACTTGTTTTCACAATCAAAAAGCAAAGACAATAAAGTCCGTGAACCTGATTGTATAGAAAAGTACTTGGATGATCTCAAAAATTATTATCCAAGGTCTATCTAGTCGTATCCAAATAGTTGAATTAAAATTCTGCCAAGTATGAAACTTGTTATCTATCTTTCAAGATAAGAATTCTACAAGAACGAGTCTCGTAATTGATCACAATTAATATAGACTTATGTACTAAGATTGATCACGTATTACTTGTGCATATTCTGTTATAAAGATAAAACAATATAATACGAAAAGGAAAAAACATAAGATACCAAAAGTTTTGTTTATGAGGAAAACTTCACCCGTAAAAAAACTCAGAACCTCGTTCAGATTTGAACACTAAACTGCATTAATCCACTACAGACACTAGCCTACTATCATATTGGAATGTAGTTGAGACTGGATCCTCCCCTCGAGTAATTCAACTGCAGTCGTGCTTCTTACGTCTCTTGAACCTCGCAAGGCTCTACGTGATTGATTCTCTCAATTGATGTCCTTTACGGCTCAAAAGTTGCTTCAGCCTGAGTAAAGACAAAGACAACAATCCTCACAAATCGGGAACACTTACAATCATTTAGCTGAAAAGCCTGGATTATTAGCCATCTCTCAAGAACAATCTTAAACTGATTAATAAATAAGGGTTTTAGATATCTATCTTGAGGAATCACAAAGTCTAAGACAAATAGTACTTTGTGATTTTTATCTATCTCGTTTCTAAAAGAGATTACTGAAATCTCGATAAAAAAAATGAACAAGATCAGGATATATGAACTATCAAGGTAAGGATAGTCGGACCTGGCTTCACAAATCCCTTAGCATTTAGTCGTAAACCTAATTATGTTTCTCATATAAAACCTAGAGGTTCATAGATGACGACTCTAGCAAACAACTAGGACATATAAATGTCAGGGATTGAATTTCCCGGTTATTTGAGTCTAGATGTTTATAGACTTTCAAGACTAGGGTTGCTTAAAATTCAAGCTAAGATAACTTGAGATTCAAGCAAACACTTTATTTATTTAGATGATACTCTTGTGAGAAGTTATGAAAGCATGTGAGAAGTTTGTCTTGAAATTACATAGAAGAACATACACTATGGTCCAGAGTTCCAGAACCGTGTATAATGATAATTCATGGTAAGTATGCCTTTAGAACTAGTAAGTATAATCGTGTCCATTTAAACATGTAAGACTTGAATCATGATGCACATACACAAGGTGTTTTAGTGATCAAAGATGTCTTACAGGTGTTCATGAGAGTTGTAGCAATGCTAAACGTATTTATGAAAATCGTTCATGAGCATCTGTTAAATTGTACTGGGTAGATATGTGAGGGTACACGTACCTACGAACCAGCTCGTCAATTCAGATGGCCAAGGTACGAGTACTGGGTATGCGTACCTCCCCTAGTCACGAATTCATAACACCATGGTACGCGTACTGGGTATGCATACCTACTCGTGTTTTGAAATTTAAGATATCCATGGTACGCTAACTAGGTATGCTTACCTATCATGAATCCAGATTTTAGTAGTTCTGAAACTCTTTTTTTGATGTTTGAAACACTCTTTTTCATAAATATAAATATCATTGCTTGGGCAATTTTCAGATGATCCATAAACATAGTTCTTTAATAATGAATTGTTTCGAACTAGTATTGCTAAGGACCTATGAACATCCATTGTTTGAATCATTTTTTGAGATGTTTAACATGACAAGCTTGACTCAAAACTTCTTTATCGCGATATTAAATCTACTCGAAGTCATACGACATAGTCTTGTATAGATATAATGGTAATAATTATGAATAAATAGAATGGTTTAGTATTCACATACCTCTTTGTCGAATGTCTTCGTTTGATCTCTAGTCTTCAATCTCCGAGGGTTATTCAATGATGTTTGATACTCAACTACCAAAATATAATTACATTCCGAGACTTGACTTATAGACTAGAAATCAAGATTCAGTTTTGTATATCCAACATTGACAACGAGCTTAAGATAGCAAAACACGCGAGTTTGACCGATAAGTGCTCTAAAACTTTCAAATAAATGAGTTTAAGTCAAGTTTTACTCCAACCCGGAACTATCGTTTTTTGTAATTCTTTTATATTTTGTCGGGTCATTGACCACCATATTGTACATATCTCTTTTCTTTTAATATATCATTTAAAAAAAACACGTGAATTTTATCCTTCTAAAAGGTGAGCATATAATAATGCTTCATTTTGGAAGCTGAGAGTGTTCTTAGATATACTTAATAATGCTTCTTTTTTGAAGTCGAGAGCATTTCTAAAGATAAAAATTTGCGTGCTTGTTTCCCATTGTTCACCGCCGAAACCAACATGGGTACACTTGACTATAACACCTATTTCCCCTTTTTCTACTAAACTTTAATTTGGATTGTAGTTTACCTATAGACCACCCAAGAACTGTCATTCAGTCAATTTCACTAGTTTAGTCAACCACATCCACTTTTTTTTATTAGGAAAAGAGGTAGATCCCTCATATATTATTAATAATAATGATACAGTGAGTCAAATCATCTACACGACTGACCAGTAGATTAAAAACAAATCTAGATTCACCAAGCAAACAATTAATACATTTTACAATGATACATAAACTGTTTTCAAAATGACATTTAACCATCCCATTTCGATCCATAAGTAACACGACTAGTTTAAATGGCCTGATCTGGAGGATTAAGAGTAACAAATCCAAATCATTAAACAAATATACATATAGTAGAGATGTTAGGATCAAAATATCCAACCATTTTCTCAAGGTTTTCTTCAAAGCTATAATAACACAATTGATAATGGAGTAACATGATCCATAGATCCGACCAATAATCAACCTTTTCTCTAAACATACAATTGTACAAGTAACACAAAATAACCAAAATCTACCATCCTAGGGATGAATCGGTCTGAAGATTCATTGAATTCAGTCTTTTGAATCTCAGTGTTGTTGGTGTCTTTAGTGTTTTTGTTGTTGTAGGTTCATAGGAAGAAGCTTTTGATGCTGGTGTTAGAGACCGTTTGATGTTTTTCTTGGTGTGCTTGATTATCTTCGTAAAGTTTAAGATTCGATCTAAAAAAGCTAAAAAGCAAAAACAAACCCTAATGTTTGCGGATAAAAACGATCTGCGGGAGTTGCTGGTAAAAAAAGATGGTGGAGGAGGCAAGTGCTCGCTGAAGCAGGTGCTCGAAATTGCAAATCGCCTGAACCTTTAAACGAATGTACTGCATGGGAGTATTTTGAGTTAGAGAGACTAATCTTTAAGACCCTGGCCTAAACCAAGACAATGGCCATTTCAGGTTCAATTCGGTCATAAGAGGAGGAGAAGCGTCGTTCTGTAGGGAGGGAAGTTGAGATTACGTGGAGATCAAAGAATAAGTCCCCGGGACATTGGCTTCCGCCAACAGTGAACTATTAAGGATCACATCCCGTGGATCAAGGTGCTCCGACGAGAAAATTTAGCGATCCACCACGTGTCCAAGGTCTGAACCTGCATTTTCACTTTGAGAACTTGTTGAAAAAGTGAGATGCTTGCTTGGGTCATCTGCTTGGCGGGGCAGTGCATCTCGGTGGTCCACCTCATCCCGAAGGTAGTAGAAGGTAATCTGGTAGCCCCCCTCCTACAGGCAGAGCCGATAGCATACACATAACAGTCCATCTCGAGAGCCTCTGCCACTCGGCAACATTCACCCCCCCACCCATTCAGGTTACCGAGAGGGAATAACAAAAATGAATATGAATGATCAAAAGGTTTTATTTGCCTCCATTCTCTTTCTTTATGCATCAAGTTCAAAGAATATCCAAAACTCGAGTGGATATTTTATCTTATCCATATTATATCACATACAGGCACTCCAACTTCTCGTTACAAGCAAGTACTCTGTGGCTTCGCCATCTGAATCAATGTTAATTTGTTGACACTGAATACGATGGATGGTATGAAATATGAGCGTAAACTCCATGATAAGAGAGAGCTTCTTCCTTCATAGGCTTATAAGAAATAAAGTGCTTTTAGTTATTCGAACTTACAGGGGGTTAGTCCACGAGTGAGTTGGGGGAAGTTTAATGTATTTTGGATCTTGGGGATTTTGAAGGAGTGTAAGAGAGTATAGGGAGTTTGAGAGAGTTTGGTGTTTTGAGTGTAGGGAGTTTGAGAGACTCTCCCAAAATCTCTACTCTTTTGAGAGATTTGGAGTGAGGCAAAAATACACTATAAACTCCCCAGAACTCCCCTAAAAAACCCAACTCCATAGCATTCTAGTTTTTACCACTAACAGGGAGTTTAAGAGTTTCTTTCAAACTCCCCCACGACTAAGGGGGTTTTCTAGGGAGTTTGGGAGACTCTTCTAAACTCTCCCACGACTAACAAAGATTTTGAGAGACTTTTTCGAACTCCCCCACGACTAACGGGAAAAAAACCCAACTACACCCAACTCCCTTGAGGACTAACACCCTGTTATTCTCCGCAGGAGATCCCTGAGGCATACCTCTCCTTTAGATACTCCTTTTTTTGTCAACCTACTTTGTCCCCACGATACGGGATTTCTTCATACCTGCATTTCACTTATCTTTGAACGCTCATCGCAACAACAAAAAAAAGAACGGGGCGAACTTCAACTGAAGAGAGCTTCCCTGTCGTTCTGATATGTAAGAACGTAATTTATTACTGTGAGTATTTTAATGACTGAAGCGGGCGAGGGTTCTCATCCTGACATGGAGTTTGGGGAAGGTAAATAAGCAATAAATGACTAGTGAAGATTACTAAGTTTCTTAAGTAAATTTTGTTAGAGCATATCTCGGTCGACCTTGCATGCGTTGCTATATCAAGCATGTTTGTCAATGTTAGTGATCAAAACTATGAGTCTTGATTTCTAGTCTATTATAGCTAAGTCTCGGACTATGATAGAAAAGTGTAGTTGAGCTCAAGGACTTCATGGAGATTCATCATACAACGACTAAGATCTACTCAAGGAACTGTGGAACTTCATCAAGAAAAAGGTATGTGGAGGCTTGAACTTATCTAACACTCAAAAGTCTATCTATTCTATCTCCTACTTCTTATGAGACAAAAAGTCGTATGCTATATAGACTGGATCATACACATTTGACATTTCGAGCTGAGTATTCACTACTTATCTTTTTCTAGAAATCGTGTGTTGGTAAAGCGTTTCGCTTTGATCAAGTTTATCTTCACCTAGTGACGAAAGTCATGAAAAGTTTCAGTTACTTTGAGAATTGCTCTGACGTGAAACGGTCTGTGAATAACGGCTATGTAACGTCCTATGAGAATGTCTCAATGATTGGAATGAGAGTTTAGATTACATAACCATGTATTCCTAAATCCGAAGTTTTCGAACTTTGTTGATTAAGAGAAACCGTAGGAATTGGCTTTGCCAAATCCGCGAACTCAGTTTGCGAACTCAGCCCGCGAACTGACGGAAGTTCTCTTGCCGAGAATTTCTGCTGGGATTTTCCAAAAACTCGTTCGCGTGTTTAGTCCGCGAACTGGCGGAAGTCTCTTTGCCGAGATTTTCTGCTGAGTTTGGAAAACTCGGCCGGTTGCCTTAAGTCCGCGAACTTGTTTGTGAGCTTAAGTGGTTATGATCTAAAGATGTCCTCTGAACATGAAACTTAAATTACTAAGGAATGCTTTATGCAAACCGTGGCTATAAAGTTCATGAGCCGATTCATCGAATCGAATCATCTTTGTTTCAATTGTGTCTTGTGTAGTTACATAAGATCTGATAGCAATTGAACAACTCTCTAACTAGTTCATTTGAGTCAATTGAACTAGTTATGGTGAAGAATAACTAGGTTAATATGAAATGCTCATATGGTTAACCTTTTGGGTTACTATGTTGAACCAACATACACGTACACGTTTGGGCACGGTTTTCACAAACCCAGTAAATGTCTACCCAAGTGTGTGTGACAAGCTAAGTTTTCGATCTAACGGTTGAGAAATATTAGCTTGAATCTAAATCAGGTTTTCATCTAACGGTGAATATGGATTGCTTTGTAATTAAGGAAAAACCCTGATTTGAAGGCTATATAAAGGAGACATATAGCATTGTGCAAAACTAATCCTCACACGTCTGTGTGATACTAGTGCGCTCGCTAGAGTCGATTCTCCTTTAACCTTTGGTTTTCTTCTCTAAAACCAGGTTAACGAATTAAAGACTTCATTGGGATTGTGAAGCCATACTGATACTAGTTTTATCGTAGTTGTGTGATCTGATCATGCGTCTTCTATCATACGAGTACAATCTTTGGTTGGCTTGAGATCGTGAGAGTTCTCCGATAGGCAAGATAAAGAAGTCACAAACATTTTCGTCTCACTGTTTGTGATTCCTCGACAAACCGCATGTGTAGTCAGGAAGGATTGTAGAGAGGTGATTGATTAATCTAGGATGTTCTTCGGGAATTATAAGAAAGGATTATCAATTGGTTCCTGTTCACCTTGATTTCATATCTAAAGACGGAATAAAACCTAGGGTTTATCTGTAGGGAGACAGATTTATCCTTTGATATACTTTTCTGTGTGAGACAGATTTATTTATTATCAAGTCTGCTATTTTGGGTTGCAACAACTCTTGGTTGTGGGTGAGATCAGCTAAGGAAATCAAGTGCGCAGTATCCTGCTGGGATCAGAGGCGTAGGAGTACAACTGTACCTTGGATCGGTGGGAGACTAATTGGGGTTCAACTATAGTCCAGTCCGAAGTTAGCTTGGAGTAGACTAGTGTCTGTAGCGACTTAATACAGTGCGTATTCAATCTGGACTAGGTCCCGGGGTTTTTCTGCATTTGCGGTTTCCTCGTTAACAAAACTTCTGGTGTCTGTGTTATTTCTTTTCCGCATTATATTTTATATAATTGAAATAATACAGGTTGTGCGTTCGTGATCATCAATTGGAAATCCAACCTTTGGTTGTTGATTGATATTGATTGATCCTTGGACATTGGTCTTTGGTACCGTCCAAGTTATTCCTTGTATTTGATAAAGACTCGCTATTGATTTTAGCTTGAGTAAAAATCAAATCAAGAGAGATATATTAACTCCTTGAGATACTTTTATCTAGATTGAGTCTGACTGTCTAGTTGATTCTCTAGCAAAGTATTTCGGAGTTAGTCCATACAGATTTCTAAGCAAAATATTGGGTGGTGTTGTTAGACCCCCGCTTTTTCAATTGGTATCAGAGATGGAAAACACGTTAAAGACCTCATCAGTCTGTGTTTGTAGCGATCTGACTCTATGGACAGAGTTGATATCTCTATTAACGTACCACTAGTCTTTGATGGCTCAAACTACTCAGCACGGAAAGTTGCAATGTGTGCTTATCTTCAAGCATGCGATTTTCAGACCTGGATATGTATTGTTAACGACTTAAATACTTCATTGGGATTGTGAAGCCAGACCGATATTACTTTTATCGTAGTTGTGTGATCTGATCTTGCATCTTCTATCGTACGAGTACAATCTATTGATTGGCTTGAAATCGTTAGAGTTCTCCGATAGGCAAGATAAAGAAGTCACAAACATCTTCGTCTCAGTGTTTGTGATTCCTCGACAAACCGCTTGTGTAGTCAAGAAGGATTGTTGAGAGGTGATTGATTAATCTAGGATGTTCTTCGGGAATATAAGACCGGATTATCAATTGGTTCATGTTCACCTTGATTTTATATCTTAAGACGGAACAAGACCTAGGGTTTTTCTGTGGGAGACAGATTTATCCTTTGATAGACATTTCTGTGTGAGACAGATTTGTTTATTATCAAGTCTGAGATTTTGGGTTGCAGCAAATCTTGGTTGTGGGTGAGATCAGCTAAGGGAATCAAGTGCGCAGTATCCTGCTGGGATCAGAGGCGTAGGAGTGCAACTGTACCTTGAATTAGTGGGAGACTGATTGGGGTTCAACTATAGTCCAGTCCGAAGTTAGCTTGGAGTAGGCTAATGTCTGTAGCGACTTAATACAGTATGTATTCAATCTGAACTAGGTCCCGAGGTTTTTCTGCATTTGCGGTTGAAAAAGCGGGGGTCTAAAAACACCACCCAATATTTCGCTTAGAAATCTGTATGGACTAACTCCGAAATACTTTGCTAGAGAATCAACTAGACAGTCAGACTCAATCTAGATAAAAGTATCTCAAGGAGTTAATATCTCTCTCTTGATTTTATTTTTACTCAAGCTAAAAACAATAGCGAGTCTTTATAAAATACAAGGAATGCTTGGACGGTACCAAAGACCAATGTCCAAGGATCAATCAATATCAATCAACAACCAAAGGTTAGATTTCCAATTGATGATCACGAACGCACAACCTGTATTATTTCAATTATATAAAATATAATGCTGAAAAGAAATAACACGGACACCAGAAATTTTGTTAACGAGGAAACCACAAATGCAGAAAAAACCCGGGACTAGTCCAGATTGAATACACACTGTATTAAGCCGCTACAGACACTAGCCTACCGCAAACTAACTTCGGACTGGACTATAGTTTAACCCCAATCAGTCTCCCACCGATACAAGGTACAGTTGTACTCCTACGCCTCTGATCCCAGCAGGATACTGCGCACTTGATTCCCTTAGCTGATCTCACCAACAACCAAGAGTTGCTGAAACCCAAAATCACACACTTGATAATAAACATATCTGTCTCACACAGAAAAGTCTATCAAAGGATAAATATGTCTCCCACAGATAAACCCTAGTTTTTATTCCGTCTTTTGATATAAAATCAAGGTGAACATGAACCAATTGATAATCCGGTCTTATATTCCCGAAGAACAGCCTAGATTAATCAATCACCTCTCTACAATCCTTCCTTACTACACAAGCGGATTGTCGAGGAATCACAAACAGTGAGACGAAGATGTTTGTGACTTCTTTATCTTGCCTATCGGAGAACTCTCATGATCTCAAGCCAATCAATCGATTGTACTCGTACGATAGAAGATGCAAGATCAGATCACACAACTACGATAAAGTGATATCAGTCTGGCTTCACAATCCCAATGAAGTCTTTAAGTCGTTAACCTGATTTTAGAGAAGAAAATCTAAGGTTAATGGAGATCGATTATAGCGGGCGCACTAGTAGCACACAGACGTGTGGGGATTAGTTTTGCACAATGCTAGATGTCTCCTTTATATAGCCTTCAAATCAGGGTTTTGCCTTAGTTACAAAGCAATCCTTATTCACCGTTAGATGAAAACCTGATTTAGATTCAAGCTAACATTTCTCAACCGTTAGATCGAAAACTTAGCTTGTCACACACACTTGGGTAGACGTTTACTGGGTTCGTGAAAACCATGCCCAAACGTGTACGTGTATGTTGGTTCAACATAGTAACCCAAAAGGTTAAGCATATGAGCATTTCATATTAACCTAGTTCTTCTTCACCATACCTAGTTCAACTGACTCAAATGAACTAGTTAAAGAGTTGTTCAATTGCTATGAGATCTTATGTAACTACACAAGACACAATTGAAACAAAGATGATTTGATTTGATTGAATCGGCTCATGAACATTATAGCCACGGTTTGCATAAAGCATTCCTTAGTAATTTAATGTTTCATGTTCAGAGCAAATCTTTAGATCATAACCTCGTAAGTTCACAAACAAGCTCGCGGACTTAAGTTAATCGGTTGAGTTTTCCAAACTCAGCAAAAATTCTCGGAAAGAGAACTTCCGCCAGTTCGCCGACTGGGTTCGCGGACTGAGTTCGCGGACTTAGCACATAAACGAGTTTGGAAAATCCAGCAGAAATTCTCGGTTGAGAACTTCCGACAGTTCGCGGATTGAGTCTGCGGACTGGGTTGGCGGACTTGGCAAGCCAATTCCACAAGCCTCCCGATTTCTCTTGATCAACAAAGTTCGAAAACTTCGGTTCAAGGAATACATGGTTATGTAATCTAAAGTCTCATTTCAATCATTGAAACATTCTCAGAGGATGCTATGTAGCCGTTATTCACAGACCGATTCACGTCAGAGCAATTCTCAAAGTGATTGAAACTTTTCATGACTTTCGTCACTAGGTGAAGATAAACTTGAACAAAGCGAAACGCTTTACCAACACACGATTTCGAGATAAAAAGATAAGCAATGAATGCTCAGCTCGAAATATCAAATGTGTATGATCTAGTCTATATAGCATACGACTTTTGTCTCATAAGAAGTAGGAGATAGAAGAGATAGAATTTTGAGTGATAGATAAGTTCAAGTCTCCACATACCTTTTTGTTGATGAAGTTCTACGGTTCCTTATATAGATCTTAGTCGTTGTATGATGAATCTCCATGAAGTCCTTGAGCTCAACTACATTTTTCTATCCTAGTCCGAGACTTAGATATGTAGGCTAGAAATCAAGACTCATAGTTTTGATCACTAACATTGAAAAACATGCTTTAGATAGCAACGCATGCGAGGTCGGCCGAGCTATGCTCTAACAATCTCCCCCTTTGTCAATTTTAGTGACAAAACTATTAATACATATGGAATACAAAAAAGATAAACTTTAGTGGCTCCTATTCCATAGTCTAATCTTCAACGTTCCCTGAAATCTTCGTCCTTCCAAGTACTCCAATGATCCCAAAGGTTGTAAGTTTAGCATCACCGTTGTTGAAGATCCGTAGCTATAACAATGAGAGAAATCGAGATTCTCGATCATTATTATACAGTGTCATAGTATTATTATGTAACATCAAAGTCCAATTGTATCACGACTTTAACAATAATACTATGGTGATATGTATCACTCCCCCTTAGTCAATACTCCATATCGATCATGGAAACCACTCCCTCTTACACAATGATCCGAAAACCATATGTATTTGTAGTGTGAACTACAATATTTCTCCCCCTTTTTGTCAATAAAATTGGCAAAGGTACAAGAATGGGATCATAATGAAATTTCCACAAGAGACATTTCATGACCAAAAGAAAAATACATACCAACTTAATTTAGATGCAATCTAATAGCCGAAGCTAACAACATTCATCAAGGAGTTTTAAGATACAAGATAACCCCTATAAAATTCCACAGCCGCACTCCCCACAATATATTAACATTAAGCACAAGTTCAAAAGAACTCTCCCCCATTTTATGTCATTCCCGAGAGAACAACAAGAGCGACCTTAATTTCGAAAGAAAAGAAGGATTTTTTATTGGACACCAAAAACCATAGGAATGATTTTCTATATCCAAAACTCAACCAAATTAACCACAAGTAAACCCATGATTAATTCAATTGGAATACACAACTAAATAAAACCACAAAAATGATCAATTTAATTGAAAGTGCTCAACATAAGTAAACTCACGGAGCTACGACTAAGTCAATCACACGGAGATGACTAACTTAACCGTTCAAATACTCAACATAAGGAAAACCTTACGGAATATATGACTACATTAACCAAAGAACATGATAGTGTAGCCTTTCATATACTCAACACAAGAACTTGTGGAATATATGAAAACTCAACTAGATTAATTACAAGAGAACCTATAATTAATCTAATTGGAATACAAACAACCAAACTAATCACTGAAGTAATTAATTTAATTATTTTGGGCTAAACATAAGAGAACTTATGGAACCCCGACTAAGTTCATCATAAAATATGACAACCTTAACCGTACATGTACTCGACATAAGAAAGAAAACTTATGTAGTACAAACTAAATAACCAAACAAGTTGATTAAGTTAGTTCTTAATGCTCGACATATAGCATCTTATGGAACAACCAACAAAGCCAAGGTAAATCGACTTAGTTGTAAGGTGCTCAACATAATACACACAATGGAGCCTTCACGATAAAACATAATAAAATGGTTCAATGAAGATCAATACCGTGGATAACATACAAGGATCTATTCTATTTTCCATCATAACGACATAATAGACTTTATCCTTGTTGAACAAAAGATTTTATCCTATTTTCCATCAAATACATGACTGCATAGGCATATCTTTTGTATATGTCAAAAGTCCGTTCGTCCTTTCATCAATACGAATACCGATTCATGAACGACTTTACTTCTGACTGCAATATGGGACCTTCAAGTTCACGGACGTAAACAATACATATCCCATAAAAATATTGCAATATCACAAACCATTAAAATACTGCAATAAACATCATCCTCCAAATATTTTTAGATTTTAATACCAATAAACCTAAAAAAATAACATAAAAAGATGAAAACAAAAATAGCTATGTGTAGTCACAATCATCGCTATTCAAAGCACTAGTTATTCTTCCAACTAATCCAAAAGGAAGACTTACCATGCATATAAGACTCAGTTTTCCTTGATGATTTCATACCTCTGAAATGGTCCATCAAAGTAGGAGTCACTGATATCCTTGACCCTGTTGCCATAGAGACACCATGTTCAAAAGTTAGAACGTTGACTTTTCTATCAATAGCGCCAGCATAATGACGAGCCTTTGCACAGTCAAGGATAACTTTCTTATGATTTCTGATCAAGATATTTTAAGTACCAAGGATTTTCGCCTGTCCATCAATCAGCTGGTTTATCTGTAATTGAAGGTTAGCCAGTTCGTTCTTAACTTCATTCTGAACACTAATAAAAACCTTGACAGATTCACCAATCCAAGTGTTATACTCTTTTCTTTCAAGCATCTTCTTCCGTATAAACTCTTGACCAGAATCACATCCTTTGAGATCATCCTCAACCAAGGGGTTAACTTCTTCTTTGGGAACAGATTCCATAGTGCTCCTTTCTGAAGAAAAATGAAACACATATAAGATTTATATATGTTCGTGAATGCCCTGGCTAGAAACCCTAGAGTTCTTTCAGGAGATACGGTCATTCGTGGGCCGACCAAAAACCATTAGACCTAAAAGTGATATTGCACACTATGTAGCTTTCAAAAATCCTCCATCCCAAAATCATAGAGACAAGAAGACAAAGCGACTAAAAAAGGGTAAAACAGCAAAGACAAGAAAAATATATCACAATACTTGAGAATCTCTCAAATCCTCATCCTTGTATCTCTCAAGTTAGACACAAGGATGGACCATTCTGCTGCTAAGTAGCAGAGGGAGACATAGTCTCATTATAGGTTCTGAGAGAGTAGCTGTAATTTCTTTCAGGATGTCATACTACAACATTTCTAGTCCTTTCACTGCAGCTTCCAGGAAAAAGGGTGCGTCTAGCAGTTCTTCTGGGAATCACAGGCGAGAAACCTTTCTGATGACAAAGTCTAGGACCTCTAGAAATAGGTTCTAGGGTATTTTCTGAAATTCGTCTCCACACACTAGACTTAGATTTATCAGATGTGTTCTTATAAGTACAGGACATACTTTCTTTGGTAACACGTGGATTTAAAAATGTCCTGTAATGATTTCTAGGAGAGAGATCAATTTTATAAGATGCCTAGTTTCCTGTGAACGATACCTTCACTGTAGTAGTCGTCCGACTATTTACTCCATTGACAGTAGAAAGAAGCAACTTGTGAAGTTCATAAACACGTTTCTTTCTAGAAAAACAATGGATATCATAGTGATTTCCTTTTCCACAGAAGGTACAAATTCGTGGAGGAGAAGCAACAACTGGTACTTGTTTAAACTTCATAGCCACCAGAGAAGATTGTAAGTTATGAAAACATTTCTTGACACAATATTCTTCTGGAGAAAATTTCATTCTGTACAGTAACTCATGAGAATTAGTTTGTGCAGAAGAATTTTTTTAAGACAGAGTTTTTGATAGCTCAGGGAATGAGACCTAAAACTATGGTTATATTTACACCTGCAAGTATACAGGGTCAGATAGTAGATAATGAATAAGCAGGGGAAGTCCACAGGGACAAGGAGGGAGCTGGTGTTGTTTTCTAAATCTTTCTAGTGACAGTGACTAAAAGCACTAGGGCATTTGAATCCACCCAATAATCCTAAGCTAAGGCAATGCCTATTCAAATTATGTTCTTGTTCTTTTCCAGATAAAACTACAATGAATGATCTCTCAGTTAGTCTCCCTAACTCACCCCTAGTATAAGCTGTCTTCTTACAGCACAACCTATCACAGGCTCATTTGGTTCAATTATCTAACTGTCATTCCTTTATCAATTAAGCACATTTCTTCCTCCAGAGAGGTCTCAAATGGATGACTTATCAACCAACTTCACTAACTCACCCCTAGTATCAACTGTCTTCTTACAGTACAATTGATCACAGGCTAATTTGATCCATTAGCTAACTATCATTCCTAAAGCAATGAAGCACAACAAGAACAACAACATGAACATGAATTATCTTAACATATGATTATGGGTTTCATCAAAACCCTAGTTATTAAATTATAACATGATGAACACAATACTGAAAATAAACTACTACAACTTGGTGCACCGGCTACTCCGGGCATGCCCAAAATCAACACCCATGTCTTCAATTTATACATGCAAGCTTTTTCCCCAAAAAATCCCCAAACAGTAAAATTAGGGTTTACTAAAAAATCTAAAATTGACCTTTACCTAATCTCTGAAATCAATCAATGTCGACCCATTCTTCTATTGCTTCTCCTCTTCCGTAATTGGTGGTTTGATTTCACTAACTCTGTTTCTCTCAAACCTAGTTTCTAGGTTCACTGTTTTTGAAAAGATAAAAGGGTTGAGAGAGAAGGAGCTAGAGGGTATCATGGTGGTGTCCTTTAGTGATGGCGGGGGTGGCTGATTGATGGGGTACAGTGATGGAGGTGGTTGAGCGGAGTTGGTGGCGGACATGGTGGTGGTGATGGTCGTTGTAGAGGAATGGAGAAGATGGAGTCGATGGTTTTGGGAAGAAGGGTGCGTTTTTTTGCGGGTATAGGTATTTGGTTGTTTGGGTGTTGAGCGGGCTCATCAAATCTTGATGTTTCGCGAAGCTGAGCCGTGTGATGCGGAAATGATAGATCGATCTAACGGCGAGATGGAAGGGAGCGAGGAGCGACCGTTGGATGCTGAAGTACAACGAAGCTGACGGCTCAAGATGGAGTTAGGTGCTGTAGTGTTAGACAGGAGCTTCAGACTTTGATGACTGGCGATGCTGCGACCGTAAGATGCTGAGATGATCCAATCTGACGGCTAGAAAGGGAAACGGGTATGGATATATGAAATGGATTTGGGTGAGGGTTTTGGGCCTTGGGTATGCCAAGCCCATATCTTCTTTAAGAACAATTCTTCCTCTTCAAGCCCACTTCTAGCCTTTTGGTCTTGTGCACAACATTCTTCGCGGCTTCCTTGTGTAATTCCTCCCGGCTTTTCACCGCTTTTCTGCTCTTTTCCGCTCCGCTATTCATCCAAACTTTATTTATTACCTAAAAATGCAAAATTAATTAATAAAAATATTTATTCTTGAAAACAAAGAAAATACAGAATATGGGATAAAATGTAGAATTAATGCACAAAAGATGAGTTAAATGCCAAGAAAAATATATAGAAATATGCACTTTTTAGCACTCATCAAATACCCCCAAACCTGAATTTTACTTGTCCTCAAGTAAAACAAAACTAAGGAAATCCTACCTATACCACTGTCGCTGGTCTCTCGAATGCATTTAGCATATGCACTAAGCCTTTTAAACCACTAAGTGTCCCTAGTGGACGAGTGAAGTCTCGTGAAGGTTTGCTTAGAACGTACCTACAAAGTTCTAGGACAAAATATAAGCTCAGATTCCATCAAATGTGACATGTGCAAGATAGTAGAAGCTCACAGCAAAATGGAGATGTCAATCTAGCTATCTAAGGCACAATCCTAGCACTGATAACAAATAAAGACATGATAAGAGTGTAAAGTGTATCTACACATGTTTCTAGAATGACCTGAAGTTATGACTACTAATCACCAAGAGATAGTTTTTAGGCTAAGAACCGAATTCTAAGCCAAGCTAGCTGTCCGGCTTTACGAGAATTGTGAATGTTCACCCAATGAGTTGGTGATATTTCAGTTTACCCGCGTTATACATCGATGGCTGCACCCTCCTTGCTTATTACAAGACTATTTACAACAAAAAGATGACTCTTTACATGACTCTTATTTACATTGATTACTCTCTTTTATTTTTGGAACAAGAGAGAACTATTGTCTTTAACATGACAAAACATGAATAAATGCTTGATTTTTTTTATTTTTTTTTTTTGATTTTTTTATTTTTTTATTTTTTTGATTTTTTTTTTTTTTTTTAAGAATAACTTTGATCTTTACAAATAGTGACACTTTTGATACATGAACAAAAAGAAAAACATAATTACATGACTCTTAGCAAGAGGTGGCCCTTATCGAATGCATCCGGTCAAATTCTATGGTTGCTTTTCTTAACGTATCCTCCAACTTCTATCCCAGCCAACCAAAGAACAAGCTAGTCAAGTCTCATTCAGTATTCTAAAGTGATTGGCAATCTAACTTCCTATCAAACACCTTGAAGATCGAGGCTATACATGTATTGGTAGATCGTGCGCGTGCAAGTTTCTTATCACATGTAATTGTGCTAGAATCAGGGTGCCTAAATATCTAGACTAAGAATCCTTATACATACATGCACAAGAGTCAACATTTCAAGGTAAATGAGATCTTTTGATTTTTATTTTCATTTTTTTATTTTTTTTAATTTTTTATTTTTTCAAAAAGAGAGTTCTTTTTCATTATAACATATTATCGTGGTATCTACTCTATACCCCCAAACCTAAACTAAACATTGTCCTCAATGTTTCTAATGATAAACATATTCATAACTTGGACAAATCAGAAGAACATGTTGAGTTTTGAGAGAAAGGAAAGAGATTACCCGATTTGACGAAAGAAAGAACCGAACTCCATTGTTCATGGTTAGAATCCAACATATTTCAGCCGCGATCACCATGGAGTAGCAAAATATAAAGAAAACATAAAATTTCACTAAAAACTACCTACCAGATTATATACAAAAAATTCACTATATACATAAAGTCTAAAGAGTTGAGGATCAACCCAAAAGACAAAGTGTTGAAACATAGACAGTTTCAAAACACTAAAATTGGACTGAAATGAGAGCGAGAGTGAAAAACCGGATGAATCACCCCCAAACCTGTAATTTTCAGCAGGTTTACTTTTAAGCACAAAATCTTTCCATTTTAGGGGTGCAGGATTCACAAGGTCTAACTCAAAATGGACTTTGTTTGGGATGGACAAACATGCATATTCCAACTGTGGCTCCTTAAAGTATTGTATTTAGATGCAAAATAGTCCAAGAGGACTTGAGAGGCACACAGTTCCAATCCTAGGTTGGGAATCTTCAGAAAAGTTGGTTTAAATTTTTGTTACAAACCAAATCTAGGTTGGGTGGAATAATCTCAATCTGTGACTTAGGCAAGAAGGTGACATCTAAGTTTCTCACATGCATGAGATCAAAAGTACCAATATTATCAGTCACATCAGCATTTTCTAAATCATAATCAAGTTGTGTAGCATGCTCATTCACACACAATTTCACAAGTCCAAATTCAGAATCATGGTTATCCGAAATATCCAAATTAACATCAAAAGAAGCAATATATTGTGGCTTAGGTATGGAATCAGACACATCAACTATATTTTCATGCATAGGATCATTAGTGTCAACAGAAGATTCAACATTACCTAAGTCATGCTCTTCACAGGATAACTGCACAATATCTAAATCAGTAGCCTCATCACATGTATATGGAATACTAGAAGAAACATCATTCATGAAGGTCGGGGCAGAAAAGCCTAATGTATTTGAACCCAAAGGTTCCATAACATTTTCAGCATAGACATGTTCTTCTAATATAACATCATAACATCATCATCACAAATACATGAAAATCCTACTTTGTCAAAACCATTAGTGTTTTTCGTCCATACATCTGCCTCTAAAATAGGTGAATATGGATTGACATTTTCAGCAATAGGGTATGAAACACTATATCCAGAATTAAGCTCATTGGGAAAATCAACATCTGACTCATGGTGATTACCCATATCATGTGGCATGGTCCTAGTTTCCCTATAGGTTTCCCACTGATGGGTTTTCTCTGCAACTTCAGCTAGAAATAACCATGCATCGTCCACAGTTTTATCAATGAATTCACCATTACACATAGATTCAACCAAGGCTCGAGACTTAAAGTCTAGTCCCTCATAAAGAATGGCGACCAGTCTCCACTTCTCGAGGCCATGATGAGGACACTCAAACAACAAATCATTAAATCGTTCAAAATAATGAAAAAGTGTTTCTCCATCTAACTGGACAAAACAATTAATACTTCGACGAATAGAGATGGTCCTATGATGTGGAAAGAACTTTCCGACAAATTGATTTGTGAGTTGGTCCCAAGTGGTGATTGACTGCGGTCTCAGATTGTAAAACCATGTTTTAGCCCTTTCCTTTAAAGAAAATGTAAACAAGCGCAATTTCAAAGAGTCTTCGATATATGGTCAGGTTGTAAAGCCCGGACAATTTGTTCAAACTCTCTTACATGGTTATAGGGATTCTCAGAATCGAACCCTCGAAATATAGGAAGTATTTGTATCATGCTTGCGTTTAGTTCAAATGGGCCATCAGTCTGGGGTAAGACGATACATGATAACTGACTTATTATGTTAGGGTACATGTATTCATGGAGACTACGGAGTTTATTCACACACTCGCCCATTTTTCAAAAAATTTGGTTTTAATGGGTTTTGAAAATTTGGTTTGAAAAGAAAATTTTGGTTTTTAAAGAGGGAGAAAAATATTTGGTTTTTGAAATAAGGAGCAAATTTTTTTTTTTTTTTTTAGCCCAAAATTTAGTTAAGTTTGGTTCACAAAAGAGGCAAGCCCAAAATCCAAAAAGTTAAGTTTAGAGCAAGACCACTATTAAGAAACTACAAGCCTAACAAACAACTAAATTACAATCCCAAATAAAGAAAGAAATAAAATTAAAATTAAAATAATTATTACATGCCCAAAAAGATAATTAAAATTACAAGCCCAAAAGAGAATAACAATACAAACCCAAAAAAATTACAAGCCCAAAAAATTTGGGTTTGGGTTTAGGCTTACCATTTTGGAGGGAAGCCCAGTTAGGCTTTGGTCCCTATTTTTTTTGTTGCACAAGCCCAGTTGGGCTTTGGATCTTCCTAAACTTTTGTTGGAGAGGCCCAGTTGGGCTTTGGCTTTCCTTTGGCTTTACAACAGAAGTCCAGTTGGGTCAACCCAACAACACCAGGCAGCTTGGAGAAGGCAGCACCAGCAAGAATGGCTAGCTGCACCAGGTTCACTCCAACTGCAGCAGGGCAGCCTAGCAGGCAGCAGTACAACAACAACAAGCAGCAGCAGGGCTACACAACGCTCAGCAGCAGCTGGTGAGAACAATATGCAAAACAGTAGGAACTAGCAAAGGACTAGCTCAGAAAAGCAATGAAGATGAACAAGCTAAGATGACTTGGTAATGCAAAACAGTATGCAAGAACTTAAGTATGCAAGAACTAAGTATGCAAGACCAGCTAAATGCTTACACTAAATGCACAGAAGCAAGTGAGACTAAGATGCAGTTACACAGTGATGCTTATGCAAATGGATGCAGTGCAAGAAGATATGCAAGAATATAAGATGACAAGTATGCCAAGATGATGTAAGATGCAATGCAGATGGCACAAGCTTCAGATGACAAATAAGAAAGTTACAAGACAGAATCAATGAGCTGCAAGATGAGTTGATAACTGAATATGCAGGACAAAACTAGATGCAAGCTAAAGCTAATGATGCATCCATAAAGGCTAGATGTGTAATGTAATAAGAATTCTGTGAGGCTAGATGACAGTAAATGAAAGAATGCAAGAATGCAGTTGTAATGAAACAGTAATTGCAGTGAAGATGCAACAGGATGTACTAAGGATGCAAAGATGGAACCAAAAAAAATTAAGATGTTACTAAGTTACAGAATAGTAAACAAGTTAAGAGTTCTAAACTGAAACACAAGTTCTAAACAGTAAACAAGCTACAGAATCTAACAGTAAACAAAATTCAAGTGAAATTACACAAGACTAATACCGATTCATCCTTTCATCAATACGAATACCGATTCATGAACGACTTTACTTCTGACTGCAATATGGGACCTTCAAGTTCACGGACGTAAACAATACATATCCCATAAAAATATTGCAATATCACAAACCATTAAAATACTGCAATAAACATCATCCTCCAAATATTTTTAGATTTTAATACCAATAAACCTAAAAAAATAACATAAAAAGATGAAAACAAAAATAGCTATGTGTAGTCACAATCATCGTTATTCAAAGCACTAGTTATTCTTCCAACTAATCCAAAAGGAAGACTTACCATGCATATAAGACTCAGTTTTCCTTGATGATTTCATACCTCTGAAATGGTCCATCAAAGTAGGATTCACTGATATCCTTGACCCTGTTGCCATAGAGACACCATGTTCAAAAGTTAGAACGTTGACTTTTCGATCAATAGCGCGAGCATAATGACGAGCCTTTGCACAGTCAAGGATAACTTTCTTCTGATTTCTGATCAAGATATTTTAAGTACCAAGGATTTTCTCCTGTCCATCAATCAGCTGGTTTATCTGCAATTGAAGGTTAGCCAGTTCGTTCTTAACTTCATTCTGAACACTAATAAAATCCTTGACAGATTCACCAATCCAAGTGTTATACTCTTTTCTTTCAAGCATCTTCTTCCCTATAAACTCTTGACCAGAATCACATCCTTTGAGATCATCCTCAACCAAGGGGTTAACTTCTTCTTTGGGAACAGATTCCATAGTACTCCTTTCTGAAGAAAAATGAAACACATATAAGATTTAATATGTTCGTGAATGCCCTGGCTAGAAACCCTAGAGTTCTTTCAGGAGATACGGTCGTTCGTGGGCCGACCAAAAACCATTAGACCTAAAAGTGATATTGCACACTATGTAGCTTTCAAAAATCCTCCATCCCAAAATCATAGAGACAAGAAGACAAAGCGACTAAAAAAGGGTAAAACAGCAAAGACAAGAAAAATATATCACAATACTTGAGAATCTCTCAAATCCTCATCCTTGTATCTCTCAAGTTAGACACAAGGATGGACCATTCTGCTGCTAAGTAGCAGAGGGAGACATAGTCTCATTATAGGTTCTGAGAGAGTAGCTGTAATTTCTTTCAGGATGTCTTACTACAACATTTCTAGTCCTTTCACTGCAGCTTCCAGGAAAAAGGGTGCGTCTAGCAGTTCTTCTGGGAATCACAGGCGAGAAACCTTTCTGATGACAAAGTCTAGGACCTCTAGAAATAGGTTCTAGGGTATTTTCTGAAATTCGTCTCCACACACTAGACTTAGATTTATCAGATGTGTTCTTATAAGTACAGGACATACTTTCTTTGGTAACACGTGGATTTAAAAATGTCCTGTAATGATTTCTAGGAGAGAGATCAATTTTATAAGATGCCTAGTTTCCTGTGAACGAGACCTTCACTGTAGTAGTCGTCCGACTATTTACTCCATTGACAGTAGAAAGAAGCAACTTGTGAAGTTCAGAAACACGTTTCTTTCTAGAAAAACAATGGATATCATAGTGATTTCCTTTTCCACAGAAGGTACAAATTCGTGGAGGAGAAGCAACAACTGGTACTTGTTTAAACTTCATAGCCACCAGAGAAGATTGTAAGTTATGAAAACATTTCTTGACACAATATTCTCTGGAGAAAATTTCATTCTGTACAGTAACTCATGAGAATTAGTTTGTGCAGAAGAATTTTTTTAAGACAGAGTTTTTGATAGCTCAGGGAATGAGACCTAAAACTATGGTTATATTTACACCTGCAAGTATACAGGGTCAGATAGTAGATAATGAATAAGCAGGGGAAGTCCACAGGGACAAGGAGGGAGCTGGTGTTGTTTTCTAAATCTTTCTAGTGACAGTGACTAAAAGCACTAGGGCATTTGAATCCACCCAATAATCCTAAGCTAAGGCAATGCCTATTCAAATTATGTTCTTGTTCTTTTCCAGATAAAACTACAATGAATGATCTCTCAGTTAGTCTCCCTAACTCACCCCTAGTATAAGCTGTCTTCTTACAGCACAACCTATCACAGGCTCATTTGGTTCAATTAGCTAAATGTCATTCCTTTATCAATTAAGCACATTTCTTCCTCCAGAGAGGTCTCAAATGGATGACTTATCAACCAACTTCACTAACTCACCCCTAGTATCAACTGTCTTCTTACAGTACAATTGATCACAGGCTAATTTGATCCATTAGCTAACTATCATTCCTAAAGCAATGAAGCACAACAAGAACAACAACATGAACATGAATTATCTTAACATATGATTATGGGTTTCATCAAAACCCTAGTTATTAAATTATAACATGATGAACACAATACTGAAAATAAACTACTACAACTTGGTGCACCGGCTACTCCGGGCATGCCCAAAATCAACACCCATGTCTTCAATTTATACATGCAAGCTTTTTCCCCAAAAAATCCCCAAACAGTAAAATTAGGGTTTACTAAAAAATCTAAAATTGACCTTTACCTAATCTCTGAAATCAATCAATGGTGTCGACCCATTCTTCTATTGCTTCTCCTCTTCCGTAATTGGTGGTTTGATTTCACTAACTCTGTTTCTCTCAAACCTAGTTTCTAGGTTCACTGTTTTTGAAAAGATAAAAGGGTTGAGAGAGAAGGAGCTAGAGGGTATCATGGTGGTGTCCTTTAGTGATGGCGGGGGTGGCTGATTGATGGGGTACAGTGATGGAGGTGGTTGAGCGGAGTTGGTGGCGGACATGGTGGTGGTGATGGTCGTTGTAGAGGAATGGAGAAGATGGAGTCGATGGTTTTGGGAAGAAGGGTGCGTTTCTTTTGCGGGTATAGGTATTTGGTTGTTTGGGTGTTGAGCGGGCTCATCAAATCTTGATGTTTCGCGAAGCTGAGCCGTGTGATGCGGAAATGATAGATCGATCTAACGGCGAGATGGAAGGGAGCGAGGAGCGACCGTTGGATGCTGAAGTACAACGAAGCTGACGGCTCAAGATGGAGTTAGGTGCTGTAATGTTAGACAGGAGCTTCAGACTTTGATGACTGGCGATGCTGCGACCGTAAGATGCTGAGATGATCCAATCTGACGGCTAGAAAGGGAAACGGGTATGGATATATGAAATGGATTTGGGTGAGGGTTTTGGGCCTTGGGTATGCCAAGCCCATATCTTCTTTAAGAACAATTCTTCCTCTTCAAGCCCACTTCTAGCCTTTTGGTCTTGTGCACAACATTCTTCGCGGCTTCCTTGTGTAATTCCTCCCGGCTTTTCACCGCTTTTCTGCTCTTTTCCGCTCCGCTATTCATCCAAACTTTATTTATTACCTAAAAATGCAAAATTAATTAATAAAAATATTTATTCTTGAAAACAAAGAAAATACAGAATATGGGATAAAATGTAGAATTAATGCACAAAAGATGAGTTAAATGCCAAGAAAAATATATAGAAATATGCACTTTTTAGCACTCATCAAATACCCCCAAACCTGAATTTTACTTGTCCTCAAGTAAAACAAAACTAAGGAAATCCTACCTATACCACTGTCGCTGGTCTCTCGAATGCATTTAGCATATGCACTAAGCCTTTTAAACCACTAAGTGTCCCTAGTGGACGAGTGAAGTCTCGTGACGGTTTGCTTAGAACGTACCTACAAAGTTCTATGACAAAATATAAGCTCGGATTCCATGAAATGTGACATGTGCAAGATAGTAGAAGCTCACAGCAAAATGGAGATGTCAATCTAGCTATCTAAGGCACAATCCTAGCACTGATAACAAATAAAGACATGTGATAAGAGTGTAAAGTGTATCTACACATGTTTCTAGAATGACCTGAAGTTATGACTACTAATCACCAAGAGATAGTTTTTAGGCTAAGAACCGAATTCTAAGCCAAGCTAGCTGTCCGGCTTTACGAGAATTGTGAATGTTCACCCAATGAGTTGGTGATATTTCAGTTTACCCGCGTTATACATCGATGGCTGCACCCTCCTTGCTTATTACAAGACTATTTACAACAAAAAGATGACTCTTTACATGACTCTTATTTACATTGATTACTCTCTTTTATTTTTGGAACAAGAGAGAACTATTGTCTTTAACATGACAAAACATTGAATAAATGCTTGATTTTTTTTATTTTTTTTTTTGATTTTTTTGATTTTTTTTATTTTTTTGATTTTTTTGATTTTTTTTTTTTTAAATTAATAACTTTGATCTTTACAAAATAGTGACACTTTTGATACATGAACAAAAAGAAAAACATAATTACATGACTCTTAGCAAGAGGTGGCCCTTATCGAATGCATCCGGTCAAATTCTATGGTTGCTTTTCTTAACGTATCCTCCAACATCTATCCCAGCCAACCAAAGAACAAGCTAGTCAAGTCTCATTCAGTATTCTAAAGTGATTGGCAATCTAACTTCCTATCAAACACCTTGAAGATCGAGGCTATACATGTATTGGTAGATCGTGCGCGTGCAAGTTTCTTATCACATGTGAATTGTGCTAGAATCAGGGTGCCTAAATATCTAGACTAAGAATCCTTATTTTTACATACATGCACAAGAGTCAACATTTCAATGTAAATTAGATCCATTTTTATGATTTTTATTTTTCAATTTTTTTTTATTTTTTTTTATTTTTTTATTTTTTTTTCAAAAAAGAAGAGTTAAATTTTTCGATTATAGCATATTATCATGGTATCTACTCTATACCCCCAAACCTAAACTAAACATTGTCCTCAATGTTTCTAATGATAAACATATTCATAACTTGGACAAATCAGAAGAACATGTTGAGTTTTGAGAGAAAGGAAAGAGATTACCCGATTTGACGAAAGAAAGAACCGAACTCCATTGTTCATGGTTAGAATCCAACATATTTCAGCCGCGATCACCATGGAGTAGCAAAATATAAAGAAAACATAAAATTTCACTAAAAACTACCTACCAGATTATATACAAAAAATTCACTATATACATAAAGTCTAAAGAGTTGAGGATCAACCCAAAAGACAAAGTGTTGAAACATAGACAGTTTCAAAACACTAAAATTGGACTGAAATGAGAGCGAGAGTGAAAAACCGGATGAATCACCCCCAAACCTGTAATTTTCAGCAGGTTTACTTTTAAGCACAAAATCTTTCCATTTTAGGGGTGCAGGATTCACAAGGTCTAACTCAAAATGGACTTTGTTTGGGATGGACAAACATGCATATTCCAACTGTGGCTCCTTAGAAGTATTGTATTTAGATGCAAAATAGTCCAAGAGGACTTGAGAGGCATACAGTTCCAATCCTAGGTTGGGAATCTTCAGAAAAGTTGGTTTAAATTTTTTGTTACAAACCAAATCTAGGTTGGGTGGAATAATCTCAATCTGTGACTTAGGCAAGAAGGTGACATCTAAGTTTCTCACATGCATGAGATCAAAAGTACCAATATTATCAGTCACATCAGCATTTTCTAAATCATAATCAAGTTGTGTAGCATGCTTATCATCACAACACAATTTCACAAGTCCAAATTCAGAATCATGGTTATCCGAAATATCCAAATTAACATCAAAAGAAGCAATATATTGTGGCTTAGGTATGGAATCAGACACATCAACTATATTTTCATGCATAGGATCATTAGTGTCAACAGAAGATTCAACATTACCTAAGTCATACTCTTCACAGGATAACTGCACAATATCTAAATCAGTAGCCTTATCACATGTATATGGAATACTAGAAGAAACATCATTCATGAAGGTCGGGGCAGAAAAGCCTAATGTATTTGAACCCAAAGGTTCCATAACATTTTCAGAATAGACATGTTCTTCTAATATAACATCATCATAACCATCATCATCACAAATACATGAAAATCCTACTTTGTCAAAACCATTAGTGTTTTTCGTCCATACATCTGCCTCTAAAATAGGTGAATATGGATTGACATTTTCAGCAATAGGGTATGAAACACTATATCCAGAATTAAGCTCATTGGGAAAATCAACATCTGACTCATGGTGATTACCCATATCATGTGGCATGGTCCTAGTTTCCCTATAGGTTTCCCACTGATGGGTTTTCTCTGCAACTTCAGCTAGAAATAACCATGCATCGTCCACAGTTTTATAAATGAATTCACCATTACACATAGATTCAACCAAGGCTCGAGACTTAAAGTCTAGTCCCTCATAAAGAATGGCGACCAGTCTCCACTTCTCGAGGCCATGATGAGGATACTCAAACAACAAATCATTAAATCGTTCAAAATAATGAAAAAGTGTTTCTCCATCTAACTGGACAAAACAATTAATACTTCGACGAATAGAGATGGTCCTATGATGTGGAAAGAACTTTCCGACAAATTGATTTGTCGGTTGGTCCCAAGTGGTGATTGACTGCGGTCTCAGATTGTAAAACCATGTTTTAGCCCTTTCCTTTAAAGAAAATGTAAACAAGCGCAATTTCAAAGAGTCTTCGAATATATGGTCAGGTTGTAAAGCCCGGACAATTTGTTCAAACTCTCTTACATGGTTATAGGGATTCTCAGAATCGAACCCTCGAAATATAGGAAGTATTTGTATCATGCTTGCGTTTAGTTCAAATGGGCCATCAGTCTGGGGTAAGACGATACATGATAACTGACTTATTATGTTAGGGTACATGTATTCATGGAGACTACGGAGTTTATTCACACACTCGTCCATTTTTCAAAGAATTTGGTTTTAATGGGTTTTGAAAATTTGGTTTGAAAAGAAAATTTTGGTTTTTAAAGAGGGAGAAAAATATTTGGTTTTTGAAATAAGGAGCAAATTTTTTTTTTTTTTTTTAGCCCAAAATTTAGTTAAGTTTGGTTCACAAAAGAGGCAAGCCCAAAATCCAAAAAGTTAAGTTTAGAGCAAGACCACTATTAAGAAACTACAAGCCTAACAAACAACTAAATTACAATCCCAAATAAAGAAAGAAATAAAATTAAAATTAAAATAATTATTACATGCCCAAAAAGATAATTAAAATTACAAGCCCAAAAGAGAATAACAATACAAACCCAAAAAAATTACAAGCCCAAAAAATTTGGGTTTGGGTTTAGGCTTACCATTTTGGAGGGAAGCCCAGTTAGGCTTTGGTCCCTATTTTTTTTGTTGCACAAGCCCAGTTGGGCTTTGGATCTTCCTAAACTTTTGTTGGAGAGGCCCAGTTGGGCTTTGGCTTTCCTTTGGCTTTACAACAGAAGTCCAGTTGGGTCAACCCAACAACACCAGGCAGCTTGGAGAAGGCAGCACCAGCAAGAATGGCTAGCTGCACCAGGTTCACTCCAACTGCAGCAGGGCAGCCTAGCAGGCAGCAGTACAACAACAACAAGCAGCAGCAGGGCTACACAACGCTCAGCAGCAGCTGGTGAGAACAATATGCAAAACAGTAGGAACTAGCAAAGGACTAGCTCAGAAAAGCAATGAAGATGAACAAGCTAAGATGACTTGGTAATGCAAAACAGTATGCAAGAACTTAAGTATGCAAGAACTAAGTATGCAAGACCAGCTAAATGCTTACACTAAATGCACAGAAGCAAGTGAGACTAAGATGCAGTTACACAGTGATGCTTATGCAAATGGATGCAGTGCAAGAAGATATGCAAGAATATAAGATGACAAGTATGCCAAGATGATGTAAGATGCAATGCAGATGGCACAAGCTTCAGATGACAAATAAGAAAGTTACAAGACAGAATCAATGAGCTGCAAGATGAGTTGATAACTGAATATGCAGGACAAAACTAGATGCAAGCTAAAGCTAATGATGCATCCATAAAGGCTAGATGGTGTAAGTTAAGAATTCTGTGAGGCTAGATGACAGTAAATGAAAGAATGCAAGAATGCAGTTGTAATGAAACAGTAATTGCAGTGAAGATGCAACAGGATGTACTAAGGATGCAAAGATGGAACCAAAAAAAATTAAGATGTTACTAAGTTACAGAATAGTAAACAAGTTAAGAGTTCTAAACTGAAACACAAGTTCTAAACAGTAAACAAGCTACAGAATCTAACAGTAAACAAAATTCAAGTGAAATTACACAAGACTAATACCGATTCATCCTTTCATCAATACGAATACCGATTCATGAACGACTTTACTTCTGACTGCAATATGGGACCTTCAAGTTCACGGACGTAAACAATACATATCCCATAAAAATATTGCAATATCACAAACCATTAAAATACTGCAATAAACATCATCCTCCAAATATTTTAGATTTTAATACCAATAAACCTAAAAAAATAACAAAAAAGATGAAAACAAAAATAGCTATGTGTAGTCACAATCATCGTTATTCAAAGCACTAGTTATTCTTCCAACTAATCCAAAAGGAAGACTTACCATGCATATAAGACTCAGTTTTCCTTGATGATTTCATACCTCTGAAATGGTCCATCAAAGTAGGATTCACTGATATCCTTGACCCTGTTGCCATAGAGACACCATGTTCAAAAGTTAGAACGTTGACTTTTCGATCAATAGCGCGAGCATAATGACGAGCCTTTGCACAGTCAAGGATAACTTTCTTCTGATTTCTGATCAAGATATTTTAAGTACCAAGGATTTTCTCCTGTCCATCAATCAGCTGGTTTATCTGCAATTGAAGGTTAGCCAGTTCGTTCTTAACTTCATTCTGAACACTAATAAAATCCTTGACAGATTCACCAATCCAAGTGTTATACTCTTTTCTTTCAAGCATCTTCTTCCCTATAAACTCTTGACCAGAATCACATCCTTTGAGATCATCCTCAACCAAGGGGTTAACTTCTTCTTTGGGAACAGATTCCATAGTACTCCTTTCTGAAGAAAAATGAAACACATATAAGATTTATATATGTTCGTGAATGCCCTGGCTAGAAACCCTAGAGTTCTTTCAGGAGATACGGTCGTTCGTGGGCCGACCAAAAACCATTAGACCTAAAAGTGATATTGCACACTATGTAGCTTTCAAAAATCCTCCATCCCAAAATCATAGAGACAAGAAGACAAAGCGACTAAAAAAGGGTAAAACAGCAAAGACAAGAAAAATATATCACAATATGAGAATCTCTCAAATCCTCATCCTTGTATCTCTCAAGTTAGACACAAGGATGGACCATTCTGCTGCTAAGTAGCAGAGGGAGACATAGTCTCATTATAGGTTCTGAGAGAGTAGCTGTAATTTCTTTCAGGATGTCTTACTACAACATTTCTAGTCCTTTCACTGCAGCTTCCAGGAAAAAGGGTGCGTCTAGCAGTTCTTCTGGGAATCACAGGCGAGAAACCTTTCTGATGACAAAGTCTAGGACCTCTAGAAATAGGTTCTAGGGTATTTTCTGAAATTCGTCTCCACACACTAGACTTAGATTTATCAGATGTGTTCTTATAAGTACAGGACATACTTTCTTTGGTAACACGTGGATTTAAAAATGTCCTGTAATGATTTCTAGGAGAGAGATCAATTTTATAAGATTCCTAGTTTCCTGTGAACGAGACCTTCACTGTAGTAGTCGTCCGACTATTTACTCCATTGACAGTAGAAAGAAGCAACTTGTGAAGTTCAGAAACACGTTTCTTTCTAGAAAAACAATGGATATCATAGTGATTTCCTTTTCCACAGAAGGTACAAATTCGTGGAGGAGAAGCAACAACTGGTACTTGTTTAAACTTCATAGCCACCAGAGAAGATTGTAAGTTATGAAAACATTTCTTGACACAATATTCTTCTGGAGAAAATTTCATTCTGTACAGTAACTCATGAGAATTAGTTTGTGCAGAAGAATTTTTTTAAGACAGAGTTTTTGATAGCTCAGGGAATGAGACCTAAAACTATGGTTATATTTACACCTGCAAGTATACAGGGTCAGATAGTAGATAATGAATAAGCAGGGGAAGTCCACAGGGACAAGGAGGGAGCTGGTGTTGTTTTCTAAATCTTTCTAGTGACAGTGACTAAAAGCACTAGGGCATTTGAATCCACCCAATAATCCTAAGCTAAGGCAATGCCTATTCAAATTATGTTCTTGTTCTTTTCCAGATAAAACTACAATGAATGATCTCTCAGTTAGTCTCCCTAACTCACCCCTAGTATAAGCTGTCTTCTTACAGCACAACCTATCACAGGCTCATTTGGTTCAATTAGCTAAATGTCATTCCTTTATCAATTAAGCACATTTCTTCCTCCAGAGAGGTCTCAAATGGATGACTTATCAACCAACTTCACTAACTCACCCCTAGTATCAACTGTCTTCTTACAGTACAATTGATCACAGGCTAATTTGATCCATTAGCTAACTATCATTCCTAAAGCAATGAAGCACAACAAGAACAACAACATGAACATGAATTATCTTAACATATGATTATGGGTTTCATCAAAACCCTAGTTATTAAATTATAACATGATGAACGCAATACTGAAAATAAACTACTACAACTTGGTGCACCGGCTACTCCGGGCATGCCCAAAATCAACACCCATGTCTTCAATTTATACATGCAAGCTTTTTCCCCAAAAAATCCCCAAACAGTAAAATTAGGGTTTACTAAAAAATCTAAAATTGACCTTTACCTAATCTCTGAAATCAATCAATGGTCTCGACCCATTCTTCTATTGCTTCTCCTCTTCCGTAATTGGTGGTTTGATTTCACTAACTCTGTTTCTCTCAAACCTAGTTTCTAGGTTCACTGTTTTTGAAAAGATAAAAGGGTTGAGAGAGAAGGAGCTAGAGGGTATCATGGTGGTGTCCTTTAGTGATGGCGGGGGTGGCTGATTGATGGGGTACAGTGATGGAGGTGGTTGAGCGGAGTTGGTGGCGGACATGGTGGTGGTGATGGTCGCTGTAGAGGAATGGAGAAGATGGAGTCGATGGTTTTGGGAAGAAGGGTGCGTTTCTTTTGCGGGTATAGGTATTTGGTTGTTTGGGTGTTGAGCGGGCTCATCAAATCTTGATGTTCCTTTTCCAAGGATTCACACTGTCCATGGGCTAAGACAAGCGATGCTTCAAGTTTCTCCTTCTCAACACGAAGTCTGTCTAGATTAGATGAATGCGTCTTGATCAAACAATTTTCTCTAATTGAACCTTCTTTGACCAGCTTTTCAAGATCACAAATCTTTTCACGCTGTATATTGTTTTCTTGAAGAAGTTTCTCAATTTCCTTAGAGAATGACCCTATAATGTTGTAGAATACTTGCTCACGATCAATAGACTTTTCGAATTCATCCATGAGCTGTACATGATCCTTGAGATCAACAAACTCTTTAGAATTTTTTGAAATTCTGGTGAGCTCCAATTCATCTTTAGCCATTATATCCAATGTCTCATTGGAGGAAGAATGATTGACACAAAATGAGACATTCTTCTTACCTCGGGATTCGGAAGAATCATCTAAGGAGTGACCCTTTGAGGTATTTCCGAGACACTTGACAAAGTTGACAGCTATAGGAGGCATTTTGGTATGCGTATGAGATTCTGTCCACAGAGTCAGATCGCTACAAACACAGACTGATGAGGTATTAGTGTGTTTGCCTGCTCTGATACCAAATTGAAAAAGCGGGGGTCTAACAACACCACCCAATATTTCGCTTAGCAATCTGTATGGACTAACTCCGAAATACTTTGCTAGAGAATCAACTAGATAGTCAGACTCAATCTAGATAAAATTATCTCAAGGAGTTAATATCTCTCTCTTGATTTGATTTTTACTCAAGCTAAAAACAACAGCGAGTCTTTATCAAATACAAGGAATACTTGGACGGTACCAAAGACCAATGTCCAAGGATCAATTAATATCAATCAACAACCAAAGGTTGGATTTCCAATTGATGATCACGAACGCACAACCTGTATTATTTCAATTATATAAAATATAATGCGGAAAAGAAATAACACAGACACCAGAAATTTTGTTAACGAGGAAACCACAAATGCAGAAAAACCCCGAGACCCAATCCAGATTGAATACACATTGTATTAAGCCGCTACAGACACTAGCCTGCTGCAAACTAACTTCGGACTGGACTATAGTTGAACCCCAATCAGTCTCCCACCAATTCAAGGTACAATTGTACTCCTACGCCTCTGATCCCAGCAGGATACTACGCACTTGATTCCCTTAGCTGATCTCACCCACAACCAAGAGTTGCTGCAACCCAAAATCACAGACTTGATAATAAACAGATCTGTCTCACACAGAAAAGTCTATCAAAGGATAAATTTGTCTCCCACAGATAAACCCTAGTTTTTGTTCCGTCTTTTGATATAAAATCAAGGTGAACAGGAACCAATTGATAATTCGGTCTTATATTCTCGAAGAACAGCCTAGATTAATCAATCACCTCTCTACAATCCTTCCTGACTACACAAGCGGATTGTCGAGGAATCACAAACAGTGAGACGAAGATGTTTGTGACTTCTTTATCTTGCCTATCGGAGAACTCTCACGATCTCAAGCCAATCAATCGATTGTACTCGTACGGTAGAAGATGCAAGATCAGATCACACAACTACGATAAAGTAATATCGGTCTGGCTTCACAATCCCAATGAAGTCTTTAAGTCGTTAACCTAATTTTAGAGAAGAAAATCAAAGGTTAATGGAGATCGACTCTAGCGGGCGCACTAGTAGCACACAGACGTGTGGGGATTAGTTTTGCACAATGCTAGATGTCTCCTTTATATAGCCTTCAAATCAAGGTTTTGCCTTAGTTACAAAGCAATCCTTATTCACCGTTAGATGAAAACCTGATTTAGATTCAAGCTAATATTTCTCAACCGTTAGATCGAAAACTTAGCTTGTCACACACACTTGGGTAGACGTTTACTGGGTTCATGAAAACCATTCCCAAACGTGTACGTGTATGTTGGTTCAACATAGTAACCCAAAAGGTTAACCATATGAGCATTTCATATTAACATTGTTCTTCTTCACCATAACTAGTTCAATTGACTCAAATGAACTAGTTAAAGAGTTGTTCAATTGCTATGAGATCTTATGTAACTACACAAGACACAATTGAAACAAAGATGAATCGATTCGATTGAATCGGCTCATGAACATTATAGCCACGGTTTGCATAAGGCATTCCTTAGTAATTTAATGTTTCATGTTCAGAGCACATCTTTAGATCATAACCTTTTAAGTTCACAAAAAAGTTCGCGGACTTAAGTTAATCGGTTGAGTTTTCCAAACTCAGCAGAAATTCTTGGAAAGAGAACTTCCGCCAGTTCGCGGACTGGGTTCGTGGACTGAGTTTGCGGACTTATCACACAAACGAGTTTGGAAAATCCAGCAGAAATTCTCGGTCGAGAACTTCCGACAGTTCGCGGACTGAGTCTGCGGACTAGGTTCGCGGACTTGGCAAGCCAATTCCACAATCCTCCCGATTTCTCTTGATCAACAAAGTTCGAAAACTTCGGTTCAAGGAATACATGGTTATGTAATCTAAACTCTCATTTCAATCATTGAGACATTCTCAGAGGACACTATGTAGCCGTTATTCACAGACCGATTCACGTCAGAGCAATTCTCAAAGTGATTGAAACTTTTCATGACTTTCGTCACTAGGTGAAGATAAACTTGATCAAAGCGAAATGCTTTACCAACACACGATTTCGAGATAAAAGATATGCAATGAATGCTCAGCTCGAAATATCAAATGTGTATGATCTAGTCTATATAGCATACGACTTTTGTCTCATAAGAAGTAGGAGATAGAAGAGATAGACTTTTGAGTGATAGATAAGTTCAAGTCTCCACATACCTTTTTGTTGATGAAGTTCCACGGTTTCTTGTATAGATCTTCGTCGTTGTATGATGAATCTCCATGATCCTTGAGCTCAACTACACTTTTCTATCATAGTCCGAGACTTAGCTATGTAGGCTAGAAATCAAGACTTATTGTTTTGATCACTAATATTGACAAACATGCTTGAGATAACAACGCATGCAAGGTTGACCGAGCTATGCTCTAACAGCGGTTTCCTCGTTAACAAAACTTCTGGTGTCTGTGTTATTTCAATTTCCGCATTATATTGTTTTATCTTTATAATTTGAAATAATACAGGTTGTGCGTTAAAGTTTAATCGATTGGATATCCGACCTTGTGGTTGTCGATTTCATTGATTAACACTTGGACATTGGTCTTCGGTACCGTCCAAGTAATTCCTTGTATTTGATAAAGACTCGCTATTGTTTTTAGCTTGAGTAAAAATCAAATCAAGAGAGAGATAATAACTCCTTGAGATACTTTTATCTAGATTGAGTATGACTGTCTAGTTGATTCACTAGCAAAGTATTTCGGAGTTAGTCCATACAGATTGCTAAGCGAAATATTAGGTGGTGTTGTTAGACCCCCGCTTTTTCAATTGGTATCAGAGCAGGCAAACACGTTAAAGACCTCATCAGTCTGTGTTTGTAGCGATCTGACTCTATGGACAAGAGTATTATCTCTGACAACGCAACATCAGTACAGGGTTGCTCGGATAAGTTTCAAATATCTGAAACCACTGAGGAAAACTCTTTCACGTCTCCTCCAGCCGAATCTGCATTCAACTGGAGAAAATCTCTTGATGAACAATTGGATGATCTCTCGGATGATAGTGATTCAGAAGAAGGACAGAGTCTTGATGAGGAAGTTTCTCAATACATCAAGTTGTTTAATCGTGAATTGAAAAAAATAAGGGCAACTGCTTGCTTCCTCTCTGTCAAGAAAACATAAAGTTGAGAAAAATCTTCAAAGGTTATGATGGTGGATACAAACTGTTACAATCTACCGTTAAAGATCATGAAAAAGAGGTTCGCTCAAAAAAATCTGAATGTGATAATCTTCTTCGTAACCTCTGTATGTTAAAAGAGATACTTGCCGAAACTGAAGCAAGATGTGAATCTCAACAGAAATATTTCAATGACAAAGAACGCAATCTTCTTACCAAAGAGAAATCCTTGGAAACCAAACTCATTGCTGCTCTTAATAAGGTAAAATCACTAGAAGAGAATCTAAATAGGTTCGCTTCTAGCTCTACAAAACTGTCTTCTATGCTGGGAGCCTGTAAAGAACATCACGATAAACGTGGTCTGGGATATAAAGGAATAAACGCTCCTAACAGTGGTAAGATTAAGTTTGTTAAAGCTGTTAATATTTCTCCATGTGAAGAACCTGTGTCAGCTTGCAAAAACAAGAATTCTACTTCTTCTAAATCTGCTCAAAAGAGAACTACTGAACGTAAGTCCTTCAACTGCTATTACTGCGAAAACAAAGGACACTCTGAGCGAAGGTGTCGTCTTCAGATAAGGAATGAAAAACTTCACAACATTCTTATTTGGATGTCTAAAGAAGTTTTTAAACCTATATCACAGATTGGAATCAACCCTGCTCGGCCTCAAGGGATATACTGTGATAAGGCTTTTCCTAATTATGTTTTCAAACCGAAGGATGCCTACAATGGTGGAAGGAAAAACAACAAAAGTGTGATAGGTGTTGTAAATCAGTCTGGAAAGAGAAAAAGGAACATGAGAAAGAAAAGCGAGTTAAGTTCTTCTAATCCTCTCAAAAAGTAATGTGAATTCAAGTCTTCCAACTCAGATTTTCTACATGTCAACAATAGGGTGTATGATCTGAAGATCTGTATAAACAACCTAAGACGGAATATCAAGAAAACATGGAATGCTGTTAACACAGGTACTTCTAAATATTCCCTTGATAATGCTTCTTCAACTATACCAGATAGCTTGATAAATACCGATGAAAAGGAAAAAGAAGAAGTAAATAATGATGAGCAAGATGCTCATCTTATTACACCCTGACATGTTCATGTTGCATCTCTTGTAATTATGTTTAGTTAAAAAGGGATGCTCATGATTCTCAGGATTTTCATCTTGAGAAAGCTGTCAGGATTGTACTGCATTCGATGTTACTTTATTCCGTTTGCTCCTCTTCTTTTTGGGCTTCTTTGGTCTATCTTAGGCCCGTTTCTCTAGTAAACGCACCAACCCTCACGAATGGCATGTTTCCTAGGGTTTGATGGAAGTTCTTATATATATTATGTGTTCCAGAAGTGCAAAAAGATTTTCTAAAAGTCTTTTTGGTGCGCAACGGAGGGAAGCAACAAGGTTGACAATGTTGAGCTTTGTCCTATTGATATCTCGTGCTTTCATGCTCTTGATCATGAAAACGAAGACAAACTACCAGTTCAGATTTCTTCACAACTGGTAGGAAATCTTCTTGGAGACTTTAAGGTCGTTCGAGAACAACTCAGTATTGCAACAAGGAACCTTGACTACCTAAAAGGCGAACTAAGGAAGGTAACTGAGGAACTCATTCTTGTTCAATCCCTGGTTGCAGACAGGATTTAGTTTTCCGTCTGATCTTGGTTCTAGTTTGTTGCCTAGTATGTCTTCTTTTTGGTTTAGTTAGAAGAATAACTAGCGTTTTGAATAGCGAAGATTGTGACTACACATAGCTATTTTTGTTTTCATTTTCTTATGTTATTTTTTAGGTTTATTGGTTTTTAAATTCTAAAAATATTTGGAGGATGATATTATTGCAGTATTAATCTGTTTTGAAGTATTGCAATATCTTTATGGGATATGTATTGTTTGCGTCCGTGAACTTGAAGGTCCCATATTGTGTCAAAAGTAAAGTCGTTCATAAATTGATATTCGTATTGATGAAAGGACGAATGGACTTTTGACAATTACAAAAGTTATGCCTATGCAGTCATTTATTTGATGGAAAATATGATGAAATCTTTTGTTTGACAAGGATAAAGTCTATTATGTCGTTATGCAAATAGTGATGGAAAATAGAATAGATCCTTGTATGTTATCCACGGTATTGATCTTCATTGATCCATTTTGTTATGTTTTACCGTGAAGGCTCCATTGTGTATCTTATGTTGAGCACCTTACAACTATGTCGATTAATATTGGCCTTGTTGGTTATTCCATGAGATGCTATATGTTGAGCATTCTTGAACTAAATTAATCATCTTGATTGGTTATTTAGTTATTTGCTCAGAAAGTCTTCTTTTGTCGAGCAAAATCTTTTGACAATTAAACCGATTGCTTCAGTGATTAGTTTGGTTGTGTATTCCAATTAGATTAATTATAGGTTCTCTTGTAATTAATCTATTTGAGTTTTTCATATATTCCACAAGTTCTTGTGTTGAATAAATGAACGGCTATACTAATCATGTTCTATTGGTTGATGTAGTCGTATATTCCGTAAGGTTTTCCTTATGTTGAGTATTTAAACGATTAAGGTAGTCATTTCCGTGTGGTTATCTTAGTCGTAGCTCCGTGAGTTTTCTTATGTTCATCACAATCAATTAAATTGATCACTTTTGTGGTTTGATTTAGTTGCGTATTCCAATTAAATTAATCATGGGTTTTCTTGTGATTAATTTGGTTGAGTTTTGGATATAGAAAATCATTTCCATGGTTTTTGGTGTCCAATTAAAAATCCTTCTTTTCTTTCGAAATTAAGGTCGCTCTTGTTGTTCTTTCGGGAATGACATCAAATGGGGGAGAGTTCTTTTGAACTTGTGCTTAATGGTAATATCTTGCGGGGTGTGTGGCTGTGGAATTTTAATAGGGGTTATCTTGTTCTTAAAACTCGTTGATGAATGCATTTAGCTTCGGCTTTATGATTGCGTCTAAATTAAGTTGGTATGTATTTTTTCTTTTAGTCTATGAAATGTCTCTTGTAGAAATTTCATTATGATCCTGTTCTTTTACCTTTGCCAATTTTATTGACAAAAAGGGGGAGAAATAATGTAGTTCACACTACAAATACATATGGTTTTCGGATCATTGTGTAAGGAGGAGTGGTTTCAATGATCGAGATGGAGTATTGACTAAGGGGGAGTGATACATATCACCATAGTATTGTTGTTAAATTCGTGATGCAATTGGACTTTGATGTTACATAATGATACTATGACACTGTATAATAATGATCGAGAATCTCGATTTCTCTCATTGTTATAACTACGGATATTCAACAACGGTGGTGCTAAACTTACAACCTTTGGGATCATTGGAGTACTTGGAAGGACGAAGATTTCAAGGAACGTTGAAGATTAGACTATGGAATAGGAGCCACTAAAGTTTATCTTTTTTATATTCCATATGTATTAATAGTTTTGTCACTAAAATTGACAAAGGGGGAGATTGTTAGAGCATAGCTCGGTCGACCTCGCATGCGTTGCTATATCAAGCATGTTTGTCAATGTTAGTGATCAAAACTATGAGTCTTGATTTCTTGTCTATTATAGCTAAGTCTCGGACTAGGATAAAAAAGTGTAGTTGAGCTCAAGGACTTCATAGCGATTCATCATACAACGAAGAAGACCTACTCAAGGAACCGTGGAACTTCATCAACAAAAAGGTATGTGGAGACTCGAACTTATCTATCACTCAAAAGTCTATATATTCTATCTCCTACTTCTTATGAGACAAAAAGTCGTATGTAATATAGACTGGATCATACACATTTGACATTTCGAGCTGAGTATTCACTACTTATATTTTTATCGAAATCGTGTGTTGGTAAAGCGCTTCGCTTTGATCAAGTTTATCTTCACCTAGTGACGAAAGTCATGAAAAGTTTCAATTACTTTGAGAATTGCTCTGACGTGAAACGGTCTGTGAATAAAGGCTATATAACGTCCTATGAGAATGTCTCAATGATTGAATGAAAGTTTAGATTACATAACTCGTTTGCGTGTTTAGTCCGCGAACTGGCGGAAGTCTCTTTGCCGATATTTTCTGCTGAGTTTGGAAAACTCTGCCGGTTGCCTTAAGTCCGCGAACTTGTTTGTGAGCTTAAGTGGTTATGATCTAAAGATGTTCTCTGAACATGAAACTTAAATTACTAAGGAATGATTTATGCAAACCGTGGCTATAAAGTTCATGAGCCGATTCATCGAATCATCTTTGTTTCAGTTGTGTCTTATGTAGTTACATAAGATCTCATAGCAATTGAAAAACTCTCTAACTAGTTCATTTGAGTCAATTGAACTAGTTATGGTGAAGAGGAACTAGGTTAATATGAAATGCTCATATGGTTAACCTTTTGGGTTACTATGTTGAACCAACATACACGTACCCGTTTGGGCACGGTTTTCACAAACCCAGTAAACGTCTACCCAAGTGTGTGGGACAAGCTAAGTTTTTGATCTAACGGTTGAGAAATATTAGCCTGAATCTAACGATGAATATGGATTACGTTGTAACTAAGGCAAAACCCTGATTTGAAGGCTATATAAAGGAGACATCTAGCATTGTGCAAAACTAATCCCTACACGTCTGTGTGATACTAGTGCGCTCGCTAGAGTCGATTCTCCTTTAACCTTTGGTTTTCTTCTCTAAAACCAGGTTAACGACTTAAAGACTTCATTGGGATTGTGAATCCAGACCGATACTACTTTTATCGTAGGTGTGTGATCTGATGTTGCATCTTCTATCGTACGAGTACAATCTATTGATTGGCTTGAGATCGTGAGAGTTCTCCGATAGGCAAGATAAAGAAGTCACAAACATCTTCGTCTCACTGTTTGTGATTCCTCGACAAACCGCTTGTGTAATCAAGAAGGATTGTTGAGAGGTGATTGATTAATCCAGGCTGTTCTTCGGGAATATAAGACTGGATTATCAATTGATTCCTGTTCACCTTGATTTTATATCTTAAGACGAAACAAAACCTAGGGTTTTTTCTGTGGGATACATATTTATCCTTTAATAGACTTTTCTGTGTGAGACAGATTTGTTTATTATCATGTCTGCGATTTTGGGTTGCAACAACTCTTGGTTGTGGGTGAGATCAGCTAAGGGAATCAAGTGCGCAGTATCCTGCTGGGATCATAGGAGTAGGAGTACAACTGTACCTTGAATTAGTGGGAGACTGATTGGGGTTGAACTATAGTCCAGTCCGAAGTTAGCTTGGAGTAGGCCAGTGTCTGTACCGGCTTAATACAGTGTGTATTCAATCTGGACTAGGTCTTGGGGTTTTTCTGCATTTGTGGTTTCCTCGTTAACAAAACTTCTGGTGTCTGTGTTATTTCAATTTACGCATTATATTGTTTTATCTTTATAATTTTAAATAATACAGGTTGTGCGTTAAATTTTAATCGATTGGAGATCCGACCTTGTGGTTGTCGATTTCATTGATTAAAACTTGGACATTGGTCTTCGGTACCGTCCAAGTTATTCCTTGTATTTGATAGAGACTCGCTATTGTTTTTAGCTTGAGTAAAAATCAAATCAAGAGAGAGATAATAACTCCTTGAGATACTTTTATCTAGATTGAGTCTGACTGTCTAGTTGATTCTCTAGCAAAGTATTTCAGAGTTAGTCCATACAGATTGCTAAGCGAAATATTGGGTGGTGTTGTTAGACCCCGCTTTTTCAAATTTATACTTACGCGCCTTTGTTTTTTGCTTCGCTGGGAAGGTGGTTGCCACTTCTTTATTCTAGCAGTTGTCGGGAAGAGCGAGGAGACCTTAGGATAAGTTTCTGGTTGAATTGATCCGTTTCAGTAGAATTCCGAAGAAAGACGCAACAGGTGGAGCTCGCCTTACTAATGAAAGTGGGTTCCTTTATAGTAGGTCAGGAAGTGCTTTATTTCTTGGTACAATAACAAGGTTTAGTCATCTTGAGGAGGAATCTACCTTTGCACAGCTTGGAAAACTCTCATTCTTTATTGTAATACATATATGATCAGATGTATATGTAGTTAATGATCACTTGTATTAGTATGTGAAATCCCTTAAAAAATGGATATATACAGCGACCCGATAGATAAGATTTCCCTTTCCTTTGTATAATAATAAGATTGGCCAAACCCTACTTGGCTACTTTAGGAGCAACCTTCCATGGACATTATGGTGAAACCCTTTCTGAAGGAGATACATTAGTTACATTTATATATGAAAAATCGAGATCTGGTGATATAACACAGCAGAGTCGATTTTGTAACAGGAAAAGTGAATACCTCTATTGCTCTTCGCCTTACTAAGAGCTATACCAACACTAACAATGTACTAGGACTGTCGTATATCGGTTCAATGTCGCATATCTATTCTCTCTTCAGAAACATAGATGCACTCTTATGAATGTGGAAAAAATATATACTGTATTCTTCGATTCGATCTGAAATTTGAATTAAGCTATAACAGTTTAGTCGAAATACCAATGAATTTCTATTGAATTCCCCAGTTTTTTTGCTACACTCATTGCGATAGGGTGACCATAATTTTCCTTACCAACCCCGGGGAAACTCCGAATATGGGCCTAGATCGGTTGCGCACGGAATGATATTAGATGACTATGAAACTTATAGCTAGTTTGTAAGCCCCTCTTTCACCGATATCTATGAATCTGACAATTATTTTTTATAATTTGGATTATATCTTCTATAGACAACGGTCTAATTCCACGACGGAGAGTCGGCGTGGCGCTGGTTGAAACTGCCTTCCTAGTTGCTTAGTTCGGTACGAGCAAGTGAACGATCCGGACAAGACAGAGATTTCGAGCTATAAGTACTTGTTGATGCCGATGCAACATGATGCATTAGTTAAAGGGCAGGGGGACGATTTGGTTGATGAAATTACATGGATTTAATTCTAATTTTGGACAATCCTTGAATTAAATCAAATTAAATGACAATTTATCATTATATATAACATCGTTTTTTGTTTGTTTAATCATACATAAAATTAGATAGCATAACAATTTGGATTTTTCTTTGACAATAAGACCTGGACGATTATCCCTACCTAGGTAGCTTACGAGTTTACATCCATCCCTGGTCTGCGTTTCCTTTCGATTCCTCCTCCCTTGTAGCCATTACCCGAATTCTTGGAGATTTATATGTCGGTGATGTGATGTGTTGAACTGCTGTGAAGATAAGTTTGTGTAAACGAGAGAAATCTTCTAAAAGTGTTTGATAACTTGACTTTTCGTAGGTTTGATTACGATATGAAATTTGAATTAAGCTATAACTGTTTAGTCGAAATACCAATTAATTTCTATTGAATTCCCCAGTTTTTTTGCTACACTCATTGCGATAGGGTGACCACAATTTTCCTTACCAACCCCGGGGAAACTCCGAATACGGGCCTAGATCGGTTGCGCAATTCCACGACGAAGAGTCGGCGTGGCGCTGGTTGAAACTGCCTTCCTAGTTGCTTAGTTCGGTACGAGCAAGTGAACGATCCAGACAAGACAGAGATTTCGAGCTATAAGTACTTGTTGATGCCGATGCAACATGATGCATTAGTTAAAGGGCAGGGGGACGATTTGGTTGATGAAATTACATGGAATTAATTCTAATTTTGGACAATCCTTGAATTAAATCAAATTAAATGACAATTTATCATTCTATATAACATTGTTTTTTGTTTGTTTAATCACACATAAAATTAGATAGCATAACAATTTGGATTTTTCTTTCACAATAAGACCTGGACGATTATCCCTACCTAGGTAGCTTACGAGTTTACATCCATCCCTGGTCTGCGTTTCCTTTCGATTCCTCCTCCCTTGTAGCCATTACCCGAATTCTTGGAGATTTATCTGTCGGTGATGTGATGTGTTGAACTGCTGTGAAGATAATTTTCTGTGTAAACGAGAGAAATCTTCTAAAAGTGTTTGATAACTTGACTTTTCGTAGGTTTGATTACGAGTCTTGTTAGTCTTAGTTGTCAAATCATAGGTTTCAGAACCTATTTATTGCAACACATCAATCTCCTATAAGCGGTGATATTTGAAGGAAGTGTAAAGATGGGGAAGTGGGAGATCGTGTCGAAACCACTTCCATGTTGCATGGATGACTTTGTTGATCGACCATCCACTTTCCATTTTCTCCTTTGACTGCCAGCACCACTTACCACAACTCTTATCGTGGATGTACCTCACATCGCATGTGATTTAGGCCGCCAGACAGTGATATATCCCCCATGTGACATGAATTGATTTCTTGTGTGAATGGTTAATCTTTGACCTAAGACTATGAGTCTTATGAACTGAACAGATGAAGTTCACGATTATAATGGATGAAGCATGGAATGTTGAAAACATCAACATGCTCTGCAGACCATGAATGTTGAATTAGGTCACTAGTGACCACGACGTATCATTGTGCTAGTTGAAACAATAATAATAGTCAAATGACTTAGTGATGGTTTTATGAGATTGATGAATTGATCATAAACTATTATGTTGGTGCACCGAGAACTTATGAAAACAACCATTGTTGAATGAACATAAAAGAGCTTTCTCGATTCTCGTGTCATGAGTCAGACGAATGACGAGAAGAAATCATAATATTATAATAATGGTTGACAGACGAGCCAATGTTGGTTGGTGAACCAATAAAATACTGATAGCTGGATCAACATGAGAAACATTGCAACTTGAATAGATTTTTGTTAAAGGGAAAGCAAAAACGGATTCGAGGAGAGCAAAAATCGCAATTGACTCGCTAAGTAGGGCTGAGTTAAGATATTTGTCTGAGTCAGACAAAATTACCCATAAATTTAATCCTCAATCCGCCGTTAATAAAAACAATAAACTTAGATTTTTCTTCTCCGGTTTGCGTAAGAACTGATGTGCTAACAGTAGGATTCTCTCATTCATCAGTATGATTTTTGTTGATCTAATGATGTATCAGACATAGTTTGTAGATGATTAATTACCTTTTTTTTAGATAAACAATCCAGAGAACTTTACTCAACCCAAAAACAGGAAAAGGAGATCTGGATATTGTTTAATATCTAACTAATTAAGATTTTTCTTCAAAGTAAAGTTTAAAAGCTTCATTGATACCCACATGATAATCAGACGCCCAACTATTGTGACGGTTTTGGTTTTGAGATGCTTACTTCCTTCTCATCATTTTAATTTTGTCCAACTTGATTTGATTTACCATATCAACATTTTCTAGATTATTTTCAATACTCTTATTTAAATTAAATTCTTCTGATACATTTTTTATAGAAGATCCATTAAACAAGATTTGGTGCTAGTGACTGAAATCATCACAAACGAAAATCCAATAAAAACCAAAAATCTTTGATTAATTGAATAAAATCACCATTGGATTCATTCTCTTTTAATACTTATACTTAGATTTGTCACATCGCATCAATGGAAGTTTAAGTTTTGGCAAAGATGGTAATCAGTAAGTGTTAGGACAAGGTTAATTTTGTCTTTCTTATATAAATTTATTAAATCGGTTCAAGATACTGAGTCAACAACGATTTTTGTACTCCTCAAATCCGTTTTTGCTCTCCCTCTAACAAAAATCCTTGAATATTGATAGCTGAATCAATATGAGGAATATTGCTAAGTGGAGCAATTAAATATTGATTGTTGAATCAGTATTGCCAGAGGTGGCGGTTCTGAACCTTGTTGGTCGTGACCTATTGCTAGCCGAAGCAACTAGGGTGCTTGACCGTTGTAACACGGATGGTCAAATCAAGTATTTCCAGTCAGAAAAAATATTGCTAGATCCATGAATAATTAATAGCAAGACCAAATAAAATATTACTTAAAAATATTAACAAAATATTATTTAATTAATTAATTGAAATATTGATTGTTGGATCAATGTTAAAAATATTGGTGTTTGAACTTGTTCATAATTATGCTAGACAGAACATTTAGTTCAAAATCCTAATTATCATTAATGGATGATCAACTGAGAAGCAACTAATGGACGAAAGTGATACCACGTCTATGAGTGATTGACCGACCATGTGGTATCTGGATGCTAGCCTTAGCATTTTCCAAACTCCCTTACAGAGCAGTTGGTGAAAGAATGATTAATTGTTGTTTCATCATTACTAAATTTGTGCTTGACCGAGCAATAGGTGATAGTACCTAACTATGGAGATAGGGTGCCGACCAAAGGGTGTATAACCGGCCCCTGGTGGTCGTGGGACCATCTAATGGGTGGATGACCATTCCCAGTTGCAGGAAGGAGTTTAAACCAAATATGAACTCTGGATGATTAATTAGGTCAAAATCATCAAGAGAGGTGGGACCGGCTTCTGCAAGCCAAAGGGCCGACCATAATCGGTCATGATGGAATGTCTGTGTCACCATGCTGTCCGCGGACCAATCCGGAGAACCTTGGTACTTTCTGATGGTCCATCGAGCATTATTTCATCCTTGTATGAAGAATTTGAGTTTAACTGAAACTCTTAATAGTGGCAGAAGGAACACTATGAATAATTATATTTCTAATGGTGGTAGAAAGACAAGTCATGATGGTTGCGGGACCACTTACTTTGCTAACCACACAATTCATGGGGAGATGTGGAGGTTTCAGAAGTTTTGATTGAAAGATGAATCCTTGAAAGAGCAAAACCTTAATAATAATAATAATAATTTTTTTTTTTTTTTATAAACTGGTGACAGTGGCATTTTATTAGAAAATGGAAATATGTTCAACTTACATCATCAGAAGAGGGTGTAGGAAGCCGAGCAACAAGCTGGATACCTATTCCTTTTTGACTAACAATTCCTAATCTATGAAATAGAGAACTTTTTATTTTAGCATTGGTGTCATGATTCACCATGCAATTTTTCAGCCTTTTTAAAAGTTGTTAGAGCATAGCTCGGTCGACCTCGCATGCATTGCTGTCTCAAGCATGTTTGTCGATGTTAGTGATCAAAACTATGAGTCTTGATTTCTAGTCTACATAGCTAAGTCTCAGACTAGGATAGAAAAGTGTAGTTGAGCTCAAGGACTTCATGGCGATTCATCATACAACGACGAAGATCTACTCAAGGAACCTTGGAACTTCATCAACAAAAAGGTATGTGGAGACTTGAACTTATCTATCACTCAAAAGTCTATCTCTTTTATCCCATACTTCTTATGAGACAAAAGTCGCATGCCATATAGACTGGATCATACACATTTGATATTTCGAGCCGAGTATATCTCGCCTATCTATATCTCGAAATCATGTGTTGGTAAAGCGTTTCGCTTTGATCGGGTTTATCTTCACCTTATGATGAAAGTCATAATGTTTCAATCACTTTGAAAATCGCTTTGACGAGAAATAGTGTAACAACTATATAACGTCCTCTAAGAATGTTCCAATGGTTGGAATGAGAGTTTAGGTATATATAACCAATGATGGATATAACCATTGTGTGGAAACACATATGTGTATAAGTCCTATTCGTTAATCCGAAGTTTGCGAACTTTGTTGATTGGGAGAAACCGAAGGAATTGGATTTGCCAAGTCCGCGAACTCAGTTTGCGTACTCAGTCTGCGAACTGACAGAAGTTATCTTGCCAAGAATTTTTGCTGGATTTTCCTAAAAACTCGTTTGCGTGTTTAGTCCGCGAACTGGCGGAAGTCTCCTTGCCGAGATTTTCTACTGAGTTTGGAAAACTCTGTCGGTTATCTTAAGTCCGCGAACTTGTTTGCGTACTTGAGTGGGTTATGATCTAAAAATGTGCTCTGAATATGAAACTTAAATTACTAAGGAATGCAGTATGCAAACCGTGGCTATAAAGTTCATGAGCCGATTCAATCGAATCGAATCATCTTTGTTTCAATTGTGTCTTGTGTAGTTACATAAGATCTCATAGCAATTGAACAACTCTCTAACTAGTTCATTTGAGTCAATTGAACTAATTATGGTGAAGAAGAATAAGGTTAATATGAAATTCTCATATGGTTGACCTTTTTGGTTACTATGTTGAACCAACATACACGTACACGTTTGGGCACGGTTTTCACAAACCCAGTAAACGTATATCTCAAGTGTGTGTGACAAGCTAAGTTTTCGATCTAACGGTTGAGAAATATTAGCTTGAATCTAAATCAGGTTTTCATCTAACGGTGAATATTGATTGCTTTGTAACTAAGGAAAAACCCTGATTTGAAGACTATATATAGGAGACATCTAGCATTGGGCAAAACTAATCCCCACACGTCTGTGTGATACTAGTGCGCTCGCTAGAGTCGATTCACCTCTAACCTTTGGTTTTCTTCTCTAAAACCAGGTTAACGACTTAAAGACTTCATTGGGATTGTGAAGCCAGACCGATACTACTTTTATCGTAGTTGTGTGATCTGATTTTGCATCTTCTATCGTATGAGTATAATCTTTGATTGGCTTGAGATCCTGAGAGTTCTCTGATAGGAAAGATAAAGAAGTCATAACATCTTCGTCTCACTATTTGTGATTCCTCGACGTCCTCTTGTGTATTCAAGTAAGACTGTTGAGAGGTGATTGATTAATCTAGCCTGTTCTTCTGGAATATAAGACCAGATTATCGATTGGTTCCTTTTCACCTTGATTTCATATCTTAAAACGGAACAAAAACCTAGGGTTTTTCTGTGGGAGACAGATTTATCCTTTGATAGACTTTTCTGTGTGAGACAGATTTGTTTATTATCAAGTCTGTGATTTTGGGTTGCAGCAACTCTTGGTTGTGGGTGAGATCAGCTAAGGGAATCAAGTGCGCAGTATCCTGCTGGGATCAGAGGCGTAGGAGTACAACTGTACCTTGAATTAGTGGGAGACTGATTTGGGTTCAACTATAGTCCAGTCCGAAGTTAGCTTGCAGTAGGCTAGTGTCTGTAGCGGCTTAATACAGTGTGTATTCAATCTGGACTAGGTCCCGGGGTTTTTCTGCATTTGCGGTTTACTCGTTAACAAAATTTCTGGTGTCTGTGTTATTTCATTTTCTGCATTATATTGTTTATCTTTATAATTGAAATAATACAGGTTGTGCATTAAAGGTTAATCGATTGAAGATCCGACCTTGTGGTTGTCGATTTCATTGAGTAATACTTGGACATTGGTCTTTGGTACCGTCCAAGTTATTCCTTGTATTTGATAAAGACTCGTTATTGTTTTTAGCTTGAGTAAAATCAAATCAAGAGAGAGATATTAACTCCTTGAGATACTTTTATCTAGATTGAGTCTGACTGTCTAATCGATTCTCTAGCAAAGTATTTCGGAGTTAGTCCATACAGATTGCTAAGCGAAATATTGGGTGGTGCTGTCAGACCCCCGCTTTTTCAATTGGTATTGGAGCAGGAAAACACACTAAGACCTCATCAGTCTGTATTTGTAGCGATCTGACTCTATGGACATAGGTGATATCTCTACTAACATACCACCAGTCTTCGATGGATCTAATTACTTATGGTGGAAAATTGTTATGCGAGCCTTCATCCAGTCGCGTGATTTTCAATCATGGGTATATGTTGTGAATGGCTATGATGTGCCTGTTGTTGCAGCCGGAGACGTAAACGTTCCCAAGAATATTGGTGAATATAATGCTGCCGAGATTCTTGCTACAAAGCGGAATTCTGAAGGGTTAAATGCTATCATACATGCCATTGCCCCAAGTCTTCAACACCATGTGTCTAATTGCACTAGGTCTAAAGATGTTTGGGATATCTTAGAAAGCATATTAGAAGGTAACTCCAGTGAAAAGGGAGCTAGGATTCAAAACCATAATTCTGATTGGGAAAACCTTCGTATGGATGATGAAGAATCATTTAATGAGTTTAATCACAAAGTGTCTGAAATTATTAATGCATCTTTTGCATTGGGTAAGACTATTCTTGAAAAAGACATTGTGATGAAAATTCTCAGATCGCTTCCATCTAGATACGAGTCTAAGAAGCATGCCATCGTTGAGGGGAATAACCTCGATAATTTTTCCAGAAACACCTTGGTTGGAAAGTTAAGATCTTTGACCATGAGCATACATCCAAAGTCGGTAAGGATGTTGCCTTTAAAGCACAGAAGAACACCAAATTACTTGTCAAAGGTAAAAGTGTTCATGTCTCTGAGGATGATCAGTTTGAGGATGATTTTTCGGATGAAGATCTTGACAAATCAGTCTCCTTGATCACAAAACAGTTTAGGGATCTTCTGTTGAAGAGAAGTAAACGGTTTTCAAGAAACAAACCTAAATCATCAGACAAACCTCACGGTCGCGTACCTCCTAAAAATAGGGATGCTGACGAGGCTGATGACGAGGACATGCCTCAGTGCTGTAAGTGTAAGGGTTTTGGCCATTTTGCTGACGAATGCTCAAATCGTAGAAAGTACACTGGGAACAAAGGTCTAGCTGTAACACTTGATGAAATGTCTGAAACCTATGATTCTGATGAAGATAGAAAATCAAGTGTGGGGCTTCTTTGTAAAAACATTGATTTTGATACTTGTAGCAATACATATATCAACCTCAATGGGTTCGGAGAAGAAGGAAACCCAATCAAGCTGGAAGATTCACTGAATCCGGTAACTGGAAACCCTATCAGTGATGTTTCAGGATCAACAATATGTCTTGCTGCTTGCATATCTCAGATGCCTGAATACTATCCAAGATTTACGTGCTCGTTTTGTTCGATGAAGGGACATGAACTATCAAGGTGTTACAAATACAAGCACCAAATAAGGCACGCAAGAAAACTTCAACGAAGAGCAGATCGATTAGCAAGAAAGCTGAAACTTGCTCAGAAGACCGTCGAGGTATGTAGGATCTTATCTTCGTCTAAGAAGTTAGTTTCCAGAGATAAAAAAAAACCATTTGAAAAGAAAATATGGTCAAATCAGTTTGATAGACAGAGATCAGAGGATTCCTCTCATGAGGAAAAAGATGGACAAATCGTTGTTCATCGCAACACAACTTGATTGTGTTGTTAGGAAAATCTTGTCTCATGTGCCTGATCGAAAAGAGACAAGATTGAGTGCTGATCCAGGCTTCATAAAAGTTTTTCCTTCTTTTCTTAGATTTGTTATTTTTGTCTATCAAATAAAAGAAAGGGTTATTATCGGAAATTCTACTCTTTATAGGGTTTTAGAGTTGGGCGTATGCGAACCTGTCAATAGGTTTCGAACTCTACATTCCTTTTTCCCTTTTGACATCCTTTATAAGACTGCTTGTCGAGTTAAGTGATTCCATCACATAAATCGAGTTGTTCATAACTGTTCTCAAAGCACTATGTCATCAGATGGAAAGGATTCAACATGATTGTTAAGCCATCAATCAAGGAAAAAGAGAAATCTTCTGTTTCTAAGTCCTTGAAAAGAAAAAGAAGGAATACAAGAAAACCCAGGGTTGTTCCTTCTAACTCTCAGAAGTTTTCCGATGTTCTTGATGAGTTAAAGGAAATAAGAAGGGAGATTTATGAAATAAAGACTTCCGTGTCTAAATCCTTGGAAATTCAGAGGACCCTAATTCGACCTCTTCAGCTAAGACAGTTCGTGGGTATTGACACTTGTCTCCGTGAACCTTATGTCCCGATGGCTTTCGATAACAAGGAGTTCGGGAATGATAAAGAATTTCTCAAAAGAATTGTTGCCTAGTATATCTTCTTTTTGGAGTAGTTGGAAGAATAACTAGCGTTTTGAATAGCGAAGATTGTGACTACACATATCTATTTTTTGTTTTCATCTTCTTATGTTTATTTTTTAGGTTTATTGGTTTTAAATTCTAAAAATATTTGGAGGATGATGTTATTGCAGTATTAATCTTTATGATTTTGTGATATTGCAATATTTTTATGGGATGTGTATTGTTTGCGTCTGTGAACTTGAAGGTCCCATATGTTGTCAAAAGTAAAGTCGTTCATGAATTGGTTTTCGTATTGATGAAAGGACGAATGGACTTTTGACAAATACAAAATTCATGCCTATGCAGTCATTTGTTTGATGGAAAATAGGACAAAATCTTTTGTGTGACAAGGATAAAGTCTATTATGTCATTATGCATATATTGATGGAAAGATAGAATAGATCCTTGTATGTATTCCACGGTATTGATCTTCATTGATCCATCTTTTTTTGTATTACCATGGAGGCTCCATTGTGTGTCTTATGTTGAGCACGATACAACTAAGTCGATTATTCTTATTGGCTTTGTTGGTTGTTCCATAAGATGCTATATGTTGAGCATTATGAACTAAATTAATCATCTTGGTTGGTTATTTAGTTATTTGCTCCGAAAGTCTTCTTTTGTCGAGCAAAACTTTTGACAATTAAATTGATTACCTTCGTGATTAGTTTGTTTGTTTGTATTCCAATTAGATTAATTATGGGTTCTGTTTTATTAGTCTAGTTGAGTTTTCATATATTCCACAAGTTCTTGTGTTGAGTATATGAACGACTATACTAACTATGTTCTATTGGTTGATGTAGTCGTATATTCCGTAAGGTTTTCCTTATGTTGAGTATGTGAACGATTAAGTTAGTCATCTCCGTATGATTACCTTAGTCGTAGCTCCGTAAGTTTACTTATGTTGAGCACAATCAATTAAATTGATCACTTTTGTGGTTTGATTTAGTTGCGTATTCCAATTAAATTAATCATGGGTTACTTGTGATTAATTTGATTGAGTTTTGGATATAGAAAATCATTTTCCCATGGTTTTTGGTGTCCAGTTAAAAATCCTTCTTTCCTTCGAAATTAAGGACGCTCTTGTTGTTCTCTCGGGAATGACATCAAATGGGGGAGAGTTCTTTTGAACTTGTGCTTAATGGTAATATCTTGCAGGGTGTGCGGCTGTGGAATTTTATAGGGGTTATCTTGTATCTTAAAACTCCTTGATGAATGCATTTAGCTTCGGCTTTATGATTGCATCTAAATTAAGTTGGTATGTATTTCTTCTTTTAGTCTATGAAACGTCTCTTCTCGGAAATTTCATTAGGAACCCGTTCTTGTACCTTTGCCAATTTTATTGACAAAAAGGGGGAGAATTAATGTGTAGTTCTACTACATATACATATGGTTTTCGGATCATTGTGTAAAGGGGAGTGGTTTCCATGTGAGATGGAGTATTGACTAAGGGGGAGTGATACATATCACCGTAGTATTATTGTTAAAGTCGTGATGCAATTGGACTTTGATGTTACATAAAAATACTATGTCACTGTATAATGATGATCGAGAATCTCGATTTCTCTAATTGTTATAGCTACGGATCTTCAACAACGGTGATGTTAAACTTACAACCTTTGGGATCATTGGAGTACTTGGAAGGACGAAGATTTCAGGGAACGTTGAAGATTAGACTATGGAATAGGAGCCACTAAAGTTTATCTTTTTTGTATTCCGTATGTATTAATAGTTGATGGTATTTTTCAATGATGTTGTAGTAAGATGATTCGTTCACTCAGATTTGCTGAGAATTTGTTTTAAGACTTAATAAAGAAAATAAGGAAAAATATATATACAAAATTTTTCACAAGATGAAGAGACGCTGAGACGGGGGATTCCACTACTTTTCATATTGTTATGGTTCAGTCATTAACTCTAGACAATATAGCTCAAACAAAAGAAGTTGTGACTCTAGTTCTTTGCCAAAAATAGATTTCGTAAAATATTATTTGTAAGTTAAAAGCATGACGCATCTAAAGTATTTAGAACTAAGCATGCGACATCTAACAAAATAACAAATAATTAATAGAAATCATAAAGCAATTAAATCTATGCAAAAAGTCAATAAAAGAATTAATTCATTTACCACAATCATGAAAAGTTGCTTCCTCCATTGTCCCGGTGACGGGGTCTAGCTCCGCATGGTGAAAACACACTCAAAGGAATTTTTCATTGCTCAAAAAGGTGTTTACAAGGAGAAAAGGTATAAAACAGGGCCTTTGTAACAGTTATAATTGTTACAGATGCAACTGTTACAAAGAAACACTGTTACAAGAGGTGTTACTAACTGAAGATAAGCGTGACTAATGGACTGTTACAGAACAGCTTGAAATATACGACCCTAGAAAATGACTGTCCTTAACAGCTAATGTTCTTCATGTTCATCTTCTCTGCAGCAGCAAAAACTTCTCTCTGCAACTTGTGATTTGATCACTCTGTTGCTCTCTGTTCTAACCCCTAACTCTCCATCCCCCTCTCTGATACACCAGCACCCTTTATATAGGTAACATCCCCAAGAAATCTCGTTCAATTACTCCCGATATTCTTTCATTACTCGGCAGTAAAGAACATATCCTCGGGAATATTTTCTTCCCTTTCTAGTCTTCTGATGCTGTCATCCAGTGACTAAATGCTTCAAACATGCTGCCAACACATGAAAGAATGAGTCAACACGCTGAAAACACTCGCAAACTCTCCAACACATCCCAACAGAATCCCGAGTATCATTCAACCTCTGTTTCACTTCAATCCCACGTTGCAGCCATATTGCTTCGAATTTGATGGACTTACCACTCCTGTTTAAATGAAACATGCCCAACACAACAGATTTTATCGATTGAATCTCTCTAAATAACTTCCAAATCCAAAACAACCTTCTCGGGTTTTCCAAGAAAAATAACACTTCCCTGATTTCTTCCAACGGACGCTCCAGCCAATTTTAACTCAAAGCATCGATCATACCATGCTTGTTAAGCTTAAACAGGCCTTCCCATGAAATTTCAGCCATTGAGTCTCCTTAGAACAAGCCCAAATGACGAACCTTAATTCTGTTCTTCCCTTTCCAAAAAATCCCGCCAAAAAATAATAATTCAAACGGAGAAGATGGGTTCTCAAGATGAATTTGGGATATACATAGCTGTGGGTGCCCCTTAGCCAATTTTGGGGTCCGTATAACAAATGTCCTCCGAGGTTGCCTTGAGCAACTTTTCGAGCCGAGTTTTCCAAAAAAAATTTATTTCCCCAAAAATACCTACAAACACATAAAACACCATAATAAGTACGAAATCGAGTACCAACAATACGGAAAATTGAGGACAACTTAGACACAAAAATGCGTCTATCAAAATACCCCCAAACTTATTATTTGCTAGTCCTCAGCAAAACTAATAAAATAAAACCGAGTTAATCTCGAGAGGGTTTAACAGAGGTGTACCCACAAAAACCTTAACTCCAGACCCTAGTTATCTACGCAGAACCTTGGAAGGCACTAAAGAATCCCCTTGGTTGGCATACCTATTGACTACAGGAGGAAGTACCCTGATGCGAAATTCCAATTGATGTACATGAGTTTGCACTCAAGCATACTAAAATTCATATAAAGTGACAGAGCTCTACTCAGATAGTTTCTGTACATCATAACCGGAGTCAACCAATCACATGGAAAGATTAAGAAGATGAATAAAGAGAAAAGATAGATGGTTTAAAGTGAACAGTGTTTCCCATATCTGTCTGAAGGCCTCTGCCAAGATGGACCTATCCTAATGGACTGAGATAACGGTTTGACTAATATCAACACAACTGGCATATACAAGGGGACCAGTGGTTGATAAACCTAACTCTAGGTCAACACAACTGGCATATACAAGGGCACCAGTGGTCGACTTTATTGACTTTATTCCGGTTGGTATGATGGTCTGGTCTTAATTTATTTTTTTTCGTATCTCAATTCGAGCTGGCAAACCAGCCAAAAACCCGCAAGTTGACCCGCCCGGCCCGTGAAAAACCCGCGCCCGTCCCGGATGGGTCCTAAACAAGCCGGGCGCGGGTTGGAGAAATAACGACTTGTGAGAGAACGGGTTAACCCGTCTCGACCCGTAAATCCGCGGGTTAAACCTGTCAACCCGTGTTCTCCTAAGAATACCACCGTATGATTATTATATTTAATCATGTTCGTTCATTTGTCATATAAAAATGAAACAACCCTAGAAGATCAATTCATTTTTCTTCTCTTCTTTCTCTGCTATTTCTTTTCTCTTTCCGTTTTTCTTCTCTACTGCACGAACAGAGTGATTCATGATTCTTCTGAATAGACTTAATGAAATAAGTGAATCAAGGAAAGAGTTAATGAGTCTGTGGAGTTGATTTTGGTTAGGGTTTCGTGATGATTGAAGAAAGAGGAATCAGTAAAATTAGGGTAAGGGTTCTAGAATGAATTGATAATTTTGTGTTGAAATTGAGAATGAAATCAAGCAAGTAATGATGGGTATTGAGTGTTAAGTTTAAGGGAGAAGTTTTAGTTACTGATTCTCAATTCACATTGAAGAATCAGTGAGTTACGGTTTCCAACATGAACTTGAAATTTTATTGGTGATGAATATGAAGAAATTAAACTGAGATTGATATGGGTACTGAATGGTGGTAGCCCTGAATTTCTTAATATGATTTTGTTGTTGTTATCTTCCATGGTGGTGAGTCCTGAATTTCTTAATATGATTTAGTTTGATTGATTGTAAAAATATAAGTAGAGAACTTATAATTGTGGTTTTGTATTATGTAATCCTCTGTTTTGAACCATTAAGAATCATATTATCTCTGTATTTGTCTCTGTTTTGTCACAAATTAATTTTTAGTTTTTTTTTTAATTAAAAAATCCGGGTTAACCCGTGAACCCGCAAGCTTTACCTGTTACGGGCGTGGGTTGAAGAAATGATCACCCGTGAAGAATATTGACCCGCAGGTTTTGGCCCGTGTTAACCCGAACTCGTATAACCCGTAACAAGCCAGCCCCGGCCCGCCCGTTTGCCAGCTCTAATCTCAATCACCCTATTTCACCCTAGAAAAGGTAACAACTTGAATCGTGTGCCCCACCAAATCACTTAAAAAATAAAAACAGAAGGATTAGGATTCAACAAGATATGGCGAAACTACCATGTTTTTTTTTATTCTAACACCTGAGCTCTGTGCTTTTATGAATAAACTTTTTAGATGTTTCCATCTAATCAGATTGGTTCCTCAACTCCTACAACCAAGATGTTTCCATCCACTTAGATAGGTTAGTGTTATCCTTAATAGGCATAAATTTCTAGGCTCTGGAGTTTATTTATACTGCAACTAAAAAGTTTCTCCCATACCCCGAAACTTAAATCTAACATTGTCCTCAATGTTCTAAAGATAAAATTAAAAGCATGAACAAGGAGAAACTGTTACCACTTGAAGCAAAAGAGTTAAGAAAAGATATTACCGTGTTGCATGAGCATGGGTTACCTCCCAAGAAGTGCTAAGTTTAAAGTCTTCAGCCAGACATCAAAAGGAATTAGTCACCTATTAGAATCATAAAGTAATAGCCGGAATAATTGTGGATCACCGAAACCAAATAGGGGTATCACAAGTAAAAGGAATCCGCAACATCCCAAGAAAATTAGCAAATGAAGCACACCCTTGTCTAGTTTCCTGTTTAAGACAACTACATCTAGCTGTGGTTCAGGTTCAGGTTCTATAACATGGTCTAGATAAAACGCTTTCATTGGTTGGATTTCCTCAAAGGCATTCTGAATATCAGGCTGAAGATTCTGGAAATACTCAAGTAAGAACTTAGAAGCGCATAACAAAAGCCTGAATAACCGGGGATCCTCTAAGTCAATCAGATTTGACTCACACAGCTGACCACAATGAAAGATGTGGTCTTCCTTAAGAAAATGTGTCGACCCTATTCTACTAAAGTAATTAGGTTCAGTCTCAAAACTTAATAACCGACACATCTGAAAATCATAATTTCCCACAATTGGAAGAAAAGTTTTTGGCGGGAAAACAAAGTCAATTTGGGTATTATCGCCTGGGTAAACCACATCAACCAGAGGATGGGTTTCTAACAACTGAGCTTCTTTCTGGACATCATTAGGTTCGGTAAAATGTGTATGAAGATAATCTTGTAAGATGGTTGAGGCACAAATGTCAAGTCCTACACGAGGGAACTTTTTAATAGTTAAAGCACACGGAGAATTACCCCCAAACTTAGAGTTTTCTGTGTCTCTAGAAAGACTAGTCACAACTTCCCTAATTTCTAGGTCATCAAATTCCTGAAAATGGTCAATTGATTCTTCTAAGTCTGGTTCATCCTCTCTCATCTCTACGGGTTTATGGTCTTCTAAGATTAGTATTTCTAAATCGCTAGACTCTAAAACATTATTCTCAAGGTAAACTCTTTCCTCTAAACCATCATCACAATCATATAAAGGATTACCAGCGAAAGTTTCTAGTAAAGGATCATTAACTAAGGTGTTAATCATAGTTACTTCCTTCGATTCAATGATAGGCACATCAAATAATGGATTATCCAACACACTACAGGCTAAAGGATCATGAACTACATCGTCTAAAACGGTGGTATCTCTAGTCAAATCCTCATCCTTTTGAATAGGTGAATAATTATTAAAATTATTTGGATTTGAACTAGAAACAACACTATCATTATAAAGCTCAATTGGAGTAACAAATTCCTGATCACTATGCCTACATATTTCATGTTCTTCATCAATACTATCCTCATCATAGTCATCATTATTATAACATGAAAATGATCGAACCTCATTTAAACAAGTTGTGTCACCAATTCTAACCTCTTCATCTTCATTATTAAAAAAATTATCCTCATTTTCACGGGTGAGATAGGAAAGAATATATTAGCAATCACGAGTAATTCGAGCAGTTCTTTCTTCCGTCTCTAATTTATGCATACGTGTTAACTCAGCAAACTCACGTGTTGACTCAGTTAACTTACATGTTGACTCAGCTAACTTCCGAGGTTATCTTCTAAAGAAGGTTCACTCATTGTTAAAGTTCTTTCGTCCATAACTAAGTCATCTGTGTCCGCTAACTTATGTGTCGACTCAAGTAACTTACGCGTTGACTCAAGTATCTTACGTGCTTCATCTAGAGGAGAGGAATTATAAGAATCTTGATCGCATGACTGGTATGCATGTGGATAGTAATTTGGCTCACCATGGTATGACCCATATCCTTCAAAAGGATGGTGTTCCCAACCACTATTCACACTCTGGTCATAATAGGAATAATGTTCATACTGCTCAGTCGGATACTCATTGTATTGGCTATTATAATACCAGTTCGATATCCTAACTGCAAGGGAATTCTAAGCAAACACAAAGAAGGCTGAATCGACCACAACAATCCTAATTTATCTAGCAAACAAAAAGCATGATGGCTCCACTTAGATTGTTTCTATACCAGCTTCTAATCCTTCGAAAGGGAATTCGTTACAATTTAAGCAAACCCCTCTGGAATCAATCTGAGTCAAAGTAAGTTGAATAGAGGCGAGGGAAGCTGCATGGAGCTTTGATACCCAAGGCCTCACCGCATTACAAGGCGGCACAGTCACGCATTCAACTCACATAAACCATCATGAACTTTGAAGTATGCTTAAAAGAGTAACCAATATTTTTCGAATGACTTTCCTATTAAGCTCGTTACCCTATCAGTCTCGTTCTAGTCAGTATTCTAAGCTTAGGTTCATGTAGGTTACGTGTTCCTAAACAAAATCATCCAGTAAACCCGCTGACAGGGGATTCACGGGTGTTTAGAATTCTTACCTCCCGTTCCAGACGGGGGATGAACCGTTGAAGTCGACTCGGGCCACAACTCCAATGTTGTGTACGAACCCGAGGGGTCGAGACGATATCGTAATCGTCGTCCTTCTCTGCACACAGTTTATATTTAAAACTACCCTTCCGTAGGGTTTAAAAAAAATAAAGTCCCAAAGTTCAATGTCCGAAAATAAAAAAAATGTCCAAAAATGAAAGATTACAAAAATAAAAACCTTAATTACAGTTTCTAAAAAAAATAAAATAGAATACCTATATACAAAAATTTTGTTCTTCACTCCCTTTTGGATTCCTCCTTTCTTTTCTTCTTTGGCTTCGCTTTTATTTTCAGCACTTTCTCCCCTTTTCTTTAGCTCAGTTCCAAATCTGAAAGCAAACAAGAAATACCAAAAGGCGTAAAAAGGAACAATTAAAAAAAAACTAAAAACAAATTTATAAACAAATCCGCATCGGCGGCGCCAAAAATTGATGGTATTTTTCAATGATGTTGTAATAAGATGATTCGTTCACTCAGATTTGTTGAGAATTTGTTTTAAGACTTAATAAAGAAAATAAGGAAATATATATATATATATTTATATACAATTTGTCACAAGATGAAGAGACGCTGAGACGCGTGATTCCACTACTTTTCATATTGTTATGGTTCTGTCATTAACTCTAGACAATATAGCTCAAACAAAAGAAGTTGTGACTCTAGTTCTTTGCCAAAAATAGATTTCGTAAAATATTATTTGTAAGTTAAAAGCATGACGCATCTAAAGTATTTAGAACTAAGCATGCGGCATCTAACAAAATAACAAATAATTAATAGAAATCATAAAGCAATTAAATCTATGCAAAAAGTCAATAAAAGAATTAATTCATTTACCACAATCATGAAAAGTTGCTTCCTCCGTTATCCCAGTGATGGGGTCTAGCTCCGCATGGTGAAAACACACTCAAAGGAATTTTTCATTGCTCAAAAAGGTGTTTACAAGGAGAAAAGGTATAAAACAGGGCCTTTGTAACAATTATAATTGTTACAGATGCAACTGTTACAAGAGGTGTTACTAATTGAAGATAAGCGTGACTAATGGACTGTTACAGAACATCTTGAAATATACGACCCTAGAAAATGACTGTCCTTAACAGCTAATGTTCTTCATGTTCATCTTCTCTGCAGCAGCAGAAACTTCTCTCTGCAACTCGTGATTTGATCACTCTGTTGCTCTCTGTTCTAACCCCTAACTCTCCATCCCCCTCTCTGATACACCATCACCCTTTATATAGGTAACATCCCCAAGAAATCTCGTTCAATTACTCCCAATATTCTTCCATTACTCGGCAGTAAAGAACATACCCTCGGGAATATTTTCTTCCCTTTCTAGTCTTCTGACGTTGTCATCCAGTGACTAAATGCTTTAAACATGCTGCCAACACATGAAAGAATGAGTCAACACGCTGAAAACACTCGCAAACTCTCCAACATATCCCAACAGAATCCCGAGTATCATTCAACCTCTGTTTCGCTTCAATCCCACGTTGCAGCCATATTGCTTCGAATTTGATGGACTTACCACTCCTGTTTAGATGAAACAGGCCCAACACAACATATTTTATCGATTGAATCTCTCTAAATAACTTCCAAATCCAAAAAAACCTTTTTGGGTTTTCCAAGAAAAATAGTACTTCCCTGATTTCCTCCAACGAACGCTCCAGCCAATTTTAACTCAAAGCATTGATCATACCATGCCTGTTAAGCTTAAACAGGCCTTCCCATGAAACTTCAGCCATTGAGTCTCCTTAGAACAAGCCCAAATGACGAACCCTAATTTTGTTCTTCCCTTTCCAAAAATTCCCGCCAAAAAATAATAATTCAAACGGAGAAGATGGGTGCTCAAGATGAATTTGGGCTATACATAGCCGTGGGTGCCCCTTAGCCAATTCTGGGGTCCGTATAACAAATGTCCTCCGAGGGTGCCCCGAGCAACTTTTCGAGCCGAATTTTCCAAAAATGTTTATTTCCCCAAAAATACCTACAAACACATAAAACATCATAATAAGCACGAAATTGAGTACCAACAATACAGAAAATTGAGGACAACTTAGACACAAAAATGCGTCTATCAATAGTTTTGTCACTAAAATTCACAAAGAGGGAGATTGTTAGAGCATAGATCGGTCGACCTAGCATTCATTGCTATCTCAAGCATGTTTGTCAATGTTAGTGATCAAAACTATGAGTCTTGATTTCTAGTCTACATAGCTAAGTCTCAGACTAGGATAGAAAAGTGTAGTTGAGCTCAAGGACTTCATGGCGATTCATCATACAACGACGAAGATCTACTCAAGGAACCGTGGAACTTCATCAACAAAAGGGTATGTGGAGACTTGAACTTATCTATCACTCAAAAGTCTATCTCTTCTATCTCCTACTTCTTATGAGACAAAAGTCGTATGCTATATAGGCTGGATCATACACATTTGATATTTCGAGCCGAGTATATCTCGCCTATCTATATCTCGAAATCATGTGTTGGTAAAGTGTTTCGCTTTGATCGGGTTTATCTTCACCTAATGACGAAAGTCATAATGTTTCAATCACTTTGAAAATCGCTTTGACGAGAAATAGTGTAACAACTATATAACGTCCTCTAAGAATGTTTCAATGGTTGGAATGAGAGTTTAGGTCTATATAACCAATGATGGATATAAGTATTGTGTGGAAACACATATGTGCATAAGTCCTATTCTTTAATCCGAAGTTTGCGAACTTTGTTGATTAAGAGAAACCGGAGGAATTGGCTTTTCCAAGTCCACGAACTCAGTTTGCGAACTCAGTCCGCGAACTGACGGAAGTTCTCTTGCCGAGAATTTCTGCTGGATTTTCCAAAAAACTCATTTGCGTGTTTAGTCCGCGAACTCAGTCCGCGAACCTAGTCTGCGAACTAGCGAAAGTCTCCTTGCCGAGATTTTCTGCTGAGTTTGGAAAACTCTGCCGGTTGTCTTAAGTCCGCGAACTTGTTTGCGTACTTGAGTGGATTATGATCTAAAGATGTGCTCTGAACATGAAACTTAAATTACTAAGGAATGCTGTATGCAAACCGTGGCTATAAAGTTCATGAGTCGATTCAATCGAATCAAATCATCTTTGTTTCAATTGTGTCTTGTGTAGTTACATAAGATATCATAGCAATTGAACAACTCTCTAACTAGTTCATTTGAGTCAATTGAACTAGTTATGGTGAAGAAGAACAAGGTTAATATGAAATGCTCATATGGTTGACCTTTTGGGTTACTATGTTGAACCAACATACACGTACACGTTTGGGCACGGTTTTCACAAACCCAGTAAACGTATATCTCAAGTGTGTGTGACAAGCTAAGTTTTAGATCTAACAGTTGAGAAATCTTAGCTTGAATCTAAATCAGGTTTTCATCTAACGGTGAATATTGATTGCTTTGTAACTAAGGCAAAACCCTGACTCGAAGACTATATATAGGAGACATCTAGCATTGGGAAAAACTAATCCCCACACGTCTGTGTGATACTAGTGCGCTCGCTAGAGTCGATTCACCTCTAACCTTTGGTTTTCTTCTCTAAAACCAGGTTAACGACTTAAATACTTCATTGGGATTGTGAAGCCAGACCGATACTACTTTTATCGTAGTTGTGTGATCTGATTTTGCATCTTCTATCGTACGAGTATAATCTTTGATTGGCTTGAGATCGTGAGAGTTCTCCGATATGCAAGATAAGGAAGTCACAAACATCTTCGTCTCACTGTTTGTGATTCCTCGACGTCCTCTTGTGTATTCAAGTAAGACTGTTGAGAGGTGATTGATTAATCTAGGATGTTCTCCGGGAATATAAGACCGGATTATCAATTGGTTCCTGTTCACCTTGATTTCATATCTTAAAACGGAACAAAAACCTAGGGTTTTTCTGTGAGAGACAGATTTATCCTTTGATAGACTTTCCTGTGTGAGACAGATTTGTTTATTATCAAGTCTGCGATTTTGGGTTGCAGCAACTCTTGGTTGTGGGTGAGATCATCTAAGGGAATCAAGTGCGCAGTATCTTGCTGGGATCAGAGGTGTAGGAGTACAACTGTACCTTGAATTAGTGGGAGAATGATTGGGGTTCAACTATAGTCCAGTCCGAAGTTAGCTTGGAGTAGGCTAGTGTCTGTAGCGGCTTAATACAGTGTGTATTCAATCTGGACTAGGTCCCGGGGTTTTTCTGCATTTGCGATTTCCTCGTTAACAAAATTTTTGGTGTCTGTGTTATTTCATTTTCCGCATTATATTGTTTATCTTTATAATTGAAATAATACAGGTTGTGCGTTAACGGTTAATCGATTGGAGATCCGACCTTGTGGTTGTCGATTTCATTGATTAATACTTGGACATTGGTCTTTGGTATCGTCCAAGTTATTCCTTGTATTTGATAAAGACTCGCTATTGTTTTTAGCTTGAGTAAAAATCAAATCAAGAGAGAGATATCAACTCCTTGAGATACTTTTATCTAGATTGAGTCTGAATGTCTAGTTGATTCTCTCGCAAAGTATTTCGGAGTTAGTCCATACAGATTGCTAAGCGAAATATTGGGTGGTGTTGTTAGACCCCCGCTTTTTCAAAAGTGTTACAATATCTTCACTGAGTCCGCCAAAAGTTGTGCAAGCAATAATACCAAAGCCATAACCATGTTTCGAACACTTGGCTAAATATTTATTGTGTTTACGCGTAATAGCCTCTGAGAGTGCTTGTCCAAGTGTGAAGTTATGATATCTGCTATTAGTGAACGGAGAGATAACAGTGACATCAAAACAAATATCACGGCCATTCTCCCAATTGTACACTAAAATATCAGCTGGAATCAGTCCAGAATTACCATCAGCAAAGCCAAGCGACACCTCTTTTCATGCTGCAACTCCTGCTTTATAGCATATGTCACCAAATAGGTCTCGAACAAGATCATGTCTGTATTTCGAACCGACATCCTTGGCGCAATGTAGCGCATGATCTCCATAAATGTCCATAGGTCGACCACAACTAATGCATTGCTCACCTTCGGCGAAGAGGGGCATACCTAGTCGGTAACAAAGTATTGATCTGAACTGCCTTGATCCGACAGCCTGGTTGAGTCCACTGATGGGTATATCTAGCAGGTAATCTTGGGCGTGTTTCTCCCTATTGCACTGCCATAGAGCTGAGTCCCTTTCTGTCAGATTGAACTGGATGGTCATGTTTCTAACAACAACCTTGAAGTAATGCACTGCCAGGAAACGCATAGGGTGAGAGGCAATGTCTTCAATGCTGAAGGTAGGAGGTAGCAAGCCAAAAACATTCATATAATAATCTAGTGCCTGTTAGAAAACCGCACTGGATTCAGGGACTGTAGAATGACGCAAGATGTTACTCTGCAGGTGTCGTGTGTGAAAACAGGAAGCGAGGAAGCAGTAATTCATGGTATCTGCCATGGTGTAGATGCCCAGTCCTCCGTCTCTGATAGGAAGAGAAACCAAACGTTGTTGAAGTTGTCCAAATCCTGTGCCATCGCCTACAACTAAGTGCCTTAGATATTGCATTAGATGCTCATCAAACAGTGTTTGGGCAGACTGGAGAACTGACGGCTTGGTAGTTCTCATAGTGAAATAGAGCTTTGAGACGCCAGTGCAGTTGCGCAGGAGGAGCAGTTCAGATTGCAGATCTTCAAATCGCTTGACAGATTCCATCAGCTCAATCGTTTTGTTGACTCTGCTACGTATTAGATCACTACAAAACTGTGCGTCTAAACTGATAGGGCCTCCAAGTAGTTTGACACCAGTAGAAGGTCTACTGATATGAGCAGGGAAGACGCCTTCACACAAACCCCTAGGATCGATCGTAGGCCAGTACAACTCAGTCTTTTGAATGTTAAGATATAGACCTATGGACTTACCTTCAGACTGAATTATACGTAAAGCTTTAGCGACTTCTAGGGTATCTCCTACGATTGTGCATCAAGATACCACGCCCGCAGATCGAGCTTGCATTGGGCAGCAATATGAGTCACTAGTGGATGTAGAGTTAGGGCAAAGAGCAGCGGTCCTAGCGGGTCTCCTTGTTGAACTCCCTGCGCTGATGATAGAATAAACTCATTGTAATACAGTTTAGCCGGTGTTCTGTAACAGAACTCGACCCATCTGGAGATGCTGGGGCATCTAGCACGAACCTCTTTAAGTAGCACAGATGGATCTACAAGGTTAAATGCATTGCTAAAGTCAATGAGAAGCATTGACATGTTGCAATCTCCATGTTTGTGTTCCAGGATCTTATTAACTGAATGGAGAATGCCTTCTCCCCCATATGGGATGCCCATACCATATTGATAGTCGCTTAGGTATGAGGCCATATCCTGACTAACAGCTGAAGCAGCAATTTTCGAGCACAAACGCCTCCAGATTGTTCCCACGGCTATCGGTCTGACACTCCCATCTGGTTTCAACAATGGAGTCTAGGGAGCGCTTGCGATGTATTTTCTCCTAACTCAGTAGGGCAAGCACCAGCAAGCCATAAATTCACAACCCCTGCCATTGAATTCAGCAACTCATCTGCCACAGCTGCAGCGACTCCTCCAAGAACATCAAGCAAATGTTGAGCTCGTAATCCATCCCGTGCACATGAAGTACCTTTTGGAAAACTCCGAATTGCCTTCAGTACTGCTTTTGCATCTGTGGTGATTGCTGGCGCGCTAATATCTTCTGCAAGAAGCGTAGGTGGAGGGGCATTAGGATATTTCTGACAGAGTGCAGCGTAAGTCTCTGCAGTAGCCGGACAATATTCTGATTGTGGCAGTGTATTGTCCATAGCTAATTTTCTTTTGGCAGGCTTCGATGTTGGTCTTGTTTTTAGGTTTCCTGTGCTTTTTGGGATTAGCATTGTTGTCCTGCGTTTGTTTAGAAGCTTGCAGTATCTTATTTGTCAGGGTAAGACATCCATTGGGTTCTAATATCATCGTAATAATAAAATAAGGAAAAAAGGAGAGGGTCAGCTAGAACCGGCGGTATGGTCGACCGGCTAGTCGTGTGGCCCCACCCTCATAGTTCCTTTATTATTTTATCTCTCTTTCCTTTCCTTCTTTGATCAGACTTTCAATCCTAGTTCTTCCATGTTTTTGGATGCCCCTTTGAGCATTAATTATTACTAAATACACTTGTGACTCTTGCTCGGGGCTTACTCGGGGTGCCCCAAATGCCCTAAAGGTAAATATCTATTACTATTCCATGGAACTCAGCTGAGAAAAACCAAGGATCTGAGTGATGGAATATTAGGGTTTGATTAACATATTTTCTCTAGGAATTCAACTGAAGAATACAAACACTTGATACAATTAACAGGTTGCTATGAACTAGCATGCCGCATGTCTAGGGACCTTTAAATATGATGTGATCAGCATCTGAGATTAATTCCGAATTCAATAAAATGTGTTGAGTCTTTCAGCTTTAATCATGGAATATTAAAAATTTTGCTTCAGAAACCCTAATATCGCCGTCATATATTATTACTGTGATGATATTACAGAACTACGATTCATCCTTTGTGAAGATACAAATTTCTTATGATTTTGATACCGATCAGAGATACATAATTTCCGGTGTGATTTTACAAATATGACCTTCGTCAAAATCCACCATCAACACCTTTAATGCAGAAAAAAGAAAAAGCAGAACACAAATAAGTAATCTGAAGATTAAAAATAAATAAGAGATTAGATTACTTTCCCAGATCTGTTTCACAGAAAAGAGATCTGGGCAGGAGAAAGTTTAGTGGGTGTCCACCACATCTACTAATTTGGCTCATAGTTTGTAGTCTACAAACTTTTCTTATGCGTTTTGTCACCATGGAAACAACGTAACTAATGAGTGTTTTATTTTCTTTTACACTCCAAGCTCTCTCATTCGCAATTATTCATTATGTTGATTGTGTTTTTGCTTACTTTTTCGTTGTTGTTGTACATCGAACACCATTCCTCTAAATCACTTATCATGACATGAGGTTATTATTCATTTAAGGGTATATTAATTAAATACCCTTAGTTTTGGCACCCAATAAATATACCCTTATACAATAATAAAAACACCCCTATAATTTTAAAACCTTATCCATTAAAATATAGATTACATTACTACCCTCACTTATAATTATTTTCACTTACAAACCTTATCCTTATCCATTAACAAATTTTTTTCTTATTTCACAGCCACTACCACCACCGCCATTCCACCACCACCAGCACCGCCACCACCACCAATCCACCACCACTAATATTTCACCACCGCCACTAATATTTCACCACCACCACCACCATTATCATTGCGGTCACCGCTGCTTCCGCCGTTGTTGCCGCCGTCGCTGTTTCCGCATCCGCCACCACCACCGCCGTCAAAATTTGGCGTCAACAACCGAAGTTGATCCAAAAATAAAAGTTCAAAAATAATTTTACTAATACATATTCCAGTTTATTTATTATGTCAACAATCAAAGTTGATCCCAGTGAATGGGTCAACAACAAAAGTTGATCCCTTTCAGTGGGATCAATAATGGAAGTTGATCCACAAAAAATGAGATCAACATATTTATATAAGTATGTTTCCTGTAAAAACCAATAAACCTGGAACCTGTAAACTGACATATCCTTAATAAACACAAGAATAACATTCATAAAAACAAATCAGAATGTATGGCATAATTATACTAATCCAAGGAAATGTTGTCAACAACAATAGTTGATCCCATAAAAACGATGTCAACAACAGGAGTTGATCCCATAAGTGGTGTCAACAACAATAGTTGATCCCTTAAAAATGGTATCAACAGTAGGAATTGATCCCATAAATTATCAATATCATGTATTGTTGGTGATTTCAGTACCTGATACATACATAATCCCCAATGTAGTAGTTCCCAAATAAGCTCCTGAAGCCAAAATAGTTGCAAAATAAGTCAATATCCATTGTTGATTCCACCATCCCAAAAAAAGCCACCACCATCACCTTCACAACCACCACTACTATTATCTCCACTATAACATCATCCATCACCACATCAAACAATAGGAGTCAGTAGTTGATCCCATAAAAAATGTTGTCAACAACAGGAGTTGATCCGCTGAAAAAGGCATCAACAACATGAGTTGATACACAACCAATGCTGTAATCACCACCACCACCACCACCCTCACTACTACAACAAAATCCACCACCACCACCCCAAAAAAATCCCAGCTTCATCTTCTCACAACTCATGAGTTACCAACAACACCGTCATTTCATCAGCAACAAACAATTCCATCAGTAGCAAACCTTCATACCCTAATTCAACTTCAGAAACATTAAAAATCCCATTCTGAATATCTCCAATTCGAGTACAAAACTCAAATTCATCATCTCTCACATTTCTCCTTCACCTGATTGTTTCTTGGTTTGAACATGAACAACATCTCTGTGAAATTAAACTCAAACAAAACCCTAACATCATTCATACTCACAGACTCATCGATTCTTCCTCCGCGTCTGTGAATCAATGGCAACAAACCCATTTTCTTCCCTGAATTTTCTCGATAGAAACTAAATCCAACTCTCCATGAATCAATCACACGTTGCTTCATCTCCTCAATTTGAATCTTAGATCCCCTCATTCTTCAATTCACGACAGATGAGCAACAAATGAGTATCTACCCTCTCTGTCAAAGCAGCAACATATGAGAACGACAAAGAGAGAGAAATCTTCTTTCTTCGTTTCATGAATCCTAAACGCAAAACCATCGATCTATCTCCTTCACCAGTCGTCATCACATGGGATAGCAGTGGTGGTGGCGATGGCTGAAAGATAATTTCCAGATCTGAAATTGATTTTTTTTTATTGATTTCCACTGTATTCTTTGTTCGTAGTGGTGGTAGGTGGTAATGGTGGTGGCACTGGTGTTGGTGTTGGTTGTGATGGCGACGGAGATGGTGGTGGTAGCAATGGAGACGGTGGTGGAGAGTTCCGATTTAGTTTTCTCTCTTCTCTGAATGTTCGAAGAGACAAAACTGAAGATTAAACGAGGAAGGAAGATTAAAGGAGGAAGGGTAAATGTGGAAAGAAGAAAAACGTTGATGGACCCCTGATGGGCCTGTAGTTGGAGAGGGGTATTTTTATTGTCTCATGGGGGTATTTGTAGAGCCTGTCAGAATTGAGGTCATTTATATAGAATGATTTTTTGGGCACTACTAAAAAATGGTGGGGGACTACTAAGTGATAAAATATCTACCCTATAATTATAAGGGGTGTCTTAAAGTATGGAAATGACTAACCTACCCTTAACCTATATATATTTAACCACCTCCTCCCGTCACCACCACCTACATATATATAACCACCTCCTCCCATCACCACCCCCGGCCACCGACCACCGACCACCACCACCATCGACCACCTCGAACCACCACCACAACCACCTCTATATATAAATTGATTTAAATCATTAACAAAACAAAATCAAAATCAAAATTATAACAAACCCATTAATTGTCATTCATTTTTGGTTGAAAAAATGAGAAGTAATCATCAAAATGAGTTGAAAATGGAAGTTGCAGAGAGAAGTTCGGCTAGGAATTATCTGAAAAAATTTGTCGAACTAACCGAACTCAACTTTAATGGAGGTTTTTACTTTCAGAGAAAAGTTCGGTTGCGTCGCAATTTTTTTCTCCTAACCGAACTTTTATCTGAAAACCTATATATTGAGTTCGGTTACGTCGCAAAATTTTTCACTTTATTTTCCCAGCCGAACTTTTAGTTCGGTTACGTCGCAATCTTTTTCTCCTAATCGAACTTTTTTCTGAAAGAAAAAACTCCATTAAAGATGAGTTCGGCTACCTGTTTTTTTAGAAACATTAGCCGAACTACACTTGCAGATGAGTTCGGCTATCTGTTCTTCCAATGTCGTAGCCGAACTTCGTTAACCAAACCGAAATCAATTTGTAAATTGTTCATTTTTATGAATGTTTTGGAAAATTCAAGCACCATTAACTAAATTTGAAGTATCCATGAGTACCCAAAACATCATACTCTTGTTGTGGCTCTTAAAGCAAAAGATCTAACTTTTTTTCTTCCAAAACCCTCATCTTCATTATCATCTTCATCTTCTTCTTCTCCCTCTCAATAATTCTTCTTTTGAAAAAAAATCAAATTATTAATTTAATCTCACTAATCATTAATTAACTCACTAATCAACACAGTAACTAATTTTATTACCAAGAACAAGTTTGGTATTAAAAAATATATTAGATAAGGGGTGACTCAAAATTACTTCAAATATCCATCCAAAAAATAAAGAGTAGTCCCCTCCATTTTTGAGTAGTGCCCAAAAAATCATTATTTATATAATTCTCACTTCATTTAATGCAGTGATGGGCCTATAATTGCTCACGATTCCTTCTAAAAGAATTTGTCACGGCCTTGAACCGCCTTGGTTACTACTGTTGCTTAGCTATATATTTATTTTTGGCTCTCCTAGTTTGAAACCTTGGTTCCGTCACTGGCGTTTTATCCCCATCTTGTGTCCCGTATCAGTGTCTCCCAGCTTAAAATGACCAGACCATTTCTGATTCAATCCTGATGCTTTTATAGGTGACTCTGCAGGTTCCTAAATCATTTGACATACTCGATGGGATTCAATCGGTTGGTATACCTGCTTCACAAAAAAGTTTTGACAAAACGGGTCTTCCCAGTTTCGTCTCTTCGATCTCTTCTGAATTCAATAATAAACTACCAGTACTTGAGTCGTACATAATACTATTAGTCATCTCAGATCTAAACCTTTCATTTTCAATAACTAAAAACTCAAAAACGATCTAACAGCTATCAACCCAAAGTATTTTACATTAATTTGCAAACCAATACATAATATGAAACCCTTGCTTCCAGCAGTGGTTACATAACTTCTAAGAATTTCTCACTCTATTTATATGTAGTAATAAATACTCCTATATGGATTTCAGTTTCTCTCCCTGGAAGTGAAAAGAAATATCCCCCTCCTCCTCCATGGCTGGTGGTGGTATTTACAGTTCCGCTAGACCATCTGCTTCTACATCTACATCTCTTTCATCAACACAACAAAGCTTTATTACTCGGTTATTGTTACTACTTACACTGCTTCCATTAACCCTAGCAGCTTTTGCATTTGTTCTTCAATGGAGAGGTGGTTTAATTAACGATCCAACTACACGTTGGTCTCCTGATAAATATCAATTCCCTGGCGGAATGGGAACTTCAAATCCTCCATTACATAATGTTCAATCTTCTTCTTCTTCAGATTGTTTTCAACTTCTTAGTCGAAGTGCTTCGCCTTCATTTCCATATTATCGTGATTGGAAACTGAATTTTGATCCAAATCTTAAACCAAAAGTAAGTTTAAACATCGTGTATGTATTTTTTGGTGATTTGGTTCAATTTGATGTGGTAGTATTGGGTTGATTTGGGGATCTGGGTTGCTTTAGTAGGTAAAATGTTTGATTATTTGTTCGATTGTTATTTTCGTTAGTTTTTATTATTTTATTCATTAATGTTCGAATACTGCCAAGATTTATGTACGGGAAAAAAGGTTGTTATACTGATCACAATGTCCAAACGTTTGTGATTCGTTGTCAGTTATTTAGCATCGATGGTGAACAGTTTGTGTGTTTAGTTCAACATTTTTGTTCATCAAATGAAACTTTTTGTTAATTGAGTTATGTAATTCTTTGTCAATCTGCATTTTCCTAATTGGTACAAGTGGTATAGAATGTCTGATGGTGTTGTTTTCAGATATGGCAGTGTTGATTTCATATAACATTGTTCGTGCTTCTTAGTCTTAAATCCTATGAATTGTGGTTACAATAATCTGGGATCCTGATATTATGTGTGCAAATGTTTGCAGTTCTTTTGTTGAATTTGGTAGGGTTTGTGGTCTTAAAGTATAGAATAATCAACATGAATTTGGCAGCATTTTCATTTTAGATTAAAACCATGTAAAGCTCTCCTTTGTGTATGGGGTTTCATGCCTGCCAAATGTGGGACACAGAAATGACCTCCCAAGGATTTGAAACCTTTTTATTTCATTTGCAAGTGATGTGGGTTTTTTGAACTTAGACTGGGAAATTCTATAGCTTGTGCATTCATAATCAGTGTTGTCCTTCAATTCTTAGTAAGAAAATTACTTTTTGACTACAATGACTAATTACAACTAAATGCAGATATGTATCACGACAAGTACCTCAGCAGACCTAGAGCAGATTCTGCCATGGATCTTTTATCATAAAGTTATTGGGGTTACAACGTTCTTTCTGTTTGTGGAGGGAAAAGCTGCATCTCCTAATGTTACCGCTGTCTTGGAATCCATTCCTGTCAGTTCGTACCTTTGACATCTTCTTCTCGCATATGCTTCTTTACTGTTTTACTGTGTTTTACATGGGAATGCTATTACTTCACCATTAATTTGGATCTGATTGGTGTATGGTTTTTACATATTTTATCTAGGGATTGAAATTAATATACAGAACAAGAGAGCTGGAGGAGAAACAAGCCAGAAGGTGATTCTGTGGTGTTATATTTTCATTCTGAATTGTGTTTTATTATTTTGAAACTTCAGCTTTTTGGTTAGTATTCTTTCCCAAGCAGTCAACTTCTTAACCATTAACTTTTTTTCTTTTCTTTTGAATTAATTTTGTTTTCAAATTGTCATAAATTGATGCCAGGGTCTATATCTATTTTGGCTTATGGTTTCAGTGACTCGTAGTACCACATATATACATAATTTTTGTTAGATGGTGTAATTTTTATTTGTAAGTTGAGGATTAAAGAATTAACGGTTGTTTGTTCCACATATAAACAAATAAGAACGATTTTTATTAACGGTTCAAGTCCAACAACCAACATGCAGACGAATTAGCATTAAGCTATATAGGACTTAGATGTTTCGTGTGAAACTTTGTTGATCGCATCTACCTTATTTCTTGATTCCTTATCGAGCACAACTGTTTTAGTTTCTTTTATGTAGACTTTAGCTAATAATTACTTCTGTACGCTTGTTGGGCAGGATGTTTTACTGGGCGTTTTATAGCATCATTTGAACTGTTTATGTGCTGTGATTTATCTTCATTTCTTATTTGTTTTCTTTTATCCGTTGCTCATATATTCTCGTGTATCGCTTCTGTTGTCATTAGTCGGATTTGGAATGAGACGTGGCTGTCAAGCTTCTTCTACAAGCCGTGTAATTATGAGCTATTTGTGAAGCAGTCCCTCAATATGGAAATGGCTATTGTCATGGCTAGGGTAAAATAATTCTGCTCTCATTTACAGGGTATTGCATGCTGTCATTTACCTCCCCTGTGTCTGCAAAGGTTAATTTAATCAAGAAACATATTGGATTAATCATAGGATGCTGACGTGGATTGGATCATACATCTCGACACTGATGAGTTATTACATCCAGCAGGTGCCGGGGAGTATTCTCTGAGGCAATTGCTCTCTGATGTACCTAGGAATGTGGATATGGTTATATTTCCAAATTATGTGAGTGGGTCACTAAACTTCAGTAATTAATTAACTAGTATCTAAGGAGTATTGCAATATTTCTATGATATTTCTTTTTCGTTTGCTTGTTGATTTATCTTGGTGAGTTTATCAACGTAGTACTAGCAGCTTTCTAATATGACTGATTGTTTCAGGAAAGTAGCGTTGAACGAGATGACTTAAAGGAACCATTCACTGAGGTAAATGATCTTGATTTTGAATGCTTATGAAGAATGTACCTGAGGTTCAAAAGCATGAAAATGCTTTTGTTTCGTCGTCTTGCTAATTACAGAACATGTTTGCACATTTATATATACACAACTTTTTTCTGTTTGTAGGGACATTGATTGTCAATTGACATTTGACTCCAGTTCCACATTCACGATAATAAATCAATTAACATGCAAAAATTTCCGAGTTCTTAGGCTGACATTTTTCAAAATTCAATTTTAAGAATATTTTATGCCGTTAGGCCCAAATCGACCATACAATTCTGTATTAAGAAGTCAAGCTCTTAAGCCCTTATATTATATGAATTGAAAGTTCACTCCACGTCCCTAAAATGAATAGTAATTAAGTCATTACTCTCCTTCATTGTGCACCAATGGTGCTAATCAAAATATTTCCTAATAGGTAGAAAGCAATTTCTAAAAATACCTATATGGCACAATGATGTTAATTTGATGTCTGAATTTTTACTATGTGAAATATATGATTGTCAAAATTGCACCCTCCTCATTTTGATGGGGATATCATCATTATTACTTACCTCTTAATGTCTTGTTATGCAAATACTTAGATTCAAGAATGCCTTGTGTGTGAGTACCTCAATTCTTATGTGTTATTGGAAGTTCATTCATTTATAGAACCGAGGGGGTTTTAGTGAACTGGGAACTACAACAAAGTAACAACTTACCAAGTAGAACCTTTGGCTAACAGAACATGATCACCCAGGTTCCAAGTGGCTTGTGTATGAACCTTGGAGAGATCATCTTCAGGGAAACCATCCCCTGGATCATCTCCATGTGCCCTATCACATGTCTTCGCACAGAAGGCAAAGGATCACGTATACTTTTCTATGTGAACCTTCCTATTCCTTTTTTATTCCTTGTTTACTTCTAAATCCCATGATTACCCAACAGGTGTCCATGTTCAAGAAAAATTATGACCATCTTCCGAAAGATACATATTTTGGCATGTATAAAGAAGCAATACGTAGCAACCCAAATTACTTTTTAACTTATGGAAATGGGAAATCGGCTGCTCGGATTCAGGATCATCTCCGTCCTAATGGTGCACATAGATGGCACAACTACATGAAGACTCCAAAGTAAGATGCTCATATCTAAGTGTATGATATCTTATTCTTTATGTAACTTGCTTGTGGAGTTAGTTTAATTAGCATAGATTTCATTGTTTCCGCTCACAAGAGTAGCTTTTTAATCATAAATTTTCTTGCCAAAAAGAGCACAATGATGTTATATACAGCTATCTTTATGTTGAGTAACCAGTTTTGTTAATTATTGCCAGTGAAATCAAGTTGGAGGAGGCAGCTGTTTTGCATTACACATACCCTAAATTTTCTGATTTGGTTGCTAGACGTGATCGTTGTAGCTGCAAGCCTACAACTGAGGATGTCAAAAGATGCTTCATGTTGGAATTCGACAGATTAGTAAGTTAAATGGCTATTTCTCATTATTATGAAAACCTTTCTTTGAGTGGTGGAATCTTCATACAGTGGCCTGTGGGGTCCGCATGCAGTCCAACCCTACTGTTGTTGGTAGGGGGGTTTTCCTCATCAAAGATTAGCCCATGCATTGAGAAAAATTAGCTGTAAAATAGATTGTCCGAGTTGCTGTTATTTTAGATGGCCTTGTGGTATACTCTTAATATTTCATTTTGTTGCCTTGTGGGATGAAGCCTTAAAAGGGCATTCCGTTGCAAAGGGATTATTGGAATTAAAGGTGCATATTACGTAGCTAGACTACTGGAGAAGGCGCATGTTTCTGTTCTACCACTTAATTTGAAAGGATCAGGTTGTCTGGGTTTCGTCAGTCATACCTATATTCAGCTACTAGCCTACCTTAGTTTACATCTAATGACTTACTTAGGAAGTGGTTGTATTTGCTCGTAAGTTTCAGGTAGTTGCTTTGAAACAGATTGTATAAATGAAACCTTTTGGATTTTACTGCTATGCAGTGAAATAACCTAGTCTCTCTTTTTTTTCTTTTGCTACTTGAAATATTTTAGTCTTGAAGATATGGTTATTTGGCATCATAGCACTACTTATTTAATTTATTTTAGGTTTATGAAAACTAAATTGTTATGTTGTTATCCTATATATTATGCAGGCTTTTATAATTGCTTCGACTGGTACAACGGAAGAAACGCGAAACTGGTAACATTTGACAGCCTTTGAAAGACATAAATCTTACTTTGTTGTCGTGGTACCATCATATACTTGAAGCCTATATTTATTTGTACCAAAAGTAGTCCATTAAATTGTAGTCTACAAACTTTCTACTGCATCACTAATTATTAAAAGCGTCGACCTAACTGATATTGCTGCATGGAGAACTTGTTAATTTTTGAAGGATCTTCCATAATTTTCAACTTGCTCATGTGATTTTTTTTCTCCTTCTATAGGTATCGCGAGCACGTTGTGTGGACAGATAAATCACAAAACCTAAAACTTCTCAGGAAAGGCGTATTGACCCGAATATATACTCCAATGGTAAGTTCAGCTTCCAAAAATCTTCAAATGTCATGCTTTTCGTTCTTTTCCCTTATATATATTGGAAAAAATATGCTGTGTTTCAGCTTCTTTGGTTTATTTAAATATAATTATGTTTATTCTTACATTATGCTTGTTAAATTTTGTGCTTTTCAATTTCCCTTATAGTAGCACGCTGAGTCCTTCATGTGTTTTAAAGAAAATGTTGTTTTCATTGTAAAACAAGTTGCTCCAAGTTGAAAGGAGTAATTATTTTTCACGCACAAAAATAGTCTTAAGGCTCTAAGCCATGAAATTAACCTCACTATATATGGCGATGGTGATATTTCTCCTTAATTTACACTTTTTCATATCTCATTCAGCTATGTTTATGCATAAAAGCTTATCCTCTCCTTTCTCCTCTTTCTTTGTTTGCAGTCCATCGTGAAAGGGTTGAGAGAAGCTGGTGTGTTCAGAACAGTGATCCAATCTGCAATTTTATTGAAGAGCAGCAATTCTTCTAGAGGCGCCACTGGATCAGGAGAAATTTCTATAAGAAAGATGGGTGGCAGGAAAGAAGAGTCCAAGGCAACTGCAAGAAAGGTTTTGGAGATGGAACATGGTGGTTATCATGCTGCAGCAGTTGGACCACAGTCTCCACCTGGAATGGTAGATATTCACTTAGAGTGAATTGTGATATACCTTCTTTTCTAACGACCCTGGTGTTTCCACGGACCTAAATGAACACAAAAGGGGTGCACACGTGTTAAAAGTAGGTACTAGGTAGTATTCCCGATCGATATCCAAGCGTTAGTGTACATTCAAGGTTTTTAATTTGATAGTATTATGCAAAGAGGCTTTTCCATTATGTTCTCTCCTGCCGCATGAGACTGAAGTGAATACCCCGGAAAGATTGAAAGCTTATGTATAGACTGCAGCTTTTGTATTCCTTATTTTGCTAATAGTTCTGTACACTTCTCATTTGGAATATAATGGCAGATTCAAGTTCCCTTTCAAAACTTTCATTATATGCAGATAACTTTCATTGAACTTTTTTTTGATTCTAAATAGAGAGTTTTATTGATTAGGCATCAGAATTACAAAGATTGATATTCCCTTGTATCCATGCAATTATGTCATGTGGGAAAACATCAACATTGTCAAAACTTATGCCACTGCTTATGGCTTTCTTAGCTACTAAATCAGCAACTTCATTTTTGAGTCTGTTAACTGGTTGACAAACATAAGACTCATTACCTTGCAATGAATACTCAATATCCATTTCAGTAGTTATATTTGCAAAACATTACTACTTGGAGAAAGGTTAGAAACTCTCTGTCTACATCCATCAAGTAAAACACGAATATTGTTTATAGTGAATTAGGTTTAAGACAACTGTACATCTATCCTTCCAAATATGCCATATAGTAATCATAAACAAAAACATGACATGATCTCTGTCAGAAGAGGAAACATTAGGGTTATTTGCAGTAACTGAAAACCAACTAACAATTCAGTTTAACGAAGTCCCATGTTGTTTTATATTGTTCACATTCACATTAACACCAAGCCATACTGATCTAGCATAAGGACATTCGAAAAAAAAGATGTTCGGTTGTTTCTATAAGAACATTGCAGACAATGCAGTGGACTTCAATATTATGTTCATACCTAGCTATCTTGTTCCTAGTTGGAACTATGTCTTTAAGACATTTCCATACAAAGAGTTTAACCTTATGGGGAATTTTACATCTCCAAAGGGGTTTCCAGGCTTGAGAACTTACCTGCTGAGGACCAGCAACATCAGAATTGCTATCACTAAGAGCCTTATAATCACTTTTCACATTAAAAACACCCTTCCTATCATGGATCAAGTTAAGAGTGTCGTTTCCATGCCTAGGAATTCTCATTGCCAAAACTTTACTTGCAGTATGCATATTGAAGGTATCTTGTATTAGGGGCACATTCCATTCTCTAGTACCTGGAAGAATCAACTCATTAACATATAGAAGAGAAGAAGAAACATTACTACCAACTATTGGATCTGATGGGTGGTCAACACCAATCACCCATTTATCTGACCAAATTTTGACTTTAGTATCACATCTAACATACCAGAAACTATTATCTTTCATAGTTTTAATTTGCCTATAAATCCCTTTCCAAATCCAAGATTTGTTATCATTCAACTTTTCAAAATGCAAAGGATTAGTAGACCTGAAATATTTAGCTTCTAGAATCTGAGTGCATAAGTCATCTGAGTTAGAGCAGATTGTCCAAGCTATCTTAGTAATGAGTGCTCTATTAAAAACTTTCAAATTCCTAAACCTAATCCTCCTAACTCCTTTGGCTTATTAAGGTTAGTCCAAATAACAAATTTGATGCCTCTATTACCTTTGTGGCCCACCAGGAATCTTTCTGCAAAGAATCAAGATTTCAATAACCGTAGTAGGAATTTTAAAACAACTCATCTGATAGGTTGGGAGAGAGTTTAAAACAAATTTAATCATAATAGTTCTACATGATTGATTCAAAATAACACTAACCCAATATTTGAGTCTAGCTTCAAAAGATTGGGCCAGGATCAAAAGACCTTAACTTAGATTGGCTAAAAGCAAAGGAGCACCAAGATAAGTTTTTGAATCACTAACAAGTTTCATTGTTAAGCATATTAGCCAAAGTTTCACAAGCTCCTATACTTAAGTTTTGCTAAAATAAACACAAGATTTATCAAAATTCAAGGTCTGCCCAGAAAGATTACCAAATTCATTCAAAATGCTTAGAATGCTATCTATGTGATTCATGTCAGCTTTTGCAAAAATGAGCATGTCATCTGCAAACAAAAGATGAGATATAAATGGAGCTCTTATAGCTACTTTAATACCTAAAATACTTTTTGTTATCGTCAGCTAAAGTTAAGCTTCTAGACAGATATTCCATGGTCATGATAAACAAATAGGAAGACAATGGATCTACCTGTCTTATACCTATAGTATGCATGAATTCTTGACAGGAAGAACCATTAAGTAAGACACTTATAATAGTGGTATAAATGCATTGTTCAATTAGATTGTAGAAAGAATCATTAAATCCAAAATGAGGTGGAACTTTGAAATAAAAAAGGTCACTCAAGTTTATCAAAAGCTTTTGATCCAATTTAGTACCATAGTACCACTAAAGCCTTCTTTTTGTTTCATTTGTATGTATAATTTCATGAGAAAATATTATGTTATCATGGATGGCTCTACCTGGAACAAAAACAGCTTGATAAGGAGAGATGAGTTTCTTCAGATAAAGGATTTTAGAAATAATTGTATAAGAAACATTGCAGAGGCAAATTGGTTTAAGCTCAGAGGGCTTCTTAGGGTATTTTAAGTTAGGAATATGACTAATGTAAGTCTTATTGAGTTGCCTAGACATAAAGCCCGTTTCAAAAAAATAAAATTGAACAACATCTATGACATCTTTCCCTACAATTGACCATTGAGATTGATAAAATCCAGCTTGGAAGCCATCAGGATCTGGTGAGCTCCAAGCTGGCATAAACTTCACCACTCCAATAATTTTATCAGCAAAAGGGATATCAGTTAAACCAGCATTATCATCATCATGAATTACAACAAGAACAATATTATAAGCATCATTTGGTAAAACATGATTACTAGTACAAGCAATAGAGCTACAATGATCAGTCAAAAGCTTGCTAATTGATTCTCTTTCTTTATACCATATTCAATTATTATCACAAAAAGCACTTATATTGTTCCTATGTCGTCTCTTTTTTACGGATGAGTAAAAATACTTAGTATTATTATCTACTAGGGCTTAACCCGTGCCGTAACGGCACGGGAAAGAATATGTATTTTAAATATATCCATCGGTTCATACATATTATAACCGTTTGCGAAAAATCGATCAAGTCGATCCAAATCTAAATGTTTTTAAGATGTTGGTTAATAAACATGTCTTAGCCTCAAATATTTTAATACTATGTCTGTAAGTCATACAATCCTTTAGGACAAATATAGTTAAACGTTAACCAACTCTTCAAAATTCTATGGGCCTATGGGTAGTAGAACACCATTTCATTAACTTCTTCAAAACAAAGTAGTGTCTCTACTTCGAAAAGAAATAAATCATCAAAGGTCGTTCACCAAATTTGTAACAAATCTGAAACACAAAATTACTTCAAAATCAATCAGATTAATCGTATAAAATCTGTTAGCTTCAAGGATTATTTTTTTCTCTTTGGTGATAAAAATTATTCTAAATTTACATAGATTTATGTCTTCCTAAAGTTTAATAATCTGTAATTTTTAATCCATTTCGTTCTTTTTTTATCTACTTATCTTCTCTCTTTACCTATTACCATGAACTATTTCTCAAGCGTGCGTAGTCATATGAAGTCACAAATGGTGTTCATATGAAGCTAACAGATTATTAAAAAAAGAAAAGAAAAAAAATCATATGAAGTCGTGGAGAAATGGCAAAAACATAAATCATGAAAAAAAAATGGAATAAAGAGAGATATTATAAACTAAATCAATTACAATTGATTCACATGTATCCTTGTATATGGTCAATTTTTTTATAGGTTTTTTCTTCTGACTTGCCGTGACCCGATAAATCTTAAAACCATATCTATTCATTTATCTTCTCCCTAGAAAAATCTGGCCTTTAATAATTATTTTAATTTAAAAAAAAACAAAAAATAAAAAACTAATTTAAAAACTAATAAGGACTTGCGACGGAGCTTGTTGCTCGCTTTCCTGTTATGTGATTATTTTTTTTATTAAATTGAAAAGAAACTCTCTCAATGGATTTTTCCTGAAAAACTAATATCAAATATAAAAAATTTAACTAAGGGCAACTAAATAACCTTATGACACCTTTTGCATCCCACTATCACCACTTTCTTCCACCACCACCACCATTAACGTCGTCATTCCACCATTCTCACCAACACCCACCACCATTATCCCCACTGCCGATCCACTACCCTTGCCCACAATCACAATTACCATTAATGCCTACTGATTTAGTATAAAATAAATTTATTACGTATTATATAATGAAAATATATTTATTTGATTAATTAAAGAAATATTTATTATGAAATATCAATAGAACATTTATTATTGAAATATAGTTAAACTGCTCATTTTACGACCATAGATTTAGCTTTTCCATGAATGAATCCATAATGACATGGGTGTTATATAAATTACGTATAATCATGTTAGATTATTTATTGAAAATAGCTTCTAGTCAAATTATTCTGGACTTTGAAACAGAAGCACGAAGAACAAGGGCTTTTTTATACGCGTAAGATCATTTTGTAAATACCAATTTATTGTCAAATTATAACGATGTAATCTGAATAATCTTATAAGTTTCTCTCTAAGTTTATCTATCAAGATGAAATCAAAATTCTATTTCCATTAATTTCTAAACAAATAGAAACAAAAAATTGGTTCTTGAAAAAATCACCTTTCCAGACCAAAAAGTTGTGAATATATTGAAACCCCGACGACCTGTGATAGGCAAATTTTAATCACAAAATACAGGCAACCCTAAATTTCAACCATGAGGCTATCGTAATCAATAAGGTTATATTTGAAAATGTATAGTTAAGTTAAATATACAACAATTGATATTCAAGAAAATGATAGAAAGCCCAAACATTCAACAAATGATATTCAAGAAAATGATAGAAACCCCAAACATTCATACATGAAACAATGTAAAAAGGAAAGGACTTTCCCAAATGTTGTTAGCTCAGAGTAGTTTGACTAGTCACAGATGTACGTTTTGGTGGACGAAGATTGAGAGAAAATTGAAAGAAGATTGAACGGAACCATACTCTTGGATTTAAGTTTTTTCCTTTCTGCAATCTATCTCCCTTCCCAACTTCATTTCTGATTTTTGTTTGCTCCAAAGTAAGGAATTGGAGTTTTCAAACTCACTCATCCTACCGAGTGTGAGCGAGAGAATCACTTGTTCAGTTTTATGGGAAGGTAGGTTTGTAATTTTCAAGTGATCAAATTTTTCCATTTTGATTTGGACTTTGAGATGGGAATAAGAGAATATGTAATGTATTTTTTTCAATTAAACCGTGTATTCATGGGATCGAACGAAACCATGAATTTACCAATTGGTAGGAAAAATCAGGACCGGTCTTTAACTTTCCTAACTTAGCTAAGCTTTATTTTATAATACAGTATACAAAGAAGTAGGTAGAAAAGTATACATAGCTAGGATACAACCCTTACCGTAACGACACATCTCGATAATAAGTAACTTTTTTTGTATTGATTTTGATTTGTGCCCGTTTGTTTGTAGTAATTACTAGTATATGATCCGTGCCGTAATGGCCCGGGATTTTATTTGTTATTGCTTAGTACCATATCATTGCTTGTTTCTTGGTATAAATTTTCAATTGATACGTTTACACTTTTTTTTCTTTCTTTTCTGGTAACACAGTGGTTCCAGATATTTCACCCCATGTATCTAGTTCAAGATAAACATAGCATGGATTTTATGAGTGCTATAATTTGAATTTACATAAATCTCAACTTCTAATTCATCATTAGTTTACTATGCATGCCATGTGATGTATAAATGAGTAACTTACTTGTCCCAAGAAATTTGTTCCACGCATCTAATTTGAAAGGGTCTATTTAATGTCTAGTAATCTCCCCAGTGTGAATTATGACGATATCTCAAAAACTATAGATTTGTATCAAGGAATATAGTCCTTACTCATTAGATTTTACTGTGATGGGCCTGATGGCCATACCACCGAACTATCCGTTGTCGTTTCTCGACCTATTGCAATTGTAGGACTGAATGCAGTTGAAATCCTTGAAAGGTTAAGAGTGCCAAATCACTTACGCCAACCCCGAAAACTTCATGTTTCCATGTAAAGAGGTCCTGCGGTTGCTCATCTGCATTATGTCCACTCCAGGAGCGGAACAGTTGTCGAACCCAAAATGTGATTCGATTATGGTAGCCTTTTATTCCATCCGCGGTTAACCTAGGAGGGAGATATGTACTTCCAAGGTATTTTTGGTCGTCGTCCCAGTTTCTGGTGTTTGGAAATTTTCGCTAGTCATAAATTCATATGCACTACTTGTGCAGATCAGATTTACATCATCAAATTGTAACCAAAGACAGATTGTGGAAACGTATGCGAGTCTGTGATAAAAGTTTTCTATTATACATCATTAAATTAAATCCTACCACACGGATTTCCCAATGAAACCCCACTTTATACAAGTTTGGGAATTGGGAATGAATGCGTATATACACCATGATCGTGATGTCTAACTTATGCTTGATGTCTAACTTATGCTTAATCAGTGATTCTTCCTGGTCCAATGCAGTTGTTACATCAATATAGTACAAAACCAATGACATCCTCTTAGGGTATAAGCCCGTTAATCAGAACGATACCTGCTTACGAGGTAACTAAATGCACAACCATCTCTGTTTATTACCTCGAACAGGCAGTCAGAAAAGTAGCAACGTGTGATTTCTCTGTTTATAATGTGTCCTTATTTTAAACATGTTTACTAAAGTTGCTTGCACATAAAATTACTGTACATGTCAATTGCACATGTTGTCAAGCACCACCACCTCACCTCCTCATCCAACACCACCACCACCTCACCTCCTCATCCTCTATATCCATCACCCCACCTCCTCCAGTAGCTTCATAAAACATGTGTAAAGTTCGTCAAATGTGTACATGTCTGATACAACTGACTGTGCCCTTTGTGAAGATGATTGTAGTAGTCACAGTTTGCGAATGAGAACTTCAGTCGTGAAAATATCATATTCTCATGTTGACGCTTTTAAAAGGTAAGAATTGCAGAAGATCTTGGTTTGGAAGTAAGTAACAAAAATCCTTGCAGTTGTTGAGAACCTTGAAAATCCACTGCTTGGTGAAGAATTGGTGAGAACCCGCTTGGTGAAGAATTGGTGAGAACCCTGAAAGCACGGCTGTCTTCAATGATTCCAGCAGATTTTAAGAGTGATAAAAAACGGCAGTACGACTGCATCATCAACTTCAACGTGGATAAGGTACCTGAGTGGGAAATGGGTAGGCACCCACCAAAAAAAAAATAGATTGTTAAATATCACGGTGTTAAGCAAAGATCACAAACCGGATCTATGGGAAGGTCGACTTTGGACTCACATTTTATGCATCAATGGTCAGCATCCTCAAACAGCTTCCTTGTTGCAACCATAGAAAGCAAGAGAATACCAACCATTCTCAATAAGTAATTTCGGTAAAGTAACTGGGCAATGGTTAGTTGGTTAATTGGTCGTGACTTTGTCAATGTGCAGGTCTGGCTTTACATACAGCGACATTAGCAGCCTGTACACAGAGACAGGAGATTGATCAAGCAAATCAGATTTAGTCAATGGTATCAAAGGGTGAAATTAAGTGTGCACAATTTGAATGGTTGCAATAATAACAGAGAATAACAGAGTAGTCAGATTCGATTTAGAAGTAAATGGTCAATGCCTCTATTGTCATAAGTATTGAGTCCAGCAATCAATCGATGTTGATGGTAATTTCTACTGACCTTTCTTACATTTGAATATTTCAGGTAAGTCAATGTTGGTGTACACTCTGTTGACGTTGGTTGAGGAGAGGGTGCAGTGCATCACAATGGTTCTGTGAAAGTGTAAAGTACTAAATAATCAGAAACTTCCATGCACAAAAAATAACAGAAATATAGTGAGACCTTAACAATTATTCACAAAAATGGAGTAAAAAACAATCATGGTATGGAGTCTTGACTAATTGGATCAGTCTCTACCCGGTGTGTCGAAATACCTTAATTACCATTCACAGAGTAAAAAACAATCATTGAAGCCAAGCACTATGGGAGAGGGCATCCCTTCCCTATCCCTCATATAAAGGGAAGGGATATGGCTTAAAAGGCATAATTGAATCTTGGTATACTCGCTGCAATGAAAAGATCAACACTGATTCAAAATGAGTGATGGTTAGCAAAAAAAAAAAAAAAAAAAATGGAAACTCGTATTTAACCAAAGAAAAATCAAATTTATCTTGATAAATAATTACTTACAAATCCAAATCTTCTGCACATTCTACCTGGAGTTGTCGATGGTAAGGGGAAACCCTATAATGAAGAAAGAAAATCGAATTAAAAATTGAGGAAAGAAGAACCTAACCATGAATCAAACACAATCAGAATGAAAAATACTTTTTTTTTTTTTGAGATATGGAAGAATCAAATATCCAATTGAAGAAACCAATTCGACAAATTTAAAGAAAAATTAAATCAAAGATGGTACTGACCTAATAGCCTTGATAGAGTATGCGGAACAAAGAAATGGAGAAACCTGGGAAGATGATAACTTCTGTTGAGGTTTATATAGGGAAAATTCCAAAGGATATCTCTTCTAACGTAACGCATAATTATCATGGTATGAATCAAAGAGGTTGAATGGCGCAAATAATGGCATTGTTAATGGAGGAGAAGACGGGATTAAGTGCGATAAGAAATCGGTGATAATGGGTTTTGTAACCGAAAGGGGATCAAGGCAAGTAGAGATTTGGGACGTTGGATTCGGACGTAAAAGTAGGAAACGTTCTCAGCCACGATTTGTGTTTTGCACTTTCAGGGGAATGTGAGCCGACGATCATTCACCACCGTCAGATTAGACAAAAACCATTGTTTTTGTAAGATAGATATAACGTGACATTTTGTAGCTTATTTTTATTTTTCTGATGTTTCATGTATTTTAACTGAGTTTATTTTATTTTATTTTATTAATAAGAAGATCAACCACAACTTCTAATTTACAATGTTATCCATTTTGTAGCGATACAAAATTAACGTAGCCTATTGCTACTCACCAACCATCACCACCACTACAAAACCATATATAATATCATTTATTTCTCCACCACCTACCTCCCGTTGGCCATTTGTCGTACTTCTAATTCTAAATCACAAACATCATGAGTAAAATTATGGTTGCACAAACTTAGGTCGTTAATTAATTTATTCAATTATTTCTTTTATTGTTATATACTATGTTGTATAGCAATTACTTTTATTTTAACGGTTAGAACCATGAATTATACAACCGGGTGCTAAAGGTAGCAGGGGTACCGTTTAGGTGATCCGGAGGTTATGATCATTTTTTTTAAATCGTATGGTATCATCCTAAAAATATGATATTTGTTTTTATCAATCGTTATGACCAACTACATCTTTCACGATACAATGTTGCTTGTGTTGTAAATATATACAGAACCGATAATGTCCACGACTATTCACCAACATCACCATCATAAAACCACCCATCGACATTATTTTTTCCACCACCACTGATATTATCGCCTCCACCACCACCGCTTCTACCCGCCACTACTTCTTCCACTACTAACAACTAATTTCTATTGATATAGTAATTTTTATTAAAATTATTTAGTAATGTAAAAATACATATTTATTAGATTAATTAAGAGGATATTTAATGATGAAAATTGAATAAATTATTCGTTATGAGATATTAATGAGACACTAATTAATAACGCACTCATAATGATTAATTTTAATTAGAGCAAACCACAACCATGGATTTAGCTTTCCCCAAAATGCATCCTGGCTGCTATTTATCTAGGCTAAGTTGTCCATGCTTTGTTTTATATTCTTGATGTCATGGATATGCTTGTCTTTAGATTTGTCCTTATAGAAACTAGTTGTATTTTATACCAGTTTTCCAGGTCATGAGTTAAAGCTTTAACCCTCATATCTTGACTCACGGAGTTTGATTCCTTTTGGGCAATATCAATTTGGTTTTAAATCAACATGATATTTTTATGGATATCTCCAAATTCCATTATATTCCATTGGGACAATGTGAACCTAGTGTTCTTTACCATTTGCATGAATTTATGAGTAGGATTGCCTTGTACACTAACATTCCAAGCTAATTCCATTTTGTTGCCAAAAGTCTCATGTCGCATCCAGGCGCCAAAAAATTTAAAAGGTCTTCATAGTTTTCTAGGCAATGGATCAGTTAAAAGTAAAATTGGACAATGATCAGAAGCAACATGGTTTAAATGATGAACTTTTGCATGAGGAAATTGTAAAAACCAGTCAGCATTTCCTAAGTAACTGCACCATAACTATTACAAGTCCAGGTGAAGTCTTTACCATCATAACCTATGTATGAGAGAGCAGAATCTCTCACTTTATTTTGAACCCAAATATCAGAACTATTGAGGCTTTTATCTAGGTGAAAATTCAAATTTCCTATTACCATCCATGGGTGGTAAAGTTCATATAAAAAGCTCCATTGTTTGCTTTTTGGATCGGTATAAGTAGAACCATACATTAAGTAGATTAACACTTCTGGTTTGCTGGGATCAATCTTAATGGCATGCGTGATATTATCAACAACACTAGCTATATCACAATATATACTATCTTTCCACATAAGAATAAAACCACATGCAAGTCCAACTCTATCAATACAAGAATAATTATGATAATAAAGAGATTGTGCAATGATAATCATTATTTGAACATCTACTTAGTCTCACACAGAAAATGAAGTAAGATTATGAGTTTGTATCAAGTTTGAAGTTGTTGCTTTGTAAAACTGTTTGTTATTCCTTGTACATTCCATGAAAGAAACTTCATTTTTAGAAATACAGGAGAGTTGGAAGGGGATTAGCAAATCGATATAAGTGTATAAATTTGTATGCAAAGTAATAATATGCAGAAATGGAAATATTATGCAAATTTAATACTTTAAGACAAGATAACAATGCAGGAAAAGTTTTATAAATAGAGAGAGTAATGGATACCTGATTCTCCTTAGGAAATCTCCTTAGATGTTTTTCTACTTCTATAGGTATCATGAGCATGTTGTATGGACAGATAAATCACAAAACCTAAAACTCCTCAGGAAAGGCGTATTGGCTCGAATATATACTCCAATGGTAAGTTCAGCTTCCAGAAATCTTCAAATGTCATGCTTTTTTCTCTTTTCCATTTTATATATTGGAAAAAATATTATGTGTTTCAGCTTCTTCGATTTATTTAAATACAATGTTTTTCATTTGTTTAGATTCCTGATTATGTTTATTCTTACGCCATGCTTGTTAAATTTTGTGCTTTTCAATTTCCCTTATAGTAGCACGCGGGGACCTTCATGTGTTTTAAATAAAATGTTGTTTTCATTGTAAAATAAGTTGCTTCAAGTTGAATGGAGTATTTTTTGTGTTATTTTTCACCCATTAGAGCATTTTGGTGACATTAATCAATAGGTCAACAATCTTCAACAAGAATTGCAGAAACTCCAAGAACAATCTTATGTTTCAGATAACAGTAATGAGATCATCAATATCAACAATGAGCTCAGAAAATGGCACAAAATAAAGACTGAATTCTATCAACAAAAATCCAAGGATAATTTCATCAAAGATATGGATGCAAATAGAAAAATACTTCCACACCAAAGTCAACAGAAGAAAAACAAGAAATAACATAGATTCCATTCAAGATCAAAACAACATATGGCTCCAGTCAAGAGAACAAATCTCTCAACATCTTACTCAGCATTTTCAAAGCATCAGTTATTAATGAAGGTCTTTATAGCATTCTACCTAAAATTATTTCTGAAGAAGACAATATGACTCTCACAAGAATTTATACAGATGAAGAAATTCATGTCACTTTAAAGAGTATGGAGAACTGGAGTGCACCAGGTCCAGAAGGATTCCAAGATGGATTTTACAAAAGCCAATGGAATGTAGTGGGTGAAGATGTATGCCTTATGGTCAAAAGGTTCTTTGAAACTAAGCACATTCTCAAACAAATAAACAAAACTTACATTTCTTTAATTCCAAAAAAGAAGAAATGTATATGTGCATCTGATTACAGACCAATTGGTCTGTGTAATACTTCATACAAGGTTATTTCTAAGGTTATTGTTAACAAGATGAAGCCTTTAATAGAGAATCATTTCTCCCTTTAAGACCGTATATTTTTCAGGAAGACTTATGAAAAAGCGGGGGGTCTAACAACCACACCCAATATTTCGATTAACAATCTGTATGGACTAACTCCAATATACTTTTAAGAGAATCAACTAGACAGTCAGACTCAATCTTAACAAAATTATATCAAAGAGTTATATCTCACTTTCTCAATTCAATACTTACTCAAGCAAATAGAAAACTGCGAGTCTAATTTAATACAAGAGAAATCACATGAACGGTAACAAAGACCAATGTTCAGGGATCAATCAATTTCAATCAACAACCAAAGGTTGGATTTCCCAATTGATTGATTCAACGCACAACCTGTGATATTTCAATTATATAACAAAATATAATGTGGAAAAGAAATAACACAGACATCAGAACTTTTGTTAACGAGGAAACCGCAAATGCACAAAAACCCCGGGATCTAGTCCAGATTGAACACACACTTTATTAAGCCGCTAAAGACACTAGCCTACTATAAACTAACTTCGGTATGGACTGTAGTTGAATCCCAATCAATCTCACACTGATCCAAGGTATAGTTGCGCTCCTTACGTCTCTGATCCCAGCAGGATACTACGCACTTGATTCCCTTAGCTGATCTCACCCACAACTAAGAGTTGCTACGACCCAAAGTCGAAGACTTAATAAACAAATTTGTATCACACAGAAAAGTCTACGGTAATAGATAAATATGTCTCCCACAGAAATGCCTACGAGTTTTTGTTCTGTCTTTTGTAAATCAAGGTGAACATGAACCAATTGATAACCCGGACTTATATTCCCGAAGAGCGGCCTAGAATTATCAATCACCTCACAATAATCTTAATCGACTAGCGAAAGAAGATATTGTGGAATCACAAACGATGAGACAAAAGTGTTTGTGACTACTTTTATATCTTCCCTATCGGAGAAATCAATCTCAAGCCAATCTTACGATTGTGCTCAAATACGATAGAAACATCAAGATCAGATCACGCAACTACAGAGAAAATAGTTGGGTCTGGCTTCACAATCCCAATGAAGTCTTCAAGTCGTTAACCTACAGGGTCTCGAGAAGAAACCTAAGGTTAAAGGAGAATCGACTCTAACTAATACAACTAGTATCACACAGGAGGTGTGGGTATTAGGTTTCCCAGTTGCTAGAGTTCTCCTTTATATAGTCTTTCAAATCAGGGTTTGCAATCAATGTTATCTTGGTAACAAATCATTCAATTTTCACCGTTAGATGAAAACCTGATTAGATTCAAGCTAATATCTTTCAACCGTTAGATCGAAACTTAGCTTGTTACACACAAATGAAATGCACGTTTATTTAGGTTTGTGTAACCGTATCCAAACATGTACATCTAGTTGGTTCAACGGTAGTTAACCAAATGGTTAGCCATATGAGCATTTTCATATCAACCATATTCTTCTTTACCATAACTAGTTCAAATGACTCAAATGAACTAGTTAGAGAGTTGTTCAATTGCCTAGATCTTATAGAAGTGTACAAGACACAATCGAAGCAAAAACGATTTGATTCACTCGAATCAATTCATGAACTTTATAACCACGGTTTGCAAACATGCATCCTTAGTTTATATAAGTTTAAGTTCACGAATAATCGTTTTTAGAAAATAACCAACTTAAGTACGTGGACTGGTACGCATACTTAAGTACCCGGAATAAGTTTGTTTTCAATTCACAAACTCCAGCAGAAATTCTCGGGATGAGAACCTCCGACAGTACGCGGACTTGATACGTGGACTCTAGTTCCGGTTTTCATGAGCAGCAAAGTACGCATGCTTTGGTTCAAGGAATAAGGACTTATACATGTATGAGTTACCTCAAAATATTTATATCCAACCATGGTTATATAATCTAAACTCTCATTTCAATCATTGAAACATTCTTAGAGGACGTTATATGATTGTTATTCACAAACCATTTTTCGTTTAAGCCATTTTCAAGTAATTGAAACTTAACATGACTTTCGTCACTAGTGAAGATGAACTTGGACAAAACGAAATCTTACCAACACATATTTCGAGAAATAGATAAGCGAGATAAACTCGGCTTGAAATAGCAAATGTGTATAATCAAACTCTATATAGCAAAACGACTTTTGTCTCAAGATAAGAGATAGAGTATATAGACTTTTGGGTGATAGATAAGTTCAAGTCTCCACATACCTGTAAGTCGATAAAGTTCCACCAGTTCCTTGAGTAGTTCTTCGTCTTTTATGATGATCGCCATGGAGTCTGGAGCTCAACTACACTTTCTATCCTAGTCCGAGACTTAGCTATAAGTAGACTAGAAATCAAAACTTATAGTTTTGATCACTAACATTGACAAACATGCTTGAGATAGCAACGCATGCGAGTTCGACCGAACAGTGCTCTAACAACTTATTAGTGATAACACTGTGATAGCACAAGAGATTATTCATTCCATGAAGAAGAAAAGAGGAGAAACATGATGGATGGATTTAAATTTAGACATGTCAAAAGCTTTTGACAGGTTGGAATTGTCATTTTTAATTAAGGTTCTTTCTTACTTTGGTTTCAATGATGATTTATGTGACTTAATCTATCAATGCATCAGTACCACCACTCTTTCAGTCATGCTTAATGGATCACCCTATGAAGAATTCTCACCATCTAGAGGCATCAGACAAGGTGACCCTCTATCACTTTATTTATTCATTCTAGCTATGGAGTTTCTCTCAAGACACCTCACAGCTGCTCAAGTGGATAAATCAATTAAAGGAATTAAAATGACTGCTTTATAACCCGCCATTAATCATTTGCTTTTTGCAGATGATTGATTGATCTTTACTCAAGCAAATCTTACTTCAGTTAATTATTTATTAGAGCTTCTTCATGATTTCAGTAGTCAATCTGGGAAAGTTATACACTTTGATAAGAGTGCAGTTTATTTCAGCAAGAAGACAAAGCCTGGGATAGCTGAGACACTTATACAAATTCTTGTAGTCAAAACTATGAACTCTAAAGAAATATATCTAGGTTCTCCTCTTATTATTGGCCACTCAAAACAAGAATCTTTTAAAAACATAAAGGAAACTTTTGAGAACAGGTTATCCACTTGGTCTGCTATATCCATTTCTCAAGCAGGAAGAGGTACTATGATTAAGCATGTACTCAATTCAGTTCCCAATTTATCAGATGGGAACTTTCAAATTACCATCAAATCTTCTTCAACAACTTACAAGTATAGAGAGGAAATTCTTCTGGGGATATAACAGTAATAGAGGTAACAGTTAGAGCATTGCTCGGTCGAACTCGCATGCATTGCTATCTCAAGCATGTTTGTCAATGTTAGTGATCAAAACTATAAGTCTTGATTTATAGTATACTATAGATAAAGTCTCGGACTAGGATAAAAAGTGTAGTTGAGCTCAAGAACTCCATGGCGATCATCATACAAGACGAAGGACTATTCAAGGAACTGGTGGAACTCCATCGACTAAAAGTTATGTGGAAACTTGAATTTATCTATCACTCAAAAGTCTATCTACTCTATCTCCTATCTTTGAGACAAAAGTCGTTTTGCTATATAGACTTTGATTATACACATTTGCTATTTCGAGCCGAGTTTATCTCACCTATCTATTTCTCAAAATATGTGTCGGTAAGCTTTCGCTTTAGCCAAGTTAATCTTTACCTAGTGACGAAAGTCATGATATGTTTCAATCACTTTGAAAATTGCTTACTTTGACGAAAAATAGTTTGTGAATAACAACTATATAATAACGTCCTCTAAGAATGTTTCGATGGTTGAAATGAGAGTTTATATTATATAATCAATGGTGGATATAAGCATTATGTGGCAACACATATATGTATAATTCCTATTTCCTTGAACCGAAGTTTGCGAACTTTGTTGATCAAGAGAATCGGAACAAGAGCCGCGAACTCAGTCCGCGAACTGGCGGAAGTTCTCGACCCGAGAAAATCTACTAGAGTTTGTGAACTCCTTCCGGGAACTTAAGTCCGCGAACTAAGTTTGCGAACTTAAGATTGGTTATATCTAAAAACGATTGTTTGTGAACTTATACATTTATAATAACTAAGGAATGCAAAATGCAAACCGTGGCTATAAAGTTAATGAACCGATTCGAGTGAATCAAAGTATATCAACCTCCAAAGTCAGCACATACATATCGAGGTAAGAACATTCCTTATGTTTGTCACTATTGCGGAAATAAAGGTCACCTGGAAAGTATGCGTACCATTCCGGGTACTTAAGTATGCGTACCAGTCCACGTACTTAAGTTGGTTATTTTCTAAAAACGATTATTCGTGAACTTAAACTTATATAAACTAAGGAATGCATGTTTGCAAACCGTGGTTATAAAGTTCATGAATTGATTCGAGTGAATCAAATCGTTTTTGCTTCGATTGTGTCTTGTACACTTCTATAAGATCTAGGCAATTGAACAACTCTCTAACTAGTTCATTTGAGTCATTTGAACTAGTTATGGTAAAGAAGAATATGGTTGATATGAAAATGCTCATATGGCTAACCATTTGGTTAACTACCGTTGAACCAACTAGATGTACATGTTTGGATACGGTTACACAAACCTAAATAAACATGCATTTCATTTGTGTGTAACAAGATAAGTTTTCGATCCAACGGTTGAAAGATATTAGCTTGAATCTAATCAGGTTTTCATCTAACGGTGAATATTGAATGCTTTGTTACTAAGCTAACATTGATTGCAAACCCTGATTTGAAAGACTATATAAGGGAGAACTCTAGCAACTACGAAACATAATCCCCACACCTCCTGTGTGATACTAGTTGTATTAGCTAGAGTCGATTCTCCTTTAACCTTAGGTTTCTTCTTGTAAACCAGGCTAACGACTTAAAGACTTCATTGGGATTGTGAAGCCATAACGATACTACTTTCTCGTAGTTGTGTGATCTGATCTTGCTGATTCTATCGTGTTGAGTACAATCGTAACGATTGGCTTGAGATTAATTTCTCCGATAGGAAAGATATAAAAGTAGTCACAAACATCTTCGTCTCATCGTTTGTGATTCCACAATATCTTCTTTCACCGCGTCGATTAACATTATTGTGAGGTGATTGATAATACTAGGTTATTCTTCGGGAATATAAATCTGGGTTATCAATTGGTTCATGTTCACCTTGATTTATCAAAATACGAAACAAAAACTTGTAGGTATTTATGTGGGAGACAGATTTATCTATTCCTATAGACTTTTCTGTGTGATACAAATTTGTTTATTAAAGTCTTCGACTTTGGGTCGTAGCAACTCTTAGTTGCGGGTGAGATCAGCTAAGGGAATCAAGTGCGTAGTATCCTGCTGGGATCAGAGACGTAAGGAGCGCAACTGTACCTTGGATCAGTGTGAGATTGATTGGGGTTCAAGTACAGTCCAGACCGAAGTTAGTTTGTAGTAGGCTAGTTTCTGTAGCGGCTTAATACAATGTGTGTTCAATATGGACTAGGTCCCGGGGTTTTTCTGCATTTGCGGTTTCCTCGCTAACAAAATTCTGGTGTCTGTCTTATTTCTATTCCGCATTATGTTTTGTTATATAATTGAAATATCACAGGTTGTGCATTTGAATCAATCAATTGGAAAATCCGACCTTTGGTTGTTTATTGAAATTGATTGATCCTTGAACATTGGTCTTTGGTACCGTTCAAGTGATTTCTCTTGTATTTGATAAAGACTCGCAGATTTCTATTTGCTTGAGTAAAGATCAAATCGAGAGATAGAGATATTAACTCCTTGATATACTTTATATTAAGATTGAGTCTGACTGTCTAGTTGATTCTCTTAAAAGTATATTAGAGTTAGTCCATACAGATTGCTAAGCGGAATATTGGGTGTGGTTGTTAGACCCCCGCTTTTTCAGTAACAACCCTACTACATGGTTGAATGTCCGCAGGCCTACAGAGATGGGTGGTATTGCCTTCAGGGATTTGGAAAAACTCAACTTGGAAATGCTCACTAAGCTTGCATGGAGATTATGCAATTAACCTGACAATTTAATGACTCATGTACTATCAAGTAAGTATTTCAAATCTAGAGACATAATTCATCAGAACATATATGCTAAAAATCGTTGTTATGTTTGGAATGGTATAACTAAAGGTATTCTAGATGTTCAACAAAATTAAATTATGGAAATCAATAATGGCTTGAAGACTAAATATATGGAAAGACAGATGGATACCTGGTATGGCTCACCGTCCAATTCCTAAGAATGACTTTTCTCGATTCTATGAAAATGTGGTAGAGCTTTTTCTTCCTGATTCCCCTTACTGGAAAGTCAATTTGCTGGATAAATTATTTGATGCTGATACTTCTCTAAAGATTCAAGCTCTTTACATTGACAAGATCAAGGATGATGCAATGATCTGGGTGTCGGCAAATGATGGTAAATTTTCAGTGAAAAGTACTTATAAAATGCTCACTTTCAATGACAAAAAATTTCAAATCAATGGGGTTGCAGTCAACAAAAAAGTGTGGAAAGCCTTATGGGGTTGTAAATTTACTCATCGTATTAAACTCTTTGCATGGAAATGCATAAGAGAAATTCACCGTACTAAATAAAAAAAAACTACTTACAATGATAGTCTGGACACCAGCTGTGAAATATGTGGTAGTGCTGAAGAGACAATGAAGCACTTGTTGTTTGAATGCAAACATGCTAGAGCAGTCTGGAGAGGCATCAACATCAATATAAATGCCGTCAGAGATAGTTGCAACCCAGTTTATGAATGGGTGATAAGCTGGTTCACCTCTATTCAGCCTGATGAAGAAGAAAGATGGTTGTTTTCTCTAATGATAGGTGCATGGGTAATCTGGAAAGATAGATGCGATTTAGTTTTTCAGGGAGTTTCACTAAATCCCTTTCAACTATGTGCATAAAATTCATTATCACATTGTCTCTCATATGCATGCAGTCAATAACTCTTTAAGTACCGTGTTAAATAATACCAAAATTTCTAGATGGAAACCACCTATAGAAGGTGTTATTAAGTTTAATATTGATGCCTCTTTTGATCATCATATTAATGAATTTGGAACTGGCATTGTTATGCGTGACTTCACAGGTAGCTGCCTTGGAATTAAAGGAACCTATGGAAATAGAGCACTAGGACCAGAGGTTGGGGGCTACATGATTGTTCGTGAGACGTTATACTGGGCTAAAAGTTTGCAGCTACCGAAAATTCAAATAGAAGCAGGCGCAAAGCTAGTCATCCAATCCATCAACAGTCATTCCTTACTCATACAATGGGAAAATAGGAACTTTATAAAAGAGATCAAACACTTAATCTATAGTTTTATTTCTTGTTCTTTTGATTTTGTTAGTCGTGATGATAACCAAGTTGCTAATGCAATTGCAAGATCATCGAGAGAGTTGTAATAACTTTCATACTTCTATCCGTAGTCTCCTAGCAGGAGACCAAAACTTCACCAATTAATAAAAAAATTCAGTTATAAAAAAAAACTACTATTATACCGAAAAAAATTAAAATTCTGAAACATAATATAATGAGTACTTGTTGTGTAGATCTCGTCGAGACCTTTCCGAGTTTATAATATTTATTAATTTTCGACTTATATTTTGAGAGATATTTAATTTTTAAGCTTTTATCAATTAACGTTAAGAAGAGGTAGAAATTAGTAAAGAGAATAAAGAAGAGAGAAAACCAAAAAATAAAATCGCGTGAGGAAGAAAGTAAATAAGAAGAGAGAAAGGGTACTTTAAATACTTTAAAGTCATTGGGTGATGATACCAGTGACCTTAGTTCGAAACGCGTCAGCACCAGTTATTTACCAATAAAATAATACTTTAATATTTTTGAATAAATAAGGACCAAACCGAACTCCCCTTTTATTGGTGGACCAAACTAACTTAGGACCACCTAAAAAAGGACCAAATGATTGTTCCCTTTTTTTTCTTTTGACATGGTGCGTAGGAATAGGCCTAAGATGCGCAAACTTTCTAACTAGGAATTACCGACATTATCTAACTAGGCTACCCACCAGCATTCGCTTCTTGGTCTCTGTTACCTGTCCCAAATAAGTCAAATGGTCGGTTCGGATAGATCCAAACACATCCTAATGTAGAGCGGGAAGTTACTCTGTCTGGACTCTGTGATTCATACGGACAATTCAAAATCCTTTCCTCTTCTGATAAACAAACATCCATTATTCACATATACTGACTGAAAAAAACAAAAGATACACCAGTACCCCCACAAACCAAATAATAGTTGTGAAGAAAAAAAACCTAATTCCAAATCCGGTTGATTAACAAAAACAACAAGAAAAGTTTGTGGCGATACTGAAACAAAAGGTATTAATAGAAATATTTTTAGGGTTAGTGTAGTGTAGACGTTGAATTTGTAGTTACGGCGTGTGTTTATGTCCTGATGGAATTGTAAATTTTTTTGAGAACTTTGTTGTTTAGTCCACTAAACCCGACCCGAGTTAATGGCTAGTCCAGCGGGAAAACATATTTACTCGCTAGTCCAAAAAAGTTTTGAAAAGAGTAAAATTACTCTACTAACCCTAACATATAATACAATGTATGTTACTACATACTACATATGTTACTAGTAGTATGTTACTAACCCTGACATATAATACTACGTATGTTACTACATATATTACTACACACTATGTAGTTGCAGGAAATCCTACACTACACCCCTCATGAGATTTCATTAACATTCAACTCATTTTTGGATTAACAATCTTAATTTTATTGATGAATCTTTAAACAATCTTACAAGAAAAGATAAAGGAATCAAAAATAACCTCTGCTCTAAATTTTCTCTCTCCTATTTACTTGCTTCTCACTCAAAAAAGATCTCTCTCTTTTTCTTTACAACTGAATGACTATTTATAGGGAAATACATAGTGGATGACAGCTAATTTTTCCTTTATTTTCGGATATGGTTTGCGACATTCTCGCAACCTTACAAATGTTAATCTCGCAAACTCCCTAATTTTCGCAGGACCATCACATTTTTCTCATGATTTAGCTGACGTCGTTTATTATGTCATTTTTGAAGTTGTTCTGTGACACTGTTGTGTTGTGTTGTTAATAATTTCGCCGAGGCATTATTGCTGCGAGATTCTGATCCTACATCTTTCCTCTTCTCATATCTTCTTTGCGAAGTAGAGAATGATGTGAGAAATGCCGCAGCTGTCCATCTCTTCATATTCTGCATTTATCACACGTATCCTTTCTTCCATCTATTTCTTGACACGTCTTCTGTAACCGCTGCTTCACCGCTCACTCTTTTCGCATTAATGGTGTTTATTTCTTCGAGTAAAAAAAATCTTCTCTATATATTCTTCTTACTCTTCTTTCCATTTTCTTTTTACTTCCTCTTCTCCTTTTACTCTCTCATCTCTGCAACTCTATTGTTCTTCCGTAAGTTCTGTTACTGTAATTCTTCCCTCTTCAATCTTCTTACTTTTCATCCATTCCCATACTTTATATTCAGATATGCCTCCAAGCGGTCAAAAACATGAGAAAACCTTAAAGGATGTTCAAAAAGATCTTGCTGAGAAGGGTTTCACACTTTCTACCATTCCTGGTGAAAGTGCCAAGTCAATTCTTTCTATCAAACTTTTCTATGATCAACATTGTGATGATCAATCAATCATATTTTCGCTGGGTCAAATTCTCGCAGGTCTCCCCAATCCTCTTTATGACCCATATATTCCTCTGTTTTATGAAATTCTTGCTCACTCGGGGTTTTCGCAAGCTATCTTCCAATTGAGTGGGGATTGCATCCGTCTGATGCTGGAGTTCGCTAACCGGGGTTCTGGTAAAGGATCTCTTTATTCCAAAGAACTTAGGGATCCTAAATTCGTAGATCTGGAAATAGTCGCTGAGAAGTATACAGTAGCGAATTTCTTCGAAAATTATGAATTAATATCCATGAAGAAGGAGAATACTCGCTGGGGTATTCGCTTGAAAAGGAAGGATGTTATTGTTGAAGATAAAATGCTCATGCATGACATTAATTGGCACTCTGGTAAGAACATAACCCCTAGCCAATCCAAAGATGATAAATGGTGCGTTTTTCCCTTGATGCTGAAAGGACCTTACATTGCTGGGTCAAATGTTCTTCTTGAGAATCTCGCTACTTATCAACCTTGGGTATTTTCTTGTCCCGAGAAGAAGAAAGAGGTATGTTTCTTCCAGTTTCGCCCACTTTACATTTCTTTATTTTTCTTTATTCTTTTGTTCGCTGATTCTTGCGACATTCTACAGATCCAGAAACTGAAAGATAACTACCATAGAACTGGGAAAGCCAGTACCTTGTTAGCTCTTCGCTCATACACAGATGAGGTAAAAAATATTCTTTTATGATTTTAAACAATATATTGTTGCCTCTATTTCTTATCTTCATTTGTGTGTGAAGATTATTGCTGAAGTAGAAGAACCCACCAAAGCTGCGACGGCTGGTGATAAGGGTAAAGATATGCTTCGCAAAGGAAAATCATCTGCATCCTCTTCAAAGAAAAGAAAGAGAGGGAATTCTCCTCCTCCTTCAGATGTTCATTTCCCTGATGGTTCTGAAGATGATGAAGACAACAAAGATGATGATGACGACTCTGCTGCGAATAAAGATTCTCCACCTGAATCCTCTATGGCACAGTTATCTGGTATCTTCTCTGATTCTTGGCAAGGGATGGGAGATAATTGCCTCGCCAGTATATGCAAAGATCTCGCAACAATTTGCGATACTCCTTTGTTGGATGGTGATAGTTCTCTTCGTGGGGTCTCCAGATCAGTGACTCCTAGCTTCCTAAATTCTCTCAATAGTTTGGTATGCCTTCGTCTTTTTACTTCTTCATTATTGTGACTCAAAATTTCTTTTTATTTTAGCATTTCTTGTATTTTCTCGCATGCTAGAAAAACTTCTTTCGCTGTTGCCTCAGATCTGGAGAGGAGACGCCAAATTCTTGAAAAGAAGAATCTTCAATTTCGTACAAAGAATGAGGAACTAGAAATTGAAGCTAAGGGTCTTCGTGAGAAGAACGAACAATTAGAAGCTGAAGTCAAAGGTCTTCACGAGAATAACAAACAACTGGAAACCGACACTTATTCGCAAAGGAACAAAATCTCTACTCTTCAAAAAGCTAATGATCAGCTCTATGGTATGCAATTTTTCTCCTTTCTTTTCATTCATTCATCCTATTGTCTTATCTTATTTGATTAATCCTTTTTGCAGACATTTATGGTCTTTCTTATTAAGCCATTCTTCTTCGTTCATTTCCCGATACCTTAGATAATGACACTCTTCTTGAACATCTTAATAAATCTTTGAATAGTTTCTCTAATGATAAAATTTCATCTCTTCCTTTGAATGAACTTAAATCCAAATTTCGCCTCTTAGAGATTGATCATAGATCTAGTTTAGATTTAGCCAACCAATTTAAACGTTTTTTATCTCAATTCTAAAGAGAAGATCAATGAATTAAGAACCAAGATTAGCAAACTTATAGATGATAAAGATCGTATCTCTGATCAAGGTGTTAAGGCTTTGGCGAAATTCCAAGAGACTCTTCTTGAGGCTCAACTTGAACGAGATGAAGCCAATCGTCAAAATGTTGTGCTTAGCGAGAGGGAAAACCAAGTTCGTTCTCGTCTTCTCATAAATAGTGATGATGAGTTCGCTTGGGCCGCGACAATCTTGGATAACGCCAGAAAAGATTTAGGTGTAAATGTTAGTCTCCAAGTTGAGCATACAACCTTGATTAGAGATATGATTACTGATAGAGAAGGTCATTAACTGTTTTCCTTTATTAATCTTTGGTTTTTCACGAGTTTTTATCAAGTTACTGATTAATTGTTATATGCTTCGCAGGATCTGAAAGTAGATATCGTCAAAGAGTTGAGGAACTTGAAGCTGAAAAAGAGGAACTCGCAAATAATCTTTCTTCTCGCAATGACAAATATTCTAGATTAAAGAATCAAATCAAGATCACTGTTGCGAACTTTAAGAACGACGCTCTGCACTTTCGCAATCAAACCATTCAAATGGTTTGTGATGACCATAGTATTCCTCACTATGATTATCCTTGTCTTTTGGAGGAGATCCCAAAGAACGTTCCTAGTATCAACATCTCTGATAGCGAAGCTGATGATGAAGAATCTGATGGTGATGAAGGTTCTGATGGAGATAAAGGTTCTGATGCAGACAAAGAAGAGAACAAGTCTGATGGATATGATGAAGGACAACTAAGAAGTAGTCTTTGTTTCTTTCTTTGATCTTCTGTAATACTTGTACATTTATTTCTTCTTTTTGTATATTTGCGAATTCTTTTGGTTCTCCATATTCCTTAATATATGAGTTTCTTTCATTTCCACCTGCATTCATTAAAACAATTCTTCCTTACAATATGGTTAATCAACATAATCATTAATTTTTGAATTTTTGCGTAAATCTATCATGTGGAGACAAATAACATTTCTAATTTCATTCATTCCCATACTTTCCTCTGTTATTTGTATCCAAATGAGAGATTTTGCAGATTTTTCTTATTTTGTGCCTTAACTTCGCAATTGTTTATGTATAATTTCGCAATCATATGCGAAGTGAATTTTGATTCTTTTCAAAATCTCATTCCTGTGTGGTCTTATTTTGCCTTCCTAGTTAAAGGTCTTATTATGCCACCTCTTGTCATTGCGACAAAATCGCAGGACGTCCTTGCATTTTCATGCAAAAACCCATTGATCTCGCCTTAACTTTTTCTTTTGTATTATTGCCTCTTCAGGAATGTTGCGACAATATGACAGGCCTAAATATTCTTGCGAAAATAAAGCCCCATTACATTGTCGTCTTGCGATGAAATCGCAGGACGTCTTCGCACTTTCATGCGAAAACCCATTGATCTCGTCTTATCTTTTTTTTTTGTATTATTGCCTCTTCAGGATTGTCGCACAAATATGACAATCCTTAATACCCTTGCGAATAAAAAGCCTCACGACATTTGCGTCTTAAGACACTTATCATCTCCCTAATGGAGGGTGCCGCCCTTATCTTCCCCCTGGTTGCCCCTTCAAGGAGGCGTACCTCTACCATACAAGGTTGGCTCCTCCCATCCGGTCTTAACAACAACCAGTTGTTTTCGCAGCCTCTTATCCCTTTTACCTATAGGGCTTATGGTTACGAGACTGAACCCTAAGTGGGGTTTTCTTCGGGCCGAGCGCAGTATAAGCCAAGACTTGTCAAGAATGGCAAGGAACGCTCCAGACGCCCCTGACACTCTTGACTCAACCGTGTACCTCGGCGCCTTGGTCAGATTCTGCACTCCTTGGGAGAGTCCTTATTACCTTAGTCGCCCAACTTAAGTCATATGCTTAAGTTGAGAATCCAAGGTGCCTCTCCCGGATGGGCTTTATTGACCCCAAATCTCCATGACTCAGGTTCCGGGGGCGGTGTAGCCTTTCCCTGAGCCATGCAATAGGTACCCCCTTATATGACATACTTTAGGTCTTACATTTGCCTCTTGCAAAATTGTATTCACGAACTAGGGTGTACGCCACAAAGGTTCGACCCTTTCTCTGTTGTCATTGTTCTATGATTGTCTTTTATAGAATTCATTATCTCTGCGAGATTCTCGCACATCATCACATCGTATTTGCACTTCTCAATCTCTTTTTTATCATTCAGTAAAATGTACTTTTGAGAATTTTATTTGTTGCGAGAGTGTCGCAACAAATCAATCATTCATACACTTCTTATTTTTATTACCTTTGCCATTCTCTGCTTCTTTGTTATTTTCTGCTACTGCTTCCTTGGTAGTGGTATATTCACCATTTCTTATTCTGAGCTAGCATTAGTTTTGCAACATTTCTTCTTCTTTCGTTCGATTGCATCCACCATCAATCTCTCACTTCTTTGTGTCTCTTTGATTTTGCGTCGCCAACTTTCCTTCTTGTTTGCTCTTCCTTCGCAGGATTCTACCTCAGTTTCGTAACATTTCTTTCCTTCAATCCAATCTCCTTTTATGATTCCTCCACCGCTGGGGTGAGTGAATTTGATGCATTAGTGGAAAGTTGAAGCTACACCTAGAATCCCATGTAGCCAAGGTCGACCAATTAATGCATTGTAGGGTGACTCTACGTCAACAACACATAACAGAATTTCAGAAGATATTCCCTTCAATGGAATTCGCATAGTAACCTCCCCTTTAGGCTTGTTGGCAGTACCATATATCTTATTTGTAGATGGTATAAGATCACCATCTCTTCCTCCCATAGTTTTATAAGTATGATATAATAATATGTTCACAGAGCTTCATGTATCGATTAGAATCCTATTAATTGCCCATGAGTCTTCAGCTTCATCATCTTCATCTTCTTTCGGTTTTGGATTAATTTATAATTTTACCACTAATGGATTGTCATGTACTTATCCACCTTCAGGGACTTCTTCTGTGGTAAAAGAAATAGTCTGTTTCTGCCATTCCTCTAGCGGCGAGATTTTCGCAATATTCATAATTTCTCTTCCATCATTGTCTCTTGCGAACACTCTACTCAAAACATTGTCATGAAAATCTTCAACTGTCTTGTATGAATGTACGATAGAGTGACATAATAGATTTTTTGCTTTTGCTCCAACTTCTACGAAGAATGTTTCCTTCTCTTTCACCGTGTTTACTCTGTGATGCTCTGTTGGTGGTGGTAGTAATGGTTGAGATTGTGGGTGCCTTGTCAGAAAGTGGTTTAGTTTTCCTTGATCTATCATTCTCAGAATAATTCTCTTTACATTTCTGCAATCATTTGTAGTATGTCCGTGAAAATGATGATAAAAACAGAACTCATGACTTCTGCGGCTTTGAGGTGGTTCCGTTCCCATGTTCCATGGTGTTGGTATATTATCCATCAAAATTATAGCTTCCCATATTTTCTCCACACTTGCATTCAGAGGCGGCATTTTGATTTCTTCCCATACTACTTTGTGACCTCCTTGTCCTCTATTATAATTTTGTCTTTGACCTCCATAAGTTTCTTGCGGCTGATCAAGTCTTTGAATCTTATTATTTCTACCACGATTGTAGAAATTTCTTTCTCTTTCATACTCCTCTTGATCTCGTTTTCCCATAGCCACCAGTTTCTGTTGATTGTTGTTGCCCGTAATTTTTTCTTGTTGTACTTGCGAAGTGCTCTCCACTGTGTTTATTAGTTTAGGTAATGCATTCGCTGCTTATGAATTGGTGTTCGCAACTGGGTATGATTCCATTTCATTTTGCCTTTCCTCTAGAGCAATATACTCTTCCTGAAGTTCTCGCAGTTCAGTCATTGTGATTGTATTCTTGACTCTGAAAATTTGGATATACAATAGATTGGTTGCGAACATAGCATTGATAAATGATAAGATAAGATATCTCCCATCCACACGGCCAGCCATTTCACTACACATAGTCCTCCATCTTTTAGTTAGGTGCTTCAAACTTTCACCAATCCTTTGTTTTAATCCAAACACGTCTTCAATACCAGGGCGCGAAGAATTGTTACTTATATATGCCCCCAGGAATGTAGTCTGCAAATGATTGAAGGATGTTATTGTATTCTTTGGTAAACCTTCGAACCATTTTAACACCTCCCCTGTTAGGCTGGATGCAAAATACTTGCACAATACGGCATCATGATTTTCCCATTGTAGCATGCACCTCACATAGGCTTTAATGTGTTGAATTGCACAAGTTGTTCCATCAAAAATGTTGGTTAATGCAGGCAAAGTGCATTTCGGGGGTATTCCTCCTAGCTGTACTTCTCTTGTAAATGGAGTTTTCGCATCTTCCTCTATAGCTTCATCTAATTGTCTTCTGCCTACTTCTCCTCTATTGTTCAGCATTCCTCTCATTTCTTCCAATTCTTTTAAGATTTGTCCATTTACGTCTGAGTTTTGATCCGTTGGTCTCTTTAATTTCGCTTCCCTTCTTCTACGTTCATGTCTTTCTTCTCTTGCGAAATTATGCATTTCTTCTTCATCATCCTCATCTCGTCTTCTCCTGCGATTCTCTTCCTCATCTCTATCTTGAATTCACATATGATGATGTCTCTCATTTTCCCCTCCACGATTTTGTTCATTTCTTATCAATTACATTCGTTGTCTTTCAGCACTCCTTTGTACTCTATCATACTCTTCATTGAGATTACCGTTATTCCGGTTTTTTGTACGCTTTCTTTCTCGATTGTCTTGGTTATTCTGGCGAATCGCCTCCTGCAGCTCTTGTTCTTCCATTTCCGCTCTCAATCTTTCACGTTTGCGAGTTAAACGTGCTTGTTCATCATAATGTCTTTCAATTTCTTCTTCTATCATTTGTTGATTTCTTTGAGCTTCTCTCTCATGTAAAATTCTCCTTCCTTCCTCTCGATTCCCTTCGCCATCTTGATTATTTCGTCCCTGACGTTGTTCATTCTCTTGATTTCTATCATTTTGCCTAACATTAAAAGTTTCATTTTGTGGAACGTAACGATCATCAGTCCTTTCTCTATCTTCGCAATGTTCTTCATTAGGATTTGGTATTTCTTCTCGAATATTATTTCCAGCATTAACTGTGGGTGAGTTTCGCCTCATTTCTCTTCTAGTCGATCTTGTAGTACTTCTCGATCTTCTACTCTGTAGTCTCATATTTTCCATCCTCAATTCGTGATTTTGCCTTGTTAGATTTGCACGTTCTTCTGCTTCAGCTCTTCTTTGTTCATGTATTCTTCGTCTCAGCGTTTCTAACGCTCCAATTTCCTCATCTCCATGAATTATTCCTTCAGATGCTTCTTGATTTCTCTTTACCTGTCTATGGTTCCTGGTTTGCTGCTCTTCTTCTACTTCTTCTGCTGAATTTGATCGCCAAGTGTGTACGCTCACTCTATCATAATCCATAGTTCTATTTTGTACCGGTGTTTGTTGAACTGGTTGTTGAATTTGATTTTATCCATCATTTCTCCTTCTAGTAGATTCTCCCATTTCACTTCTCTCCCTTCCAACAAGTCTTTTACTTCTTCTTCTAGCAGTTGTCGGTTGTTCCGATACATTTCTCTTTCTAGCCATTTCTTCAATACTGATGAATTGTAAGAGATTCCTTAAAATTCTTCACCAGTTATTCTAATTTCCCACAAATCAGAATATTAATCTTCAACTTTTTCTAGGGTGATCTTCAATCTTCGTCCCTGTTTCTAGCGCCATTATGTAGTTGCAGGAAATCCTACACTACACCCCTCACAAAATTTCATTAACATTCAACTCATTTTTGGATTAACAATCTTAATTTTATTGATGAATCTTTAAACAATCTTACAAGAAAAGATAAAGGAATCAAAAATAACCTCTGCTCTAAATTTTCTCTCTCCTATTTACTTGCTTCTCACTCAAAAAAGATCTCTTTCTTTTTCTTTACAACTGAATGACTATTTATAGGGAAATACATAGTGGATGACAGCTAATCTGTCCTTTATTTTCGGATATGGCTTGCGACATTCTCGCAACCTTACAAATGTTAGTCTCGCAAACTCCCTAATTTTCGCAGGACCATCACATTTTTCTCATGATTTAGCTGACGTAGTTTATTATGTCATTTCTGAAGTTGTTCTGCGACACTGTTGTGTTGTGTTGTTAATAATTTCGCTGAGGCATTATTTCAAGAAGAGGATCTTCTATGCGCCTAATAGACACATTTTTGTGTCTAATTTGTCCTCAATGTCCGTATTGTTGGAACTCTATTTTTGTACTAATATTGTGTTTTTATGTATTTTTAGGAAATAAACATTTTTGGAAAATTCGGCTCGAAAAGTTGATTTTGGCACCCGGAGGACAAGTGTTATTCGGACTCTCGCTTTTGGATAAGGGGTAACCTAATTACTAAGGGGCACCCCCAGGTCACCCCCAAGGCAGCTGTTATTCGCACCCCTACTCTGGATAGGGGATACCAGTTTCTTCCCCATTTGAAACGATTTTGGCGGGAAATTTCTAAACAGTTCTGGCAGAATTTCGATCGTCAAAATGAAGGGGTTATGGGTCGATTAAATGGCTGAAATTTGGTATAGAGATGTGATATAGGTTAAGGAACATAGTATGGGTGACATGATCGATCAAATTTGGCTGGAATTTTCGGTATGATTCACACACCCAAAACAGAGCACGTGGACTGTAACACGAGCAAAATTGAAGTTCTTGTGTGCATGGGGGAGTTCTGCTGGCGTTGGAAGAGTGTTGATGCGTGAATAAGTCGAATTGGAGCGTGTTGGACCAGAGAAAACGCGTGAAAAGCTAAAACAGGAAAGAAAATATCCGAAAATATTTTCTTTCACTGCCGAGGATTTGTGGAGTTATGGAGGAGATTCGATGCATGCTTCGGGTTTAAATAGAGTCCTTGGAGGTCAGAGAAAGGTTGTCGAGAGTTTGGGGGCTTGAGGAGAACTGAGGAGCAAGAAATCACCATGAACATCAAGCTTCTTGCTGCTGTTTTATGCTGCTGATGAAGATGAAAAACACGAAGAACAGACTCTCAGAAACCGTCGTTCTTCAACAGTGACAACGACAGTGGCTCGTGGGTCGTAGGTGTGGGTCTTAGAACCATAGCGACAACAGCAGTTAGATTATATCGTTTATTCTGGACGCCTTTTGTGCGTCGCAGATTACAGTTTCACACCATTTTCTCTTCTTCTCTTTATTGTAAACACCAATTGAGCTTAATAAAATATTTTGAGAGGTATTTCACCATGATGAGCTAAACCCAACATTGCGACAACGGAGGAGGTGATTTTCGTCATTCTGGTAAATTTAATTTATTCTTTTTATGACTTTTGCATTGATTTAAAATTGAAAAATGATTTTGATTAATTAGTTATCATTTTATTTGATGCGACATGCTTGCTTAAATGTTTGATGTCCCATGCTTACGATTTATAACTAATATTCTGAGAATCTATATTGGCAAAATAAGAGTCCTTACATTTTATGTTTTGAGCGATAATTGTTAAGGATAAATAAAATGTACCATATGCATGAGAATTGGCCAAGTCCTTAGTCCCAGTAACTCTCTACCAATTTGTCAATATTTGTATATATATTTATTTTTTAAAAAAATTATCCTTCACAAGTCCGAGAGTTTGAACCTCATTACTACAACCCAGAAAACATTAAATCAAATTTTTGGCGCCGCCGACGCGGATTTGTGCTTAGGTAGAATTTTTAGGTTTTTATTATTTTATTATTTTTACTATTTTTTGTTCCTTTTTACGTTTCTTTTTGTGTCTTTGATTTACAGGTTCGAAGTAGAATACTAAGGACTTGGGAACAAAAAGCTTAAAGCTTAAAGCTAAAAGAGAAGAAAAAAAAGACATAATTTTTTTTTAGGATTTGTAAATAGGCTTTATTTTTCATAATTTTTGTAATTTTTGGACTTTTTATTTGGACTTTATTCTGGACAATTGGACTTTATTCTTTTTTTTTACCCTACGGAAGGGTATTTTTTTAAAAAAAAAAAAAAATTTATATAAACTGTGTGCAGGGAAGGACGACGATTACTATATCGTCTCGGCCCCTCGGGTTCGTACACGGCATGGGAGTACGAATTCCCTCGCCTCAGTTTCATCTCACATTAGCTCGGATTGATCCAGAGGGGTTGCTCAAACTGTAACGAATTCCCCTTCGAGAGATAGAAGCTGGTCTAGAAACAATCTAAGTGGAGCCATCATGCTTTTTGTTTGCTAGAAATCTTTAGGTTTGCTTTGGTGGAGTCGAGTCGGCCTTGTTTGTGATTGTATAGAATCCCTCTGTAGTTTATATTTCTTCGGTGATGAATCCTTTTGAGGAGACACCACCTGCGATGACGTTGCGAGAATATATGTCTAGAAATTCTCGTTATCAAGAGACGTCTTCGGAAATGACTCTTGGTGAATATATGCGTGGGAAGCGATATATGGATACTCCAACTTTTATTGAGGAATCACCTCTAACGATCTATGAGAAATATTGTAAACATAGACCATGTAGTTGGAAACAAAGATTGAGAATTATTAAATGTCAAAAATTATATTATGATGATGAAGATAGTGCTGATGAAGAATCGGAAATGTGTGGGAATAGTGATCAGGAATTTGTTACCCCAGTTGAGCCTTATAATGATTATATTATTTTTGGTTCAGATCCTAATAATTTTAAAAATTATTCACCTATTCAAAAGGACGAGGATTTGACTAGAGATACCCCCGTTTCAGACGATGTAGTATGTCTTGTTTACGAAACCAAGAAAGGTTTAGAGGAACCGGTTTATCCTGAGAATACTGTTTTAGAGTCATACGATTTAGAAACAATAGTCTTAGATGAACTCGTAGAGGTGAGTGAGGATGCACCGCAAGATTACAACTTAGAAGAATCAATTGCGCATTTTCAAGAATCTGATGACCTACAAATTAGGGAAGTTGTGACTAGTCTATCTAGAGACACTGAAAACTCTAAGTTTGGGGGTGAGTATCATCCTCCATGTGCTTTAACTCTTAGTAAGGTCCCTCACTTGGGACTTGACATCAATGCCTCAACCATCTTACAAGATATCTTCATACTCGTTTTCCAGAACCTAATGATATCCAACAAGAGTCTCAACTGTTAGAAACCCATCCTCTGGTTGATGTGGTTAACCCAGGCAATAATACCAAGATTGATTTTTTTTTCCCACCAAATAGTTTTCTTCCAAATGTGGGAACATATAGATTTCAAATGTGTCGAATATTAAGTTGTGAGACTAAACCTAAATGCCTTAGGAAATTAGAATCGACACATTTGCTTAAGAATGACCACTACTCTCACTGTGGTCAATTATGTAAGTCAAACCTGATTGACTTAGAGGATCCTCAGTTATTTAGGTTATTATTCTTTTTTGATTCTAAGTTCTTATTTGAGTTTTTCCAGACTCTAGGACCTAATAATTTGGATCCAACCTATGAGGAAATGCATCCGAGGAAAATATTTTATTTAGACCCTTTCATAGAGCCTGAACCTGAACCACAATTAGATATAAATATCTTAATCAGGAAACTAGATAAGGGCATGTTATTCTTGTTCACTTTCTTGGGTTATTGTAGTTTCCTTTGGTCAGCTCTATTTCGTTTTGAAGACCCACAGTTATTCCGCCTGTTACTTTATGGTTCGAGTTGACTAATCCTTTCCTAAGTCTGGCTGAAGAATTTAAACTTAGCACTTCTTGGGAGGTATCCCATGCTCATGCAACACGGTAATATCTTTCCTTAACTCTTTTTGCTTCAAGTGGTAACAATTTCTCCTCGTTCATGCTGTTAATTTTATCATTGGAAACATTGAGGACAATGTTAGATTTAAGTTGGGGGTATGGGAAAATCTTTTAGTTGCAATAAATAAACTTCAGAGCCTAGAAATTATGCGTATTCAGGATGGCACTAACTAATCTAAGTGGATGGAAACATCTTGGTTGTAGGAGTTGAGGAACCAATCTGATTAGATGGAAACATCTATAGAGTCTATTCATAAAAGCACAGAGCTCAGGTGTTAGAAATAACATGATAGTTGCACCATATCTCGTTGAATCCTTTTCACTTCTATTTTTATTTTGTTTTTAAACTATGTTTCTCTAAGTGATAGGTGGGGCCCACGATTCAAGTTGTTACCAATGCTAGGGTGAATTAGAGTGATTGAGATACCATGAAAAAGAAAATCACGCAGAGAAGAGAAGCTTGCTGCTGGTGCAAGGAAGAACACGAAGAACATAATACCCTCAGGGACAGTCGTTGATTAGGGTCGCTTAATTGCGACAATACTCAATTCCTTTCCCCGACTTCGGAACAACAACACTTCTGTTGTATCGTTCTTTTTGGACGCTTTATATGCATCGCAAACACTGTTGTAAACCGTTTTTCTCCATTTTCTCTTGATTGTAAACAACTTTTGAGTATCAATGAATCAATTTGAGAGGTTTTTCATCATGAGTAGCTAAACCCAATCCCAGGGGTGACGGAGGAAGCTTTTCTCTCAATATTTATGTGGTAATTTTTATTTGATTAATTTTTGCAATATTTATATATGATTAATTGCATTGAAAATAAATGATTTAAATGATTTTTATTAATCAAATATATTTTCTCTTGATAATACATGCTTAGTTTTAACTCTTGATGTATTATGCTTGCGATTAATCTTTGATATTTTGAGAATCTGCTTTTGGCAATAGTTAGAATCAAAATAATTATTAAATTTGCATAATAAAAAATATATAAAACTACATAAATATTGTTGAATGGTGGACTCATCACCCATATTTTGTCCATAAAATTTATATCACTTGTTAATTGAATTTTCTACATTTCTAAATTATTTAAATCTAAAAAAAAATTATTCCCTTCATAAGTTCGAAAAGAACCCCTTTTACCACTATATACAACAACATTTGAAAAAAACATCAAATTTTTATGGGAAAATCTTTTAGTTGCAATAAATAAACTCCAGAGCCTAGAAATTTATGCGTATTCAGGATGGCACTAACTAATCTAAGTGTATGGAAACATCTTGGTTGTAGGAGTTGAGGAACCAATCTGATTAGATGGAAACATCTATAGAGTCTATTCATAAAAGCACAGAGCTCAGGTGTTAGAAATAACATGATAGTTGCACCATATCTCGTTGAGTCCTTTTCACTTCTATTTTTATTTTGTTTTTAAACTATGTTTCTCTAAGTGATAGGTGGGGCCCACGATTCAAGTTGTTACCAATGCTAGGGTGAATTAGAGTGATTGAGATACCATGAAAAAAAAAAGGAAGAAAAAAAAATGGTAGTTACCAAAAAGTTGGAAAAAAAAATAAAAAAAATTGAGACCAGACCATTTGACCAAAAAGAATAAATTCAATAAAGTCGACCACTGGTACCCTTGTATATGCCAGTTGTGTTGAACTAGAGTTAGGTTATCGACCACTGGTACCCTTGTATATGCCAGTGTGTTGATATTAGTCAGACTAGTATCTCAATCCATTAGGATAGGTTCATTTTGACGGAGGCCTTCAGACAGATATGGGAAACGCCGTTCACTTAGTAAACATCAAAACCATCTATGTTTTTCTATATCCATATCTTAATCTTTCCATGTGATTAGTTTGACTCTGAATATGATGTCCATAGTGCAACTATCTGAGTAGAGCTCTGTCACTTATATATAAATTTTAGTATGCTTGAGTGCAAACTCGTGTACATCAATTGGAATTTCGCATCAGGGTACTTCCTCTTATGGTCAATAAGTATGCCAACCAAGGAGATTCTTTAGTGCCTTCCAAGGTTCTGCGTAGATAGCTAGGGTCTGGAGTAAAGGTTTTGCGGGTACACCTCTGGTAAACCCTCCGGAGACAACACTCCGCCACTAGGGCCACCTAGGGGTTCAAATGATTTTCCTTTCTAGAATAAATTTGCTCGAGGACTAGCAAATAATAAGTTTGGGGGTATTTGATTGACACATTTTTGTGTCTAATTTGTCCTCAATGTCCGTATTGTTGGAACTCTATTTTTGTACTAATATTGTGTTTTTATGTATTTTTAGGAAATAAACATTTTTGGAAAATTCGGCTCGAAAAGTTGATTTTGGCACCCGGAGGACAAGTGTTATTCGGACTCTCGCTTTTGGATAAGGGGTAACCTAATTACTAAGGGGCACCCCCAGGTCACCCCCAAGGCAGCTGCTATTCGCACCCCTACTCTGGATAGGGGGCTACCAGTTTCTTCCCCATTTGAAACGATTTTGGCGGGAAATTTCTAAACAGTTCTGGCAGAATTTCGATCGTCAAAATGAAGGGGTTATGGGTCGATTTAATGGATAAAATTTGGTATAGAGATGTGATATAGGTTAAGGAACATAGTATGGGTGACATGATCGATCAAATTTGGCTGGGGTATGATTCACACACCCAAAACAGAGCACGTGGACTGTAACACGAGCAAAATTGAAGTTCTTGTGTGCATGGGGGAGTTCTGATGGCGTTGGAAGAGTGTTGAGGCGTGAATAAGTCGAATTGGAGCGTGCTGGACCAGAGAAAACGCGTGAAAAGCTAAAACAGGAAAGAAAATATCCGAAAATATTTTCTTTCACTGCCGAGGATTTGTGGAGTTATGGAGGAGATTCGATGCATGCTTCGGGTTTAAATAGAGTCCTTGGAGGTCAGAGAAAGGTTGTCGAGAGTTTGGGGGCTTGAGGAGAACCGAGGAGAAAGAAATCACCATGAACAACAAGCTTCTTGTTGCTGTTTTATGCTGCTGATGAAGATGAAGAACACGAAGAACAGACTCTCAGAAACCGTCGTTCTTCAACAGTGATGACGATAGTGGATCGCGGGTCGTAGGTGTGGGTCTTAGAACCATAGCGACAACAGCAGTTAGATTATATCGTTTATTCTGGACGCCTTTTGTGCGTCGCAGATTACAGTTTCACACCATTTTCTCTTCTTCTCTTTATTGTAAACACCAATTGACCTTAATAAAATATTTTGAGAGGTATTTCACCATGATGAGCTAAACCCAACATTGGGACAACGGAGGAGGCGATTTTCGTCATTCTGGTAAATTTAATTTATTCTTTTTATGACTTTTGCATTGATTTAAAATTGAAAAATGATTTTGATTAATTAGTTATCATTTTATTTGATGCAGCATGCTTGCTTAAATGTTTGATGTCCCATGCTTACATTTATAACTAATATTCTGAGAATCTATATTGGCAAAATAAGAGTCCTTACATTTTATGTTTTGAGCGATAATTGTTAATGATAAATAAAATGTACCATATGCATGAGAATTGTCCAAGTCCTTAGTCCCAGTAACTCTCTACCAATTTGTCAATGTTTGTATATATATTTATTTTCTAAAAAAATTATCCTTCACAAGTCCGAGAGTTTGAACCTCATTACTACAACCCAGAAAACATTAAATCAACGCCCAGTCGGCCGACATACAAATTTACAAAAGGCTACGAGTTGCCACATGCGCCTAGTCAGTTGACATTACAGCAGGCCGCGGGTTGATATGTGCGCCAGGTCGGCCGACATACAAATTCACAAAAGGCTACGGGTTGCTACGCGCACTCAGTCAGCTGACATTACAATAGGCTATGGGTTGCTATGAGCGCCCGATCAACCTATATAAATTTGCAACAAAAAAAACGCTTTGGAAATTCCCTTAAGCACAACTCTCCGCAAGGCGCGTTTCGAACCCTATGCAGCCTAAATTCCTCTATTAAAAAAAAGAGGGTGGGGGAAGGCGCGTTTTGAACTATCTTCAAAGTCTAACCCCTCTAAAATAAAAAGAGAGAGGGGATGTCGCGTTTTGCACTCTCTTCAAAGTCTAACCCCTCGAGAGGGGAAGGCGCGTTTTGCACTCTCTTCAAAGTCTAACCCCTCGAGAGCGGAAGGCGCGTTTTGCATTCTCTTTAAAGGGGGAGACACAATTTTGCTGAAAAAAATTGTAACAACACAAAAAATTCAGGATCTCGTCCATCAGCAATAAAAAAGCATTGACTAGTGTCCTACTAGTCCTGATAAGATGCAAGAGTTAAACCAACTTCACCTCCAACGGAAAACATACCAAAAAACAATAAACTAGCCTACATACACGCTGATAATACAATACATCTACCAAGTCTATCTTCTAACTGCATATGTAACATGATTTCAAAAAGTTAACGCAACCACTAATTTTCTGAGACCCAATTTCCTTGTTTTCCACCAAGCTATACAGATCCCAAACAATGCCAAGAAAAATAGCCTCCAAGGAATTTAACATGTTAGACTAATTAAGATAATGCTTTGTACTTGATCAACTTCCTAGATGCATGAAATTGAGAATTAAAATGTCACGAGTAAGCTTTAAAATTACCTGCATAAGCTCACTTCCTTGATGGGCATAATTTCCACCAGTTTGAATACCCAAATTCTGAGTTCCACTGCTGGAAGCTCTTGAATTTGACAAAGTGTAATACTCGTTATAAAGTTATGTCATATTACTACGCACAAGATCAACTTCAACTTCTAATTGTCTCACATCAGGATACAACTTGGAGAAAGTAAATTTTACAAATTTTATTTTCAATCTAGGATCTAACACAACTTCCATAGCAAATATAGGAATCAAGATCTTCCAGTAATGATCATATTTTCTTTGCATATATTTAACCATGTTCCTAATGAATTGAATTTGACTTGTGCTTTCTTTCTTTAATCACACATGAACTTGACAAATTTCTTCAAAATATAGATTGGAAGTAGGATACTTACTACCAGAAAATATAGTTGTGAGATCATAAAAGGTCTTGAGAAACTTTGTGACTACTTCAATTTGGTTCCATTCTTCATCAGTTGGACATTCTTCATAGTCTGGATCCACCTCCTTCAAATGAGCGAAAACATTTTTATACACAATGCACTCTCCAACATAAGATAAGTTGAATTCCATTTGTGTAAAACAAACATCCAATTTCAGTGAGTATATTATAAACAATAATACAATTCTCTAACTTTATAACATAAGAAAAATGGAATCCCACCTTGTTTTTACATCTTGACAAATATCCCTTCTTCCAGACATTCCTAAAGTATCAACAATGTCCAGGAACTTTTGTTTTCTTACTTGGGACTTTTTAAGGGACTTCACTGGTTGTCTTATCTTAAGCACAACTGGATCAATCTTCTCAAGTCCTTCTTTTACAATAAAAACTAAGATGTGAGCACAACAATGCACATGAAAGTATTTTCCCTCGTTAAACAGGATCTTATTTGCAACAAGTCTACTCTTCATAATTCTAGCACAAGCTTCGTTATTTGTAGCATTATCCAAGGTGATCTTGGATACCTTGAGTTGAATTCCCCAATCTTATATCATTGCAAATAGCTTAGCAGAAAGGTTTTCGCTTGTATGAGATAGTGAAAAGGAAAAAAGTTAAAGTAAGTACACATAAAATAAAATATCTCAAGACTCAAGTAAGTGCTTCACCTGTATGAGGTGGTGGAAGGGGATAAAAATTCAGAAGAAACTTCTTTAACTCCCCATTTTGATCAAGAAAGTGCACAGTTAAGCTTATATATCCGATGGTCGTAATAGAAGTCCACATGTCTGATGTTAGAGACATCCTACCTGTAAGGGTAAGTCATACACATCAGTTATTATAATCAATTAGCCATGCATAAAAGTATAAAACAAAACATATATATGGGTGGTGGGACTCAGTAGGATTTGAAGTTGTGAATCATACATGGAGCAAGTTTCAATCGGTTTCGAATAACTTCTTTTTGTGTTTTATGTTTTTTAACAATATCGGCTTTCCCAGTATTTCTTGATATTGGTTTAGCATCCTCATTTAAATAACTACATATATATGTTCCTAAATTCTTGCTACTCCACCAAAGAAAATGGAAGATTTCTTGAAATGATTAATATTGAAAGAAGATCCCGAAATTTCATATGATCAACGTTGCGTACGTGGGTAGACAGTTGGCCATTGTTTGCAGATAACAACAACTTCCCTACGTCATAAAACTCACGCTCAGGGAACTTATGCCTTCTCATAGTTGAGGTTCCACCTTTCTGGCTATCATATTTATATCCCTGTTCAAAAGCTTTGCACACTCCCTTCTTTGAACTATCTTCAACAACTACGAGCTTAAAAAATTCCCAAACACTAAATCTAAGTTTGTGTTTATTTCCACCTAAAACTGATGCATATGCAAAACCAACAACTGCAGAATCATTCACGGAATCTACTATCTCAACATAATCACCCTCACTCTCACTTATAACATCGTTATAATGATCTTGTTCTTGTACATGTACACTTGACATCCTGGGACCTGGATTGAGCATTAGAGCAACAAGAAATAGGTCAAAGACTCAAAAATCAGACTGCATAGACTAGTCACAATACTTCACAAAAACAGAAACAAATACTCATACACATTGCAAATTCAGAATCAGAAACATACTAAACCAAAACCTGATTAAGAACTCATCTATAGTGGGCAACTTCACACAACCAACAATTATGATATCAGTTAAAAAACTGGATTCAAGAATTACTTTCATGACATAAAACACATATTTTTTAACTCAAAATTACTTTCAAAATCCCTCTCATATCAAATATCAGTTCAGAAGGATTCTATCAGTTCACTCAAGCAAACAAATAATACGCAAACAATAAAATTCACATGGATTTTAATTTTAATCTACACAACTAGGCTAATTAGCTTATGTCTTAACATAATTTCATCTCAATCTACAATATATAACTAGGATAAATCTAATTTCATCTTCAACATGTACTAACCCCTGTAGATCAAAATAAACCTAAACCACAACCATATACAGTTCGATTCCATATCAACTCAATTCCTAGCTTTATAAGCATTCCATAAATACTCCCTAATTATGCAGAGTAATCTCACAAGAATCCAAAATCAAGTGATAGTATCATAAGTAATCAACCCACAACACAATAATGTATTGCATGATAGAGCATGAAAACCTAATTAGAATCGTTGAAAACCTACAGAGAAGGATGATTGCAAACAGTCATGAGAGAAGGTAATAAAGAATTCCACCTCAATAGATGTAAAACCCTATAAATAGAAAATTAAGAAGAAAATAAAGAAGAGAATCCGATTACCTGCCTGCTGATAAGTGCATAATTCATATGATTTTAGTATCCATTCCATACTTGTTTAAGCTATTATTCTTGCATATTTGCGTATTACTACTTTTGTTTCCTATTATTTGTCTCTATTAGGTGAATCATTCAAAAAGGATCCACAAAGTGCTAAAAATATCTAAGAAGAGAAGTACTCCAAGTATCCAAGTGCCCAAGTCCAAGAGAAGTGGAAGAAGTGCGACGAAAATGAGAAAAACGCTCAAAATCAAGAGACGGGTTAAAGAACAAGCTTAACTCATTCAAATTCAGGAACTAATCACAATCTTGAAGATAATTGAAATAGAAAAAGAATGCAAAAAGAATGAGGTCATTCCGAGTTCGGGCGAAGAAGTTATGCGGAAAACAAGTTTTTATCGAATACCGATGACAGGAAAAGTATGCAAATAGGTATGCAAACGTATTTTCAGTATGCAAATGGACATGCATACTTATTTCCCTATATTTAACTGAAATTTAAGTATGCAAACGGGTATGCATACTGTTGAAGGCCAAAACTCACGGTTAGGGTCTTTATTTCGTATTTTCGGGTCGGGTTCCTTAAACTACTAAGATACTTGGAGGCTAAGCAATGTAAACATATATAAATAGGTATTAGGCCTTTCAAGGAAAAAGGGTATCATAACATCTCGTATCACAAGCTAGGATTTCTTCATCATCTAAACCTAGGGTTTACCTTTTTAGGGGGAAACCACCATTATTCATCTTCTTTGTAATATGAGTAGCTAAATCCTTTGTTGATTAAGGATGAATTCAATGTTCTAAGCATGAAGCTTTATTATTAATACAAATCTATTGAGAGTTTTTATCATCATCGTTTGTTTTTACCATATCTAGGGGTTATGAGTGATTCTTAGATTGATTTGGGATGCATACTAGATTGATCTATTGATTATTCTATTGCTAGTAAAAGTTATGAGATAGGTAATCCTCGAGTAACTCTCTACACAAGTAGAAATCACGACACCTTACAGATAGGGCTGAACATGGTTTCAATTTTCCGCTGGAACCGGACCGAACCAGACCAATTAGGAAGAAACCAAACCGAACCATTTACTAATGGATTGGTTATGGTGTAGAAAGTGGAAAACCGATAGTGTTGGTTTTGGTTTGGTTAGACCTCTAAAACCGAACCAAAAACCATTGGAAAACTGATCAATTTTTAAACTTAGTTTCTACCTTGATTTACAAGTATTAGATTCCACACATTGATTTAGAGGATAAATAGAAACCCTAAATCTAATATTTCATTATGATACTTTTCCTCTTTCTCTTTCTCATTCTCTCAGTCACCTCCCTTCTCCGCCCCTAACTACTGCTACTCGACTTTCTTCTTCCCCTCTTCATTCTTTTTTGTTTGTCAATAACTTAAGATATATTATATATCTTCTTTTGATCTCTAGATTTAGAGTAAGCTTTAACTATTCTTGATTTTTTTTTTTTGTCTGTAATTTTTAAACCAGCTACGATTTTTTTATCTGTAAATTTGAGTTTTTTTTTTTGAGTCGTTTGACATAACTATTGGTTAACCAAAAACCACTGGAACAAACCGAATCCGGCTGGAACCATTTGGAAACCGAACCAATGATTAATGGATTGGATTGGTTTAGATTTTTAGAAACCGATAGTATTGGTTTCGGTTTTGGTTTGGCTAGAAACCGAACCAAAACCGACCATGAACAACCCTACTTACAGAAGGATTCTGTGGAGAAATCGTGTGTGAAAACAACACCAGCAAGTAAACCTTGAGCTAAGAGTTTAACTACTGGGATTAACCGAATTCACAAAGCTTAAAGCATTTGATTGGATTACACCTTGAGTGAGCTACTACTTGGTGGTTCGTTGAATAGAATCTGATATTGAAGAGCTTCTGTATCCGTGGTAAAAGGAGTTTTGAGGATAATACTGAGCTAACTGTAATTCTAGGGTTGGTGATGAATGGTTCTTACGAATAATAGATAAGTATACTAATCCAGTTATAGCTTGGTAACAGCGAAGGATTCCTTGATCATCTATTGTCTTTATATTTATCTTACAACCAAAACCCTATTTGTCTTTTACTTTATTTTGGTGATTCAAATAACCTATCAATTACACAGCTCTTTGTGGGAATGAACTCTACTACCGCTATATTACCATTTAATTAGTGGAAAATATCTTTATTAATTTGTTGTGCCTACGACGGCCTTTGATCTTCAGATCTACGGATATCTCAAGCTTATGTTTTGTCCGTCAGAAGACTCGGGACTCAGGAAAGGACGAAAAAGAAGAAGACGAAAAGAAAAAGAAGAAGGATGTTAGGGTTTTTAGATTTCATAGGAGAGAACACGTACATACGTTATACTGAGGGGAGTGGGACACGCGGTGTTGGGAATTGAACTGCGGGTTACGGGTGAACCTACGGATTTCACGGGCTGGCCTGGGTTAACCCGTTCTCACACAAGACAATATTTTTTGCAACCCTAAACCGGCTTGTTTAGACCACCAGCCAAGCCGGCGGGTTTTTACGGCCGGTCCGGTCCAACTTAAGGGTTTTGAGCTTTATTGACAGCTCTACTTTAGATTTAAAAATAATTTTAAAGATCCCGTCGATACTTTGATCTAGTCTTAGTGAATCTTGTATCAGAAGAGAAGATTATCAAGAATAAACAAACAAGGTGCAAATCAAAGTTTCAACAACCGTTAGTCAATCAAATCAAATAGAAAACTAATAACACTGCAATTATCTAGTTTCCCACCAATGGTACTCGTAGAGATTCTTGATCCCACAAAAGTCTTCAAACGAGCGGTCGTAAGAGATTTCACCTAATTAGGATACTTTCCTCTCCGAATAGACGGCTCCACCAGAAACAACAAGAAATGAAGTTTGCATGACTCTTAGGATAGTTTTCTAGAAATGCAAACTTAGGTATTTATGGACCAAGGATGTTTGGACACCAAGGAATTAACCAAAAATATTCTCAAGATATGCAATAAATGCCCAAATACGGTTTTCCTAATTCTAATAAATGCTTGTCCAATATTTCCGAAATCTCTCAATAGAAAATCCTCAATTAGTAAATGCACATTGCTAATTTTTATTTTATAGAGCTATGCATTAATTGCTGATAATTAAAGCATATAAAATCAAAAACCTTAATTAAAAGATGGTTAATTTATTTCGGCACGTGATTACCTTGAGTACCAAGGAATATCTCTGAATAATAAATGATCAGAGTTATTGCTCGTGTTCAAAGTATGTTGACATCTTTTCACTACAAATCCTTATTTCATATTTACATGGATTGCTTCTTGGAATCGGTTCTACCACACTTCCAAACAAGTTTAGAATTGGTTCTACCAGTATTCCAAGACTACTATGTGATCGGTCGTACCAAGTCACATACATGGGTTCGGATCGGTTATACCATCACTAGGATCGGTTCTACCTAAACACGGTATCTGCTTGTGATCGGTCACACCAGTCACTAGGATCGGTTACACCACTTACAAGGATCGGTCACAAAACTCTTATGATCGGTCACACCAATTACCAGGATCGGTCACACCAATTACAAGGATCGATCATACCATCTCATGGTGATTACTTAGGATCGGTTACACCAATTACCAGGACCAGTCATACCAAATCATAAGTCTAGGTATTGTGATCGGCTATACCAAGATACATAACCTGAGTTAAGATCGGTTCTACCAACTCACACATATTGGTCATCCAAATATATGCAATGAATAGCCGGACCAATAAACCTATTGATTTCCCTTTTGATTCACGAAACAAGTTCATGAATGTATTTCCTTTAAACAAATGTAAAACATTGTTTCCTAGGATGAAATCTTCACCATAACCCTAAAACTATATACATAATCATAAAACTATATACAAGATTATGTCGATATCATATCTACGAAGTTCAAAAGATAAGTGTTATACTTCGTAGTATAATTCCTTAATACTATGATCATGTCACATCATTAGAGCATTATATAGAATATATATAGTATATACAGCTTCACAATTATGTTTTCAATATGCACTACTTGAAAGATATATTAGGAATGAAACAAGTTCAAATCAGTATTACTAACATCAAGTGGAAGGATGATGTCGTCGTTGTAGTTCGTTACTCTTCTCATTCTTCAGGTCTTCGGAGTAATACTTGTATGTCTCAACATTCCTAAACTTTCTAGTCTAACCTAAACCAAGATGACTCTAGTATTTAATCAAGCGACTCTAGATGAGTTTTGATACTAAAATATGACAAACAATCTTGACATACCAACGTTTGACGAGTTCAACCGAGCTATGCTCTAACACCATGATATCCCCCGTCATTTTGTTATGACTTTTGGTTTTTTAGATTATACAACTTTCATTTATATATATGGTTCATTCATTATTTTTGAATTTCAGATACCATTAGGATCTATTGAATACCTTACGAAACAAGTATTAAAGTCTCCTTGTTACTATTGCACTTTCATGTTGCTTGTAAGTTGGGGTAGAGTCGGTCATCGAAGTTTACGTATGGGTCTCATAGTAATTTCGTGGGTTTGTGATAGTCACTTTTTCTACCCTTGGCGAGAAGATACCAGTGTTGTCATCTAAAGTACTTATGTCGGGATTCCTTGCTGCAGGTGATCTTTTTATACTGCTAGATTTTTCTGGTGTTGCAATTCATTACACACTCAATTTTTGGTGGTGCATGTCTCCTATTGTTGTTCTTGTTTAATTTCTTGGAACAATATTAATGGAACCTATAACATGTCGGGTACATACCATTTATTTGTTTAGGAGAAAGTATGAGTTCATATGGCTGATTCTCTTAGTGATTTCGGTAATGGCGTATGCAACAAAAGCTTGTCCAACTTTCTGGAGACCAAGCATACAAGTGCACTAACATTTCAAGTGCTACTTGTTCATTGGATTCTCTTCTATATTTTTTCAGGTATATTCTCTTGATGCAATTATTGATTCAGTAAATTTCATATGCTTGAATAGTGTTATATTGAACTGTAAAAACATTGAAAGTTGCTCAATTTTGTTTGCTCTATTCCATTCTCGAAATCTAAATTTTGGGGGAAACTAGAGAAAGTTGATTTCACTTCTGGATACGAATCAAAGGCAACTTGAACTAGTTGGCCCCATTTTTTTGAGAAGCATGTGCAATTATCTTTATACATACCTCTTAGAGTAGTTGAGACGAATCATTTGTGCAATGGTAGCATGACCGACTTCGTGTTATAGGATGTGTGTTCGACTCACGCCAGGTTCACTCATTTGTGTATGTTCTTTTCTTCTTTTTGGAGACAAATTTGTGCTAGATGCCTTCAGATTTGGAGACAACTTGTGCTAGTTGCCTTCCGATTTGGAGACAACTTGTGCTAGTTGCCTCCAGATTTTGAGACAACTTTGGCTAGTTGCTTCCAAATTTGGAGACAACTTGGGCTAGTTGGATTGATTTTTTAGAAACTTGTTTATGTTTGGTTTTTTGTTGGAGACAACTTAGGCTAGTTGCCTTCAGATCTTGAGACAGCTTGGATTAGTTGGTTCCATTTTTATATTTTAACGACTTGTTTTACACTTTTTTTAGAAGACAACTTTGGATGGTTGCCTCAACTTTTGGAGATAACTTGGTCTATTTGCCTCCAGATTTGAAGACAACTTGACATGGGTTGGTTCATTTTGTTATAACAACTTGTTCCTCTTGTTCATGTACACTTTTTGTTGGAGACAACTTGTGCTAGTTTCCTTCACTTTTGAAGAGAATTTGAACTAGTTGCATTAGATTTGGAGACAACTTGAGCTAGTTGCCTTAAATTTGGAGACAACTTGAGCTAGTTGGTTTCATCTAATGTGGATGGAACTTCAACACCTTCTGCAAGTTGACTCCACCTCGTGGCGTGGACGACGGTGGTGATGCTTGATATTGGTGGTGGTGGTTGTTGGCAGTAGTGGTGGTGGTTGTAGGTGGTGGTGCTTGTTGTTGGTGATGGCGGTTGTCTGCGTTGGTGGTGAATGGTGATGGTGGGAGGGCAGTAGGGGTTGTCGAAGGTGGTAGTTGGCGTGCAGTGGTGGTGGTGGGTGATGGAGGTGGTTATCGATGATGGCGGTGGGTAGTAGCCGCGGTTTGGTGACGTTGGTGGTTGATGGGTTATGTGAGATTTTGTATGTAAAAGAGAAACAATGTGTAGAAAAGATAATTATGGTAATGTTGTATTGAGAGGATAAGGCTTCTAAAAAGTTAAGGGTATATTTTAAGTTTGAAAGGGCACTTTTTAATGGGCCTCGTACTGGGGTATATAGATAATATTCCCTTGTTTTTTTTGTATGAATCCTGTTTTGAGGCATACAAGGTAATGATAAAATCGAGTCACTCGTGGTAAAATCAATTACCCCTTATCCATCATATTTTTACCACAACAATAATTCCCTTACTTCATTAGTGTTGATGATAATAATTAGTATCTAATATTAATGATTAGTAGTTAATATTAATGATTAGTGGTTAATGTCAATGACTATATAGTCTTAGTTTCAAAGACATACTTTTTTTAGAGATAGTTAGGTTAGGGTTTATTAAAGAAGAAACATAAGAAATTAGGCTATTGATATTTGTTGAACTAATAGATAATTATTGTTTGTTAATACAGATGTAGTCGTCTTAACGAGATTTAATTTCCTTTTTATAAGTTGAATTTGTCAAAAAATTGAACTTTTTACAACCTAGATCTACTGACCAGATGAATGGTTCGGCTAATAAACCTATATTTTTTGAAAATATACCTAGGTTCGGCTAACAAGTTATCAGCCGAATCTAGGTATATATTCAAAAAATATAGGTTCGTCTGACGAGTTATCAGCCGAACTTCACTCTGTAATTGACGAATTTAGGTTTAGCTGATTCGAATAAAAAATTGAACAACGAAACTTCACTCTTTTAGGTTCGGCTGACAAGTTATCAGCCGAACTTCACTCTGTAACTGACGAATTTAGGTTCGGTCGATTCGAATAAAAAATTGAACAACCTAACTAAGTGTGTTTTTTAACAAAGTGAAGTTCGGCTATCATTTTCATGTTTAATTATCAGTCGAATTGTTCTTCTGTAACATTTAAAAAAAAAGATTTGGGTTCCAATATGCATATCTGAAGCTAAATCTCCTTGTGCAACGCTTCACATGACTCATTCATATTTATGGATTTAATCAATTATCAAATATTTATGAATCAACAATTAATCAGCCACGAAAATAAAAATCTAAACAGTTTGATTAAGGATTAAATTGGTTAGGAATGAAAATAATTTTTCATTTTGAAAATAGTTCTGGATTTTGGTTAGTATAGGTTTACATTTTAAATTTGGGTAAAGGGTATTTAAGTAATTTGAAATCTTCTGTATCTCATGCTTCAGGGAAAAAAATAAAATAAATCAAAACACCGTTTAGCCCTAAGGCTTAGTCCTATGGTTACTAATCTAGCAGCTAGATTAGCAGTCCACGTCAGTTAGGACTACCTCTCCTATGGGAGTGCTAATCTAGCAGCTAGATTAACAGTCCACGTCATCTCATTGTTGTTTGGTTCATCGCTTTAAATCTCAGTCGTTAGTTCAAAAAATAAATCGCCCAGCGCTGAACCATTCAGCGAAAAGGTAGTTTTTTAGCGTTGAACCATTCAACGCTTTAATCTCGCTGCTAGTTCAAATGCAAGCACATACTAGGAGAGAGAACTAGTGTTAACAAAGAAACCATTTTTTTTTGAGCTACAACACTTTTCTGCTAATCTAGCAGCTATCTAGCCCATAAGACTTATAGTTTAGATTTTTATTATAGGGAAAGCTGATTTGTTTAGGGGGAAAACATTTTATGGGGAAAGTTAATATTTTTGACAGGTACATAGGGGGAAATATCTGCCGAAATTGACTTCTAAAAATTATTTTGTATTGCCAAATTACCCTCTCACTGAACGTACACCCAACTCGCTGTAACAACCAACAAAAATTTTCACCCGAAGAGGAAGTAAAATACTCTTGGACCTTCTTCCCATGTTTTTTTTTTGTACTTAAATAGTAGTTTATTTAATCAACGAGTTCATCTTACTGTTCTCCCTCTTTCTATCTGTTCTATAGGCCTTTTACAATTTTTTTATTAAAACTCTATCTATATGTTCTGTAGCTCATCTTCATAAATTAAAAGAGCTCTTTCTGATTTTATCTAATATAATCCATCTTGGAATCGTATTTTCAAGTTTGAGTTTAAAGAAAAGATTAGTTTTTGGATCATTGATATGTATGTGAACTTTTGTATGTATGCACGATGCGCGTTTGATAAAATGCTTCATATAGTGGCATATGTGATTTTTTGCACAACACGACAGATTACAAACGTCAACCACAAAATTAGGCATTACCATAATACAATTTAAGATAGATTTATTCAGCCCTGATTTACCAGTATCATTACCACCCTAGTTTTTATGAATCCATTAGGATCCATTAAAGCGATGTTCGTCGGCTGTTGCATATCATGGGGATGTGAAAGCTTGGGACCAGATAAGGCGAAAGCAAATGCCTAATAACGATCGATCCCAAACATTATAATCACTTCATATAAAATTGCAATGAATGATGTCATATTTTTGAAGAAATATCATTGGAAATATGTCGTTATATACGAGGTTTAGTGGTCAACTACTTTAATCCACTCTTGATTTTCTTTACACACAAATGCTATTGTCTCACGGACATGTTTTTGTGCTAATAAGATCTTACGATCATGTTTCTTCGTGAAGCGCACCAGCTAAAAAACCCCCAGAATGATAGGCTTAATCATGAAAATGGTTCAGGTTAATTATAGTTGTAAAGTAGTTTAGTGTAAGATTAGGTTAAGTTGAGGATAAAATTGTATACTTGGATATTTTGTCAAGGGGAAAGACAATTTTTGACTCCTCCCCTTAACTGATCCATAGTCAACGGATATATACAATAGTCAAACAATCTTAGATTTCTCCTCAACAAATCAGCTTTCCCTGTAACAAAAATGATAGTTTAACCCAACAGCAAACCTGCATTCTTTTCACTTATATGCCACGTATTAGTTGTTTAAGAATTTCCGTGGACAAATACATATTACTCACCAGGAAAAATATTACTCACCAGAAAACAGCGTTAGTGTTAGTTTTGGCGGCCCGATTATTGGCGATGCCATTAAACTGCGCCAGTTCCTGCTTAACGTATGCCTACTTCTCTCAATTTGTTTCTTCCTTTTCAGGGTTTCGGTGTGATTATCCAGGTCTTTTTTGCTTCTATTTTTACTTGTCTTTTTTTTTTGTTTTGTGTTGCTTTTATTGTAACTCTCTCCAGCTTTTTCCGACTGTTGATGTTCTTCATAAATTAGTCGAATCGCAGGATTTGCAGCAACTTCGAGAAACTTGAGTCTTAAAGTGAAAGCTAGGGTGAAAACAGATCGTCTCATTTCATCACCATTGTCGACATCACCAAACATGTCCTCTAATAATAAACACAAGAAGCTGAAGCAATCAACTGCAGATGTTGTTATGGTATTTCAAAATCCAACTTCTTAAACTTTATCACATTTATTCTCTTATTTATCTTTTTTATTTTTTCTCATAATGTAGAAAAGCGATGAAGTAAAAGATGAGGTTTTGGAAATGAAAAATGTTAAGGAGAGCGGTTCAATTGAACTTGAAGGATTGACGTTTCATCAACTGAGAACCATGTCAAGGTAAAATAGGAATCTTAATCTTGTTTTATGTTAATGTTTCTATTGTTTATTAAAAAAAAGTTAATTTGTCTAATTAGAATTTTTATTAGGTTATCTTAGAATGCTGTATGTTAATCATGGAAACTTAAGATGGGGTTAAATACTAAGTGAATTTTTTGGTAGGAGTGAACTTATGGATATCTAAGATGGTTAATTTTTTTAATGTTCTGCCTATCCACCGTGGGAATATTCTCAACCTGATAACCTCTTTGTAAGATACTGTCTGCTCAGGTTTTATTGGGATGCGCTTTTTGATGTCTTGCAAATTTTTCAGGAATCATGGTATCCCTGCTAAAGGTTCTAAGGATGACCTTCTGCTGGCCTTGAAGGGATTCGTGGATAATGAGAAAGATGGTATGCATTTCTCATTTCTTACGTAAATTATTTATTTCTTTTATTTGCCTCACTATATGTTTTTGGTTACTTGCTTAGTCAATTTTGTTGATACGTTAGAACATGTCAATTCCGAGAAGAAACTAAGGGACCCTGAAAATGTTGCATCAGGAAGCCAAAACACTATCCCAGATGAGTCCTTCGGGAACCAACAGAAGAAGAGAAGAAGAAAACCAACCATAGTGAATGGCGCTACTATTGCTGTTACAGCAGACACTGTCATAGCAGAGAAAAAGTTATCTGTCGCAACAAAAGAGGTTCCAGGTAATCGGTATTTTACTAATTCTACGTGTCTCCAATAATTCTAGTAGAGTTTGTTCATCCTTTTGACTTAATCATGTATCAGTTTAATTGATATTGCTGGTAGCATTCCAAGCAATGTAGAAATATAAAAGTCCCCATTCTATTTCTATGATCCTACATTTCAAATTGATTCATAGATTGCTGCTTCTTGACATTATCTAGTCTCGACGGAAACATCAAATTTTGCTCTGAATCTTGTTCTGTCTAGGTAGTAGGTTGGTTTTTGTTGAATTATTACGTCTTCACATATCTATCGTTAGGGTACTGACCCTTTTTTTCACCAAAAAAAAAAAAAAAAAAAAAAAACGAATTGCAACTCCTGCATATCAACAAACTCATACTCTGTAGATAGCACACTTTCACACTCTGTTGGGCATAGCGTTTATTGTGATGCATCAAAGAAGACAAGTCAATTGAAATTTCTCGTGAATGTGGTGTAGCACAGATGAGAATTGCAAGTGAATGCACTTAGAATGGGTTACGAGATTATAGTTTTTTGTTCATGGTAACAGGTACGAAGTTTGTCATTTTAGTGATGACCCACATAACATCCTTTTGTTTATTTTCTTGTCTGAACTCTGGAGGGATTTTCTTTATATATGAATATAGATATGGGCCTCTAAGATAATGCTCAACTACTTTTGTTTGTAATAATTCAATTTTAGTAACGGTGTGATACATGGTTAGTGCTAGATACAAAGCCATCCCGAGCTCAGAAAAAGGGAAGTACCAAAACTGTGAAACAAGATGAAGGATCCATTTCTGTGTCTGGAAATCAGAGTGAGCCTTGGACAATGCTTGCGCACAAAAAACCAGAACCAGGATGGATACCATATAATCCAAGAACGATGAGGCCTCCACCGCTTGCAGATGGTATAAAATCTGTGAAATTGATCTCTTGGAATGTTAATGGCTTAAGAGCTTTGTTAAAATTGGAGGGCTTCTCCGCGCTGCAACTCGCGAAACGGGAGAACTTTGATGTGTTGTGCTTGCAAGAAACCAAACTTCAGGCAAGTATATCACTGCACTAACTAATATAACTTTTTATAACACCAAAATTCACCATCTCGATGTCATTTAATTACTATTAAACATCGGTTTCTTCGTAATGCTAAGTTTATCCTTCCGGTTGTCAGTCTTATTTCTTTATCAGTTACTATATGAACTTATATTTTGTTGATAGCTTCATCTTAGCGCACCCTTTCTTTGTTATTTTAACGTTCATTCAGGTGTTTCCTGAGCAACAGATTTAATTCATTTCTTTTTTACTTCTTCATGACACCATTTAGCCATGTGACAGCAATATTTCCAAGTTCAGAGTTCGTATTGCTTCATTGTGCTAGATTTATTGTGTTGACGAACTTCGGTACTAAAAACAATTCCCCGGGAGGAAATTGTAAACAATAGCAGCCTTGCATGTGAATGTTTTACTGGCTGATAGTTCCAATCCAGCATCAGTTGCTGCTCTACTAATTAGGATTTATTTGGCAACAGGAGAAGGATGTCGAGGATATCAAGAGGTGCCTTATAGAGGGCTACGATAATAGCTTCTGGACTTGCAGTGTTTCAAAGCTTGGTTACTCTGGTACAGCTATCATTTCCAGGGTACGTCTAGATTTTGCTACTTTAATATGAGAATAGAAAATGTTTGAATTTACTGAAAGACTTGTGATCTTCACCTTATGATTTCGTTTAGCACTTGGCAGTGTTTGCGTATAATTTAATTATGAACTAGAATCTACAGTCCGCAAGGTCCTATTAGACCAAATATAGGCTTACTTGTAGGTTCTGATCAACAAAACTGGAATACATAAACATTATGCAGCAGAAATATTCTGGTAAGACCATGATCCCCAAAACTTGGCCAACAACAGCTTGGCCAACCCTAGATTTCCTTGTAACATATGGAGATGTTACTTGGAGTTTTTTTTGACTTCTGACTGAATTATCAGTCAAATGTAGCTTTGCGTAATATTTGATCACTTAGGTAGTATTCATTTACTTCAAAATATATCTGACATTTGCTTCCTAATTATCTCAGTTGTAAGACATGACCTTGTCGGGGTTGTTCAACCTTGTATTGATTTTGTGTCCTTCGATTCTGTAAGTTTCAACTGTCTGTCATCTCTGGTAAAGAGTTACATGTCTTCTACAGATAAAGCCAGTGTCAGTCAGATATGGACTAGGCATACAGGATCATGACAGTGAAGGACGCCTTGTGAAAGTGGAATTTGATACATTTTACTTACTAAACGGATATGTTCCAAATTCTGGGGATGGTTTGAAAAGACTGGTACTAGTTTCTGTTCCTCTTCCTTCGTTTATTTACTATCTTGTTATTTGAGTAATTTTCTATGACAACAAACTCCTGAACTGATGTCACTGATCGAGTACTACTGGTGCAGTCGTACAGGGTTACACAGTGGGATTCATCTCTTGCTAACTACATGAAGGTATGCCCTTTCTTCAATCCAGCCTTACTTGTTTGGCTCTTCTACCCTGTATGTATCCAAGGATGTCAAGCGGGGAAGCTCAGCTGATCTAAAAGGCTTTATTACCTTATTACCTTTAGTCACTCCATTAATTCTGAAGCCCAAGTGTCTTTAATATAGCTTGGCTAGTCTTAGCAATGCGTCTCTTCAAGCACACATGCAATACAGTTTCTCTAACATAATCTTTTTTTCCCTGTCATAATTGCTAATTTTGCCGGTATGTCATTCAAGTGGTACACAAATCCCTGCCAATAATAACTATATTAACTATTAGTTCTCATCATAGGAATTGGAAAAGTCAAAGCCTGTAATTCTGACTGGGGATCTGAACTGTGCACATCAGGAGATAGACATTTATAACCCTGCTGTAAGTTACTGAGCTATATTATCTTTACAAGTTCTGCAGGTTATTTTCTCATATTTGAAATTGAGAGCTTTTAATCTCCAGAATCAGAATTTGTTATTATCTTAGATGTCGTGATTGCTTCCCATCTAAATTAGATTTATTGTTGTAGTTTCTAACTCTCACGCCACTGTATAGGGAAATCGAAGAAGTGCCGGGTTTACAATCGAGGAGAGGCAATCATTTGAGACAAACTTCTTGTCGAAAGGTTATGTTGATACGTTCAGGCGACAACATCCTGGCGTTGTTGGCTATACGTACTGGGGTTATAGGCATAATGGGCGGGTGACAAATAAAGGTAGTTTGAGATCTCAATCCTTGCTGGTCTACTTAACTAAATGATCAATACAAATCTTGTGAGGAACTTTTTTATTGCGAAAACAAGCGAATACCTGTTTGTCCATGAGTTTTCCTTCCTTGCAAGATATTTCAGTATGCAAAAATTGACTCCTTTGAAATAAATCTGGATTTCTACTAAATATTGTTTAAGGGAGGCAAGTATATTGATATCGTCTATATCTGACACATCATAATGGTTAATTGATTAGGCTGACAGTTCTGTTTCTACTCAGTGTTTCTATGTTTGAGAACATTTAGATTTGTTGGTCTTGGGGTAGAATGGTTATAAGTTTCCAATAAAACATGTATTGATTGACATGTGCAAGAATGAGGTCATCATGTCAGTTTGGTAAGCAGTGGTTCTTCAAGGTAGTGTCACATGGGTAAAATAAAGAACACACGTAAAAGAATTAAAGAGGTCAAACTTGTGTCTAATTGTTAGTACAATAGTATCACTTTGACGATTTTCACAAGTGGTTTCCGATATTTATCCTTAATGGTTGCTCGTTTGTTTGTTACTATTATGTTTTACAGGATGGCGTCTTGACTATTTTCTGGCTTCAGAATCTCTAGCAGACAAAGTACATGACTCTTACATTCTTCCAGATGTTCTTGGTAGCGACCACTGCCCAATTGGTCTCATTCTCAAGCTTTAGGATGTGTTTGTTGGTTTCAGGTATTTTACGAACTATGTGATTATATTTTAGCATCTAATATCTGCCTATACCATTATAAATGGAGAAGACCCTCTAATAATATTGGTCGGACTTTGGGTGAACAAGTTCCACATAATATGCCCATTCTATCATATCTTTATCCTCTCCCTATGTAAAGTAAAAGAGTGCTATAATTGTAACCATACACTTCGAATAGCAAAATAGTCATCTCAGAAAGCATGTGAACTGCACTTGTCTACCGACTCTACCGTAGTTCATGTTTATTTGTGAATGGCCTTGTCACTTATTTTCAGTCAATGAACTTAATTACTAAACATTTAAGGTTTTGTTTCACCTAAAGACCAATATTTTATATTTGTGATTCACGGAGTCCAGCCTTTTCTATTTTGCTCACTCAGCCTCCTCTGTTATATTTGTGATGCATATGTTACTTATTATGGTTAGGTCGACATTTATTTAATTCTACTAAATGTTCAAAAACATTATCGCTACTATTGTCAAGTGATATTACTATCTGAAAAGTATTGCCACAGTTTATAAGGCACACAGTTTATACGAATACTCGCCAAGTGGGACTGAGGCCGTTTTGGAAAACCAAAAAGTAAATGTTTGGTACCTCTGATTTTCACCAACGAAGCACTGGTAATTCATAAGTCACATAACTTTATTGTCTGCTCTTTCCTGAACTTTGCATGTTGTTGCAGGAAAACGTTGATCATGAGTCCAAATTTTGAACGCAGCTGTTTCATTGAACTTTTTGTTAGTCAGTGGCTGTGATCTCTATGAGTCCAAATTTTGAAATTTCGCGTGCCTGCCTCCTAATCGCGAAGATTTATATGAAATTCTCCTTCGCTGCTCAGTTGGACCTGGGGACCTGCTCTATTTTGCTATAGTGAGACTTGGGGGAACTCGCTCGCTGTGCTGATCTTTCACCACTGTATTTTTCTCGACGTGGATGTCAAAGACGGCTTACTCCAGCAATCCCATTTTAGGTAAATCGTTTCTTGCGGACGAGGTGCTAAGTTTTTAATGTGTCTTAGGCTTAGAGTAGGACTTTTAGGCAAGTCTTGTTGGAATCAGTCAGGGGATTTAGATGTTTGGGTGGTCCGGTGAAATGGTTTCTAATTTACGGTTGTAATCAATTCCCAATCAGAATTTGTACTAGTATTTTGGATTAACTGTGTCCAGATATGCTTTCTCCGCCTAAGCCCGTTCATGTTTATTGTATTCCTGGTGTGCTGTGAGTTTGGCATTGAAGTGTTTTGTTTTTTCCCTTGCTAGTAAATCCTTCTTGTAGCTGGATGTACTGCATATTGGAGGTTAGAACTTCAGGTATGTGATAGTGGACTTGCAGATCGAGGGAGGAACACAGAAAATTTCGTTATTTAGCCGCGACATCTTATAAACACCCTAATCAAAGCATCCACTCGTGAGGCATACTATCTTGGGGGCACCGTAAAAGAAAATGACTGCATAATGGTTGCCTTCCCTTGGAAAGATGCTTGGAGATGGAAATGTTTTAGTGCTTGTTATAAGGGGTGCCCAAATCAGGTTGGTTTGTTTTTTTATGAGGTCCAAACTCCAAAATTATTGCCGACCCAAACCAGAAAAATAAGAAATTTCCCCCAAGTAAAACAAGTTCCCATTTTAGGGTAGATATGGTTTTTCATTTTTGGGTTTTTAGTTTGTAAGCTCTGAGAAGAGCATATCATCATCATCATCATATCATCAATGGCGAGTCTCATGACAACCTTGAATATTTCATTTCACAATTCATCATCAACTACTCTTTTTCACAATAACTTCAGAACTTCATTCACACCAAAATCCCTTTGTTTTCAGCCATTACTTTCTTCTTCTTCAAATTTATCTACTCAAATTACAAAACATAATCTTCTTCATCATCATCATAAACAAAAAAAACGAGGGTTTGCAATAATTACCCGTGCAGCTCCAACCACTGCCAACCTTATTTTTGCTTTTGTATTTCCACTCACTCTTCTCCTTGTCACCATTTTCACTTCCATTAAAATTGCAGACAAGCTTGACCAGGATTTCGTTGAAGAGGTATGTAGCAATTTCCGTTCTTTTTCTTGCAACTCCAGTAATGCTTTACAGAATTGTTGTAGGTCTATTGGTAATGAACCCAATTGGGGGAGTAGGTATCATTTTATCACTTCTTATCAGGGTTGTATGTGAAAATCCCATCCTACACAAAAAATTCCATGCTTCTCTTGTATGGGTTTGTTCAGAACTAGATAGAGTAGATAATCATGGAGTAGTATGGGTCAATGAAATCATGTTCCACTTAATTATTTGGTACTAATGCGAAGTAGCAAATTTTGTATGAATTATGTTTTCTTTGTTGTGGTTGAAATTGAAGTTGAAGAATTGGGTTGAGTTGCTGTCCTGATTTAAGAAACACAAGTATAAGCATACAGTATGAAAAAACAACAAACATCATGTGATTTGTCCGTAGATGCAAGTTTAAAGTTACTAGAGCATGTTTATACACTTCAAGATAAATTTCTCGTCTTTGATTTTGGGAGCACATTGTGATAAAAGGAAGGTTTAATCTTCATCTACATGGCAGTATCTTCCTCTTAAGCAAAAATTAGTTGTTAGGTCATCTTTATGTGGAAATCAAATCTTAGCATAGATATACTGGGACATGATCTTGTATGATATAGGAAAGGCTCGGCAAAGTTTTTCATGAGGTGGTGCATATTGTGTTCACATGATTTCTCTTGCATAATAACCTAAGATATTTCTATTTACTACTATATATTATATGAACAACTTTATAGGATTACGAATCACCTTGCAAATGTCAGCCAGTACTTTCTCCGTTTGGATTGTCTAAGATTGATAACTTTTACCATTCTAATTAAAATTAGTAAGTACGGGAACAGTTCGATACATGCTCCAAACTTGAAGAAATTCTGTTTTCTTTGATAGGTAATATGAATGTTGGACCTGAGAGATCTGGAGTTCATATAAACACGTTTAGCTTTAGGAACACACATGAAAACGAGACCTCTAAATTGAAATGCGGATACATGCAACTCACACCAAATTGTTTTGTGTTCCTCTCAAGTAACATTTTGGAGCTTTTGTATCATGTTGGTGTGGTATTATCACATATTTTCTTTCTCTTTTAAATATTGGGTAGCTATTTGTCAACAAACTTGGATTTGGATTTTGTAGTTATCCATTTACATAATTACTAAATCACTTTATGATGTTCAGCTTGCCATTAATCAAGCAATTATGGAAGGGAAGGATGAAAAGGAAGATAGTCTTGCATCACTGGAGGAAGAAGAACCTGCCACAGTTACAAGAACTCGTAACCGTCCCAAACGCGAAGCTTAGAACATTCAAATCCAACTGCACTCATTTCTCTTACAATTTTGTTTTGTGGGAAGATTGGATAATCTACCTGCATTCGCCTTATAACCAATCTGTCTTTAGAAAAGCATAACCTGCTATGGAATTCACATATGTAGCAGTATCAAAGAATGAAGGGATTGTAGACTGTGCACACATCAATAGTCTAATGGTACTATTCTCATTTATTCGGTAGCTGAGTGTTTGAATATTTTTCCAACTTCTATGATATAGCAAGCCCTGTTGAGAAATCGTTAAACTGTATATGGATTCTGGAGGCGGCTAGTATTCATGATTTCGGTGCATCTAACCAAGATAGTTTACTTATTTATTTCGAACATTTAATTCCTTGAATAGTTCTATTATTCAGTAGAAGTAACATTCGGGAAAAAGATAGTGTTCCTTTGCGCATAAACTTCGTCAAACACTGGCTCTACCAGGGTACCAGACAACCAATGCCTACTCTTTCATTTGGTAAAAGCCGGTTAAACATACGGAAAGATGGCTGCCATAAAGGGATCTTACTGTTCAAGGGACCAAATCAGTGGATGTTCTCACTTTAAGACCAGAATATTCCAATCGGATATTCGCAAGAGTATAGGCATCATGAAACAAAACACTTTTTTTCTTTTTGAAAGTTAATGTATTGAAGCAAAAAAATTTACAGGAGGCTATTAAGTCTGTTGGCTGCCTTTATCTCAGTTGTAGAAACTGTGATATGATGAGAAACTTCCAACAAACTGTTATTCTCAGATTGTGAATACAAATCATTTGAATTTAAATTTAGAAACCTGGATTCATAAGATAAATGTACTATTCTAAGTACGATCAAGAACAATTATAACGGGATTTGAATGAAATTAAATCGGAAATAAGGTAACTCTGCCGTAGCAGCCAAGAACACTTCAACAATTCATTATCTACCCCAAAAGAGAGTTTTTCTTACAACTTTAATGCAACTCAAGAAAGGACAACCCTAAACTAATCAATGAACTCGAGATAGCCACGCGTCACTCACTGGTAAGATCGTTACTAACCAATGATTAAACGGACGACATATTTATTCTAGGCACACAGGTTTGTGCTAAGGGCACCCTCGTAAGGCTAACGGCTAACACAAGGAAAAGTCACATGACACTAAAGCGTACGTAGTGAATGAAAGCTGGCATATGTCTCCAATGTTGCTTGCGGTGCACCTGATTTCTTGCTTGTTTTTCCAATCCATCAGCTACCTTGTTACTACTTCTATTTATGGTTGAAAGAAACCCCCCACATGACAATGCCCTCCCCATCAGCAGATCCTTGTCCTCAAGGATTGAATTTAGGGAAATGGTGTGCTATGTGAGCAGTGTCTTCCCAAGTGGCATCTTCAATGGAAGCAGTAGTCCATCTAATAAGCAATTGAGGGACAAAGAGACCATTGCGCAAGATAGTTCTGGAGTCTAAGGCAGCAACAGGGACAACCAAGAAAGTACCATCAGTATCAAGCACCGACAGGGAGGGGGTGGACTGTGTGAGTCTTTAATGTGCTTCTTCAGTTGAGAAACATGGAAGACTGGGTGAATCCTGGCCTCAATTGGCAATTGGAGTTTGTAAGCAGCTGCACCAATCTTCTGGACAATAAGGAATGGGCCATAATACTTGGATGCTAGTTTGAGATTCCTTCTGAGAGCTACAGAAGCTTGCCTGTAAGGTTGCAACTTCAGATATACTTTGTCACCTACTTCAAAGACTCTATCAGTTCTTGTCTTATCAACATAAAATTTCATCCTTTCCTGAGATTTATGAAGAGTATCCTTTAATAAGTCAATGACAACATCCCTCAGTTTTAAATAGTTTTCAACAGCAGCAACAGATGTTGTGGCAGAGGAAGGAAAAGTTAGGTGTGGAGGGAGATAACCATATAGTGCTTGGAAGGGGCTCATTTTCAAGCTAGTATGGTAGTTGGTATTGTACCACCACTCACCTAAGGGAAGCCACATGTACCATTTCTTTGGCTGATGACTACACATACATTCAAGTAGCTTTCAAGACAAGAATTCACCCTTTCAGTTTGGCCATCAGTCTGTGGATGGTAGGTTGCACTTAAATTCAGTTGAGTTACCAAAGCCTTGAACAAGTCCTGCCAAAAGTGACTTGTGAAAGTTTTGTCCCTGTCAGAAACAATGGATGCAGGCAATCCATGAAGCTTGAATACATGTGAAAGAAACTTCCTTGCAACAGATGCAACAATGTAAAGATGGTGCAGGCCAATGAAGTGGTTGTACTTAGTAAGTCTGTCCACCACAACTAAAATGACAGACTTCCTTTCACTCATTGGCAACCCTTCAATAAAGTCCATTGAGATGTGTTGCCATGCATGATCTGGAATAGGCAATGGCTGAAGCAAACCGACAGAAAAGTGTGCTCCCCCTTGTTCCTTTGACAGACATCACAAGTGGAGACATAGAGGAAAATGTCCTTCTCCATTGGAGGCCATAAGAAGTAAGATTTGACTCTCATATAAGTAGTCTGCATGCCAGAATGGCCACCCACAGCTATGGATTCCAAAATTTTGGTCCTTGTAGTAGCTGAACTGCCAATGTATAATCTCCCTTTGTATCTCAAAATGCCATGCAAGTAAGTGTATTTAGAAGTACAGATGGGGGCGATAGCAAGCTGAGCAATTAAACTTTGAACTGTGGAGTAATCAGCATAATTGTCAAGAATATCTTGAGTCCAAGTTGGTCTGGAAGTTGAAGTAGAATGGCATGCAGTGGTGGAATGAGATCTCCTAGAAAGAGCATCAGCTACTCTATTCTCAAAGCACTTTTTGTATCTTATCTCATAATCATAACCCAAGAGCTTCATAAGCCATTTCTACTGTAATATAGTGGAAATTTTTTGTTCTAAGAAATAGTGAATGCTTTGATGGTCTGTCTTGATAATAAAATGTGTACCTTGTAAATAATGTTTCCACCTAGTAACTGCTTGGACAATGGATAGCAACTCCTTCTCATAAGTAGACAGGGCAACAGCTCTGGGTCCTAGAGGCTTGCTGTAAAAAGCAATGGCTCTGTGGTCTTGCATAAGGACAACACCAATACCTAAGTCACAAGCATCTGTTTCCAAGATAAACTGCTTTGAAGTCAGGTAAAGCAAGCACGGGAGCAGTTTTCATTGCCTTCTTGAGCTAAAGAAAAGCAATAGCAGCAGCAGGAGACCAGTAAAAGGAATCTTTTTTAAGTAAGTCAGTCAAGGGTCTACTAATGAGACCATAATCCTTAAATTTTTTTCTATAATATCCTATGAGACCCAAAAAACCTCTTAGAGCTTTGATATTAGTAGTTGTAGGCCAACCATTACAGATATCTTTGCAGGATCATCCATAACTCCATTAGCAGTAACAATATGCCCCAAATACTCCAGTTCAGATTGCCCAAAACAACACTTGGAGAAGTTTGCAAACAACTGATTTTCTCTGAGAATTTGTAAAGTGATTTGTAAGTGAAGAATATGGTCCTCCAATGAAGGACTGTAGATAAAAATAGAATCCTATTATTGGGGCTTTGAAGTCAACGGTCTTTTGGGGGCTTTTTAGGGTCATGAAATAGTAAATGAAGTTATCCCTTATCACATCATAATCCTAATGTCTATTATACCCTCTAAATTTCACTATTCATAAAAAATAAAAAAAAAATCCTAAATCCTAAAAATCTATAATCTTCTCCTTCTTCTTCTCTTTTCATTGACAAATCATGATGAAGATCATAAAAAAAACAACTAAAAATCTATTATCTTCTTCCATCCTTCTCTTCTCATTCATAAATTATGACGAAGATGATGAACATAATTTCATCATGATGAGGATGATAATCATAAAGAAAACCCAAAAATACTTTCTTCTTATTCTCTTTCTCATTCAAAGATCATGATAAAGATGATGATCATCATAAAAAGAAAAAACTAAGAAAACCCACCATTTATTTTTGTTTTAAATGGTTAAAAAATCCAATTCGATGAATTTCGGGTAAAAAAATAATTCTGAAGATGTTTACGGCTGGGAGTTCTGAGATACCCAACCGTGAATCAAGATTACGGTTGGGATAGTTTATCGACCCAACCGAGAGTCCATATTTCGGCTTGGTTTTCCCAACCGAAATATTTTTCGGTTTTTTTTTTGGTTTACAGAACCAGTTACGGCTGAAAAAACCTAGCCGTAAGTGTAGTTAAGGATGGGATAATTTGTCCACCCAACCGTAGAACGCAAAAACGGTTGGGAAATGATGGTGTTCCAAGCCGTATTTTTTATTTACGGCGTGGAAATAAAGAACTCCTCCTATCCGAAATCATTTTTCTGATTTTTTTTTTTGTTTTAGAACCAGTTAAGGCTGGGTTTTCCTAGTCGTAACTGATTATGGAAATCTAAAAAAATCAGAAAACTAATTTCGGTTGGGATAACCAAGCCGAAACATTTACTTTCGGCTGGGAATCTAAGAACTCCCAGCCGTAAACACATTCAGAAACTTCTTTTTTTTTACCCGAAATTCATAGAATTTTTTTTTAACCATTTAAGAGAAAAAATAAATGGTGGGTTTTCTTAGTTTTTTCTTTTTATGATGATCACCATCTTTATTATGATCTATGAATGAGAAGGAGGAAGAGAAGATAAATAATTTTGTATTTTCTTTATGATCATCGCTCTCATCGTGATGAAACTATGACCATCATCTTTATCACAATTTATGAATGAGAAAAGAAGGATGAAGAGAGGATAATAATAGATTTAGTTTTTTTTTTTAATGATCTTCATCATGATTAAATCATGATCATCATGATTTGCAAATGAGAGGAGAAGGAGAAGATTATAGATTATAGATTTAAGTTTTTTTTTTAAATGAATAGTGAAATTTAAGTGAGGGTGTTTTTGACTTTTTCATATACATTGAGTCCCCCTATCCATTTTTTGCCTGCATATAGCATTTTAGCCCCCAAAAAATCACCCCCTACAACCCCAATAATAGGATTCTAAAAATATCATCAAAGAATACCAGAATAAACTTCCTAAGATGAGGTTGAAAAACTTTATTCATGAGTGTCTGAAATGTGGTTGGAGCATTTGTGAGGCCAAATGGCATCACCTTGAATTCAAAGTGACCATGATGGGTTCTGAAAGCAGTTTTGTGTGTGTCAAAAGGGAATACTCTGATTTGATGATACCCAGACTTCAAATCAATCTTTGTAAAGAACTTGGAACCATGCAACTCATCCAACAGTTCATCAATTAATGAAATAAGAAATTTATCTTTGATGGTAATGTTGTTTAGCTTCCTATAATCAACACAAAATCTCCAGGTATTTTCCTTCTTCTTAACAAGTAGGATAGGAGAAACAAATGGACTGTTGCTGGGATGGATAACACCAGAAAGTAACATTTCTTGACCAACTGTTCAACTACAGACTTTTGAATGTAAGGGCATTTATAAGGCCTCAAATTGACAGGGATTGAATTAGGTTGTAACGGTATTTTGTGATCCAAATTTCTTTGAGGTGGTAGAGACTTTGGCTCAGAGAAGACATCAGCAAACTGATTCAGGACACATGATATTTGTGGAGGTGGTTGTGATGGACCAGAAGTGGTAGAAATAGAGAATAGATGACCAATCAACCCATGAGAGTGTTTTTGAAAGAACTTTTTCACTGCAGAGCCACTCATCATGTGCAAGGATGGTTGTTGTGTGATGCCCTGTAATGTGATATTCTTACCATGATGTTTGAATGAAATGCACAACTTGGAAAGGTTGAATAATACATCCCCCAAATTTCTCAGCCAATCTGCACCCAACACAATATCACAGCCACCCAAAGAAAGAAGTCTCAAATCACCACAGAACTTGTGCCCTTGCATTGACCAATCCAATTTAGAAAAAATACCAGAGTTGACAGTTTTATCTCCATTGGCTACAGTGACTAGGAGACTAACAATTTGTTCAATGGGACATTGTAAGCTTTTGGCTAGTCTAGAGTCAATGAAGCTGTGGGTACTGCCAATATCTATTAGAATGGATATGTTATTCTTCTTGACAAAACCAGGAATTATGATTGTATCAGCTGAGATAGTACCAATCAGTGCATTTAGTGATATTTCCATGTTACTCTCCACTAGGGGTTCCTCATCAGTTTCATGTTCTGTATCCATGCCAGTATCAGAAATTTCATCAGCCTCTTGCTTATTAACAATAAGTATTGTTTTTTTTATAAACATGTCCTCTTCTGTATATTTCATCACATAGGACTTGTGCTTTTCTTGCTTGCACCTGCTCAGGTGTGAGCCTTTTGAATAGTAATGATGGGTTAGGCTAAAGGTAGTCAATATCGGTTGTACATGCCGATATTACAGGTTTTTATCAGATATCGGAAAATATCTATACGGTATCAAAAATATCGGCGATAAAAAGACGAAATGATATTGTCGGTTGTACAGGCCGGTACAGACCGATATATCGGTTTTACTTGTACACCGATAATATCGGTTTCGTGAATAAAGTTTTCATCAACATGCATCTAGTCTTTACAGACAAGTACAATGTCAATTGGAGAAGGTAAAAAGCACTAATATATTTATAATATAAAATCAATGACTATTTGGTAAGATATAAGATGGAAACCATATTTCGATTGCAAGGCAGAAAAATATAAAAGATAAATATGAAGGATAATAAAAAAGATTTACTGACATAATTAGACAACAATCACAACGTTGGTTAATAAACCACTTTGTATTTTGGAAATTTGAGATATGTGTATGATTCTTATTATTTTTTACCATGGTTTTATAATTATTTGAAATTTTATATTAAATGATGTATCGCCTGTAAAAACAGATATTATTACTTTTATAGGTGTATAGGACCCGACCGATACGATACCGATACGCGATATTAACTACCTTGGTTAGGCTTAGGAATGGCTTGTGGAGCAGATGAAGTAGAAGGTGTATAAGTTGATTTAGGAGGAATGGTGGGTGGTGGAAAGGGTCTTGAGGTATTGAAAGAGTGAGAATTTTTTTTTTTCTGGGTTTAGGAGCTTTATGTTGTAAGAGTAGTGTTTGCTCTTGCATTCTTGCAAGTGAAAAAGCATTCATCAGTGTTTTTGGGTCAAACATGGGGACTGAATTTCTGAGTTCCTCCTTTATGCCACCAATAAAACTAGCGATGAAATAAGACTCTAGAAAATCCTTGTGAACACTTGGCAGTAAAGCCTTGTAATACTCAAATTCTTCAAAGTAAGCTTCTACAGTGGTCAACTGAGCTAATTTATTGAATAAACTATATTATCATGAGCATGGTTTTCAAAATGAGAGCAAACATGATTACAGAAGTATGGATGTGAGTTTTATTAAGGAAGAAATTATCATACCATTTAATTGCTTTACCATCAAGATGTATAGCAGCCATCCGAGTTTTAGTAAGATCTGGAATATTGTGCATCTGGAAGTAATATTCACACTTCCGAATCCAGCTCTTTGGGTTGTCGCCATCAAATCTAGGAAAATCCAGCTTCGGCATTCGATGAAAAAATTAAGATCTCGATTATTGTGGTGAGCAAAAGAATTAGTACCTCCAGCTTGATTAGTGTAGCCACTATTAGATCCTTCGGTTTCATTTGAATCTCTGTGATTGAGATCTCGAGTAGAAAAAAAATTCTAGCTGAGATTTCATACTCTTCTCGGAATCAACTTTAAGTGACTGCATACTCTTCTCAATCTCCACCTTCATTGCTTGTACATCCTCCTTAGTTGATGTTGTACTAATTTGTAGAGCTAGCTGATTAACCTTCAGATATAAAGCATCGATTTCACCCTGCTGTCTGTTGTTGGTATCTTGTAATTCTTTGCACGACTGAGCTACCATGGTAGAGGATAGGATGGAACCGCTCTGACTCCAATTGTATTGTTCTAAGTACGATCAAGAACAATTATAACGTGATTTGAATGGAATTAAATCGGAAATAAGGTAACTCTGCCGTAGCAGCCAAGAACACTTCAACAATTCATTATCTACCCCAAAAGAGAGTTTTTCTTACAACTTTAATGCAACTCAAGAAAGGACAACCCTAAACTAATCAACGAACTCGAGATAGCCACGCGTCACTCACTGGTAAAATCGTTACTAACCAATGATTAAACGGACGACATATTTATTCTAGGCACACAGGTTTGTGCTAAGGGCACCCTCGTAAGGCTAACGGCTAACACAAGGAAAAGTCACATGACACTAAAGCGTACGTAGTGAATGAAAGCTGGCATATGTATCCAATGTTGCTTGCGGTGCGCCTGATTTCTTGCTTGTTTTTCCAATCCATCAGCTACCTTGTTACTACTTCTATTTATGGTTGAAAGAAACCCCCCAGACAAAAAAACTCACATGACATCGAAACCCTCTTAGCTTCAGAGATTATGGCCTAGTTTCTTCATTGAATTGAGTTTGTCATCCCTTGCGCAAAATCAATTACCCCTTTGCAATCTCCTTCCATCCAAAAGTGCTTACAGTTCATGCTTGTCGCCCATCTTGCTGCTTCAAGAAGAGTCAGAGCTTCTGCCTCTTCCATCAAACACTTTCTTATTCACTTCAACCACAAACACATAAATTGTCAACATGACCTAATCATATGAACACTCCATAAGAATGAGAAAAATAGATATTCAAAGACAACACAAATTAGATAATGCAAGACAAAATAGATATCAGTTGTAACATCCCCACTTTCCACATAACGCATGCTCAAATATGTATCATCGAATAACATGAAGCTTTATCTCAAGCTTGTGTTGCGCGTTCAGGGCTTATTGACACATAAAAAAAATTGCGCAATCATGGTGCATCACGAAAGTGGGATGCTAGCCAAGAGCGAAATTGCACCTTTATGATGCAATTTGCAAGTTGAACATTAACCGAAAACTGGAATTGCACTATTGTGGTGCATAATCTGAAACTCGGTGTCATGAAAGCAAGTGGACTTAGTACATACCCATCTTCTTCCCCTTTTCTAGTTGTAAAACTGTCAAATAAGACGTATATAGAGAAGGGGTGTTGGTTGAAGGTGCATTAAGGGGAAATGCACCAATAAGCTATAAATCTTAGCCAGTAAAACATATATGATAGAAAAACATTTTTATATCGTGTTGCCTACTCGAGAGAGCTTCATGATGCGTATGTATCATCGTTGTTGCGTTGCTAAACCGATAATGCATCAAAGTGATGCATTAGGAACGATGAATCAATTATGCACGGTCTCGGGCATACCTTGCAAAAAGATCCCTTGTCCTATATGGACTAGGCTTTGCTTGGTATTGACCTTGCAAAATGACTTACCTTTAGTTGCTAGTCTCAATACGGATGAACTACGATATTTGCTTGACCTGCTCGAGCTATGGAGTAGGGTAGGTAGGCAGCCGCAATGAGTTGTAGCATTTATGGTCCAACACCTTAATGCTCATATCATCTAAATGCAGGGTGATTATGACATTTTGGTAACTCATATTGTCTGGCTCGACAATAGATGATTGTTGCTGAAAAGAAGAGGGCACCAGTACATCACCAACTTTTTCGTTCGACAACCTGTATGGACAAAACCTAATACAATTGCAAGTGGATCTAAATTAAAGAACCTTGAACAATATGTATATAGAGTTTTCTCTTATCTCTTCCACACTCAATATGTCTAGACAACAAAGTCCATGAACTTGATTGTGCAGAAGAGTACTTGGATAATCTCACATATCAATATCCAAGATCAATCAAGAGGATATGAATTCTGTTAAGTATGAAACTTTTTATCAATCTTTCAAGATACAAACCAATAAGAACAAGTCTCGTTATTTATCACAATAGATACAGACTTAAACTACCTAGATTGAATACGTATTACTTATGTTATTCGTGTTATAAAGATAAAACAATATAATGCAAAAAAGGAAAAACACAAGACACCATAAGTTTTGTTAACGAGGAATATTGCACTTTCAGAAAAAACACGGGACCTCGTCCATCTTTGAACACCAAACTGTATTAAGTCGATACAGACACTAGCTTACTATTAGACTTCGCACTAAAATGTAGTTGAGACCGAATTCACCCTCCAAGCAATTAAGCTGCAGTCATTCTTCTTACGTCTCTTGAACCTCGCAACGCTATACACAATTGATTCCCTTAGCTGACGTCCTTTACAGACTAAGAATTTCTTCAACCTAATTTGCCTCTAACAGATAAGCCTGTTTATTCTCCATTTAGATTGTTTAGATTAAGGCTTTGAAATCTATTTGCAATAGACAAATCTAGCAAACCTCACGAATCCGAAACACTTACACTCAATTAGCTGAGAAACCTAGATTACTAACCACCTCTCAAGAATAATCTTAAACCGATTGTAGGATCAGCATCTCGCAACAATAATATCTTATCGAAATTATCAACAACACAACACAACAGCGTCGCAGAACAATTTCAGAAATGATATAATAAACGACGTCAGCTAAAATCATGAGAAAGATGTGATGGTCTTGCGAAAATTAGAGAGTTTGCGAGATTAATATTTGTAAGGTCGCAAGTCATATCCGAAAATAAAGGAAATATTAGCTGTCATCCACTATGTATTTCCCTATAAATAGTCGTTCAGTTGTAAAGGAAAGAGGGAGATCTTTTTTGAGTAAGAAACAAGTAAATATGAGAGAGAAAGTCTAGAGCAGAGGTCATTCTTGATTCCTTTATCTTTTCTTGTAAGAATATTCAAAGATTGATCAATAAAATTAAGAGCGTAAATCTAAAAATGAGTAGAGTAATAATGAAATCATATGAGGGGTGTAGTGTAGGATTTCCTGCAACTACATAATGGCGCTAGAAACAGGTAGATGAAGATCGAAAGTTGAAGATTGTTGTTGAGATTGTTCAAATCAAGAAAGTGATTAAATAAATCAGTGAACCAGTTAAAAGAAAAATGATTAGAATTAATGAAGGTGACAAAAGATTGGAGTGTAATATGATAACAAAAACGATGGTTAATGAATTCCATGAAAACATCAAAGGAACAATACATAAACGAAATTTTGAAGGAAGGAAGGTTATGGCGGTAGAAAAGACATCACCCTTGAAATATTAGGAAAAGCAAAAAATTACATTCATGGCGGCAGAAATACCAAAAGAAAATTTGAATCACACATCTCCATTGGTTATTACAGTACCTATTACGCGAAAAGAGAAGGAGACAACAACAAAATCCACGGGAGAATGGATATTGAACAGAACTTTAATCGATACGGGAAGTTCAGTGGATATAATATTTTATCATGCATTCTGGGGAATGGGATTTAAAGATGAAGAAATGTCCAGTTCAGCATATTTTGTTCACGGCTTTGGAAAATCCACAACAAAACCTAAAGGAGAAATAGTGGTACGAATTCCACTTGGAGAGATCGAAACACACGTAATACTGTGCATGGTGGATATGGAATCGCCTTATAATATGTTATTAGGAAGACCATGGATGCGTGCGATAAAAGCTGTAGTATCAACGTTGCATCAATGTATTAAATTCCCCACACCAAATGGAATAGGTGAAATCAGAGGAGATGTTGACAATGCGAAATTATGTCATCAAATTGAAGTAAAGCATTATGAAGGACAAGCAAAAAAGAAACAATTTCGCAGAAAGTTGGCAAAGGAAGCAAATAAAGAAGAAGAATTTAGAGTATATATGATAAGGACAAAAGAAGGCAAAGGAATACCTAGCGAAATTTCGGAAGAAGGAGAAGGACCTGTGAAAACAATAAAAGAACCAACACCAATGGGAGAACCTAAACCCAGTTACACTGCCGCAGAACCAACAAAAGAAATAAACGTTGGAACTATAGAAGAACCTCTAATATTGAGAATTGAAACCAAAATGGATGTGGAAGAAGAAGAAAGAACTGTTAACCTTTTGCGAGAATATAAAGATGTTTTCGCAGGAAGCATGGATGAGATACCGGGAATAGATCCATCAATTGCATGCCACAAGTTGGAGATTAGCAAAAATATGAGACCATTTAAACAGAGAATAAGAAAAATTGCAACAACTTACCATTACCAAATAGAAGAAGAACTACAGAAAATGCTTGATGCAGGAATCATAAGAGAAGCTAAATACCCAGAATGGGTAGCGAATATAGTCATTGTCCCAAAGAAAAACAAAGGAATCAGGATTTGCATAGATTTCACTGATTTAAACAAAGCTTGCCCCAAAGATAGTTTTCCGTTACCAGATATTCCTCAAATGGTGGAACCCGCAGCGGGAAATGATAGAGTATCGTCTTTAGATGGGTACAAAGGGTATAACCAAATCCCTCTCGCTGAAGAAGATCAAGAACATACTACTTTCTTCGCCCCTAGAGGTTTATATTGTTACACGAAAATGCCATTTGGTTTGCGAAATGCGGGAGCGACATACCAAAGAATGGTAGAGAAGGTGTTCGCAAAATGGATACACAAAACATTAGAAGTATACGTGGATGACATGCTAGTAAAGAGTAAAGAATCTAAAGACCATGTACAAGACCTGAGGGAGATTTTTGAGCAAATGCGGCAGTATAACATTAAATTGAATCCCGAAAAGTGTACTATTGGAGTTGCATCGGGAAAATTTTTAGGCTACATTGTATCAAAGGAAGGAATACAGGTTGATCCAGAAAAGTGCAAGCAGCTCGTGACATGCCAACACCAGCAACAATAAAAGATGTACAGAAGTTGAATGGGCTTCTAGCTTCGCTGGGGAGATTCATTTCGCGATCATCATACAAATGCAAATATTTTTTCGATATACTCAAGAAGGGTGCGAAATTTAAATGGACTGATGAATGTGAAAAAACTTTTCAAAGGATCAAAGAACATCTTATGAATACAACTATTTTACAAAAAGCAGAATCAGGAGAAGAATTATTGATCTATCTTGCGACGATATCGCATGCATTAAGTGTCGTGTTATTGCGAGTATACGCAGGAGTGGAGAAACCCATTTATTACAGTAGCAAAACTTTTAATACTGCCGAGAAGAATTACTCAAAGATTGAGAAGTTAATCTTAGCATTAGTTTATGCATCATTTAAGCTCCGCATATATTTCAGCGCATAAGATAAAGGTATTAACAAAAAGTACCAATTGAATCAGTGATGAAGAATTCTAAAAGATCAGGAAGAGTGGAGAGATGGAATGCACAAGTAGGCCACTTTGATATTAAATATGAAATTTTGTCTTCACCAAAATCACAAGTTGTTGCAGATTTCTTGGCAGAATTTCCTTTAGAAGAAGATGAAGCGTAGAAGAAATGATGGATATAGAAGAAGAACACGGAGATCCAAAAGATTTATTAACAGAACCAAATAGATGGGAGATATTGGTAGATGGATCATCAAATGGAGAAGGAAATGGAGTTGGAATTGTTTTAATTTCGCCAGAAGGAATAAAGATGGCTTTTTCATTCAGATTGGAATTATCCACTAATAATGAAACGGAATATGAAGCTGTGATACATGCCTTAAAATTCGCAATAGAAATGAAACTAGAAAATGCCAGGATCACTAGTGATTCGCAGCTAGTTATTCGCCAAATAAAGGGAGAGTATACTACAAATGAACCATCCTTGAAGAAATACAAGAAGCTCGTTGAAGAATTGTCAGCGAAAATCCCAAAAATAAAATGGAGGCACATTTCAAGAAAGGATAACAGACTCGCAGACGCTTTTGCTTTCATCTCAAGCATGATGACAGATCCAACTGCGAGATGCATAAAAATACAAACACTTCTGTCACCATCAATCAATAAAGAAGAAGAAGAAGTGGATGTGATGATAATAGACAATGAAGAAGAAGAACAAACGAACAATATCGCAGACTGGAGAATGGAACTTCATGCATATTTGGCGAAAGGAGAAACACCAAGAAATAGATTGGAAACACACAAGTTAAAAAGCCGCGCAACGAATTATGAATTAAGAGATGGGTGCTATACCGAAAATCCTTTAATGGACCATCACTCAGATGTTTGACACGAGAGGAAGGAGAAAAAGTGCTAAAAATGTTACATAGTGGGGATGCTGGCAATCATAGCGGGGGAAGATCTTTGGCACATAGAGCAAAAATGCAAGGCTATTACTGGCCATACATGCACGAAGATGCAAAAAATATCAAGACGTGCGAAGATTGTCAGCGGCATGGAAAGAAAATACATGCACCTGGAGCACCATTCATCTTCAACCAGTGTGTGGCCTTTTGGAAAGTGGGGCTTAGATATTGTGGGGCCATTTTTACCAGGTTCTGGACAAAGAAGATATTAATAGTCGCAACAGATTATTTCACAAAATGGACAGAAGTGAAGGCAGTACAGCATATTCGCGACAAAGATATCTTTACATTCATATTCGAAAATATCATTTGCAGATTCGGAATTCCTGCGCAGTTGGTATCTGATAATGGGAAACAATTTGAAGGACATAATAGAAATGCTACTTAATGCATTCAAGATAAAATGTGGAAAGTCTACTCCTTTGTATCCACAAGCTAATGGGCAGGAAAACAAAAACAATTGCAGATATATTAAAGAAGAAATTGGAAGGACATCACAGAGCATGGTGCGAACAAGTACATAATGCAGTATGGGCTTATAATACAACTAGAAGAGAAGCTACTGGAATGTCACCTTTTTGTTTAACATACGGAGTTGAAGCGGTGTTACCAACAGAAGTTGTTATTCCGACAACAAAAGAGAAGCTTGGGAGAAAAATCTTAGTGCGGGTTTGATTTAAAAAACTTGATGAATTAGAAGAAGAAGAGAAAAAGCTTTACAACATATGGAGAATTATCAGCGAAGATTAGCCCGAGAATATAATAAACGTGTCAAAGTACGCGAATTCCAACCAGGAGATTTAGTTCTGCGAGAGACACCAATATATCAGCGAGAAAATGGTGGAAAATTAGCGAAAAAATGGGATGGACCTTACATCATTAAGGAGATAGTTGGAACAGAGCTTATAGATTAATGGATCCAGAAGGTAGAGATGTTGGTCATAGACTTGACAGACCATGGAACAGGTTGTACTTAAAAGATATTATCCGTAAGAAGCTTTGAGAAGTTATGGATTCTGAAAGAATAATTGCAAGATTATCATATCAAAACAAGATCATGATGTGCGAAATTTTCGCAGAGATAATCACAGAACAATGACATAAAAGAAAGGGGCGAACCTTTATGGCGTACACCCTAGTTCGCGAATAAAATTTCGCAAGAGGCAAATGTAAGACCTAAAGTACGTCATATTAGGGGGTACCTGTTGCATGGCTCAGGGAAAGGCTACACCGCCACCGGAACCTGAGTCATGGAGATTTGGGGTCAATAAAGCCCATCCGGGAGAGGCACCTTGGATTCTCAGCTTAAGCATATGACTTAGGTTGGGCGACTAAGAATAAGGACTCTCCCAAGGAGTGCAGATCTGATCAAGGCGCCGAGGTACACGGTTGAGTCAAGAGTGCCAGGGACGTTTGAAGCGTACCTTGCCATTCTTGACAAGTCTTGGCTTATACTGCACTCGGCCTGAAGAAAACCCCACTTAGGGTGCAGTCTCGTAACCATAAGCCCTATAGGTAAAAGGGATAAGAGGCTGCGAAAACAACTGGTTGTTGTTAAGACTGGATGGGAGGAGCTAACCTTGTATGGTAGAAGTACGCCTCCTTGAAGGGGCAACCAGGGGGAGATAAGGGCGGCACCCTCCATTAGGGAGCTGATAAGTGTCTTAAGACGCAAATGTCATGAGGCTTTTATTCGCAAGGTATTAAGGCTTGTCATATTTGTGCAACAATCCTGAAGAGGCAATAATACAAAAGAAAAAGATAAGACGAGATCAATGGGTTTTCGCATGAAAGTGCGAAGACGTCCTGCGATTTCGTCGCAAGACGCAATGTCATGGGGCTTTATTTTCGCAAGAATATTTAGGCCTGTCATATTGTCGCAACATTCCTGAAGAGGCCATAATACAAAAGAAAAAGTTAAGGCAAGATCAATGGGTTTTTGCATGAAAGTGCAAGGACGTCCTGCGATTTTGTCGCAATGACAAGAGGTGGCATAATAAGACCTTTAATTAGGAAGGCAAAATAAGACCACATGAAACAAAATATTTATAAGTATTCGTAACAGATTATTTTTTGCAAGAAAGATAATGAGAGGCAAGTATGGGAATCAATAAACAAGAAGCATTATCTTTCTCATCAGCAAAATACTAAAAGGAAAAGATTCCAAAGTTGGTTGAAGAATATTATTCGCAAAAGTGATAAAATAAGACAATTCAAGAAGATAAAACTAGATAAGAAGCTCAAGCTTCAGTATTAATTCCAGTAGCAGGAGATAACAGACGTTCTTCGCCAATTTCTCATTATCGCAAGCCTCTCCTTCATTTCGGTTCTGATCTTCGCCTTGACTAGCACCTTGATTATCGCCAGCAATTACTTCTTCAGGAGAGATTTTTTCTCATTTGATTAACACCAGCAGATGCTTCTTAGAAGGAATTTCTTCTTCATCTTCCAAGAATCATCCTCTGCACCACTTTCATAATCATAATCACTATCAGCAGGACGAGGGAACTTCATCATTCTACTTCCAAAGGTTCAATTGATGTAGGAGGAAGAGATTTGGACAATAAAAATCATTTACAAGGACTTCAGCCCGGAGATGAACTTGACGAAGAAGTGCTCTCTGATGATTCCTATCTTGAATATCCTTAAAATAAGAAAGATAATCAAGTCTTCTTTTGCTCGGTCGCGAGAACCAGTAAGGGCAGAGACGAGCAATGCATTTTCTTTGCGAATTTTGGCATATTTAGCCTCCAAAACAGAAATGGAGGAATGAAGATTCTTCTCAGACTCTGCGAAAGTAGAATACAAAATTTCATAAGATGAAGAACTCAGAAAATATGACAAAGAAAAGATAGTTAAGGCAGTCAAACTATTATGAATACCTTCCTTTGCGAAATAAAGGTTGGAATCAAGGAAAACATATATCTCCCAACGGTCCATTGCGTCATCAAATTTATCTCTCAACTAAACCTTTAAGTCGAGACTGAAGATTTTTCTCTTTAGAAATAAGAAAGGCATTTTTCTTCGCAAGAGAAGAATAAGATTCTTCTAATTTGGAATATTGTTCTTTAAGTTGATTCGCCTTTACACTTAAAGCTATTCTACCTTGAATGAGTGTATCTCTTTCAGCGATAGATGACTCTGTTACTTCTTTAAGTTCATTTCTCAAAGAGCGAAGAGATTGCTCTTGGTCATCACATACTTTCTGAAGAATGCTAAGTTGTTGCGAAGATATCGCCATCTTGTTTAAACAAGTTCGCTTCTCTTGAGATAAGGTTTTATTCTCATCTGATAAAGTTTCCATCCCTAAATTAGCTTTAGTTAAAGAATAAGAAAGGCGAGATACTTCATTACTTAATAAATCTTGTCTCTGAACTAATTGGGTATTTTCATTGGTAAGATTATTTATATGATCAAGAGAATATGAATAGAGGTTATCTAATTGGTTATATTGATCCATCAAAATTTCTTTATCAACACGGGCTTCTTCAACAACAGATTCAAATTGATATCTCTCCATTATTCGTTTCTGGTTTAAGGCTTAACATGCGAAAGAGGGATTTCAAGGATAATTAAATATGGGAAGGATAAAACCATTAAAAAGGCAAATTGAAGACACAGATAAGAAAATCATACCTCTCAATTCATCATTATTCTTGCGAAGATTATCACGATCTAACAAAATATTCCGAAGCTTTTGATTTTCGAGACGAAGAGCATTACACTCTTTTTCCAAAGCTATCTGCGAAGCAGCTCTGTCAGAACCTAAATGCTTGCTCAAAATTTCGCAAACATTAGACTTGATAGGATCAATAGAAGACTTCTTGCCATCATCCAGGACTTCAGATAAAACTTTGAAATCAATATCTATTCCTTCCACGGTTTCTTTCGAAAGAGGAAGAAACTCGGGTAGAGAACTAGCAGTGATAGAAGGTGATGAGTGCCAAATATTGTATATATTTATCCCTTTTTGTTGGCATTTAACTCATCTTTTGTGCATTAATTCTACATTTTATCCCATATTCTGTATTTTCATTGTTTTCAAGAATAAATATTTTTATTACTTAATTTTGCATTTTTAGGTAATAAATAAAGTCTGGATGAATTGCGAAGCGGAATAGAGCAGAAAAGTAGTGAAAAGCCAGGAGGAATTACGCAAGGAAGCCGCGAAGAGTGATGTGCGGAAGACCAAAAAAAGGATAGAAATGGGCTTGAAGAAGAAAGTTGTTCTTAAAGAAGAAGTGGGCTCAAGGTTCTCCAAGCCCAAACTCATTTCCCAAACCCATATTCTATACCCAAAAGCCTAAAACCCAAATCCATACCCGCCTGCGTCTTCAGCCGTCAGATCAGTTCTCAGAAGCATCCGACGGTCGCTCCCTTGCTGTGCATCGAAGTTTGATATCTCCGCCTTACACTACAGTACCTAACTCCATCAAGTACCGTTCGTTTTGTTGTATTCCTTTATCCGACGGTCGCTCCTATATGCTCCTATCTCACCGTTAGATCCACTTACCATCTTCGCATCCAGTGGCTTACCTTCGCTGGACATCGAACCTTGATATCCCGCCTAACACCCTAGCAACCGAATCATTTAACCTTAACCAAACATCCCCTCCTTCCTCTCCATCGACCTCATTTTCTCTTCCACCCCCTCACCTCTGCAGAGACACCATGTCCTGCCACCACCAGAACACCACCTCTGCCACTGCCGCTTCGCCACCAAACACCACCAAACCACTCTACCTTTTCCATAAAATCAAAACCCATCATCACCCCCTCTTTCTAGTCCCCTATTTGATTGATATTTCTTCTCACGGCTCTCTGAAACCCTAGAAGAAAAATCAATAAAATAGGACGAGTTGGAAATTCAATTAGAAAGCATGGAGAGGAGCAGAACAGCAAGGGGAAGAATGGGTCGAAAGAAGACTCGTCAAATCACATGTTAGGTGAGTTTAATTTCAAACCCTAATTTCTCTGCCAAATTAGGTATTTGGGAAATTGCCCCCAATTTTCAATTGAAAAAGCATGGAGAAGAACAGAGATGATATGGGTATGGCCGAATTAGGTGAATTAGGTGAGAAATCCCAATTATTTTAATGTTTTCAATTTGGAGATTATTTGGGTGAAGAACCCTAATTTTGTATTTTGGGGAAATGGGGTCTGTGGGTATAAATAGCCTTGTGGGTGTTGTTGTAAAACTTTATGCCTGGATTAGCCAGTGTGTCCAGAACCAAGTTCTGTTAATGATCATTTTTGTGCTGTTCATGTTGTGTTCATGTTTAGTGTAATATCCTGTTGTGTTCTGTGTGTGATGTTTGTTCCTGTGATGTTTTGTATCCATCTGTCATGTTATGTTTGTGTTAATTAGCATGTTTGTATTGTTTCTACACATGATCATGTATTTTCCCTGTTTAAACCTCAGAGAAGACCTTTGAACCATGATGGTTAGCTATTAGGATGGTTTTTGTTGAACTCAAAATAGCTTAGGCTAGTTAGATTCCTAAAAGCCCAACTGATTTGTGATTAGTGGTGCTGTAAGAAGACCACTAATGCTAGGGGTCAGTGGTGGCTCTAAGGAGTTAATCAGCTACATTAGTTAGTAAGCCACTGCCTAGTTAGTCTGTGATTGGTTGTGCCTTAAACAGACAGCCAATACTAGGGGTTAGCTAAGGCTGTAAGGTTAGTTAACTAGACATATGACAAAAACTTAACCTAGATGAACTAGCTAGGTGAAGGGAATTCTCATCCATCTCCTTACACTTCCCATCCACAATTTCTTTTCCATGTTCTGTTTTGGTTAAGTTGTTCTTAGTTTCTTTCATTCTTTACTTCACTGCCTTTGGCTCATTGCCATTGTAACTGTCACTATCTCACTGCCACTTAGTTACTTGTTTAGATAACTTTAGTCTAGGAAACTTCAATACACCCCAAGTCTCTGTGGAATGATCCCTTGCTTACTTTCTATACTAAAACTTGGCCTTGTATACTTGCAAGAGTTTTTGTGTGTTTTCTAACCACACCAAGTTTTTGGCGCCGCTGCCGGGGACTTGGTTGTGTTGTGTTGATTTTTTCTTGGTTGTTTTTGCATGTTAGTTCATTTGCATCATTGCATACTCTTTTGTATATTGTTTCATTCTAGCATACTCGTCATGCATTGCATTCTTGCATTTTAGTGTAACTTGCTGTTTTAGTAGCTGCTGTGTAGTGCAGCTGAATTTCTTAGCTTCTAGCAAGAAACTTACTTCTCTTTTTGAGCCAACAGGTGTTGTGGTGCTGCTGTTGCAGCCTGTTGCTGCTGAATTGCTCCTGTTGCTGAAGCTGTTGCCCCTGCTGTTGTGGCTGTGACCTTGCTGTGAGGCTGAGAACAAACCTCTGGTGCTGATGTGCTGCTGTGAAGCCCAAATAGAGCTGAGCTGCTTCTCCTGCTGCTTTTCCTGATCCTGCTGCTGCTCCTGATCCTGCTGCTGCTATTGCTGCTGTGCTCCTGTTGCTATTCCCTGCTGCTGCTGCCTGCTGAAGCTGGTGTAAGATAAAGCCCAACTGGGCTGTAAGCTGCAGAAGGAGAAAAAAATTGAACCAAGCCCAACTGGGATGTAAGCTGCAGAAGGAGAAGAAATTGAACCAAGCCCAACTGGGCCTTGAGTGTTGAAGCCAAAGCTTAGGATGATCCAAAGCCCAACTGGGCTTTTGCAACCTAACTGAGCAGCTGGGCTGTGCTTAAGCAAGTAAGCCTAAACCCATTAAGAGAACCCAACCTGTGGGCTTCCATTTTTAATTTGTGGGCTTGTAATAATTTTTGTTTTTCTTTATTTTTTATTTTGGGCTTGTAATAATTTTTCTTTTTCTTCTTTTTCTTTCTTTTATGGGTTTGTAATTATTATTGTTGTTTTTATTTTCTTTTATGGGTTGTGCTAATTTATGATAGGATAATTTAAAAAAAAAAATTCTTGCTCCCATATTTTAAAACCAAATTTTATTTTGCTCCCACATTAACAACCAAAATTTTTCCTTTTTCCCATCAAAACCAAATGTCTCCCGCCAAAACCAAATTTTTCCCAACAAAACCAAATTTTTCCAAAAAGTCCAATCCCTTAAAAACCAAATTTTGAGCTTTGTAAACTCTTTACTTAGCCTTTGAGCCCAATCATGTCTAGATCTTGGTCTACAGTTGGGGAATACAACAAATCCCTTAGAGTACTTGCGTGTGGAAATACTTCACGTTATGAACCTCCCATAGACCATGATGTCAATAGTCATAGGAATTATTATGGACATTTTCAAAGTCCCGAGCTTCAATACATGAACCCTACTGACTATTCGCACATGCATCGTTTGCCACAACGTGAAAATGAACATTTTGCTAGTGCCTCACTCACACAATCATCTCTTGTGGATCAATTAGAAGCTCGAATCGCAGCTTTAGAAATGCAATCACATGAGGAATCTGTCACATCTAATTTTCTTAGGCAACCTGAAATCTATGCATGTCCCGCATGTGGTAGTTTAGACCACCCTGTTGAGAATTGTCATATTTTGCATAATTTTAGGCAATCTAGAGAAAATCCAAGGTATGAAATGCCCATAAATTGTGAGAATGGTAGTCATTGGGAACATAATCAATCCTTTGAGGGTTGCGATCAATCTTTTATAAACCCTAATGACCATGCACACATGTACCAATCACCACAATTTGAACATGAAGAATTTTGTACTCCCATGAATTTAGACTCCACCACAGAATCTTTCAGACTCAGTGAGCAAAACTTCGATAGATCTACATCACGAATTCAGGCATATTTAGATCAGATTTTGCTTCACCTACAAAAGGAGGAAATTCATGAGGAAATGTATGTTGTCCCTAATGAAGTGTCTAGTTCCATTCATGTAAATGATGTTGAATATGAACCTAATTTAGAGGAACATGAATCGACTAACGACACCACCACTTTTAATGAGGACTAATATGCATGCTACCATGATGATGATTATGATGATTATGATGATGTGTTAGAAGAACATGAAAATATTGTGGAACCTGTTGGTTCAATAACATATGGCTTCTCGCCCTCGACCTTCATGAATGTTGTTTTTTCTAATACTCATTGTAATTCATATGATTTTGATATTGACATGGGATTCGTACAATTATTCTGTGAAGATGAACATGGCATAGGAATAGTTGAATCTTCTGTAGACACTAATATGCATGAAAATATATTTGATGTGTCTGATTCTCTACCTAGGTCACATTGTGATATTTCTCCTGATTTGCCAATGCATGAGAATGAATCTGTTGATGATGTTGATGACTCTGATTGTGATCTTGCCAATTTGTTTGATGATTGTGAGCATGTTGTGACACTTGTAGAAGACTTAGGAGATGTTGATGTGATTAGTAATGATGTGCCTATCCTCCTACATGAGTCACAATCTGTTGGCCTTCCACCCAACCTAGATTTTGTTTGTACCAATATTGTAAAACCAATTTTTCTGAAAATTCCTAATCTAGGTTTGGAACTGTGTGCTTCCCAAGTCCTCTTGGACTATTTTGCTTCTAAGTATAATACATTTGAGGAACCACAGTTGGAATTAGCATGTTTGCCCGTCCCTAGCACAGTTCACTTTGAGCTAGACCTTGTACATGATGAACCCCCAAAACTGCGAGATTTTGTTTCCAAAATTTTATCCGTTGAAAAATCCAGGTTTGGGGGTAGCTCATTTTGTTTCACAGTTTCACTTGCGTTTCTATCATATTATTATTGTGTGAAGTTGTTGAAACCGCTACACTTTGTCTTTTGGGTTGATCCTCAACTCTTTAGATTGTTAGTGTATGGTGAATTTTTTGTATATAATCCAGTAGATAAAATTTCTTAAAAACCCTTTTGTTCATTTTGTATATATTTTGCTAATCCAATATGATCTCGGCTGAAATATGTTGGATTTTTGCCGTGAATAACGGAGTTTTAATTCTGCTTTCGCCGAAATCGGGTATTCTCTCTCCTTTTACTCTACTCAGCATGTCCCTTTCCATATGTTGCATTTTAATTCTTTCCATATTTTGAAACATTGAGGACAATGTTTAGTTTAGGTTTGGGGGTGAAAAGTAGATACTTCGATAATATGCCATAATTGAAAACAAAACTCCTTCTTCTTTTTGAAAAAATTGAAAAATTCCAAAAAATTGACAAATCAAAATTCAAAAAAAAAATTAAAAAATTGAAAAAAAAAAAATCATAAAAAATGGAGCTCATTTACCTTGAAATGTTGACTCTTGTGCAAAAATGTATTTTTATTAGGAGTCTTAGTCTAGATATTTAGGCACCCTGATTCTAGCACAATTCACATAGTGATAAGAAATTTGCACGCGCACGATCTACCAATACATGTATGGCCTCGATCTTCAAGGTGTTGGATAGGAAGTTACGATTGCCAATCACTTTAGAATACTGAACGAAACTTGACTAGCTTGTTCTTTGGTTGGTTGGGATAGAAGGTGGAGGTTACATTAAGAAAGACAACCATCGAATTTAACTGGGTGCATCAAAAAGGGCTACCTCTTGCAAAGTGTCATGTAATTTTTGTTTCCTTATGTATATGTATCAAAAGTGTTTCCTAGTTCAAAAAAAAAAAAAAAAAAAAAATCAGAAAAGTACAAAAAAATCAAGTATTTATCAATTCCATCATCTCTTGTTCCAAAAATAAAAGAGAGTAGTCAATGTAAATAAGAGTCATGTAAAGAGTCATTTTGTTGTTTCATTGTAATAAGCAAGGAGGGTGTATGCCATTGATGTACAACGCGAGTAATTGTGAAATACCTCCAACTCATTCACAATTCTCGTAAAGTCCGGACAGCTAGCTAGATTTCGACCTTGGTTCTTAGCCTGAGAAACTATCTCTTGGTGATTAGTAGTCATAACTTCAGATCTTTCTTTACACATGTGTAGATACACTTTACACTCTTATCACATGTCTTTTTTTGTTATCAGTGCTAGGATTGTGCCTTTGATAGCTAGATTGACATCTCCATTTTGCTGTGAGCTTAAACTGTTTTGCACATGTCACATTTGATGGAATCAGAGCTTATATTTTGACCTAGAACTTTGTAGGTACGTTCTAAGCAAACCTTCACGAGACTTCAACTCGTCCACTAGGGACACTTAGTGGTTTAAAAGGCTTAGTGCATACGCTAAATGCATTCGAGAGACCAGCGACAGTGGTATAGTTAGGATTTACTTAGTTTTGTTTTACTTGAGGACAAGTAAAATTCAGGTTTGGGGGTATTTGATGAGTGCCAAATATTGTATATATTTATCCCTTTTTGTTGGCATTTAACTCATCTTTTGTGCATTAATTCTACATTTTATCCCATATTCTGTATTTTCATTGTTTTCAAGAATAAATATTTTTATTACTTAATTTTGCATTTTTAGGTAATAAATAAAGTCTGGATGAATTGCGAAGCGGAATAGAGCAGAAAAGTAGTGAAAAGCCAGGAGGAATTACGCAAGGAAGCCGCGAAGAGTGATGTGCGGAAGACCAAAAAAAGGATAGAAATGGGCTTGAAGAAGAAAGTTGTTCTTAAAGAAGAAGTGGGCTCAAGGTTCTCCAAGCCCAAACTCATTTCCCAAACCCATATTCTATACCCAAAAGCCTAAAACCCAAATCCATACCCGCCTGCGTCTTCAGCCGTCAGATCAGTTCTCAGAAGCATCCGACGGTCGCTCCCTTGTTGTGCATCGAAGTTTGATATCTCCGCCTTACACTACAGTACCTAACTCCATCAAGTACCGTTCGTTTTGTTGTATTCCTTTATCCGACGGTCGCTCCTATATGCTCCTATCTCACCGTTAGATCCGCTTACCATCTTCGCATCCAGTGGCTTACCTTCGCTGGACATCGAACCTTGATATCCCGCCTAACACCCTAGCAACCGAATCATTTAACCTTAACCAAACATCCCCTCCTTCCTCTCCATCGACCTCATTTTCTCTTCCACCCCCTCACCTCTGCAGAGACACCATGTCCTGCCACTACCAGAACACCACCTCTGCCACTGCCGCTTCGCCACCAAACACCACCAAACCACTCTACCTTTTCCATAAAATCAAAACCCATCATCACCCCCTCTTTCTAGCCCCCTATTTGATTGATATTTCTTCTCACGGCTCTCTGAAACCCTAGAAGAAAAATCAATAAAATAGGACGAGTTGGAAATTCAATTAGAAAGCATGGAGAGGAGCAGAACAGCAAGGGGAAGAATGGGTCGAAAGAAGACTCGTCAAATCACATGTTAGGTGAGTTTAATTTCAAACCCTAATTTCTCTGCCAAATTAGGTATTTGGGAAATTGCCCCCAATTTTCAATTGAAAAAGCATGGAGAAGAACAGAGATGATATGGGTATGGCCGAATTAGGTGAGAAATCCCAATTATTTTAATGTTTTCAATTTGGGGATTATTTGGGTGAAGAACCCTAATTTTGTATTTTGGGGAAATGGGGTCTGTGGGTATAAATAGCCTTGTGGGTGTTGTTGTAAAACTTTATGCCTGGATTAGCCAGTGTGTCCAGAACCAAGTTCCGTTAATGATCATTTTTGTGCTGTTCATGTTGTGTTCATGTTTAGTGTAATATCCTGTTGTGTTCTGTGTGTGATGTTTGTTCCTGTGATGTTTTGTATCCATCTGTCATGTTATGTTTGTGTTAATTAGCATGTTTGTATTGTTTCTACACATGATCATGTATTTTCCCTGTTTAAACCTCAGAGAAGACCTTTGAACCATGATGGTTAGCTATTAGGATGGTTTTTGTTGAACTCAAAATAGCTTAGGCTAGTTAGATTCCTAAAAGCCCAACTGATTTGTGATTAGTGGTGTTGTAAGAAGACCACTAATGCTAGGGGTCAGTGGTGGCTCTAAGGAGTTAATCAGCTACATTAGTTAGTAAGCCACTGCCTAGTTAGTCTGTGATTGGTTGTGCCTTAAACAGACAGCCAATACTAGGGGTTAGCTAAGGCTGTAAGGTTAGTTAACTAGACATATGACAAAAACTTAACCTAGATGAACTAGCTAGGTGAAGGGAATTCTCATCCATCTCCTTACACTTCCCATCCACAATTTCTTTTTCATGTTCTGTTTTGGTTAAGTTGTTCTTAGTTTCTTTCATTCTTTACTTCACTGCCTTTGGCTCATTGCCATTGTAACTGTCACTATCTCACTGCCACTTGTTTGGATAACTTTAGTCTAGGAAACTTCAATACACCCCAAGTCTCTGTGGAATGATCCCTTGCTTACTTTCTATACTAAAACTTGGCCTTGTATACTTGCAAGAGTTTTTGTGTGTTTTCTAACCACACCAGAAGGTTGAGAAACATTCTCAATAGGAAGAGAACAAGTTTCATTCACAGAAGGATCAACAAGGGGGGTTTCAATCATTGAAAAGTCAGCTGAAGAAATGAAGTCTGAGGCAGCTTTTTCGCGAATTGGAGATAAAGGTTTATCTTGCGAAGATGTCGCAGGAGATTTAGAAGAGATAAGTAAGTGGAATGGAACAGAAGTTTGAACAGTTTTAAGGTGGCGAGATTTCTTGAGAGGTTTATTGACATCCTTATCACCCTGCGAATTACAATCCAGATAAGAAACAGAGGCAACAATATTGTTATTAGAAAAGGATAATGTTTCTTACTACCTTCTCATTCGCAGACTTTCTTTTATGCGCAACAACCTTATGCTGCCGTTTGGGAATGTTAGGGTTCTGAACTGTAAATTTAGTGTTGGGGGCGCTTTTGCTGAAATAACAATAGTATGGGAATCACATAAACAACACCAAATAAGGCAGTAAACAAGATCAATTTCAGCAAAACCCATAAAGAAGAAAAAAGAAAACTAACCTTGATGAATCAATGGAAAACACTAGCATGAAGATTATTTCGAAGAAAATTACGAACGATGAAGATCTGCAGAAGAAATAGTATGAGATGAAGAAGAACTTAAAAAGATTGAAGAAGAAAGAAGAAAAGTTGCAATAACGGAATTTGCAGAAGAACGATGAAGTTGCAGAGAAAATAAAAAAGAAAGAAAAAGAGAGTGAGAAAGAATATATATAGAGGGGATTTTTCCTCGAAAAGATAAACACGATTAATACGGAAAGATATAAGCGGTTAAAAAGCAGCGGTTACAAAAGACGTGTCAAGAAACAGATGGAATAAAGAGGACGTGTAATAAATGCAGAATATGAATAAATGAACAGCTGCGACATTTCTCACATCATTCTCTACTTCGCAGAAAAGATATGAGAAGAGGCAAGATGTAGGATCAGAATCTCGCAACAATAATATCTTTGCGAAATTATCAACAACACAACACAACAGCGTCGCAGAACAATTTCAGACATGATATAATAAACGACGTCAGCTAAAATCATGAGAAAGATGTGATGGTCCTGCGAAAATTAGAGAGTTTGCGAGATTAAGATTTGTAAGGTCGCAAGTCATATCCGAAAATAAAGGACAAATTAGTTGTCATCCACTATGTATTTCCCTATAAATAGTCGTTCAGTTGTAAAGGAAAGAGGGAGATCTTTTTTGAGTAAGAAACAAGTAAATAGGAGAGAGAAAGTCTAGAGCAGAGTAATAATGAAATCATATGAGGGGTGTAGTGTAGGATTTCCTGCAACTACACCGATCAACAAAAAATAGTTTCATATATTTTTATTGAGGAATCAAAAAGTCTGAGACAAAGAAAACTTTGTGATTTATATCTATCTCCTTCGTGATCTGAGAAATCTAGATTCTCGATAATTAATAATAACAAGATCAAGATACAAAAACTATTAAGGTAAGATAATCGAACCTGACTTCACGAATCCCTAAGTGAAGTATTTAAGTCGTAAATATGATTATGTTTTTTAAAGGAAACCTATATTAATAGAAGACGACTCCGGCAAGAAACTAGGACACATAAGTGTCAAGGATTGGAATTCCCAGTTGTTAGAGTGTTTATATTTATAGACGTTCAAGACTATACGTAACTTTGAATTCAAGCTAAGATAACTTAAGATTCAAGAAAACACTTTCTTAGTTTAAATGAAATTTTTGTTAGGAATTCATGTAAGCATGTGATAAGTGTGTCTTGAAATTACACAGAAGAATATACACTACGGTCCATGGTTTTGGAACCGTGTACAATGATAGTTATTGCTTATGGGTTCCACCAAGACTCCCGAAACAAGTTAGGATCGGTTCTACCATGTCTCCCGAAGTAGGTAGGTATCGGTTCTAACATAACTGTCAACATAAGTTAAGATTGGTTCTACCTGAATTCCCACCTTAGGTTCGAATTGGTCATCTGATAGATCTTCATAGAAAACCAGACCAAAACACCAATTGATTTCTTTTCGATTACGAAACAAGTTTCATATGTGTACTTCCTTTAAACATATGTAATCAAACATAGTTTCCTAGGATAAAATCACACCATATCCAATACACAATCAAGTAACGAGTTACATAGATTATGTCGATGTCGTATTTACGAAGTTCAAAAGATAAATGTTATACTTAATAATTCAATATTCTTCCTTGACACTTTGATCATAATAAAATGACCAATTCTAATACTAGAGTGTTAAATATAACCTCGCATGTTATATTTTCAATCTTGACTTGAAAGTAACGTTAAAACAAGTCAAGTCAGTATTACTTACCTCAAGTGGAAGGATGATGTCTTCATTGTAGTTGATACGTCTTCACGTTCTTCAGGTCTTCAAGGTAATACTTGTATGTCTCAACGTTCCTAGACTTTTTAGTCTAACCTAAACGAAGTTGACTCTAGTACATTTAATCAAGCGACTCTAATTGAGTTTTGATACTAAAATATGACAACCAAACTTGACATACCAACGCTTGGTGGGGTCAACCTAGCAATGCTTTAACATAATTCAAGCTAAGATAACTTGAGATTCAAGCAAACACTTTCTCAGTTTAGATGAAATTCTTGTTAGGAATTCATGTAAGCATGTGAGAAGTGTGTCTTGAAATTACACAGAAGAATATACATTATGGTCCAGGATTTTGGAATCGTGTACAATGATAGTTCTTGGAAAATATGCCTTATGAACTTATAAGCATAATCGTGTTCATCAACAATCAAGACTAAAAACCACGAATCACAAACACAAAGTGATTTAGTGATCAACGTTGTCTTAGAAGTGTTTATGAGAGTTGTAGCAATGCCAAACATATTTGTGAAAATAGTCCATGAACATTTGTTTAATTAGTACTGGGTAGGGATGTATAGAGGTACGTATACATATGGACCAGTTCGTGAATTCAGGCAACTATGGTACGCGTACTAGGTCTGTATACCTGTAGTCATTCACGAATTCAGGCACAATTGGGGTACGCGTACTGAGTATGCATACCTAACTCTAATTCTAGAACTTAGATGTCTATGGTATGCGTATGTACCAAGTGTACAAGATTTCAGTAGTTATGAAAACTCTCTTTACACAATTTAAAACATTCACAATCGCCATAGATATGAAATATTATTGCCTAGGAAAATTCCAAATGATCAACTTGAAACAAAAATAGTTCTTGAACAATAAATTGTTCTTAACTAAGATTGCTAAGGATCTACTAACATCCATTGTTTGAATCATATTGCGATATGTTTAACAATAAAAGCTTGACTCGAAAGTTCTTCTTAGCAATATTAAAAATACTAAAATCATACGACATAGTCTCGTAAAAATAGAGTGGTAATGTAATGATCAATAGGATAGTTCAGTCTTCACATACCTCTTTGTCGACGAAGTTCTCCAAATATCTTTGTTTGATCTCCAGTATCCAATCTTCTAGGGTTATTCAGTGATGTCTGATACTCGACTACGATACTCGAATCCTAGTACGAGACTTGATTTTAGTAGATTATAAATCAAGATATAGTTTTGTGCATGTAACTTTGACAACAAGCTTGAGATGGAAAAACTTGCGAGTTCGATCGAGAAATGCTCCAACTGTTGCCATACTTGGTAAGGTAGTTGCGGTCCATTTCGTGGATGTCCCTACTTTCTGTCAACCTACATGAGGTAGGCATGCACCAATTGTGAATTGAGCACTACCATGAAAGGAATCTAACCGACATGCAAGTTAGGGAAGCTTGCATAAGCCACTTGTATCATAGGAACGATACAAGAAAATAGTGACATGCGCCTGATTGATGCACCCTTGGCACGAGCAAGATCACTGCATTTTTTCTGTTCAATGCCGAAGTGAAGTAAGGAAGCTGGAAATAGGCTTGCAATGACTTATGTGCAAGTCCAAGGCATGCCTTATGCATGAACAGAACTCAAAAGTCAGTGATCCATGCAAAAATGCATGGGCATTGGCCTTTATAAAAATTTGCACCCTCGCAGAACAAGGGTAAGTTAGAACGGAGAGGAAGCTACGTCTAAGGCATCATGCTTGGCAAACATGCTTGCAATGGAAAATCGACGTCCATTTGTCTAGTGAGCTTCCAAGCGTTATCGTTGGGTCACTGCGTTATAATTAGCACATCAGAGAGTTTGGGCTTTGACTTAACGCATGAGAAGAAATTTTTCGGTCTGTTACATTAGTCATGCCAACTTGCATACTAAATACTCAGAAATTGGCTTGAATAACTATTTTGTAAGAATGTATGTCGTTTGTTGAGAAGTTGGCATGAATAACATTACTACGCCCTCTATGTTTTCCTTTATAAAGTGTCTATCAATTTCTATGTGTTTCATTCTTCGGTTTTCATTCTAATAAAGAGTAAATATGTAAACTGTAGAAAAGCAAACTAGTCTTGATTAACTCTAGATGGAAAAGGAGAATAGTCAATGGAAGGATAACAAGCGAGAGTTCGTATTTAGAAAGAGAGGTATTGGCTCACTCCTGGCCCAATGAATGTAGGAAAATTTGTTCCATTGGTTGTAAATTTTTCTCTAGATACAAGTAGCGGGTACCATTCTGATCGCCTCTTTCATGATCTTTTCTATAGGTAGAACTACTGTGAGCGGTCTAAATTTCGACCCTGATTTGTTTCTTCATATTGTAAAAGGAGGTTCATAGCTTTCGTTGCAACCTACTTTATCATACCCATCCGAAAGTCAAAATCTGATTACAGAAAGCTAACCAACTGTAAATCTGTGACTGTGAGGCACTTTAATAAAATTCTCAAAAAAATATGTTATCATTCTTTGACACTCGGGAGACTTTGCTTCAAAGGGAACAAAGTTTTCACTAATACTCGGAATGATGGGTGCCTATGCATTAGCACTGTTGTTTTATTACCAGAATTAGATCCGACGGTCTATCTATTTATCTTTCTGTCAAAAACAAAACACGCCAATATTTGATCTTTCGTCAAAATAAAACATACCAAAAAATTGATCCCTTCTTCAATTCTAAGCTACAGTAGAGAGAGGGAGAGAATTGATCCGCCATGCCTGCTCGAAGACGAGGTCCAGCGGCAACAAGTTCAATTTCTGAAGAGCCGGTGATTGTTCCAAGTCCAATTTCTGAAGAGCCAGTGATTGTTCCTTCAAAACTCCCTGAAATTGCATCAGTTTCAGCTGTATTCTTTGCCCTATTTTTCTACTTGTTGTTTAAACATTACAAAATTGAACATGATTTGAAGAGATCTATTCTTATCAATTTAGGTCTTAGCTTCGTGGGTTTCATCATCAGTCTGATTTTGATTCCTGTAGCCTCACGTTATGTACTCAGACGAAATCTCTTTGGTTATGATATCAATAAGAAGGGTACCCCTCAAGGTTTAATCAAAGTGTGAGTATTTCCTATTTCTTTTATTATTAAATTTCTTGATTTGTTGATCTGAAATTCCTTCACAGTTTGGATTCATTCTAGTGAATTTTAATACAAGTTTAGGTCATCCAATATTTCATCTCAGTGACAATTCGACAAAGCGCAGCATATATGATTGTGGCAAAAAAACTAGGGATAGCTATCTCAGATTAACACTGGGGAGATGTATATCCTTTTGTTATCCCAGAAAGCAATCTAACTTTTGTTTACCTATTTACTTATTTTGCAGGCCTGAATCTTTGGGCATTGTTATCGGGGTTGTTTTCTTGGTTGTGGCAATAGTGTTTCAGTATTTCAACTTAACACAAGACTCCAATGTATGTACCTACTTAGTCTCTGTAAAAACAAAAATGTCTTGTGGCAAGTTTCTTATTCTTGTCTAGATGTTGTGTTATTTTTAAATTAATATGTTAATATGTCTAATTTCAGTTGCCATGTGCTAGTAAATTATCGCTTCGTGAATGAGAAGTTGTATCTATATTCCATCGCTTGTAGTGTACGGGTCTTGCTGATCGGTTGAAGTTTCTGTCTATAAACTTAGCATGCAATCCTTTAAATTAAAGGGTTAAACACAAAAAATAAATTTATCCTATACATTTGTAGCAAGTATAGCTTTTTAGTTCACCCAAACTTGTATCATGTCAGAGGTTGTTGTTCAAGTTGGTGTGTTCTTGGATTAAGTTTTGCCAAAATAAAATTTTCATACCAGTTCTTTTGATCAAGTAAAAAATTTAGGAAGATATGTTAAAGAGCACCTCTTGTAATATTGTTCCTTTTCTTTTCTCTCTGTATGCATTCTTTCAAACTTTGTCCATTTTTTCATGGTTAGTTTTGTTGTTCTTGGAAGATTCTATATCTAAATACTGTGAACAATTATCTTGATTCTTGAGTATCTCATCATTTCAGTGGCTTGTGGAGTACAATGCTGCATTAGCATCCATCTGCTTCATGATCCTTCTTGGATTTATTGACGATGTCCTTGATGTCCCCTGGAGAATGTAAACAATTTCATCACTTTACTGGTTCTACTGTTTTCTATTAATTTTTTAGAAGCATATTCTTGATTTGAGAAGCCCAGGAACTTATGTGCTCTTGTATGTGATTGTGGACAACAGGAAATTGATGTTGCCTTCAATTGCAGCACTTCCCCTCTTGATGGCGTATGCTGGACATACAACTATCATCATACCAAAGCCTCTCATTCCATATGTTGGACTTGAGATTTTGGACCTTGGTAAGAAGCTTAGTTAATATAAGGCGACTTCTTTCTTATAACAATGACATGATAAATTTTGTAGTTTACCACTAATTGGCCTTTTTACAACACTGCTGCGTTCGTTCTTCAAAAGCTATTGATAAACAAGAAGTATCAAGCTAGTAATCTTATTGACCTTGTAATGAACCGCCAGGTTTACGTTTACATGTTAATAGCTAATATGGAGTGCAATAGTAACAGTGTATGCGTTAGTGTTTCAACGGTTGTCAACTTTTAAAGGAAAGGGTTGGCAGATTCCTGCCTGGCATGTCCTTGTCAAGTTTGTAAAAGTTTATATACTTCAACAGTGAAAATCTTAAAGCTGAGGAAATTTAATCTTGTATTTGTACTGATTTGTTAAGACTTATAGACCTTCTGTTCTAAGTCCCACAGCAGTCACATGTTCATCATCACTATACTAAAACTTACAATCTCTCAGATCTGTCAAATACTTCCCTAAGATTTTGGCGCATTAGGGCTGCTGACAAAATGATACTTTTTCTGGAAAAGTTATATATGTAGTGGCAAAAGTCGCTTCTGACAAGCATAATGTAGAAGGTAGCAGGGGTGTCCTATCAGTATCTAGTTAAGTTAACACATCTAAAACATTGATCTCAGATTGGAGTGTATTATTTTCACCAAGAATTTTTGGTAATATCCTTTTGTTTAATCACCACCTTTTTTTTTCCTCATTTCCTTATTAGACAGTTGCCTCAAAACTCTATGAAATGTTGCTGGGACTCAGTTAGGTTTTGTGTAATGACAGGTGGCATATATAAACTGTACATGTTCCTTTTGGCTGTATTTTGTACGAACTCCATCAATATTCACGCTGGTATTAATGGCCTTGAAGTTGGACAGACAGCTGTAATTGCATCTGCTGTAAGAAACCTCTACTCACCACAGTCTGGCTTGATTTTTTATAACATTGGGTTGCTAACATGCGTACCCTTTGATTACAGATTATGATACATAATGTAATGCAAATTGGAGCATCGTCCGATCCTGAGTATAAACAGGCTCATGCTTTCTCCATTTACCTGGCACAACCCTTACTCACCACCTCATTAGGCTTACTTTGTTTTAATTGGTAATTCTATCTAGCTCCCATCTCCTTCCATGTGATGTTTCAGCACTCTTGTGAAAATGTTATATATGACGCTGTTTTCTGTCATCTTTTTCATGAAAATTCTAGGTACCCGTCTTCAGTTTTTGTTGGTGACACCTACACATACTTCGCTGGAATGTCTATGGCTGTAATTGGCATACTTGGCCACTTCAGGTAGGACATCTTTCTTTTCTTCAGGTCCGAAATTGCTATGTTTACGTGGATTTAATTCAAACTGCGGATTTCCTTTCCTTCTTTTGAATCATGTTTTAGTTGCTAAACTATTTTTGATATATGTTCGACGGTACAACTCATATGAAAACGCAGTAGCTAGAGCAATAACAGGTGATTGGATAACTAAACCTGTGGTTTTTATTAAACTGAATTTTGGTTTTTTATGGCTTTCTATTGTATGGAAATTTGACTGCACATATTTGTCTTATTACTCATCAAGATTGATTGCCTTTGCATTACAGTGAAACCCTCCTGATCTTTTTCTTGCCTCAAGTTCTAAACTTCCTTGCATCTTGTCCTCAGGTTAGTGAAAATAAAATTTTAATCACCACTTAAAGCCTTAAGTTTATATATTCTAATTCAATACTTTTAAGCTGAAACTCATCTGTGAGTGTTGATGTTTTAGCTTTTTGGATTTATCAACTGCCCACGACATCGTTTGCCTAGGTGAGCTTTCCATAAACTGATCCATTTTTTTAAAAAAAAAGGTCAGATTGAGATTACTAAAGTCCTGTATGTTGATTTTTTCTCTTTTCATCTTTGTTTCTACAGGTTTGATCCTGAAACAGGACTACTAACTGGCACTAGAGATGGAACGCTTGTTAATATCTTCCTAAGATTGTTTGGTCGGTGCACGGAGAAACAACTTTGCATTAGGCTTCTAGGATTCCAGGTTTGTTTTGCACGACAAGTTTAACTTACTTTACCCACCTAGTTGATGAAAAACATAGCTTTTCATGTTAATCACTGGTTATTACGTCAGTCACTCATTAACATAATCTAACGACGTATGTGTATAGGCTTTGTGCTGCGTCTTCTGTTTTGGCTTGAGGCATTTTCTTGCTGGTTGGTACAAGTGAAGAGATGCAGAGCACTTGAAAAAGAAACACTCGGAGATTTTTTTCTCCCTGACACGAGGAGGAACTTATTTGTAAGGAGATGCCTGGTATCTTCTGTGGGCAGCCTGGGTAAAGAGGTTTCTTCTTGCAGTTTAACAGTAGTAATTTTAACAGATACAGCACAAGAAAAGAATATCTACATAAACATTCTAAAAACGATTACATAAGTTTTGACCAAATTAAAGAGAAACGGGAAGAAATGTTTTTACTGAATTATCCTCTCAAAAGAGAAACTTTTGTGTTTTGCATCACCAGCTGGCTGCTGGTGTTTGAATGTTCAAAATGGAGCTCCAATTTGTCCAAGTCGGCCATGAGATTTGAGTAAAAGACCCGTAGAGAGTTATTCTATGTCTATATGGATAATGCAAGTAATGTGGCCCATCAACACCAGGGATGCTCCAAATCACACTGATATCTTGTTGATATCCAGCATGGTGCAGGTTCCCCCAAAACATCTATTGATCAATCTCGAAGTTGATCAAAGTACAAACATCTATTGTATTTTAGTAGTGAATCTTATTGTCTGTGATCAAAGTGTATTCAAATCAATCTTACTACTGATCAGATTCCCAGCCTCGCTTATGGTACAACCTGCCAGAAAATGTAAAATTGGTCGACTTCACCTCTTTGAAAGCACACCCACGTTGTATCTCTTACAAATAAGGCGGTCTGGGCTCAGAAGTCTCGAGTCTCGCATAGTAATATTTTACAGACATGGAAAAACTGCGCAGCAGTAGTGTAATAGCGAAGTCACAACTGTGGAAAAACTGCAGAGCAGTAATAGTAATAGCAACACCATCGACAACCACACTAGCAGTTCGACTCCGGTGAAGAGACGTTGGGCATATGATTTCCTATTATCCAATAACCGTCATGGAGTTCATTTCCTTATGATGATCAATTAAATAATTAAACAGCTTCATCTAATTCCTGTTTCACAAATACATGGAAGTTAAACTGTGGTTCCAAGATTGCTTTTGGTAGTCTCCCCACCAGTAATTCAAATACTAGTAGCTACAATTACAACAATGGTTTGATCGATTTGACGCTTTTTGAGCCAGGTGAAGAAGGGTAGGTATCACAGTGAGTTCAACTGGAAGTTGTTTCATGCTGTTTATAATCAGAGAAGGGAAGAAAATAAAATCACAGATTGTACAAGCAGTGCAAGTTTGAAACTAGAGCATAGGATATTGGAGTAGCTGCCCCATCTTGGGTTCATTTGTTTTCAAGTTTCAGTAGGGTGTTTATTTTACTGAAAATCCATCCAAGAATAAGTTCCCCCTCTCAATTCCCTCCATCTTACGGAGTTCTGATCACACTAATTCAGCCTTGATGCTCATGCAAATTTGTGCAAACATGGTGATTTCAAACCAAGCCTCCCTCCAAGTTAGCAAAAACTGAACTGGCCCTATGAAGCCCACCACACATACCCAAGTTAATGGGCAAGCTTGTCATTTAATTAATAGCTATAAGAAGTAAGAACTAATAAGGGCTGATCGCATTGTGTCAAATTTCCAATTCTTCAGAAAGATCAAACAATAATAACTGTGGTCATACCATCCGTCTTCCATACTCTAATGCAGACTTCAATTTTTACTATATTCAAAATTCATCTGGTAAGAACTGTGAACAACGATTTGCACAAACCCTGTTAGAAATGAGATAACCCAGAAGAACATCATAATAGTAGCACCACCTGCTATAAAGTCTGGTTCAGAAAAGCAAAAAAAAAGAAAGAAAAAGAAACTTCTAAAACGCCAAAAGTAGACAACAAATGAAAAATTTGCTATAATCCACGCAATATAAGAAACACAAACATTATAATCTCAAGCATGATTTACTCGGAAAGCAAAAGAATGGATGAAGAAAGAAAGTAGGACGATATATTTAGTTGCATATAACATGCAAAGTTCCATGATTCAAAGAAAATTGTCCAAAATACATGGAAAATAACATTTATGGGCAAGTATACATATGTTTATCATCTAATTGATCATCATAAGGACCAGTTTAAGATCTTGATGAAGGCACTTCTTCCAGGAGCAAACTACACATTTCCATCAAAACTTAGTTTGCTCGCTGACTATAACAGTGATACATAAATGCAATACCGGATTCCGTTGAGCATACAAACATGAAAAAAAGAATTGTTCATCACACATACAAGATACAATTTGGATTTAGTAAGCTCAAGAAACCTGTTTATCCCAACTGCGCCATAGATTATTGCCAGCTTCAGCAGATCCATGATGACCGATTTGGTGAACAGGGTTCCAAGGTCGCTGAACAAAAGGTTTTTTATCAATCAGAGGACGCTCGTAAGCGAAGTTTACCCTTTTCCTCCCTCTGCCACCATTCTTCCATCCTCCGCCCAATTCATACTGATCATCACTCAGAAACCTTGATGTTTTATACCTTGACATATTCTGGGTGGCACCTTCTCTCTTTCTCCAATTCCCTTCCCATTGGCCCCAACCGCCACCTGTTCTTCTAGAATCAAAACCATCAGATTCTTTACTATTGTTACCCCATTGCTTCCAAGCCCATGATTTCTCACCCCATTTTTTATCCTCAGAAACTAGATTATCTCCAGGAAGATTCATATCCCATGGATTTCGTTCACTACTGGTACTCCTGTCTCTGTAACCTGTTCCAGATGATACGTTGTTCCTTGCCCTGATTGGATCCTCCTCAGCGTCTCCCCATCCAGTTCTACTACTTTCCACAGGCTGACTACACTCCCAGGGATTTCTATCTTCATTGGTTGAATTATAATTATTATCATCTCTAACACCAGTTCCAGGAGATGAATCGTTAGCAGTCCTGACTAGATCCTCGTCTGCATCACCCCATCCAGTACACGGAACAGGTTTATTCATGAAAATGAGGGTACTACCTTCAAAACCAGCCTTTCCTTCTCTTCCCCAATTATCAGGAGCCATGGGCGCTCGGTCCAAGTCCAATATTAGCTCAGGATCAATTTTGGAGTGCCAATCGATATCATCAATGTAAGTATTCGGATCAGGCAGAGAAATGTCGCAAGGGAGACCATTAATTTCCGCCCAAAAACGAGATTTTGCATTATGAAAGGCCTCTTCACCAGCAGAATCATTCCACTGCACAACATTGTCATAGTAAGACATCATTTTCTTGGCTTCCACTATCTTCCCCCATGGAACTGAACCTACCATTGTACAGAATTTCTTCTCCCATTGTGGTACAGATGGTTGCCATGGACCTGAAACACAATAGTATTAGAAGTACTTAACATTGAATGCCAATTCAAAAACAAACAGTCACATACAAGGAAGAATAAACATAGTATTCCAATGAAATTCCTATTTGCTTAAAAGAGATAGAAATTGAGAGTGTAAGCTATTCTCAGTAAAGTGGAATCTAATAGTTGTTGAAGAAACATTAAACAGTCAGAAAAAGAAGGACCCAAAAATAGAAAAAACAACAAACAAACAAAAAAACCACTTTCTTCCTAAGCAAAATAAGACCCTCAAAAATGAAAAAAAAAGAGGCTTATTATTAGTCTCCATCTAGTTTAGGTCATAAAGATTAAACATTTCTAACAGACGGAATACTAAAAACCAAAACCCTAACCATCAAAACCTTCAACCTATCCAACAAAAGTCAAAAAAAAAAAAAAAAAGCCATTTCTACTACTGATTCCAATCCCCAGTAGTACAGATTTCCCCCAAATCTTCATACTTGGATTTAAAAGAAATCAAGACGTACCAGTAGGAGGTTTCTTGTTCTGCGATCTAGCTGATGTAGAAGGAGTATCCCGATAGTTGTTATCAAATTGATTATTTCTTCTCCAATCAACCATTTTTTCTCTCCCTAATTCTTCAAAAGAATCTCCAATCAGATTGAGAGAAAAGAAATGAAATCAAACAACCCAACAGAATCTACCTATAAGCAAAAACCCTGATTTCAGATTATCCAAATTTTCTGTATTTTTTTCAGAAATACTCGATCATTTTAATTTATTTCGATCGAAATCAACCGTTGCAGAAGAAAAACTCAAAAGAAACTTGAGAGATTTTATTTTAGATAAAGATAAACAATAGAAGAGAATGAGAGAGGAAAGAGTGAGATAGATCATATATATGAAGAAGATTTCGTACATTCTAATTACCTTTATAACCTTGTTAACTTTCTATATTTGCACTTTATACCATTGATTTCCTTAATTATTACTGGATTTGATGACGTGAAGTGTAAAAGAAGGAAACAACACGCCCTTGAATGTCTAAATAATGACTCGCTTATCCTGTTCTTATAATGACCAAAATAACCTCGTGATATGTGAGAAACAACTGGCAAGTGAACAGGGAATGTCGGTTGATTTCCGGGCTCGTAATTTCGGAGTAAAGAGAAGGGTAAACATGAAATTCAATAATAATATTAGGAATTGACTAATACAGTGAAAATTTGTAACTTTACTAGAAGGGCGGCCTACAAATGTGAGGACAAAAAGAAAAAAAAATACTAATGTTTTTGGTTTAGTTTATACTTTGATGCTGTCTATGTCATGTAGATTTCCAACGGAGTGAGGCAAAATTTACAAAACCCTAAATATTTCCAAACGCCTTTTCAAAATTTTGCTAACTTGACCTTCAACTAACATTTAAATTTAAAACACTGTATATGATTTTTCTGGCCATCAATGAATAGCTTTTTGTCAAATAGACAGGTTTGACACAGACCGGACAGTTACAAGCCATGTACTATTTATTTCTTTGTTACATTTTCATTTCTCACCATTAATTTATTTAATCTTATAATCTTATTACACAGGGATATCCTCCTCCACCTCTCCGGCATCATTAAAAGTCAATGGGTTGAACCTGGTGCTTTGACGATCGGAGAAACAAAACCTCTTTCGGAGTATTCCATCTAAGTAGCGACTCGAATTTTCTTCTTTTAATATTGGAATATAAAGTTTAAGGAATGCATGTCAAATCTAAATCAACAAAAAAGATAAATGAGTCGGAACTCCAACTCCCCAAAAAGAAAAAGAAAGAAAGAAAGAGACACCTAACCCTACCGAATGAAAGAAACATTCAGAAAGACAGGATTGGATAAGCTCAACAAAGATGAATAAAGAAAAGGTATCACCAACTAAGTTTTGTAACGACGACTGTAGTCGTGATCAACATTACCAATCAAAGTCTAGGTTGGGATCATCTTCCCAACAACAAGAATAATAATAAGTTGATGCCAGTCGGACACTATTTCTATTTCTACTGCTGCTGGTAATAAGTAAATACTACGTCCATGACTAAACAACTCAAAACAGCTACACACATTCAATAAAAGCGTCGGTACAATCACCAACTGGTTCACAAAGGACCAACAACCTGTAGTGGTCAGTTCCAGGTGACAGACGTGTGATCTGTCGTTGCCTGTTTATGAGCGAGCCCACTTTGAATGACTGTGGTGTTTAGCTAGTCAGTAAAAAGAAAATTGTACTTGAGAGTTCCATCCTGCAAATGTGTTGTTTCCAGTTTAACTTTATGCAAAACCGGAAGTGAAAAGGCTCAGTTAGTGAACAACTAACGAGTTCCATTTGCTAAGGCTGACCTGTATGGTTTGCGCTCTTAGCATGACCAGCAAGCAGTTGGCAAAACCGACTATCATAACAATCAGTGTAAAACCCTAAAACTCATGGTGTGATAATTTTGTTTACTACTCCCTCCGTCCCTAATTAGATGACATATACCATAAATAAGTGGAGTGATAGATTAGTATTATTATAAGAAATATGTAAAAATTTGATAGTCATATTTATGTTCATTAGATAGGTGTTTTAAAATGCTTTCCAATCATACAAAGTTTACGGAAATCCGTTATATAGTTTGAGAGATAAATCATTTCGAAATTTACTAGTAAATTTTAACTAGGTCATCTTATTAGGGACGGAGGTAGTATATTATTGAAACTGAATAAAAGACTGACTACAAGTTAAAATTCAATCAACTTTACCGGTTAAAAATACTTCTAGCATAAGTTTGTCCATTCAAATCCAGCGACATATTCAGTTCTGGACTCCTAGTAGGACTGTAGTGTGAGAGAATCTATGATTATTCCAAGTGTTTCTTTGCCTTTACCTAATAGACATTGGTCGAGACCTTTAGGTGAAACTACTAAGATAAACTTGGATGGGTCTTGGTTATCTAGTGAAACAACTGCTGGGTATGGGGATGCTGCAGGGTTTCAAGGAGCAAGAGGTGGAAATGGAAGGGCTGAATCGGCGGAAGAGGCAGAAGCAATTGTTGTTTTGAAGCTTCAAAATGGGCGTGAGAGAAGGTCTTAACAAACTTCTCTTTAGAGGGGGGACTGCAAAAATGTGATGGACTACTTGAATGGGAAGAATTCTGCAATCTCTTGGCAGGTTCAAAGACTTTTAGATGAGGTAAAAAGGTTGATGGCAGAAGTTACAAGTTTCTTGGGTTATCAGTTCATTCATAGAACGGGTAATACCTCTGCTGATTTGCTTGCAAAAGAGGCTAGATCTTCTAGCGTATCTCAACAAACTTGGATTCATGTTCCAACTGTTATCAGACAATCTCTTCGAGCCGAACAATATAATGTAATCGCAAGAGAATCTGTTGTACTAGTTTTAAAATTGCACTGATGGAAATGTCTGTAACACAAACATTGTGATGTAAGTTTGAATGAAATCTGTTGTTTACAAAATAAAAATCAACTTTACCGGTTGTAATGAGTTAAATTTGGAAGCTTTGAAAAGGATTAATAGTAAAGCTTAAGATCATTTCATTTACAGTAGAACTTCGTTAAATTAATACGCGATAAATTAATAATTTCGTTAAAATAATATTTTTGGTCAGTCCCGACTTGGGCCAGTGTGCTAAATTAATAACCTCGCTAAATTTATAAGATAATAAAAAATTTAAGATTCCAATAGGGCCCAACTAATATATAAATTAATAATCAATGTAGTAGCACTACATTATGGTGCTTTATTAAAATAAGAATCCAAAGTTGTTTGTTTCTTGTTCATATTTATATAATATTGGACTTCATATCTACTTTCTTTGTAGTCCGATGAGAAGTTCGGCGGTGATTTAGTTGTATTGTTCTAATTTTAACACCAAAATTTTTATATTTACACACATTATATGCAATTTATTACTCCCTTCGTTACTTTTTAATATGCCAGTTTCCTTTTTTGAGAAAATTAAGGAAATTAAGAGAACTAATTATTGAAAGTGGTCCTCTAGACACTTGTCAATAAAAGAAGTGAAGTGAAATGGTCCCCATGACACTTGTCAGCCAAAGAAATAAGTGAAATTGTCCACATAACACTTGTCATCAAAAGAAGTTAAAAGAAAAATGGTCCCAGAAAATTAAAGTAACATTTGACTTTCCCAACTAGTAAACTGGCCTATTTTTTTGAAATATTTATTTATAGAAACTGGCCTATTAAAAAGTAATGGAGGGAGCATATGATATTATGTCATAAAATAATTTGATTTGAAAATAAAATCTCAAAATACTTTTTATGATAAGAAAATTGTTCTACACACTTAATTTTACAATCTTGTTATGATAAAATGTTCTACAAACTTATTATTGAAATCTAAATTTGGTATATATGTTTCTATATATTAATAACTTATTAATTTATCGATAAATTAATACTTCGCTAAATTGATAGAATTTGGCGGTCCCAACACTATTAATTTATCGAAGTTTTACTGTACGTGGCACGGGTCATTCCTTGTACACGACATAAAAGAACACACTCATCCTCCAATATTAGCTTATATTCATGCAAATAACGTAAGAAATAAAGGTCGACCTGAAAATCATGAGTACAAATGAGGGGCACAAAATGGCTTCTGTATAAAATCCAGGAAGCAACGACGTGAGCGTACTTTTCTGCGGGTACCATTTCGCATCATACTCCCTTATTGCAATCGGAAAATGAGTCATTTGTCCAAATATTTTTAAAACATGGTTCAAATGGACAAGTAAAATTATTATGGGTGAAATGGACACCAAGAAAATAGCAAGGATGAAACTGAATTCATCCTGACTTAAACTTAAAAAATAGTAAGGATGAAACTGGATTCATCCTGACTTAAACTTAAAAAATAGCAAGGATGAAACTGGATTCATCCTGATGTAAATTAAAAATAAGAAAAAGTATTTGAAAATGGGTAGGATGAAACTGTTTACATCCTATCCTGGCTACTTTTACATTTTTGTCCATTTAAACAGTATCAAAATCTAAAGGTCCTTTTCACCCAAGAATTGTTGATTTTGGTCTTTTTAACCAATTTTGTGTATTGCAATTAGCAACAACCACTCAACCCGCACATATGTCAACTTCCGAGTACAAAATCGAACCAAATGAGTGTACCGTTCCATGAATGAGCCGCGATTATCCAAGAATTGAATTCCCTTCAACAACTAGGAATTATCATATGCTGGCATTTCAGTAGTGAATCCCATATGCTGGCAAAATGAAAATATCACGACTCATGGATCACATTATCAAAAGAAATTACCTATGCCAAACAGTGAAACTGCTCTACTAGAAAACAGGATATTACTGAGACCAGAATCGACTATCATAGCCTTGTTGTTCCCTAGGCTGAACTCGATTTGAATATTTCGCCAACATTATATAATTGATATACGTTACTACAACGGAGAAAAAAATTGCAAATACATCACACCAAATCTATTTTACACGAGATGAAACAAAATTACCATCAACCAAACAAGCAGGAAAGATAAATAAAGCCCAAGGCAAGATGGATAATCCTGCAATCAGATATTACTATGCAGTGACAACGCTTACAAGCTTATAAATCCTAGAAAACACATGCAGATGACACCTAAAGTACAGAAACCCTAACGATTTTATAGGTATTTATAAGTTAGCCTTCGCTATTTATCATGACACTAACATGGAACGGTATCTTTTTCCAAAATTCTCTTCAGCTTGATAGAGCTTTGAATCAGTCTTCCACTGTACAACTACAACTATACGATTGATGAAGTTCATTTAAGAGTCATAATACTTCCCAAGAATTTGGGTCACTGACGGTACATACAAATTTCCCAGCCCACAATTATCTCCTCTCAAATAATTGACTCCTCAAGGCTCCGACAAGTTTATCAAGGACTTCGTCGTTTTCGGCTAGATACTTCTCAGCTTCCTGTTTATCTTTGAGCAGTTTTCCTTCTATATAATAACCATCAATCATTTTCGAGATGACCCCATGTGTACAAGCCATCTCTAAGACCTCTGCTTCACTAGTAATGCCCTTCCCAAATGATATTTCAAGCTCAGCCTTCTTCATCGCTGGTGCCAGTTTGTTTTTCACAACTTGAACACAGATAGAAACCCCAGTAATCTGGAAGAAGGAAGAAAAAAAAATGACAATCATCGGTCCCAAAAAAGGTTGTCTAATAAACTAACAGTACAATCAATTAAGTATTTAGTTGTTAGTTTGGCAGAGATAAGATTGGAGTAAATCAAATGAAAGAAACAGTATACAAGGTCCAACATGTATGTGGACATTTAGGTATACTTCTACGAACACCAGTATTTTTTATGCTGTTTTTTCTCATTCACAAAGCAATGGTTCAATAGTAAGTTGCCCCCCTTTTTTGTCCTCTCTTCCATTCTAGTTGAACAAAGATTTTATCTCTAGACAAATTGGAGATAGGCTATATTTACGCATAGTTAAAACGTAATACTGTAACAGACGATTTACCTCATCTTCATTCCTCAGTAGTCCTGCTTTCATAGTTTTCATTCGGACTGCTGGATAAAATTTCATAGCACTTCCACCACAAGTCACCTGAGTTGCATGTCCAAAACAATCGGAAGGCTTATACCTGACCTGGGGAGGATAAAGCCACAGTATTTGTTATAGATCAGAGAATAGAATAAGAAAACAATGCCAAAATATTTAAATTGTTCAGCCAATTAAATAAAAGTCTTTATACCTGGTTGATGAAAATAAGAACAGTCTGTGACCGGCCCAATGAAGAATGAATTTTGCGTAGTGCTTGAGTCATCAATCGTGATTGACTTTTAGGAAGAGGGCCGTCTACAACAGAATCAAGTTCAGATTGGGGAACAAGAGCTGCTACCTGCAATGGACAGCTATATTAACATGCAGAGTAGATACAGCAATAGCAGCAAACACAAATACTAACATGAAGAACAATGTCAACCACGAATAGATGTCAAGCATAATAAGTTGAGGTAACAGATTACTACTCTCGCAGAAGTGACTTTACATTGTGTAACACACAAGAATAGTTACTGTGTTTGTGGTAATCCAAGACAGCATGTAGTATTTATTTATTAAAAATAAAATAAAAATTAAAAAGAAGAAGAAGACGGCACCTAGTGTAGTATTTATTTATTAAAAAAAAAAAAAAAAACGAAGCAGAAGAAGACAGCATCTAGTACTAATCAGAATATACAGTACTATCTTTAAGTATTCTGCTTCAATCTTGCTTAACTCTATTCAGATGATGCCATTACCGACGCACTTCTGCTTCTCCCTGACCACTGAGCATCTAAGAACGGGTCATATAACCTATGTCTAACCTGAACTTAAAATTCTTAGTGTTGGTTATTCAATATAAGTAACAGATTAATAACTACACAGAAGCATTTCAAACAAACAACACCAAGGAAAAACGTCTAGAAATAATTACTTACACTATCAACTACAATAACATCAATGGATCCACTTTTAATTAGTGTATCAACTACACTTAATGAACTTTCCGCAGATTCCAAGTGTGAAACCAGAAGATCCTCTGTATTTACACCTATTGACTCTGCAAGCGATGGATCCAATGCATTCTCTACATCAACATATGCACAATATCCTGCAGAGCGACAAATAAGGGTCATTTCTGATAGAACAGTTTAGACATGGAAGCAAGACTTTTGCAAAGCTTCTGTGTTTACACCTATTTCTGACCGTGGAAAACCATGGAATAAGTAGTTGAGTCAAATATTGGTATGGAAACAACCACTAAAGAAGTAACCATGTAAATAAATATCATGTGGATGCAACAATTGATTCACAGGTACAATAACTAATAGCACCGAGAACTCAAATGTGTTAATTGTTCGGCATATAGAAACTAGAAAGAAATTTTTTTTAAGAACGTCAAGTATTTACTGGTCACTCGGGGCACTTCAATAAACTCCTTTCTTTTATAGACAGAATATTAGTGTTTTTCGTTATTAGTGGTGTATGTAAGCAACATGCATAGCAAAAAGAAGTACCTAAGACAACTTGCAACTTAACTTGTTAAAATGTGAAGACTAACTACTCTACTCTGACCTCTTTTCTATTTCCAATAGAGAAGAATAGTATAGGAGCTTACCTATCAGTAATATGAGACAATGTTTTAATAGTTGAATGACACGCGAGAAAAGGGCTAAAAAGGAATCCAAACTATTCTCCTAATAAGAAAACTAGCTGAGTGTCACTGCTGGGACTTCAAATCGTAACACTTTTTAGACAACGTGTATAATTGAATCACAGTAAGTAAAATCTCGAGAACACACATCAGAAAGTCCATAATCTAGCAAAAAAAAAAAGAAAAAGATGAGGTTTCAGATCCCTCGAACTCCAAAGAGTGGCTAGAACACATACTTCTCACTTAGAGACGTCAAAGACCCCAGAGAAGTGAAATTGGAACAATGTCATAGCTTACACAAACTAATGCTCTTCAAATATGGATATTGCTTTCTAAGGCATGGCTTGTGATATGAATACTGTAGCCTAGGTTCCCGTACATATAATTTCTTGTATTATAACGAAATTCCATTTCACACTGCATACAAAAAAAACACTCTATAAATTTGCAATATATGGGAGCCCCCAAATCTGCGTAAGTGCGTAACAGCCTTCTCGGCGGGACCATCCTAATTTTACGTCAAAAAAATGTGCCATAGTCACAGCAGAAGTACTAAAAGAATAGCTTGTGCATCTGCTCTCCCAAATATGCAGTAGTGATCAATATAAGAGCATGATTAGAATCATCCGCTATCCAAATTTGCTTCTCTTAGGAGTCGTATCAGTTAAAAAATTCCTCATAGATGACAAGTAGCATCTTCGTGATACTCTATGTGAAGATACATATCTAACAAGTTTATGGTTTGAACTTTGAAGGTAGCAGTAGGGCCAGAAAAGAAGTACAATAAGAAGTGAGCCCTATCCAAATATGCTCACTAAGGGAATCATTGCATTTTCGACTAACATGGCATGATTCTATTATTCTATACTGAAGTGTATATTGCAAACTGCAAAACATACATATCAAGCATAATGATACAACATATACAGACAGTAAATACTCGATGATAGCTTATACAGGATGTGCAAGTATATACCGGACACATACCTCCAAGCTTTTGAGCTTCCTTGATAACATGAAGGGCAAGTGTTGTTTTCCCTGATGCTTCTTGACCAAAAATTTCAATGATTCTTCCCTGTTGCAATATCAAGTAGATATAAGAAATTGAAGATCTATCATGTATAACTCATAAAATAGCACTGGCAGATCATGTTAGTAATTGGGTCATGATGCGAAGTTAAAATACAAGCATCTAGTAGCGTCCAAAGCATTTGAACTGACACATGGATAATAACGGAAAATTTCCGACCATAAAAGTTAGTAGTTTGGCAGACTCTTTAGTCTTCGAGGTTATAAGGAAAACCAAACCAATCATCACAACTAGTTCTTCTTTCCTTGTTACCATAGTAGTACGAAAGCTATATGTTCTGTCCTTCAGAGACTATCTCTTTCTGTACCAATAAAAGAAAAATTATCCTTTGAACTTTCAATCCCGCATTCGTAGTTTCAACTCATCTGCCTCCCATCATTTTCTCACCATAGCAAACTAATTCTCAAGTTCAATGTGTACAGCTTAATATTTGCTTAAATATTCTAATTTCACATGTGTATAAGACTACAAGTTCTATAAGTGGGTCCTCTATGTTTGTACAGTAGCAGCCAAGTTGGAGTTCTAAGCTTAAAGTGGCCTCTGATAATCCCTGTATAATTAATTTTGAAACCTCACAAACACAGATAGTTAAAAAAAATATACAGCAAAAGATTATGCAGAATGGATAGCCAATCACCTTAGGTAATCCTCCAATTCCAAGAGCCAGATCCAGCTTTAAGGAGCCAGTAGGTATAACTTGTGCATGGCGTGAACCAAAAAATCGTCTCAATGACAACATAGAACCTGTACCAAATTCACTAGAAAGTTGAGTGACAGCCAGATGAAGTGCTGCATCTTTTTCCAGCACTTCTCCATCATCCGCGGGCCGTTCATATTCAAATTCTGACATCATTTCCACTGCTAAAAAGAAAGTATTTGGATTAAAAATTTAACTAACAAACTTCAGCATTTCATAGTACTCACTATTTCAACTAGCTTTTTTGATAGGGTAACAAAGAGAAAGAAGTCAATGGAAGGACATTATGTTTCCAGCAATTGGGAAGTATACTTGACTGAGACAACAAGTTTCACACCTTCAATAGATAAACCATGCTCTTAGAGTCATAATGTTTATAACTAAACAAATCTTACACGAGATATTATCTTGAAGCTCGGGCAGAGGGCAATAAAGAACACTCTACGAACTAAAACATTGGCTTCTTATACCTCGACACTCTCGATGTGAGGGTCTCAGAATAAAATGAACATGATTCAAACAAGACTTTCGTACTTAAAATCTTACACGTGTGTGTGAAAATCTGAAGCATGCATGTTATATCTAGCTAGATACACTCTGATTTTCTGGATGGGTTAAGACTTGCTTTACTCATGCCTTGAGGCGAACTGACTGATTTGCTAGAAAAACCAAAGTGTTGCAACATGACAGTTCCATACAAATATTTCCTCTGACCTTAAACAACGTGAGATGATAAGAAAAGGCTTCGATAACTGGAAGAACACATAACTGCAGCAGGCAATCTCAGAATTTCAGTCTAACCCTTTGCTCGCAGTTCAGTAAATCATTAATTGGCAAGTGTGAAACTATATAAGAAAGTAGAAGGGAATTACTATCCAAGCAATTCCGTTTTCGAAGTCTATTCATAAGGGAAATACTAGAATTGATACTTCCGCAAATCATAGATTTGGGAAGGGTTTCTATTTCCTAAAAATACCAGTATAGGAAGAGATCTAGTCTATAGGTAATGTTCTAGTTGGTACATGTAGAAAAAGAGATATTTGCTTGAAACGGAATTCAGAGAGAGAATATGATGAGGTGAGATGCAACACATAAGGTAAAGTAACCTTGAAACTTAAAGTGGTAAGCATCTTCTCAACGATGAAATAGAGAGATGCAACACCTAAGATTAATTAACCTTGAAGGTAAGATTGTGGAGGTCTTTGGTTATATTGAATAAAAAGTATGTTCCTATTCCTCATTCTTTGGTTCTATTAATTTTCTTGCTCTTGCAACTGGTTGTTTATCTTATTGAGATCTAGGTTGATCAAATTGAATGAAGATAGAGATAACTGATATTAATAATATGACGAACCACCTAAAATATCCATGTCTACACACGAGCTGTGACAAATGATAAGATAAACACAAATCTTAATATAATAAATAGAAAAAGAGCCGAAGTCCAGAAACCGCTGAGTTACCACTCGACGTCTCAAATGCACTTGATGAACAGTTTGTAAACCAGTACTTCACTATAAGGTAATGCTTTTTGAAGATGTAAACAGAAAAATTAAGTCATGGAATAAAGGTACAGAATACAAAAGAAGATGGAAATTACCTGCAGAGGAAAGGAGACGGCTACAAATTCCAAGTAAGTCAACTCTATTTCGTTGTTGTCGCTGGCAATTAAATCGAGAATATTTAAACATCCGAGAAAAAGGCAGACAATTGAGAGGAAAAAAAAGCATAGCTTATCATCAAAGTAAAAAGTGATAGAGGCATAAGCTGAAAACCCTTGGGACGAATAAAAAGACACATTTTCTACTACACATCTCTATATCCACTCTTTATAACGAGGCTTCAAATTAGCCGTATAAGCCATTTACATCAAGCAACTTCCATAATTATGTAACAACTACTTTTTACATTTCCATCTGCGTCCAAATCAAGATAAAACAGCTGAGTTTTCAAGAAAATGGATATTTCCATTATGTATATATATCAAGATCAACCCTTGAGTCGTATTTGTTTGATCCCTACATCCACTATAAGTATTATATGCACCATGAATGCACATGCCCTATTAAGTGGTAGTAGTGGCTGCAACTCAAAATTCAAAACCATGTACTATAACTCTTACTAACTGGTAAATAAAGCTCTGGGGTAACTCCAAAAACTTAATAGGTGGGAAGCTCAATACATCATTTCATAAGTAAGAAAATTGCTAGTCTCAAGTAAAATCAATTTGTAACCTAAATGTTCACTCTTGGTATAAACTGAACATTTGCACATTTCCCAATTTGAGAACAAGAAAACAACTAAAGTTTAGAGACAGATTAAGTCTTTCGATTCTAGAACATCAAAAACACTTTGTAAATACTAAAAACCCACATGTTACATACTTTTTCTGGATAGTAAATTTAATTTCTTTTCATTGGCAGAAGAAATGAATCGACAGTAAAGTAGGTTCAAACCTGTAGCAGCGAAGAGAATGTAATTGGAGAGGAAGACGTTGTTGTGATGCCATTGAAACGACTAGATTGATGAAATACAGATGAAGCCGAGGAAGTTAGTTTTAGGGGTCTCAATCTCATTGTGTTAAAAGTTACGTCTTTTTCTTTCCAAGTTTTCACGTATGTCGCGCCCTTTCAATTAGGTTTCCTTCCATAGTTCAAACTTCAAAGCAAGGGTTTTAGGAATTTTTAGGAATCACCACGGCAATGGATATATCAGCACAGCTTCTTGCTATGTCAGCCCCACAACATTTTTTTTTTGGAAAATGTACAAAATAATCCTAGTATTAGGACCGATTCACAAAAGCATCTTACTGTTACAAACTATTAACAAAATGATCATACTTTCGTTAAAAAGAGAGTTAAATGGTGACTCACAGTTAAATATGTTAATGAAATTGCCCATGTGTCCTTCATATTTATCCTTCCATACACAATTTTAACTTTTGCTTTCATTATAATTTTTTTGACGGTGGTGCTATTTGTAGGTGGTGGTGGTGCCGCTTACATATCGTTACGCGGCATTCAGGATCGTAAAACCGCATTCAGGTTCGTTACACCGTATTCAGGACCGTTATACCGCATTCACCTTAAGGGTTCACCACTTCCCCTCCGGGGTTTAGCAAAGATTCTTAAGCTTCCACCACCACCACCACCGTGTCATCACCACCACTTCAACCAATTAGTTAACTAGGAAGGGCATTTTGAGAGAGGGTATTTTCGGAAAATATAACACCGTTTTATTCAAAAATGTTAAATCGGATAAAAAAAACCATTTTGTAAATGAATTACAAAAATATGATCATTTTATTACCGAATTACAAAAAGTATGACCATTCTGTAATTGGTCCTTTTTTTTTCATTACACAATTCTTACATCATACTCACACTTCTTTTCTTACGGCAATGGAGTATGCAGTAAGACCATTTGCACAACGAGGGCTCTCCTATTTTAACATTATCTCACACTTAGGATACTAATTCTTTTTTATAAAAATCAAATGTCGTGTATATAAAGTTAATATTTTGGGAACATATTCGCCTTACAAAGTTTCACATACCCACATTATGAAATGTGTAACTCCACTATTTACTATTTTGAAAATTAACGAATTTTTAACCGTTGAAATTAAGATTGGTAGATGGTGTGGTTCGATTTTGAAATGTACTCATCTTCTATGGGTATGTAAAACTTTGTAAGACGAATGATAATGTGAATTTTTAATTATAATGATAATATGGAAACTTCTATGAGTACTAATAATATTATGAGTTTTTTGTTATCATATTATTATATTATAATATTATTATGATAATATTATCATACTATAATATGATAATAATATGGAAACTTCTACGAGTACTAATTATATTATGAGCTTTGTGTTCGTACTCATATTATCATACTCCCTCCGTACCTATTTATAGGCGGAATTTTCATTTTTCCTTGTACCGCTATATAGGCGGAGTCCAAATTTCAAAACGATATTTTACTTATATTACCCCTATTTATTTGCTTGGGAATCATCACAATTGAGTATATATCTCTAACATTGGGAATATAATTAAGGGTAAAATAGGAAAAAACATATAAATGTATAAAATCATAAAAGTTTCTTAATCTAAGAGAATTGGTCCCTCCGCCTATATATGTGGTACGGAGGGAGTATTATAATGATAATATGAGTACCCATAGAAGTTTCCCTATCCTGCTCAATTATGAAAAATATGAAACTTCCATATTACCTCATATTTTCTTGCTCTTGTGGGGGCTTTGAAACTCATGTGAAGAGACAGAGAGTCAAAACTACAGAGAAGAGTACTACTCCTCCGGTGAAGAAATGTTGTTATGAAGAAGTGGGTCAGTGGGAGAAGAAGAAATTCAGAAACTTGAAAGTAAATTGGAGGAAGTTTTGTGGGTTTTTAAAACAAAGTGTTTTGAATTGCCTTTTTTTTGTGTGTGTGTGGATCATTATTGGCTTTAAAGTATTTCAAAACAGGAGATCAAGTTGAAAACAATGTTGAAACTAAGATTCACCGAGATGTTGATTCTAAGCAAACAACAAGTGACCCAGTTTGTGTTTTATCAAGGCAATCTAATACGTTTTCTAATATTGATGAAGCAAATTGGGAAGATGTTCGAAAAGGTGATACTTATCTCTGTTATATGTAAAGTAAACCATATAGCTACTTTTCCACACAATGGTAGTATGATTGTTTGAGTAAAAACTACATCAGCTTTATGTCAAGCATGTGTTACATTAGATCTTCTGTAAAAGGTTTCCGCTGTTTTATATAGTATTATTATTATTTTGTATACTGAAATTCTTATGTACCAGGAAATGACTGTGGTGTCGGTGAGGAGTTGGTAAAATAACTTGAAGATGCATCAGAAGATAGGATATAAGGCCAAGTAACAGAAAGATCTTCTGCAGCCTCGCTTGCCGGAAGACGTATATCAGACCAAGATGATGGTGGGGAAGAAAATTATAAGCCTGGTGCTATGCTGGAAAGTTGTCTTATGCTTGCGACTCTCCGCTGGTTTAAGCTCAATCAGCGTTGTACCACAGATTTGAGTAGGTGCACCATCAAGAAGTAAGGATATTGAAGTAGTAGTCATGCATTGAAAATCACTTGGCCTGACACTGCTCTCCCTACTATTGTTGACCATCTACTATCAGCTCCGGTAGTTGACACTTTGAGACCTACTATCAACTCTGGAGTAGGAAGTAGCAGCAAGGTTCTTGTTTATGTTCAAAATTTAGGGTTTCAGTTTACTGTTTTCAAAATTAGGGTTATTGTTTAAATATGGAAGTTGGGCACCCTTTAGATTTGTTATTGGAGCACTGGGAAGAGGGTGATGATAGTGTTTTCTTGCTACTCCAACTTGGTTTACATAATGCCATTGGAGTCAGAGAGTGATTATGAAAAATTCCAAAATGAGTACTTATGGAAGTTTCCGTATTATCATTATAATGTGAAGTACTCATAAAAGTTTATAGATGAATTAAAATATGGAAGTTTCCTTATCTTCAGATTCGCTATCGTTTAAGTTTAATTAAGAAAAATGTCTCTCAAAATATGAGGTAATGTGAATTCAAGAGTGTGAGAGGATCCTCACACACAATGATTATTACATCATATACAGTTAGACCTCCTAGACATTGGGATTAGAGTTGCTATTACATTAAGTTGAACCCCTAATCTCCCCTGTTGGGGAGGAATATAGGAATCCACGAGACTACAAGGTGGTTTCCAACCCCATAATATTTGGCATCAATAAGGAAAGTGTTATAAACGACAGTTTATCATGTAGATGCCCACTTTAATGGGATCCTATTACTTGGGCACCAAGTATATAAACTCTATAAATAGAGTCCCATCTCTTTGTATTCCATACACATATGAATAAGAAATCTATCTCTTCCTCATCTCTACTTTGTGTCTTCTTTACCTTTTTTTCTATTTCATAACACGTTGTCAGCATGCCTACACTGAGCTATGCGGCTATTTTCAAAAACGAAAAGAAAAGTGAAATCGGTCATATCTTATACTATTTCTTTTATTCTTATTTTTCTTTTTACACGATGGTTTAACCTAACTTTGGTTTCCGCAGATCACAGTGATTTAACTATTTAAGATTTTATCGTTTTGGAACCGTGTACTAATTAATTTCTTCTTTATTTGTTTCTTTGCATGTGCTCACCTTGGTTTGGTATAAATCTGATGGTGATATTTTCCAATGGCAGAGAATCCACCTTCGAGGTACTTAAGAAGTTAAATCAAGAATGATTAAACAAGTGAAGAAAAATATGGGCTGGGAGACACCAATACTTAGTTGATTGGATGGCCAATCTTTTACGGTATTGGTACTTTTATTTAGCATCTTTCCTGTCTATTTGTTTTAACAGTGATCAAGTTGTGGTTTTATATTCTTTTTAGTTTATATGCTTAGTTAAGATATTTATTTATGGGTGATCAATTTTTCAAAGTTTGATTTCCTTTCTTTCTCTAGTCCTTTTTACAGAGGAAAAAAAATATAGAAAATTCATTGAAAAATGGTTTATAGTTTCTATTTTTTTTAACGAAACTATAATCACCAAAAATTGGTGTTGTCGCAGGCTCGATTATCTTTTCGGTAAATAATCACGTGCATGGTTGAAAAACCTACGTCCAATTAAATTTAGTATCTTTGTCCTATTGACAAGGATCATGTGATTTATCTATACGGTTTCTATTTTTCCTTTACAAGAAACCATCCGTCCTATGCGATAACTAAAACGATAATATTTTTTTATTTTGTCGATACGAGTTTGATAAATTGTAAAAACCAATTGGTGTTGATTTTTCTCCATCGTTTCCATAAGATATAGGGGAATATATTGGTATATCTTCGATCCTTTTAACAATACTGATTTCTCTAATAATTAAGGAACCATTAACAACTATTCCTTTAAGAAATCTTATATAACCACAATTTGGATATCTTTAACCAATATCATGGTTATTTACCAAGTTTAAGTTGAAACCAGGATTCAATACTAGGGGGCTTGGAATGTATTTATTTTTTCACAGTGGCAAAACAAAGAGATTACTTCTCAAAGACCTCTTATCTGTGTTCAACTTTTTAACTCTGAAACTTCTCTGTGCTATGTGTAATTAAGGTATTAAACTCCCCCAACACAATGTCAAATTAATTAATATAATTGATTTTTTTTTATAAGAAGAGAAACTATATAGATTAAGAATGTACATCTCTACAAGGGGTAGATACAAAAAACTTGCGAGTAAGCTGCGCGCAAACTAAAAAAAAGAAAGTGACAAAATTACATGAATAAAGACTCCCAACTGAAAATTGTATGAGAGAAGTTGATGGGCATACACAGGCCAGCAGCGTCTTCCCAAGTTAATAAGAGAATTGGATTCAAGACCTAAGTCTATGTATGTCTTGAAACATACTGCTGATATATACTTCAACATGTATCAACTGCCATACTACTTTCGTTGTTGTGGTGAACCCGCTAGCTACCCAACACCTCGCAAGGAGAGAAAATGATTGAGGAAAGACCCATATCCAAGGGGAAATCTGAACCCTCCTCATTCATTTGGATCTATAACTGCAGACTTTATGAACTTTTCCAAGCCATGTTTCTCTTCATCCTACAAAATACAAAGGATGTAGTATGATTAAAAAAAAAAAATTGGGCACAAAGTATACGTACAGGAGCACTCGTACCTACAGGATTAAGAGGATGTCATACCTTTGGTGGTATTTTAGGCTTTCATGTTCAAGAGGATGTCATACCTACATGATATTAGATAGGTAGTACTACACTCTATAACTTAAATTCTACAACCATTGGCTGCTATCTACAAGATACCGTATAATTAAAATCCAGCTTAGTTGCATTTCTTAGCACACATTCAACTAATTTAGATAATTGCAGATTCATCTAATTTGCCCAACTTTATAATCACAATCTCATACATGACATCAAAGATCAAACCAAAAACACTAACGTTTTCAGTTTTGAAAACCCAGAAATAAATTATATAACCAAAATTAAGAAAATCTATGCCTTTTTTCATTTAGTAACTCACATTTTTTCGTCGAATAACCTTACCCAGGGTTTATGTAAATTGAAGCAAACAGCATCAAGTTGATTCACCATCTCTGAATCAGACATTGATGATTGATTCACCCCTTACCTGCGGCTACCCCTAGGGTTTCATCGAATAACCTTACCTGCTGCTACGATCTCTTTCGCTTCCCGCTGGAATAAATTGAAGCAAACACTGATTCACCCCTGGCTTAGCAATAAATTTCTACCCTGGCTTGACAGCAGATGCAACCGAAGCATCACGAATTTGGGTTATCATTTACTACCCCCAAATATATTTTTTCTTTGATTCACCACTGGCTTAAGCCAGGGGAAGTCTGTGCATACATCCGCCCCTGCTGATGATTGTACGGATTTTCATTTTTCTAACAAGAAATTTTGAACTTGGTAATTCTCGTCAGTTTTTTCTAAATTATGAGACAAAATTTTTTTTATGGTTCCTGTAATTTCTCTTATAAGAAACTATACATCAACCAAAACTTGAATGCTCTGTAATAACAATGATGATTTTCTTTGTTTAAAAAAACATATAAGCCTTGATTTGGTTTTCTCTGTCAATTTGAGAGAATGAAATACTGTTATTATGGTACAAACCAATTACAAATACCTGTAAACAAAGATATTTGCATTCCCGAGGGATATTGAGCAATTTTTTTTAATTATTTTTTCTCTCCGTCCGTGATAATTTCCAAAACATTCTACTTGAAATTGGAATATTTTAGGACACAAAAGATCAATGGGTGCGCACCCGATTTATAGCCAATATCATTAATCCTTGTAGTGACTATATTGATCTTAATTTAATTTTCTTTTGATAAAGGTAGTGTCCATGGTTTCATTCTCAATTATTTTCTCGTTGGCCCTTGAGGTCACGAAGTTCTTGGAGATGCATATTTTCAATGCTTTTGGTCATAATTTATTTATTTTTTGTTCCAAAAGTAATCCATGGTTGATGGTAAATATGCATGTCTATTAAGATTACATCTTCTTTTTATGTCGAACGACATATTTCATAATGAGTATATGTCTCGAATTAATAGGATAATACTTTACGAAACTCGTTTCGTATATGAGATTAAAATATTTCCACCATAATCAGAGGGAGACTATACACTATCAAAAGCTTGTTTTAATTAACTTAAATGTTATATCAGTTTCTCTCCCATCAATAACAAATTGGTAAAGGCTGTCATTATTTGATTGGTGTGAAATATCTCATTTTGCTTTCATATAAGCGTTTGCCTGTTGAAAGGAAAATCCAATCACATATAACAACAAGTAGCATTTTAGAAGAGGCTATAGATAGTACTCTAATGAGTCTATCAAAACAAGATCCACATTCTCATAGTTCATATCTCCTCACTGGAAGATGGGGAGATTATCCCCGCGGGCGATGGTACCAGTATTTCTGTGATTTTTTTTATTTTTCTTTAAATATATGCATATACTTAGGAATTGTGTGGGATCGTGATAAGCTAGTATCATTGTCGAATATTCATTTATTGTAGCAACTGAAATAATAAAGATGGCAACGGTTAACCCCTTTACTGAGAAATATCGACATTGTGATTGGTTGGCATTCAATCCAAATTATCTTGGATAATTTTAATTTCTCAATTGACGCAATATAAGGATCCTAGCTAGACTCGACACCTTGAAAGTGCCAAGCCTGAAAATTACAGGATGGTGTTAGTCATATTGCGTATTAAGAGACATAAATTGTTTTAAGAGCGATTGTGGGTTATATGTTCAAATCCTAGGATTGGTTCAATAATACGTTGTTCTCCCTATATGATGCATTTTGCGTGGTAGTCTTGAAGGACTCGTATTGCATTCACACAAGAGATGTGCTCGGAGAACATATTCAAATTTGTAATCTTTATAGGATTCAAATTATATATACTCAGGCAGCCACTTGACTCGATTATGTCAGGTTTAACAATCAATTATGTGTTTTTAGAAATTTGGTATAAAACCAAAAATCCGGATTAATTAGTTGATGATATCAACTTTTTAAGTCTCTTGAGGAGTCATTGAAAACACCAAAATCCACGTTTTAGCAGCATAAATTATTTTTATTTTTTTCTTTCTTAAATCTGCAGTGATAATTATGCTAGCTTAAACTCGTCTTTCAAATAGACTTGAGTTATTATTTTGATGCTTGTCTTTTTTTTTTTCTGAAGCATGAAAAATATATTAGACTACTACGGGGCTATTACATGAGGGTATCTGATACCCCAAGATTTATCAGTTGCAACATCATATTGGAGCAGAGTGTGAATAAAAATCTTCAGATCGGGGTTACATCGGTGGGGAATGCTGGAGTCAAATTCGAAGATCGAATGGCCTTCGGTCAATGCTTTCCACAAGAAAAGTTGTACTTTTGATGGACAAACTAGTGTCCATAGGAATTTATTTGATAAGAGAGGGGTTCGATGCAATCGAAGGAAGTTGCTAGACAGGCATTTACGTCCATATGCTGAGGAGTTCTGCCCGAATGATATCTTTCTATCTCTTGTTTTTTCAGCTTGATCCATCTCTTTTAAATGTGCCTTTAGCTCTGACTGTTGCTTGAAGAAATCTCCGAACAGTGTCCTTGAATGATCCGGTGCAAGCAAAATACAACTCGAGAATAAAACTAATAATATTACTAATAGAGGTAGTACTACTATTAGAGATAAAAGAAATAAGAACAGTTACAGACTCGAACTTGAATAAGCTAATGCCGTACAGACCCAAACAAGACTAACCTAAAAGGATATATTGAACCTAATACAATACTAGCAAATACAGAATATAAAGATAACTCAGTTACAAAAGTCTGGATTGGTATCCACCGGCCCATAGAGATGCATGTTAAGGCATGTAGATAGTTGTTAGTCTGTGGTATTTGAAACTTGAAATCTGCAATGAAGTTTCTGAAAATTGATCATGATCACTACTGGTACGAGTTTACTGCGACGATGTTGCTGTTGTAGAAGTTTAGTGTTTTTATATATATTCAGGTTTAAATCTGGCTCTTGAAGTGAAATAGAAGGCTGGCTCTTGAAGTGAATTAGATAGTTGGCTCTTGAAGAGATATAAATGGGTGTTTAAGGATAACACAATGGGAAATACTGGATCTAAATACGCTATAATCTCAATTTTCTGCAAGCAAACAAACTATAACAAAATACAGGATAGATAATGTGTAGTTGATTGCAAAATCCTCATGAAATATGGATAAGTCAGAGATGGTTTAAGAAAATACCCATAGTTGCAACTAAAATAAGGTCCAAAAAGACCAGACTTCTAAAGCCCAATCCAGATCAGAAAGATTCAAACTTAAACAAAAACAAACGAAAGTGCAAAACAATTATCTTCACTAGCAAAATTTCGGGAAAACAACAAAGAAGAACATGCGATTTTTTTTTATTTTTTAAAATCGAGAAAAACAGGGACAAACATGAACCACATAAGTGACCAACTAACAACCATTACTTCATACTCCAAGGAATAAGAGTATACTACTAAATTTGAAACAACATGAGAGGTGTTTAGAGAAAAACCACGCATACAGGGAACAACAATTGGGATAAACCATCTAGAGTACTTCACCTGTCCATAACTTGGACAAAGTAAGAAAAAACTAGATAAACAAACAACCAAAATAAACGAATCATAACTCAAGCAAAGCTTCCATGGAACGACAAACCAAATCGAAAACCCACACATAAAAAGATAGATCTGAACATATAAACATAAATTGTTTGCAGCTATAAGTAAAGGGTTTTGAACAATTCTGTAATAACATGGAAATATTATCAAAGAATAAATAAAATCTCTGATAAGAGAATAGAGTGTGAGATTATGCGGCTGTGATTCAGGGATCTAAAAATATTGTTTTGGTTCAATTGAAAGGATATTAAATCTACCTGATTGGAACAAATTCGGCTTGTTGAGCAGAGAATAGATTAAGCATATACCATATTATCGCCTTCAGATCCAGCAATAAGAGCTACATAAGAAACCAAAAACAGCAACGAAGAAGCTACTCCATCCAATTGATTTTTTTTTTTTGAATAAAATCGTGATCATACCACAGATTTAAGAACTAATTAGCCTATATCATCCCTAGGACCGGTGGAGAAGGAGATTTAGCTAAGAAGAAAGGGGGATTTTTTGATTGATTTGAACATTAGGGTTTCACAGGGGAGGCGATTTTCTTGCTTCTGTTCTTTTGTTTGTGTTTTTGAATAGTTGCTTGTCTTTTGTATAATACTCATGTAGTTGAGTTAGCATTCATAAAACGTCAAAAGTTGTACTCTTTTCCCTTCGCTTCAGGTTTTCTCCCATGTGGTTTTCCTGACAAGGTTTTAACGAGGCAACATCTCCTTGACGTTTACTTTTCTTTCAAAATGTTGATTTTTGTGCTCTTTTTCCTTCGTCCATTTTTGTTCCCATTGGGTTTTATTGGCAAGGTTTTAATGAAGCAATTTAATTCAACATGGTGGTCATCCAAGGGGGAGTTGAGTCAATTTCTGTTGTTTGGTGGATCCCCACCATTAACTAGGTCATTTTGGTAGACCAAAGCAACATAACAATCCCTTGGGAGTTTGGACGTCATTCTGATCCACATAAGATACGACCACAAATACAGTTTTGTTCAGTTATGGTAATGTATCTACATCTTGGCCATTTGTCGAAGAAACTACATCAACAACCTTTGCAAATCATCTCCGAGAAGCTACCAATCCAAGAAGCAAGTCCTCAATGTATTTTAATAACCATGAAGACTCGAGAACACTACTATTCGAAGACTAACACAAAAGAGAACTTCATCAACTAGCAATTTTCTTCACGAAAGCATTGTTATCTCCAGCACTCAAGAAATTCGTTGATCGAAAATGGGAAGTCTCGACTTAAAGATTTGCAAGCCAAGATTTAACTGAAGTACTTATCAGGGGGAGCATCATAGTGAAAGGTATTTACTAGACTATCACGTTGTACTCTTTTTCATTCGTCAAGGTTTTGTCCCACTGGGTTTTCCATGTCAAGGTTTTAACGAGGCAACATATGCTTGTCCAACTCTGTTCTAAGTTTTCTCATGATTGTACTATTTTCCCTTCAATCAGGTTTTACCCCTTCGAATTTTCCTGAAAAGGTTTTAATGAGGCAATTAGCTTAGATACAGTGGTCATCTAGGGGGAGTGTTATAAACGGCAATTTATCATGTAGATGCCTACTTTAATGGGACCCTATTACTTGGGAACCAAGTATGTAAACTCTATAAATAGAGTCTCTCCCCTTTGTATTCCATACGCATATGAATAAGAAATCTCTCTCTTCTTCCTCTCTACTTTGTGTTTTCTTTACCTTTTTCTCTATTTCATAACAGGAAGTAGGCAAGTGGAGATCTCAAAACTTTTTCCTTTTTTTTTTCCTTCCTATTTCTCTCTCATGAGACCATCAATAACCTTTAAGTAGTTTCTTCCATGGTTAATCTTAAGCAAGATAGAGATGATGGAATGAGGGGGAGGGGTGCCAATTGGGTTATGAGTTACCATCACTAAATTTAAGGGGTGTGACAATTGCAAGATTTAATTCTTGTATGATTTGGGGGCTAGTTAACATATCTATTTGTTTTCCTACCTTTTTCTGATATTTGTTTAATCACGCCTTGTTATCATGCCTTTAGGCCCTTTACTTATCTTAGTTTGATTATTATGTTATTTTAGGTTTTGATTCCTTAACTAGTGCTTACATCTGAAACTCATTTTATCTTTGGTTGTTGTTTCATTTCCTTAACTAAATCAAATCTTAAATTTGATTTGTTTTTTATAGTTGTATTTTCGTGCTCTATCTTTCTGCAATATCTTCCTGAATCTTTGTGTCAAACTTTGGGTCTCTTATTCATACCAATCAGATTAGATTAGATTTATTTTTCTTGCCTTATTTGCTTTGCATAAGTATTTATGATATTTTGGATTGATTTTAACTTCTTTTTGTTCGCCTTTTTTTAGTGCCCCTTTCAAAATATTTATTCTAGTTAAATTTAGATATACGATATATTTTGATTGATATTGAAATTTGGTTCAAACTCCTTTGTTTCCCTTTTTGGATTCCCATATGATATGCTTCGGAGTCTTCTAGTCATAATAGAAATATGACTTAATTTATAGATTATCACCTGGTATTAACTTAGAATAGATTTATGGATTATGAAATTGAAAAGTGCATAAAGAAGATTTAGATTAATCTTTCTTTTATCTCTTATTATCTTCCATGGGCTTCATTCTCTTTAACTCTCTATTTTCATCTTCTCATATTCAACATTTTTGTCGATACGTAGTCTCTTCTCAAACTTCATATGCTTATACAAATCCGAGAGGATGTGCAAATCCTCGTGCCTCACAATGCTAGATTTGACCCAACTCTGTTGTTAGTGGAGGCACAAGGTGATTCGGTTCTTGGTTACACAATGTTAAACATAAAACTAGATTAGGATGCATGAATAGTAGATTACGACACATGGGATAATTGTAATATTGAATCTGGTGCAATTGTCCTTTGCAACATCGAATAATTGGCAGAGGGCATAGGTCCTCAGGTCATCTTGAATCCTTGATGGTCCAACATTATTCCCTTCTATAATCATGAACCAGGATAACGACAATACCCATCTTTTATGACTTCTAAATTAAAGACATCCCAAGTATCCTATCCAATTTAGACCTATGGGGTTGTGAAACACAACATACAGGATTATAGCAAACAAAGTCAAGCCCTTATAAAAAAAAATCTCTCCATTTCAGTCAAAATTTATTTCCTCTAGGAATATATCAGAATATCATAATAGCACATGAAATTAATGGTCCATATTATTGTTAGTACCTAAAAATTACTTATAGGCAAAACAAATGCACCGTTGTGGTACTTTTTTTTTGGGTTCGAAAATCAAAATCGAACAGGACAAGCCTAAACTACGATAGTAGCCGTTCCGTCCTGCTTCGGTCACGAGAAGAGGAAGATGGGTTGATCTTAGGGGAGGGAAGCATAAAAGTTTTGAGAAAATGGCAATGTTATTGAATTGTGTGTTTTGGGTATTGAAAACTATGAAGAATAACATAGCTTTTGGGTATGAAAGCTTGTTATGTTTTCTGAATAGGCTAAGCGGCCTATTTATAGTAGTTTGGAATACACACTGCCTTTCTCGTAAGTAGTGGAGGTAGTGAGGTTGTGGAGAGATGGGGAACATGGAGATAATGGAGGTGAGGTGAGATAATTTAGGGAAGTTTCTGGAAAAACCCTTTCCACCGTATCCATTATCTCTCCAACTGCTATAACCATCACCACTACTTTTGTTAGAGTACTGCTCGGTCGAACTCGCAAGCGTTGCTATCTCAAGCTTGTTGTCAAGTTTAGTTGCCAAAACTATAAGTCTTAATTTCTAGTCTACTTATAGTTAAATCTCGGATTAGGATAGAAGTGTAGTTGAGCATTAGACTTCACGGCGTTCATCGATTGAAGATGAAGAACTACTAAGGGGAGCTTGTGGAACTTCATGAACAAAAGGTATGTGGAGACTTGAACTCATCTATCACTCAAAAGTCTATCTACTCTATCTCCTATTTGAGAGAAAAGTCGTATAGCTATACACATTTGAAAAGTCGTATAGCTATATAGACTTTTGAATTTAACTCGCTTACATATTTCTCTAAATATGTGTTCATAAGCTTTCGCTTTAACCAAGTTCATCTTATATTCTTGACGAAAGTCAAAAGATGATCATGTGAAAATCGCATGGTAACATCTTACACGATTTTATGAGACAGTCATTTGATGTAGACTCGGAATATTTCGTATTGATCATTCGATCACTTGAAAATTGCTTCGAAGCTAATAGTTTGTGTGAGACAGCTATTGTCGTCTTCTAAGAATGTTTCAATGATTTAAATGAGAGTTTAGAACAAATAACCATGATTGGATATAGCACAGTATGCGTACTTGTATGCTAACTGTTGCAAGTTATTCCAAGTCCGGGAACCATTGTATGCATACCCGTATGCGTACTGGTTGGTTAATGAAAGTTCGGGAACTTAGTATGCATACCGGTATGCATACTGGCGTGAGTTTCAAGTTCCAGGATTTAACTGAGTTTGGAAGGTATGCATACCCGTTCGCATACTGGCGAACCCAAACTTAGTCTGACCACTTAGGTATGCGTACCCGTTTGCATACTTGAGTAGGTTATGTTCTAAAATTGGTTTGTTCATGAACTAATACATTTATATATTAAGGAATGCAATCTTTTGCAAACCATGGCTATAATGTTCATGAATTGATTCGAGTGAATCAAAATCGATTTTGCTTCAATTTTGTCTTGTACACTTCTATGAGAATATAAACAATTGAACAACTCTAGAACTAGTTTCATTTGAGTCATTTAAACTAGTTATAGTTAAGATGAATATGGCTGATATGAAAGTGTTTATATGGCTAACTTCGGTTAACTATTGTTGAGCCAACAAGGTGTACACGTTTAGGTACGGTTACTCTATCTAAATGAAGTCACTTTTCATTTGTGTGTAATAAGCTAAGTTTGATCTAACGAATATTAGCTTGAGTCTAATCAGGTTTTCATCTAACAGTGAATATTGAATGCTTTGTTACCAAGGTAACATTGATTGCAAACCCTGATTTGAAGACTATATAAGGGAGAACTCTAGCAACTGGGAAACCTAATCCCCACACCTCATGTGTGATACTAGTTGCGACCAGAGTCGACTCCCCTTTAACCTTAGGTTTTTTTTTTCCAAAACCTTGTAGGTTAACAACTTAAAGACTTCATTGGGATTGTGAAGCCAGACCCAACTATTTCTTTGTAGTTGCGTGTTCTGATCTTGCTGTTTTCTATCGTATTGAGTACTATCTTCTCTAAGATTTGCTCGAGATTTAATCTCCGATAGGCAAGATAAAAAGTAGTCACAAGCGTCTTCGTCTCATCGTTTGTGATTCCACAATATCTTGTTTCGCTACCATACGATTAACATTATTGTGAGGTGATTGATATTACTAGACTGTTATTCGGGAATATAAGTCTGGTATATCAATTGGTTCATGTTCACCTTGATTTACCAAAAGACGGGACAAAACTCATAGGTATTTCTGTGGGAGACAAATTTATCTATTCAATAGACTTTTCTGTGTGAGACAGATTGGTTTATCAAGTTTTCGACTTTGGGTCGTATAAACTCTTAGTTGTGGGTGAGATAAGCTAAGGGAATCAAGTGCGCAGAGTCCTGCTGGGATTCAGAGGCGTAAAGAACGTTATTGTACCTTGATCAGTGTGAGATTGGTTAGGGCTCAACTACATTCCAGTCCGAAGTTAACTTGGAGTAGGCTAGTGTCTGTAGCGTCTTAATACAGTGTGGTGTTCAAATATGGACTAGGTCCCGGGGTTTTTCTGCATTTGCGATTTCCTCGTTAACAAAATTTCTGGTGTCTGTGTTATTTATTTTCCGCATTATATTTGTTTATATAATTGAAATATCACAGGTTGTGCGCTGTTCAATCAATTAGATAATCCAACCTTTGGTTGTTGATATAAATTGATTGACACTTGAACACTGGTCTTTGGTACCGTTCAAGTTGTTTCACATAATAATCAGGCTCACGGATATCTATCTGTTTGATTTGCTAATTACATTGTGAAGCTGAGATATAACTCTGTTTGAGGGTAAAAACTTGTTCTACTGTTTTTTTGGTAAATTTGGGTGTGTTGATGAGAGACAAATTCAAACCCTAAATAACACACTGCCCGGGAGTACTTTCAGATTCGAGAGACCAATCTATAAGACTCTGGCCTAGATGGTCGTTCCAGACTCAATTCGGTCGCAAAGTGAAGAAAATGGGGTTGATCTTAGGGAGGGAAGCAAAGAAGGTGTTTAAGATCAAAATATTGAATTATGAAGGTTTGGCTTTTTATGACTTGTATCAGAATGTGGAACTGGCTTACGTAATGTAAGCTATCAGTTTTGGGTGTTTTCTGGATACTGTGATGACAACTTGTGTTGTTGTCGAAATAGGTTGAAAACCTATTTATACAAATCATTTGAGCACAATCCTGATCTCGTAGGAAGTGGAGAGGTTAAGTAATGGAGTAGTGGGGCCGTTTTCGAAGTGGTGATCATCACGTAGTCACATCTTCGTCCACTACTCTCATCGTTGTTAACCGTCCCGTCCTTTCCTAACACGTTCTAATAATGGACGCGTTGCACGCCGCACGCTGTAAACCGCCATACCAATACCCCAGTAAGTATCCCCCAGTTTGTGACATGTTTGATGTCTCGAGTAATTAGGTCAAGTCGTGGGACTTTCCACCAAGAATATGACATGGTGTTATTGGGTCAAACAACTAAGTTGTTTATGAGGCCGACATAAAATATCGTATGTTTTGATGTGCATAAAGCGTCGTCTTAAGCAGCTCAAAATAATCGATGTGTATGAAGCATCTCCATTTAGAGATTGATTAAATAAGTCGCGGATTGAGCGTCTTAAAAAGATAGCATGTCCGTCCATCTTTGGGTGATCGTTTGAGGGTTGTATGGACAAGCCATCACTTGGTCGATCACTGCTTGTGGAGGAGGGGTGGCCGGTGATCATGGCGTCACCCTCCCGGCCATCTAGAATCTAATCTAAGCCGTCCGACCAAGATAGCAAAGTTGGTCGGACAAGATGATTTGCGTCAGTTGAACGCTGACGCTGATTATATTTTAGGGTTTGAAGCCGCACAGCCAACCCCTCTTTGGGCGAGCGTTCCGGGACATCGATCCCTAGTTCGAACATGTCGGTCAGCCATGTGTAGAGGTGGGTCGACGGTGATCACACTGACATCTTTAGGACCATCCAAAATCAGATCTACACCTCTCGATTAGGCCGGAGAAGATGGATGGTTGTGATCAATTTGCGACAGTAGTGAGTTTCAGTAAACCCCAATTAGGGTTTTGAGACAACCACATCCACCCTAGTTCGATCAAGCAGTTTGGCGTGCCATTGACTTCCCTTGGGAGAGTCGATCAAGTGGGGATAAAATTGGGCCGGTGGTGGATCCAGGTGCACCTCCTTGGTCATCTGAAACGCGATCTAAGTCGTCTAATTAGTCTAGCTAAGTTGGACGGACACGATCGATTTGCGACAGTTGTAAACTGCCGCGACCCAAATTAGGGTTTTGAACACAACGTGTTTGCTCAAGTTTGGGCAAACCCTTGAGCACCTTATAGGCTTTCCACAGGAAAGTCGATTGACCAAGGGGAAAGCTGGGCGGCCAATGAACATGCCGGCATTTCCTTAATCGTTTGTAGGAAGATCCAAGCCGTCCAACTAGGCTGGCGAAGTTGGACGGTCGTGATATTTCTAAGACTGTTTTGGACAGTCTAGCTCGTTTGAGATTTCCTCCAACAGCGCAACCACCCATGTTTGGGGCTGGCGTTTTATGGCGATGGAGTGTGTTAAACATAGTAAGACCAGTTGGGGCATCAGTGGGCCTGCCGGTGGTCAATGTGATGATTGCCTAGTTCTGCCAGGAGTGGTCTAGGCTTGATGAAACATGCGGTCAAATCGTGTTGCCGTGATCGTTTCTAAGACTGATATTAACAGTCTAGATTTTTCTTAAGGAATTCAAGCATGATCGAGCTAACTTAAAAGCGCGTCGATACGAGATTCTCTTTGTCAGAGAGTGACGTATCCTGTGTGGGTATTTTCATGCAGATCTCAATACTGGCACTTCGGGAGATTCATGCTACTCGGCTGAGAGTGAACACTTAATCGTCATGTCATGTCAATAATGAGAGTTCGGCTGAGAACATAACATATGCAAATACTAGGCAAGTCATGCATTAGTTAATAATGCTGGTATAAAATAGAATTCACAGAATATTTGGGATTGCTACTACGCGCACCATTCTGAGTGAACTTCATATATATTGAATTGCTCAATGAACGAGGAGTTTTTTTGCACTCGTCACATTTCAAATAGCTTTACCCCTTGTAGGGTGATAACGCATTAAATACTGGTTTTACAATTTTATCCCTGAACTAAAAACCACCATCAACAAACTCTTGGATATATTTCTTGATTGAGATCGCTTTATTAGTTGGTGCTCTCAGAATTATATTGGAGTTAGTCCATACAAATTGCTAAGCGAAATATTGGGTGTGGTTGTTAGACCCTCTCTTTTTCAACTTTAACTTTTCGCATGGGGTGTTGCCAGCCGCATGTTGTTGTAGACCACCAGACTAATACCCACCATGTGACGTAGTTTGATGTTTCTTAGGTGTTTCAGATGATCTATGGATTTCATCTTGTTTAGGCTAAATCATAGTCGTTGGTATTGCCATATTCCTTAAAGGCATGTTAAATCGTATTTCGATGGAGCTGTTTTGAGAAACAACTTAGCCACGACCATCTAAGGTGTCACGACATTCTCATAGCCTATTGAGGCGCTGGAAGATGTCTTGGCACGTTGATAGTTGGTTAAGATGCTATAAATTAGCATATGATGATAGTGGCGTAAAAAGTAGCGTGTCATGTTTGCACTTTCTACCACAACTAAGGTGGAGAGAAATATTCAAGGCCATAATCTTTACGTGAGATATGGGGATGCTAAATAATCGTATGGCCTTTGGCATGCTATGTTCATGATTTATTATGGCGATAAAATATAAAGTGACATAATGGCCTATAATGGCTGCCATAGCCCGTATTAGCATTATGATTGGCCTAATCAGCTGAGATCTAGGAGATGACTCAATGTACTTGGTCTTAGCTGCCACAACTGAAATTAGATCTAGTTGGAGCTATTAGCGTAAGATGGCATGGCGGCTTAATGCCATATTAGAGTTTGGCACGATATGGCCTTTAATGGTGCTAGCACTGGCCTTGGTAAGCTGTGGTTTTGTAGCAGCTTAGTGTGTTTTGCCTTGGCCACAGCAGATAAGAAAGGAATTGTGGGGCCATAATGTATCCATAAGCTAAATAAGCTAAGACATGATCTATGGGAGTTATGATAGCGCATTTTAGATCCAAAAGTGGCGCGTGGCATGTTGTGGGCCCAAGGTGGCACTAGGCAAGATGCGGCCTTAGAAGTGACACGTCATGTCAAAGGCTCCCACGCTAAAATAGTCCGATCTCATCCTAGCCATAGAATTTTATAGCACTTGTACGACATTGTAGCATGTCCATATCCATTCATAGGGGTTGGGCCAATGCACGTTTGGTTATGGCTCGATGTTGGCCGATTATGGCACAAAAATGATGTGAATAGGCCACGAGCGAGAATTAGGGTTTGGCCTTAATTCGGATAAGGCTATTAGAATGGGATTCATGTTTCAATGAGGATAGCCAAGTTGAATTTGGAATGGATCTAAGCTAACATGAGTGGAGCATGAGCTAAGATTAGATCACTTTTTGGTCGTTGATTGGTCATGGCCCCTAATAGCATATTAGGGTTTCGTAAACTTGGCCACGACATGTTTATGACCTGTAGGAGTAGGATAGTCCATATTATGACTTTGGCTATAACTGGCCAAGGTCCCATAAAATTGCAGCTCATGTGCTATGGACTTGGCCGCGACTGGCCAAGGTCCCGTGAGTTATAATGTATATGCCAAGGACTTGGCCACATCTGTCCAAGGTCCCATAAAGTCGCATCTCACATGCTATGGACTTGGCTGACCAAGGTCCGATAAAGCTGCATCTCATGCTATGAAGCCGGCCAAGATCATATAAAATCGCACCACACATGTTATGGCCTTGGCTGGACAAGGTCCCGTTAGTCGCAATGGCTATGCTACGGACCTGGCCGCAACTGGTCAAGGTCCCATGAAGCGATAACTCTATTGGCCAAGGTCCAATAATCCATGGAAGTCTTCCAGGGGATCTAGCATTAGCTGGCCTAGGAGGATTTGGATGCTGCATGTGAGCTAGGGACTTGGACAAGATCTGACCAAGTTGTATACGCGCGGTGAGCTAGGCCATAAGCTTAGTTGTAGCTGCCTAAGCTGAGATAGGTGCAGCAAGCTGTGCTACGGATTTGGCCTAGGTCAGGCCATGTTGTATTGGGTGCGGAAAGTTGTGCTAAAGAGACGGCCAATGGCTAGGCCAACATAGGGTTTTGCATCTTGGCTGTGTTTCATGGCTTGTAGACACGATACTGGTCATGCCACAATTCCGGCCATAGCTTGCCAAGTTGTGATTGTGCATGCCATGGGCTTGGACGATTGTTTTGGGATGATTCCAACTAAGCCTTTAGTCATTTTTTATCTTAGCTGGAGCGTTATAGGCTACGACAGCTGTGATGTGACCTTGGCCGTAGTTGGGAAAGGTGTCATAGGAGATGCAATACATGCTACGGACTTGGACATAGCTGGCCAAGGTGCCATGATCTTTATGCCACTGATTATGACTGAATCATCGGGTGGCTATAATTTAGGGTTTGATATGTGGCAATATGTCATACCTAAATTTAGAGTACAATGTCATTCTAGTATAAATTGAATACGATAGCGCCAATATAGCATGTTTAAGGAACTCGACCGTGGGAGTTTGCGACTTGATATGATACTCGATATAGCTATGTATTACTCCCTTCGTTCCATTTTAGATGATGTTTTAGGGTTAGGTTTTCATATTTTTGCACAAAACTAGCAATAATACCCTAACATTTTGTCTTAGAAATATAAGTTTTTTTTAATGCACTAATAACAATTAATGTTTGAAGACTTTTCTTAAGGGTATAGATGGAGAATCTTCATATCTCTCCCCATTTCTTAATACGCGTGAAAACTCCTAGAACATCATCTAAAGTGGAACGGAGGGAGTAATATAATACTTTCAGTAGCATATATATTTTGTACAGGCAGAGACCATCTGAAGGGTAGCTGTCACCAGCATCAGTAGCAACCCGAGGATAATATTGCTCCATCTAGCGGTCAATTCGTCTAGAAGCTATTCAATCAATATGATAGAGTACCAGTAATGAAATACTCCACTCATATATATACATGTTATGCGACGGTTAAACCGGAGGTTGGATATGCATTACTGATTCTCTTACGGAATATATGTTGTAGTTAAAAATCCTTAATCTTGTTGCTGCGTCAGGGATACATTACACCTCTGCAACCAGGGTAGAGCAATTTTACAATTTATGTCCTTGTCAAAAACTCACCATTAACAACTTTCAAAAAGATAAAAGCTAGAACTTGTAGTCTATGAAACAAAATTGACATGTCAAAAGCTTTGGACAAATTCAATCGGAATTTCATACTCTAATCTCTTAAATCTTTTGGATTCAGCTCTAAGTGTCACCCTTTCATTGAACAATGTATCTCTACCACTTTTAATCCTGTTCTGAATGAAATTCCTGATGAGTCCTTTAAACCTTCTGGAGGCCCCAGACATGGGGATCATTTATACCTTGACATGTTCATAATCTTCTTTGGAGATTTTCTCCAACATCCTTCTTGCTCAAGAAAGTGACAAAGTCTTATATGGAATAAAAATGTCTTAAAGTAGCATCCATATCCCTCGTTTGTTGTTTGTGATGTGAGACTTAAATTCGAAAATTAAAAATAGCAAATTAAAATTAAAAATTAATTTCCAAATTGTAGAGAGAATTTGGACTAAGGATTCCATCGAAAACCAATATTAAGAGATTTAATTTATAATAATTAATGAGGTATTTTGTAAAAGGATCGTATGTTTAATGCCTAATTAGGGTATGGGTCGTAGAAGATGCAGTTGATGCATCATGGTCGTAGACTAACGGAAGACCGTTACAAAAGTGTTAGCTGACCTTTTTCATTTCACAAAACACCCTGACCGTTAGTTCAAAGCCGTCGACTGTTAAAGTATTGTTAAAAGTTACAGCGGTTTCGTGTTTTTCTTCTATTACATTCATCTTCCGCCATTGTTGAACCAAAAAAAGCTCCAAACAAAATTTCTTGTGACGAGTGCCTTCGCTTCTGAATATCCCTCTAAACTATTCCTTCTTTACAACTGATTCAACCGTAAATGTTCTCTCTATCTTCCAACTTGGTCTATCCGACTTCAGTGTTGTTTAGAAGAAAACCTCTTTGTCTGTATAACGGATGATATCAATGAGCTTAGAAAATCGCTTAATCTCATTACTGGTATGTATATGTTACTACGTTTGTTCATCTTGCTGTAGTTCAAATACCCACTATTAAAATCACTAGTTTGTTATTGAATTTCGATTCAACTTTATATGGTTGGAGTGGTAGAAGGAGATATTGAACCATTGAGATCAATCGATTTTGTGGATGTAAAACAGTTCAAAGGACTCAATTCTTGTAAGAATTATGGTGGTTGGTGATAGGTGTTGTAAAACACCTAATTTAATATCTAGTATTTATGCTTTCTTTCCTATTATCCTTGTGAATTGCATCTCTTATGTTTAGTTTTGAGTTATTAGGTGCAATAGAGTCATTGGGAGTAAAAGAAGGAGAAATCGTCCATTTGGAGCGTAAAACGCAGAAAGGAAAATTCATTGGACCGACGGTTGAAGGGAAATTGATAGTTCAGCTGGTTGGCCCTTATCCAGCACTACATGAGTGGCTATATCATTCTCATTTCCCACACCTGACCTAAAATTCAGAGAAATCATTTTCTCTTATTTCTATCCTTCCTATACTGTCTGAGGCGGCTTCACTAATTCAGTAAAAGGGATAATCTGCTGCTATAGATCGAGTTCAAAAAGGATTCAGAGATGATGGCATGGAAGTTCAGGGTTTGATTTCTTATAATCTGAAGACAAGAAACTGCCAGAGAAGAATCAAAAGTTGCTGTTGTTGAACTAATGGAAGAACGAGAAAAATCTGAGATGGGTTTCTGCGGTGATTGAGTTTGAATTGATGTTCTGGGTTCATGAGAAATGAAGAAATTGGTTGATGTTCAAGGGTTTTGATGGACTTCAGAGATGGAGATAAATTAGGGTTCCTGATTTTGTGTTTGAATCTGAAATAGAGACGATTGTGAAGAACACAGGGAGAAATTGATTTGAGCAGTAAAAGAATGGGACTGAGGGTTTGCTGTTATAGTCTCAAGAAGAATTATGTTACTGGTGATGGTTCATCTAGAACAGTTAGTTGCCATGGATTAAATGGTTTTTGGTTGAATCTGTGATGGCAAAGATGACAAGAAATTGAAGGGGGTTCTGCTAATTTGTGAGATTGTGAAGCAGATAAAGAAATTGGAGTTGTCTGGTACAAGGAAGTGATGGAATGGCTCTGTTGGTGGATCTGAAATTGAAGAATAATTTGGGTTTTGTGTTGCTGGAGCAGTAAGAACATTTGGGTACTGAGATTGAAGCTTGAGATGATTCAGATGGGTATGGAGAGTATGTGGAGTCTTGAGTTGGAGATTACAGTGGCTAATGGCTTGAGAATTGCAGCTGAGTTGAAGTCAGGTGACAGATGCAGTGAGCTTAAATGGAAATGGGTTGGATTGTGTTGGTAGTGTTGAAGTGCAGCTACAGAGAATGATGCCTGAATTGCAGAGATGGGTATGAAGATGATTAGTCTACAAATGGGTGTTGAGCTGCAGTTCAAGTTGTAGCAGGTACAGCTGAGTTATGTGGGTATGTGATGCTGCACTGGAATGGTGGTCTTGTAGCTGCTAGTTTTATCAGTCAAGAGGAGCTGAAATTGGTGGAAGAGTGTTACTCCCCTGGTGTGATGCTTTAATGTCGCAGCTGAAGGAATTCTATGTAGCTGAGATATGGAGATGAAGATTTGACTGCTGCTGTTGTAGCTGGGAGAACAAGTGGTGACGGAAATGGAGGTGGCACTGGACTCAAGTGGAGCCTGGATTTACAGTGGAAGTGGAGTTGTTATTGCAGGTCTTGGTTGGTATTGCAATGAGCTGAAATGCAGAGATGAGGGGCAAGAAATTGAAGCTACAGATGGCTAGGTAATGGCTCAGCTGAATCGAAGCAATCCAGAAGGATGATGCTTGAATGATATAGATACATGTTAGATTGAATGGGTCTGTGGTGATGAATCAGGTGGTACCAGTTTTGTGAAGCAGGTGCGATAAATGATGGTGTTGCTGGCTTTGAGGTGAAGCTGTGGTTAGTTATGGCCTGAGTCTGAGAACACGATATTGCAGGTGTTGGTTGACCTGATATGGGAGAATGCTTGATGGTTGCGGTAGCAGAGATGGAGAAGTTTGAGTCGTATTGTGTGTTGCAGTTGCAAATGGTAATGAATGAGTAACATCCATGGGTTCTGGTGGTTCTGAAGTGGAGTTTGCAGATTGTGGAAGTGATGGTGGTGGTATGAGGTAGAGCTGCAGTGTTGCAGTCAAGCTACAGAATGCATTATTGTTGCCAGTAGGAGTTATGGTTGTGCAGGGTCATTATTGGCGCATCATTAGATATGTCCTATGCAAATGGCTTTGGCCAAGACCACTCAGCTCAGCCAGGCTTGTTAGACTCTGACTCAGGTCTGACTTGACCACCTGAATCATATGACCCGATTTAACTCGTTTGACCGGTGACCGGGTGGGCTTTGCCGGTCACCTGAGATGCTTGCCGGTTATTTGCTCCGGCCAATTTCCGGCTATAATCCGGCAACTACTTTTGGGACATATTTTCACTTGGGTTTTTCTCACATATGGGCTTGGTGGACCACTTGGACTTTGGGTTTTGAAGACCTAGTTTTGGAAACAAGAAGATCTATAAAAAGGAAAGTTTTCTACTTCCTTTGTTGATCACGTATTTTCTACTTGGAGTTTTGGAGAGCGGCGATTCTACTAGGGTTTGCTTTCGTATATTTTTCATTTATGTATTTTATGAAAATGATTATGATGAACTCCATTAATATGAGTAGCTAAACACATATTATTGGTTATGGGATAAAGTGGATTTCACAAATGATATTTGATTCAATGAATTAGTTTTGTCTCAACTTTATTGTTTATGATTCATGGTTTATATTGTCATATGATTTGATTGTTTGTTTGGTTGAGTCCGGAATCAATTCGATTTGCGTTCATTTCTAAAGTTATATTAGGGTTTTCGATATGAAAAAGTTGTTTATCCCTGATTCTAAGTAGCATAATTGTGGGTAGTGCTTGTAGTGATATATCCTACTAGTCACAAATGAATCATAACCTTGGTTAAATCGAATTAGTGCTTTTACACGTTTGATTGCCTTGATTAGTCTTATTCCATAAAACTTAAAGCTTTTAGGGAGTTAAACTTAATTGTGATTTTACACTTTAGGTTGCTTTCTAGGAAGAATTCACATATACATCTTTTGATGTGGTTGTGAAGAAATCAGGGAATTAACGGAATATGCTTGCGATCAAGATATCCTAGGACTTTTAATAAATGAGAGAATAAAATACCAATTCTAGTCATTGATGAAAATACATGTTTGTGAATGATACCATCCCGTGACCAATATCTTATTCTATTGATTATTTCAATTATTTACTTTGCTTTCAATTATTTTTATTACTTTGATAAACAAAAATCCCCCCTTGGTTACTTAAGAATCTGAAAATTGCATAACAACAATTGCCTCTCCGTGGAAACAAACTCTTTCTTATCACATACTTCATTTATTTTAGTTAAGTAAGAAAGTGAAATTATTTTTGACGCATACGACTGCGATCAAATTTTGGCGCTTCTGTCGGGGAGGCATACGGCTTGTTATTAAGTTTTTAGTTTCTTTTTATAATTTCTGCTTTTATCTTTGCTTTTTGTTTTCTTGTTTTGTTTCTCACTTGTTTGCGAGAATTGTTTTCAGGTACCTAATCCCTGGCTTCTAAAAATTGGAACTATCCAAGGTGCGGGATAGCTACTCGAAGAGGCACAATACTCCAACCAAGTCAAGACACAACGGAAGAACAAGAGTTAGAAGTGGAAGAAGAGTTACAACTAGAAGAAGAACAAGAGGTTTCATTCGTAGAAGAACCACTAGTTGAAGAAGAACCACTAATCGAAGAAGAAGCAATGGGTGATCGTACACTCAAGGACTTGGCTTCTCATAGGCTTGATACACAACGATGGTGTATCCAAACAAATTCAACCTTCGAGATCAAGCCGGGGTTGATTAGAGAGTTACCGAAGTTTCATGGCATGGCGAATGAGGATCCAAACAAGCATCTCATGGATTTCCATACCATAGTCACGACCATGCTACCACCGGAGACTAATGTCAATGGTGCAATGTTGAAACCTTTTCCATTCTCTTTGGCAGACAATGCTAAGGAATGGTTGTATTATTTACCATCTGGAAGTGTCACTACATGGAACGGGTTGAAGAAACTCTTTCTAGAGAGGTATTTTCATGCGTCAAAGGCTGCTCAAATTCGCAAAGACATTTGTGGAATAAAGCAACATGTAGGAGAATCTTTGTATGAATGTTGGGTGCGATACAAGAGATTGGTGGCATGTTATCCATCCACCAATTCAGTGACACTATGATAATCCAATACTTTTATGAAGGCCTCCAAACAAGTGATAGATATCTTCTTGATGCAGCGGGTGGTGGAGCTCTAGTGAACAAGACGGTGGCCCAAGCTACCGAGTTGATTGAAAGTATGGCTGCAAACTCGCAACAATTCTACACAAGAGGTGAACCAATGGTTAGGCGAGTGCATGAAGTTACAGATTCATCATCACAACGTGATCAAAGGATGGATAATATGGAGCAAATGATGGAAAAGATGGCTGCAGTTATTTTACCTTCATATGGTGAAGAGTTTGAGCAAGCTAGTGCGGTTTTTCCAAACCAGCAAAGACGGTATGATCCCTATTCCAACACTTACAATCCGGGATGGAGATATCATCCCAACTTTAGCTATGCCAACAAGCAAGGAGCGATCCAACAACCTACTTTCAACCGTTCGAGTGGATTTCAACCACCACAACAACAATTCCAACCGCAACGACAACAATTTCAGCAGCCACAAACACAACAAGCAACTCAAAATCAAGGTTCCGATATCGATGCAAAGCTTCAAACGTTTATGCAAGGTATTTATACCATGTTTAAAGAAAGTCAACAAGAAACTAAGAGTGCTATCAAGGAGTTGCAGACACAAATGGGCTCCATGGCGGTTGATATAAACAAATTGAAGGCACAAAATAGTGGGAAACTCCCTTCTCAACCTATTAACCCAAAAGAGTGTGTCAATGCTATTATGTTGAGGAGCGGTACACAAATTGTGCAACCCGAAGTTACTGATTCGGGCAAGGTGGAAACACCAAGGGAACCTGTTTTGGAGGAGAAGAGTGATGATTCTCCCCAAACTCCTGAGGTACCTATTCCTAACTCTAAAACTCCGGTTTCTGCTTATGTTCCTCTTTTACCTTTCCCTCGCATATTTGCAAGTTCCAAGAAGGAGGAACTCGAAAAGGAGATTTTAGACGTTCTTAAAAAGATCCATGTGAACATACCACTCATTGATGCTATAAAGCAAATTCCCAAGTATGCGAAGGTGTTGAAGGACTTGTGTACCAATAAGCAAAGGCTCAAAGGTAATGAAGTGTTAAGTGTGGGGGAGAATGCTTCGGCAATCTTACAACACAAAATCCCACTGAAATGTAAGGATCCCGATAGCTTTGACATTCCAGTCACAATTGGTAACACTACATTTGATAAAGCTATGTTGGATTTAGGTGCATCCGTTAATGTTACGCCTGCATCAATGTATAATTCACTTGATCTTGGTCCTCTTAAAAAGTCTGGAATTGTGTTGCAATTAGCCGATCGCTCTAATGTCTACCCAATGGGTATTGTTGAGGATGTTCTTGTGCAGGTTAATCAACTTGTATTTCCAGCTGACTTTTGTGTTAGAGATGAATGAAGGTTCACCGGACTCGTCTCTTCCATTGCTACTTGGGCGTCCCTTCATGAAAACGGCGAAAACCATTATTGATGTGGACAAGGGAACGCTAACTATGGAGTTTGATGGAGAAACAATACGTTTCAACATTTTCGAGACGATGAGATATCCTAGCGATGTCCACTCTTGTTTCTCCATTGATGTTATGGATACATTGGCACAACAAGTATTTGAATTGAATGGTGATGATGCTTTGGAAACCGCTTTAACTACATCCATGGATAATGGTGTAGAGTGTGGTAATGAATTCAAGGAAGCCCTTGGTAATCTTAACTCACTACAAGGATGCACGGAAGCTCATAATATATCTTTTGTTTCTTTACCATGCAGTGATGAAAAGCTTGTACCTTCTATTGTTAAATCTCCAAAGTTAGAATTGAAACCTCTTCCCGATCACCTAAAGTACTTGTACTTGGGTGACAAGGAAGATTTACCTGTGATTGTTTCTAACAAGCTTAGTGAATTACAGGAGCAAAAACTTCTAAGGGTGCTAAGGAAGTACAAGACGGCCATAGGATGGACAATTGCTGATATCAAGGGTATAAGCCCTGCCGTTGTATGCACAAAATCGTTTGGAGGACGATGCAAAGCCTACAAGGAAGCGCAACGTCGTTTGAACCCTCCCATGATGGAAGTTGTGAAAAAGGAGATACAAGCTTTTGGACGTGGGTGTTATCTACCCCATATCCGATAGCAAGTGGGTGAGCCCGGTACAAGTAGTACCAAAGAAATCAGGTGTGAGAGTGGTGGAGAATGATAAGAACGAACTTGTCCCAACTCGTGTGCAAACCGGTTGGAGGGTTTGTATTGATTACAGGAAATTGAATGCCACCACTAGGAAGGATCATTTTCCATTTCCTTTTATTGATCAAATGCTTGAACGTTTAACTGGACACTCTTATTATTGCTTCCTTGATGGCTATTCAGATTACAATCATATTGTGATAGCGCCAGAGGATCAAGAGAAAACCACTTTCACTTGTCCTTTCAGTATTTTCGCTTATAGAAGGATGCCTTTTGGCTTGTGAAACGCTCCAACTACCTTTCAAAGGTGTATGGTAAGTATTTTTCATGTTGAAAACATAATTGAAGTGTTCATGGACGACTTTAGTGTCTTTGGTGATTCATTTGACCTTTGCTTGAACAACTTGTCACTAATCCTTGAACGATGTGTTGAAACAAACCTTGTGCTGAATTGGGAGAAGTGCCATTTCATGGTAACTCATGGCATAGTTTTAGGCCATATAATATCTTCTAAAGGCTTGGAAGTCGATAAATCTAAAATAGACCTTATTCGTGCTTTAACCCCTCCCACTACGGTGAGGGAGATACGCTCTTTTCTTGGTCATGCAGGTTTTTATCGTAGATTTATCAAGGATTTTTCCAAGATAGCATCACCACTTTGCAACTTATTGCAAAAGATGTGGTTTTTAACTTTGATGAAAAGTGTATGGCGGCATTCAATCGTTTGAAAGAACTTTTGATTTCAGCCCCTATCATTAAACCACCGGATTGGAGCAAGCCTTTTGAGCTCATGTGTGATGCAAGTGACTATGCGGTTGGTGCGGTGCTTGGGCAACGTGTGGGGAAGATACCTCATGCTATTTATTATGCTTCTAGAACGTTAAATGAGGCCCAACAAAACTACACAACCACTGAAAAAGAGTTGTTAGCTATTGTTTTTGCTTTGGAAAAGTTTCGCTCTTATCTAATTGGTACAAAAGTTGTTGTCTTTTCTGATCATGCACTTAGGTACTTGCTAATGAAGAAAGAAGGAAACCGAGGCTCATACGATGGATTTACTCTTGCAAGAGTTTGATATTGAAATCAAGACAAGAAAGGAATTGAGAACACCGTTGCGGATCATTTGAGCTCTTGCTGTGGACAAGGAAGCTATCCCATTGCGTGAAAGTTTCCCGGATGAGCAACTATTCTCAATTGCCTTTGGAGAACCATGGTATGCTGACATTGTGAACTACTTGGTGTCTAAACAAATCCCAAAGAACTTGTCCGTGCTGAGAGGGACAAACTTAAGAGGTTAGGGAACCAATACATATGGGATGATCCATACTTATGGAAACAAGGTAGTGACCAAGTATTACGAAGGTGCGTTCCCGAATCTGAATTTAATTCTATCTTGTCTTTTTGTCACTCTATGCTTGCGGAGGACATTTTGGGAGTAAGAGAACCGCTCACAAGGTACTTGAAAGCGGTTTCTATTGGCCAACCTTGTTCAAGATGCATATATATTTTGTACAACTTGTGATAGGTGCCAAAGAACAGGCAATCTAGGTGCCCGAAATCAAATGCCACAAACTTTTATTCAATTTATTGAAGTTTTCGATGTATGGGGTATTGATTTTATGGGTCCTTTTGTCAACTCTCATGGGAATTTTTATATCTTACTTGCTTTGATTATGTCTCCAAATGGGTGGAAGCTAAGGCCACCCCACTAATGATTCTAAAGTGGTTTCAGATTTTGTGCAAGCTAATATCTTTGCAAGGTTTGGAATTCCAAGAGCCATAATTAGCGATGGGGGTTCTCACTTCAAAAACAGGATCTTACAAATTGTTGAAGAAGTACAATGTGTCGCACAAGATTGCAACACCTTATCATCCCCAAACAAATGGACAAGCCGAGGTTTTAACCGGGAGGTGAAATCCATTCTAGAGAAGACGGTGAATCCAACAAGGAAAGATTGGAGCATGCGACTTAATGATGCTTTGTGGGCTTATAGAACCGCATACAAGACACCTATCGGGATGTCTCCCTTTAGGCTTGTGTATGGTAAACCTTGTCATTTACCCGTTGAAATTGAGCATAAGGCGTTTTGGGCTATTAAGCAATGCAATATGGAGATGGATGGGGCTGGAAAGCAAAGGAAGTTACAACTCCAAGAGCTAGAGGAGCTTCGAATGATGCATTTGAAAGCTCACGCATTTAAAGAAAACGAAAGCATTTCATGATAACATGATTTCTAGGAAAAATTTTGTTGGCAAAAGTGCTTTTGTTTAATTCTCGCTTGCATTTATTTCCGGGTAAATTAAGGTCACGTTGGATTGGACCTTTTATTACTAATGTGTTTTCTCATGGTGCAGTGAAATTCGTAGCATAGCTACAGGCAAGGAACTTAAAGTTAATGGGCACCGGTTGAAACCATATTATGAGAATTTCACTTCCGAAGTGGTGGAAGGAGCTAATTTTGTGGATGCACTCCCTCTAGGAGGCATAGAACAAGGAGATAGTCGGGCTGACGACTTTAAACCAAGCGCTAAATGGGAGGCAACCCATAGGATGAGTATTTCTTGTCTTTTTTATTTCTTGTCTTGTTTTTAGTTTTTTTCTTGTTTGCATTTTTTTTTTCTGATTTCTTGTCACATTATCATGTAGATTTCCCACCTTGACTTACTTTGGATGACTCAATTTACATTGAGGACAATGTAAAGTTTAAGTGTGGGGAGTGGTTAAGCATTTGCATTGTAAATTATTTTCATTTTTGTGTAAAATAGTGAAAAAAAACTCCAACTTGTAGTTAGTTTAGAGTCACATAGTATACATGTCGCTAAGATTACATCGAGATTCTCATAAGAGTGACTGAACTTAGAGATGACAGAGAACATGATCGGGTTTCTTACTTGTATGAGAGTTAAAGTTGGATTTAACCATCCCAGTGGCAAATGAGGTGCAGACTGAATTCGGTATTAGATTTGTGATCCCCTATAGTGGAGACTACCCATGTTACATCATGAGAGGCACCGACCTTCATTCTTTGTACCTGTCTAAATATGTGCTTTTAGAGTGTGTGTCACCGTACGTAAATCCGGGTAGAATGGTGAGCTACCCAACCTCCCACCAATAGAAGCACTATTTTGATCTCTTGAGTGCTATTTATCAATCATGAATGGTGACATCGAATTGCTAACTTACATACCACTTGTAATCTTGTTCGCAGTTAGCACCATCCACTTTATCTCTCTCTACACCAACAGGTCCATAGAAACACCATCATCATCAACAAGAGGAGCATCACAAATTCGAAGGAAAGTTGAAGACGTTCAAGGTTTACAAGCAACGTACAGAAATGAGCAGATTTCAGATTCAAAGTTAAACAAGACAAGGAGCAGAATTTTTACAAGTTGAAGACTATTGTACAAGATGAAGATTATCAAGATGAGAATTCAAGAAGTTTATGATATCGAGACATACAAGTTGTGAAGAATCGAGGTAAAGTACTTACACCATGGCCTTTGTACTTGCATTTTTATTTTATCTTATTGTATTTGTTTATTTTCTCTTGTCTCAAAAAAAAAAAAAAAAGAGACAAGAGAAATTTTGTTAAGCACATTATTAGTTTTATTATTTTGTTTTGTTTGTTTTCATTTTGTATTTACTTTATTTATCTTGCATCTTAAAAAAAAAATAAAAAAATAAAAAAAAGTGAAAAAAAATAAAAAAATCATTGTATCATATTTTGGTTTGTTTAGTTCGTTTTTGGTTTTGTATTCATTCAATAAAGCCAATGGAAGAAGAAATATCCATAATGAAGTTTCAAACAACTAGGAATTAGAGGAACGTATTACATTGTCAAGATTCTATGAAGTTCAAGATTTCATCATCAAGAGTTGAAGACCGAAGACGAAGATGAAGACAAGGACTGGAGACCGAAGACGTTTCTATGGACGCTGTGAGAGTGGTGCTAACTGCACGCCGAACGGATAACGAGGTAAGTAAGCATATTCACACCTTCGTTAAGTGGTTGATTTCCTTTCTTAGAGATCGTCAGAAAAAAAGGGTTTTCAAAATGAATAAAAGATGTGGGTTTTCAAAACAATTCGGAGGGTTTTTTCCTTCCTACCATTCAACGTGTCGCGGGATTTTCTCTTCATTCCTACCTGGACACATGTCTGACCCATAAAAAGCTATTTATTATTGAGAGCAACTTCATAAAACCCTTTCTTGTGAGGCAGAGTCGAGACTTTCGATCACACCGAACCCGAATTTCTTTCGATAAGGGATGATTATTTCTCTCTCAACTTTTAAGGATGAGATTGTGTTCATATATGTGTCTAACTTCTTATGACTAGTGTGCAAAATCTCTATGTCTTCTTAGCGCGTTGGATGCTATCATTACGGAGAACTAGTAAGTTGGAAATGTAGGTTTTGTGGGGTATATCTCTAGTAAACCCTCACGGGAATTATTTGTATCCTTTATAATAAGTTTTGTTTCATTTGCTCGAGGACTAGCAAATTCTAAGTGTGGGGGAACTCGATAGGTGTTGTAAAACACCTAATTTAATATCTAGTATTTATGCTTTCTTTGCTATTATTCTTGTGAATTGCATCTCTTATGTTTTGTTTTGAGTTATTAGGTGCAATGGAGTCATTGGGAGCAAAAGAAGGAGAAATCGTCCATTTGGAGCGTAAAACGCAGAAAGGAAAATTCATTGGACCGACGGTCGAAGGGAAATTGATAGTTCAGCTGGTTGGCCCTTATCCAGTACTACATGAGTGGCTATATCATTCTCATTTCCTACACCTGACCTAAAATTCAGAGAAATCATTTTCTCTTATTTCTATCCTTCCTATACTGTCTGAGGCGGCTTCACTAATTCAGTAAAAGGGATAATCTGCTGCTATAGATCGAGTTCAAAAAGGATTCAGAGATGATGGCATGGAAGTTCAGGGTTTGATTTCTTATAATCTGAAGACAAGAAACTGTCAGAGAAGAATCAAAAGTTGTTGTTGTTGAACTAATGGAAGAACGAGAAAAATCTGAGATGGGTTTCTGCGGTGATTGAGTTTGAATTGATGTTCTGGGTTCATGAGAAATGAAGAAATTGGTTGATGTTCAAGGGTTTTGATGGACTTCAGAGATGGAGATAGATTAGGGTTCCTGATTTTGTGTTTGAATCTGAAATAGAGACGATTGTGAAGAACACGGGGAGAAATAAATTCGAGCAGTGAAAGAATGGGACTGAGGGTTTGCTGTTATAGTCTCAAGAAGAATTATGTTACTGGTGATGGTTCATCTAGAACAGTTAGTTGCCATGGATTAAATGGTTTTTGGTTGAATCTGTAATGGCAAAGATGACAAGAAATTGAAGGGGTTTCTGCTAATTTGTGAGATTGTGAAGCAGATAAAGAAATTGGAGTTGTCTGGTACAAGGAAGTGATGGAATGGCTCTGTTGGTGGATCTGAAATTGAAGAAGAATTTGGGTTTTGTGTTGCTGGAGCAGTAAGAACATTTGGGTACTGAGATTGAAGCTTGAGATGATTCAGATGAGTATGGAGAGTATGTGGAGTCTTGAGTTGGAGATTACAGTGGCTAATGGCTTGAGAATTGCAGCTGAGTTGAAGTCAGGCGACAGATGCAGTGAGCTTAAATGGAAATGGGTTGGATTGTGTTGGTAGTGTTGAAGTGCAGCTACAGAGAATGATGCCTGAATTGCAGAGATGGGTATGAAGATGATTAGTCTACAAATGGGTGTTGAGCTGCAGTTCAAGTTGTAGCAGGTACAGCTGAGTTATGTGGGTATGTGATGCTGCACTGGAATGGTGGTCTTGTAGCTGCTAGTTTTATCAGTCAAGAGGAGCTGAAATTGGTGGAAGAGTGTTACTCCCCTGGTGTGATGCTTTAATGTTGCAGCTGAAGGAATTCTATGTAGCTGAGATATGGAGATGAAGATTTGACTGCTGCTGCTGTAGCTGGGAGAACAAGTGGTGACGGAAATGGAGGTGGCACTGGACTCAAGTGGAGCCTGGATTTACAGTGGAAGTGGAGCTGTTATTGCAGGTCTTGGTTGGTACTGTAATGAGATGAAATGTAGAGATGAGGGGCAAGAAATTGAAGCTGCAGATGGCTAGGTAATGGCTCAGCTGAATCGAAGCAATACAGAAGGATGATGCTTGAAGCAGGTGCGATAAATGATGGTGTTGCTGGCTTTGAGGTGAAGCTGTGGTTAGTTATGGCTTGAGTCTGAGAACAAGATATTGCAGGTGTTGGTTGACCTGATATGGGAGAATGTTTGATGGTTGCGGTAGCAGAGATGGAGAAGTTTGAGTTGTATTGTGTGTTGCAGTTGCAAATGGTAATGAATGAGTAACATCCATGGGTTCTGGTGGTTCTGAAGTGGAGTTTGCAGATTGTGGAAGTGATGGTGGTGGTATGAGGTAGAGCTGCAGTATTGCAGTCAAGCTACAGAATGCATTATTGTTGTCAGGAGGAGTTGTGGTTGTGCAGGGTCATTATGGCGCATCATTAGATATGGCCTATGCAAATGGCTTTGGCCAAGACCACTCAGCTCAGCCAGGCTTGTTAGACACTGACTCAGGTCTGACTAGACCACCTGACTCATATGACCCGATTTAACTCGTTTGACCGGTGTCCGGGTGGACTTTGCTGGTCACCTGAGATGCTTGCCGATTATTTTCTCCGTCCAATTTCAGGCCATAATACCAGTTTTCCGGCAACTACTTTTGGGACATATTTTCACTTGGGTTTTTCTCACATATGGGCTTGGTGGACCACTTGGACTTTGGGCTTTGAAGACCTAGTTTTGGAAACAAGAAGAGCTACAAAAAGGAAAGTTTTCTACTTCCTTTGTTGATCACGTATTTTCTACGTGGAGTTTTGGAGAGCGGCGATTCTACTAGGGTTTGCTTTCGTATATTTTTCATTTCTTTATTTTATGAAAATGATTATGATGAACTCCATTAATATGAGTAGCTAAACACATATTATTGGTTATGGGATAAAGTGGATTTCACAAATGATATTTGATTTAATGAATTAGTTTTGTCTCAACTTTATTGTTTATGATTCATGGTTTATATTGTCATATGATTTGATTGTTTGTTTGGTTGAGTCCGGAATCAATCCGATTTGCGTTCATTTCTAAAGCTATATTAGGGTTTTCGATACGAAAAAGTTGTTTATCCCTGATTCTGAGTAGCATAATTATGGGTAGTGCTTGTAGTGATATATCCTACTAGTCACAAATGAATCATACCCTTGGTTAAATCGAATTAGTGCTTTTACATGTTTGATTGCCTTGATTAGTCTTATTCCATAAAACTTAAAGCTTTTAGGGAGTTAAACATAATTGTGCTTTTACACTTTAGGTTGCTTTCTAGGAAGAATTCACATATACATCTTTTGATGTGGTTGTGAAGAAATCAGGGAATTAACGGAATATGCTTGCGATCAAGATATCCTAGGACTTTTAATAAATGAGAGTATAAAATACCAATTCTAGTCATTGATGAAAATACATGTTTGTGAATGATACTATCCCGTGACCAATATCTTCTTCTATTGATTATTTCAATTATTTACTTTGCTTTCAATTATTTTTATTGCTTTGATAAACAAAAATCCCCCCTTGGTTACTTAAGAATCTGAAAATTGCATAACAACAATTGCCTCTCTGTGGAAACGAACTCTTTCTCATCACATACTTCATTTACTTTAGTTAAGTAAGAAAGTGAAATTATTTTTGATGCATACGACTGCGTAAGATCAATTTTGTAAAGAGCATCGTGATACACGTGGTCTGGGCTATAAAGGAATAGACACTCCAAGTACTAGTAAGATCAATTTTGTCTGTGCTAATGACAATTTTCTAAGTGAAAGTTTCACTGACATCAAAAGTGAAAAACCATCCTCAGCAGCGGATGTTCCTATGAACAAAGATTGTCAACCTTCAAAACAACTCATATGAGAACAGTGAAAAACATTCCCTTCAGATGTTATTATTGCGGAAACAAAGGACATCTTGAAAGGAAATGTCGTTTTCGCTTACGGAATGAAAAACTTCATAACATTCTCATCTGGATGTCTAAAGAAGTAGTCAAACCGGTTTCTCATATTACCGGTCTTAACTTTCGAACTCTCAGACAAGAAAAGTGTTGTGATGAGCCAAGTCTTGCCTGTAAAAATAACACAACGACCTTCTATAATTGTAAAAAGAATCGTGTTATACGGACAAATGAATGCCTTGCTGATCCAACGAGTAAGAAAGCTTCTTCAAACTTTTCTTCCGTAACTAATGGAAGTGTTAGATCAAAAGTGTCAATCGTTCCTAAGTACATTCATATCAATAATCGTGTTTTGGAACTAAAGACCAGTATAAATAGACTCAAGCACAGCATTAAAAAGGCAAAGAAGGCAGCAGCTTCAGGTATCTCTTGTCCTCCTCTTGTTAATTCTCTTGTGACTAATCCTATTGACTTTTCTGAAGATCTTCAAGAAAGAAAAATGGAAAATGTCAATACCCTTGATGATCCATATGCTCGTCAAATTACAACTTGACTTCTTAAAAGAGAGCATCCTCGTTGAGACCAAGGGAGGATGCTCATAATTCTCAATAAGCTTTTCGTCTTGAGAAAGTGGTCTTTGTTGTATCTGATTTTGGTTTAGAAATAAAATGATCATCTTACTGTTGAGCCCTGCTCCGGTTAACTATTACATATTGTAATATTTTTGATCAATAACTCTTGAGATTACTCTCTTTGTTGCTTAATTTGAACTCTTGTTTTCTTCCTAATGACGGGTGAGCTCTTGTTCATCAACAATTATCTTTTGTTCTTTTGAGCTAAGATTGTCTGTCGATATGTTTAGAATTTGTCTTTGATTTTTTTTTTTTTATCAAAAACTACTTCTAAATTAGACTCCATTACTCTCTGGGTTTTGGACCTGGTTCACAACCATGAGCGTACGTACTCCCGACCCTTACTGAACATAAACGAGTAACCCTAGGGGTTCCCTATGAAGCACTCATATATATATGTATATCATGTTTCTCTTCTCCTGATACATACACGTTTCGTAACGTCAAAAGTTCTCATTAATGTTTGTGGTGTATACAATGGATGGATGCAAAAAGGAAGACAAAGTTGAAAAGGGCAAGGTTATTGAGTTTCACGAGAACCCTGGTTTCATAACTTGATATCATGCTATTGATCATGAAAACAAACTTCCAATTCAGATGTCATCTCAATTGGTAGGAAATCTTCTTCAAGATTTTGAAGTCGTACGTGAGCAAATTGGAATTGCAACAAAGAGTCTTGAATTTCTGAAAAACGAACTGAAGAAAGCAACTGATGAACTTTTCTATGTTTGATCTCTGGTTGCTGGTCACGTCTAATGATTTTTGGTTGTTGTGGATGGGAAAAACGGGTCGCCGGTTTTTCGGGAAAGTGGAGAGTCGAGCGTGTTGTCGAGACTCCTCAGCCGGGCAAAATGTTAATCCTCACACAGATGCACCGCTGCAAAGGGGTGCTTAGATTCGGTAAATCAATTTGTCTGACTCCAGCCTAAACCAAGACAATAGCTGTTCCAGAGTCAATTCGGTCGCAAAGAGGGAGATTGGTTGATATGTAGGAGGGAAGATGGGAATTGTGTGGGATCAGTGATGATCGAGGATTGTGGGTGTATTGAAGGTTTCTGCAATAATGGTGAACTGATAAGTTCTAATAAGTTCTGATGGATTGATGAATTCCTGAGAGTGATAGCTTGAGAAATTCTACATAGACAAGAGTATGTCTGTTCAATCATGGTTTCAAAGACTTATTTATATTGTCAGAGTCGTGAACACCTTGATCCCTGTAAGTGTTACGGTTTCTTGAGTGAAAGAGTGGAAAGTGGGAGATCGTGGTAAAGTCATTTCCATGTCGTGTGGAGAGACTTCTGATCGTGCACCCACTACTTTGCTAACTCCTTCAACCGTTTACACGACTTACGCACATTTCTCGTTGTGGATGAATCCACGTGCCGTAGACCGCCATACAAAAACCGTACGTGATATCCCCCCATTTGTGACGTGATTGATGTCTCACAAGTCGTGGAGTCTGCAGGGCAGACGTATTTTGATTAGTCAATTGTTGACAATGAGTCTGAGTTTCGTTGAATCGGGCATGAATTATGAATGCTCAGCGATTCACGGGTTGAACATGTAGTTCTCTGAAGGGATGTCAGTATTGTTGATTCACTGATGAATTACTGACGAGCGACTGAGCAAGTATTGCTCAATTCTGCGAATTACTGAATATTGAGGATTTGATGAGCAACTGAGCAAGCATTGCTCAATACACCAAATTAGTGATTTTTGATAGTCTATCGTGCAACTGAGCAAGTATTGCTCAATTCGACAAATTACTGATGAGTTGCTGAATATTGATCAATATTCGAGCAATTGAGCAAGTATTGCTCGATTTGGCAAATTATTTACTGGTGACGTGACCCAATAAAATATTAATTAAAATATTTATAGATTACCGAATATTGTATAATTAATTTTTATGCTGATTGGTGGATCAACATAAATTTATTAGTGTTTGAAATTGCTCAGAATGATGGTTTCACAGAGCGTTTATTCGAAAACCTAATTTTCGATCAATCCTCCATCAATTGGCGAATTGTTGAAAATTAGTCATGAATGAAGAGGGACCGACCACATGGGATAATGAACTCCCATGTGATTCCAGTGTTCGAGTGAGCACGCACCAGGGTTCTTAGTTTGAGAGTTGGTGAAAGAATGATGATTTAATGGTGGTTTCACCATTTACTGAAAATATTCATGGATTCATTATTAGGTGATAAAACCTAAGTATGAGATATGGGACCGACCAAGGGGCATGTGACCAGCTCTTGGTGGTCACGGGACCAGTTGTTGGTCATTCGGAGAATTCCCAGTTGGTTGGAGAAAGTTCGGGCTCAGTATGAGAAATTGAGCAAATTAGGTCAGAATTATGAAAACATGTGGCGGCTTTGTGCAAGCCCTAGGAATGACTCTGGTCGGTCATGAAGGCGTGCACGTGTTTCCATGGTGTCCGTGTCTCCATACTGAGAGTTTCAGTATTTTCTGATGTGCGTTCGAGCAACATCGTGATTTTTCAGAAGAGTTTCATCTTGACTGAGAATTCTCGATTTTTGTTGGAATGAGCATGTATGCTCAATTCTTCAATATTTTGAAAATATTAAAATAAAAGTGTTTTAATATTTAAAATTTTCGAGAGAGGCTAGCCAGTCGTGTGACCATGTTGGCTTTTGTTTTTTCGTGATTCCAGCAATATTTGAGAAAATATGAAGAAATCATGAATTTTGCTCAAACCCAGGAGTTTCACGAGTTGAGAAAAATAATAATTATGAAAGATTAGGGATTGCAAGGTGTGGGACCGGCCAAGGCTAGGGTATGGCCGTCCGGCCATGTTGCCCGGTCTCGCACACCTTTCCCTATTTTATACTATTATTTTTTCGTGGATATTTGAAGTTATGGAGAATCCTTGAAGATATGGAGAATCCATGAGTTTTTGTTGAAACGGAGGAGTTTCGTGAGATTGGGAATAATAATTATAAAAAGCTAAGGATTGTGAGGTGTGGGACCGGCTAAGGGCATGGCCGGACGGGTACGTTGCCCTGTCCCGCACGCCTTTCCTTATTTTATAATATTATTTGGTGAATCCACCATGTCATGGAGAATTCACAAGTTTTGCACAAAATAATGAATTTTGCTAAGATGGAGAAACCTTCATGAGTTTATGAAAATAAAATAAGGAAAAATAATGGAGGAAGCATGGGACCGGCCACGTCTAGGGCACGGCCGGCCGGTCGGTGGGCCTGGCCCATGGGCGCTTCTCCATTATTTTATTATTATTTTATTATTATTTTCTCTCTCCTATTTTTGTGTAGGATTCCTTATTATTTCATGTTTTAGGACGCCCGTCCGTGCATCCGGGTGCTCAGTCGTGCATCATTGTCGAGTACACTCGCACCATTTTTGTGGGGCTTACTCAATGATGGTCTAGATGCCCGATTGCTGAATATTTATTACTAATTTATGAAATTCAGTAGAGAATAGTTCATGAAATCTTGTAATAAAAAATGAATAATTCAGTAGAGAATCAGCTATGGATTCGACTACGAATTCAGAATAATAAAATGAGCATTACCACCCTATGGGATCGTGGATTCGACCATAGAATCAGAGTAATTAAAATTATCCATTACCATTTCATGAGATCAGTGGATTCGATCATAAAATCGGCGTAATGAGATAACATTGTTGTGTTTTATTGCCATTCTATGAGATCAAGCCGTGGATTCGATCATAGAATCAGAGCAATTGTTATTTCCATTCCATGGGATCAGGCCGTGGATTCGACCATGGAATAGGAGCAATGTTATTGCCATTCCATGGGATCAGGCCGTGAATTCGACCTTGGAATAAGAGCAATGATAGATTATTTTGGGAATTCAGTAGTGAATGTCACGACAGAAGTAATCTATTTAAGAAAAGATATTAGCCAGTTAAAGCGTCACATCCATTCTGAATGGTGCACAGTCAGGGAGTCACGATGTTGTTTACGACCTGAAGGTGTTAGTGTTCTCAATCTACGGAGAACCGCCTGAATCTATGCACTCTCTCCACATAATCAGGGAACGGTGAGTGTCACCGACGTCCGCCGCCCAACTATTCTTCTATGTGGAGGTGGGTCTCTCTCCTGCAGTCAGGGAACAGTGAGTATCACCGACGTCCTGAAGGCGTTTAAGTTCTCAATCTACAGAGAACCGCCCAAATACGTTATTCTGCATAGACGGCACGACGAAATTCCAGGGATCGAACGCTGGGCTAGTGGAGGATTTTCGAAAACATATTCGTCATGGCTTCGTAAAATATGAATCGTTGCATGCTTGAAAGCCGTGTCAAAAACATGCCTCATGATTTTACGGTTTTTCCCTTTGTTGAAAATCCACCATCTACATTAAGTCCCCTGCTTAGTGAGGAACAATCATGTTCCGCAGTATGCATTAAATGGTGATTTCCAGTCGACGAGATCAGTGGTTGAACTCAGTCTACAAAGGTAGTTTCAGAATCCTCGATTTACTCCAATGGTGTCATGTACGAGCAAATGCACAGATGAGGATCCTGATAGTGAGGTGGAGTGTCATCTGAGCGTGGAGAGATGAGGCACTGCTTATTTGGGCGTTTGGAAGTTTAGTTATGGTCGGTTTAGGATTTGCAGGCCCGAGCCCAAAAAAGGAAACCCATGTTTTATTAGGTTTTGGAAATAAACTTGATATAAAAGGGAAGAAGCCCTAATTTTTTTTAGTTTACCTACCAACACTCCCTTTCTTCATCAACCTCACGAGTTCAGCAGCAGCAGGAAAAGTTCACGTCAGCCCCGCCGACGTCCGATCACCGTCCGGCAGAATTTCGGCCGGCGCCGGCAGGTAAGTCCGTGCGATTTTTTTTTTATTTTGCTGTAAGTTTTATGATTCATGAGTTGTTCACAAAACAAAAAATACTATGGTTGCATGCACACGTAGGATTTATGAAGGATTTTTAGAAAACGTACGTATATACCCGTTTGTCCGTTAGTTGAAGGAACGAGCAAAAATCCCTAATATGGAAGAGACATATAAAATTTTGAATAGACATGGTCTAGTTGAAGTAGTAAAAGTTTTGTTTACTATGTTTCATGAAAACCCAAGTTTGTTTTTGAAAGTATGAACCTTGCAAATACTTTTGAGAACGTAGGTTTGTTCGTAAAGTACTAAATAATAATCCTTAGAGTTAGAGGAATTTTTGTAAAGGCCTGGAGTTCATGATAAAAATTTGTTTGATAACTCTCGAAATTTTATTTGGACTTCACAAAAATAGGAAAGACCCTCGTTTCATAGGTGAATGCTCGATTGGGCAAATTTTTTTTTTACGTGAGTTGTTAACTCACAAAATTTTTATTTATACGTGAGTTCATTAACTCACAATTTTTTTTTATGTGCGTGACTTATTCACATCTTATTAAATAGAAATCGAGTTTTGAGAACACGCAATTTATGAATTAGTGGATTCACAATGTATGTGTGAATCCAGTGATTTTATAGCGTATGTACACGTAAAAATCAGCGAGTGCCCACATAGAGGGTTATGTGAATTACTCATAGTTTCTCGAAAATTCAGTGTTGACTCTTGAATAATATGTTTTATGCTCGATTTTGCAGTTTTGATAGAACGAGCAAATTTGGGGTTTTACGTTGCTATCACTAAGTTCGTGAAATCGTAAATAGGTAAGAGTTGAGGATTACCATTTTTATAGACGTCAATATGAGCATCATAATTGTCTCATTGCTTTAATTCCATCGTGTTGATTAAATTCGTGTATGGATGTCACAACAACTTTGCAGAGATGACTCAGTCCCGTAGCGTTTCTGAAGATGATGTTTCCTCTAGAGAGGATGTTTCCACAGACGCATCTTCCAGAGATGATGGTTCCTCCAGAAATGATGATTATGAGATTTCTAAGGAGAAAGCAGAGAGCCCCAGGACTAAGAAAATTCCAACTTCCGAGGACAAATTCTTTGTGTATCTGTATAGACCTGAAAAGCGTCCCTTAGGCTCCTCATTTCGGTTGCTGATAAATCCCAGTAACACTACACAGAATAAGTTGATATCTCCTCATGCAGTAATTCGGTTTTGTTTGCAAGGGAAACACTTCTCGGCTTCTCATGTGGAGTTTAAGCTTTCACGAAAACCTCTGACGCATTTCTCTGGATGGGCAAGACACATGCTGGGTCATAGCCGTGTGATGACCGTGTTGGATCGTGCTCAGGTGACACGAGCCATTCAAACTGCTGGAGATTTGATCATCAATCATGATATACCAGGTATGGTAGCTTTGCTCGCCCGTTGGTGTTTTCCTACTCACACGTTCATATGCAGATGGGGAGAATTTACTATTAGTTTAGAGGATGTAGCTGCTTTGTTGCACCTTCCAATTACCGATAATTTTCCTGAAGAGCTTTCAGCAAAGGAGAAAGAGATATCTAATGTATTGGAGGCCAAGATGCATGAATTCAATGAGTCACCCATATCCTGCTATGCTCAATGGTTATCGCATTGGTGGCCGAGAGATAGAATTCCTGAAGAACCGGTTGATGGCACTTTAACAATTGCTGCTTTCTTATGTCTGTGGCTCTCCAGGGATATCCTTGAAGATTGTGGACACTTGCTGAAGCCGTTTGTGATTCGATTTTCCATAAAGATGGCAAAAGGTGAGAAAATTCTCATTGGCAGTCTATTCTTGGGTTCATTGTTCGCCAATTTAGACTCTTTAGTTATAGACTCTAGTATTTCTGACGGCTTCATGAAAGTCGAGACATATGCCAATACCATGTTCCTCCAAGCCTTGATGTGGGAGCATCTTGAGAGTTATGCCCCCATTCCCCGTAGTATCTTGCAAGGCCCCAAAGTCGACACTCGTCATGCCTTCCTTGAGAAGAACAATGCCAGGATCATGCGCTGGTCTAGAAAGAAGCCTCAATATAAGATATGCATTACTGACGTTTTGGATATTGAATCCGAGTTCAACTTTCGCCCCTGGGTGTCGGTTCCTTCTCTCTTCTCACAGCTGATCACTTTTAATACTGCTGAAGAGAATATCACGTTGAGTACTGGTGCTGGTCTGAGCGAAGGAGAGAGATATTTTGTCTTGAGTTGTACTCCTGGTTTCTTGATATCAATAATGAATGGAGAATTCCAGGTAGAAGAATACAACATTCATAGAGCAGCTAGACAGATGGGTCTTGATCAGTGTATTCCGGGTCATCGGACAAATAAGCCAGAGATTGAGTACCTGAAGGCTCACTTAGACTGCACATGTGTGGAAGGAAGCGATTATTTGTTTCCATGTTCTGACCGAGATACTTTCGTAACCCTGGTTACATAGACTTTTGGCGTCAACAACTTGAGCGTATGTACCAATTTGCAATGGATGTTCAGTCCCCAGTTCGAGAATTCCCTTCCTCTGACATGATTTCTGATCGACCCAGGCTGAGATACCTTTCCAGTGGCGACAAGAGGAAAAATTCTCCAAGTGCGACACAGGTAAATCCCTTTTTTGCGATTTCAGCCAAAGTATGTCAATCACACTTTTAATTGTATTGTTGACCTTGTGATAGGATGGTCGTGCTGTGAGACCTTGAATTGATGTAAACTCTCCAAACCTTCAAGAAAGTCCTCAAGGAGGAGAAGGCAGGAGCATGGCATCTCATAGGATGATACCGAACAATATACAATCCTATGCCACTTCTTTGGTGAGTTGTTAGCGCCTTCTTTGCCATTGTGACTTTCTCGTCCATATAATTAGGATATTGAAAGAATATTGTTAATTCATTCCAGAATTTTTCTCCATCGGTTATTGATGGTCTTCATTTTGCTCCTGGTCGAATAATTCAGGGATCCCGCACTGAAGAAGTCGACGTAAGCATTCTCTTTTCGCGTTAATCATTGTAACATGCTTTTGGACGAATTAGTGATGATTGTTGTTGATGTATTCAGGAGGAAATCATTGCGGACAAGCAACATATTGATGAATCACACTCTTCTTTGAGTCATGGAGATATGGAGAGTTCCCGAAATCCCGAACCGAATGAAGATAACGGAGTTGCCAACGGAGATTTCAACGTTGCCAAGCCTTAAAATGGTTTAGAGACTCCCCTAGTAAGTATACCTCCTGTGACATCTTCATAGATATATGATATTTTTGATTTATGAATGAATGAGTGAAAATCCATGTGAATATACGAGTAATTTTGCTGAAATACGTCACCAGAAAATTTCAGACTTCAGTCTTTTAGTAAAAATGCTGTAGAATCCTCGTTTGGAGTCGGATTTTCGATATCTGCATATGCATCTTCAAGCCCAGGAAATTTCCAAGGTTTAGGCAAAGAAGTTTTTTGACTTTTGAGCATGTTCAGGGCCTGAAAAAGGCGAAACAGTAAAGTTCCAGGAGACTTTCAGGATTTTCCCAGATTGCATGTTGCCCAATGTTTTGGCCACATCTCTTCGCTCGTTCCTCCGATTATTATGAAATTTTGACATGTTGTAGAGGACTTCCATACGAAGAGAATGGTGTATAAAGAAACTCTAGATTGCTTACCAATTGCTCCCAGTTCGTCATTGAACACAGGGCAGTGTGAACTTTTTCCAGCTGAGCTTGTTTTGAAAACGTGTTTCATAACTTTCGCACTACTTGTGCATGTCTTAGATGCATAATAAGGAACTTAGATGATGTTAGTTCACTTACTTTCTTAATTTTATGGTGGTATTTGGTTTCCATGCTCGAACCATTCTAATCCCATGTAATCTTCACATTAGGTGCCAAATGCCGAAGTTGGGAGTAACGGATCCAATGGTGATGGTTTGGGAAATCCTGGAGCTGTCAGTGATGAGACTTCCATCCCTGCACCTCAGGGTCATGAATTTCTGGTTGTTGATGCCGTGGAGGTGGTGAAAACCCCAATTGTGCCTGAGACTGTGGAATCCGAATCGAGAATGGTAGAAGCTACTCCAACTGAAGTTGTCCCCATGATTGTTGACACTGCTCCAGTAACTGGGAACCGTATGATAGTACACGAGTATCCCACTGCAGGGATTTCTTTTGCTCCTCAATTTGGTGAGTTGCTCCCATATCACCAGTTTTTTGGCGGATTTAGCGTTCCCATCGGATATGCTGCCATGTACGAGAAACTGTGGGAAATGTATGGACACATCGTTGTTACTCAGGATCCAGGACGCAGTTATTTCTTGACGAGGCAAGTAGAAGCCATCTTGCGTGTTATAAATGATATCCGGATCACAGCCAGAAATGTTGTTACCCGAGATGTACTCTTTGATTGGGAGTACAACTCGAAGAATGCTGAAGAACTTGGCTTCAATCTGAAGTGGCTTCGTCAAAAGTTTGAGGCTATCGGGAAAGCGGTAGAGGGTGATGCTCCTTTCCCCACTAGTGATGTTGTGTTGAAGAAGATGAATGAAGTTGCTGAACTAACCAAGAAGCTGGAGGCGGAAAAGGAAGCCTCGAAAGTCTTGGAGGAGGCAAAGGAGCAGAAATCTTTCTCTGCTGACTTCCTTTAGTTTTCCTTTGACAATCTTCTGAGAGACGTGAGGTTTTATTGATAGGTTCTGAATTTATGAGTGGATGAGGATTTTCTTTTGGATTTTGGATTTGATAGAGATTTTCTTAAATAAAAGACTTTGATAGATTGCTGAATTTCAAATACTGAGTGCAAGTATGCACACGTTTTGGAGGAATTGAAAAATACAAGTAAAAGAAAATCCTAAGGTGTGAACGCCAAATACTTTGAGCATTTTCCTTGGATATAAAACATCCAATGTTGAATGCTTCATGCGTCGAAAATCTTGAGCCAATTCTCGTGAATCACTGGTACACTTGTCTTGCCTTTGATGTCAGCCAATTTGTAGTATCCTCCAGCAACTGTCTTAGTAATCATAAAAGGTCCTTCCCAGTTAGAACTCTTTGTGAAGTGAAAATTGCGTCTGGTTGCCTTAAGAACCAAATCTCCTTCATGAAATTTGTTAGGCTTGGTTATACGTGCTTTGAATATCTTCTGCTGGTTTGGAATTCCTCGTGGATTTGGTGGAGCTTTCCAGTTTTGCGGCACATGTGGACACTCATGCAAAGGAGAATACTTAGGATATTGATTGTGAAATTCAGTCATTATCCTAGCAATGACCGTGTTAGTGAGATGATGAATTTGGAGGGGCTCTGCGTCTAACCATTTGGTGAAGTATTGCTGAGGTGAGACTAACCACTCATAGCGTTTGGTGATGGATAGGTTTTGAGCGAGTCCCCGGATCAGAGTAGAATATTTGAAAGTTGGTAACACATATGCATCATGATAAAAAAGACTTTCCTGATTGCGAAACCTTCCGACAAACTCGTTGGCGTTCTCCCCAGTTTTTTGTGCGAGCTCCATCAAGGCTTTGACTTTTCCCAAATGCTCGAAAGGTTGATCGTCTTCCGAATCAGAGCTTTCTTCGACGAAGAATTGTGCAAATGAAGATGATGAAGATATCGCAGCAACTTTTCCATCATGAATCCATGCTCGCCCCAGAACCATGTCATATCCCGGATCCTCTTAATTATGAAGAATTTAGTTTCGGTCCAGGCTGAATCATTTCTTATGTTGAGAATGATGTAACCATAAGCCTCCCTGGAGGTTCCCTCATGATCTCGGATTTAAATAGGGGCATGAGTTGCTTCTTGTCGAGTAATTCCAGCATCTCTGAGGGTTTTTAAAGGGATGATGTTAACAGCAGTGCCAACATCGATCAATGCTCGTTTGAACTTATTTCCCTTGAGATGCACCATAGTGAGAAGTCCCCAGTCGTACATCTCTTTGTCCGTCACTGGCGGTTCAGGGAGTGTCTCCTGAATTGTCAGTCGTTTTCCTGACACAATATGGTTCAGTGCAGCAAACATATCATTTCTTTGAGCCTTTGACAAGTACAATAACTGGCAGACATGCTCAATTAAGGATTGAACTGCTTCTTTGACTGTCTGCTCGGAGAGTGCGAACGTTCTGATTTGGAGAGGATTTCTGTGCACTCCTTCAGTCCCCAGTTCTCCTGAGTCGGCCTTCTCTTTGAAAATGCGCTTCAAATTTCTGCAATCACTTGTTGGATGACTGACATACCTATGGAAATGACAGTAGCGTGCATTTTCTATTTATTCTGCAGTTGGTTCCTTTTTGACAGGAGGTAGTTTGATTGCACCATCTTGGATCCAGACTTCTAATAGTTCGATCACTTCTTCAATGGGAAAAGGGAAGTCAGGAACTTCTTGATCATTCTGCTGAGGTTGTGCATTTCTAGTCTGGTTGTCCTTCCTTGGAGCTTTCAGAGGGTCAGACGTCGGAGCAGCATTCTTATGTTGTTGTGCCTCGGCTTTTCTCTTGATCCCTTCAGCAACATTCATGGAAATTCCACTCCCCCACAATTAAACAGCCGATCTTTTTTCTTTATTATTATTATTATTATTTCAACTCCTAATGAAAATGCCACTCCCCCACACTTAAACATTACATTGTCCTCAATGTAATTGAGTCATCCAACTTAGAAATTAAGATGGAAAATTCCAGCAAACACATGAAAGATAGAGGAAAGAAAACAAATATGATGGGTTGACTCCCATGAAACGAAATCGTATGGGTTGACTCCCATAAAGCATAATCTTTGTATCCATGCTTGCGCACATAAAGAACCTCAAACAAGGTGAGGTTGCACCAAACTAAGCAGCAAAGCATATATATAAAGTCTGAAAAGTTGGGGATCGGTCCAACAAATCAGGTCAGCTGCAAATGTGAACTTGCAAACACTATAAACTTCCAAAAAGATGTGTAAATCCATTCCCAAAAGAAAACAATCCTTAGTTGAGATAAATAAATCACTCACATGGACAACAAACATTAAATGTCTATTATTTTCTATTCGAGAAGCACACTCTAAATCAGGTTCTAAATCAGCTGAAATACATTCGGTCGACACATTATCTTCAATACAAATCATAGAAAGCAATGTATTGACAATGCAAAAAGGTACCGCATTATCAAACTCAACACAATGGTTTAAACATGTATCTAATTGTTCAAGTTTATCAAAATTAGTAACTCTTAAATGTGGTTCTAAGTCTGCGGAAATAACTTCCATTGTTGAGTTACCTTGATTAACTACTGGAGGTCGCAATGCATCGATAATATCAATAATCATGAGGTCATCGGAATCAGAAAAGTGGGATAAACAAACAAATAGAGGCTCAAAATCATCGATACAAGTTATCTGACCAATATCAATATATTCAACATTCACATCAGCATTCAGAAAATCATTAGATGGATCAGAAAAACAAGAGCTCAATGGAGCAACAATATCATGAATAATCACCTCATCACTATTTGCAACTAAGTGACTTATAGGAAACTCATTATTTGAATGATTAAAAAATATCACATTATGCGCGTCTACTGTCTCTAAGTCATCAGACTCAATAATAGTATCTTCTGTATATATATGTTCTTCTAAATCATCATTATCTGAATAAATGACATCTCTAACACAACTCTCGTCCTTTTGAGTATACAAATAATCAGTTAAATGATCATGAGTTGGGTAAGATACAATAGATTCAGATATTATATCGGTATCATAATTCCTAAAATCACTTCTAATATCAAGTTCCTTTTCACCCTCATGGTATTGGGGTGGATACTCATCTGAATAACCACCCATAGCGAAATTACGTGGATTCCAAGTTCCATACCTGAGACGATTATAAGCAAGAACTTCCTTATACCGTGACCCATACATGTATTCCCCAAGCGTCATTTGAGATGAAGTCTCCTGAGGATGTGAACTTCTACGCATATATTCTCCAAGTGTCATCTTAGATGACGTCTCTTGAGAAGCACTCAACATCCTCAAAACGGTCCTGAAATAAAATTATAACACACAAAAAGAGTCAAAAGGAAAAATAAATCCTAAAACAAAATAAAAATAATGTATAAAAATAAAATAAAAACCTAACTATTTACAAAATCAAAAATACTAATTACAATATTCCACAACCGCTTCCTGGAAGCGGCGCCAAAAATTGTTAGGCTTTCGGGATTGCCAATATAATAACCGCAATCGCACGGTGTCTAACTAGTAGACAGAGGCAAGTACGGGTCGAACCCACAAAGAGCGGTGGAAATACTGATAATCAATATATCTAATCAGGAACAGAAAGAATATTTTTTGGATTTTTAGAATTTGAAATGAAATAATAAAGTTAAAGTAAACTAATAAAATGAATACAAAGGAAAAGTCGGTATCTCTATTTAATTCCTGAAATGAAACATAATCCATGAATTATTTATCGTTCGTTCTATCAATATCACCTATTATATATATTAGAGTCGCAAATACCACTGGGACGCCCTAAGCATGGCACATCAAAAGATTAAACTGAAGCATGCACCATCAAATTGCATTAATGAGAAAGTTATACGAAACTAAATATAGGTTCACAAATTCTATGTGGCTTTTCTAAGCATAACCCATCAAAGTAATTAACCAAGCATGGATCATCAAATAATAAGACAAACATATTTGTAAAACTATCAATTACGCACATAGGTTTTAAAAACCGGTGAAGCAACAACTCATTTCATCATTAAATCAATATATAAAATCATGGAATTAATTTATTCAAATCATAATAGTCTTTTGCTAAATATTATTCGATTGAAAATAGCCTAATACTCCTAAGTGGTTTAAACATAAACCCTAATTACACGATTTAGCTAGACATGGCTTTCTCAAAAGCCATAAAATAAATCAAAGAGAATCACTAGCAAATCAAAATAAAAACGAAATCACAAAAATTGCAAACCCTTGTTTTACTTTTTCACCTCCTCTCCTGTAAGGTTTTCGGCTATGTAGTCGCAACCTCTCCAGATGAAAACTCCAGCCGGCCTCCCCTTTTCCTGTTCGTATCTTTTTCTTTATAATCTGCTACTGCTACCAACGACCTCGCAGACTGGCAAGGCCCAGTCCAATAACAGAACCAACTCCAAAATCAAGTCACTAGCCAGTCCCGGTCACAGCACTAACTCCAAATTCTTCTAACTTTCTTCACCGACAGCAACCAATTTCCACAACACAAACTAATGCCCAGTCCGAACACAGGCCATGTAGTTCAGCCTCCTTACTGATTTCAGCCTCAACACCAATTACTCGGTCCACCAACTGAACTTCATCACCTATGTCCATCTACATCTCGCTCACAACATCATCTCCAAACTGTGTACGGTCGCCATTAACTAGCACTCATTTCAGCTTCCGACTTCAGGTTGTTGTATCTCCATCTTCATTCACGCCAAATCCAGCCAACATATCCATCGACTGCAACGGCTCTGACCATATTCGATACTGCAAGCATCCTCCATTTGAAGTACAGAAAACAATCGCCGAGCACAATTCAAACCATCTTATAACTTCACTGCTTTTCATTCTCTCCATGTAGAACTTTCAACGTAACCCAATTTCAGGCCATGGCCTCATCAGTTTGGTGTGACATAACTCCTACAAACTGCATTACTGACTGTGACCAGCTCATGCAAATCCTCTCTGCAAAATATCTTCGCAACACCCATGTACTGCACATTCGAGCCAACACCTTGCTGTTGTTAGGAGAAGTACTCGAACTTCATCTAGTTTGTTGATGTCGCTAGGAAATAGAAACCCCAAGATCAAATCCTTTCGATCACCATCTCTGATTGCAACCGGCTCAATCCACAGCCATACAACGGCAGCAGCAGTAGACGTCTTCTTATCCCCACTTTCGGTGCTTCCTTTCGTCTTCTTTACAGATTCGGTGTTGCTGGTCCGTCTCGGCTTCAAACCATTCTGCAGATACTAAACAGATCAACCTCGTGAAGATTTGGTGACACAGCTGCTTGGATTTCTTTCGAACATCATCAGCTGCCTGCACTGCTCAGTCTTCAATTACATGCAGCTGAATCTTGATTCATGCAATATTTCTTCAAGAACGACTGGCATCTTCCATGAGCCTCCATCTCGTCTCTGCCTAGCTAAACCCATTACTTGCAAAGAGCTACTGCCATGATGACGGCTTCCGAATCCAACTCCTTCCTTATAAAACTCGAGCCAATACCCATTGGTCTGCTGGCTTATAACCCTTTCTACTGCATTTGAATGCCTCTTCTTAATCTGTCCAGAACCTGTCACGTGCATGACCAAACAGTATCCCCTGCCTGTGAGTTAATGAAATAGTGGCGGCCAAATTAATTTTTCCTCCTTGATGCTATGAGGAGCATTAGGTGCTTTTTGACGCGAACGCCACTATAACTCCCAATTTAGCTAGTTATTTCTCCATTGATCGGGTTCATTTGTACTTTATACAAAAGCACTAAAATAATATTATTAATCAAAATATCGAGTTCTAACTAATATAAATATGGGTATAAAATGTAGCATTTACGTGCTTATCAACACCCCCACACTTATATTTTGCTAGTCCTCGAGTAAAACAAAGAAAATATCTGTTAAACAACTGGATATGGAGAGACGTCTGCTAAACAGCTAGACTGAACCACTAAACGGTGGTTGAAAATGTCTGCTAAACAGCTAGACGAATCCACTAAACAGTGGATAGACATGTCTGCTAAACAGCTAGACAGAAAGACCCGCTAAACAACTGATCATTTTTATTTTTATTTTTATATAATTTTTTTTGTCGACCCGCTAAACAGCTGGTCATTCAATATTTTTTGTTTTTAATTTTTTTTAGACCCGCTCTACAACTGGTCATAACATGTAAGAAAAATGAAAAAGACCCGCTACACAGCTGGTCATAACCCTAAAAATCCTAATAATATATTTATTTTTCTTTTAGACCCGCTAAACAGCTGATCTTTTTTCTTTATTATTATTATTATTATTTCAACTCCTAATGAAAATGCCACTCCCCCACACTTAAACATTACATTGTCCTCAATGTAATTGAGTCATCCAACGTAGAAATTAAGATGGAAAATTCCAGCAAACACATAAAAGATAGAGGAAAGAAAACAAATCTGATGGGTTGACTCCCATGAAGCGAAATCGTATGGGTTGACTCCCATAAAGCATAATCTTTGTATCCATGCTTGCGCACATAAAGAACCTCAAACAAGGTGAGGTTGCACCAAACTAAGCAGCAAAGCATATATATAAAGTCTGAAAAGTTGGGGATCGGTCCAACAAATCAGGTCAGCTGCAAATGTGAGCCTGCAAACACTATAAACTTCCAAAAAGATGTGTAAATCCATTCCAAAAGAAAACAGTCCTTAGTCGAGATAAATAAAATAAATCACTCACATGGACAACAAACATTAAATGTCTATTATTTTCTATTCGAGAAGCACACTCTAAATCAGGTTCTAAATCAGCTGAAATACATTCGGTCAACACATTATCTTCAATACAGATCATAAAAAGCAATGTATTGACAATGCAAAAAGGTATCGGATTATCAAACTCAACACAATGGTTTAAACATGTATCTAATTGTTCAAGTTTATCAAAATTAGTAACTCTTAAATCTGGTTCTAGGTCTACGAAAATAACTTCCGTTGATGAGTTACCTTGATTAACTACTGGAGGTCGCAATGCATCGATAATATCAATAATCATGAGGTCATCGGAATCAGAAAAGTGGGCTAAATAAACAGATAAAGGCTCAAAATCATCGGCACAAGTTATCTGACCAATATCAATATGTTCAATATTCACATCAACACTCAGAAAATCGTTAGATGGATCAGAAAAACAAGAGCTCAATTGAGAAACAATATCATGAATAATCGCCTCATCACTATTTGCAACTAAGTGACTTATAGGAAACTCATTATTTGAATGACTAGAAAATATCTCATTATGCACGTCTACTGTCTCTAAGTCATCAGACTCAACAATAGTATCTTCTGTATATATATGTTCTTCTAAATCATCATTATCTGAATAAATGACATCTCTAACACAACTCTCGTCCTTTTGAAATAGACAAATAATCAGTTAAATGATCATGAGTTGGGTAAGATACAATAGATTCAGATATTATATCGGTATCATAATTCCTAAAATCACTTCTAGTATCAAGTTCCTTTTCACCCTCATGGTATTGGAGTGGATACTTATCTGAATAACCACCCATAGCGAAATTACGTGGATTCCAAGTTCCATACCTGAGACGATTATAAGCAAGAACTTCCTTATACCGTGACCCATACATGTATTCCCCAAGCGTCATTTGAGATGAAGTCTCCTGAGGATGTGAACTTCTACGTATATATTCTCCAAGTGTCATCTTAGATGACGTCTTTTGAGAAGCACTCAACATCCTCAAAACGGTACCTGAAATAAAATTCTAACACACAAAAAGAGTCAAAAGGAAAAATAAATCCTAAAACAAAATAAAAATACTGTACAAAAATAAAATAAAAACCTAACTATTTACAAAATCAAAAATACTAATTACAATATTCCACAACCGCTTCCCGGCAGCGGCGCCAAAAATTGTTAGGCTTTCGGGATTGCCAATATAATAACCGCAATCGCACGGTGTCTAACTAGTAGACAGAGGCAAGTACGGGTTGAACCCACAAGGAGCGGTGGAAATACTGATAATCAATATATCTAATCAGGAACCGAAAGAATATTTTTTGGATTTTTAGAATTTGAAATGAAATAATAAATTAAAGTAAACTAATAAAATGCATATAAAGGAAAAGTCGGTAACCAGAGTTCCATGATATCCACCACTATCTCTATTTAATTCCTGAAATGAAACATAATCCATGAATTATTTATCGTTCGTTCTATCGACATCACCTATTATTTGTATTAAAGTCGCACATACCACTGGGACGCCCTAAGCATGGCACATCAAAAGATTAAACTGAAGCACGCACCATCAAATTGCATTAACGAGAAAGTTATACGAAACTAAATATAGGTTCACAAATTCTATATGGCTTTTCTAAGCATAACCCATCAAAGTAATTAACCAAGCATGGATCATCAAATAATAAGACAAACATATTTGTAAAACTATCAATTACGCACATAGGTTTTAAAAACCTGTGAAACAACAACTCATTTCATCATTAAATCAATATATAAAATCATGGAATTAATTTATTCAAATCATAATAGTCTTTTGCCAAATATTATTCGATTGAAAATAGCCTAATACTCTTAAGTGGTTTCAACATAAACCCTAGTTACATAATTTAGCTAGACATGGCTTTCTCAAAAGCCATAATAAATCAAAGAGAATCACTAGCGAATCAAAATGAAAACGAAATCACAAAAATCACAAACCCTTCTTTCACTTTTTCGCCTCCTCTCATTTAAGGTTTTCGGCTATGTAGCTGCAACCTCTCCGGATGAAAACTCCAGTCGGCCTCCCCCTTTTCCTCTTCGTATCTTTTTCTTTATAATCTGCTACTGCTACCAACGACCTCGCAGACTGGCAAGGCCCAGTCCAATAACAGAACCCAACTCTAGAATTAAGTCACTAGCCAGTCCCGGTCACAGCACTAACTCCAAATTCTTCTAACTTTCTTCACCGACAGCAACCAATTTCCACAACACAAACGAATGCCCAGTCCGAACACAGGCCATGTAGTTCCGACTCCTTACTGATTTCAGCCTCAACACCAATTACTCGTTCCACCAACTGAACTTCATAACCTATGTCCATCTACATCTCGCTCACATCATCATCTCCAAACTGTGTACGGTCGCCATTAACCAGCACTCTTTCAGCTTCCGACTTCAGGTTGCTGTATCTCCATCTTCATTCACGCCAAATCCAGCCAACATATCCATCGAATGCAACGGCTCTGACCATCTTCGATACTGCAAGCATCCTCCATTTGAAGTACAGAAAGCAACCAATCGCCGAGTACAATTCAAACCATCTTATAACTTCGCTGCTTTTCATTCTCTCCATTTAGAACTTTCAACGTAACCCAATTTCAGGCCATGGCCTCATCAGTTTGGTGTGACATAACTCCTACAAACTGCATCACTGACTGTGACCAGCTCATGCAAATCCTCTCTGCAAAATATCTTCGCAACACCCATGTACTGCACATTCGAGCCAACACCTTGCTGCTGTTAGGAGAAGTACTTGAACTCCATCTAGTTTGTTGATGTCGCTAGGCAATAGAAACCCCAAGATCAAATCCTTTCGATCACCATCCTCGATTGCAACCGGCTCAATCCACAGCCATACAACGGCAGCAGCAGTAGACGTCTTCTTATCCCCACTTTCTGTGCTTCCTTTCGTCTTCTTTACAGATTCGGTGTTGCTGGTCCGTCTCGGCTTCAAACCATTCTGCAGATACTAAACAGATCAACCTCGTGAAGATTTGGTGACACAGCTGCTTGGATTTCTTTCGAACATCATCAGCTGCCTTCACTGCTCAGTCTTCAATTACATGCAGCTGAATCTTGATTCATGCAATATTTCTTCAAGAACGACTGACATCTTCCATGAGCCTCCATCTCGTCTCTGCCTAGCTAAACCCATTACTTGCAAAGAGCTACTGCCATGATGACGGCTTCCGAATCCAACTCCTTCCTTATAAAACTCGAGCCAATACCCATTGGTCTGCTGGCTTCTAACCCTTTCTAATGCCTTTGAATGCCTCTTCTTAATCTGTCCAGAACCTGTCACGTGCATGACCAAACAATATCCCCTGCCTGTGAGTTGATGAAATAGTGGCAGCCAAATTAATTTTTCCTCCTTGATGCTATGAGGAGCATTAAGTGCTTTTTGTCGCAAACGCCACTATAACTCCCAGTTTAGCTAGTTATTTCTCCATTGATCGGGTTCATTTGTACTTTCTACAAAAGCACTAAAATAATATTATTAATCAAAATATCGAGTTCTAGCTGATATAAATATGGGTATAAAATGTAGCATTTACATGCTTATCAGTGCACGGACGGTGCATGGCCTCTTCCTCGATTTTCCATAAAACGTTCCAGGTCTTCACGGGTGATGAAACTGGCAGGTTCAGGTTCTGCAGCTTTGCGGGTTTCATCATCGTCAGGGACTGGAATAACTTCGGGATCAGCAGTTGGAGATGTTTCTTTGTATTTTTCTTTCTCTTGAGTTTTTTTTGACATCCTGTCAGTGAGAGTTTTGAGATAGTTAAATAGTTCCTTCTGAGTAGCAGCCATGTCAGTTTGATTCTTGGCGAGAACTTTTTGGACCTTCATGAGATCGCCTATGGTAGGCGGATTTTCTCTAATTTCTTCTGGATGCCCCCCAAAGAGAAGATGATTTTCGACATTGGTGTGAGGAGGGGTAATGTCACCACCATTATTAGAAGCAGGAATAGTTTCAGGAGTACCACCACTGTTGTTGCTGGTGCTAGCGTTGTTGGTGTTGGGATTTGTAACTGAACCTGACCTAAGATCGACCATCTTGTGAAAAAATGAGAGATTGCATCCGAGAGATTAATCTCCCACTATGGTCACTAATCTGTGGATGGGGAAAAACGGGTCGTCGGTTTTTCGGGAAAGTGGAGAGTCGAGTGTGTTGTCGAGACTCCTCAGCCGGGCAAAATGTTAATCCTCACACAGATGCACCGCTGCAAAGGGGGTGCATAGATTCGGGAAATCAATCTGTATGACTCCGGCCTAAACCAAGACAATGGTCGTTCCAGAGTCAATTCGGTCACAAAGAGGGAGATGGGTTGATCTGTAGGAGGGAAGCTGAGAACTGTGTGGGATCAGTGATGATCGAGGATTGTGGGTGTGTTGAAGGTTTCTGCAATAATGGTGAACTGATAAGTTCTGATGGATTGTTGAATTCCTGAGAGTGATAGCTCGAGAAATTCTATGTAGACAAGAGTTTGTCTGTTCAATCATGGTTTCAAAGACTTATTTATATTGTCAGAGTCGTGAACACCTTTATCCCTGTAAGTGTGACGGTTTATTGAGTGAAAGAGTGGGAAAGTGGGAGATCGTGGTAAACTCAGTTCCATGTCGTGTGGAGACTTCTGATCGTGCACCCACTACTTTGCTAACTCCTTCAACCATTTACACGACTTACACACATTTCTCATTGTGGATGAATCCACGTGCCGTAGACCGCCATACCAAAACCCTACATGATATCCCCCCATTTGTGACGTGATTAATGTCTCACAAGTCGTGGAGTCTGCAGGGCAGACGTGTTTTGATTAGTCAATTGTTGATAATGAGTCTGAGTTTCGTTGAATCGGGCATGAATGATGAATGCTCAGCGATTCACGAGTTGAACATGTAGTTCTATGAAGGGATGTCAGTATTGTTGATTCACTGATGAATTACTGACGAGCGACAAAGCAAGTATTGCTCAATTCTGCGAATTACTGAATATTGAGGATTTGATGAGCAACTGAGCAAGCATTGCTCAATTCACCAAATTAGTGATTTTTGATAGTCTGTCGTGCAACTGATCAAGTATTTCTCAATTCGAAAAATTACTGATGAGTTGCTGAATATTGATCAATATTCGAGCAATTGAGCAAGTATTGCTCGATTTGGCGAATTATTTACTGGTGACGTGACCCAATAAAATATTAATTAAAATATTGGTAGATTACCAAATATTGTATACTTAATTTTTATGCTGATTGGTGGATCAACATAAATTTATTAGTGTTTGAAATTGCTCAGAATGATGGTTTCACAAAGCGTTTATTTGAAACCCTAATTTTCTATCAATCCTCCATCCATTGGCGAATTGTTGAAAATTAGTCATGAATGAAGAGGTACCGACCACATGGGATGATGAACGCCCATGTGATGCCAGTGTTCGAGTGAGCACGCTCCAGGGTTCTCAGTTTGAGAGTTGGTGAAAGAATGATGACTAATTGGTGGTTTCACCATTTACTGAAAATATTCATGGATTCATCATTAGGTGGTAAAACCTAAGTATGAGAGATGGGACCGACCAAGGGGCATGGGACTGGCTCTTGGTGGTCACGGGACCATTTGTTCGTCATTCGGAGAATCCCCAGTTGGTTGGAGAAAGTTCGGGCCCAGTATGAGCAATTGAGCAAATTAGGTTAGAATTCTGAAAACATGTGGGACCGGCTTTGTGAAAGCCCTAGGAATGACTCTTGTCGGTCATGAAGGCGTGCACGTGTTTTCATGGTGTCCGTGTCTCCATACTGAGAGTTTCAGTATTTTCTGATGTGCGTTCGAGCAACATCGTGAATTTTCAGAAGAGTTTCATCTTGACTGAGAATTCTCGATTTTTGTTGGAATGAGCATGTATGCTCAATTCATAAATATTTTGAAAATATTAAAATAAAAGTGTGTTAATATTTAAAAATTTTTGTGAGAGGCTAGCCAGTCGTGTGACCATGTTGGCTTTTGGTTTTTCGTGATTCGAGCAATATTTGAGAAAATATGAAGAATGAATTTTGCTCAAACCCAGGAGTTTCACGAGTTGAGAAAAATAATAATTATGAAAGATTAGGGATTGCAAGGTGTGGGACCGGCCAAGGATAGGGCATGGCCCGCCGGCCATGTTGCCCGGTCTCGCACACCTTTCCCTATTTTATACTATTTTTTTTCGTGAATCTTTGAAGTTATGGAGAATCCTTGAAGATATGGAGAATCCATGAGTTTTTGTTGAAACGGAGGAGTTTCGTGAGATTGGGAATAATAATTATAAAAAGCTAAGGATTGTGAGGTGTGGGACCGACCATGGGCATGGCCAGCCGACTACGTTGCCCGGTCCCGCACACCTTTCCTTATTTTATAATATTATTTGGTGAATCCACCATGTCATGGAGAATTCACAAGTTTTGCACAAAATAATGAATTTTGCTAAGATGGAGAAACCTTCATGAGTTTATGAAAATAAAATAAGGAAAAATAATGGAGGAAGCATGGGACCGGCCACGTCTAGGGCACGGCCGGCTGGCCGGTCGGCCCGGCCCATGGGCGCTTCTCCATTATTTTATTATTATTTTCTCTCTCCTATTTTTGTGTAGGATTCCTCATTATTTCATGTTTTTGGACGCTCGTTCGTGCATCCGGGTGCTCAGTCGTGCATCATTTTTGGGTACACTCGCACCATTTTTATGGGGCTTACTCAGTGATGGTCCAGATGCCCGATTGCTGAATATTTATTACTAATTTATGAAATTCAGTGGAGAATAGTTCATGAAACTGAGTAATAAAAAATGAATAATTGTTCATTATTAATTCATAGAATCAGTTATGGATTCGACTACGAATTCAGAATAATAAAATGAGCATTACACCCTATGGGATCGTGGATTCGACCATAAAATCGGAGTAATTAAAATTATCCATTACCATTTCATGAGATCAGTGGATTCGATCATGAAATCGGAGTAATGAGATAACACGGTTGTGTTTTATTTCCATTCTATGAGATCAAGTCGTGGATTCGATCATAGAATCGGAGCAATTGTTATTGCTGTAGGATCAGAATCTCGCATCAATAATGCCTCAGCGAAATTATTAACAACACAACAAAACAGTGTCGCAGAACAACTTCAGAAATGACGTCATAAATGACGTCAGCTAAATCATGAGAAAAATGTGATGGTCCTACGAAAATTAGGGAGTTTGCGAGATTAACATTTGTAAGGTTGCGAGAATGTCGCAAACCATATCCGAAAATAAAGGACAGATTAGCTGTCATCCACTATGTATTTCCCTATAAATAGTCATTCAGTTGTAAAGAAAAGGAGAGAGATCTTTTTTGAGTGAGAAACAAGTAAATATGAGAGAGAAAATCTAGAGCAATGGTTATTTCTTGATTCCTTTATCTTTTCTTGTAAGATTGTCCAAAGATTCATCAATAAAATTAAGATTGTTAATCCAAAAATGAGTTGAATGTTAATGAAATTTTGTGAGGGGTGTAGTGTAGGATTTCCTGCAACTACATAATGGCGCTAGAAACAGGGACGAAGATTGAAGATCACCCTAGAAAAAGTTGAAGATTAATATTCTTATTTGTGGGAAAGTAGAATAACTGGTGAAGAATTTTACGGAATCTCTTACAATTCATTAGTATTGAAAGAATGGCTAGAAGGAGAAATGTATCGGAACAACCGACAACTGCTAGAAGAAGAAGTAAAAGACTTGCTGGAAGGGAGAGAAATGAAATGGGAGAATCTACTAGAAGGAGAAATGGTGGAGAAAATCAAATTCAACAACCAGTTCAACAAGCACCGGTACAAAATAGAACTATGGATTATGATAGAATGAGCATACACACTTGGCGATCAAATTCAGCAGAAGAAGTAGAAGAAGAGCAGCATACCAGGAACCATAGACAAATAGAGAGAAATCAAGAAGTAGATGAAGGAATAAATCATGGAGATGAGGAAATTGGAGCATTAGAAACACTGAGACAAAGAATACATGAAGAAAGAAGAGCTGAGGCGGAAGAACGTGCAAATCTAACAAGGAAAAATCACGAATTGAGGATGGAAAATATGAGACTACAGAGTAGAAGATCGAGAAGTTCTACAAGATCATATTCAAGATCGATTAGAAGAGAGATGAGGCAAAACTCACCCACAGTTAATGCTGAAAATAATATTCGAGAAGAAATACCAAATCCTAATGAAGAACATCGCGAAGATAGAGAAAGGACTGATGATCGTTACGTTCCATAAAATGAAATTTTTGATGATAGGAAAAATGATAGAAATCAAGAGAATGAACAACGTCAGGGACGAAATAATCAAGATGGCGAAGAGAATCGAGAGGAAGGAAGGAGAATTTTACACGAGAGAGAAGCTCAAAGAAATCAACAAACAATTGAAGAAGAAATTGAAAGACATTATGCTGAACAAGCACGTTTAACTCGTGAACGTGAAATATTGAGAGCGGAAATGGAAGAACAAGAGCTTCAGGAGATAATTCGCCAGAACAATCACGACAATCGAGAAAGAAGGCGTGCACAAAACCGGAATAACGGTAATCTCAATGAAGAGTATGATAGAGTACAGAGGATGGATGAAAGAAAGCGAATGGAATTGATAAGAAATGAAAAAAATCATGGAGGGGATAATGAAAGACATCATCATATGCGAATTCAAGATAGAGATGAGGAAGAGAATCGCAGGAGAAGACGAGATGAGGATGATGAAGAAGAAATGCAAAATTTCGTGAGAGAAGAAAGACATGAACGCAGAAGAAGGGAGGCGAAATTAAAAAGACCAATGGATCAAAATTCAGGCGTCAATGAACAAATCTTAAAAGAATTGAAAAAATGAGAGGAATGCTAAATAATAGAGGAGAAGTAGGCAGAAGACAATTAGATGAAGCTATAGAAGAAGCTGCGAAAACTCCATTTACAAGAGAAGTACAACTAGGAGGAATACCTGAAATGCAATTTGCCCGCATTAACCAACATTTTGATGGAACAACTTGTGCAATTCAACACATTAAAGCCTATGTGAGTGCATGTTACAGTGGGAAAATCATGATGCCGTATTGTGCAAGTATTTTGCATCCAGTCTAACAGGAGAGGCGTTAAAATGGTTCGAAGGTCTACCAAAAATACAATAACATCTTTCAATCATTTGCAGACCACATTCTGGGGGCATATATAAGTAACAATTCTTCGCGACCTGGTATTGAAGATGTGTTTGGATTAAAACAAAGGATTGGCGAAAGTTGAAGCATCTAACAAAAGGTGGAGGACTATGTGTAGTGAATGGCTGGCCGTGTGGATGAGAGATATCTTATCTTATCATTTATCAATGCTATGTTCGCAACCAATCTATTATATGTCCAAATTTTCAGAGTCAAGAACACAATCACAATGACGAACTGCGAGAACTTCAGGAAAGTATATTGCTCTAGAGGAAAGGACAAAATGAAATGGAATCATACCCAGTTGCGAACACCAATTCACAAGCAGCGAATGCAAGCTTATTACCTAAACTAATAAACACAGTGGCGAGCACTTCGCAAGTACAACAAGAAAAGGTTACGGGCAACAATCAACAGAAACTGGTGGCTATGGGAAGCCGAGATCAAGAGGAGTATGAAGAGAGAAAGAAATTTCTACAATCGTGGTGGAAATAATAAGATTCAAAGACTTGATCAGCCGCAAGAAACTTATGGAGGTCAAAGACAAAATTATAATAGAGGACAAGGAGGTCACAAGGTAGTATGGGAAGAAATCAAGATGCCACCTCTGAATGCAAGTGGAGAAAATATGGGAAGCTATAATTTTGATGGAGAATATACCAACACCATGGAACATGGGAACGGAACCACCTCAAAGCCACAGAAGTCATGAGTTCTGTTCTTATCATCATTTTCACGGACATACTACAAATGATTGCAGAAATGTAAAAGAATTATTCTGAGAATGATAGATCAAGGAAAACTAAACCACTTTCTGGTAGGGCACCCACAATCTCAACCATTACCACCACCACAGAGCATCACAGAGTAAACACGGTAAAAGAGAAGGAAAATTCTTCGTAGAAGTTGGTGCAAAAGCAAAGAATCTATTTGTCACTCTATCGTACATTCATACAAGACAATTGAAGATTTTCATGACAATGTTTTGAGTAGAGTGTTCGCAAGAGACAATGATGGAAGAGAAATTATGAACATTGCGAAAATCTCGCCACTAGAGGAATGGCAGAACAGACTATTTCTTTTACCGCAGAAGAAGTCCCGAAGGTGGAGGTACATGACAATCCATTGGTGGTAAAATTAGAAATTAATCCAAAACCGAAAGAAGATGAAGATGATGAAGCTGAAGACTCATGGGCAATTAATAGGATTCTAATCGATACGGAAGCTCTGTGAACATTATTCTATCATACTTATAAAACATGGGAGGAGAGATGATGATCTTATACCATCAACATATAAGATATATGGTTTTAATGGCACTACCAACAAGCCTAAAGGGGAGGTTACTATGCGAATTTCATTGAAGGGAATATCTTCTGAAATCCTGTTCTGTGTTGTTGACGTAGAATCCCCCTACAATGCATTAATTGGTCGACCTTGGCTACATGGGATTCTAGGTGTGGCTTCAACTTTCCACCAGTGCATAAAATTCCCTCACCCCAGCGGTATAGGAATCATAAAAGGAGATTGGGTTGAAGGAAAGAAATGTTACGAAACTGAGGTAGAATCCTGCGAAAGAAGAGCAAACAAGAAGGAAAGTTGGCGGCGCAAAATCAAAGAGACACAAAGAAGTGAGAGATTGATGGTGGATGCAATCGAACAAAAAGAAGAAGAAATGTTGCGAAACTAATGCTAGCTCAGAATAAGAAATGGTGAACATACCACTACCAAAGAAGCAGTAGCAGAAAATAACAAAGAAGTAGAGAATAGCAAAGGTAATAAAAATAAGAAGTGTATGAATGATTGATTTGTTGCGACACTCTCGCAACAAATAAAATTCTCAAAAATACATTTTATTGAATGATGAAAATGAGATTGAGAAGTGCAAATACGATATGATGATGTGCGAGAATCTCGTAGAGATAATGAATTCTACAAAAGACAATCATAGAACAATGACAAAAGAGAAAGGGGCGAACCTTTATGGCGTGCACCCTAGTTCGTGAATACAATTTCGCAAGAGGCAAATGTAAGACCTAAAGTACGTCATATAAGGGGGTACCTGTTTCATGGCTCAGGGAAAGGCTACACCGCCCCCGGAACCTGAGTCATGGAGATTTGGGGTCAATAAAGCCCATCCGGAAGAGGCACCTTAGATTCTCAGCTTAAGCATATGACTTAGGTTGGGCGACTAAGGTAATAAGGACTCTCCCAAGGAGTGCAGAATCTGACCAAGGCGCCGAGGTACACGGTTGAGTCAAGAGTGCCAGGGGCGCCTGGAGCGTACCTTTCCATTCTTGACAAGTCTTGGCTTATACTGCACTCGGCCCGAAGAAAACCTCACTTAGGGTGCAGTCTCGTAACCATAAGCCCTATAGGTAAAAGGGATAAGAGGCTTCGAAAACAATTGGTTGTTGTTAAGACCGGATGGGAGGAGCCAACCTTGTATGGTAGAGGTACGCCTCCTTGAAGGGGCAACCAGGGGGAAGATAAGGGCGGTACCCTCCATTAGGGAGCTGATAAGTGTCTTAAGACGCAAATGTCATGAGGCTTTTTACTCGCAAGGGTATTAAGACTTGTCATATTTGTGCGACAATCCTGAAGAGGCAATAATACAAAAGAAAAAGATAAGACGAGATCAATGGGTTTTTGCATGAAAGTGCGAAGACGTCCTGCGATTTCGTCGCAAGACGGCAATGTCATGGGACTTTATTTTCACAAGAATATTTAGGCATGTCATATTGTCGCAACATTCCTGAAGAGGCAATAATACAAAAAAAATTTAAGGCAAGATCAATGGGTTTTGTCGCAATGACAAGAGGTGGCATAATAAGACCTTTAACTAGGAAGGAAAAATAAGACCACACAGGAATGAGATTTTGAAAAAAATCAAAATTCACTTCGCATATGATTGCGAAATTATACATAAACAATTGCGAAGTTGAGGCACAAAATAAGAAAAATCTGCAAAATCTCTCATTTGGATACAAATAACAGAGGCAAGTATGGGAATGAATGAAATTAGAAAATGTTATTTGTCCCCACATGATAGATTTACACAAAAATTCAAAAATTAATGATTATGTTGATTAACCATATTGCAAGGAAGAATTGTTTTAATGAATGCAGGTCGAAATGAAAGAAACTCATATATTAAGGAATATGGGGAACCAAAAGAATTCACAAATATACAAAAAGAAGGAATAAATGTACAAGTATTACAGAAGATCAAAGAAAGAAACAAAGACTATTTCTTAGTTGAACCTTCATCATCTTCATCATACTTGTTCTCTTCTTCGTCTGCATCAGAACTTTTATCTCCAACAATGATCTTGATTTGATTCTTTAATCTAGAATACTTGTCGTTGCGAGAAGAAAGATTCTTTGCGAGTTCCTCTTTTTCAGCCTCAAGTTCCTCAATTCTTTCGCGATATCTATTTTCAGATTCTGCGAGCAAAAGACAATCAATTAATAACTTGATGAAAATTCATAAGAAACAAAAGATTAGTGAAGAAGAACAGTTAATAACCTTCGCAGCCCAAGCTTATTCATCCTCATTATTTATAAGGAGACGGGAACGAATTTGGTTTTCTCTCTCGTTAAGCACGACATTTTGGCGGTTAGCTTCATCCCGTTCAAGTTGAACTTCGAGAAGAATTTCTTGGAATATCGCCAAAGTCTCAGCACCTTGGTTAGAAATGCGATCCTTATCATCTATGAGACCGCTAATTTTGGTTCGTAACTCATTGATTTTCTCTTTAGAATTAAGAAAGAAACGCTTAAATTGGTTGGCTAAGCCTAAACTAGATCTATGGTCAATCTCTAAGAGGCGAAATTTGGATCTCAGTTCATTCAGAGAAAGAGATGAAATTTTATCATTTGAGAAACTATTTAAAGATTTATTAAGATGCTCAAGAAGGGTGTCATTATCCAAGGAATTAGGAAGACCATAAATGTCTGCAAAAAGGATCAATCAAGTAAGATAAAATAACAGGATGAATGAATGAAGGGAAAGGAGAAAAGTAACATACCATAGAGTTGATTATTAGCTTTCTGAAGACTAGAGATTTTATTCTTGTGCGAAGAAGAATCAATTTCTAGTTGTTTGTTCTTCTCGCGAAGACCTTTGACTTCAGCTTTCAGTTCCTCATTCTTTGTACGAAATTGAAGATTCTTCTTTTCAAGAATTTCGCGTCTCCTCTCCAGATCTGAGGCAACAACGAAAGAAGCTTTTCCAGCCTGCGAGAAAATGTAAAAAGTATTAAAATAGAAAGAGATTTTGAGTTACAATAATGAAGAAGTAAAAAGACGAAAGCATACCAGACTATTAAGAGAATGCATGAAGTTGGGAGTCACCGATCTAGAAACTCCGCGAAGAGAATTATCACCATCTAATAAAGGAACATCACAAATCGTAGCGAGAGATTTGCAGGTATTAGCGAGTTGATTATCTCCCATTCCTTGCCAAGAATCAAAAAAGATGCCAGAGAGCTTAGCCATAGAAGATTCAGATGGAGAATATTCATTTGCAGCAAGGTCATCATTATCCTCATCATCCTCATCACTCTCGGAGTTTTCATGAGAAGGAGTATTTAAAGGAGAGGAAGAACAGATTTTTCTCTTCTTTGAAGGAGGAGCAGTTGGTTTTTCCCTGCGAAGAGCACCTTTTCCTTTATCACCAGTCTTCGCAACATTGGCAGGCTCTTCTATTTCAGTAATAACCTTCACACACAGATAGAAATAAGAAATAGATGCAACAATATATTGTTTAAAATCATAAGAGAATATTTCTTACCTAATCTATGTATGAGCGAAGAGCTAAAAAGGTACTAGCCCTACCAGTCCTGTGGTAGCTATCTTTCAGTTTCTTGATCTGTAGAATTTCGCAAGAGTCAGCGAACAAAAGAATAAAGATAAATAAAGAAATGTAAAGTGGGGGAAACTGGAAGAAACATACCTCTTTCTTATTCTCGGTCCAAGAGAATACCCAAGGTTGATAAGTAGCGAGATTCTCAGGAAGAACATTTGACCCAACAATGTAAGGTCCTTTCAACATCAAGGGAAAAACGCACCATTTATCATCTTTGGATTGGCAAGGGGTTGTGTTCTTACCAGAGTGCCAATCAATGTCTTGCATGAGCATTTTACCTTCATCAATATTATCTTTCCTTTTCAAGCGAATACCCCAGCGAGTATTCTCTTTCTTCATGGAGATCAATTCATAATTCTCAAAGAAACTCGCTACTGTGTATTTTTCAGCGATTATCTCCAACTTTGCGAATTTAGGATCCCTAAGTTCTTTAGAATAAAGAGATCCTTTACCAGCACCACGGTTAGCGAATTCCAGCATTAGACGGATGCAATCCCCACTCAATTGGAAGATAGCTCGCGAAAACACCGAGTGAGCAAGAATTTCATAAAACAGAGGAATATTTGGGTCATAAAGAGGAATGGGGAGACCTGCGAGAATTTGACCCAGCGAAACTATGATTGATTGATCATCACAATGTTGATCAGAGAAAAGTTTGATAGAAAGAATTGACTTAGCACTTTCACCAGGAATGGTAGAAAGTGTGAAACCCTTCTCAGCAAGATCTCTTGGAACATCCTTTAAGGTTTTTTCATGTTTTTGACCACTTGGAGGCATATCTGAATATGAGTATGAGAATGGATGAAAAGTAAGAAGATTGAAGAGGGAAGAATTACAGTAGCAGAACTTAGGAAGAACAATAGAGTTGCAGAGATGAAAAAGTAAAAAGAAAAGAGAAAGTAAAAAGAAAATGGAAAGAAGAGTAAGAAGAATATATAGAGAATATTTTTTTTACTCGAATAAATAAACACCATTAATGCGAAAATACGTGAGCGGTTGAAAAGCAGCGGTTACAGAAGACGTGTCAAGAAATAGATGGAAGAAAGGATACGTGTGATAAATGCAGAATATGAAGAGATGAACAGCTGCGACATTTCTCACATCATTCTATACTTCGCAGAGAAGATATGAGAAGAGGCAAGATGTAGGATCAGAATCTCGCAGCAATAATGCCTCAGCGAAATTATTAACAACACAACACAACAGTGTCGCAGAATAACTTCAGAAATGACATAATAAACGATGTCAGCTAAATCATGATAAAAATGTGATGGTCTTGCGAAAATTAGGGAGTTTGCGAGATTAAAATTTGTAAGGTTGCGAGAATGTCGCAAACCATATCCGAAAATAAAGGACAGATTAGCTGTCATCCACTATGTATTTCCCTATAAATTGTCATTCAGTTGTAAAGAAAAGGAGAGAGATATTTTTTTTGAGTGAGAAGCAAGTAAATAGGAGAGAGAAAATCTAGAGCAGTGGTTATTTCTTGATCCCTTTATATTTTCTTGTAAGATTGTCCAAAGATTCATCAATAAAATTAAGATTGTTAATCCAAAAATGAGTTGAATGTTAATGAAATTTTGTGAGGGGTGTAGTGTAGGATTTCCTGCAACTAAAATTGTCATTCCATGGGATCAGTCCGTGGATTCGACCATGAAATAGGAGAAATGTTATTGCCATTCCATGGGATCAGGTTGTGGATTCGACCATGGAATAGGAGCAATGATAGATTATTCTGGGAATTCAGTAGTGAATGTCACGTCAGAAGTAATCTATTTCAGAAAAGATATTAGCTAGTTAAAGCGTCACATCCATTCTGAATGGTGCACAGTTAGGGATTCACGACGTTGTTTACGACCTGAAGGCGTTAGTGTTCTCAATCTACGGAGAACTTCCTGAATCTATGCACTCTCTCCACTTAATCAGGGAACGGTGAGTGTCACCGACGTCCTGAAGGCGTCCGCCGCCCAACTATTCTTCTATGTGGAGGTGGGTCTCTCTCCTGCAGTCAGGGAACAATGAGTATCACCGACGTCCTGGAGGCGTTTAAGTTCTCAATCTACGGAGAACCGCCCAAATACGTTATTCTGCATAGAGGGCACGACGAAATGCCAAGGATCGAACGCTCAGCTAGTGGAGGATTTTCGAAAACATATTCGTCATGGCTTCGTAAAATATGAATCGTTTCATGCTTGAAAGCCGTGTAAAAAACATGCCTCATGATTTTACGGTTTTGCCCTTTGTTGAAAATCCACCATCTACAGTTGCGTTCTTCCTAGGAGTTATATTTCTTCTTGTCTAGGAAACTTCTTATGAGAATTTATTCTTGTGTTTTAAGAAGGATAATTAGGGTTTGGAATAGCAATTATTATGAGTATACATAGATATTGCCAACGTTTTTTCATATTGCAATATTTTTAGATTTATTTATTTAAATTCTAAAGTTTATTTGGAAGATGATTTTGCAGTATTAATCTTTATTGGTTTGATATATTGCAAAAATTGTTATGGGATATGTGTGTTTGCTTCCGTGAACTATAATAGTCCCATATACGTCAAAAGTTAAGCCTATTATGTCATTATGCAAATATTGATGGAAGATAGGATGAACTTTTGATTTCAAAGATTAAGTCTATTATATATATTTATGCAAATATTGATGAAAAATAGAATGAATCTTTTAATATTCCGCAGTATTGATCTTTCCTTGATCCACTTGTATGTGAAAGTATTGTATGGCTCCGTAAGTTCTCTTATGTTGAGCTTTTCCGATTAAATTAATCAAGGGTTCTCTTGTGGTTAATTTAATTTAGTTTTCTGGATATAAATTCATGTTTCATGTGATTTGTTAATTTCCAAAGAAATCCTTCTTTTCTTGTAAAAGTAAAGTCGCTCTTGTTGTTCTTTCGGGAATGACATTATATGGAGGAGAGTTCTTATTTGAAATTGTGCTTAATTGCCAAATATTTGTGGGGAGTGCGGTTGTAGAATATTGTAGGAGTTTTATTGTATCTTTATAAACTCCTTTATGAATACACTAAGTTTCGACTACGTGAAATCATCGAAACAAAGTTGATATGTTTTCTTTTAGTCATGAAGTATCTCTATGAGAATTTCATTATGATCCCACTAGTTTTCGTACCTTTGCCAATTTATATTGACAGAAAGAGGGAGAATCAATGTGTAGTTCACACTACAAATACATATGGTTTACGGATCATTATGTAAGGGGGAGTGGTTTTCATATGAGATGAAGTATTGACTAAGGGGGAGTGATATATATCACCATAGTATTGTTGTCAAAGTTGTGACACAATTGGACTTTGATGTTGTGTAATAATACTATGATACTGTATAACAATACGAAAACATAATATTTTTATATTGTTATAAGCTACGGATCTTCAACAACTATGATGATGATTTGAACACATTCAGAATCACTGGAATACTTGGAAGTGACGAAGATTTCGAGTAATGTTGAAGAACCAAGGACATCAAGCATTTGGAGGAGAAGCTACAAAGTTTATTTATTTTGTAATCCATATGTGTTGATAGTTTTGTCACTAAAATTGACAAAGGGGGAGATTGTTAGGGCACTGCTCGGTCGAACTCGCAAGCGTTGCTATCCATATGTGTTGATAGCTAAGTCTCGGATTAGGATAGAAACTGTAGTTGAGCATTAGACTTCACGACGTTCATCGATTGAAGATGAAGAACTACTAAGGGGAGCTTGTGGAACTTCATCAACAAAAGGTATGTGGAGACTTGAACTCATCCATCACTCAAAAGTATATCTACTTTATATCCTATTTGAGACAAAAGTCGTGTAGCTATATAGACTTCGAGTATACACATTTGATATTTCGAGCTGAGTTTAACTCACTTACATATTTCTCGAAATATGTGTTGGTAGGCTTTCGCTTTAACCAAGTACATCTTATATTCATGACGAAAGTCAAAAGATGATCATGTGAAAATCACCTTGTAACATCTTACATGATTTGTGTGAGACAGTCATTTGATGTAGACTCGAAATTGCTTTGAAGCTAATAGTTTGTGTGAGACAGCTATTGTCGTCTTCCAAGAATGTTTCAATGATTGGAATGGGAGTTTAGAACAAATAACCATGACTGGATATAGCACAGTATGCGTACTTGTATGCTAACTGTTGCATGTTATTCCAAGTCCGGGAACCATAGTATGCATACCCGTATGCGTACTGGTTGGTTTAGTGAAAGTCCAGGAACTTAGTATGCATACCGGTATACGTACTGGCGTGAGGTTCAGTTCCGGGAATTTCTGCTGAGTTTGGAAGGTATGTGTACCCGTTCACATACTGGCAAAACCAAACTAAGTCCGGCCACTTAGGTATGCGTACCCGTTGCATACTTGAGTAGGTTATGTTCTAAAATCGGTTTGTTCATGAACTAATACATTTATATATTAAGGAATGCAATCTTTTGCAAACCGTGGCTATAATGTTCATGAATTGATTCATGTGAATCAAAATTTATTTTGCTTCAATTGTGTCTTGTATACTTTTATGAGAATATAAACAATTGAACAACTCTAGAACTAGTTTCATTTGAGTCATTTGAACTAGTTATGGCTAAGATGAATATGGCTGATATGAAAGTGTTCATATGGCTAACTTCGGTTAACTATTGTTTAGCCAACAAGGTGCATACGTTTAGGTACGGTTACTCATATCTAAATGAAGTCACTTTTCATTTGTGTGTAACAAGCTAAGTTCGATCTAACAGTTGAAATATATTATCTTGAGTCTAATTAGGTTTTCATCTAACGGTGAATATTGAATACTTTGTTACCAAGGTAACATTGATTGCAAACCCTGATTTAAAGACTATATAAGGGAGAGCTCTAGCAACTGGGAAATCTAATCCCCACACCTCTTGTGTGATACTAGTTGCGACTAGAGTCGATTTTCCTTTAACCTTAGGTTTTTCTAAAACCCTATAGGTTAACGACTTGAAGACTTCATTGGGATTGTGAAGCCAAACCCAACTATTTTCTCTGTAGTTGCGTGTTCTGATATTATTATTTTCTATCGTGATTGAGTACTATTTTCTCTAAGACTTGCTAAAGATTTAATCTCTGATAGGCAAGATAAAAAATAGTCACAAACATCTTAGTCTCATCGTTTGTGATTCCATAATATCTTATTTCGCTACCATACGATTAAGATTATTGTGAGGTGGTTGATATTACTAGGTTGTTCTTCGGGAATATAAGTCTGGTATATCAATTGGTTCATGTTCACCTTGATTTACCAAAAGACGAAACAAAACTCATAGGCATTTCTGTGGGAGACAGATTTATCTATTCAATAGACTTTTCTGAGTGAGACAAATTGGTTTATCAAGTCTTCGACTTTGGGTCGTAGCAACTCTTAGTTGTGGGTGAGATCAGCTAAGGGAGTCAAGTGCGCAGAGTCCTGTTGGGATTCAGAGGCGTAAGAAACGCGACTGTACGTTGATCAGTATGAGATTGGTTAGGGCTCAACTATATTCCAGTCCGAAGTTAACTTGGAGTAGGATAGTGTCTGTAGCGGCTTAATACAATGTGGTGTTCAAATCTGCGCTAGGTCCCGGGGTTATTTTGCATTTGCGGTTTCCTAGTTAAAAAAATTTCTGGTGTATGTGTTATTTCTTTTCCGCATTATATTTGTTTATATAATTGAAATATCACAGGTTGTGTGCAAGTTCAATCAATTGTGAATCTAACCTTTGGTTGTTGATTAAATTGATTGACACTTGGATATTGGTTTTTGATACCGTCCAAGTTATTTCTTATATTCACTCGGGCTTGCAAATTCCTATTTGTTTGATTGCGGATTGAATTGAGAAATTGAGATACAACTCTTAGATATACTTTTCTTAAGATGAGTCTGACTGTCTAGTTGATTATCTTGAAAGTATATTGGAGTTTGTCCATACAGATTGCTAAGCGGAATATTGGGTGTGGTTGTTAGACCCCCGCTTTTCATAAATGACTTTATCACGTGGGAATGTTTCAAACATCATAAGAGAGAAATATTGAGCTATCTGATATTTCTGCTCAGGGAAGGTTGGCGAACCAGTTCGCAAACTATATAGATATTCGAGTTTCAGAAATACAAGAAGGTTGACGAAACAGTTCGCAAACCGTGAGTTCAGTTGGGAACGGTTCACGAACTGTTGTGAACTGAATTCCTGAAGTTAGTATTATAGGCTAACAGTTGGCTAACCCGATTCACGAACCGTGGTCAACTAGTTCGGTAGTCTTGTAGGGTTTGTGAATCCGGTTCCCGAACCGTTGCACTCTGACTCGTGAAAAAGCCTAACGGTTCACGAGCCGTAGTACCAAATGTCCCAACAGATTTTAGTAGATGCTCAAAGAAATATTTTTTTATATATGTTTTGCATTGCTAGAACTCTATCAAACACTTCTAAGACTTTATTGACCACTTAAACACTCATGTATGTGCATCATGATTAAATTGTTAGGTGTTTAAATGAACATCAAATTGTTTTTAATTTTTTGGCATACTTGCCAAACCGAACAATCATTGTACAAGGTTCCAGAACCGGTCCATAGTGTATATTTCTTCTATTGTATTTTCAAGAACTAAAATTGTTTGCTTCCCAAGTTATCTTAGCTTGAGTTCTAAGCAACCCATGTTATTTGAAAACTACAAATAGAGATGCTCTTTCAACTGGAAAAATCAATCCCTGATACTTTGTGTTCTAGAGTCGTCCTCTATAGACCTAGGTTTCCCCTGAGAAACATTATTAGGTCTACGACTAAAAGACTTCGCTTTGGGGATTCGTGAAGCTATGCCAAACTATCTTTACCTTTATAGTTCGTGTATCCTGATCTTGCTTTTTTGTTATCGAGATTTTCGTAATCTCTATAGGGGAAGATATATAGTAATGCAAAGTTCTCTTCGTCTAAGACTTTGTGATTTCTCGAGATAGATATCCAAAAATTGATCTTAATTAATCTTTTGAAGATTGTTCATAAGAGGTGGTTAAAAATCTAGGTTGCTCTTCGGGAGTCGTACTTTCCGGATTTGTGAGGTTTTCTAGCTTTGTCTGTTGCAAACAGATTTCCTCACCTTGATCTTTGATCTAAACAGAAATCAAGTAGGCTTATCTGTTAGAGGCAGATTGGTATCAAAAGTCTTCACTTCGGCTGAAGCAACTCTTGGGATGTAAAGGACGTCAGCTAAGGGAATCAAATGAGTAGAGCCTTGCGAGGTTCAAGAGACGTAAAGAGCGCGACCATAACTGAATCGCTTGGAGGGTGGATACGGTCTCAACTACATTTCAGTCCGAATTCTGATAGTAGGCTAGTGTCTGTAGCAGCTTAGTACAGTTTGGTGTTCAAATTTGGATGAGGTCCCGGGGTTTTTCTATAGTTGCGGTTTCCTCGTTAACAAAACTTCTGGTGTCTTGTGTTTTTCCGTTTCCGCGTTATATTATTTATCTTTATAGTTGGATTTACGCAAGTTGTACATATACAATCTTAATAGATACGTCCATCTAATTGTGATCGATTACGAGACTCTTTTCTTGTATAATTTGTATCTTGAAATATAGATAACAATTTTAATTACTTGGCAAAATTCCGATTGGATTATTTGGATACGATTAGATTGATCTTGGATATTGATTTTTGAGATCGTCCAAGTACTCTTCTTAACAATATGTCCACATATTTTTGTTTATATACATACTGACTGAGAAGTGGTTAGAGATATAAACTCTAATATGTACATATTGTCAAGGATCATTCAGTTGGTTTACTTGCAATTGTATTAGGTTTTGTCCATACAGGTTTCCAAACGAAAAAGTTGGTGGTGTACTTGGTACCCTGCATTTTCAATTAGTATCAGAGCAGGAAAACACAGTAAAACCTAATAAGTCTATGTTTGTAATTCTTAAAGCATATCCTAATGGGGAATATCTTTGGAAGGATTTTCTCGTTCACCTGTAACGTACACTAGAGTTACTTAAAGATTCTTCAGAAATACTTGCTTAGAAAAACAACTTATGCTATTATTCGCCATTAAAGACACTCTTGAATTATTGCAAAGTCTTGTTGTGATAATGAACAAAGCTGACTCCTTTCATTTTTCGACTCTAACAAGTTTTGAAGTATGGTTAAATTGGACATGTAAAAAAAACTTACACTTTCCTTAAAAAGAAAACTGCAAAGATGATGACATCTTTTACTTGTCAAGATACTAAACTGGTTAATCATTTCAAGGGAACTGAACAAAAAACATCAGTGTGATTAAGAACTATGACTCTTTTGATTCTTCCTCAGGTACAAAAGATGACAACTATCGTTCTGAGATGATTCGTGAGCATCTTCTTGCTCACCCAACTTCTTGGTAACAAGAAATTGGAATCACCCCATCATATATATTGCTTGAGGTGGGGCAAGTGATTGATAAGTTGTTTCTGATTTAGTTCTTGAGATTTAGAGCAGTTACTGAATACAATTTAGTACTTTACTGTTTCGGAAAACGATCCAAAGGAGTTGAGTGGTAGAATTTGAAAAGAAGAAGGTACCAAGTACACCACCAACTTTTTCGTTCGGCAACCTTTATGGACAAAACCTAATACAATTGCAAGTGCACCAACTAAATGATCTTTGACAATATGTATATAGAGTTTATATCTCTACCTCTTCTCAATCAGTATATATATAGACAAAGAGTCCATGAACATGATTAATTATTAAGAAGGGTACTTGGACGATATCATAAGTCAATATGCAAGATCAATCTAATCGTATCCAAATAATCCAATCGGAATTTTGCCAAGTAATTAAAATTGTTATCTATATTTCAAGATACGAATTATACAAGAAAAGAGTCTCGTAATTGATCACAATTAGATGGACGTATCTATTAAGATTTTATATGTAAAACTTGCATAAATCCAATTATAAAGATAAACAATATAATGCGAAAAAGGAAAAACAGAAGACACCATAAGTGTTGTTAACGAGGAAACCACAACTGCAGAAAAACCCCAGGACCTCGTCCAGATTTGAACACCAAACTGTATTAGCCGCTACAGACACTAGCCTACTATCAGACTTCATACTGGAATGTACTTGACCGAATCCACCCTCCAAGCGATTCAATTACAATCGCGCTCCTTAGGTCTCTTGAACCTCTCAAGGCTCTACGCAATTGATTCCCTTAGTTGATGTCCTTTACAGCCTAAGAGTTGCTTCAGCCGAAGTGAATACTTTTGATACCAATCTGCCTCTAACGGATAAGACTATTTGATTTCCCTTTAGATCAAAGATCATGACTTGAAAAATCTGTTTGCAATAGACAAATCTAGCAAACCTCATAATCAGGATCTGTTACCACATCTTACATTCACTTAGATGAGAAACCCATGTCTTTTACCACATCTCAAGAATAATCTTCAAAAGATCATTTAAGATCAATTTTCAGATATCTATCTCGAGGAATCACAAAGTCTGAGACGAAGAAAACTTTGCGAATACTATCTATATTTCCTGAAAGAGATTACGAAAACCTCGATAACATAAAAGCAAGATCATGATTCATGAATATCAAGATAAAGATAGTCGTACCTGGATTCACGAATCCCCAATGAGAATTCTTTTAATCGTAAACCTAATTTTTATTCTCAGAGGAAACCTAGATCAATAGAGAATGACTCTAGAATCAACTAGGACACAAAGTGTCAGGGATTGAATTTCCCAGTTGTTGATAGTGGTTTTTAGTTCAGGGCTAAAACCGTAAAACCCTAAATTTATGTACTCTTGTTCTGCAAAGAAGTAAGAGCTATTTAAAGCTGACGAGCGCCTACGCCACTCTGCTTACAATATGTACTGATCAATTCAGTATATTTATATAAAAAATTTAATTAGAATAGTGACGATTGCAGAATCACAAATATTCTATAAAGTTTGTCGAAGCTCCTGCTTGCATTATTCATTAATGCAGGGTTTGCTGAGCGTCTATCTTATGTTGTGTTCGCGACTGAACTCTTAAATAAGTGGCATTAAAATTGTGTTCGTTCTTAGTTGAAAGCATTAATTTTCTTAATGTTCAGATTAAGATATGCATAAGAGGCACTGCAAGTTGTACCATCGAGAAACGTGCTACTTGCAAAAGTAGCCAAAAAATTAATAATTTTGTGCCAGCGCGCAAAATTCACTAAAATTAATTAATTTTGTGGCAGCTCGCAAAAAATCAATTTTGACATAATTTTATGTCAGCGTACAAAAATTAGGTTTTCGCCCTAAAGCGGAACCTACACAAATTCTCGATCGCCATTGATCGAGATCAAACCTAGGCAAACTGGGAAACCAAGCTACCATGTAGCTAGTAGGAGTCGAAACGTCCCAAAATCGAAATAAAGAAGAAAAAGGAATCCGCGACTAAGTTGGAAAGTAGCGGAAGGAGGCACGACCGGGCAACTTGGCCGGTCGGTTTTCCCTAGCCGACGCCCCTCCTTGCCGCCCGGCGAAGCCCCATGCTGCTTACCGTCGGTCCCTATTTTCCATTTACCAATCAGATCACTCCAAAGCTGTAACCAGCGCTTTTAATTAAAAGTGGAAGTTAGGTTGGTCGACGTGCTTACAATCCTTAAGAAAATAGATCTTGAGCGTCCAAGACAGTCGCAAATTGATCGCGACCACACAACTTGGTAAGCTCCGTTAGCTAATCCTAGGTCTTGCAAACACGACCGAACAAGTCCCGTGGTAACCACCGTCGGGCCCACTTCTATTCCAACCAATCAGAATTCTCCTAGCCCGCCAGAAACAACCGTAACCGCTAGCCAAAACAGGCCAGCTGAGCGGATAAAAAGGGTTTTAATCGAATTAAGAACGCAGATGGCAGTCTTAAATCGATCGTGGCCGTCCAACTTCGCTAGCCGAATCGACCGACCTAGATACGTTTTCAAGCGGCCAGCAAGGCGTGGTCATGCTCACCGACGACCCAGTTATAGCTCCGACCAATCGCATTGCTCCAAACCTGTCAGCAATGCCCCAAACCGGTAATCCAAAGTAGGCCGGTCACACGGCTTTAAAAGCCTCGAATCCGACCAACGACAGTATGTAACTTCCGCAAAGTGATCTCGGACATCCAACTTCGCCCGCCGAATCGACCGGCCCAGATCCAATTTCGAGTAACCAATGAGATGTCGCCGTGGTCGCCGTCAGCCCCTCTTCCCAAAGGACCAATCGGCCTGTCCTCAGCCTACCCATACGGCTCCTGACGGCTATCCAAAGTTGGTAGGCCACGCTACTCATAAGAGTCTTAAATAAATTAATAGTAGTCAACAACTGCCGCGAAATCATCTCAACCATCCAACTTTGTTAGATGATTTGACCGGCTTAGATCAAATCTTAGGCAACCAATGGGACGCCATGATTGCTGTCAGCTGCTCCCATTCTTCATGAGTCGGTCATGCTGTCTTCAGTCGATTTACTTGGCTGCCAACCGCTCAGCCAAAGAAGGCTGGTTGCTCTCCTAACAGCGCACTTCTTATGTATCGATTTGATTTGAGTTGCTTGCTTAAAAGCGATGCTTTACGTGCATCAATTATGAACGATATTTCATAAATATCAATTTAATAAATAATTTAATTATTTATTTAACCTAAAAGCACCGTATGTTATTTTTTAGTGTAACTCACATCAAGTCTCACTTTCACGACTTGACTCATCACATATGACCACCTACTGCCTAGCTTGCGCGTGATTAGTCTAAATTATCAGGTCTTGTCAGCAAGACCCACTCAGCAATTACTATGAAGGACTTGTTTTATTCTTCATGTAACTTGCTCCATATTTCCACAAAAATACTCGAGACATCAAACATGTCACAAACTGGGGGATACTCATCAGGGTATTGGTCTGGCGGTTTACAGCGTGCGGCGTGCAACACGCCCATTATGAGAAAGTGTCAGGAAAGGAAGACGGTTGATAGCAGTAAAGGAGTAATGAGTGTAAAGCTGATCGGTCTTCCCTTCATGCCAAGGACATGGTTCTCACCACTTTTACACGATTTACACTTCACCAGTACTTAACTACCTCCACTTCCTACGAGATCAGAGCATTCAATTATGACTTGTATAAATAGGTTTTCAACCTATTTCAACCAACAAAAGTGTCATCAACACAAGTATTTAGAAACACCCAGAACATACAGCTTTCATTATGCTATCAGTTCTACGTTCTGATAGCAAGTCATAAACAACCACACCTTACAGAGACTATCACCCTGATCTCAACACCTTCTCCGCTTTTCTCCCTAAGATCAACCCTTTTCCTTCCTTTGTGACCGGATTGACTCTGAAACGACCATCTCTTGGTTTAGGCCGGAGTCTTACAGATTGATCTCTCGAATCTAAAGTACTCATGTGCAGTAGATTTCGTTTAGGGTTTGAATTCGTTTCTCATCAACACACCCAATTTTACCATTTTCAGCAGAATCAGTGTTTACCCTACTACAAATTGGCGACCACAGTGGGAGATTAATCTCTCGGTTACAAAATCAATTTCTCAAATTTCATTTCAGTTTTCTCAAATTAAAAAATAGTGGATCTTAGGTCTGATTCTGTAACCAATACTGATGCTGCTGGCGCTGAAAATACTCCTGGCGCCACCATTCCTGCTGCTAACAACAATGTACCACCCACTGGTGCTATGAATGTATCCCAAGGCGTTACATCTTCTACCAAAACACTGTTGGCGCTGGTAATATCTCCTTGGGCGTTACACCTCCTGTTACCAGAGCAAGAGCCGCTGCTACCCTTCGTATTGTTTCTTCGAGTGTGACGCCTCCAATCACCACTAGGACTACTACTACTCCTCCGTCGGGACGGGAGGCTGGAGGAGCCATAGGAAACCAACCTCCTATTACCATTGTTGATTTGATGGAGAGACAAGAAATTCTTGCTAAATCTCACACAGACATGGATACAACTCAGAAAGAGGTACTCAATTTCCTCAAAACACTAACAGAGCGACTACCACCAGAGCCACGTCAACCCCAGATGGAGACGGCAAGGAATACTTTCATGACTCCTGGTGCAAGCACTTCAACATGACGTGCTTTTGTAGATGAAGAAGCTCGTGTCACTCCAGAACGACCACCAGAAAGGAATCAGCAATCCAATTTCATCACACGTGAGGATCTGGAACGACTTCTCCAAAATCGAGGCAAATAAAACTCGGCATCCATGTGTTAGAGCATTGCTCGGTCGAACTCGGATGCGTTGCTATCTCAAGCATGTTTATCAATGTTAGTGATCAAAAATATAAGTCTTGATTTCTAGTCTACTATAGCTAAGTTTCGGACTAGGATAGAAAGTGTAGTTGAGCTCAAGAACTCCATGGCAATCATCATACAAGACGAAGGACTACTCAAGGAACTGGTGGAACTTCATCGGCTAAAAGGTATGTGGAGACTTGAACTTATCTATCACTCAAAAGTCTATCTACTATATCTCCTATCTTGAGACAAAAGTCGTTTTGCTATATAGACTTTGATTATACATATTTGCTATTTCGAGCCGAGTTTATCTCGCCTATCTATTTCTCGAAATATGTGTTGGTAAGCTTTCGCTTTGGCCAAATTCATCTTTACCTAGTGACGAAAGTCATGATATGTTTCAATCACTTTGAAAGTTGCTTTGACGAAAAATGGTTTGTGAATAACAACTATATAACGTCCTCTAAGAATGTTTCAATGATTGAAACGAGAGTTTAGATTATATAACCAATGTTGGATATAAGCTTTGTGTGGCAACACATATATGCATAAGTCCTTTTTCGTTGAACCGAAGTTTGCGAACTTTGTTGATCAAGAGAACCAAAACAAGAGCCGTGAACTCAGTCCGCGAACTAGCGGAAGTTCTCGACCCGAGAATATCTAATGGAGTTTGAGAACTCCTTCCGGGAACTTATGTAATACCCGATATTTTTATTTACCGTTTCGGGTCGGGTTACACCCGCCTTATTTTGTTATTTAGGTTGTTTCCTTTGCCTTAGTCTAGCTGGGTTGTTTGGACTAGAAAAGCAAGAAATTATGGTGGAAATAGAGTCACCTAATTTATGTTAATAAGTAAATAAAATGAATAGGAAATGAAAAGACAATAAAAAAAATTAAAATATTAGTTATTTTTATAATCAAAAGTTTGGAAAATAGATTTTAAAAGTTAGAAAACAAAAGGTTAGGAAGAAGAAGAAAGAGATGGAGCTAGAGATTTTTAGAGAATAAGGATTAAGCAAAATCAAGAGGATTTTGTAGCAATTGAGAGGTAGAATGTTTAATCCCTTTTCTCTTTGTGTTTCTTTGTTATACTTTGATTTCAATTTTGTTTATTTTTATACCATTAGGGTTCTGAAATTCGTCTATTTAATTTGATACATATTATTTATGATCATACTTCAATTATTGTTATTTAACATGATTGGGTATATCTAGTTAAAATTTGAGAGTATTCCACCGTATATTCACCGTCGAAAGTTTGTTTGAATTTGGGTGATCGTTTCTGAATTTCTGGACAGTTTCGTGTTGATGTGGTTTTGATGTTCTTAGGCACTCTTAATGATGTTAAAATGATTTGAGGTCTTAACAAAGTTGTATATAAGTTTCTTATCTTTCATTGTGCTTTGGATTTGATTAATTTGAGACAAATATGAATTTATGGAGAATTGTTTGGCAATAACATGTAATCTGCCCAGTTTTTAGGTTGTCGTTATAAATTCTACTTCTTTTGTTTAAACCGTTGGTTTGGTGTGAATTTTGGATATTTTATAAATGAATATGTTAAGAATATTCCTACAAAATTTGAGGATAATCGGATAAAGTTATTACCATGGAACATACAATGTAAATGGATGAAGTTAACTTGTTTGCATAAATGCTTGAAAGAAGTTCATGTTGTTAAGCCATGGTTGCTTGTGTTGTTTGTGAAAATGATTTAAAATGGAAATGAGTTCATGTTTTTTTCCGTTAGATGAAATATGGTTTCATGCTAACGGCAGGTAATGATCCCCGAGAGTTAAATGGGTAATGATCCCATGGGAACTTGTGTTTCCCGACCAGCAATGGAGGTTGTCCGTGCCGATAAACAATAGGTGGTATACGAACCAAGGTTTTCGTACTGCGAATGAAACAGGTAATGATCCCCGAGAGCATATGCGTATGATCGCTATAGGAACTTTTGTTCCTGACCATCGATGAAGGCTGTCCGTGCCGATAAACGATAGGTGGGTGTACGAACCAAGGTTTTCGTATCGTGAACTCATGGTTTGAGGTGACTTATAAATATGTGAATAATGTGTTCGGAATCTAAATTAAATGAGTTGTTGGAAACATAATCGGTGTTATGAACTCTTTTGTGAAATTCAAATGGATGAATTGTTGTTGTGAATTGATGAGTTGAATCCTAAATGGATGATTTGTTGATAATAATATAAATGTTGTGAACTCATGGATTGTTGGTGACAATATTAATTTGTGAATCGTGTGTTGAAATCTTTATTGAATGATTAGTAGAAATCTTATAGGTTTTATGAACTCACGCATTGAATACGAATTGAAGTATTTGTAAGAAATATTAATATGTTATGAATTCGTGTGTGAAATCTAATTGGATGAGTTGCTGAAAATAGTATTGGTGCTATGAACTCATATGTTGAAATGTTATTAGATAAATTGTTGACAATTATTTTGGTATTGTAACCTTATCGTATGTCATTCCTTGATAAAATTATTTTTGTTTCCGCATCTTTAGGGAATAGGGTGCATTCTATTGAGCTGTCATCTCACCCCAATTGACATCCTTGCAGATTTATTAGAGTTGCGCAGCGGAAGCTAGGATTGAGTAGCTTAGTTATTGAATTGTTTTATTGTATTGTTTGAAATGTAATTTGCAATAATAAGTTTGTTGGAAATGTTGTTACAAATGATTAACAAATACATATGTTTAGATTCATAATTGAAAGGATAAATTATGTTTGTTGTAATTAATAAATTAGGAGAGTTATATGAATAAGTCTCTTTCCGACCCGTAACGCTTCGAGTTCAGATCTTCATATGGGTTTGGCCCTGGTTCGGAACTCGGGTTGTTACAAGTTGGTATCAGAGCTCTAGGATTTAGATCTTGAATGGGACCGTAAAATAAATTATTTGATATGTTGATGTGATACTAAGCATGCTTGTTTGATTTGAGTTTTGTATTGCTTGCTTCATCATAATAGTTAACTTTGTGTAACTCATGTGAATTGTTAATTGTGCGCTGGATTGAATTGTCGTGTTGTTTACCATATTATTTATATTATGCGAATATTTAGGTTTACGTATTTCTTAAATTTCGGGATGAAATTTCTTTTAAGGGTGGTAGAATGTAATACCCGGTATTTTTATTTACCGTTTCGGGTCGGGTTACACCCGCCTTATTTTGTTATTTAGGTTGTTTCCTTTGCCTTAGTCTAGCTGGGTTGTTTGGACTAGAAAAGCAAGAAATTATGGTGGAAATAGAGTCACCTAATTTATTTTAATAAGTAAATAAAATGAATAGGAAATGAAAAGACAATAAAAAAAAATTAAAATATTAGTTATTTTTATAATCAAAAGTTTGGAAAATAGATTTTAAAAGTTAGAAAACAAAAGGTTAGGAAGAAGAAGAAAGAGATGGAGCTAGAGATTTTTAGAGAATAAGGATTAAGCAAAATCAAGAGGATTTTGTAGCAATTGAGAGGTAGAATGTTTAATCCCTTTTCTCTTTGTGTTTCTTTGTTATACTTTGATTTCAATTTTGTTTATTTTTATACCATTAGGGTTCTGAAATTCGTCTATTTAATTTGATACATATTATTTATGATCATACTTCAATTATTGTTATTTAACATGATTGGGTATATCTAGTTAAAATTTGAGAGTATTCCACCGTATATTCACCGTCGAAAGTTTGTTTGAATTTGGGTGATCGTTTCTGAATTTCTGGACAGTTTCGTGTTGATGTGGTTTTGATGTTCTTAGGCACTCTTAATGATGTTAAAATGATTTGAGGTCTTAACAAAGTTGTATATAAGTTTCTTATCTTTCATTGTGCTTTGGATTTGATTAATTTGAGACAAATATGAATTTATGGAGAATTGTTTGGCAATAACATGTAATCTGCCCAGTTTTTAGGTTGTCGTTATAAATTCCACTTCTTTTGTTTGAACCGTTGGTTTGGTGTGAATTTTGGATATTTTATAAATGAATGTGTTAAGAATATTCCTATAAAATTTGAGGATGATCGGATAAATTTATTACCATGGAACATACAATGTAAATTGATGAAGTTAACTTGTTTGCATAAATGCTTGAAAGAAGTTCATGTTGTTAAGCCATGGTTGCTTGTGTTGTTTGTGAAAATGATTTAAAATGGAAATGAGTTCATGTTTTTTTCCGTTAGATGAAATATGGTTTCATGCTAACGACGGGTAATGATCCCCAAGAGTTAAATGGGTAATGATTCCCATGGGAACTTGTGTTTCCCGACCAGCGATGGAGGCTATCCGTGCCGATAAACGATAGGTGGTGTACGAACCAAGGTTTTTGTACTGTGAATGAAAAGGGTAATGATCCCCGAGAGCATATGGGTATGATCCCCATAGGAACTTTTGTTCCTGACCATCGATGAAGGCTGTCCGTGCCGATAAACGATAGGTGGGTGTACGAACCAATGTTTTCGTATCGTGAACTCCTGGTTTGAGGTGACTTATAAATATGTGAATAATGTGTTCGGAACCTAAATTAAATGAGTTGTTGGAAACATAATCTGTGTTATGAACTCTTTTGTGAAATTCAAATGGATGAATTGTTGTTGTGAATTGATGAGTTGAATCCTAAATGGATGATTTGTTGATAATAATATAAATGTTGTGAACTCATGGATTGTTGGTAACAATATTAATTTGTGAATCGTGTGTTGAAATCTTTATTGAATGATTAGTGGAAACCTTATAGGTTTTATGAACTCAAGCATTGAATACGAATTGAAGTATTTGTAAGAAATATTAATATGTTATGAATTCGTGTGAGAAATCTAATTGGATGAGTTGCTGAAAATAGTATTGGTGCTATGAACTCATATGTTGAAATGTTATTAGATAAATTGTTGACAATTATTTTGGTATTGTAACCTTATCGTATGTTATTCCTTGATAAAATTATTTTTATTTCCGCATCTTTAGAGAATACGGGTGCATTCTATTGAGCTGTCATCTCACCCCAATTGACATCCTTGCAGATTTATTAGAGTTGCGCAGCGGAAGCTAGGATTGAGTAGCTTAGTTATTGAATTGTTTTGTTGTATTGTTTGAAATGTAATTTGAAATAATAAGTTTGTTGGAAACGTTATTACAAATGATTAGCGAATACATATGTTTAGATTCATAATTGAAAGGATAAATTATGTTTGTTGTAATTAATAAATTAGGAGAGTTATATGAATAAGTCTCTTTCTGACCCGTAACGCTTCGAGTTCGGATCTCCATATGGGTTTGACCCTGGTCCGAAACTTGGGGTGTGACAACTTAAGTCCGCGAACTAAGTCTGCGAACTTAAGTTGGTTAAATCTAAAGACGATTGTTTGTGAACTTATTTATATTAACTAAGGAATGCTAAATGCAAACCTTGGCTATAAAGTTCATGAACCGATTCGAGTGAATCAAATCATTTTTGCTTCGATTGTGTCTTGTGTAGTTACATAAGATTTCCTTGCAATTGAACAACTCTCTAACTAGTTCATTTGAGTCATTTGAACTAGTTATGGTGAAGAAGAATATAGTTGATATGAAAGTGCTCATATGGCTAACCATTTGGTTAACTATTGTTGAACCAACAAATGTACATGTTTGGGTACGGTTACACAAACCTAAAATCGTGCATCTCATTTGTGTGTAACAAGCTAAGTTTTTGATCCAACGGTTGAAAGATACTAGCTTGAATCTAAATCAGGTTTTCATCTAACGGTGAATATTGAATGCTTTGTTACCAAGCTAACATTAATTGCAAACCCTGATTTGAAAGACTATATAAAGGAGAACTCTACCAACTGGGAAACCTAATCACCACACCTCTTGTGTGATACTAGTTGTATTAGCTAAAGTCGATTCTACTTTAACCTTAGGTTTCTTCTTGTAAACCAGGTTAACGACTTAAAGACTTCATTGGGATTGTGAAGCCAGACTGATACTACTTTCTCGTAGTTGTGTGATCTGATCTTGCATCTTCTATCGTTTTGATTACAATCGTAACAATTGGCTTGAGATTTATATCTCCGATAGGCAAGATAGAAAAGTAATCACAAACATCTTCGTCTCATTGTTTGTGATTTCACAATATCTTCTTTCGCCGCGTCAATTAAGATTATTGTGAGGTGATTGATAATACTAGGTTGTTCTTCGGGAATATAAGTCTGATTTATCAATTGGTTCCTGTTCACCTTGATTTATCAAAAGACAGAACAAAAACTTGTAGGTATTTCTGTGGGAGACAGATTTATCTATTCCTGTACACTTTTCTGTGTGATACAGATTTTTTTTATTAAAGTCTTCGACTTTGGGTCGTAGCAACTCTTAGTTGTGGGTGAGATCATCTAAGGGAATCAAGTGCGTAGTATCCTGCTGGGATCAGAGACGTAGGAGCATAATTGTACCTTGGATCAGTGTCAGATTGATTGGGCTTCAACTACAGTCCAGACCGAAGTTAGTTTGTAGTAGGCTAGTGTCTGTAGCGGCTTAATACAGAGTGTGTTCAATCTGGACTAGGTCCCGAGGTTTTTCTGCATTTGCGGTTTCCTCGTTAACAAAATTCTGGTGTCTATGTTATTTCTATTCCGCATTATATTTTGTTATATAATTGAAATATCACAGGTTTTGTGTTAGAATCAATCAATTGGAAATCCGACCTTTGGTTGTTGATTGAAATTGATTGGTACTTGAACATTGGTCTTTGGTACCGTTCAAGTGATTTCTCTTGTATTCAATTAGACTCGCAGATTTCTATTTGCTTGAGAAAGAATTGAATCAAGAAAGAGAGATATAACTCTTTGATATACTTTATTAAGATTGAGTCTAGTTGATTCTCTTAAAAGTATATTGGAGTTTGTCCATACAGATTGCTAAGCGAAATATTGGGTGGGGTTGTTTTACCCCCACTTTTTCACCATGCATCAGCATCAACCTCCTTATCCTCCTGATGCGCAAAGAGTTCCTCTTCCGAGCGTATATTCTTCTCCTCAATTTTCCCTTTCTGACGGTACTGGTAACGCTCGTGAACACATCTATCGTTTTCTGGAATCGTTAGGAGAGCATGAATACAATCATGTCCTCCGCCTGAAAGAGTTCTCGAAATCACTTATTGGGAGAACATACACCTGGTACAACAACATTGCGCCAAACAGCATAGCCAATTGGTGTGAAATGGTTAACGCTTTCTACAGAAAATATTTCTTTTTGTCTGAACAAATCACTCTATCAGATTTGGCAAGGATGTTTCAGCGAAACAATGAACATCCAAATGATTTTTTCAAGAGATTCAAAATTCAGTCATTAGATAGTCACGATCCAAATGTGATTGAACAACAGTTGGTGGAATTGTGCATCAATGGTATGGTACCTGTCTACCGTGTTTTGCTGGAAAACCTGCGTTTCCAGACATTTTCTGAACTTCATGAAGCTGTCAAGCGCTCGGCTATAACAACACCCACTTTGCTGGAAAGAACCAGGCCTGCTAGGAATGAAGATGCGCGTGAAACTCGAGGAAGTAGGCGTCTCGTCAACAAACAATACAATACTCAACCCTCCGTGAACGTGGTGAGTGAAGGAGGAAAGAAGAAAGCTTCAACTTCCGAACAACAACCCAAACATGCGGCCCCAGCGCAACAGACAACTCAACCTCAGAAAGTCGTGACTAAGACTCCTACTCGGAAACAGGAGACAGGAGAAGCTGCTCTGAACTTTCCGTATCCGATTGAAGAAGTAATTTAACTTTTGGAAGCATGGATTTAAGATGGTGCCATCGAACTACCTCCCCTCAGATGCCCTCCAACTGGAAAAAAAATGGGAGACCCCAAGTATTGTCGTTACCATAGGTTCGTCAATCACCCAACCAGTGATTGCAACAAATTGAAGCGCATTTTCAAAGAGAAAGTGGATGCATGAGAACTTAAACTAGGCACTGAGGGAATACATAGATCCTCTTCCTGTTAGAAGTTGTATTGCTTTCTGGGGACTCCGTCCACAAAACTGTGCAGTACATGATGGAACACGTGTGTGAGATTCTCTATTTCCCTAAGGCGCAACGTCAAGATATATTTGCATCCCTCAATCGTTCTGTGTCAGGAAAGCGATTGTTTTCAGTCGGAGAAGATACTCCTAAACCCCAACCTCTTCTAAAAGACACGAATGGTGTATGTAACTGGGGACTCCTAACCATTGCTCACCTCAAAGGAGTTGAGTTTGATAACACACCGATCGATGCGGCCTCTGACTTCAACATTGTCACCATCAAGACTCTGAGAGCTGCAGGTCGTTTCAAAGCAAGAAGCTGATCACTGCCCGACTGTGATCAAAAACTCAGAAGGAAGGTCGACAGATGCCTATGGGTACATTGATCTGGAAGTGAAGGTAGGAGATTCCCTAACACACGCTAAGTTTCATAATGTTAAAGAATACCCAAATTATGATATGGTTCTGGGACGCTCATGGATACATGAAAACAAAGCGAAACTCGGAGTATGTACTTTGCCAATGACTATACCAGAGAGAGTCTCCAGCAAGCCGTCCAACCCTGAATATTATTTTTTGTCGTACCGACAACTCGCAAATGTGATGCAATCGCCTGGAGAAAGTGTAGCAGCATTTGTCCGCAGATTCCGTAAACAAGTAAGTCTTGCTGAACAACCTTTTTTACAACCGGATGTTCCTCGTCCTATCAAGACCTGGGGACTTGATCCTGCTATCAACCCAACTGTAACTAGGGGATGTGAATGGGAAGCTGGTCATCTTCAATATTTTATCAAATGGTTAGAAGCAGTATCGCCTAAAGATAAGAAGTATAGAGTTCAAGTAGCAGTGCATAACTTGAATCCTTTTCAGGTCGGAGATAGGGTGTTAAAGATTACTGTTAATGATCAACCTGTTCCACCAAACCTCCTAGGAGATAAGGAAGAACCTCTCATAGTGACAGATACTATTTTGGGAGGCTACTGCAATCTTATTGGTACTGACAAGCTGAAGAAGTAGTAATACACTCCAAGTGGCTCCAACCCCTCGATACCTAAGACATCAAAATTTCCTTAGTATTTCCCTGTTTTCATGCAATATTTTTAATTCCTTCAAAATGATTGCACCAGCCTGCATTAACAATTAGGATTTGAACTTATTAGTCAATAAAAGCACTATTTCCTTTCAGAATTACTCACAAATCTTCTCAGATCAAAATCTCAAATAAACTCAAAAATCCTTGCAAAAGCAATTACCTACTAATTCAAAACTTGAAAATCAAAACCTAAGAAGGAGCATTCTGAGAGAAGAACAAAACATCCAAGGGGAGTCTCCCAGCAACAACACATCCTTCTCAAAGAAAGCGTCTCTTATAGAGCGACCTGCTTCAATTTCAATTCACGAGATAATCTCAACCACAACCTCTTGCCGAGATCAGTGGAAAGAGCTTCATTCATTCCCGTCTGCAACTTTTGGATTTTTGGAAATCCCTTCAAAAGACCAGGAAGCATTGTCCTCGAAGTCCACGTGCCCCGATGGTATCACCGACTACTTCTTCAGAAACGATGTGTCCAGTCATGTTATACATATCATCAATGAGAAAGAGCCTCCTCCACACGTTTACAACTACGCATACTTAGCTGGCACGTTGGATCCGCCAGAGTGTGATATGCAGGGAATATCAGAGGGATAGTCGAATACAGGTTCGCGGCACAATCCTTGAACATTATCGTTGTTTTATCTACTTTAAGGTCGTTATTACTAGGGTTATGTAGGGAGGTGACTCCCTTTCCCATAAAAAGAAAGTATGGACCTCCTAACTTTGTTGGCCATCACTACTGTCATCCTCATATTATAGCGTCCGAAGAACGCGTCGTGCAACGGCCCAACAGTAACCCTACCGAAGAATGCTACATCTAAAATTTCAAATATTATGGGATATTTCGGGAAATTTAGATTCTTTAATCGTGGGGTTTTACTTGTTCATCCGAATGGAAACAAAAACAAAAAAAAAATCACGAAATTGACGTGATTTAAGAAATTTTGTTCGAAAAAGTCCTGGTAGCCGTGTGAAACAAGGATACTAAAATGACAAAGAAGCATCTGCAAGCTATGAAAAGACGCTTAGCTATAAAAAAAATCACAAAGTGGAAGATATGATCATCAAGGTTAATGTCAGGGTTAGCACCGCCTTCATCAGAGTTTTCTTCAGAAGCTGCTTCAACGTCCTCATGAGGGTTTTCCTCATGAAAGGGTTCATCAATGTCAGAGTCCAGAATCATAACACAGTTATGGACAGGGTATTCTTGTTTATCCAGGAGTTCATGTTCGTCCAAATTTATTTTTTTGCTCAACCCTTCGCCGCTTTTGATGAGACGCAAATCTTTCAGCCCTGGCGCTCGTCGGCTGAGATGCTTCATCATGCCTCCACTTTTCCTCCATGCTAACCGAAGCTAAAAAATCTTGAATGCGTTCTCTAACGATGCTCAGATGTGCAAGGGACATACCATGTATGGCATGTCCAGCCTCACGAAACGGACGGTCTATTTTAGAAACACATCTTCGAATATGGTCATCCTAGGTTTTTCGACTTCAAAATTCTTTTCTGGAGATTTAGAGGAATAATCATCGCTAGGGGTTCCCATCATATGCCGCATAAAATATGGAATCACGATTATGTTAGCAACTGACATGACGGATGATCTAAAAAAAAAAGTTAAAACCCACCGTGAATATTTATTACATGGTGAGAATTCGAGCTAGGGTTTTTCACCCATTTTAAAAAAGAAGAGGGCTATAAGGAAGATGAAATATTTACCTGCCATTAGAAGAAAGCATAAAAATATAACTTTGTGATGATCGGCGTGATAAGAAGGACCCAAATGTTTCCTTTTATATTCAGCAAGTCTACAAGATCCGGGAAAGGAAAGGATTCCCTATCTGTCGTGTATACAGGCTTTGGATACGGGATATCGGCTGACTATTTGCTTATCTACCTGGAACTAATCGGCGCATGCTAAGAGGGTGATTGCTACTTGCCTGGACGTTTCATTGAACATGTCTTGCTCAAAGTCCATCCTGTCCTCTCTCTCCCGGTAACGTCTGTTTACTCTTCTCGTGAATTTTATTTTCATTTATCACCATTTAGTGCTTACCCCGCAACAATATCACTGTTACGTGCTAAGCAGGGGATTTAATATTGATGGTGGTTTTTAGTTCAGGGTTAAAACCGTAAAACCTTAAATTTATGTACTCTTGTTCTGCAAAGAAGTAAGGGCTATTTAAAGCCGACGAGCACTTACGCCACTCTGCTTACAATATGCACTGAGCAATTCAGTATATTTATATAAAAAATTTAAATAGAATAATGTCAATTGCAGAATCACAAATATTCTGTAGATTTTGTCGAAGCTCCTGCTTGCATTATTCGTTAATGCAGGGTTTGCTGAGCGTCTATCTTATGTTGTGTTCCCGGTTGAACTCTTAAATAACTGACATTAAATTTGTGTTCGTTCTTAGCTGAAAGCATGAATTTTCTTAATGTTCAGATTAAAATATGCATAAGAGGCACTACAAGTTGTGCCACCAAGAATCGTGCTACTTGTAAAAGTAGCCAAAAAAATTAATAATTTTGTGCCAACGCGCGCAAAAAATCAATTTTGACATAATTTTATGTCAACTTACAAAAATTATGTTTTCGCCCTAAAGCGGATCCTACACAAATTCTCGATCCCCATTGGTCGATATCAAACCTAGGCAAACTGGGAAACCAAGCTACCATGTAGTTACTAGGAGTCGAAACCTACGAAAATCGAAATAAAGAAGAAAAAGGAATCCGCGACTAAGTTGGAAAGTAGCGGAAGGAGGCACGACCGGGCAAATTGGCCGGTCGTTTTTCCCTAGGCGGCGCCCCTCCTTTCCGACCGGCCACGCCCCATGCTGCTTACCGCCGGTCCCTCTTTTCCATCGACTAATCAGATCACTCCAAAGCTGTAACCAGCGCTTTTAATTAAAAGTGGAAGTAGGTTGGTCGATGTGCTTACAATCCTTAAGAAAATAGATCTTGGTCGTCCAAGACAGTCGCAAATTGATCGCGACCACACAACTTGGTAAGATCCGTTAGCTAACCCTAGGTCTTGCAAACACGACCGAACAAGTCCCGTGGTAACCACTGGCGGGCCCACTTCTATTCCAACCAGTCAGAATTATCCTATCCCGCCAGCAACAACCATAACCGCTAGCCAAAACAGGCCAGTTGAGCGGATAAAAAGGGTTTTAATCGAATTAAGACCGCACATGGCAGTCTTAAATCGATCGTGGACGTCCAACTTTGCTAGCCGAATCGACCGGCCTAGATACAATTTCAAGCAACCAGCAAGGTGCGGACATGCTCACCGGCGACCCAGTTATATCTCCGACCAATCGCATTGCTCCAAACCTGTCAGCAATTCCCCAAACCGGTAATCCAAAGTAGGCTGGTCACACGGCTTTAAGCCTCGAATCCGACCAACGGCAGTATGTAACTGCCGCAAAGTGATCTCGACCATCCAACTTCGCCAGCCGAATCGACCGGCCCATATCCAATTGCGAGGAGCCAATGAGATGTCGTCGTGATCGCCGTCAACCCCTCTTCCCTAAGGACCAATCGGCATGTCCTCAGCCTACCCATATGGCTCCACGCGGCTACCCAAAGTTGGTTGGCCACGCTACTCATAAGAGTCTTAAATAAATTAACGGTAGTCAACAACTGCCGCAAAATCATCTCAACCATCCAACTTTGTTAGAAGATTTGACCGGCTTAGATCCAATCTTAGGCAACCAATGGGACGCCCTGATTGCTTTCAAATGCTCCCATTCTTCATGAGTCGGTCATGCTGTCTTCAGTCGATTTACTTGGCTGCCAACCGCTCAGCCAAAGAAGGCTGGTTGCGCTCCTAACAACAGCACTTCTTATGTATCGATTTAATTTGAGTTGCGTGCTTAAAAGCGATGCTTTACGTGCATCGATTATAAACGATATTTCATAAATATCAATTTAATAATAATTTAATTATTTAACTATTTATTTAACCTAAAATCACCGTATGCTATTTTTGAGTGCTAACTCACATCAAGTCTCACTTTCACGACTTGGCTCATCATATATGACCACCTACCGCCTAACTTGTGCGTGATTGGTCTAAATTATCAGGTCTTGTCAGCAAGACCCACTCAGCAATTACTATGAAGGACTTGTTTTATTCTTCATGTAACTTGCTCCATATTTCCACAAAAATACTCGAGACATCAAACATGTCACAAACTGGGGGATACTCATCAGGGTATTGGTCTGGCGGTTTACAGTGTGCGGCGTGCAACACGCCCATTATGAGAAAGTGTCAGGAAATGTGGATGGTTGATAGCAGTAAAGGAGTAGTGAGTGTAAAGCTGATCGGTCTTCCCTTCATGACAGGGACATGGTTCTCACCACTTTTACACGATCCCCACTTCACCACTACTTAACTACCTCCACTTCCTACGAGATCATGGCGTTTAACTATGACTTGTATAAATAGGTTTTCAACCTATTTCAACCAACAACAGTGTCATCAACACAAGTATTCAGAAACACCCAGAACATATAGCTTTCATTTTGCCAGCACTTCTACGTTATGATAACAAGTCATAAACAACCACACCTTACAGATACTATCACTCTGATCTCAACACCTTCTCTGCTTCCCTCCCTAAGATCAAGCATTTTCCTTTCTTTGTAACCGAATTAAATCTGGAACGACCATTTCTTGGTTTAGGCCAGAGTCTTATAGATTGATCTCTCGAATCTAAAGTACTCATGTGCAGTACATTTTGTTTAGGGTTTGAATTCGTTTCTCATCAACACACCCAATTTACCATTTTCAGCAGAATTAGTTTTTACCCTACTACACCAGTTGAAAGTGAATTTTTTTTATAGTTTTTCAAGACCAGGGGTTACTTAGTTATCAATCCAAGATAACTTGTGAATCAAGCAAACACTTTCTCGGTTTAGATGAAACACTGGTTAGGGTTTCAATTAAACATGTGAGAATTAGGTCTCAAAATAAATATAAGAATATACAATATGGTCCGGTTACGGAACCGTGTACAATGACTGTTCGGTTTAATAAGTATGCCATAAAAACTAAAAGCAATTTGATGTTCATTTAAACACCTAAGAATTTAATCATGATATACATACATAAGTATTTAATTGATTAATGAAGTCTTAGAATTGTTTAAGAGAGTCATAGATATGTTAAAAATATTTAAAAAAAATAAGTCTTTGAACATCTGCTAAATTATGCTGGGACCATTGGTAGAACGGTTCGTGAACTGTATGGCTTGTTCACGAGTCATGATGCTACGGTTCGTGAACCGGGTTCGCCAACCCTACAAGACTCCGGAACTCAGTTGACCTCAGTTCGTGAATTGGGTTCGCCAACTGCTAGCCTAAAATACCAACCTTAAAAATTCAGTTCACTACGGTTCGTGAACTGTTCCCAACTGAACTTACGGTTTGCGAATTGGTTCGGAAACCTTCCCTATATTTCTGAAACTCAACTATTTATGGTTTGCGAACTGGTTCGCCAACCTACCCTGAGTAAAAATAATATAAGTTCTTAATTTCTCTCTTATGATGTTTGACATAATCTCAAGTGATGAAATCATTTGCATGGGAAATTTTCAATTGATCCACAAATTAATTCACAAACAATAAATTGCTTCGAATTAATATTGTTAATGACCGTTGAACATTTTTGGTAAAATCATATTTCGAAATTTTAAACAAGGCAAGCTTGACTTGAAACTTCTTCTTTATAAATCTACTAGAAGTCATACGACATAGTCTCAATAGATAGAATGGTAAGATAGTGATAAAATAGAGTGGTTCGGTCTTCACATACCTGATACAGAAGTTCTCCAAATGTCTTCGTCGATCTTCAATCTTCAAGGGTGATGCCTGAATAAATATTAATCCTTTTTGTACTTTTTATGGTGAAGAAGACAAAATTGTTGAACATATCTTCTTCCATTGGTCGTATGCCAAAGTTGCCAAGGAATTAGGCCCCTAACCCTATGCAAAATCAGTTCAATGCCTCTACCAATCTTCTGGATGTTTGTAAAGATTGGATGTGAAAACATTAGAACTGGCTGTAACCAAAATGTTGTTTATATGGAAATAAAGATGTAATAAGGTCTTCCAGCTGGCTTACAGTTTTCTTTCCTAGAGATGATATTTATGCATCATATCCTAAGAACTTTCACTGAATTGAACTTTTTCACGACATTGTTGATCTTCCGAAGAGCATCTTAGTTTATCTTGAATTTTGAGCATTTTTCTTTTTGTAGTACGTAAGTCTGCATCAAAGAGAGATTAGTAAAACTATGAATGAATTTGATTGTAGATTGCACCACAATCCAACCAAGCTTTTGGCCCTGAAGAAGAAATTCAGATCGTTTTTCTGGTTTCTCATCAACAATGGAAAGTGATAGGAATCTGGGTGAAATTCATGTTACAACTCCTTTACAAAGGGGGTAATCATTATGGTTTACATAAAAAACCAACTTCCGTATAGGTAAGAATTGTTCCCCTTCAATCTGCACATCGACATATTTATAGGATAAGGCACCTTTCATGTGCGAACAAAATGTATCTTATGTGGTGTTTCTTCAATCTGACCTGTACCAATTCTATATGAATATCATGTTATAATTTTCTATTTAGTTTTTGACTGATAGTATATGCTAGAATTGAGCATTATCTTTTTCCTGTGGTAGAATCTGGATTATACCTCTTTGTGGTCGAGTTGCTGCAGTTCTTTTGTCCATGAACTTCATTTCCGTTAGACCCATTGTCATGTTCACTCTTAAATTCTAAGCCTCCCGAGTCCCTGACATGTGAATCATCAACTTAACTTTTATGTTGTTGAGGTTTATACTCAACCCCCTTTCTCCATCTTCTTTGGATAATAAGATAGGTGGTGTTGATAGGAATTTTGTTTCTTATGACTGGAATCTAAGTATTTTACTCATGGTGCATGCTTGGTGGGTGCTTTGATTGATTTTAAAGTACTCAGCCAAAGACATATCCTGCATTAGATTTGCATCAATGCATTGATGAAATATTTTATTCATAGTTGCTCTCTAATTTTCGTTGGAAGCTTTTCGTTTATCCTCAAGGATTTTGCTGTTTCAACAGGGAAATTCTGGCCTTAGTATGCACTACTTAATTTAGGCTATGTACATGCAATGGACTCAGTTGCTCAAAGATGTCTTGTTACTGTTTATGGCAGTGATGGTGAGTCCACTTTAGAATAACTATCGTCTGCCTTGTCATTAGAGGTCATATATATAATAGTATAGGATTATGTAACTTCGACATATTCTTCTATGAAATGTCTTGTAAGAAAGTTATAGTTTATGATAACTGATTTGTTTGTTTCTTCTTACCCATTGTGCAGGTGAAAGAAATTCAGATGCAGTCAACCATACATTGTGTTTGAAACAAATATATGGACTTGTTATTCGTTTGGATGAAGTTGGACTTTCAACATGTAAGTAGTTTAGACCCAAAAGATTATTTCGTGGTCGGGCATTCTGAAGTTGCATATTTTGACCACTTAGTTAATGCTTTTATCCTGTATAGGTTGATGATGATAGGAAGGTTACCATGATTGACTTTACACAAACGTTGTCTGATAATCATCACAATGAGTGGGTAGTATTGATCTCCATTTTTGTCGCTAGCAAATATTTGTGCTTCACTGCATTTTGTATGCTAAATAAAATTGCATTACAGGTTTAATACTAATAACCATCCATGTTTCACTGCAACTGTGTTGTTATATATCATCGCGCCAACTAGAAATATTACTAATCTTGACTTGAGATGGATGGCATAATATTTGAATTTACAACCAAGTTTGAGCATTGTGGTGTGCTAATCTTAGTATGTTGCTTTTGTAGGGTTTTGAAGTTCAACGACGAATGACATTCTTTGGGTGGTAGAGCTACAACAGAAAGAACAATAAATCTGGTGCAGCTAGAAACACCACAGTCTTGCAGTTGGATTATAAAACTTGCATCTTTCACAGATTGTACAAGCCTAGCACTACAACAAAAATAGGTATTACCTTACCTACTTAACTTAAAAATTTACAAAAATGTTTGCAAATTTTTAGAAAGATCCATTGTAGCTCCAATCAAGCTTTAGCAAATACCTATGTCTTGTCCCATGTGAACACTTATTTTGCATAACTTACAAATAAATATCTCGGAATATTTATTCTAATGGTAACAAACCCAGGCTCTTGAAGACATTTAAATGTTAATTTCAAGATCAATTTCTCTCCGTTTAACACTGTTAAATGTGGCCTATACAGCCAACCTAACTGCATCCTGGTATGTAGCTTGGCTGGCTAATGCATCTAATAGTCTGGTCGATTGTTATTTGCAGTGACCATTAAAAGAACTATGATGCAAAGAATGTTATGTGGAATGAACCAGAATGGGATAAGATGGTAGTTGTAGCTAGTGGTGAACTGTAACAACAGCTACAACAGTCAAAGCTTGCTGCAAGACAAGCTACATAGAATCATCGTGGTTAGATGCAAAGGGGAACTTCATCCAATTTCACATTTACCTGGGGTACCTTTCTTCAATATTATTTCTCTTATGTTATATGACGCAGTCTTGAGGGTTGAGTGCTAAACTGTATGAAGATATTTGGATTTTGAGGTTTAACGTTGTTGTTAGTGCTGAAATTTTCATATTATAAACTTTGGGTGATTTAAAGTGACTGAATTTGTACATTGAATATTTCATTCAATATAAATCTTTATCTGGGTTTTGTGTTTAATTTTAGTTTTGATCTTACTTTTGATTCAGTTGAATCATCTTAAGATTCAACTGAATCAAATCCCTTTTTTTATAGAATATAATCAAAATAAACTACTGTGATCATCAATGCTATCACTTAACTGTTGAAAACAGTGGTTTTTTTTAATGAAATCAAGGAATGTGAGACACAATCGTTTTGGAAAAAACCACTCCTAAATTAGAGCTGAGGAACACAGTCGTTTTTTGTGATATTACCTCCTGTACTGGCAGTGGTTTAACTTCCATTTTCCACTAGTGTAGGAAATAGAAAAATCTCCCATCAATTGTCTATAGACATTTAGAGATATATGCAATTCTGGTATAAGAAAAACAATCTTAGGAAAGGAAATAAACATGAAAATAGAAAACTAAGTACACCATGGAATGCCCCTGAAAGACGCAAATTCAAAATCAATTCTGATGCAACATGGATTTCCGAAAATCAACCTTCAAATTTTGCTTTAATTCTTAAAGATGATGCAGGTGATTTTGAAGGAGGAATAGCAAGACCACCAACAAGTTCAGATCCACAAGAAGCAGAGATGTAGGCCTTCTTCAAGCAACAACTTGGGCAACAAAGAAGAGAATAAATAATTTCATTTCACCATAAAAGGAGATTGTGAAAGCTTAATCAACTAATATCTCTTGGCAGCTCTTTTGGAAGAAGCAAACAAATTAGCCAACTCTTGTAAAAAAAAATGTGTTTTCATTTGTGCTCAGAACCGGGAATGTAGTGGCAGATACTTAGTCAAAGAAAGCCAAAAAATTTATTTATAATTTTGATTGGGAAGGCACATCCCCATGTATTGTGAAAAATTATCAGTAGAAAATCTAATATAAGGAGAGGTATTTTTCATTACTTCATATCGGATGGCTCTGCAAATGATGTAATTCAGGCTTCGGCCGGCTCTTTTTTTTCCGAGAAACAAGGAACCTTTTCATTAATGGTAATTCGAGGTTACAATGAGTTTAAGATCGAAAATAAGATAATACAAAGAAACAAGATCATACCGTAAGAGTACAATATCGAGAAATCCGACAAGAGAAAGAGAAGGATTATCGGAGTAAGACAAATACAAGTACGAATAAGATCCGATTAAATCGAAGGAAGAATGGTTATTTTCGGAATTAAATTCCAACCATTTTGTTTGATTTTCTTCTATAGAAAGATATGCTCCCAAAATAGGATTGATTTTTTCAAATCTTATGTAACTAGGGATGGAGATTTCGTCGTCAAAACGATCATCGTCGTAGTTTTCGTCGCCGGATAAATTAATGATGAAGATTTTGACGTCGGAGACAACAAAGATGAAGGTTTCCTCGTTGGAGAACATCCATATTGATCTTAAAACCCAAACTAATAATCAAGAACCACCATTAAAACGTAGATAGACCTTCAAAAAAGAGATAAGTAGATAACTAAAAAAACATGATAACAACTAAACTAAACTTACTTACTAACGTAGAAAGCAAGAAAAAAAATGAAAAAACTTGCTTAGATTTAGCCCAAAACGGACTAGATCTGAGCAGAGAAGGAGTTGCTAGAGATGTATTTATTGAAGAAGAAAGAGTGAGACTGTGAGAGAGAGGAGAGAGGGGAGCCGACTCTTAGCTCTACCAATAAAATCTTATTTAAAAAAAATTTAAAAAAAAAAGATATAAGTCCCTTATTTATTTTTTTGGAAAATCACAAGTGGACAACTAAAAGAGAGCAGTCCGATACGGAACAGAGACTTGGCAGTAGATGTTCCCAAAAATAAACCATCATCCGCCTATGCGTGAAATCAGCCTGATTTGTAAAATTTGTTAAGTGCTTCATCATTAGACAAGTAACAACTAATCTCATTTTTGAACTATTCAAGTCAGATGGGGCAATTTCACCACAGACGAACTCAACAGATGTCAGACTACTTATATTCTTTGTTAACCTTATAATAGGATACCAAGATTCAGGTTATCAACTCATTGTAGATGAATATACTTTGTAAAATTGCTGCATAAATTCGGCAACTAAGTTCTTCAAAAGACCAAAAAACAAAATGAACAAGGCAAAACAAACTAAAACAGAGAGCTGAATGAGCACCTTCACTAACAGCTATAATATCTAAGGGCCGCTACTATTACTGCTTGACATAATGATGCTATGATGACTGTTCAAAAATAACCCATAAACTTGGGATATAACTTTTAACGCTATGATATTACTTCTGAAGCATTTACAGTATGGAGTATAGGTACTGGTCTTTCTAACATGTATATTATAAATTTTGCTGGATTTGCTGGTGTATTTGCTGAATCCACTCAACATAGCCGTTATTAGCCCCATATGTTTGGTCTTCAACAAGGTTAGCAAGTAGCAAAGAACCTTCTCTTGGTTGTTCACCTTGTCTTACAAGATGACACAACTGATACGAGGATGAGCTGGCAACCCTAAATCTCTTAATTATTCCCATCAGATTTTTCGATGCATCATTATCATGCTCACATAGGCTAACCTGAACCACAAAAAAAGAAGAGAACAGCATCAGAGGAGATTCAACACTGCCTTAATTTTATATGTCTGAAATAAACAAAGAAAGATCAAATACTGTGAAGAAGTGACACTGCACTTTCTAAACTGTTGCCTTGCGGGGGCAAATAGACACGGTTTCTGACACTTGCAAACCCTTCAATGCTTGGACATAATAACAGTTGGATATTGCATGCATATCTTGTGATTACCAGCACAAAACTGTGTCTGATGTGTAGTGAAAAACATTTAATAAAAGATAAGCACGCCATTACTGAAACATGTACAAATGTATGTGTACAGACGTGTTCTGTTTCGTCTAATTCAAATGCACCGCGTTTGACACCTCATACAAGGGCCCATCAGTCACACATTCCTATATCATTGTCACACAGAACAAATGTAATCTTGCAAAAAAGGATAGTGATGGCGTGATGCACTGATGATACATTGCGACTATCCTAGTAGACTTTCAAACACATTCTCAAACACATAAGTGAAGTGGGGGGCATCATAAACGTGATGAACCTAAAATACTCGGAGACAGTTATGATGGTGACTAGTGTTATGGTGCATGAAATAACTAGAGACTCTTTTAAGTAAAGAGAGGAAGTACAGTGTTCTGCTTCAAAGACAGTTATCCATGGCCAAACAAGAAAGGAGCTAATAATACAGTGCATGAGGGTCGAAAATGGTATCAATATTCTGCTTCAATTTCATTATATAGTTTTCCCAGAATGAGTCAAGCGGTAATACAGAGGCAAAAGTCCCGTACCTTTGAGAGATCAGTGAGAGTAGAAAAATCTACTCCAAGTAATTTGGAAACCAAATCAGAAGAAAGCCTACTACCAAACCAAATAACGAAGCGAAACCCATCATCATATATATAGAGGCCACTTGGATCTAAGCTCTCCACTGATAGGGGCAACATTTTGAAATGGTTTCTGGAACCATCACTATTAGCCAATGCCTGCCACAATGAATTGGAGTTAATTTAAACGAACAAGGATGCACTAAGTTAACAATTTATTTTACAGCATATGCCATTTGTGATAGGTCGTTTAAACGTTTACCTTCAAAATATACTCGTCAATCCTAATTAAGCTAGGATAGAGAAACTTCAATAGCTTCTTAATAGGTAACGTCATTATGGTGTAACCAGCTGCGCAGCGGTCATCTAGCTGAGCATCAATATTTACACCACGAAGAGCTAATGATCTACATAGGGTTAATCCATACAAAGGTAAGAATTTCAAAGAATCTGGATATATCATCCTGCCTCCCACGCGATGTTGAACTGAATAGAGATTTCGGTATTCCCTTAGGGCTTTAACAATTCTTTGTTGGACGGAACGGCAAGCCTCTTCCAACTTATTAGATAAAGATGTTTCGATAGCTGTAAATTTATTAAGTAGACAAACAATATATCAAAGACCCATGCAAAAACCAAAATCCACAATAATCCAGGGTTTGACCTTACCAAGCCTGCTAAGCAAAGAAATAGTGGCACCGATATCAGCTCGGCGGTACATCTCACCAAGATCTGACACCACAGGCACTGCTGCCGTATGGACCCTGATTCGCCGCTCGCCAGATGATGTAGTGTATCTTTAGACACCCAATAAGTTGTACAAAGAAAACATTTAATTGAGTATCTGCCACTTCAGTATCATCCACTTAAACTCCTTCAGTAACTACTTAGTGCTGATTCCAGCTAAAGCACTATAACCAATATGAATCGAAAAGAAATATAAACGTGAAGCCGAAAAGGACGATGATGAGGAATTAACTTGTAAAAGAAAATGCAAATAGTTATCCTATCCATGAAGCAACCGAAAAAGAACATTGAACGATGTTCGAGTAATACACTCTTAGTAATCCAACTGAGGATATATGCACTACCAGAAATCCCAACAGCATGAACACTATTCGTAATCCTTAACAATCCAACTGAAGGATCATTTGCTGAAGGGTGACATGCATATCAGGTTATGTCTACAGCAACAAGCAAATCAGATTTGCATCGCTATGTGGATATTTTTGCTTAAAAATACATCCACTACAACGTTATCTGTGGCAGTTAGTAAAGGATACAGTAGAGCAACTTGGAAGTAAACTGTCTGAGCTGTAAGTAAGGTTTCTTCCAAAGCCAATTGCATTGTGAAGGCTTTATCACAGTCAACTGCGGGAAGCGCCAATAAATTTGAAGACCTTAACATAAAATGCCCTTGATAACTTGTAAACCGCACCCCTGAAAAACAAGAAAATCCAGGACTTAACTGTATCAGTTTTTAAATGTAACAACAGATCATACAAATATTTTAGATTGAGGTTGTGTGGGACACACAAAAGTCACAACTGAGAACCTTTTCCACATCGTATACGCAGCATAGCTTCCCATGCAGTTTCCCTTGTAAGGTCCCTTAAAAGCTCATGCCTCACTTTTTCTTTGTGAAGGGCCCAGGTGAAACTTGGATAGTGATATACTTGACCACCGGTATACTTCGCTAGAGTTCCTACAAAAGCATACAATGTTTGGAACAAAGAAGCTTTCATAGAAATGGCTAAAGAATAAATGTTGAATTACTAGCACAATTTACCTAGGGAAGCTATATCAATGTACTTGTCACTGAAAGCATACACGTTTACTCCTATCTGTGACTGGGTGAGATCTGCAGCCATTTTCCTAAAAAAAGTATCTTCTGGTTTTCTTAATTCCTGTTCTTTCTCAGTTCCATAAATACGAATATCATCTCCACGTAACCTTAGGCGGCCAACACCAAGAGATGGTAATGCAGTTTGAAAGATTAACAATTTGCCCCCGAGTTGACTCTGAAGAATAAGAAGGCACATTAAGTGAAACTGGAGAAGTCATAAAATTAAAACCAAATAGTCATAGAAAACAGTAGGGGGGCACAATCAAAGCAACAACAAGTTCTAAGCGTGAGAACAGTGAAAAGGAAACACACCATAACCATGGCCGCCGCTTTCAGAGCAGGCCCAAAAGCAGATTCGACATTCAAATTGTCTTGAAACATGCATGGCAAGCTGTCTAGGAATGCATCCACCACGGTTCGTGATTCGGACAAGTTGACAACGAGCTCATCTGGCAATGGCAAAAATATATCATCCAAATCTGACACCACCATCATTTGAGGTTGTGTCAAAGATGACTGACACAAGCAAAACAGGAAATCAATAAAATTGCTATTATATGGGAGCACACCTGTTGCTTGATAACAATGAATCTTAGGTTCAAGAAATCATTTTAAAATGCATTGTTAAGCTCGATAGTAAAAAGATGCTTGGACAGAATAATAAATACTACAAAAGAATCACTTACCTTCATATTATAAAAATGTAATGCGCTGTCGAAAGTTATGAACCCAATCCGTGTTCTAGGGAAACCAGGCAGCTCATCCAAACAAGACTTGATGGTCTCCGCCACAATCTGCCAAAGAATGTTGAAGGTGAAGATAATTGAAAGTGATCCCAAATGCCAATTAACCGCAAAAATAATGAAGTAATATGAACCATAACTAGTAATTAACCAGTTCATAAGGACAAAAATAAAATTACATATATATAGAGAGAGAAACAAAGAAAAGGGGAAGTAAACGGCGACAGCACTATATGACCAAATATTCCTAATGGAACACACACTGGCCAATTATCTAATTTGCTACATAAAAATATCTATAATTCTATATACACCATCAAATCTTCCAAAGGAAACCATATCTTGTAAATAAATATCATAAAGAAAAAATAGCAATACTAAAATAAAGGTTAACTAATCATGTTGACATTTTTCCTCCTTTTGTTTTTAACAATGAAAATAGAAGGCAAGTTCCGACACCAATAAATATTGTACCTAGTTCATTGTAAATCATGAATTAGTTAGTTTTGCAGCATGCTCGTACCTTTAGAAAAATAAACATTTCTTCCCAAATACAAAATTATATTAGCTGATGAGAAGAAAAAGATGTTGAGGGTATTAGGTAGCTAATCAAGTGCACTTCGCCTGTTCGGAACGATACTACACTTTCGCCTAGTAGTACAAAGGCGAAGGCAGTCCATGATTACATGTACAAGTTCCGACACCAATAAATATTGTACCTAGTTCATTGTAAATCATGAATTAGTTAGTTTTGCAGCATGCTCGTACCTTTAGAAAAATAAACATTTCTTCCCAAATACAAAATTATATTAGCTGATGAGAAGAAAAAGATGTTGAGGGTATTAGGTAGCTAATCAAGTGCACTTCGCCTGTTCGGAACGATACTACACTTTCGCCTAGTAGTACAAAGGTGAAGGCAGTCCATGATTACATGTACAAAATCAGATAGTTTATTCCAGTTCAATGTGCTTACCTCAATCATGCCACTTTTAACTGCAGAGATTGATACATCAATGAGGAAAAAGTATGTTGGCGGCATTGGAGGTCGCACCATATATTCTGTTGGAGCAATAAAGTCAACAGTTCCCTTTGAAAGCTCAGCCCGATGTTCTGCATCAACTCTTTTTCCATTTGCATCCAAAGGGGAAAAATAATCCGCAGGGACTATCAAAAAAGTCGAAATAAATTACGTTCATTTACATTGACAATGTTCAAAACATAAAAATAATTAACACATCAATCATACAGGAGGAAAAACATGTGTCAGATTCTGAGCCTACAAAATTATTTGTCTCTGTCATCCTACAGAGTGTAAAAATAAATAAATGAAGGGAACTGATAAAATCCTTCTCTCTGTATACTTAACACCTTTATGTACCCAAACACTAACAGCCAATAACACAGCACTAAACCAGCTCAATCTTTTAGAATTTCCTCAACCTTAGAACCTAATCCTAACCGAGCAAACCAAACTTTATTTTCAAAAAGTTCTAGTCTTTCATAGTATAAATGGTGGATATAAGAGATAAACTTATCACCAACAGCAGCAGCATTAGGTCTTGCTCTAATGCTTAAATAGCACAAAATCGTTGACATTAAATATAGGTATAGCCATTAAAACATTAGGTGGGTGCCAGGAATATTTCAACGGAAGGAAGATGACATGTACTTGCAGTCCACCACATAGCACAATGATTAGTGACGACAACGAAAATTAACTCATTCTAGTTCCCGTTTACTAAAAAAAGAGGGGCCCTCTCAAGTTCAAATTGCGGTAACTAGTCTCCACACATGACTGTGATCCCAGGATGAATTTTCACAGGCTTTTGTCCAATATTGTTCGACACATAACAATCATTCATGGTGAATCCCAAACCAAATAGTGACTCAAGAGGTTTGCTGTTTATTATCCGCGGTGTAGTTCTTCCAATAGGTTGTTCAATCTCATCATATTTACTTCTACACACTAGATTTCGCATACTGATTTTTTTAAAAGAAAAGACAGTTTTATTCTTTAAGAATAAATGGGTTGCTAAGCACATCCAACTCCAAGCACCATAGACTCATATGGATAGCCTGCAAGACAGTTTCTGGGGCACCGCATCATTGACGTGCATAGACTAAGACCATATTATCTTGTAAAACATTCCCTAGTGTCATGTCAATATAGAGTTGAAAGAAAAAGCATCTCTTACAACCAACAAACTACATTGTGAATTGTGATCAAAGAAAATACAGAAGATGACCTGCAAAATTGTCAGAGCTACAAGTCGGTGTGGAGAGAAGCACTACAAGAGAACCTACAGATAAATCACAAATCGTGTTGCAATCCATGGGAAGTTCTTGGATAAACTTGCTAGTTGCTAGTTTTAGAGCAAGGTTACATGGAAATGAAACTAACTTCATCATAAAAGACCACTTGAATAGCAGCAAAACAGAGTAAAGGAAAACAAACTCATGAATATTTGATACAACAACTATATGCCAAACAAAAACTAAAGGCTCTCTAGTTTGGTCTATTTGCAACAAAACAAAACAGATACCTACCTTCATTAAGCAAATTACAGATGTTGCAACGCCAATTTCTTCCTCCTTCAGAAAACTGAACATAAGGATTCACATATGTACGGCACTTTCTACAACGAACAATTCCAATTGGTCCAAGGTAAACTGTAGGCACTTCTTCCTGAACAATAAGGCTCGATATAAAAATAAGATATTAAACGAATAATAAAAGAGAAGGAAACACATAAATTGCCGAAAATCGAAAAATAATGACCATTTTGGAGTTCATAATGTTACTAACCTCATCAGCAGATTCTGCAAGAGGATGGACCACTGCTCCAAGAGGCAAATGCCACCTCGAAAGCAGTGATTGAGCATTTGGTATTGCATTTGTTGTAAGTCGTAGATATCTAGGATGGCAATTGAAGGGATAAAACTCCGTAGAAGACTTTCCCTGGGTATCAGCATCATCCAGTGGCCTCGGCAACATTTTTGAATCAATGCCGGGGTCATTTGATCCTGGAAAAGATCCAACAGAGAGTGAGCTGAAATCCTCAACCAAGTCCTGAACAGCAGAAGGTCCTGCAGAAGAATGTTGCATATGTCCCATATAATGCATTCCCATGGAAGAAGCTTGGGATGGAGCTGGTCTATGATCTCCTTGTTGAGAAGGAAAGGGGTAAGACTGCACTGGTGGTACTGGAGGGACAGAATTAGCTTGGCTAATATATGGATACCCCTGTGAAACTGTTTGCACAGGTGGATTAAGTGAATAAAATGAGGACTGTGATGGAGATTGGGGAGCATCCCCTTGTGATGGCGGAGGGTTTACACTACGAGGTACTGGCGCCACTTGAGAGATTTGAGATTGTGGACAGAAGGGGAAGGGTGGTAAGCCTTGGTGAGGATTACTGGGTTGAACTGAAGGATTGTGTTGCGCTGGGGAGGGGAAGGGTGGAGGCCAGACTTGTTGACCAACAAATGGTAAGCCTTGCTGAGGATTACTGGGTTGAATCGAAGGATTGTGTTGCCCTGGGAAGGGTGGAGGCCTAACTTGTTGACCAACAAATGGTAAGCCTTGCTGAGGATTACTGGGTTGAATCGAAGGATTGTGTTGCCCTGGGAAGGGTGGAGGCCGAACTTGTTGACCAACAAATGGTAAGTCTTGCTGAGGATTACTGGGTTGAATCGAAGGATTGTGTTGCCCTGGGAAGGGTGGAGGCCGAACTTGTTCACCAACAAATGGTAAGCCTTGCTGAGGAAGACTGGGTTGAACTGAAGGATTGTGTTGCGCTGGGGGAGGAGGCATAACCGGACTATTAAATCTAACCGGTGGGCCAGATATGTAAGAAGAGTTCTCTACCCCAATCACAGGCTGAGAAGGCTGAAACGGCATTGTAGCCTGAGAAGCAACAGGGAAGGATGAAGCAGTAGGCCTTCCTGGGAAATTCGGTGTACCACGGTTATCATTAACAGCAGGCTGCATCTTAAACAGGTGTTGTTCTTACTTGAGTCACAATCATGTGCCAAAACCTACCAAAACCAGACATCAATCAGAGATCATAAAAATCCATACATGAACAAAGAAGATTGGATTAAAGTAACATGACGATCGGATCAGAAAACCAATGTATGTGTAATGCTTATACTATTACTTGAAATACTTCTTTCAGATTCACTTGTTCTCTCAATTTCACCAATAACAACACACCAAAACATGAGAACAATTACTCAAAACACAGAATGTGTGACACTGTGACTGATATTCCAGATAAATCAAAATCATCCCTACCTTCACACTTGAATCAAACCACAAAACCCTATAAGTGAACCAGTAACAACAACAGTCATTGCTTAAAAGGAAGAATCTAACAATGTTCGTACACGTAATACACAAACTCTACAATCTGTATCTTTCAATCAATTTCAAAACAAAAAAAAACCCTAAAAAGTAAATGCAGCCAAAAAAAAAAAAACTCGACGGAAACATGAATACCTACCTTCTTGCTTCTTCAATTATGCTACTATCCAGAGAAGAGACTCTGGAGATGATCGATATATATATATACTCTTAGTTACAGCTTCCGATTTTGTTGAAGAACTTGGAGTTTTGATTGGACTCCGAGAATTTCCAAGTCAAAAATAAAATCTCAAAATTCCAATATGACACTGGGAGTCTGGGAAGAAAAGAAATCTGGTCTTTTACCGTCTACTATTTACTGCTGTATGTCTTTACTGTTTTTTATTATATAGGCACCCAGGGTTATTTTGTTACAAGCATTAAACGGGCAGCCATCTTAAACCTGATATGGGCAGCCATGGTTTTTATAGTATATCGTCGTTTTGGGAAGCAACATTAAAACCCTAGACTCTCTTTGTTACTCAGTTTCTCTCTCTCTCTTTCAGCATCATCGTTTTGTTCCTCCGCCTTCTTCCTCCATTGAAGCACACCCTCGAAGTAGACTCTCTCTCTAAATCAGGTATGTAATATGAAACTTGTATTGTTTTCTAATTTGAAATCGGATAAGAAATCTGAATCTATTTTGGAGTTAGGGTTTTCTGATGTATATATGGGTTTTTGATTTGGATTTGATTGGTTTGTTTGACAGTAAATATGAGGCCAATCTTGATGAAAGGTCATGAGAGGCCTTTGACATTTCTCAAGTATAACAGAGAAGGTGATCTTCTCTTTTCATGTGCAAAAGATCACACGCCGACTGTCTGGTTTGCTGATAATGGTGAGCGATTGGGTACCTACAAAGGACATAACGGAGCCGTTTGGTGTTGTGATGTATCTAGTAAGTTCTGTTTAATTTTTTTTTTTTTTATTATTTATTTGTGATTGGTTTGGAAAGATGGGAAATATTATTTGCCAGTTGATGCTGTCTTTAATTGTTAAGCTTGACTGTCCTTAGGTATATCGCAAATTTGACAGCCGTTAGGTTGCTTTTTGTAATTTCTAAAAGCTACATACTTTAGGATGAGTATAGTTTCCTAGTTCACATGGCAAGTTAGTGTTTTTTTCGCTGACTTGATGCTTTTGAACCACCGCAGTAGCAGTCAGCCAGTTCTATTTTGGCAGTAACGTTGAAATAGGAATCTGGGTTTAAATATTTTGGATACTCCATTTCTATTCCCACGGTTGTTAAATAGCAGTCAAGTGCATGATTACTTTACCAGCTTCATTGCACCAAACTTTATCTGTGAAAATTAGCCTCAGAAGCAATTGCATATCCCAGTGCTGAATATCTATTTTGGCAATGTTTTTAAAAGCTGTTTTGAGGTGAGGGGTGTGAGAAACTGCCCAGTGACGTTAGATACTCAAAGTCTATTCTTTTAGATACTTGTTGGTACCAAGCTTAAGCTGCATTGTGACATGAGCTTCAAAATGGTTACATTTTCCTTATCTGCTTGGGGTTAACAACTCTTACACCACAGCATGCAACCCTTATGTCTGCTTTTACATGTTTACGTATTAGCTTGTGAACCACAGAGGAGTTAATGATTAAGTTTGGACTTCAGATGCAAAGCTGACGGATATATAAAGAGCTGCATACTGATTCATGCTTTGGTGACCTTTATATTAATTTTGTAGGAACGAAATTCTACTATGTAAGTACTGATATATGTCAATGTGATTCAGGGGACTGCAGGCGCCTTATTACAGGAAGTGCGGATCAGTCAGCAAAGCTGTGGGATGTTCAAACTGGAGCCGAGCTCTTCACCTTCAAATTTGATTCTCCAGCTAGAGCTGTAAATTTTGCAGTTGGGGATAAGCTTGCTGTGATCACTACGGATCCTTTCATGGAACTCACTTCGGCCATACATGTGAAAACGATTTCTAGTGATCCACATGAACGTGCGTATTTATTTTGATGGCTATTATTGTTTATCCTTCCTATATCTTCTATTCAATTATGTTGATGGCTTAAAGTTTAAATACCGGATGATCTGCCTTATGTTTCATTATATATGCACTTTATCCGCTTATATGATGACATTCTATTATTGCATGATACTGCTTCTATTGCTATGATACCTGTGTTTATAAGGAATAAAGCTTCAACTCTGCTTGAGTTGACTATGTATTTGCATTAAACTTGATTGTGCATGGACAACGATAATGTGTTTTAATTAATGGGCAGTCTGCTTCTAAGTCGTATAAAGTGTGATCTCAGCGACTACAGTATACATTCATTCATTCATTCATACACACATACATAGATAAGTAAAACATTTAGGAGATTACATCATTTGCTAAGTAAAGTATAAAATGAGCATAAACTTCATTTCATGAGGTATCGGCACATCATTGAGAAGTAAGAAAGTCAAAACTGAGCAGTATCAATGTTCTGATATAAGAGTACTGTGCAGTGTGGAAATAGAAATATAGGTTCTTTTCAATTTCTGTTACTTGATGCTTATGTAGACTTGCTACACTGTGGCATACTTTTTTGTTAAGTTGTTTTATTCTATCGTTTACCTGGCTTACTGGGTGTTTTTGTATGTCTTGTTCCTATTGTAATTTGTGCATTTTTTTTGTTGGGTTAAATTCGAAACCCGGGTCAAAATTTTCATTTTGTTCATAGTCAACCATTCTTTATCTCCTTCCCCCCACCCACCCACCACTCCCACTCCTTTTTAGGTTCTGATGTGCATTTAGATAGTTAGATGTATAGCATGGAAACTGACAAAGTGTATATTTGCAGAGACCGATGAATCTCTGCTTACGATTAAGGGACCCAAAGGAAGAATCCAGAATGCTGTGTGGGGACCCTTGAACAAGACTATAATCAGTGCTGGTGAAGATGTTGTCATCCGCATTTGGGATTCGGAGGTACGCACCCACACAAAAGTAGTATTAATGGAAGTGTGACTTGAAGTGCTAGAACTTGAGCAAGCTGATCTTATTGTGATGTGCGAGACATGCGGCTAGTGAAAAATCATTTTCAGTTACATCTATTACTTGTTTTGTGCTGTAGTATGTGCTTCTCGTACTTCTAAAAAGAGTGATAGATGCCTTATATTAAACACTACTATTGATTTGCAGACAGGAAAGCTGCTCAATGAATCAAGCAAAGAAATCGGTCATCAGAACACAGTTTCTTCACTATTTATGTCTGAAGATGGCTCGCACTTCCTAACTGGTTCTTTAGACAAATCTGCTAAAGTATTCACTTTATAAGCCCGCTCTCATCTCTGTAATACCTTTTATTTACTAGTGTATGTAAATCGTACTTTGTCCTTTTTTTTGTTGACAAGCTGTTTATTTCATGATTGTGTTAGCTTTGGGACTCGCGGACCTTGACACTTATCAAGACTTATGTGACGGAACGTCCAGTTAATGCTGTTGCAATGTCTCCACTGCTTGACCATGTATGTGCTCATGCAACATTAACATATTTTTGTTTGTTTACTGTGTTTCATGTGTATTATGGACTGTATAGTATGTGTGCTTATATTGTATGGCTGTATTGATCTAATTCAATGCAAATTTCTTGCAACCATGAAACTTGTGTCCGACGCACAATTACAGTGACCAAGTTGCCCACAATTTTTTTGGTATTCAAGTCCTTCAGAATCTTCAAAAATGCGTCTTTTATGTATCAGGATTCTATGTTCATTATTGAAATCCTTGGTATTGAGTTGTGCATGAAATGAAAATCATGATATAGGATCTGTCAACAGGTATAGTTTTAAATTAATCATGATATAGTTCTCAGTAATTTTGTTGACCTAATGTTTCTCTGCCCTTGATAGGTGGTTATTGGAGGTGGTCAAGATGCATCTTCCGTCACCACAACTGATCGTCGTGCTGGGAAGTTTGAGGCAAAATTCTTCCACAAGGTGGGCATTCTTCTTATCTAGTGAGCATTTTGCCTTCTATGCTTTTGTGATTGATAAACTTCATGGTATCTTCCTTCGATTTAGATTCTTCAAGAAGAAATTGGTGGTGTAAAAGGACATTTTGGTCCGATTAATGCGTTGGCATTTAACCCTGATGGAAGAAGGTACATTTATTCTTTTATCTTCATTATGGCATGCGAAGTTGTAAATTATTTCAATTTTCCAGTGAAATCTTACCTTGAAATCGATAAAAAAAAATGCTATAGAAACACCTATCATTTTGAATATAGGTGAAGATTTTCAAAACTTATTTAATTGGGAATCCATAATACAGTAATACCTCGATAAAGGAATCTTTCGAGGTAGCGAGATATCATTATTTTCGTTTCTTGGTTCTACCGGGACTTGAAAAAAATGTTATTATATAAACAAGGTTCTACTGTATTGCGAATTGGTACATTTTACGATTTTTATTTGTCCTTTTTTCTTCTAATTCAAATGGGATTCTGCGTCTTTTTTGCGAGTCCTTATTCTTTTATTATTCTCTGTGCTTCTGCAGTTTCACAAGTGGAGGAGAAGATGGTTATGTTAGGCTGCATCATTTTGATCAGGACTATTTCAATATCAAGATGTAGATCGTCATCCGTGGATCCATGTCGTCTTGTTTTGGTACTGGGAGTATCCCTCCCCTTTGAATTTTTGAATGTCTTTGTGTCCTATCTAAGATATTAGTTCTATGTAATATTAGCTGCATTTTAACTTGTGTGGATTTATAGATCTAGTTGACCTTTACAGGGCTGTGGTTAGACTTAGTGAAATTGGCAAGGGTGTGCCAAAGAATTGCCAGCCTTCTTGATAAAATTGGACTTAGACTTCAAAGAATTTATCTATCAACCGTCTAATTTGAAGGATCTGGGGAGAATTCCCAGGCATGACCTTATTCCTGTCATTAAGAATATTAACAATGGCTTGAGCATTACCTTCAGTGATATCCTGACTACTGCCAATCCTAAGACTGAACCCTAGCTTCAATAGGAGTTTGGACTTTGCAAAACTTCAGTGCAGCTACCTTTAAAATCAGCAGAATGTGCTACCAAAAAAAAAAAAGATAAAAAAATCGAGTCTTGGTTGGTTTTCCTGATTTTTCTTTTTTCCTTCTTAATCAGACCATATTAGATATTAATGTTTTGCTTGGTAGGATGAGCTACAAGTCTTGGAGTCGTTTTTTTTCCTAGTTTAATTGGCTCCCAAAAAACAATTAGGGGCCTCCCACTAGAGGACAAAAAAGGTCATTAAAACCTAATTTGAGTCATCCCTTAACCAAGATATTTTTAAATGGTTAAACTGCCCCTGAATGATTAGTATTAAAACTTGATCAAGTTAAGTTAATTAGTGGGGTTAGATCATGTTAGATTAAAATCAGATTTTAGAATCAATTTTATTTTATTTTTTTTGTGTGAGTTGAGAGGAAGAAGAAGAGGTTTTAGACGAAAAAATAGGGATTTTAGAAATGAGTAATTCAAGTAGGGGAAATGATGTTGGGAAGGTTCAAGCAACGAAGATGATTGTGTTGATGGTAAAATTATCTTAAATTCTCTCATGGATTGGATATATGTCACAACACAGAGAAAGAGTCGTCAATGTATTGATACCAAAAATGACGACTCAAACCTGCAACTTTTCCAGGTTATGAAAAATCGTCAGGGTAATATGATATACCCTGACGACTCTTAGCTTGGGTCAGAAAGAGTCGTTATTTTGTGTGTTTATACCAAGACGACTCTGAAATTTTTTGGGACAGAGAGGTTGTTTGTTTTTTGCGAGGGGTCGTTAACGTTTAAAAAAGGGTCGTTCATAGAGGATCGTCATAGGTTTCTATATTATGTTAACGACTCTAATCTAGGGTAAAAAAATATGAAAACCAGAAATATGGTCGTTATCTTGATCATCATATACCCTAACGATTTTTTATGGTCTCTACATGCATATGAAAAATCGTTAGGGTTTAGGCTTGTCGAATTGACGACCCTTTTACTGTAACTGAAATTTTTCGGGTGAATTTTTTTTTTCTTTTCTTGGAGTCGTTAATGGTGGAGAAGAGAAGAGTCGAGAGGGTGAGAGGGGAGGGAGTGATTTTTTTTGTTTAGAACTAGAAATGAATTGGGACTTAGGATTAAGGGTTAATAGGTTTTTAAGATTATTTTTTAGTGAAGGGTAAAATAGTATTTTCACAAAATTTTAGTACACCCCTGAAAAATTTGGGGTGCAAATAAAATGGAGGAGGCCCCTAATTGTTTTTTGGGGGCCCCAATTAAACAAGGTTTTTTTTTGTTGTCTTGGTTGCTACTCTGTTACCCTCTTCTCGTCTTCTGTGAAAGCCTTCCAACTGGCGAGCGATGCATAGAGTCTGTAACTCCGTTCGACTTCAACCTTCTTGCATGCTAAATATGTTGCGACTCCATAGTCTATGTAATATGAACAGTTCAGAAAATCTTAATACTATGAGGTAATGACATCTTAGTTGAACTGATAAAGCTAAGTAATCAACGGTGCTCATGATAAGATCAATAATAACGACAATGTAAATGCTACTAAGCTATCAAGAGACACAAAGGTTTACGTAGTTCGACTATCGTCTACGTCCACGGAGTAATGAGTGATGATTTTGTATTAAGTTGTGGTTGTTATAAAGATCTTAAATGCTTTCCAAAGTAATAAAGAAAACTCAAGTTGAAGTTAATACTTAAGTTCTAAACATTAAAGATGCATAAGCTTAAGACTAGATTTTCCTTCCTAAATTGAATGTCTTCAATTGTTGGTGAGGCTTTGTATTTATAGTACTTTAGCACCAAGAACATCTTCGCTGCCTGTATGTCTATCGAGAACTGATGTATCTTCCGTACATAACGTACCTTCGTTAACCGCATGTCTTCTCAAGCCGGGTTCTGCCACCTCAGCTCACCCATGTGCCCTCGAAGGCAACCTTTGGTCAAGTTGTACCTTTGTTCCCCGCGAGAGCCTTCGCCAGTCAGACAATGCCAGCTCATCTTTATCCACACGCCAAGGATTTGCTTTATTGCATTTAATGCTAATTAGATATGTTAACTGCCTTTGTCCCCTCGCCAGCTGCTACATTTTTAGGCTAGGATATAGCCTTTCATCTTCATCGCCGAGGTATGCCTCCTCGAGATAAGATAAAGTAAATCGAGAAGGAATCTGCTGCTTCTCAGCATATCGTGTATCGCTGGGGCTATTTTGCTATCTTGTACACATCCGCCAATATCGTGACAAGTGTATAAAGAATTATTGGTTCACAGTTTTCCTCTATTCGTTCGTATTCTACCAAGGGTAGGATGGGAAGAAAATCTCCTTTGATGTCGTATTTTTGCACGCACTATTTTGGTGGTCCCCACTTGTACTATATGCAATAACAGCTTTTTGAATATAGGGACAACCATAATTTTGGATTTTCCAGCTGTCTATAAGAAGAAGTTTTAAGGAAGAATTATCATTAACTTCCTCTCCTTTCTCTCATTGTCGCTCTCCCTTTTTGTTTCTTTCACAGAGATTTCTTTTTTCCTTTATCTTCTCCAACTGTTGATCTTCTTTCTCATCCTATTGGATTTTTAGTCTTGCTGCAACTCGATCTTCTCCATCAGGTTAGCGATGCTCATCTCTTTTTGTCTTTTCATTGTGTTGCCTTGTATTTTCTCTTTGGTTTTGCACCTGTTCTTGGATGATTCTTACTGATAATGCTTGCATGTTTCCAATTCGACTTTGGTTTTCTTTCTCATGCTGTTTTAGAAACTGGGTTGCTTTCAATTTGTATTATAACCATAATATTATCATGATCAATCTTACTTGTGATTTTGATCGTGATAATCAAACTAATCTTCATTGCTTTGATTGAGTAATTCTTTTGTGCCCCTTCTTGGTTGGTTGATTAACCCATGCCCAAGGTTTGTTTGCTCCGACTCAAACAAGTTTTGAACTTGCTGTTAGTTTCTCCTGATGTTGTTGATGAACTGTTTCTTCTGTTGGTGTCAGTAGTCATGAGACTTCCGAAGAAGCCTGCGCGCAAGGAGTCCAGATCTAGATCCGCTACTCAGCTACCTCCGCGTGTAGATCATCCGGATTCTACACCTTCTCCACCTCATGAGGTACATGAAGATGTTGAAACACATGAGGCTGTGGAGGAATACGAGGTTGAAGAGATTGTTGCTGAGAATCTCCCTCCTGCTCCGCCTCACTATGAGTTACGAAGGCTGCAGCTGAGTGACAAGGAAAGCTACCGAAGCTAGTCTCTTACTGAGATTTCCTAGACTTTTCGTCTGGATAGGTTCGAGATCTCCTTTGTTGATGGTTGTTGAGAGGTGATTTTAGGTTTGAGGTTCTACCCGTCCTAGCTAGCCAAATGACCTCACTTTACCAAGAATAGTAAGAGAGAGAATTGTCTTTCCATTGTACCTTGTCCTTCTTTATATAGACTTTCCAAAAGCTCCTTCCTTTTATGACATCATGCCATGTGTCCTAAACTTCTTTAATTACTACTAATGTCATTCCTTTTCTAATAAAACCTCCTTATTTCCTATTAATTCCTCCCTTGTCCTTTCCATCTAATAGACACTTTCTTGGTGGACTTGTGATTTAGTCCCGAAGTCCCCATGTCTCATGTTGGGTGTGCCTCCCCTTTGAGGGCACACTAGCCCGGCTAAGGGGTAATATTTTTCATGTATCAACAATGGTCCCAACGTTCTTACCGAGTCTCTGATTAGGGATTTTCCTTATGATGAGAACCATATGTTAATCAGCGTAGGCCAATTAGTCGCAGGTTTGCTTCTTCCTCTGTATAGTAGAAAAGACCCCTTATATTATAATGTCTTATCAGCTAGGGATGATCCGTTGAACATGACTCAGGTTCGAGGGGTGATGCAGTATACTGGAAACTTTTGACGTGTGTTTCGTGAGTGCTGGCTTCGTAGTAAGGAGAAGACATCTCTGAAGTCCTACGATCCTTTTGCTCCTTGGAGGTGTAATAAGGAGGACTTTACTCCTGTTAATTTTAATGCTACGCACGCTGATGCTATTCAGAAGAGCAACCTTCTTCCTTTGAGCGTGGGTCCACGCCACATTTATGTTACTATTAAGCAATTCTAGGAAGGTAACACCTTTCGTTTACTAGAGGAGATTCATAAGACTGGGCTTTTTGTTATCCCTTACTCTGTCAGGCTTCTCTTGCCCCATACTGATCGTCTTCACCTAGATCATGACAACTGTTGGGCACGTACTCCTCTTCGAGTGATTGGTCCTTGGGTTTACCACTGCTGATCCCAATGTTTCTCGTCCTGCTTCGTCTTTGCCTTCAAAGTATGTTCTTATTTGTTTTTAGTTCGTGCTTGAACTTGGTTTTGAAGTTTTGATGTTCTCACCCGTAGCCTGTCCTACTTCTTCTGATGGGACTGCTACTGGTTCCGTTGATAACTCCGTGGTTACTCGAAAAAGGAAGCGGGAAGCTTCTATTGAAGGCACGAAAGCTACGCCTGCGGAGGTAAGGATCACTACCCTACCTTAGCGTATATAGGTATTTTTCCCCTGATCCTTATCATGCCTAATTTGAATTTAGAAGTCTTCGAGGAAGAAGGGTAAGTTGAAGCCTGTCATTGATTTGGACGAGTCTGATGAAGATTCCAAGGCTGCTGGATAAGAGCTTGAAGATGTTGAGGATATTGAGGACACTACTGTTAGTCCGCCCTTAGATGATATTGAAGAGGATTTTACGAAGGATAGTCCTAGTCATGTTTGTGCTGATTTTGTAGGAGGTGATAACCTTCATGTTGAAGTTAATCCTTCGTCGGAGGGTCCAATACTTTCTCAGGTCTCCACTGCTCATATTCCATTGTCGAGAACTTTTACACCTTTTGTTTCCGTAGTGTGAATACCAATATTCTGCGGAGCACGTGTCACGATCTCAGTGGTCGCATACAAGATAACTGTGTATCCCTCGATATACAGAGGAATACGAGTGACAAAAGATACCTTCGTAGATCTACTTTATCTCGTCCCAAGAAAGGATGCCTCGACGACTAAGATGAAAGAAGTAAAAGCCTAGTCTATGGGGAGGCAGCTGGCGAAGTGACAAAGGTAGATGACATATCTAATCAACATTAAATGCACAAATCTCTTATATACACGCATAATCAAGGCACATGGAAAGAGATAATGTGGCGGAACCCAATTGGAAGAGGCTGGCGGTGAACGAAGGTACAATCTGTACTAAGGCTGGGAAGTCCCTGAAGGAACGTGGTCAGCTGAGGTGGCAGAATTCGACTGGAGAAAGCACGCGGCGAACAAAGGTACCATCTGTACTAAAGGTATATCAGGAAACGATGGACCCAGAGGTAGCAAAGATATACTTGGAGAAGAAGGGGCTATAAATACCAAGCTTCACCAACAAACTAAGGGCATTCAATACCTAGGAGAGAAGATCTAGTCTTAAGTTTATACCTCTTTAATGTTTAGAACTTAAGTATTCACTTCAACTTGAGTTCTATCTATTACTTTGGGAAGCATTTAAGATCTTTGTAACCACCATGACTTAATACAAAACAATCACTCATTACCCCGTAGACGTAGACGAAAGTCGAACCACGTAATCTCTTGTGTCTCATGATAACTTAGCAGCTTTTACATTATCTTTGTATTCTTAGTTGTTATTGTGATCTTGAGTATCTTTTACTACTTAGCATTATCAGTTCAACAGAGGCATCAATACTACTTAGTATCTGATTCTCTGAGCTATACACATTACGTAGACTACGGGAAAACAAGTAGTCACACGTAGGTACCCAGCCTTTTGCTTCTGTTACGACTGGTGCCATGATATTGTCTTATAAGGGTCCTTCGTCATCTCCTGCTACTTCGCAACATTTTGCTGGTTCATTTTCCAAGGGGATAGCTCCGGTTGTAAAGGCTAGAATCTCAGATTCTCAACCGAAGAAGAAGGTTGTGATTTCTTTAAACAAGTTTTCTTTCAATACTACTCCAACTTCCTTGGGAAGTGCTCAGTCGATCTCTACTTCCCCTCCTAGCAAAGTTGTTGGTCCACCTCCTTCATCACCTGATTGTACATATCTCGAAAATCTTCCCTCCGCTAGAGATATGGACTTAGGTGGTGTTCCAAGCAATGCGTCTGCTTCTATGCCCAATTCTTCCACCATGCCGACTTTTCATCGTAGTGACAATCAAGCTCTTGTGTCCCATGCTCATGTTCAAGCGAGTGGTGGGGTATCTGCTATTCATAAGAAAGGTAAGTTACCCAAGAATTTGAGCCTCGGGAGTTCTGACGATGCTATTATTGAAGTTATCCTGAGAGATTCGAAGGGCCCTTTTGCTGCTGAGGTTTTTCCTCAACAGTTGGACAGTTATTTGGAGATAGCTTTTAGTTCGGACGCTTTGATGGCTCAGTACCAGATGACCAAGGATTTATTCCTCGATCCAGACTGTCTTCGTTCTTGTCAGAGCCTTGGTGAAATTTGTAGAGGCAGTATTCAGAATATGGAAACTTTTATGGATATCTATGTTTATTTCCTTCCTCGCCTCTCCATATTCAGGATATGAATTTCCTTTCCCTTATCTTTTCTCCTCGCTTTAAGACTTCTTTTATGCTTACATCATGTTTTTCGCATCTTAGAAAACAATTGATGTTGGTTGCACTCAATTGAGTGCTCTTCTTGAGCGTGCATGTCAGGACTATGCCTTTATCAGCGCTCAGCGATCTGGTTCCGGTGATGCTGCTTCATCTGCTAAGGTACCCTTGCTGGAGAACGAGCTAAAAAAGACTCAAAGGTCCTTAGAGGCTTGCTTATTGGACAAGGCTAATGATGGTTTAAAGATTGCTGAGGAAGGACGCAAATAGGGTGATACTTCCCTATCTTCTGAATCCTCCAAAGTCATAGGTTCGCCCTTCTTTCACCTTAGTTGTTTTGTTTCTTATTTCTTCTTGTTGTCGCGTTCTGAGAATGCCTACGCCTGATCAGTAGGTAGTCTTGGTGAACTCCAACATCTTCGGGAGCAAGTGGCCAAGTTGACCTTCGATGTGGGTACTATCAAAAGAAATATGATAGGTTAATGAATGTAACTGTTCATAATGCGATTCAACTTTCCCTTGAGTCTGCCCATAACTCAGATCTTGTAAAGGAGATGTCACGTCTGCGTAAAGATTATGATGAAACCCTTTGATGGAAAGAGAACCTTGTATTGAAGCAAAAATACGATATCGCTTTGCTGAAAAAACATCTCTCCGCCTAAGAGATTATCCGTAAAAAGTACCATTCTGATTTCGAGGATGCCTGCGCTTCCTTAGCTAAGGTGACTGCTGAGCGTAATGTGTTTTCTTTAGAAATCTGATGAATCTGTTGTATGTGAGGAGGAATAAGGGAAAAATAAATGAAGGGCAGATACGCTGGGTTGGTCCCTTGGGCGGCAAGGATAATAAATAGGCTTGAATCGCATGCTGAAAGTACACTTGTTACGGGGAAGATGATCATCTTCATCAGGTTACTCAAGATAATACTGAAAACATATGGATTGTGAATTTAACTCAGAAGTCATGCTCATGTTGTACTTGGCAACTTATTGGTTTACCATGTGAACATGTTGTAATTGTCATACTTCCTTTAAGAGATCCATGGATTGAGTAAGTACATTTTGATTTAAGTGTTTATTACTTTGTGCAGTAGCCTAGCTAGCTTATAATATGATTCCATATGGTTTGCAGGTGGTGTACTGATTACCACAAATTAAGTATGTTTATTCATGGTTTATCCATCCTATGGAAACTCAAATTGATTGAGAGTGGGACAAGTCGAAGGTAAAAAATTTATGCAAATGAACTTATTTAACAAAAAAATCTTAATATGCAACTAAACATTCTTGATTTAAAAATTTTGTATGTTGGAAACGCATAAGGTTGAGAAAAAATTTACAAAGGAAAATTAGTAGACCCAAACTGAAAAGAATTAGAGATAGAAATGAAAATGAAACGTTAGTCGAGTCACGTTAAACACCGCAGATCATGTGGCTTGACTGGACACTATTCAACTACTTGTGCTCATAGGAAAGAATTGGCAAAGGCTGGAGTTGGGTAGAAAGGCAATAAGAGAAGGCCTCTACCTAAAAATAAGGTCAAACTTTGGTGTTCTTTTTCCTTTGATTTTTGTATATTAATTCATTATATTACTTGCAGGACTTCCTACACATGCAACTGATGAGGAGACAACAACTTCTTGTGACCCCCCAGTTGTTAGCTTGATGAAGAAGAAAGCAAAGAAGAAGAACAATAATCTTGTTTCAACACCAACAGAAACACCAACTATAGATGATGTTTAAACACTAATTGTGGGCACAAATTCAGCACGAGCACCAAAACGAAGAGCTTCTTCAAAGTCTACCAGGGGTAACGAACTAGTACTGGTCAACTACCACCAAGTATATCTTCATATCAAGTAATAAATGTGTGTTGTTTTTTCTTTTACAATGTCCGTAGTTAACTTTTCTTATGTTGCAGGGATACCAGTACAACCTAGGACACCTTTCATATCTGGATCTAAGAATACTACAATGGGGAGAGGTGGATTAAGTGCTATTAGGGGAGGATCTGTTGCTGCTAGAGGTGGACCAAGTATTGCTAGATGAGGATCTGTTGCTGACAGATACAAACTAACTGATGCTAGAGGAGGACCTGCTGCTGCTAGAGGTGGAATAAGTGTTACAAGGGTGGTTTTGTTGCTGCTAGGGGTGGAAAAAAATGTTGTCAATACACACAACTCGATTACCTATAGAGAGATTCAAACATCATCCACAACAATGGACAACTACATGCATGTTCAGGGGCATTTTCCTTGTTAAACTGAAAGTGCATCAAGTCGAATTCAACAAATTTTCACACCAAAACTGGTCCCAACAAGGAAACAGTGTTTCGTGGAATCCGTTTTCAACCCGTCAGATGAAGATATTTAGTATGTTTTACAATTTATTTCACTCAAGAACAAAATTATATTTTGAAACGAAATGTAAGTTTTGTTATTGTTAACTACTTTGGAACACAAATTCAACAGATAATACAGTTATTGCATTATTTATAAATTTCAGTCATAATAATTTGTTTGCAAGGATATTAGGACTTATGATCAATGATCATAAAGAAAATAGAGCTACTGGAAGTGGGGAACGGGAAGAAAAAGATCAATGATCATAAAGGACTGTTTGGTCTGACGTTGTGGGTGGTTATATTTGTAAGGGTAAGATGGTCATTCAAATTAAATAATTAGCGTAATCCGTATGTGTGTAAGTCGCACACGTCAAACTTAACTGGTCATGGATGGAAAGTTACCCGGAAGGGGTATGTTAGAGCATATCTCGGTTGAACTCACCAAGCGTTGGTATGTCAAGTTTGGTTGTCATATTTTAATGTGCCAAAACTCATCTAAAGTCGCTTGATTATATACTAGAGTCGACTTCGTTTAGGTTAGACTAGAAAGTCTAGGAATGTTGAGACATACAAGTATAACTCCAAAGACCTGAAGAATGTGAAGAAGAAGTGAACTACAACGACAAAATCATCCTTCCTCTTGAGGTTAATTAGTAATATTGACTTGAACTGTTTCATTCCTAACGAATGTTTCAAGTCGTGTTATATTGAAAACATAACTGCGATGCCGTACATATTGTACATATTGTATGATACTCTAGTGATGTGACATGGTCATATTTGTATGATAATAGTATTATGGAATTAGACTATGAAGTATAACGCTTATCTTTTGAACTTCGTAGATATGACATCGACATAATCTTGTATATACTGTTATGATTATATGAATGGGTTATGGTGAAAATTTCATCCTATGAAACAATGTTTTAAATTTGTTTAAAAGAAGTACATTCATGAACTTGTTTTATGAATCGAAAGGGAAATCGTTAGGCTTATTGGTACGGCTATTCATTGCAAATCTTTGGATTACCAATATGTGTGAGATGGTAGAACCGATCGTAACTTTATTATGTATCTTGGTATAACTAATCACAGTGCCTGACTTATAATTTGGTATGACTAGTTTTGAGTAATTGGTGTAACCGATCCTAAGTAATCACCATGAGATGGTATGACCGATATTTGTAATTGGTGTGACCGATCCTAGTAATTGGTGTAAACGATCCTAGTAATTGGTGTGATTGATCACAGTATATTATGTAATCGATCCTTGTAATTGGTAACCGAACCTGGTAATTGGTTTAACCGATTCTGGTAACTGGTGTGACCGATCACAAGCAATACCTTGGAATATGGTAACCGGTCCTGGTAACTTGTGCGACCGATCACAAGTATTTCCATATTGAGGTATAACCGACCCTAGTGATTTGTAATAATAATTGAACCCATGTATGTGACTTGATATTTGATCAATCACATAGTTATCTTGGAATACAGGTCAACCAATAATAAATTTGTTTGGAAGTGTGGTATAACCGATTCCAAGAATGTAAATCCATGTAAATATGAATAAGGATTTACAGTGAAGAGATGTCAACATACTTTGAACACGTATAATAACTCGTATCATTTATTGTTCAAAGATATTCCTCAGTACTCAAGGAAATCCTGTGCCGAAATAAATTGGAAATCTTTTAATTAAGGTTTTTGGTTTTATATGCTTTAATTACCAGCAATTAAATGCATATATCTAGAGAATAAAAATTAGTAATGTGCATTTACTAATTGGAGATTTTCTATTGAGAGATTTCGGAAATTTTGGGCAGGCATTTATTGGAATTAGGAAAACCGATTTTAGCATTCATTGCATATCTTGAGAAAATTTTCGGTTTTGGAAATTCCTTGGTGTCTAAACATCCTTGGTATATAAATACCTAAGTTTGCATTTCTAGCAAAGTATCCCAAGAGCCAGACAAACTTCAAATTCGTCTAATCGGAGAGGAAAGTATACTAATTAGGTGAAATCTCTTACGACCGCTCGTTTAAAGACTTCTATGGGATCAAGAAGCTCTACGAGTACCGTTGGTAGGAAACTAGATAATTGCAGTGTTATTAGTTTTCGATTGATTTGATTGACTTACGGTTGTTAAAACTTTGATTGCACCTAGTTTGTTTATTCTTGAGAATCTTCTCTTCTGATATAAGATTCACTCAAACTAGATCGAAGTATCGGTGGGATCTTTAGAACTGTTTGTAGATCTAAAGACATCTTGTGATAATCCATTGTTAACATACTCCGATCTGTGTGTGATTGATCACAAGAGATTCAAGTGGTTTTGCGCAGGTTTTTATTGAAGATTAAAGAAGATTTGAAGACGAAGAAGATTTCTTATTTATTTCTCATATCTTTGTGTGTACACAAACCTTGATCGACTGGGATCCAACTAGAATCGGATTTATTCGATTTATTATTGCGTAGGATCAACATCACTTTATAGTTTCTTGTTGGAATCTATATTGATTGATTGCGAATGTAAACTTAACTGCTTTTGTAGTTATTGGATAGATTGATCTAACCAACCAAAGAAGTTTATTAGATTGAACGGAAGAGACTTTGCATATGAATTGAGATATCTTTATCTTGAAAGAATCAAAAGAGTTGTTACAAAACATATTTATTGTTCCTTTACTGTTTGGAATACGATCCAAAGGAATTGTTCCAGTGCGTGCACTCAGCGAAGTCGGAAGGCGCAGGGATACTGAGGAAACTAAGTGAACTATGGGTAGTATCTTGGTCTCAACTATACTAAGGTTGTGTAGATTTTGTATAACGGCTTAATACTAAGAGTATTCAATTCCGGACTAAGTCCCGGGGTTTTTCTGCACTTACAGTTTTCCTCGTTAACAAAATCTTGTTGTGTCTTTTATTTTTCTATTTCTGCAATTATAATTGTTTATTATAATTAAAAGTAAAATACACAAACGTTAACGCTGCATTACTTGATAGTGATCTATAGAGTTTGGTTAAGTCTGAACCTATTAGTAACATACTTTGTTGTCGTATTGTCTCGATCTTGTATCTATAGTCAATCAGATAAGTTATCTTGTTGTTGTATTGTCTCGATCTCGTATACATAGACAATCATACGAAGTGTGAATCGATTAGTTGTATCGTCTCGACTTTGTCCATATACGATCACTTTCGTTAGAGAACTTACAGGTTGAAACAAAAAGATTGTGGTGTATTTGGGTACCCTCGTCTTTTCAAGGTACATAATGCAATACAGTAAAACCTTTGTATAAGAATATCCTAGGGACCACAAAAAAATATTATTATATGGAGGCTAATCTTATATGGAGGTCTGATTTGAACAGATGAGGATTTTCACATACATCACGATTATCATATCGAAAATTGACAAATGAGATCAAATGAGTATGAAGATATTTGTATTAAGTTGTGCACGAAAAATCAAAAAATTCATTTTGAAGCAAAACGAACTTGTAATATGATTACAAGAATCTCTTCATCTTAAACTTTGATGTATGACAAGTGCTATATATTTAAATTATGATGTCAATTATTCTTATATGGAGGTAGGTTCCTTAAAATGGGACCAGAAAAATTTATGACTTATTCCAATATGAAGATTATTCTTAAATATAACCGGCCCAAATCGGGACCGTAAATTTTTATTCTTATACGGAGTTTATTCCTATATGGTCTTCCAGAGAGGTTTTATTGTAGTCGTCCCATTTTTTTTTTGTGTAGCCCGTAAGTGTGTAAGTCGCACGCGTTGAACTTAACTGGTCATGGACGGAAAGTTACCCGGAAGGGGCACATAATGCAATACCCGTCGAATTTTTATATTTTGTTGTTAATTTCTTTTTGTAGTTACTCGCATTGGCTTTTTAAGAAATAACTATAAGTTACTCACTATAAGAAAAGAACTGTAAGAAAAGAAGAAAAACACAACTACTTAGGAGCTAGCTGCATTGTGGATCATTGTTAAGAGTTGGATTCACGGTTTTTCTAGAGGCAAGTTGATCAAGTGAAGAAAATGCTACCCAGAAAGGAGGTAAGAAGAATGGATCAAGCATGAAGTTTATCTAAGAGGTACATGAAGTATCTCCACACTGGTATAAACGTAAGAATCCTAATGCAGTGATAAATATGATCAAACTGCAGATCTTTAATTGGGTCTCGAATGTTAAATGTTTCGATGGAATTCTCGTTGATGATGTTATCATTAGCTGGAATGAGAGATTTTTTATCCTCCTTGACTGCTTAGTGTTTATTCTTGTTGTAGGGGTGTTGAGAGTTTGTTCTCCTCTCTGTTTGCATATTTTTTCGGCTGTTGTTTTTTGTAGTCTCTGGTCGTTTCTTTCCCTTAAGGTGCTTGGTATTCTTTTCTTTTGTCTTGGAGGTTTGTTTGCTCTTATCAGCATCCTTGCGTCATTGTTGTTGGGGAGTTGAGAGTCTGGTCTCTTCTCTGTTTGTGTGCTGCACTCAAAATTCACAGTTTTTTCAATATATTCTTCTTTTTATTGAGCCAAAAAAAGAAAAAAAATGTGTACAAACATCGTCTATGAAGCTAAGGAAAGTTTACCTTTTCTATGTGTTAGGGAAAATTTAAGATTAAATTGGGTTTATGCTTGTTTAACTTTTATGGTTTGTGATAGAAATACCCTCTATACTTACCTTCATGCATGGTATATATTTCATTTTAGAATCTCGTGAAATTTCATCTGATCTATATTAATAGGTAAGCTTGGTAACTAAGCCATTCCTTGTTTGATTATCTTCATATTATGTTTTGTTAGTTATGTATGCGTTGGGTTATGCTTTCATCTGTATTGGTGGTTTGTGTTAATACTAGGTTGACGATCTGGCTGTGTGTATTTTTGTACTTCTTAGACTATATGTATGTGGATGTGATATGATGCTATGAGTTGGTGCTACCATGTTGTGTTGATGGAATGGTGTATGAAATCTTAAGATTTTATATTAAATTCATTTATTAGCAGCTTAGCAAAATTCAGTAGGCAAGTGAATGCTAGACTTACAAGGCCTGATCTGGATTTAGGCATAGTGAATTACTTAAAGTCTATGGTTGAGAGTCATTGCATCCAGCAAAGACCGTAATGTGTACAAATTGGGATACTTCAACATTGCTGAAAACGAAGCTGAGGAAGAGCATTAGTTTGTTTTACTTGTTAAATCTTTCTGCTAGTTTTATAATATCTTTGGAGAAAGAGAAACCTCATACCAGTTTTAGATTTCAGAGTAGTGCCGTGAATTGGTGAACACAAGTGTCTTTTTCTTTTTTGGTACCAAAAATTTCAAGGATTAATGTTATGGCTTGTTAAAATCTTGCCTTGTGTTTCTTTTGTTATTTGCAAATGTTGTATGTGCGTCATGCTTTCCCACCTAAAATCACACGGTCAATCCCACCGATGACCGTGACTTGAGGTTTTTCTTGACTTTTCCGGGTTTCCATATTGTATCTTACTTGGTCACCCTAATGCAACTCTATTTGATTTCTGATTGGCAAGGGGTTAGGAAGAGGGACCATGTCATCCCTTTGATCATCAAGAAGAGGAAGGTCGAGCGTAGATTTTATTGTTGCCAACGATGTAGCTGACCATTGATTTGAGCAGACTTCCCATATCAATGCAAGTCACTCGATATTACCCTTTAATTATTTTTTTTATTTTTTTGAGATCAACCACTAATTATATTGCTTCTTTAGAAGCAATTCCTTGATGACCCACCACATAGGCTAATTGAGTGCCTGTTTAGGCCGGAGGTTCATAGTAAACAAGAGGTGGAAAACTACATTTTCCAGGAAAACGAGTTACACGGTAAGAGTATTTTCGGTCTACTGTGCTCGACTGTCCTAGGTGTTTTTCCAGATTCCCAGTTGGAGAGTGCATGGCATGCTTCTTAATTCAAAGATTTGGATAGTGCACCTGATATTTACGTATTGAGGCTGTGAGTATCCCTCAAACAAGTTGAATGCTAATTGTAGAAATTCATGAAAGTCCAACGAGTCTAAGCTTGATCTCTTTTTTACAGGCTTATGATCAGGGTGGTGAGCATCTGTATGTAGGCCCAATTCACTTTGTTGCTTAGGTTCAGCCGAATTGCTTATCCACATTTTCTGATATTATCGTAATTAGTATGTAACCCGTGCAACACACGGGGTCAGATGGGTTTGTTCCGGAGTCGTGGCGACACATCTAAATATCCAAAAAGAAAAAAGATTCTTGATTAATTAGTATGATTATTTTTAATGGGTAGAGAAATTTGATAGGCTTCGATCATCCAATGTATGAACTTTTTTATCAGTTTTATTGTATGTTTGCTAGCTAAATTAGATTTTTTCTTTTAATTATATGGAATGATTTATCAGCTAAAATAGAACATGAAATTGAGGGATACTTTTTCTAATTGGGAGATATAACTTATTATCCTCATCCAATATTGTTTGTTAAGGGGTGTTTTTTGGGGCGGAAATACAAAAATACTCTTTGGGTTAATTAAAAACATTATAAAAAGACTATAGTGCCCTTCCCACAAAATAAAATCTTAAAATCAAAAACCAAAATATCCCCCATTTTCTCCTTCAGTTTTCGACACTCTTTTTAGGTTAGGGTTTCAATTTTTTTTTCTTCGTTCTTCATCGTTCACATGAACTCATCGTCGATTCAAAAATATCTTCGTCGATTACCCGAATCTATAACCATGCCTCCATGAAAGAAACCCAATCCCAATCTACAATCAAAATAAAAATCAGTAGCTCAACAGAAACAAGAACAAAGGCTTGCTCGGATTGTGCTTGAGGAAGAAGAAGAGGATTCGGATCATCAAACTCTCGAAGAAATGGCTTATGTGAGAAGGTATGTGATTCTGAAACGTTTTATAAGTCTTTTAATCAATTTAAAGCAGTGGGTTTAGGTTAGAATTGTGAACCCTAACTCAAATAGTTGAGTTACAGTCAATTCCGACATTGAAATTAGTATGAATACAATGCCGGTAATGTGTTACGGTATTGAATTTCGTATGAATACCATGTCGGTACTGTGTTTCGACATTGAATTTAGTACGAATACTATGCCGGCTAAAAAACTAAAATCACCTAAAACTGAATGTTTATTCCCGGCATCGGGTTACGGCATTGTTTTAAAATTTACGTTTATGCCGGCAGTGCTCTTTTGGTATACAAGAATAACCTAAGACTACCGACATCGTCCACATTTATTCATCCATGCCGGAATTATGTCCCGGCGTGGTCAAGTTGTCGATAGACAATGCCGCTTTTCTGTCTCGGGATGGACGTTTTTCGTTAAGCATTGCCGGCACATGTGTTTCAATGTCGTTATTCAACATATCTATGTCAGCATCAGATATGATTGTTAGTTGTTTATTTATTTCGATATCTTTTGATGGAGCTAAAGCAAGGAATCTAATAAAGGAAAAACTAAATATGTTGGCGTTAAGAAAAGAAAGAAGAATGTTCTTGCCACTCCCGAGTATCTTCTAAAAAGACGAGGTTACCCAAATACACCACAATCTTTTACTTATCCACCTATAAGTCCACTTACCGAAAGTGATCGTTTATGGACAAAGTCGAGACAATTCAACAAATCGGTATTCACATTTTGTGTGATTGTCTATGGATACGAGATCGAGACAATACGACTACCAAAGTGTGGTACTTGATAATAGGTCCGGACTTAACCAAACTCTATAGGATATCACTATCAAGTATGTCGGAGTTAACGTTTGTGTAATTTACTTTAAATTATATAAACAAATATAATTGCGGAAAATAAAAGTAAATCACACAGCAAGATTTTGTTAACGAGGAAAACTGCAAATGCAGAAAAATCCCGGGACCTAGTCCAGAATTGAATACTCTCAGAATTAAGCCGCTATACAAAATCTAAACCAACTTCGTATAGTTGAGACCAATCAACTATCCATAGTTCACTTAGTTTCCTCAGTATCCCTGTGCTTCCGACTTCGATGAGTGCACGCACTGGAACAATTCCTTTGGATCGTATTCCAAACAGTAAAGGTGAAAAAGTGGGGGGTCGAACAACCATACCCAATATTTCGCTTAGCAATATGTATGGACAAACTCCAATATACTTTTAAGAGAATCAACTAGACAGTCAAAATCAATCTTAATAAAAGTATATCAAAGAGTTATATCTCACTTTCTCGATTCAATACTTAATCAAGCAAATAGAAATCTGCGAGTCGAATTAAATACAAGAGAAATCATTTGAACGGTACCAAAGACCAATGTTCAAGGATCAATCAATTTCAATCAACAACCAAAGGTTGGATTTCCCAATTGATCCATTCAACGCACAACCTGTGATATTTCAATTATATAACAAAATATAATGCGGAAAAGAAATAACACAGACACCAGAAGTTTTGTTAACAAGGAAACCGCAAATGCAGAAAAACCACAGGATCTAGTCCAGATTGAACACACTGTATTAAGCCGCTACAGACACTAGCCTACTACAAACTAACTTCGGTCTGGACTGTAGTTGAACCCCAATCAATCTCCCACTGATCCAAGGTACAGTTGCGCTTCTTACGTCTCTGATCCCAGCAGAATACTACGCACTTGATTCCCTTAGCTGATCTCACCCACAACTAAGAGTTGCTACGACCCAAAGTCGAAGACTTTAATAAAAAAATCTGTATCACACATAAAAGTCTACGGTAATAGATAAATCTGTCTCCCACATAAATACCTACGAGTTTTTGTTCTGTCTTTTGATAAATCAAGGTGAACAGGAACCAATTGATAACCCAGACTTATATTCCCGAAGAACATCCTAGAATTATCAATCACCTCACAATAATCTTAATCTACTAGCGAAACAAGATATTGTGGAATCACAAACGATGAGACGAAGGTGTTTGTGATTACTTTTCTATCTTGCCTATCAGAGAAATTAATCTCAATCCAATCTTACAATTGTACTCAAATACGATAGAAACAGCAAGATCAGATCATGCAACTATAGAGAAAATAGTTGGGTCTGGCTTCACAATCCCAATGAAGTCTTCAAGTCGTTAACCTACAGGGTCTCGATAGAAACCTAAGGTTAAAGGAGAATCGTCTCTAGCTAATACAACTAGTATCACACATGAGGTGTAGGGATTAGGTTTCCCAGTTGCTAGAGTTCTCCTTTATATAGTCTCTCAAATCAGGTTTGCAATCAATGTTAGCTTAGTAACAAAGCATTCAATATTCACCGTTAGATGAAAATCTGATTAGATTCAAGCTAATATCTTTCAACCGTTAGATCGAACTTAGCTTGTTACCCACAAATGAAATGCATGTTTATTTAGGTTTGTATAACCGTACCCAAACATGTACATTTAGTTGGTTCAACAGTAGTTAACCAAATGGTTAGCCATATGAGCACTTTCATATCAACCATATTCATCTTAACTATAACTAGTTCAAATGACTCAAGAGAACTAGTTAGAGAGTTTTTCAATTGCTTAGATCTCATAGAAGTATATAAGACAGAATCGAAGCAAAAAAGATTTGATTCACTCGAATCAATTCATGAACTTTATAGCCACGTTTTGCAAGTATGCATTCCTTAGTTTATATATGTTTAAGTTCACGAATAATCGTTTTTTAGAAACTAACCCACTTAAGTACGCATACTGGTACGCGGACTTAAGTACCCGGAATAAGTTTGTTTTCAGGTCACAAACTCCGGCAGAAATTCACGGGATGTGAACTTCCGACAGTGCGCGTACTGGTACGCGGACTTTAATTCCGGTTTTCCTGAGCAACAAAGTACACATACTTTGGTTCAAGGAATAAGGACTTACACTTTCAAGGTTATATTCTAAACTCTCATTTCAATCATTGAAACATTCTTAGAGGACGTTATATAGTTGTTGTTCACAAGCTATTTTTCGTCACAACGATTTTCAAGTAATTGAAACTAATATGACTTTTGTCACTAGTAAAGATGAACTTGGCCAAAGCGAAAGCTTACCAACACATATTTCGAGAAATTGATAAGCGAGATAGACTCAGCTCGAAATAGCAAATGTGTATAATCATAGTCAATATAGCAATATGACTTTTGTCTCAAGATAGGAATAGAGTAGATAGACTTTTGTGTGATAGATAAGTTCAAGTCTCCACATACCTTTTAGTCGATGAAGTTCCACCAGTTCCTTGAGTAGTTCTTCGTCTTTGTATGATGATCGCCATGGAGTTTAGAGCTCAACTACACTTTCTATCATAGTCCGAGACTTAGCTAATAGTAGACTAGAAATCAAGACTTATAGTTTTGATCACTAACATTGACAAACATGCTTGAGATAGCAAAGCATGCGAGTTCGACCGAGCAGTGCTCTAATAAAAGGAACAACAAATATTTTTGGTAACAACACTTTCGATTCTTTCAAGATAAAGATATCTCAAGTCATACGCAAAGGCTATTCCATTTAATCTAATAAACTCTTTTGCCTGGTTAGATTAATCTATCCAATAACTACCAAAGTAATCAAATTTGGATTCACAATCAATCGATATATATTCCAATAAGAAAATATAAAGTGATGCCGATCTCACGCAACTAATCAATCGAATAAATATGATTCTAGTTGGATCCCATCCGATCAAGGTTTGTGCACACAATTCACAAGATACGAAAACCAATAAGAAATCTTCTTCGTCTTCAAATCTTCTTTAATCTTCAATAACCTGCACAACACCACTTGAATCTCTTGTGATCAATCACACACAGAACGGAGTTGTTAACAATGGATTATCACAAGATGTCTTTAGATCTAATAATAGTTCTAAAGATCCCGTCGATACTCTGATCTTGTTTGAGTGAATCTTATATCAGAAGAGAAGATTCTCAAGCATAAACAAACTAGGTGCAATCAAAGTTTCAACAACCATTAGTCAATTAAATCAATCGAAAACTAATAATACTGTAATTATCTAGTTTCCCACCAACGGTACTCGTAGAGCTTCTTGATCCCGTAGAAGTCTTTAGATGAGCGGTAGTAAGAGATTTCACCTAATTAGGATACTTTCCTCTCCAATTAGACGGCTCCACCAGAAACAACAAATAATGAAGTTTTTCTGGCTCTTAGGATAGTTTACAAGAAATTCAAACCTAGGTATTTATAGACCAAGGACGTTTGGACACCAAGGAATTTCCAAAACCTAAAGTATTCTCAAGATATGCAATGAATGCCCCATTCGGTTTTCCTAATTCCAATAAATGCTTTGTCCAATATTTCTGAAATCTCTCAATAGAAAATTTCCAATTTGTAAATGCACATTACTAATTTTATTCTCTAGAGATATGCATTAATTGTTGGTAATTAAGGCATATAAAACCAAAAACCTTAATTAAAAGATTCTCAATTTATTTCGGCACAGGATCACCTTGAGTACATGTTAGAGTACTGTTCGCTCGAACTCGCAAGCGTTGATATCTCAAGCTTGTTTGTCAAGTTTAGTTGTCAAAACTATAAGTCTTGATTTCTAGTCTACTTATAGCTATGTCTCAGATTAGGATAGAATATGCAGTTGAGCTTTAGATTTCATGGCGTTCATCGACTGAAGACGAAGAACTGCTAAGGGGAGCTTGTGGAACTTCATCAACAAAAGATATGTGGAGACTTGAACTTATCTATCACTCATAAGTTTATTCTATTCTATCTCCTATTGAGACAAAAGTCGTATAGCTATATAGACTTTACATCATACACATTTGATATTTCGAGCTGAGTTTAACTCGCTTATATCTTTAAAAATATGTGTTGGAAAGTTCTTTACTTTAACTACGTTCATCATTATTCTTGACGAAATTCAAAAGATGATCATGTGAAAATCACCTGGTAACATGTTACATGATTTGTGACTGTCTCCTATTTGAGACAGTCATTTGATGTAGGCTCGGAATGTTTCGTATTGATTTAACTATTAAAGTCCGGGAACCAATTTTGCATACCCGTTCACGAACGGTTTCAAGTGAGTTCGGTCCGGAGCTAAAGTTTGCGTAGCCGTTTGCAAACTGTCGGCTTGTGACCAATGTCCGGAACTTAAGTTCGCGTACCCGTTCACAAACTTAAGTGGTTCAAGTTCTTAAATCGGTTAAGTATGATTCCATACTCATGAATAAATACATTTATAAATTAAGGAATGCAATCTTTGCAAACTGTGGCTAAAATGTTCATGAACTGATTCTTTTGAATCAATCCGATTTTGCTTCAATTGTGTCTTGTATACTTATATGAGTATATAAACAATTGAACAACTCTATGAGTAAATAATTAGATTCATTTGATTATCAATTGATCTAGAAGTGTTAAGATGAACATGGTTAAGAGAAAAATGTTCATACGGCTAACTTCAGTTAATTGTTATTGAGCCAACTCAATATACACGTTTAGGTACGGTTACCCATGTCTAAATGAAAGTATATTTCATTTGTGTGTAACAAACTAAAACCATATAACGGTGGAAAGATATTAGTTTGAATCTTAAATCAGGTTTCATCTAAATGTGAATATTGATTGCTTTGTTCTAAAGTTATCAAACCCTGATTTGAAGACTATATAAGGGTGAACTCAAGAAACTGAGAAACCTAATCCCCACACCTCCTGTGTGATACTAGTTGCGACTAGAGTCGATTCTCCTTTAACCTAGATTTTTCCTAAAACCATTATAAGTTAACGACTTAAAGACTTCATTGGGATTCTGAAGCCAGACCCAACTATTTTCTCTGTAGTTGCGTGTTCTAATCTTACTTTGTTCTATCTCATTGAGTACTATCTTCTCTAAGATTTGCTCGAGATTTATCTCTGATAGGTAAGATATAAAAAGTAATCACAAAGCTCTTTGTCTCATTCTTTGTGATTCCACAATAACTTGTTCTACTACCATACAATTAAGTTATTGTAAGGTGATTGATATTACTAGACTGTTCTTCGGGAATATAAGACCGGTGTATCAATTGGTTCCTGTTCACCTTGATTTATTAAAATACGGAACAAAAACTTCGTAGGTATTTCTATGGGAGACAAATTTATCTATTCAATAGACTTTTATGTGTAACACGGATTTATTTATCAAGTCTTCGACTTTGGGTCATATCAACTCTTAGTTGTGGGTGAGATCAACTAGGGGAATCAAGTGCGTAGAGTCATGCTGGGACTCAGAGGCGTAAGGAACGCGATTGTACCTTGATCAGTGTGAGATTGGTTAGGGCTCAACTACATTCCAGTCCGAAGTTAACTTGTAGTAGGTTAGAGTCTTTAGCGGCTTAATACAGTGTGGTGTTCAAATATGGACTAGGTCCCGGGGTTTTTCTGCATTTGCGGTTTCCTCGTTAACAAAACTTCTGGTGTCTGTGTTATTTCTTTTCCGCATTAGATTTTCTGTATAATTGAAATATCACAGGTTGTGCGTAGTTCAATCAATTGATAAATCCAACCTTTGGTTGTCGATTGAAATTGATTGACACTTGAACATTGGTCTTTGGTACCGTTCAAGTTGTTTCTCATAATAATCAGGCTCGCGGATTTCTATCTGTTTGATTTGCTGATTACATTGAGAAACAGAGGTATAACTCTTTGATATATTTTTCTTGATTGAGTCTGACTGTCTAGTTGATTCTCTTGGAATTATAGTTGATTCTCAATTTATTTCGGCAAAGGATTACCTTGAGTACTAAGGAATATCTTTGAACAATAAATGATAAGAGTTATTGTTCATGTTCAAAGTTGGTTGACATCTTTTCACTGCAAATCCTTATTTCATATTTACATGGATTTACATTCTTGGAATCAGTTATACCACACTCCCAAACAAGTTTGGAATTGGTTTTCCTGTATTCCAAGACTACTATGTGATTAATCAAATCAAATCACATACATGGGTTCAATCGGTTCAACCAATCACTAGGATTGGTTATACCTAACTATGGAAATACTTGTGATCGGTCATACCAGTCACTAGAATCGGTTACACCAGTTACAAGAATCAGTTCCATCCACACATGGTATTACTTGTGATCGGTCACATCAGTTACCAGGACCGGTTACACCAATTACAAGGATCGGTCACATACACTCATGATCGGTCACACCAATTACTAGGATCGGTCACACCAATTACAAGGATAATCGATCATACCATCACTTGGTGATTACTTAGGATCAGTTACACCAATTAATTAAAATCAGTCATACCAAATCATATATCGCTTATTATTATTATTTATACCAAGATACATAACCTAAGTTAAGATCGGTTCTACTAAATCACACATATTGGTCATCCAAAAATTTGCAATGAATAGACGGACCAATAAGCCTATGATTTCCCTTTCGATTCACGAAACAAGTTCATGAATGTACTTCCTTTAAACAAATGTAAAATTGTTTCCTAGGATAAAATCTTCACCATAAACCATTCACACAATCATAACAATATATACAAGATTATGTCGATGTCATATTTACGAAGTTCAAAAGATAAGGGTTATACTTTGTAGTCTAATTCCTTAATGCTATGATCATGCCATATCACTATAGTATTATACAATATGTACAGTATATATAACTTCACAATTATGTTTTTAATATAGCACGACTTGAAAGATACGTTACGAATGAAACAGTTCAAGTCAATATTACTGATCTCAAGAGGAAGGATGATGTCGTCATTGTAGTTTGTTACTTTTCACATTATTCGTGTATTCAGAGTAATACTTGTATGTCTCAACATTCATAGACTTTCTAGTCTAACCTAAACGAAGTTGACTATAATATTTAATCAAGCGACTTTAGATGAGTTTTGATACTAAAATATGACAACCAAACTTGACATACCAACGCTTGGTGATTTCAACCGAGCTTTGCTCTAACAATCTCCCCCCTTTTCGATTTTAGTGACAAAACTCTTATTACATATGGAGCTAAACGAATTACAAAATAACTCATTGTTCATACGCTTGATTCCAAGTTTCAACAACACAATAACCTGCATATATTCAATCAATAAATGTCGTTGTTGACATTTGAATAACAAAAGCTTTTACTCCCCCTAAAGGTAAGCTAGGTAAATATTCAATCTGAACATCTTTGTTATTCCCCTTTTGTAGTACAAAATTACTACACAACAATATGATATGTTTTTCCCCTTCGTCAATACTTTACTCTTTCGTTAGATATAACGTTTAAGCACAATTGTCCTTTCCTTAGTGATTGCAAATCACTTGTTTACTCCATATATTTCTCCCCCCTTTTTGTCAAAAAATGACAAAGGTTCGAGAAAATAAAGGACACCGAAAGGATCTTACAAATCTAAAAGACTTGTAAACAACCTATAAAGTTAAGCACGAAGGTTTCACATACCACTTTAAATAATCAATATTAAAACCGAAACTACAAAGTAATTTAGTTTAATATGTTATCAAGGAAACAATTTCCCGAAGCATTTTTCCCTAATAGTCTAACAAATCGACTAAGAAACTTAATTCCCTTGTTAGACCGATTGCGTATGCACAACCACTTGTTTCGATAAGACCAAAATAAAGATCAAAATAAATTTTATTTTTCTCATCGGGCTCTAACTATTCAGACAATAACTTAGACCTTTTCCTTTAGACAAGACAAACAGTAGGTTAGTTAACTAGTTTTTCTTGTCAGGGCATTCGATTAGACTTGAATAACCGAATCCTCCAATTTGATAAGTCTTAACTAATATCAGAATTAACTTAGTTTCTCTTATTCTGAATCAATTGGACTAACCAAATGATCCAGTATTTTGTTAAGCCACAAACAATACATATTAACCAAAATAAATTGAGTTACACAATTATTTTCTTAACCGGAAGCAATTGAAACAAACATACACATTATACCACCGCAATTGCACTGAATTTCGTTAATAAAAAAGCACTTGATACCAAACAATAAAGAAGATACCAAAAAATAAACCAAATAAATTGACACAATTTTTCTTAACCGGAAACAATTGAATCACATAAACAATCCATACACACATAATGGAACATATCAATTGTACCGAAATTTGTTAAGCAAAAGAAAAATATATGCAATATAAACATGCTTTTCTTACACATGAAATGATTAACTAACAAATTTGTTACCTCAAATTCCGCAGCCTCTTCTCCCCAGAAAAATATATCATTAAGCGCAAGTTCAAATAAGAACTCTCCCCCAGTGTGTTGTCATCCTCTCGCAAGAACAAAAGAACAACAACAACATCAACCTTTAGCAGAGAAAGGTTGAATCGATTTTAACTAATGCGTGCCAATAGCAAAAGTTGAAAACCCGAAACACATATGTTATGCTAAACACAACTCATGAAAACATGAATTGATTCAACATATTGTGACTTTTCACCTATGAGTTTCAATCAGAACACTTTATGATCCTTTGATAAAGCTTACCAACATGGGGTAGAACTTAATCCCGCTAAATCAAAAAGCCACACAAATCATAAGGGATACATCATATGAGATCGAATATTAAGGTTAATGAAAACCGAAATCAGACATCTCATAAACCGAAAACACATAGAAAAAATACAAACATTCATTCACAGGTTATGTAATCGGCAACTATCACACAAAAATTATAAAGTAATAATTTTATTCATAAATAATAATGATAGTTTTATTCAAAATAGACCTTATACAATAAATGAAGTAAATCAAACCATTGATGTCTATTTTCTCTAAATAAGAATCTAATCTTATTTTTATCGTCTTTTACTTGTTTTTCATGCAGAGGAAATATCGTCGAGTAGAGACTGAAACTTCATCAAAACATCCTCATAATGATTAAGAATGTTCGTAAGATGCTTAACATCATTTGAAGAGTTCACATGGGCTATTTTCAACAGTTTTCTATAAGAGATTACTCGTTTCCATTCAACATCAAATTTTTAGTCAAGCAAGACTTTTCTTCCGACCAGGTCTAACACACCATCAAGTAGACTAGAAGCAAGTAGAAAGGTCGATTCTCTGTTGCTAGTCGGTTCTTGTTACTGGGTTTAAGTTCAATAAGTTTTCTTTTTTTTTGAACCAGGAAAAGGAAAGAGTGAGAAGAAAAGCAAACTAAGTACTGGTTGAAGGAGTCATATTGTTTGTTTTCAAAAGCTTGTGATAAGGGGTTTTGAAGATTATTATTTGATGACAAGTTTTTTGTCATCTTATGAACCCTCAAAACCGAAATTTTGGATCCCTGTAATAGGTTTCCTATTCAAACCCCTAATTCTTTTAGGGTTCTCTTAACTTGTATACCAGGGCACATGTTAAGGTAGGATAAAATAATAATATCTTGTATTGGTTAGTGTAATTCTTGTTGAATAACTAAATTTTCTTGGGAATCAGATATTAGTGTTTCTAGAAAGGGTGATTTACATTTATACCCCTCAATATAATGCACAATTGTCTCATTGTTCATTAAATAAAGATAAAGCAATTGAACCGTCGTCAAATCCCATCATTGATTCATCTGAGCGTGCCATGGCATACACAACACACATATACAGATCTTTGACTATTGCAATCGCTAAATGAGAAGAATGCTTCTAGTCAGATCAATTAAGTTAAGTGGTGAAGAATCACGAGCGCACCCAAATCTTTTGACAATGATTCAAGGATTTCTTTCATCATTTAATTCATTATAAGAGTTCTTCTTGTTCCAACCCACTTTTGTTATCCATGATTTGCAGTACTGTGCTCAACATCTACCATTTTCTACGTAGGTAATTAATGTTCAAGTGGTGCCTTGAGTCATAAAATTAAGCTGTAACTCAGTGACACTAACTGCATTAAGTTTAACTGAAAAATTATTAATTTTCTTAAAGAAATTTGGAAGTTGCAAAACCAGAAGAATGCTCCCGATTGGGATCTAGCATACCTACAAATAATAATTTTACATTTAACCTTAATATAGTCAGTGTCATCGAATTAATTTTAATTTTATGACTTAATGGAGAATGAGACAGTTGTGAATAAAACAATGATTAAATTCTAATTAACCTTAATCGAGTAGTATTATTGATTAAATATTTAGGGGTATAAGTGTAAATCACTTTTTATAGAAACACTAATATTTGATTCCCAAAGATAATTAGTTATCCAACAACAATTACGCTAATCAATTCAAGATAATATTATTTTACGAGTTGAGAGAACCCATTCTTTTAGGGGACAAAACTAAAAACCCTGATCAGTGGGCAATGCGTAAATTACACGAAACGTGAACCAATTTTGAAGACTATTTACCTGAAAGGAGTGATTTTTGTTTTATTTCCAAAAAAATTGCAGAGAATGCAAGAGCAAAGAAAAGAGTGAAAAAGAGAAACCCTTTGCTTTCCTTTTCTTCTGCTAATACTTCATATTTTGCTTTGTTTCTCACTCTTTCCTTTTCCTGGTTCAAAAAAAAGGAAAAATATTGAACCTAAACCCAGTAACAAGAACCGACTAGCAACAGAGAATCGCCCTTCTACTCCAAAGTTCTTCAACCCGAGTAATCAAATCTCCGTTTCATCTGATTGTTTTGATTTTGATTTTGATTTTGTGATGTTATTATGTCTCCGACATTGGTAGATTTCAGAAGTACTCCACAAATGCAATCTAAACAAAACCCCAACCCTAGTAAAGGTGAGATTCCTTCTTCTTCTGCTTCTTCTAAATCCTTTGATTTTGATTTTAATGGTATTTCTGCCAATAATTTTAATTTCTTCTCTAAAGAAAACCAATCATTAAACAGAAATTTAAATGAAGGACCTTTTTTTGATCCTAGTTTTACCTCCCCCGTTTCTTCTGTATCTCGTACTATCGGTTCTGAGAAACCATTAATGGGTACTTCTTCTGGTCTTTCGAAACCTAGACTTGTTAAGGTCAGAAAACACATGGGTACGAGGTGGGTTAAAAAAGATTCTGGTTTTCGTACGCCGTCTTCAGATACTTTAACTGATCAATGGGTTAGTTGGAATCCCTTTGCATCAAATTCTGCTCAGAAGAGTAGTTTAGGTGAAAGTATAGGAAACGAGATGAGGAACTTGAACCTTGGAAGAGAAACAAAGGAGAAGGTAAATTTGAATTTGGGTAAGGATCCTCCTGTTAAGCATGCAGATGGTTCATTTGTATCAGGTACTACCAATGTGAGAAACCCAGGCTCCAATTTGAAAACGACTGGTTTACATGAGCAAATAGATAAATCTCTTCCGGATGACATGACTAGGTTGAACCTTGGTAGTGAGACGAATGGAAGTGGAGTAAATTTGGGTGCAAGTGATGTACCCATAAATAATGTTTTTGTATTTGGAAGCGGCAGTAAAAAGGGTGCAGGGTTAGATGAAGATATGGTGTCAAATGGTTTGAGAAAGTTGAACATTGATAGCGTTGAAGTTAGTGGAAAAAACTCATTCAGCTTAAAGAAATGTAGCGGGATATCTGATGCTTTTTGCCAAAGCTCGAAGCTGCCAGATGACATGAAGAAATTGAACATAGATGATTGCGGGAATGCTGGGGGCAAGGAGAAGACTAAAGAAGCTGATCTTGGCTTCCAAGGATTACAGGGTAAAAGTTCAGGTGTAGGATCGGGTCCTCACAGTGAGGCTTCTAAATTTCGATCAGTTGGAAGTACTTTTGAAGTGCCTTCGATGGAGAAATCCCAAAAGAATGTGAATGGTGGTTCTTCATGCCCAGAAAATGAATCACATACATCCTCCTTTAGAGAACCTAAGCAGGATAACTCGTGCTCTTTTGCGGGATCATTTCCCCATGTTTCATCGGGAACCCCTGGATTGTTTCAATCCGCTGGGAGTAGTTTTGAAGTACCTTTAAAGAGTGGAGCTGAAAAGAAAGCAAATTTTATATTTACAAGCTCACAAGATGGACTTAAAACTCCCCAATTCAGAGCACCAAAGCTGGATAGCTCAGGTTCTTCTATCGGGGACCTTGCCTCTTCGTTTAACAAGAAGTTGGATTTCACTGCTCAAAAATCAGCAAACGACTCGAAGCTAAAGAAAAGGAAAGGAAAGCTAAAGCCAAATACCCCAGTTTACCAGTGGGTTAGGAAAGAAAAAGTCTCAAGGGAAAGTTGTTCCCAAGAAAAACCAGATTCTCCTGGATCTTGTTCACCAATGGATTTTTCCCCTTATCAAGAAACATTAGCGGACAATCAGCCTCCAAAAGAAGCTTCTGTTTCATCAGGTGAATTCTTCCACTTTGACCCACAATCTGCATCAACTGATGCACACCCTTCAGTGTCTGTAGATGCCACATGCAAACTGAATATCAACAGTGAAGAACTGAAACAAGGAGAACTAAATGATGGTAGATCTCAAAGCTCTGAGAGATGTGATGGTGCCAGTAATGCGACAGAGGGATTTGTTTCTGGAGACAAAGCTGAATATCTGAGGTTCGCAGGTGTAAAATTGGACGCAGACATCGATGTTAATGCGACAAGAAAAACTGAAGCTAATATTGGGTCAAATATGGGGGAGAAAGCTCATGATACAAGCTCACAGTTTTGCTTTGCTTCAAGTTCAGACAATGTTAGTTACCCTAGCTTTACGTTCGGGGCGTCCCCCTGTCCTCAAGGGAGTTTATCTGGTCCAGCTCGTCACTCCCGAAAGAAAGATCGAAGGAAAGTTGGACAGGGTTCACATCCTAATGCCAAAATTCACTTGGCATCTCCTAATACACCCTTGTTTCCTTTTGCTGGTAGTTCATCACAATCAGTCCCTGGATGTGATAAGACAGAAGATTTACCTGTCCCTGAAAGCAAAGGAAACAATCGGTTAGAAATAGATAAAGAACCAAAGGTGAAGGAAGTGACCAACCCTGTAGCTGCTGTGACAGACACTGTGCTGGAAGCATGTGAAAAGTGGCGAGTCAGGTGTAGTTAATACTTTTTATTCTCCCCAACCATTCGGTTGCTATAATTTTAAGAGATTCCACTTCCCGGTTATCTTTAGACTTCATTTATAGTTTGACACCTTTGGTTTGACTCCCAATTCTGACACTGATTGATATGATTTAAATCAGGGGAAACCAAGCTTATGCAAAGGGAAATCTGTCTAGAGCTGAGGGCTATTATACACGTGGGTTAAATTGTGTTTCACGAAACGAAGCTTCCAAAAGCTGCTTGAAGGCTTTGGTCCTGTGCTATAGCAACCGTGCAGCAGCAAGGATGACCCTCGGGAGAATGAGAGAGGCACTAGGAGACTGCAAAGAAGCTATGGCCTTAGATCCTAACTTTTACAAGGCTCAACTCAGAGCTGCCAAGTAAGTGCTTCACTTGGTTATTCTGATCTCGTGGTTTACCAACCGTTGCTGACTAACAGTTTATTTAGGGCACATAATATAATTGTATCGATTGTTAACAATTCATTTATTAAAAGATCAAAACATGAGGCATGCCGTTTCTGCTTCTGCATTCTTTTTATCTTTGGAGTATGTTTTTAGGGTGAATGTGTGAAAGCTAACGTATCTGCAGGTTAGTTAGGAAGTTAAAAGTAAATTATTCTAAGTTTTGTTTGAAAATTTTGGATGCATTCATCATGAATGAATATATACACACACTCTTTTTGAGACATCATTCACAAAAATAAATAAATAAATAGAATTACTTTTTAGGAAGGTCATGATTGTGATGTTATCATTTTCATCTGTTCCTTGTGTATATTTGAAACTGAAATTAGTGATTTTCTCGTTAGCATATTTATCATTAGAAAAAAGTGGGAAATGCTTGCAGAGACAGAAACCTTTGAGGTGTTTGCATCAATTTTTAACATGTTCTAAATGACGATATCGAGATGTCTCTCTGTTTGATATAATTTTACTGAATGTTCTCTTTTATAATACTTGTAAGGATAAAGTAGCAACATCGTTTCTGGCTAACTGGCTTTAGTAGTTATTAGGACGGTCTGTTCTATACATTTGATATATGAAATATCCTAACATTTGTGCATGCTGCAAAATCTGTTCCAACTGTTCATCGATGTGTACTTTGCAGTTGTCATCTAGCGCTGGGGGAAGTTGAAGACGCATTGAGATATTTTAGGAGTTGTGCTCAGTCAGGAGGGGTATGCTTGGACAGAAAAGTTGTTATTGAAGCTTCTGATGGACTACATAGAGCTCAGGTAAAATTTGGTTTTGTTGCATCCCACACTGTTTTCAGACAATTATTCATTCATCATTCTTAAAGTCTTTGTTGACCTTTAGTCATGTTATTTGGAAGCTAAAAGCACGATCTGATATAACGATTCCCCTGCATGATATAATTGGAGATGGAAATTTGAAACTTGTCATTTTTAATGTGCAACTATCATAATTATATTATAACCAAACTTGTCCCTCTTCCTTTTGCTTCCCCTATTCTTTCCTAATTAATTTCTCCTTGGGAGTTTGCATTAAAAAGAAATTAACAAAAGTAAAATAAGTGACCTTGTCTAGCGTGATTCTGTTTGTGTGTGTTCTGCAGTTGGTTTAGGGTTTTAACGTTTGATCTGTTTTGCATCTTTCTGGTATTAGTGAACTGTATCAACATGTTTGTTGACACATTGTCTGATGTTTTGATGTTATTCTATGTATTGCAGAAAGTTGCTGGATACATCAATCATTGTGTTGAAGTTTTGCAGCAGAGGAAATTTGGTGATGCAGAAAAGGCACTGACCATGGTTACTCAGGCTGAATTGATATGTCCAAAGTCCGAGAAACTGGCTGAAATCAAGGCGGAGACGCTCTTCATGGTGTGTGCTTATTTAGCTTTTACAACTCCGTGCAATTATTTTACTTCAACTCTGTTATGCTTATTCAATATAATTCTTCGAATAGTTGGATTCGTGTAACCCCTCAATCAGTTCACTTAATCTACTCTAACTTTCATTGACATTTCATCATTGATTAAATAGCTGCGGAGGTATGAAGAGGTGCTTCAGCTGTGTGAGCAGTCTCTCAATTCTTTGTTGTCTAATGCTGATGGCCAGTCGGATAACTCGAATGCCCATGTAAGCTTAAAGAATTCTCGTGCATGGTGCTGGTCCCTGATTTCTAAGTCTTATTTTTACCTTGGAAGGCTGGAGGAGGCTGTTGGTTTTCTTGATAAAATTGAGCAGGCAGGACTCGTGACAGAAAAGTAAGATTTGCTTTCTTATTACATATTGTAACTTTGTTCATTAGCTTATGACTGGATAGTCTGATTTCTTCCACGTCTCTTCTTTCTTTCTCGTCACTTACATATTTCTTAAATCTTCTTTAAACATTCCAGGAATGAGGTCACCAATCTGAAATCATCAGCATCATTATCGGTAACCGTACGCGAGCTGTTGCGCCACAAGGTATGTTTGCTAACCTTCCATCATCTCAACCTAAGATGCTCTCGTTATTACTGATCTATCTGTTAGGCGCTGACCAATTTGAAATTATGTGTTTCTTTCGTAAGAGTATACTCTTCGTATTTATAAGTTTTTAGTAACTATGCCATTAGTTTTGGCGTTTACACTATTTACGCATGTTCAATATTCTGGACCGTACAATGAAAAACATGTGACGTTTCTTGGTTATCTGTATAATTATATATTTTGTACCACAGGCTGCTGGGAATGAAGCTTTTCAATCAGGAAAATATTCTGAAGCAGTCGAGCACTATACTGCTGCGGTATCATCCAATGTTGAGTCACGCCCTTTTGCTGCGATATGCTTTTGCAACCGTGCTGCTGCATACCAAGCTATAGGCCAGATAACCGATGCCATTGCTGATTGCAGCTTAGCTATAGCTCTTGATGGAAATTATCCGAAGGTAAGTGTATATCCATTTGGTCAGTAGTCCTTAATATATACATATTGGGGAATAGTCTTGTGGTTATGTGTGTGCACTCATTGTGCTTAGCCTGCGTGCTAATTCTTTGAAACTATGTAAATTAATGTAATATATGCTAACTTTTTGATCATCTAACAGGACTTGGAATGATTTCGGCAGTTTGTTTTCTTTGTAGAATTGATTCGTCAGTTCCTTAGTTTTGATCTTAGAGCACCTAGATTCTAGGGTAGTTTTTTTTTTTGGTTTTTTGTAAATCAAGTTCTAGGGTAGCTTTTTTTTTTGTTTTTTTTTTTTGTAAATCAAGAATCCTAATTCGACTAGATAGATTCATAGGAATCCTCTCAAGATCTCTCGATTTACCTACTTCTCGATCTTTATGTTTGAACTATCTGTATGTTTTGCAGGCAATCTCGAGAAGAGCTACGTTACATGAGATGATCAGGGACTACGGAAAAGCAGCTACTGATCTTCTTAGACTTATACCTCTTCTTGAAAAGCAAGCCGAGGATAAGGCTAATCAAGCTGGAAAACTAGGTAGATCAACCAGTGTTCCGAATGATTTAAGACAAGCACGTTCACGACTTTCCACCATGGAGGAAGAAGCCAGAAAGGAAATCCCTTTGAACATGTATCTTATCTTGTAAGTTTCTTCACATAATGAACCTTGTTTCATGATTTGACCCGTCACATTAACAAACAGTACTTGCAAATAAAACATAGAAAAATATCGCCCGCGCTAGAGTCCAGTTCTGTTTGTGCAAGAAGAACAATTACTTTAATATATGTTCATGTACCTAGGTTGTCTTTCGTATTCTATATATCATATGTTTTTATGCCATAGGATATCTCTTCCTCGCTAAGTACTTAAGAGGGATATAATATAGTGATTGAGTGGATTTCTCTAAACCAATTAAGAATCACTTGTATAGGCAATACCTTAAATTCTTTATGTGAACATGATTTTCCCTTAAAATAGATCTTTTACCGCCATAAACATGGTGCTGACAGATGCTCTAACCATGGTTAAATCCTACTATATGCTGCCAAACACAAAGGTACATCAGGAGGAGATATTTAAAATCATGTTCTGTGTAAGCATAGTAAGGTACAAGAGATGATAGATTTGCAAGTGTAATATAAAAATACCAGTCTGGCTTCTTGTTCAGTATGCTTCTTCTATCCTACTCCCGGAAGAGGTCAAGGAGAGCTCGATAAAGTTAATGTTGTCAGAGGGATTAGCATCTGATGGCGTTACTGTTGTTTAAATATAATATTTATTCAGTTATCACATAAATGAAAACACGTGCACTTATTTTTCTCCTTGTAATATGAAATCCATAACATTTTTGTAAGCTATTGTAGTGACAGTACTACTAACTTCCATACATATTTAGCCATACCACAGAAACGCTTTCAGTTTTTCTTTCTCTTGCTGAACTAAAGAGATGATAAGTTGGTAGGGGGCTATTTGATATAGAATATCAAGGTAGATGACTTGAAGTATTCAAGGTTGTGATATAGAACTATATTTTTAGTAATGTAAAAGTTACCAAATAGTTTCATCCCGACCACATGAGTGGAAGACGGGAAGAGTCAAGGTTGCATGAGAGGTTTCCTTGAGTAGTGGTCATCCGTAGAACTGATATGATTATTTGAATGTAAATTCGTTGGCGTTGAAAATTGTTGTAGCTATTAAAATCTACTATGTTAACTATAGTGCTTTAAGTATTTTTTTAGTAAGTATTCAGGATGTGGACTTCTTGCATCTCTTCTAGCGTTTTTTTCTACTACTTACAGCTTTTCCCTTCTGCTAATTGCTGAATGCCCTCGCTGCCATTTTTTCTAAAATCTTTTGTCATTTCAATCTGACTGTAGAGGAATTGAACCATCAGGCGATGCTTCAGATATAAAGAAGGCTTACAGAAAAGCAGCACTTAGATATCATCCAGACAAGGTAATGAATCTTACCCGTGCCATTGTCACTATTTTGTTCTAAAAATTATGGTGTTCGTATAGGCTGGCCAGTTTTTGGCGCGAACCGATAATGGAGATGATGGGTTGTGGAAGGAAACTGCTGAAGAGGTTTACAAGGAAGCTGACAAACTCTTCAAATTAATTGGAGAGGCTTACGCAATACTCTCAGACCCAGCTAAGGTCTGCAGCTTCGATTGAATCTTTATTGCTTTTATTTTTGTTACCTTATTTCTGTGGGCATAACATCTTTATACTTGCATAACACCATAGTTAGTGGTACGGCAGTATGAGGATACGATTGATTGTATCTTCTTGAATAACACAATTCAGGACCATTTATGTTATCCAACTAGCTGTAACTCGGACCATATCACCTGGCCACACCGTCAAATTCTCATCCGTCAGATGCTCAGATGGAATATCACGAAATTTAAATCATTGATGTTGCTTAAAACAAGCCTACTTTATTGTAAAAAGTTTTGTGTGTGTTACAAATTTGGATTTTTATGTCCTAGTGTCCAGCCTTTATGAGTCTAGCGTGCTTGGTAAAGTTGTCAGGTGGTCAGTCCCAATTAGGGTGAAGTAAGAGGTTGTACAACTTGCAGAATTCGGTTTATTTTGCTTACCAACTTAATCGTGTAAGGCTGTAAGCAAATAAGAAAACCAAATCCTTGTATACGAGCACTAAACACAATATCCTTGGAATACATAACACCTCAAGGCTGGGCTTCTACTGTTTGGCTCATCCTACCTCATAGGCAGTTTTAAGTGAATAGCCCTCATTGTTAATCTTTCTTATTTTACGTCTATTTAAGCCGTTTATGATTTAAATGTTTTTCGTTTGCAGCGCTCGCGATATGATCTTGAAGAGGAAATTAGGAACTCCCGAAAGAAAGCTAATCGAAGCTATAGTAGTCCAAGACAATCATATACTAACAGCAGTCCGCATGAGAGACGTGGCGGCAGCAGAAGGGAATGGCAGGAATTTTGGGATTCGTACCAAAAGTCAAAATGGTCAGAAGCAACTAGGTCAAGGAGTAGATATTATTGACAACTGCAACCCCATGTGCGCATACAGCAAGTTATAGTCATCAATCTCATCCTGTAATGTGATATAGAGTATGGTTGTTCAGCTTGTCATCATGGCAGAAACAGATTTATGTTTGTGAATTTCAGCTGAGAAGACATTGGAACGATTGAAGAACGTTCAGATGTTTAAAAGAAATTAACATCTTTTGGAAGGACACAGAAATGGTTTCAGGGTAATTCACTGGGCAAGGACCAGAGATGTTGGATGTTCAGTGCTGCTATCTGAACAACAAAAGTCTCCTAGTACAGAAATATCATCAATGTGTACAGACTATAGAAATAGATTGAAAGATTTGGCCAATGAGAAAGGTGCAAGAGGTGCAAATTCTCTCGCAAGTGCTTTTCAGAAAGGATTTTCTTGTTTGGCTGTTAGGGGAAAACAGTAGGATCAGAAAGAAGAAAGTTAGTTGATGCCCTGATGTTGTTGTGTTAAGTTGGTTGATTTATTCTCTTACACTGACCATTGGAACGCTGGTATTGTATTCCTTTGTTGTTTAACAAGTGAAAGTATTTAATGTATGTTTCAACTTCAAAGTACAACGATGAAATCAGCAAGCTTTGTAGGAAATTTCGCTAACCGTTTCTTTAAACACAATCACACAATGTTATGAGGCGTCAGGAAAATATCTGATTTGGTAAAATTGTGCATGTGTTTTGGGTTCCTACCCTGGGTATATTATACAGTGGCTGGTACTTTTCTTATTTCTCTTGGAACATTTCTTAATTTTCATAGCTAAATGAATCGGGGTAAGCAGATAAGCTGCTCTTATCTAGTTTGTGTGGGCTGTTATCTTTACCTGTCATAACTACTAGATGAATCACTTGGTTTATCCTTTCTGTTATTTCCAACAGCTATATCATCAGTTCATCACCTCCTGCTATTTGTAACTGTTTTCAGTCTCCTACACAACACCGTAATTGTTTGTTGTTACATAACTGCTTTCGACAAGGTAAATGGGGGTTCTCTAATAGAAGCTTTAAAAGAATGCGAAATTGGGGATAAAAAAAACAATTGGGATATAAGAAAATGACAAAAATTGGATCCAGATATCAATTCGGGGTCACCCCTTATCTAAGTATTTTACGTATTACCTAATCTACCCCTCACTAATCAGGATTAGTGATTAATAATAATTAGTAAAATCATAAGATTTTTGATAAATGATTAGTGTGTGTTTTATTTGAATTTGGGTGAGTGAGGTGAGAGTAGAAGGAGGGAAAAATATTTTTGAGTGGAAATTTTTTTGTGAAAATGGAAGATGATTGTGAGGAGAGAATTGCAGCTGCCGAATCTTTAGCTCAACTACAACAACTAACGACAACAACTCTCAATTGCAACTCTTTGTTGAGCCAACAACCTTGAATGATGATTTTGACGAGTATGGAGAGTTTTTCGAAGAAGCTACACAAGAAAGTAAACTTGCACAACATGCAAGCATCCCAATACACAAGTAAAGCTGCTAGGAGGTTGAAAAATCGATTTTTTTCTTTAAACCCGCCATTTTTTCAACTGTAAAACCTCGGTGCCGACATAGAAATGGTATGAATACCATGCCGGCAGACTCATTACCGGCATAGTATTCATACTACGACCATGCCGGTAGAGGGATATCCCTCATTTTGAATATTGATCTGGCATAGTATTCTACCAAAAAACTATGCCGGTACGCAGTTAACTTTTTTACCTACCAAGGAATATACTACGGAATAATAAACCGGCATGGTTTCATTGATAGGTTACCATGCCGGAACTGCATGAAAAACATACAGGAAACATTTCCATTTAAAACCAAAAACCGGCATGGGAAATTAATAAACATCAACGCCGGTACGGATACCATCAATACCGAGAATGCCGGCAGCGCAACCGGCGTTGTTAAGTTTCAAATTTACAATGCCGGTACCTACCAAAAAACATACAAGAATAAATGTTTTTCAAAGCTAAATACCGGCATTACATATGAATTATTTTTAATGCCGGAAGCGTGTACCGGCTTGGGACAATAAATTACGAGAATGCCGGCACCTTTGCTTCCGGCGTTGCTGTCTAGTGAATCTTTTATGCCGGAATATGTTTCAAATTTGGTCTTCAGTTTTGGTTAAGTTCGACTATGCCGGAACATTGGTCGAGCATGCCGGTACGGGTTTCCGACATATTGTTTTAATTTCGTTTGGAACTAATTTTCATTCAATCTTTAGGTGGTGACATATATTGATCCAACAAATGCAAAGCCGCTTCATCGGGATACGTCGGAATACTATAAAATACCTCTGGTATGTGACCAAAGAATACTTTTCACCTAGTATCTTGAACTTTACTAATGGATTGCTAGTGATGAACCTTCTAATGAACGTGAAATTCATCTTATGTAGGGAATAATAGACTTGGGCTAAAGAGACGGCTCTTAAGAACATGTGTGTGTTGGTGAGGAATACCGAACATTCAAAGAGGCGTTTTGAGATGGCTTGAGAGAGAAGTGGGGAATGCAAGGAGAAGAATAGCCACAAGAGAAAGGATTATGTATATCCAAAGAAGACTAATAGGGTATACAAGACTCGTACGAGGAAGAATAATTGCCCGTTTAAGCTTGTATTCTGTTTAAATGACATGAACAATTGGGATTGTGAGGTTTTGTGTGGTTGTCATAACCACCCGGATCCGAAATTTTTTGATGGTCACTCCCTAGTTGCGAAGCTAAAACCTCATGAGTTCGAGGATGTAAAGAGATTGACCAAAGCACTTATCAAATCGAGACAAATGCTCAAAGGCTTCAAGGAAAAGGATGAGTCTAACATGTCTTCTCTACGTACAATTTATATCGCACAAGCAACTATTAGAAGGGTGGAATGGGAAGGGAGGTCCGTTATGCAAGAATTTGAGAAGATAGCTTGAGATTACAACTACACGTGTATCATTAAAAGAGGGACGGACGAGAAGCCCCTTCAAATATTCATTTCGCATCCTTTGCTTTCACAATTGGAAAATACATGTTGTGGTGTTCTTTTGATGGATTGTACCTACAAGACAAACAAATACAATTTGCCATTGTTCAACATCGTGGGGCAAACCTCGGACAAGGTAACATTCACATTGGCTTGGTGTTTAATGGAAAACGAGAGGGACTATAATTTTCATTGGGCATTACGACAATTGAAATTATTCTTCCGGGAAAATCAACTTCCGAGGGTCATCGTAACCGATCAAGATGACGCATTAATGAAAGCAATATCCGACGTCTTCCCGGACGCACAAAATTTCCTATGTACGTATCATATACGTGAAAATGTCAAAAAAACTTGCCATGCCTTGTTTGAACCCACTAAGGCGGATATTAAGAAGAGAATGATTGTTCAACTAGAGGAAGATGTTCGAAAGAACAAACTATCCCCCGAAGAAGAAGAAGATGAGAGAGGCAAGATAAAGGAGCGAGTGGACAAAGAACATGCGGAAAATCATAAAAAGTGGTTGGAATTTCTAAGAGACTGGGAGAAAGTTTATTGGTCTCTTACCGAGGTTATGTACGAAAAGAGATTGGAGAAGTTTATTGCCGATTGGAACGAAGTTTATCCGACTGTCGTCTGGTATTGTCGGACTCAATGGTTGGACAAGTTCAAGGAAAAATTTGTGCGTGCATGGACAAACCGGTATAGACACTTCAAGAGTGAATCAACTAGTGCAGCAGAGTCCGCTCATGGGATATTTAAAGATCTCATCCAGTCCGGTCAAGTCAATGTGGTTACGCTCACCGAGGAAATGGAGCAATACTTTAAGGCTGATATCAATAGGATCAAGGAGGATTTTGAGAAAAGCTCAATGGAAAGGATGACTCAATTTCTTCGTTATGGTAAGTTGCTCCAAGGAATAGAATTCAACGTCTCTCATTGGGAAATAAAACATATGATGAGACAAATGGAATATGAGCAAAATTACGGAAAACCGGGTGATGTGTGTATTTGTCTCGACATGTCTTCATTGGGTATTCCGTGTCGTCATATGCTTGTGAAGTATGAAGAAGTTATACCTATTGAGGTTATTGATCCGTTTTGGAAGCAACTATCTTTCGACCCCCCCCCCCCCCCCCACCCCCCCCCCACCTCCCCCCATTCGGAAGCTCCTGGACAATCACCATGGGATACAAAGGAGGCCAAGGAATTCTATGAAGCTTACTCACCTGGAAACTCGGCTAGCCGACAAGTATTATTGAGCCAACTAAGGCTAATTACACGCCCATGGATAACACAAAGTGAAGAGCCAAGAAAAGGATATCCAATAGGTAGACCACAAACTAAAACGTTAAGGAGAAAACAAATGGTAAAATTGAAAGAAATGACTCAACGTGAAGAAGAACTCGCGGCAAGTAAGAAACGAAATCTAACCGCATGTGAGATTTCGGAACAAAGGTTTGTGGAAGCGCAGGTTCCAAACAAAAGAGGTAGTACGAGGAAGGAACCGCTATCAAGTCAACAACAAACGAAGGATTCCGTATCCACACCAAAAGCAAACTCATCGGAGGTTCCAATGAAGAGGGGTAGGCCGCCAAAGGTATCAACATCAAGTTACAAAGAGCAACAAGGTGAGCATTCCGAAGCCATACCCATAGTCGATCTAGCGGAGGTTCCAAGGAAAAGGGGTAGGCCGCCAAAGGTATCAACATCAAGTGACAAAGAACAACAAGGTGAGCATTCCGAAGCCATACCCATAGTCGATCTAGCGGAGGTTCTAAGGAAAATGGGTAGGCCTCCAAAGGTATCAACATCAAGTGACATAGAACAACAAGGTGAACATTCCGAAGCCATACCCATAGTCGATCTAGCGGAGGTTCCAAGGAAAAGGTGTAGGCCTCCAAAGGTATCAACATCAAGTGACATAGAAAAACAAGGCGATGAGGCAAAGGTGGTGACAAACCCAAGTGATAGAAAATTTGATGTAGTTTTAGTTCCAAGACGAAGGGGTAGGCCAAGGAAGTACGGACTCTCATCACATATCAAAGACAGTGCAAGTGTATAGATTGCAGAGGATGGTTTAAAAATAATCAAGTTAGAAAAGGGTAATATGAAGATGTATAAGGATCCCAGAACAGGTAGGACAATTAGAAGTTATCATACCAAGATACAGTCTTGCATAGACCAACTTCCTGAGGTTATTCGCGAGTATATTGTATATACGGATGATGTCGATGTAGATGGAAATTGTGGCTATCATGCTGTGACAGAACAATTAGGAATCTTCGACACGGCGGTTAGTAGAGGTATGACACCATGCCAATTTGCTAGAACGAGGATGTCCGAACAACTTGTGAACAAGAGGAGATTTTATGAGCAATTGCTTGGTTTAGGCGAGGGGTTTGATGATATGCATGCTCAAGTATTAGGGCCGAGCAAGAGATGAACTTTCTTCCTTCTCAATATTGGATGAGAATGCCGCTTTGTGGGTATCTAGTGGCGGATACATTTAGATGTGTTGTTCATTATTTTACCCCCACCGTATAAGTAACATTTACCCTAAAGTGACAAAAGTGCGAAGGATCCCTTAAGAAGAGAAGAGTTGTTTTGGCGTTCATGAACGATAATCATTTCGTTATTCCAAAACTCAAGGACAATTGTCCATTGCCACCTGTTTGTGGGACGGTAAAAAACAAGGATCTAGATCCCAATATCTGGAAGGGATGGATGGCATTGTATGAGGAGAATCACCAATTTTGGGATGCGTTGGCCTTATCAAAGAAAGCTTTTCAAGAGGAGGAGATTCAAGTTAATACGTGTGGAAGCGATGATGAGTAATTTCGATATATGTGGTTCACTAATACGCAACCTTTTGTTTTTTCGGAAGTTTGAATTGTAAATACCGGCATAGTTGTGTTTTATAATTATGGCGTAGATTATTGTTTTGAAATCATGCCGGAAATACAGAAAAAACATCTAGAGAAATCAGTAAATTCGCCGGCATAGAAGTTAACATCATAACAGTGCCGGTTTTCTGTGAAAAACATATTTTCCAAGGAGATTTCAGACCACCGGCATAGTATCCAAACGCATTTGAATGCCAGAACTCTTTCATTTAGGAAACCGACATTGATTTTACTCTTTTCGAGCATGCCGGTACTGGATAAAACTTAGAAATTTATGTGATCTTGCCACATTCAAACTCTGTAAAAGAGGTAATTTGACACAAGTTTATCAACATGATAAATATAATAACAATACTAGATTGTATACAAGAACAAACTCCAAAGTTATGTGGTTCCAAACCGAAAACAAATCAAACATAAACCAAGTCAAGCAAAGAGTTTAGAAAAACACACAAACAAACACATTGTTCAAGACTCACAAACAAACATAAACCAACACTAGATTGTTCAAACCAAACTAATACTATAGAAGAAACACACGATCACTCGGTTCTTGGCTTCTTGTGTACCCTCTTCTTCCTTTCGCCCCACAAGTCTTTTTCCTCTGGATCTTCAATTTTGTCTATCTTTTGCTCGACGTTCTCCATTTCTTTCGGGGTTAGCACCTCTCCTTTCTTGTTCTTTTTCTTAAAGAACTTTGACAAATTTCCAATCCGCCGACACTGTTAAGGAAATTTTAAACATGTACTTAGCATGTACAATTGTATAAGTTCATAGATATAGATTAAAAGAATAGTAATGAACAAGACGTATGTACCAACAACGTAACGAGCTGTAGAAGTGCGGGTACAGTTTCCGGAGTTGTGGAGGGACGTGCTGGTGGTGGAGGAACATCTACGATATCCAGGCATACAACATAAGGATGCGAGAACTTCCGATGGCCTCTTAGGAAGGTTGGTTCACTCTCATAACCGTTCTCATCCAATTCCCAATCAGCCCTATCCAACACAAGTCCTTGTTATTCCCTTTCACCCCAATGTGCAAGAATAGGTTTAGGGTCGTAAACTATGAGAGTATGGTTCTCATTTGATTGGCATTGAGGAAAGTCATGAGAGAATTTCTGATAAGATGTATCCGTGAGATCTTTCTGCTTGTACCCAAGTTGGCGAATTACATGGCGAGGGTTGTGCATAACAAATCCTTTTGGATGAAATAACGTTCCGTTGTAAAATGAAACATTGTCACGCCTTTGCAAGTAAACTCCTCTGGCATTCCTATATGGGTCAAACACAACATCTTGGACAGTCACCGAGTCCAAAGCCAATCTCATTGCACATAATCGTTTCTTTTTATTGGGCCTCGGGGTATTGTTGAAGAAGTATTTCTGACCTAGAGGCCTATTCTGTTGATATTCATTGAAATCACTCAATCCTTTATACCGTATGGACAATTTTGGGAAGTGTTCATAAACCCACACCTATGCCAATGAAATGGATAAGAAAATAAATAATTGGAAACTAATAAATTTAATGAAAACGATCACAAAATAAGTAGTTTAGTATACCTGAAATACAGTGAAATTCCTATTAAATTGACGGGCGTTCGCCTTAGAAGCTCGACGCATTTCTGCCAAAAAATGTGCCAAGAAAGCAGTGCCCCATGAATACTCATGAACCTTTTCCAACGTATCCAAGTATTGTAGGTTGTTCATATGCACCCTGTTACCATTATCGTCAGGGAATATAGCGGTTCCCAAGATGAACAACATATAAGCAGCGGCAGTTTGCTGAACTTGTTCGAGATTCAGTTCATTGTTCTTCGTATTCCCAAACAATTCAATGAGTTTGACGAATGTGATAGTCTTTGTTTGGGAACGGTTTGTCTTGTACATATTTTCCAAAGTGGTTTCCTTGTCACATCCAAACAGCTTTTTAGTCAGCTCATAGATCTTGTCCCCTCCTAAGTCCTTAGACTCATCTCCTACCTTAACGGCTTTCCCAAGAACCTAAAGACCTATTATCCTTTGGACATCTTCAGGGATAATGATCATCTCGCCAAAAGGAAAATGCATGGTATCAGTTTCACCAAAAAACGTCTCCAAAAAATAGTTCGCCGTGACGGTATCAGTGCCCACATAATTTTTTATCGCGGGATACAACCCAGATGCTTTGACTACTGCTTTAACAGCGTCACACTCAAGCTTCAAAGTCCATACATCCGATTGTTGATGGCGGCTAACACGGAAGGCTTTCTTGTGGTCCTATAAAAACACATCAAACTTAATTAAATTCACTCGATCACAGATAAATAATATAATAAGAAGATACAAACGTCTTACATAAGTTTGATAGATCCAACGAGCCCAAGAGTGTTTGTAAGCAAATAAGAATTGCGGGTTTATCGGTTCACCCCAATATTTTCCATCATCGCGGTCTGGAATCATGTCATATTTATCAGGAAGGTGGGCTGGGGGTGCCTTTTCATTATCCTTAGGGGCTTCAACTCCTACACCAGTTTGTCCTAAGCCACCTGCTTGTAAGGATGAGACACCTGCTCGTTCCGGTACATGTAATTGTTCCCACTCATCATCATCATCACTGCTGGTTGAGTCGCTTATAGGTTGATCCCAAATTGTGACCTTCGCAGTAGCCGGATCAGGATGGCTACGTCGAGAAGACTTACGTTTTGCTTCTACAACAGCTTTGCCTTTTCATTTGTTCTTTTGTTCTGCTGTAGACCTATATTCCAATATGTAAACCGAGTTAAATAATCACAACCGGCATATATATTGAACATAACTTCAATGCCGGGAACTGAGCCGGTATTGTAAACAATTAAAAATCCATGCCGATTGTCTTGAATTTTAGACGGAAAATTATCAATTTTTGGTAAAGAAAACCGGCATAGTAAGTTCACATATAGACATTGCCGGAACAGCTGCCGACATTGTAAGATAGATACTATGTATGCCGGAACTATGTAATTTTAGTACAGACATTGTAAGATAGATATTATGTATGCCGGAACTATGTAATTTTAGTACAGAGTTTTTAGCAAAAGAGGCTAACGAAAATGACATAGTATTAACCAAACATACAACGCCGACAACTACAACCGGCATGGTATTCAATCAAATATTTATGCCGGCAGGCTCATGCAATAAAATAGGGATTTAAGACACATAATCTGGCGTGATTTTCAAATTGAATTCTACCGTGAATCAAACATGTAACTGAACTTCAAATTTCGATTTCAAAATTTACTTCTAGTGTAGTAGGAAGACTAAACAACCAAGTTTCACTTTGGATAAACCCTAAAAATACTTCAATTCAACATATACATCACTTACCGGAGCAATTGTGTTATTCTCGCCTCACCAACAGACTCTTCAGGCTCAGACATTTCTTGCGCTTTTGATTTCGATTTACCACCATCATAAGCAGATTCTTCAGGATTGGTTATGGGTTTTTCACGAGGTTTGCAACGATCCATTGTCTTTGGTATAGAAGATGAAACAAAAAGGGAGAGTGAACACAAAGGGAGATTGAATAATTTCCTTTCTATAACCGCCACTTAAATAAAATGAAGGAGTTTGTAACCGACGCATAAACTGATATTAAGGATTCTATAACCATCAAATAATTGGGATAAAATAGTTTGTAACCGTCAAATTAGTGGAATGAAGGAGTTTGTAACTGGCACATAACTTGTGTTTGTAACCGTCAGGATGCCGGCATGGAAAGATGGCACAATTGAATGCCGACATTCAGACAATAAGTTTCAATTGTTACCATAAAACCGGCATAGTATGCTGATCACAGTTCAACGCCGGTAGTGATTCTTGATTCATTATTAACGCATCTCCAAAAGGTTTAAACAAGCAAACTGACCCAAATTGGGCTTCATATTAATACTAAGGAAATAAACTAAAAAACATTAAAAAAATAAACAACGTTACACATAAACATTAAACACATAAAATGAAAGATCTCAAGCTAATTGCAACTAACATCATATCTTGGTACGAGATTTAACAAACAACGCAACTTCGAAATGCCTAAAAGGCTCTTTTCTCCATTTGGTATATGCGGCCTGAGCTTGATACCTATTATCTCGGTATCTTGCGAGAAACTCGTTGTATTTGCGACACAATTTTATGAGGGCAATTGCCCGATTCGCTACAAACTCATCCCCGTAATCCATTTTGCGTTTCTTGCACTTACCGTCATATAACCTCGACATATAAGGACCATCCGCAACAAGACCCCAAAAAAGGTTTGAAGGGCGGTGATCTTCCGGAAAATCCGAAACTATGAAGTAATTCTTAATCCATTCGGTTTCTTCCTCAACATCCGCTTCTATCTTCGGTTGTTTTACACGTTCGATTATCTCTTTAGCCTCTTTGCGATATTTTTCTTGTATTGCTTCCTCTTCTTCTACTCTTTTCCTTCTAAGTATCTCTTCTTGCATTGCGGCAAGTGACTTGGTGGTTTGCTCCTTCCTTTTAAGTTTTTCTAGTATCATGGGAATTGAGTTGGTGGTGGATGATGATTGATTCCCTATCGGAGTGGATTTTTTTTTCATATAAAAATTCTCTGAAATCGGTAGTTCGTGATTTCTTTGCCATGAGAAAAATGTGTTGGAGCTCACCTATTTTTTTTTGAGGTATCAACTGCAATAGGTGTATCCATTCCTTTAACTAGATGAGGACACAACGGCTTTTCCACTTTATAATTTCGGCATTGTCAGTATCTTAGATCCCACGCCGGAAATGGTCTTTACTGGTTTATGGTTCAAAAAAAAATAGCCGTTACACATTGAATGCTCTATTCCAGCAGTGTACGTTAGATTTTTGACAATGCCGGAACCAATTGCCGGCACACTAATGTATATAACTAAAAAGCCGGAACATTATTTATTGCACTCAGAATTTTGACATTGGATTCCGACATACAATAATATAGAGTATATATAAGATCTACGCGGTACCAGATACCGTCATGAAATTATGTAAACATAGAATGCCGGAAATGTAATTTATTTCAAATGTAATCCTTGTCGACGGAACAACGAATGCACTTAGCACGTGCATCAAGCCTTTAAACCCCTAGACGACCCTAGTGGACGAGTTATAGTCTCGTGAGGGTTTACATAGAGATATACCCACAAAACCTTACGAAATACCTAACCAAATGCCCTAAACACCTAAGCAAACACCACTAAACTATCAATCTTCTTAAGAAGAATCCGTCTCCGATTCACCCAGCTGGTGGTACTCCGTGACTTTGGTTACAATATGGTTGACGTTGGCTTCAAACATGAATGCTTCCCCCTTTTCTCGTAAGTAACGCGTTTTCACGGCTTGATGCTACAAAAACAACACACAAACTTTGTTTGTTACATAAAATTTGCAAACGAGTAGATTATGTAGAATTAATCATAAAGATGCTTACGAGTTGTTGAAGGGACAATGTATTGCGGGTAGCGTGATTGATCCGGTGTTTCATTTTTAGATACTCAACCACCGCATTTAGGATGATGTCGTGTCGTTCCTCGATTTGTTTGGCAGTTCTTCCTTTCGGGTTACCATAACCGTGAATAAATTTGTTAAAAATCTTCAACCACATGGAATCCCGCATGATGTTATCTATAGTTGACGGACGAGTTTCGGCATACCATGCTTGGGTGATTGCTAAATCTTCCTCCGAGTCGAACGATGCCATTTGTTGTATATGGGATTAGGTACTATACTAAGCTATTTATAGATAATTATTATAGGGTTTAGGGTTTCTAAGTTAAGAGGATCAAGGAGATATATAAGAACACACGAGTTTTGGACTTTTGGGTCCAAGTATTAGCTCACTTTATATAGAGAAAAACCTCAACGACTATTTTTTTTGAAAATCACCAAAACCGGCATTGAAGTAATTGTGACATAAGCTGCCGACAGCATGTTCCGGTACAGTTTTGCCATAAGATAATCATGCCGGTACAAGAGAATTTCTTCACAGAGATTGGGCCAAATATGCAACCATTACCGGCATGGTTTTACAACAATATTCAATGCCGTTACAGGGAACCGACATTGAATCTATAATAGCGACTATGCCGGTGTTTGTGAAATTAAAAAAAAACGACTAGTTTTTTATAAAAATAAGACCGTTGGTGATTCACTTCTATATAATACCCCCCATTCCTTGGGAAAATCTACACAAACCACCCACCAAAGAACAAAAATCCTTCTCTCAAGAGAGCAAGCACGGTTAAAGCTTCACAAGGGATGGGAGATTCATCATCTAGCTCTATTTGCAAAGTAAGTAGATTAAACATTACTAACAATATAATCTTCACTACTATGACGCATAACTAATATAATCTTCTCTTATAGAGTTATCATTGCAAGTGTTAAATTTGCAAGTCACCTTCTCATCTAGCCATGGACTTTCCTTTTATTTATTCAAAGTGTAGAAGCTGTGATGGGACACGCCGGTTTTGGATTACAAAAACTGATGATGCTGAAAATGGAAAAATGTTTCTAAGGTGTTTGAATCACCCAAAGTGCGAAGAGTTTCAATGGTTTGACAAAGCTGTTGAACTAGCAGAGTCAAGAGAAAACCACAAGGCCAATGCAAGCCTATCGATGGGTGTGATGGGTGTTATATGAAGGGAAAGGAATATGTTGAAAGAGAAGAAGAACCAATGAAGATGATCCTTGACACCCCCATCCCGGACGATGTCTTCGAACAGATTCGGGAAACGCTCAAAGGTTCCGCGATTGTTGAAAAGGGATGGAAATAGATAATCTTTAACCAAATGTAATCCATTCTATGTTTTTTAGCATGTTTTAATTTAAAGTTTCAAATCCAATGTAATAGACTACTTAGGAATGAAATAAAAGAGCATTCGAAATGGATTTATACTCAAAACTAGCAGAGTGCCGGCATAGAAGCAACCAAGCTTACAGTGTCGTTTTCTGTCAACTATGAAAATTTGAAAATAATTATACAACCGGCATAGATTTTAGAAAAAACGACTATGCCGGTACCGTCCAATTTATATACAGGAACATGAAATTTTTAATCTTCTAGTTCCGGTATGGTTTTATAAAACATTTCATTGCCGGTACCAGGAACCGACAATGAACTGTAATTTTCATGCATGCCGGAACCAGTACCGGCGTTGTTGAACCTAAGCTTTTCCTTGCCGGCAGCAGTCGTAAATAAATATTGCAAAAATAACATTTCACTAGAAATCTAAACATGTTCAACATAAAGCAATCAATAGAAATCTAAACATGTTCAACATAAACCAAACAACTGGATTCTTCTTAAATGTTCTTAATCCAGGTATCATAAACTAAAAGAAAACCAAACAACTAAAGAGTTAACCATGAGGTACAAACGAAAACAAGTTCGGAATTTTTCAAAATGTAACAACCACCATCCAGAAAAAGAAACACAACTAAATAGTTAATCACTTGGTCTTTTGCTTCTTTTGTGTCGGTTTCTTCTTAATTTACCCGAACAAATCTCTTTCACTAGGGTCGATTTCTTCAATTTTATCAAGCTTTTCCACGACTTCCTTCATTTCTTCAAGGGATAGCACCTCTCCTTCCTCGTACTTGCAACCTAACATCTTCTTCAACTTGCCAAGTCGACGCCGCTAGTTTCATACATACAACACATAATTAGTATATATATGCTAATATAAGATTATGTGTACATTAAACGACTAAGTAATTAACAATACTTACTAGCAATCCAACGGTCTTATTAAGTTGGGCGATCGTAGGTGGTGCCTGTGCGGGAGTTGGAACGGGAGGGTGTTTCTGGGGTGGAACTTGGACGTCATCCGGGCGGACGACAAAAGGATGTGACCATTGCAGGTAATCTTCTATGTAGTCGGCATCAACCTCATCACCGTTTTCCGCAAGCTCCCACTTATCCCACTGACTAATATCTACCAAACGACGTGGTTCCTTATCCCTCTAATATGTTGGATCCGGTTTTGGATCATACTCTACATGCAACCGATTAGGAGTTGAAAAGCACCGAGAAAGGTCAAGAACAAAACATTGAAAAGAGTCCGTATCGAAATGTGATAATTGCTTATATCCAAGTTGGCGCATCACACGTGTAGGATTGGCCATAACGTATCCTTTTGGGTGGAACAACGACCCATGGTAGAATGCAATGCTACCAAACCTCAAAACTTGGTGGTTTCCTCTAACCTCCTTGTAAGGGTCGAACACAACATCTTTGGTACTCATCGCGTCCAAAGCCAATTTCACATCGATCAGTCGACCTATGTTACCAGGCTTCGGAGTATTGTTGAACTCGTATCTCTTAGCTATAGGCGTATCGGGTTCGGGAAGGTCTTTGATCTTCAAGGAGGTTACAAGGTTGGGAAGTGTTCATAAGCCCACACCTATTCCAATGTGAAGCAATAAGTTTTGTTTCTAAGTTCACGATAAGGGTACATGTGAACAATATACATAATAACATAAGTTTAAAAAATAATACCTGCAGTAGAGTGAAATTCCCGACAAATTGGTTGGTTTTAGCCTTAGAGGACCTTCTCATCTCCATCATCAAATGTGCCATTACCGCGGTGCCCCAAGAATACCCATAGACATCTTCCAACGGATCCAAGTACTGAAGGTAGTTCGCATTAACCTTGTTGCCATTAGTGTCAGAGAATATCCTAGTGCCCAAGATGTATAACAGGTATGCAGCGGCAGTATAACGAATTTGTTTAGGGTCCCATCCATCCTCCAAAATTCTTTTCTTTGTGTTTTCAAACTTCTTCTTAAGCAGTGTCAACTTGATTGTCTTTGTCTTACCAGACGTGGATTCATAAAAGCTCTCCACAGAAGTTTTGTAGTCCCAACCAAACAGCTTGTTAGTCAGAGCGTGCAACTTCGACCATTCTAGGTCAAGAGACTCAACTCCTTATGCAATTGATTTGCCGATAACACTCAAGCCTAGAATGTTCTGAGCATCTTCAGGAATGAAGGTCATCTCCCCAAAAGGGAAGTGCATGTTATCGGTTTCACCATGATACCTTTCGACGAAGCAATTGACAGTCACAAAATCAGGCTTCACATAATTTTCAACCAAAGCATATAGACCAGAATCCATTACTATTTGTTGGACCTCTTCACATTCCTCGGAAAATTTCCAACAATCCGCGGCTTGGTTTCGGCAAACACGCACAACCTTCTTATGATCCTACAATTAGGAGACAATACAATTAAGATATTATACATAAATACACAACAATACATATGCACAAGATAAAAAATGATTACATAGGTTTGACCGATAGTACGAGCCCACTAGTGCTTGTATCCAAATAGTGTTTTTGGTTCCGGAGCTTCACCCCAAATTCTACCACGTTCAAGGTCAGGTATCATGTCATTAATATGAGGAAGGTGGGAACCTTTAACTTTCACTTTGCCTTTGCCCTTCTTGCCATTGCCTTGTGTTGGTTGTTGACTTGGCCCACCAACTTCGCTTTGGCTTGCTAATTGACTTGGAGGAACCACATTATCTTCATCCTCACTTTCCTCTTCATCTTGCTCATCTTGATCATCGTGCTCACGGATTACAACTCGACTACGTTCACCACCACTCTCCCAAATTATCCCTCTTGTCTCAGCCCCCAAACGCTTTTTGCGACCTTCATCTTTCCCTCGAGGAGGGAGAGATTGAGGAGTATCAAGACCGTCCTTCCTTCTTCTCTTAGTGACCGCATCTTTAGTTTTTCTTTTGTTAGCTTCCTTGGATTTTGACCTATATCATAAGCACAAGAAATGAATGTGAGACAACTCACTTTCAGTTTTTGTACCGGCATTGACTTACTTAAACTAACCACGCCGGTTAAATGTTCCGGCAGTGAACATTCACTGTCGAGAATGCCGGTAGTCATATGTAATCCTCCTGGATATCAAAAGACTACTACCGGCACTCTCGAAATAAATCAATTCCATGCCGTAACTTTGTACCGGCAAACAAATCAACCTAAAAGCTATGCTGGTATAGGTGAAAAATTCATAAGTTTTCCTGGATGTTTTAAGTCCACTACCGGCATGCTCGAATTATAACAAAAGAATGCCGGTACCCAAAACCGGCATACAATGCAACCCAAAATCTATGCCGGTACTGGTGACAAATTCATAAACTCTCCTGTATGTTTTAAGTCTACTACCGGCATACACGAATTATTAAAGACTGCCGGTACTAAAAACCGGCATAGACTTCGACCCAAATTCTATGCCGGTAGGGAAAATTTAGTTTCAGGTGAATCTGGGGTTGGAAACGGCATTGCATTCATCCAAGATTGAATGCCGGAACACAAAACCGGCATTGTATTCATACATATTTCAGTGCCGGTACTAACTGAAACTCAACTGTTTCAGTTAGGGTTCGCGATGCTAACCTAAACCCATTGCTATAAATCGATTTAAACACTCATAAAGTAGTTTAAAACCACTTACCTTCTCACAGAAGCCATGGTTGAGAGAAGTTGATTGTCCGAATCCGTTGCTTCTTCTTCTTCTAGCTCTTGAGCAATCTTAGCAATTCTTTGTTCGTGTTTTTGTTGACCTATCGATTTTGACGATTGGGAATTTGTTTTCTTTCGTGGAGGCATTGTTTATGACTTGGGTAGGTTAATCGACGAAGAAATTTTTGAATCGACGAAGAACGGATGAAAAACAATGAAGAATTTTTTTTTTTCAAAACCTAACCCTAACAGTGCCGGTACTGTTTTTAGAGAATGGGGGATATATGAATTTGGTTTTTGATTTTAAGTTTTAGTAGAAAGGATATAATGATCTTTTCATAATATTTTTTAATTAATCAAAGGGTATTTTAGTATTTTCATACACAAAAATCACCCCTTAGCACACACCATGGGTTGGGGGAAGTAATCAATATCCCCCAATTACTTTTTTTATCCCCAATTGCGCGTTCCTTTAAAAGCATTTGGTTATGTAGTGAATGATGTACCCTAATCTATCAATGTATGTCTACTGCATCTATTGCAGTTCTTCTCAATGGCCATCCTGGTCAGTTCTTCACTCCCTTGCCATGGGTATGTTCAATTTTATCACCAATCCTTACCATCAAAGATTAGACTTAGCATATTAGCATGTTTCTTGGCACAGTGGAAACCTAAATAGGTAAGGAAATGAAATCCTAACATTGAATGTGAATAAAAAAAAAGAACAATTTGTTGCCAGTTCATTCGTAGTGAAAGCCATATACAAAATTGTATCAAGCTAAAATACTCGGATTGACAGGCACTTTATTGGAATAGTGAATGACAAGCACATACCGCCTATGATGCGCCGATACTGATACATGGACACTGATATGGCGATACTGATACGGGGATTCGTCAATTTTTAAAAAATAAGGATACGGGATACGGTGGGATACGTGTACTTATTAAAACAATATTTTATATAATAATAATTTATTCTAGTGAAAATATCACATACAATACAATAAAAATCATATCTAACATCTCAGCTTGCCCATCAAATATATAACTATCTTCATCAAATATCATGGTTTCTAGTTCTTGCTCGTAAGTGGAAGATTTCCTAGTTCAAGTTCTCCCACATTTTGAAGTGTATCAAATGCATTTCCGTTAATATCTCACATTCCACTTTCTCCGATCCTTTCGTAGAAGATTGCTGTGAGCAAATATTAAATTCTCAACATTTTTGGGTTCAATCTTATTACTCTTAATTGAATGGATACAATTATATGTGCTCAATTCTCTCTGAACAACACGAGGAATATGGCTTCCCAATAAGCCTTAAGGCTAACCCCTATGGTCTTCTAATCTAGCAGCTAGATTGGCCATCCACGTCAGCTAGGGCAACCTCCTAAGTCCTATGGGATGGCTAATCTAGCAGCTAGATTAGAAGACCACGTCAGCGGGACCACCATCTAGCGCTGAACGGTTCAGTGCTTTAAATCTCAGCCGTTAGATCATAAAATTTTCTCCCAACGCTGAATGGTTCAGCTTTTTGGTTACTTTTTGAGCGCTGAACGGTTTAGCTTTTGAAACTAGCTGCTAGTTGAACTGCGAGCAAATGTTAGGAGAGAGAAGTAGCAGGTACAGGTGTTAACTTTTTTCCCACACTTATTTTTTGATTTGCAACACTTTTTGGCTAATCTAGCAGCTCAATCTAGCCCATAGGGGTTAGCCTAAAGCTAAATTTTTGGAAGGGAATTAGTCATTTCTATCCCAAATATATGGGCCGATACACATTCTTGCCCCGTTTTTTTTCGAGACTATTAAATCTATCCTGCCGTTTAAAGTAAACAGTCAAAACTGTTAGATAAGTGGGACCTAGTTGTGTTGTCAATTGAAAGTCCAGGTGTTAGTCCAAGTGTTAATATCTTATAATGGGAAAAGACGCATATAGCCTTTCTTCTTCGTTTCAACTCCATCGAATAGGTTAGTATCAGATGTAAGATCTCGTTGTTAGAGAAGATGGCGGGAGAGTGGTGAGAAAGATATGGTTTGGGAAGATTACGTGCATGAATTTAGGATATATCCCAAACAACTGCATCTGATGTATCCTTATCAAGATATTTCCCGCCAGAAATTAGTTAGGGTTTTTCTCATAATTCTGTTACTCTATCAGTATATAAAGAATCAAGGTCTAAGTTTGTTTCTATCCATAAACCAGTTGATAAGAATGCAGTTTATTGAGAAAACCTAAGTAATTTTAAGCGAGTGATTTCTGTATTTTGAAGAAATGGGGAAGAAGATAATGGTTGATGAAGAGTTACTGAACAAGAAATCTGCTGCATATACTAAAAGGTATATTTTCATTATCTAACTATGCTTTTCATCTTTGTTATTATGAATTTTTGGTTTTCGATTTAGGGCTTTCTTACTGGTTCAAATTAGGGTTTTCAATTTAGCTTTTCAAATCTACTTTAAAATTAGGGTTTTCGATTTAGGGATAATCACAATTAGATATTTATAGTAGTTTATGAAATGATAAGTATTCTGTTGCTGAACATTACATGAATTGTGTTACTGAATTGGTCTATTAATGGTACTTTGGTGGTTTTGTATGGATAATCTGCCTTTGTGTCTCAGTTTGTGATTTTGAATTAAAACTAAAATTCAGAGGATGCAGAAATGTGATCATGTCTAGAAGTTGTGCTTGATAGCTTATTTTTTATCTACTTCTTTTGTAAATAATGGTGTGATAACCTTCATTTGTCCATTCTCCAAAAAATCATGTACACAGATAAGATGATCCTCTTGCAAGGGCTGTCGTATTTTGTTGTGTTGGTTTTTCATAGAAAAAAAATAATTTCATACAGTCAATTATGTTTGTATATAAGGGTCATAAGAGTTGAAATCTTACATTGATATAAGAGAATTCGTATTACACTTAATCTTTGTTTGGGGATGTCTATGAGTGCCATGTGCATAGCCTGTTTGTTGTATGTGTACTATGGTTTTAGTAGTTTGGTCCAAAATACTCTTTAAAGAATCGTCTTATTTTCGGAAAGGTTCAAAGAAATGATTTTGATTGAGAAGTTATATTTTGAGTTTCGTATGATTATAGCGGAAGGGATATCTGTCACTTGATTAATGAGTTCCTGAATCGAATCTATTCTTTTTGTTGCGTGGCTTGAAATATTTGACTGATACATACAGAGATTTGAGAAAGTCTACTGATCATATATGTATCTGTTTAGGAGAGTTCTTTGGCATTCTGTGTGTGAATTTTCTAGTGCAAATCTGTTATAACTTATTTTGAATGCTAATGACTTATTATTTTTGTTCTCTTGCAGTTACATGGGACCTAATTCTGGATATATGGTTGCAAATACTTGGAAACAGGACAAAGCAAATGACAGGTGATTTAGCTTATTTGTCATAGTATGCTAGTGAAAGATGATTTTTCTCTATTAGCTGATAGCCCCTATTGTGTAAGGGATCATATTTTGTTGTGCTTAACCATGCCATAAACTAGGTTTTTTATTTAGCATATGATGAATATATGTTACTGATAGTACCCCTTTTATTACGTAACAGGGGTTCTACACCTCAGAAAGGGCCAAGGACAACTTTATCTCCCAGGAAAATCCCAAGGTTAATTGAAAAATCTAAGAAAACGGTTGGCATTAGTTTAGCTAAGATGGTTCTGGATTTTGAGAAACATGTCGAGGAATCGACACAGGCTACTCAACCAAATGTTGCTGACAACATCAACCCTGGTGGCAGTCAGGTCATTGTGAATCTAGATGATGATTCATTTGGTATTGAATTCTGGAAGTCATCCTCGGATAAAGTAGATATTGTTGAAGAAGCAGTCAATGCTACCAAGGAACCAATGTTGCACCTTGAAAATCTTAATGGAGATGACTGCCATCCTGAAGACCAACCACTCATATACAGTGAGGGTGAAGATGATGCAGACTGGAAGGAATTTTTACACAATTTTAGTATGAAAAGCAACAGTTGTGAGGGTAGCGAGGAAGCGGATGAAGGTAATTTTTATATTTTGTAGTTTCAGATTTCATTAAAAATGTTATGTTTACGGCTTGATGTTAATGTGGACTTTTGTGTGTGTCTGAACATGTAGATGATCATTATGACCAATTGTTGGAGACATATGATGAAGTTGAAGGTAGTCTCGGTTTTTCGTTGAAACTTTAATTTGTTCATAACGATACTTGACGTGTGGTTTACTTTTTTCTTGTTGGTTGTCATGTGATGCAGCTGTCAAGGAAGTTAAGGAACCACTGATTGATTTTGAGATTGAAGAGGGTAAAATATAGGAAATTGGTAACAGATTGGAAGATGATTATGGTCCTGAAATGGTTGATAGGCCATTACCTAATCATGAAGTTAGAGTGGTTGATAATGGGCCTTACAGAAATGTTAATAATGTGCCTGTAAGGAATGTTGATAACGGGCAACAGTGGTTTGATGACAGTGATTTTGAAGGTTTCCTTGCTGCTGCTGATTTAGTGGATCCTGAGTTATTCCCTGAACCAGAACATGAGATACAAGTTGTAGATGATGACAGAATTGAGGAGGGGATGGAATTTCCTGACAAGACTGCTTTTAAGAAACATCTCAGAAAATATCGTGTATCTACTAGGACAGTATACAGGTTTACGAAGAGTGATAATATTAGAGTCAAGGATGTGTGCAAAGGCTTTGGAGATCCCATTCTATGTCCGTGGTATATATCTGCAAGGAGGATCCCTGGTGAGGCGACTTGGAGCATAAGAGATTTCCACTTGCACCATACTTGTATTGGGGATCCTTATGGCAGGAATTCATGTGCAAATCCTGAATTTGTAGCTCAACATGTGATCAACAAGCTAAGGGAGTCGCATGGCAAGACTGTACCCAAACCTTCTGAGATTGCTGCCGTGTTTTGGACAAGCCACAACACCTTGATCCCGTATCACGTTGCATGGAAGGCTAGAAACAATGTGTTGGAGAGAATAAACGGAAGCTTTGATGAGATTTTTAGACTCATACCACGTTTGTGTGAAATGATCAAAAGGACTAATCTCGGATCAATTGCTACTTTCACTTACGGAAGGTAATATCATTTCTTTAATTGTTCGTAAAATTGATTAGTTTGAGTTCTAGTTTTTAAACTTTCCTTGTTTCTTCGTGCAGAGACAATCGTTTTGAATCTGTGACCATATCTTTTGATGCCCCTATGAGGGGTTTTATAAATGGTTGTAGAAATGTAGTTGGGTTGGATGGATGTCATCTGAAGGAAAAGTATGGTGGCTGCCTACTATCTGCCACTGCTCTTGATGGGAAAAATGGATTGGTTCCTTTGGGTATCATGGTATGTAGAAACGAGTGTGCAGAGAACTGGTTCTTGTTCTTGAATAATCTCAAGCCTATATTGGCTGATCATCCCGTTGAGCCAATCAACTTCATATCTGATAGACAGAAGGGTCTGAGAGACGTTGTCCAAAAGTTGTTCCCTACTTCACCACATAGGTTCTGCTTCAGGTTACAAACTAACCTCCAACTTGATCATTTTATTGTTACAAAATACATAAAGTATGTCTATACTAACCCTCTAATTCATGGCAGGCACATGTATGCAAACTTCAAAACGCACTACAAGGAATCTTAACTGCACACACTTTTCTGGAATGCTACTAAAGCTTATAAGCCTAAAAACTTTCAGGTTTGTGTTAGTCCGTAAATGAAATGAGTGATATTTTTTATTCTTAGAAAGTAAAATTCTTGTAATACTTAATATGTTTCAACTGTAGGCACACATGGATAGTATGATGTCAGAGAATGTTAGTGCTTGTGAGTATTTGATGGGCGAGGATCCTAAAAGATGGTGCAGGGACTTTTTTGACCACAAGAGCGCTTGTGAACACTTGAGTAACAACTTTTCTGAAAGTTTCAATAACATGATAAACAACATTAGAGAGAAACCTGTCTGCAAGCTAGTTTTGATGTATGGACAGCTGGTGATGGGGCTGTTTTACAAGAGAAGAAATGCTTGTGATGGATGGGATTCTGGGGATTTGGTTCCTACTGCCAAAAAATTACTGAAGAAGATGTTTAAGAAAACATGGGAATATAAGGTAGAAGGAGCGGTTGCTGGCAAGCTTTATGAAGTCACAAGCATACATAATACAGTATTCAATGTTGACCTTGAGAAACATACTTGCAGCTGCGTGCAATGGCAGCTGAGGGGTTTCCCCTGTCAACACGCTGTCTGTGCTCTGCAAATCAGACCCAATTGGGTTGAGTAAGTGTGCAGAACACATGTAGTTTTAACCATGATTCTTTCTTTGTTACCAATATGTGAAATGTTAAACTTGTTTGTTTTTCCTGTGTGCATTTTTATAGGTATTGTGCCAGATACTACTCAGTGGATAACTACAGGACCACTTATGCCCCTGATATGGTACCATTGGAAGGGCCTGAGGACTGGGATGAGGTTTTTTCCTAACTCTCAATTATTCATGTTTACTTGTCTTTAATTGGATCTGATTTATGTGCGCACTATGAACTTAGACAATCTTCTACATTACATTATTAGGTTTACCTTAAATATTTGTGTGTGTCTACTTAAAGTACAATTGTGATACATAAATTCAAAGTACTCTGTGAAATATCTAAACCCAATTCTTGTAAGAATCCTATACCTAGCTGCTTAATGGATTTTAGTGCTTGGAAGTCGGATTCCAGACCCTGCAGTAACATATATAGTGTAGATATTTAGGATGTTTAATCTTTGCGGCGGCTAAGTAATCATTTTTAGTATTTTCATTCATTCTTTGCTTTTTTTGCTATGTCTATTACTTGGGAAGATTATTGTACACCTATTACTTACTAGTTTGTTGATCTCTTTATGCAATATTAACTTCCTATGTTCTTCTCTTATACAGCCAAGAACAACTATTGTTCCTCCATTGCTCATTAGGAAACCAGGCAGGCCTAGGAAGAACAGAAGGAAGGCCTATCATGAGACCCTATCCGAGAAGAAAGTCAGGTGCTGCAGCAAATGCAAGCTTCCTAGTCACAACAAGACAACTTGTCCTGGTGGTGCAATTGGCTCTAATCCTAAGAGAAAGAGGTCTACATCTGAAGAAGGTGGACTGGCGTTTCAATCCCAATCATCATCACAAGCTGGAAGTGCTGGTGGTTCTATGCCTGCAACGAAGAAGCCAAGAAAAGCTACGACTCAGCAGTAGTATTCTCTGAAGATTTACTTGAAACTATTTTTGGTTAGGATGTCTTTTGTTTGCTTTCAAGTGAGACCTATAAAACTTCCTGCATTTGCTCTGTTTATTTGGTTATGTTTTAGTTTAGCTTTTACTTTGTTTGGATATTAGCTATCTCCCAGAGATATTGTTTTTGGATGTTTTGTGTATTGGATCTTTGATTCAACGTTATCAATAAATGGTAGTGTTAGTGTCGTTAGCTTGCCTTGCTCTATTTTTACGATTTTATGGTTTTTCTGTCTGGCTTCTAACAGGTGAAGAAGACAAAGTTTGTCGATGAGATCCTCCTGAAGAAACGAGGAAACAAGTTTAACTGAAGGGTATATTGGACATCTCAGGTCACCCTAAATCTGCCACATGTCAGTTAACACCAGTTAACTTGTAACTGGATGGAAATCTTTGTAACGGGACTACTTTGTAAGTTTTAAAAAAAACGGGATTATTTTGTAAACAACTTAAGAAAATGGGACATATGTGTAAATGACCCCAAAAACACTGGAAATTAAGCACCATAAAATAATTCATGAGTACAAATATCTCTAAATATTTAGATTTTATGTATTAAATTATAAATATATCGATTTTGTATACGAAAATATATGCTAAAATTATAGAAAGTATCCCCTCTTAGAGTATCCCAGATGTATCCTAAAGTATCCACTACCCTTTTTATAATTAAAAAAATTCAATACTTTAAATGAAGTATCTGACACGTATCCCCATATATCCGATACTGATACGACGCCGATACGGATACGTCAACAATTTTGAAGTATCCGTGCTTCATAGCATACCACTGTTCTTCATAAGCGCTGCAATATAGGTTGTTCTACCACCAGGTGCATTCCTGAAAGAGAAGAAAAAACAAAGATATGGTGGTTGAACAGCATGTGATCTACATGATACAAAAAGTTCTAGGAAACATGAAGAGTCCAAGAAGACTACCTTTTTCTACAGAACTAAACATTGGAAATTTGAATCAACAAATTATTATAAACTAAAGGAATATCAAACGCATTTGAAGTCCAAACTTCAGAAGTATGCTCAATTGCACTACATTCCGTTTAGTTTTAGTCAATAGTGAATCAGTATGAAAATGAAATTGAGAAAGTACCGATGGAAAATGTTGTGGTACTCACGCCATATCTACCACCCTTTGATTTTCTTGAGGAGCAAGGGCCATATATGGTAAAAAGGAGCTTGCACTTTGCAGCTGCATACAAATGAAATGTAAAAATTATAAGCATCCAAAAGCTACAGCCAAACAATGTTGAAACACTGTTATTGTCTAGTTGCAATGAGAAAAGAGAAGTAGCGCGGATGGGAACTTGAGAATCATATACGACCAGTCCAACCTGTTAATGATTACATAAGATGACCCCAAGTTCTTGATGAAAACAAAATGAAGAATCAGCAAAGATTCCCTTTATTATCATTGAGGCATTGACCACTTGCTTAAAGGATCCAGGTTTACTCCTCTGTTTAACAAAACATCAAGTAAATACATAAACTCATTAAAGACACCCAGGCTGAAACTTAAACCTGCAAGAAGTCACATATAACAGAAACAAAGTCATGATGCTTCTGCAGTAGGATGAACTTCTCATCAAGCAATAGATGACATTTAAGATGAATGATGTTAGAAAGTGATGCAGATAAGTTCTTATCAATCCTAACCAGCAGTTACATGGTTCTTCCATGAGTTGACTAGTACCAAAAAAATAAAATATCAGTTAAGAATCAGATATACTCAAAATGTACCAAATACTAACCACAAATGATGTATTTACATAAAATCTCTAATACAAACACTAAATTTGAACATTCAAATACAGAACCCAGGTTTAATACAGGTGCTGTTGCACCATTTCCTGTGTACTTACAGTAGTTTCTTCATCTTAGTATTATGTTTATATCCCTTGGACTTGGGATACTTGGTCTTCATTCCAAGTTTGGCGCGTGATTTTCCAACATTAGACGACCCTCGTCTATGAATTTTCTGCCACCAATGCAGTTTCTTGCGAACAACATTTCCCTTACCTGTTACTGTTCTTTCTAACCGTCTTTTACCAGCTGTTGACGGCTTAGATTTATTCGAGCCCAGGAAGTGACCAACTACACCTCCAAAGAACTTTCTGACATGTCCATGTTGTTTGGGCTCGTTCTTGACCTGTGTTCTTCTGTTGTTCTTTCTCACCATCTGGTCATTGCTTCGGCGATGGAGTTTACCGTTACTTACAGGATTTGCAACGGAACGATTATGAGTGTGGACAGTTTCATCCTCCTTGGATGATTTAACACCAGTATTATGACGTCTGGGGTGATGGTGGTGGTCATCCTGATGATGGAACCCAAGCTTGTTCCTTATTCGTCTAAACCATCCCACCTTGTCAGTGGAATGATTTGATGGATGAACGTTGGAACCACGATTCCTCCTATGTGAGTAGACCTCATCTGGTGATCTACTACGTGAAGTGCACCTACTGGAACTACATGAATAATCTGGCGAACGGCGACGGTGATCCCGCGTTCTGCCTCGTGGATGCGATTCCCTCCTGTTGCCACTAGAATACTCGTTGTAGCTTGTATTTGGAGCAACGGAACCAGATGATGAAGCAGAATATATAGAATATGTTGACTCCCACGACAATGTTCTTTGATATCTATTAGGAGAATTTGAACCAGTTGAGGAAGTTGCAAACCTCGCAGGTGAAATAGACCTTGATCGGCTTCTACTTTCAGAGCAACTCGAGGAATCTGAATATGATTCTACTATATCTGGCTCGAATCGCATCAATGTTGGAGCCAGTATGACATCGTATGAAGAATTACTGTATCTCTGTCGAGATGGACCAACTTTCTTCTTCTTTGGGGAAGACATTCTCTGCCGAGTCTCATTTTTCTTTGTAATTCTTGGACTCAATCTTTGCTCCCGTACATATGGAATATCCTCCCACTTTGATTGTCTTTTAAGTGCATACACTGTTTCCTGACCAGATTGAAATCTTGGAACAGTGGCTGCACTCTTCTGTTGATTGCCGGAATGGCCATCCTTGACAGAGTCAGAAACCAATCGAACTGAAGGTTGTTGAGGATGCTTCACAAAATATGCAAACCTTCGTGCTGCCCATCTTCCTTCCAGCTTTCTTCATTTTGCCACAATTCGGACACATTTTAGGAGGAGTTTTAAAATATTTCTCCTCAAACGTCTGTTTGATCACCGGAAGAAAAAAAAATTAGTAAAATTCAAACCCTTTAAACCAATTAGATAAGAAATTAAGATATTTGATCATGAGTTGGGTGAAATATTGAATGTATACCTTTAGTTGGGACTGAACAGCATGCTCGGCGATATTGGTTATCACCCTTTTAAACCCAAGTATATCCTCATCTAACTGGAAAACAAACAGAAAGAAAAAAAAAAGGGTTTCAGAGGAATAAAATCAAATTGCTTGCAATCAGAATAGTTCAAGAAGAATTAGAACAAGAAAACTTAGAATCGAAATAGGGTTCTGATGGAGTGAACATTTTGATTTCAGAAAATAGGTTGAAACCAGAAGAGTAGGATTAAGAAATATTTAGGGATTCTTTACTTACTGTTGGAGAATTTCTTGAGTTTTGGTCTTCATAGAAGAGTCGCCACATATTTTCAATGGAGCGCATGGTTTCTGCAATCTTATTTTCGGAATCCATTTTTCTTCTTTCTTAGATTTTAAAAATATCGCTGAGAGAGCGTGCGCCTACTGCGAACGAAAATAAATCATGCGGAGAGTAGTTACTGTTAACAGAGCGGGACAACTACAAAATGAAATGGGTAGGTTATGAGCAAGGATGGTAGGGTATTTCTTTGAAGAGCAAGTTTGAATCATCACAATGATTCAATGTTGATTGAAACATTGTGTTATCATCACAATGTTTTGAAGCATCACATTGTTTGAAAAGACGCTACTTTCTACAAGGACAACTATTTACAAAACGGATATTTTGATTTTGGGTCCCGATTTTGTGATCAGAGTTGTTTTTGTATTCTAGAAAGTTTGATATTAGAGTTTGGGTCTCAGGACCGTGGTATATCGTGTTGACAGTTAGAAAAATAGGTTAAAAAAAGGAAATGACCAACTGGGATTATGTTTTACATTTATTTACCAACTGTACCAATATCTCCGTTAACTAAATAACTTTGCTCTAAAAGAGAGAAGAGAGAGAGAAGTCGATTGCATGTTACATTTCTGTTTTTTTGCCTCTTTTAAGTTCTGATCTTATTGATAAAAAGAAAGTTCTCATCTTAATTAATTAGTGACTCATCAACACCACGCCACTGTGTGATCATTATTAGCTCTGTCAATAGGATAGGGTGAATGTTTGTAAAGTATGAAGCAGATTTCTGGATGATACTGTCTATGGATTGAAGGGGCTTTCATTATGTTTCAATCGAGGCTTTTATTGTTGGAAAAAAAATGGGTTTCACAAAGGATGAATGAATCAGAGAAGAAAGTGTTGCACTCCAAAATTTTCAAGGCTTGTATAAATTTCTTTTAGACAAATATTTCTACCCTCCCAATAACAATTGGCGATTACAACAGGTATGCGAAATATTGCCTTCAGGATACAATGAAAGCCCTGCAACGAAAAATTGAATTCAAGGTTTGTACCCCTTGATTCAATCAAGAACACACAAAGAGATTTCTGATTTCTGATGATGCTTTTTGAAACAGAGAAAACAGATTGATTTTTCTTATATTTTAAACGAAACTGGGAGAAGCTATTTATAAAGGGTTTTGCACCCGTTGGGAATAGGTTTTTTATTCGCCAACAGGTTTCTATTCACGAAACGTCAGGTTCCTTCATCAACAGACATCAATGGTGTCTTTTGGATTCGAAATTTTCGAACAGGCTTTTATCGGCCAAATAAAACCCCCCAGGACCCCCCTTTGGTTAGCGGCGTTGAAAATATTCCAACATTTATAACTTTCGGTTTGGATTTCGATTTTAGAAGAAAATTGATGTGTTTTGAATTGGGTTTTGTTGATAGAGGTGAACTTTTGTTTGAATTCGGGATTTAATGTTTGGGCTATGAGATTTCTTTTTGGCTATAAATATGTTTATAGATTCACTGCTTATGTAATTTTGTGTTACGTTCACTACTAAAGTGATTTTGAGCTGAATAAAAACTTAATCAACTTCCTGGTGATTCAACCATTTGTGATGTCCTTTATTTAATTGCTGGTTCTTCAATTCTTAAAACCTATCGGTGATGGTTATAGATTTGATTTTGCTGGTGATTTAGGCCTTCTTTATCTCTTAATTGATGGTAAAGTTTTGTACCAGTTTAGGATTTTTTTTCTAAAGATTGAATTCGCTCAATCAAAATCTCAATTTCTAAGTTTTTTGTTCGTGATTTTTCAAAGATTTATTGAAAATAATTTAAATTAAAAAAATATAACTGACGGCGTCAACTTAATACAAATTAATTAAAAAATAAAAATTATAACTGTTAAGACGGTCAACAACGGTACTGGGACCCAAACTCTAATATTGAATTTTCTAGGACCCAAATACAACTCTGGTCACAAAGCTGGGACCCAAAGTCAAAATATTCCTTTACAAAATTATGTTCAAAAGTCTCCTCTCCTATTTAACAAACTTTTTTTTCAAGAGGGGCGGAACTATGATAACAGTGTCCCTCTAGTTGGTTAGGGGGTGTCAAATTGGTACTGTAAATTGACTAGATTACCCTTTTAGCTTTAAATGGACTAATTTACCCTTCCTTTTTTAGTTAAAAAGACTAAATTGTCCTCCCATATTTTTAAACCTAATGAATCAGAAGAAAACTAAATCAGTTTCTTCATCTTCTCTTCTCCTCCTCCCATCAACCGTAACCTCCATTAAAACTGAAAATTTCATTGTCTTTGGTTAATCGGCGATTCGAAAAATTAATAATCATTTTACATTAGAGATGCCGAAGAAGAAGAAAGTTGACGAAGATTGTAGTCATTCTAATCAACCACATCCTCCAATAGGTCAAGAACGACAATTTCAAACCCCTCAACCGTCAAAATCAAATGGAATGACTTATATGAGGTATGTTTTGAAAAAGCCAGTTAGGATTTAGTTTATTTTGTTCAATTTAAGTTAAATTTGTATCAATAATTATGATTTTAGATGAAAATTAAAATTCAAAATTCTGGGTTAATGTGAGTTAAGGTTGCTTTTAACTTAATTACAAACATCAACTAGAGATTTTGATGTTGTTACCGTTGGTAATAGTTCAATTACCAAAAGTATGTTCTTAGATCTGACAATTTTGTTCAGTTACGTGTTTTTTTTTTTGCAACCGTAGATTAACTTACAGTTGATGTCTATACCATAATTACGAACCGTAATTCTTCCTGCATGTCTCCAATTTGTTTTACGGTTTGTATTTGTATCACTCTTATCAACCGTAATTGAGTTACGGTTTGTATTTTTAACAACCTTATCAACCGTAAATCATCTTGTGTCTCAAGACTTTAGTTTCAAATAAAGATTTACAATTCAACAGTTTAGTTACGGTTTGACCTCTTTTTCGTTTGTTTCTACCTTGAACATCCTCTTCCATCTCATCCTCCACTTCATATTCCTTTCTCAACCATTCATAACCCGAAGGATCTCTTTTCTTTGATTCTTCCGCCAATTCCCTTGCTTTTTTTATTTCCCGTGTTCCTCTTTTTTTCATAAGAGGCCTCCCCTTTCTCTTCCTCTTTGGTGGTTCCTTGATATCATACCTAGTTTATGGATATACGAAATTACTCAAGTTACTCAACCATATTTTCCTTTGACCCCGACTTAGTGTAGCATATGTCTCGGCTAGCGCTTTTTCGATCTCGGTATCGGCAAACGTTCCTCCAAAATCTTGATCAACTATTGTTTCATGGAATGATATTTGTTTCCAAAAGGAATCAACATCTTGAATCAAGATCATTTTTCTTGGTATGTGGCTATAACATGCCGACATGGGAGTCCCAAACTTGTCATGTTTGGACAAACACAATCTTCTTCATAATCCCCCAATTCAAAATGTTGTACTTCATACATTATCTTATCAATTGCGCGGTGCGAAACTTTAGATGTAATTCCCCTTAGGCACGAATTGTCTAACCATTTGGTGTGTTTTTTACTTCGACTTTTTCCAAAAGACTCCGTAACTCTATCGTGATCACGACGGAAATACGCATCCATGGCTTCGAATACCGTAACTAACCTACCATTAGAACCATGAAGTTTCTTCTTCAACCGGTTGTGAGATGACTCCGCCGTACTTGTAGCTTGGTTGTCAAAGTGCTTATATTCGTTAGTGAACGCCGCTACAAACTTTTCTTTGTGAGGATCCAACCAATTATCCAACAAATACTTCACAACACTTGGATAACTTCTTTTCCAATGAGCCACTAACATAGGAGCTCTATCCTCATATTCATCCACGGTGATAGAATGTATCAAGGCTCCCCACTCCGATTTGAAACTATCCCATTTTAGTTCCGCCAACTTGTCATCCTTCTTAAATTTCTCTTTGGCTTCCTTTTGTTGATCAAACAGTAGTTTCTTTATTCTCTCCATTTCGCTTTTTTTGGTTGGACGGGCAATGCACAGCACTTTGTTTCAATATATTCCACAAGTGGAACGTGCAAAGAAGGTTATGAGCTTATTGCATTCAACAAATCTTGTTCCTTATCAGTAATAATCACCTTTGGAGTATATCCCTCTACGTAGAATAACTTCACTTGTCTTAGTGCCCACACATAGCTCTCTTCGAGCTCATTTTTCAAGAAGAAAAAACCAACACTAAAAGGAGCATTGGTAGAAGTTTGCACGACAATGTTCAACAACGACATCTCAAACTTATTAGTTTTGTATGTACAATCCATTAGAAGCACTTGATTAGAGTACCATGCCAACTTTACAAACTCAGGATGAGCCAATAAAGGATGTTTTATTTGTCCTTTTTCATCTTCATCGTGGAAAACCGAGTAATTATGCTTCTCCCACAAATGCCTTAATTGTTGCATTTCGTTCCTTTGTTCCCGTTTCTTATTCTTCAATTTTTTTCATGCGTTGTAGATATTAGCCAAAGTAGAAGCATTTTGTGGGTTTCTTTGTTTTAAGTGGGCGAGGATATCAATGGGCTTCATACGACTTTGGGTCATTGACTCTACGATCATCTCTTCGTCTTCAGTAAAGCGTCCAACATAAGGGTATGTTAGCAAACTCTCCAGTATAAGGTGGTTATGACTACCGCATACAACTCTCTCCAAAAACCACATTTTTGCCGCATTCCTTCTAAATTGAAGCTTGAAGGGGCATCATGTCTTCTTAGTGAAAGTAGTATTCTTCCTCTTTGTCTTTGCTTCATGCACGGTACCTTTTTTTGCGTGACTTTTATGTTGTCCACTACACTCGCAAACCATTTGAAAGCTGTTGTCATTAGTGAAACCATTACAAACTATGATACACATAATCAACTTGCCTCGTTCTCTAGCCTACTGCTTTGCATCATCTTTCTCCTCCCATGTCTCCTCGGTTAAATAGTGAAAGCTAGAATCTTCAGAGAGAACTTCATTTTCTAAAGGTTGTTCTTCCATTAGGGGAGGTACATCCACGACCTGTACAAAAATATACCCACATTAGTATAAACGAGGCAATAAAATGACAACATATATAGAGTTACGGTTGGTAACGAAAGCGGAGAAACGAACCGTACATAGGTTACGCTTCAAGACTATAACCCAATACGAACCGTAAACCACCTACAGTTGGTCTCGATTTTCAACATACCAACCGTTAATACATCAAACAAATCGTAATTACACATTTCCAACCGTAGCAATAATTTGAAAACATACAGAGTCATTTACGGTTCGAAACTAAAATAAAAAATGAACCGTAAAAAGAGTTACAGTTGGTAACGATTTCCATCTTACCAACCGTAAATAGTGTAGTAAATACCGCCATGCACATGATATGTTACGGTTGGTAACAACTTAACGACATAAACAACCATAACTGAGTTACGGTTCGTCTCGAGCATTTCGTTGCCAACTGTAATTGGTATTACGATTGGGTTTCCCCAAATTTAACCAGTTACGGTTGGTAGTTCATCTTTACGAACCGTAACTAAGATTTACGGTTGGTTACGTGCAAAATTCCAACCGCAATTAGCTCTGAAAATGTAAAAAAAATTGAATTTTTACGTAGTTTAGATAATTTTGAGCAACAAAAAGCTAATTGGGACTAATTTAGAGTATACCTGATCATTTTCGGGCACTGGTTCTTCACTTTGTTGGTTAATTTCTTCAATTAATTGAGATTGACCTTCACTTTGGGTTAAAACATCTCTTCCATCTAACAAATACTCCATCTCCGGATCTCCATCAAGAGGTATGTAAAATTTGTTTTCTCTATCATATAGAGATTCACCCATCTCAAATTTGTCACTGGAATCACTCTTTTTGGTTGAGTAAATCAAAATCTAGGATTTCACAAATATCACAAAAGTTTTGCTTTTCTTCTCCTTTAAACTTTTTCTTTTTTAAACTCTAAAATCTGATTTTGTTTTGATTTAGAGTAAATATAAGTGAAACTTAATCATTAACACTAAACTAGATTATCAACACTAAACTATGTAACTGTTAATTAGTCATTTTCAGTTTTTTTTTTTTGGATAAGGGGAACTTGAAATTACCATGTAATGACCCTTTTTGTCCTATTAGGTTCAGCCCTCTAATAATTCCTTCAGCCCCTATAACATGATACCTTTTTTTGCTCGGTAAATAATTTTATATATTTATATAAAATTGGAATTGTACACCTCACGTTACATGTAGAAGTACCCATACATCATTTTAAGAAACTTATGAAAATCCTAACCAAAATGGCAGACCCAAGAAATTCTAATCACAATAATTGTGAGAAGACCTAGAAAGCCCAAAACAAAAGCCTCTAAGCAACCAAGAATTTTGAAACCCTAAAAGAAGCTCATTTCGAAAAATGAGTGGAATCCTAAAACATCACAAACGGTCGCCGCCTCTTTCACCACTGCATTACCTTCTGGAAAACCTTGAGAGCTTGGTTGATTGCTCCTTGGAGATTTAGCTTACTATTCAACCAACTACACTAACCATTAGAGTCAGCTTGTAGATAGTCCTGAAAGTGCAACGAACTCATTTAAAATGACAGTGGATGCAACCCTTTTAATTCCTTTGTGACCGAGCAACAATAATGTGGGCAAAGAATGTTCCATATGCCCAAATGGTGGCCTTATTTTTATAAAGTTGTGTTTCTTATCGTTTTCTCACCTATCTTGTTTACTAGTAGTTTTGATTGTAAAAAAGTAGTAGATAGTTTGAATGGTCTATGTATAGTGTGCCTTGGCTTGATAGGCCGTTGTTGTTAGTCGAATGCGAAGGTTTCTTAGAATCAATAATGCAGCAGCTGATAGTCTTGCAAAATTCGCTAATCTGATGTCAATAATATGATCTAATGTTTGTAATATGCAATGATGGTAACTGGTATACTCCACCAGGTGTTCTCTACACCTCCTTTTAAGGGGTTTTGTAATTTGTTGCTTGTTTTAATGAAAGTTCTCTGTTTGGGTTGCATATAGGATGGACGGAAGAAAGTTGAAAATATTTCTTAAGGATGATAAATATCGAAAATTGTAAACTGACAACAAAATCCCCGTGAACAGGTTTCAACACCCATTCAAGTATCTCGTTTATCTTTTCTACCACACTTATGGTGGGTTTGGTTGCATAATTCATGATTCCCAGGAACTTATAACCACGTGGGATTGTAAATTTCTGGATTCATGTTAATCCCTCGGGTGTTTGGTAACACAGTCAAAATAACTAGGATTTATAGTGTTTCCTTGTTCGAAAGTCCATGTATTTTTTGATATTATTCTCAGATTAACAAAATTTCATATATATATATATAGGATTAAAAATGTGGATCCACAAATCCCTTGACAAGTTTCCCAGCAAATCTTAGGGGGGAGGGGTCGGACTCCATATGGAAGATTTGCTGGAAAAGTGATTCCGGTAGGAAACCTGATTCCATGGGATTTGAGCAAACAAACGTACCAAAGGAAACACAATTCCACCAAATCCCCTAAACCCATAAATCCCATCTTTAAAATTCTGCATCCAAACCCACTTAATTTTGTTGGTATTGGGTTTTTCTTCCCCCAGGGCCTTCCTTTTCTCTTCTCTGAAATAGAGAAATATAAAAATATGTGGAAGAGTTGACCACCGTCCTTACAAAACAAACAAAGGTAAACCCACATGCACATCTGATGCGATATACACATGATACTTTGGATAACGAAAAATTAAAACTCAACAGTTGCAAAGATGCCAAACATGAAACGGATTGTTTCAGAAAACCAGATACACAAAACACACGATATCATGTCATCAATGTATAATATTTACATGGCTTGGGCTATCTCTTTTATAGATGGAAATTTCCTTTTCGGACTGCGTTCCTTAGGCTTTGATGGGTTATTGCTCCCATTATTGAATTGAATGGTGTCTTTGCTCTTCTTAGGATTACTAAAATCCCTAGGTTGTTGGGATTTTACTTCTAGATGGACTTTCTCATCAGTACGGCCATCACAACAGGTTCATGTGCCTATTCCACTGTCTCTGATGTTTTGGGAGGTTGCTTCATATTGCTCATCTTTTTTAACTGCAAAGATGTAATTAAGCTATATTTAGTTTGTTCCCACAAGTTACAAATAACAAATATAACCATCTTGAAAAAGCGGGGGTCTAACAACCACACCCAATATTTCGCTTAGCAATCTGTATGGAGTAACTCCAATATACTTTCAAGAGAATCAATTAGACAGTCAGACCCAATCTTAAGAAAAGTATATCAAAGAGTTATATCTCAGTCTCTCAATTCAATCTGCAATCAAACAAATAATAATTTGCGAGCCCGATTGAATATAAGAGAGAAAACTTGAACGGTACCAAAGACCAGTGTTCAAGGATCAATCAATTTCAATCAAGAACCAAAGGTTGGATTTACCAATTGATCGATTCAACGCACTACCTGTGATATTTCAATTATATAACAAAATATAATGCGGAAAAGAAATAACACAGACACCAGAAATTTTGTTAACGAGGAAACCACAAATGCAGAAAAACCCTGAGACCTAGTCCAGATTGAACATCACACTGTATTAAGCCGCTACAGACACTAGCCTACTACAAACTAACTTCGGTCTGGACTGTAGTTGAACCCCAATCAATCTCACACTGATTCAAGGTATAGTTGCGCTCCTTACGTCTCTGATCCCAGCAGGATACTACACACTTGATTCCCTTAGATGATCTCACCCACAACTAAGAGTTGCTACGACCCAAAGTCGAAGATTTTAATAAACAAAACTGTCTCACACAAAAAAGTCTACAGGAATAGATAAATCTGTCTCCCACAGAAATACCTATGAGTTTTGTTTCGTCTTTTGATAAATCAAGGTGAACAGGAACCAATTGACATACCAGACTTATATTCCCGAAGAACAACCTAGAAATATCAATCACCTCACAATAATCTTAATCGACTAGCGAAACAAGATGTTTTGGAATCACAAACGATAAGACTAGAGCTGGCAAACGAGTGGTCTGGGGCTGGCTTGTTACGGGTTACACGGGTTCGGGTTAACACGGGTTGTAACCTGCGGATCGATATTCTTCACGGGTGGTCATTTCTTCAACCCGCGCCCGTAACGGGTAAAGCTTGCGGGTTCACGAGTTAGCCCGTAAATTATTAATGTTAAAAATTAAAACTTAATCAACTTAATTACACGACATAATTTCCAAATTAATCAAAGGGGTTTAACCCAAAATCAAACAATCTTCCCTGTCTTCTCTACAGGAAGTCAGGGACCCTGTTGCCCCATACATAGATCTAAGAAATTTTAATTGCATCTCTCAATTACATACATATCGATCAACTCGAAAACAAGAATCTTCATATAATAGATGTCAAAAGATTCAAAATAACCCCTAATCAACCAATCAAACATGCAGGGAGAAGACTTAAAAACATAATAATTAAACCATATAATTCAATCAAATAAGAAGAACCCCATATATTATAAAAAGCTTGCCGCCCCATCAATAAAAAATCAAACATAATAGATTCAAGACCAATCAACTAGATAAAACAACCACAACTTAACAACATGCAATCAAAGAAAAGATTCATAATGATTCTTATGAAACCCTAACTCTAAATCCATCCTGAGTTTACAATAATCATCTTCTTTCTGTAAATCAATCTTCAAATAAGCATAACTATTTACTTCTTCATCTCACGATCTTAAAACCCATCTTGAATTACTTAATTTCATCTTCAACACAGAGAAAACCCTAACTTCTTTCCTTTTCAATTCACGATTTATTTATCTTCTTTTTAATTAAATAACTTCAACAACATCATTACTAGCACCAACTGAAACTTTCCCCTCAACTTTCAGTCTCAATCCCTCATTATCATCTATAATTCTCCACCAGCCGAAGAACGCAGGAGAAGAAAAGGAGCTGAAGAAGAAAAGAAAGAAGAAAATAAAATAACATCTCTTCATTTAGTTTTAGGTTTAGCCTTTTTATACTTTAAAAGTATGGATAAGATTAACCCTAAAATAATCTGATGACCGGGATTAAATATAACTTAAGAATTGGTACTGTAGACGGGTTGATAGGTTTAACCCGCGGGTTTACGGGCCGGGACGGGCTAACCCGTTTTCTCACAAGCCACTATTTTTCCAACCCGCGCCCGGCTTTTTTAGGACCCAGATGGGACGTGTGCAGGTTTTTCACGGGCTGGACGGGTCAACTTGCGGGTTTTTGGATGGTTTGCCAGTTCTAGATGAGACGAAGGTGTTTGTGACTACTTTTCTATCTTGCATATCAGTTATATAAATCTCAAGTCAATCTTACGATTGCACTCAATCACGATAGAAACAACAAGATCAGATCACACAACTACAGAGAAAATAGTTGGGTCTGGCTTCACAATCCCAATAAAGTCTTCAAGTCGTTAACCTACAGGGTTTTGTGAAAAACCTAAGGTTAAAGGAGAATCGACTCTAGCTTGTACAACTAGTATCACACATGAGGTGTGGGGATTAGGTTTCCCAGTTTCTAGAGTTCTCTTTTATATAGTCTCCAAATCATGATTTGCAATCTAAGTTATCTTGGTAACAAAGCATTTAATATTCACTGTTAGATGAAAATCTGATTATATTCAAGCTAATATCTTTCAACCGTTAGATCGAACTTAGCTTGTTATACACAAATGAAATGTAACTTCATTTAGGTTTGAGTAATCGTACCTAAACGTGTACACTTAGTTGGTTCAACAATAGTTAACCAATGGTTGTCCATATGAGCACTTTCATATCAACCTTATTCATGTTCACCATAACTAGTTCAAATGAATCAAATGAACTAGTTAGAGAGTTGTTCAATTACTTAGATCTCATAGAAGTATACAACACACAATCGAAGCAAAATCGGTTTTGATTCACTCGAATCGATTCATGAACATTATAGCCACGGTTTGCAAAGATTGCATTCCTTATTATATAAATGTTTTAGTTCATGAACAAACCGATTTTAGAAAGTAACCTACCTAAGTATGCGAACAGGTACGCGTACTTAAGTAACCAGATTGAGTTTATTTTTTACTTTCAAACTCCAGCAGAAATTCACGGACGTGAACTTTCCGCCAGTACGCGTACACACCCGGATTTCCAACAACCGCCAGTATGCATGCGGGTACGCATACTTTGGGTTCCCGATTTTGGACTTTTACACAAATGTGAGAACACACTATGTTTATATCCAAGGATGGTTACATGTTCTAAACTCTCATTTCAGTCATTGAGACTTTTTTAGAGGATGTTATATAGTTGTTATTCACAAACTATTTTTCATCAAAGCGATTTTCAAGTTATTGAAATAATCAACATGACTTTCGTCACGAGTAAAGACGAACTTGACCAAAGCGAAAGCTTACCAACACATATTTTGATAAATAGATAAGCGAGATAAACTCGGCTCGAGATAACAAATGTGTATAATCGAAGTCTATATAACAATACGACTTTTATCTCAAGATAAGAGATAGAATAGAAAGATTTTTGAGTGATAGATAAGTTCAAGTCTCCAAATACCTTTTTGTCGATGAAGTTCCACCAGTTCCTTGAGTAGTTCTTCGTCTTTGCATGATGAACGCCGTGGAGTCTAGAGCTCAATTACACTTATTATCCTAGTCCGAGACTTAGCTATAAGTAGACTAGAAATCAAGACTTATAGTTTTGACAACTAAACTTGACAAACAAGCTTGAGATAGAAACGCTTGCGAGTTCGACCGATAAGTGCTGTAACACATCTAAGTTGTCCAGAAAACAAGTTCTGGAACAACATCATACTCCCAAAATGTTCATCACCAGTTGAAAATAAATAATTTGTGTTAGATGCGGTGCACTTTTCATGCTTCTATATAGTTATTTCGAAAACAAGATATAAAAGGAGATAATTTCTTCTAATAATGAGGTATTGATTATATTCTGTTTAAAACAACTCCAAATAATATGCATGAATGCTTGTGCATTGTAGTCTATGTGCATGAAGAGATAAGTTGCACTAATACCTTGGCCACAAAAAACCCATACATGTTATGAACATGAGGGTAAAAACGCCTAGTCTTGTCCAATCAGGGGTGGAACCGGTGCTCTCTAAAGCGAGTAAACCTGGAAGTCGAAGAAGGTTAGGTGGAAAAATTATATTTATCAGCGATTCACGCGAACAACGAAATACATGGCGTCCAAAATCTAGATCACATGGCACGATTTTTACATCCCTCTTCTTGAGGGCATAATATATGTAAGGACCCTCAAGCTCGCCAACGCTATTAGACCGGTCAAAAGATATTTTAGTCGCTAACAACTCGATTAGTTAATATAGACTCTACTTAATAGATATTAATCTAACAATAATTTAGATACGAAACTAGTATCATTGAATAGGTCTCGGAAATTTATGCGAATTGGACTACTCGAACGTGTCATTCGGATACCAGACGAAGAAGACATCATCGGACGAGTATGAAGGAAAAAATAGTAACTTTTTCCCTAGACCGACCTGGCTGCCCTTATCCAACTCTCTGGGTGTATCAGTATTTTCGTTGGCCTTATCACCAAACCGAATCGAAGAGAAAATCATTTCTCTTTCCTTCTTCTCTTTCCTTCTTCTTTCTACTTCTTCTCTGTTCTTCCCCTTCTCCTTTCTGTTAATCTAAATTTCAAAGTTCTGAGCATGATTTTGTCTAAGCGATCCATCAGAATCATAGTAACATGTTGAATTGAGAGAGAAGGTGATGATGCTGTTATCGATTGAGATTTGGAAGAAGCAGAAAATGGTAAGATAATTTAGGGTTCCGAATTGATTGAATTCTTTTCTTGAAATTGCTTTGTGTTGATAGATTAAAGATGGGTTTTCTGTAGAATTTGAGTTAAAGACCTGTATGAGGTTTTATTTTGATTTCATAGAAAATTAGGGTTTATGTTCTTCCCTAAATCAACCAGAAATTAGGGTTCATGCGAATTAGGTTGCTTGATTCGGAATCTGCAGATGAAGAAGATGAATTAGATAGAGGTGATTGAAGTTAAGATATTAATTCAGGATTTTTCAAAGAAGAATCAGAAGATGATTGAGTTGCAGTTCAAGGATAATTGGTAGTTGAAGAATTGGATATTGATGATGTCTGTTTGAATTGAGTTGAACTAAGATGCAGCTGTAGATAAATGTAATTGGTGGAGAAATTGTAATTAGGTTAGTATGTTTCCGGAATTGGGAGATTTCTGATGAACAAGATGAGTTGAACAGGGGTAGTTGCAGTAGCAGTTGGGAGTATGAGATAGGGTTTGTAGTTAGATGTGCAGAATTACAAGTAGTGGTGGTTTAGTAAAGCACATGATTTTTGGAGATGGTGTTGATACTAAATTGGCTACTGGTGCAGGACATGGCAGAGTAGTTGATGTTGAAATAGATTGTGAGAATGGGTTGTTTGGTTGCAGTTCATGGAGTTGGCAGTGAATAGATAAATAGATGTGTTTGAGTAAGAGGTAATGGAGTTGCTGTTGTGATCCAAGTTCTTGGTAAAGAGCTAAAGAAGTTGTTGGTGTTCAATATGCAGGGCAGCTTGTGAGAATATAAAGTAAAGGTTGGTGATGCTGACCTGAGAATGGTGCCGTTGTGATGGATTTGAGGCAGTGAGACAAGAAGTGGGTGTCTACTGATGTTGTTTTTAAGTGAGATGTAGAGGAAGTGAAGCTACAAATTGTAGAGGAGGATTTGATGAAATTTCAGAAAGAATAAAAGGATTGCAGGGAAAGGAAGTTGTGGTGTTGTGGTGTGAGAACAACAACACCGTAGAATAATGAGTTGTTGTCTAGATGTTGGTGAAGTCTAGAAGACTAATGTGTTGTTGCTGCTGTTGTGTTGGGTGTAGAAAAGATATTGTTTTAGAATGATGAGGAGGCTGAGGTTAAGCTTAGACTAGATTAAGTTAGAATTGCAGAAGCCTTGGTTCAGTGAATAAAGATATGAGAATAATTAGACTGTGTTGCTAGATTGTAGACATGGCTATGTGTAGTTTAGGTTAAATTCTTTATGAGTTTTAAGATTATGTGTTGGAATGAATGAATTGAATGCACTGAATAGACTGAGGTAGAGCTGGAGTTAGAATTGCAGTTGTGTGAGAACCTTACCATGTCTGACTGAACTTACTCAGTCTGATTCGATTTGTTGTTGCCTGACTCAGTTTACCTGACTGAGTTGAATCGTGTTGACTCACCGATTTTCCCTGAGTTGGACCTTTGACTGATTCCTGTTTGACTCAGTGGACCTTGACCAGTTGACTATTTGACTGTTGACCTGACTTTGGACATGGACTGTTAGCTGACTCCTTTGACTGTTAACGACCGTTAGTTGACTCAGATGGACCAGGTCTTAAGTGAATGGGCTTGTTTAGTGGACTTGAACTTAGACGTAGTTTTCCTATTTTGCAAAATTGGACCTTTATGGTCTGAATTGACCTTTAGTTCCTTTTACAAAGTCTTATATATTTATAAGACCTATCAACTGAACTAGAGAACCAATTTAATTGAATTAGTAAACTTTTATATGTGTTAAAGATAGATAACGAAAAGGTGTAGAACCATAAATGGGCTTAGAACCATTAGATAGTTCACTTAGTTTGTAACTAGATAATTGTATGAGATTATGTTATGAGCCTTGTGTGAGCCTTTTGGTTAATCTCTTAGAGTGCTTGCGTGATTAACAGTTATTTCTTATTAACAACGATCTATTCAAGGATGAACTAGTGGATCGAATATCTCGAGGTAGGCGAGGTTTGTCATCAAATCAGGTGGGAACTCTGTAACCTTCTTGTAATCATTAAGCTTTCTTTTATCTGCGAGCATCATAAGTCATTACTATTCGAGTGCATGATTGCATGTGCTTTGATGTTTTATTCTTGTATCTTTGAGTATGTTATTTATGTTGTATGTGTATGTACGATGACTACTATGAATATGTTTGTGCGTGATATGCATTGTAAGGTTTCCTCGCGAGGAGCGCCTGTGTTTTCCCCACGGCTCCTTGCTAAGTTAAGTAAGGTGGATGCTCTTCCGTCGACAATATTATTTAGTAGGGCGGATGCTCTTCCGTTTGAATATTATATCTTTTAATTCTATTGCCTTAAGAAAGTATGGCGGATGCTCTTCCGTTTTAATATTACTTAGTAGGGCGGATGCTCTGCCGTTTTAAAATTATATCCTTATAATTTATTGTCTTAAGATAGTATGGCTGATGCTCTTCCGTTTTTGATATTACTTAGTATGGCGGATGCCCTTCCGTCTTAATATTATATATACTATCTTATTTGGGGGAAATCACTCGTGTACATATCATACTTGTTTGATTAACTTTCTGATCTTGATGATAATATTCTGAATCATAGTTTGTAGGGCACTCTATGTGGATGATGTTATTATTATTGGTTAAGGTTGTTCTCGCGTCGTCTTCTCCAATGAGTGTGGCGAGGTTAGGATAACACTTGCTTCTTGTTGCATGAATTGTTGAATGCTTAGATTCATTACTCTTCTTTTCAATTTCTATTCTTAGAACTGTGAATCATGTTAGTGATTACTTGGAAGTTATATTTTTCTTTGGGCACCCTTTGGGACGATGTGCTCACTTGTTCCCACTTCAGTTTCAGTAATCATAAGGAATGAAGCGTGCGAAGATATCCGTTTTCGTAGCTTAGTGATATACTGAATATGGTGTTGTCGTGTATCTGTATTATATGTATTCTTTCTTTATTCTGTAAAACAACACATTTATATATTTATATAACATGAGAGACTTTCAAACATACTGTATCAGAGAGTTTGAGTTTGTTTGTTAGCACTTTATGTGAGGATGGTTCTTAAGATTGATAATATGGATTTGATGTTTCAATTAGGTTGTAATCCTAAAGCTAAGCAGGTTTAGGAGTTGGGGCGTCACAATATATTATAGCTTCATTCTGCAAGCGGAAAGTTTAGACTGTTATGTAAAAGAGAATTAACACATTGATTATGACTTTAACTTGAGAATCACACAAACCTATGGAATCATTATAGAGAAAGTTGAGTAAACTATGTATCCGCCAGATTTGGAATTAGCATCCACCATATAAATGGCTGCAAGGATCAGTTACTGCAACAGAAATGTATATAGGAACAACGATGGAGACAAGGAAACCAAGTAGAAGCCACTATAGAGGATGATCAAAATAACTCAGACGAATGAAATGTATATAGGAACGGGAAAATTAGGAGGGAAACAACGACGGATCTAGAAATTTAGGTTAGGTGGGGCATTATGCAGGGGGGAAAATCCACCTTATTAATCTTGTTTATTTTTGTAAGTAAATTATAATGTCAGAAGCTAGCATGGGATGAGAAATTCTGTGTATCTAATTCTACATGATTAACAAGTTATTTGATTAGGGTTAACATTTTTTAATATAAATATCTGAATGGAATACAAAAGTGTATACATCTATCGATTGATCAATTCATTGAAAAAAATAAACCAAAAATGAAACACTGGCTCAACAAAAACCGGATGAGTTGGTCCAATAGATAAATAAATCAGATGAACAATGTTATATTATGTAGTCAAGAGTAGGAGTAGGTGATTATTCTCTGCCTCTCTGTGTTTGCATTTCTCATTGGAAAACATAAAAACTAGTAACAATTTTTGGCATTTATCCTTCTCCCACTCGTAATTACAGTTTCACTTTCCAAAACATATTGAAAGTACCGTATAACGTTGAAATTCTATAAAAATTTAGGTGGGTCCAGGGACCCACCCACCTCACTAGTGGATCTGTCCCAGGGAAACAGGGATTCCAATCAAGATGGTATGATAGTAGAAAGGTTAATTAGGTTCCCAGTGTTCAAGTTTCCCACAAAAACTTAGTTTTTGAAGTCGACGGTCATCAACACATGCACATTACTGAAAGATCAGGAATTTGATATCCATGTTTGATCTTATATAACTCAAAAGATAGAGAGCATTCACAACTTTCAAAAACAGGCAATTGGACATCCACAATTCATAACCTGGATATTACAGCAACTTGTCGCGGTAACAGAAAGAAAGATATACTCACACAATTATGCATATCTTCCAAAAATTTTGATGCTTTCCATCTTTAGATATAACATGCATCATAACCAAACTCAATAAGTTCCTATAAAGTGATATAGATATAACTATATAAGAGGAACAATCAATGAGAGAGAGGTGCTAATGAAAAGGCCAAGGTCACTTACTCCAGTCCCACTACAAGGTGCATCCAATAACACTCGATCAACAATGTTCATCCCCAATACCTTAGGGAGCTGAAATTAACAATTACATCTTATTAAATACCGATGTAGAAATTTCAGAAAGATAAAATTTATCTCGCTCCAAAACATGATTGAGTTATACGAGGTTCCAGCATGGGTAAAGAAAGAGATTTTTTTTTATATTTCATCAGCAGAACACATGAACTGAGATTCTACAACATTAACCTAAAATAGTATGGGAAATGTATATTTATGAAAGCCATATCAAATGTCAACTTTACCATAACTCAATAATCTACTTTTGCTAAATAATGATAAGAAAAATCAAACAAACCTCCTTCCCGTCGTAGTTAGAGACAATGGTGTTAGTCACTCCCATCCGTTGCAAATTTGACTTGAATATAGATTCCTTTATCTCATTTGCATAAAATTCCTGATGAAACAACCCAAAAAAGGGAGTAAGAAACTAGGCATTGCAAGTAAATACAAGGGAAACATAAAGCTGAAGGGGGGGGGGGGGGGTAAACAAAACTAAGGACATACATGTAACTCTGGTGCATACATGATACAAAGTAAATGGTGGATATATAAAAAGGATACATGCCATAGGAGATCCATTGTATCCTCATCCTTTCCTGATTTATATGGAGGTTTTTTTTTAGATAAAGAAAATAAAAACATTCTTGGGGCATTAAAATATCTAGGCATAGTCAAGTTGTTTCCCATTTGTTTTTCACAGACGGTTGTTTGATTTTCACAAAAGCTAATTTAGTTGGCTGTAAGAACATTCTGAACATCATTGACCAATTTAGCTCTGCTTCCGAGCGGCTAATAAATGTCAATAAACCAGGTCTGTTTTTCAGTAGTAAGACAGAAAGAACGATGACTAGATTACTCGAAATAAAGAAAATCGATATAAAGGATTCTTATTTAGACATTATAGTTAGAAACATGAAACAAAAAGTTCAAGGGTGGAAAATTAAAGTACTAGCCCGGGCTAGTAGATTGTTTCTGACCAAGTCCGCGCGCCTTAGCTTCTCTTTCCATATATCAGATGGGTTGTTTAGTTCTTCCTAAAAAAATCACTCATAAATAATGTTGTCTAAAGGAACTCTTGGTGGGGCAAAAACAGAAATGAAAAACACTCACACATGAAATCATGGGAGTTCATATGTAAGCCAATTTAGAAGGGTGAAATTATGTAAGCCAATTTAGAAGGGTGACATAGGTTTTAAATATGCAGATATAACGGGACAAGGCTATGACTGAAAAAATTAGCATGGAGACTAGCAACTCAGCCTAAGTCACCATGGTCCGCGAGAAATCCAAGTGATTTAGAAATTCAAACTTGTTTCATGCCAAAAAACACTACAATGCCTTTTGAATATGGAAATCTATGTTACAAGGAGTCCTAATTATTCTAAAGTATAGTTGTTGGGCCGGAGGTAGGGGATGAAAAACTGATAGACATATGGATACCATCTAGGGGATGAAAAACTGATAGACATATGAATACCATCTATCACAAGTAGTGTGATTTTCTACTTAGATACAAAATAAAATTATTTAATACTTGTGTCTGAGTTGATTGACTCAGACAATAGGAAGTGGAACATGGATAGTTAGAAATAACTTTTCTTCTTTTTTTGCTGATAAAATTTTAGAAATAATCTTTACAAATATTGTTGGATGTTTGAAATATGACAGATTAAGATGACTTTTAACTACTAATGGAGTTTTCAGTGTGAAATCTCTTTATGGGAAAATGCATAACTCTGCTACTCTCACTATTTGAAATTCACCTGCTTCTTTGTTGGAGATATGTTTGTAAGCTGAATGTTTCTCAAAGAATCATAATAGGGAATGTATCCATAATGCTATACCGTTAGGAAATGATTAGAACACTTATGACACTGAAAAACATTTGTTTTATGCAACCATCCATGTGAATCTTTAAAACATTTATTCTTTGAATGTTTATTTGCTAAGTCTATTTGGATGTTACCACCTATAACATGACTGCAATTTGACATCAGATACTTCTTTTAATGGAATATTACTCAAAGTGGTTTGCAGGTTCAAGTAATGAAAAGACGATTAAAAATAGTGGCACCAAAATGTTGGCTAATATGGAAGGAGAAATACTTGGGAATGTTTCAGGATAAAATTAAGCCCAGTTTGCAGACATTTTTAGCTGTTCAAAGACATCTCAAATTTTGGTCTCGACCTTCAATAGACATCAACGATTTGATAAGGCACAATAAAGGGGCTAAAAGAGTTTTTATTAACAATCAAAAGTGGAGTTCACCTAATATGGATCAATATAAGCCAAACATTGATGCATCATGGAAAGATTTCACATTTGTTGCGGGTCATGATTTAATGTTTAGATCGGATGCATGTACAACTATCAAAATTGGAACTGGTACCATCTATACAGCCAGTCCCGAAGAGATAGAGGCTCTGACTTTGCTTGAAGCTGCAATTTGGGTAAAAACATGGATTTCACAGACTTCTCCGTATAAGGAGATTGCTTAAAAATAATGGACTTTGCAACATGAAAAAGAAATTCAGTTAACTAGAGATACCAAGCTATCAACACTGAAGCTATGAAGAGACGCTGCTAATTTAGGATTGTAAACAAGGTGGCAGACGACCTGGCTTAAGAAGCAAGAATACTACAAACAATAATGGAATATAATACATATTTATTATGTATTATTATGTTTTCGCTTAACATAGATAGAAATAGGATAGTTTCCGTTCTGGGTAACTTTCCAATGCTTGTGGTTCTCAAGATAATGAAAGACAAAATCTGTTGGAGGTGTCTCATATTCCAGGCGATCTTGCCGGGATAAGAACAACCTACGTTTTGGAAGTCTTTTTATAACCTCTTTTTTGGGTTATATACATCTAATTAACAAAAATAAAATAAATAAATAATTGGTGTTAGTTAATGAGAAATGATTCTTCTGCCTGAACCACCCCACTATAGTATCAAAGCCATTTTTCTAAAAAACCCTAGATTTTCTTTTTATTTTTCTTATTCAACTTCTGAAAGGTTCTCAATTTATTCTTTCATTATCTCTCTTTCCATTTATTTTTCATTTTCTTTATCTTCTTCATGATCAGAGAATTCCCTTCAACAATGGGAAACTTTACTTCAAATTTTATTACCAAGATTCCTTTAAATTAATTAATCAATAGTGCTTCTCTCAAACTTAAAGAAGATAATTTCTTGATTTGGAAAGCATTAATGCTTCATATAATTCGTCGATTTAAGGTAATGAAATTCTATGGATCTCATTAGCACCCATCTCAATTCATAACTAATCTAAAAATGGTTTAGAGAATCCTTAGTAGACAAATTAGGCGGATGAAGATTCCAACTTAACTATATTTTTGTTGATGGTGGTTTTTCGAATAGGGCTAAAATTGTAAAACCCTGTATTTAATGCGCTGACGCCCTGCAAGGGTATAAAGCCATTTAAGAAGTGATGAGTGTTCAAACCTCTTCACTTATATATATGTATTGAACAATTCTATATATTTATGAAATTTATCAGAATGGTACATTAATCCCAGATATTCTATGAATTTAAACATGTCGCATTAATAATTAATGCATAATTTGCCTAGTATTTTCCGTGCTATATTCTCAACCGAACTCTCATCACTGACACGACATGAAGATTAAGTGTTCACTCTCAACAGAGTAGCATGAATCTCCCGAAGTACCAGTATTGAGATCCGCACAAAATACCCGCACATGCTACATCATTCTCTGACAAAGAGAATCTCGTATTTACACACTTTTAATTAAAGACAATCGAACACGTTTAATTTTCTTAAAGAAAATTTAGATTATTAATGTCAGTCTCAGAAAACAATCACGGCCACGCAACTTGGCCGCACGATTTAACAAGCATAGCTTACTCCTAACAGAATTAGGCAATCACCGCAGTGACCACCGGCGGGCCCACTAGTGCCCTAGTCGATCGAGTTCCATTCTGTCAGCCACAAGTGCTTTAAACGCCAACCCCCAAATATGGGTAATCGCGCTGTATAAAATAGCTCGAACGAGCCGAGACTGTTAAGAAGAGTCTCAAAACGCATCACGACCGTCCAACTTTGCCAGCCTAGTTGGACGGCTTAGATCTTCCCACAAACGATTAAAGAAGCATTAGCATGATCATTAGCGGCCCCGTTATCCCCTCGAACAACCGACTTGCCGGCGGAAACCTATAGGGCGCTGAATCGATCACCCAAACTCGAGCATGCACGTTGCATTCAAAACCCTAAATTTGGGTTGTGGTAGTTTACAACTGTCGCAAATCAATCGTGTCCGTCTAACTTTACCGGCTTAGTTAGACGGCTTGGATCGTATCTCGAGCAACCAAAGAAGTGCCAATGTGTTCACCGTTGTCCCAACTTCTCCCTTGGTCGATCGACCTTTCCATGGAAAAACCAGAGCATACTAAATCGTTTGCCCAAAGTAGCTTGGACGCGGCTGCTCTAAAACTCTAATCGGTGTTTGCGACAACGCATTACTGACGCAAATCAATCACGTCCGTCCATCTTCGCCAGCCTAGTTGGATGGCCTAGATCCAATTTTAGACAACCAACAAGATATTAACGTGTTCACCGTCGACCCAACTCCATCGTTGGTCGATCGACTTGCTCATAGCAAGTTTGGAACACATAGAATCGTTCCTTCAAAGTAGGGCGAATGCACAAAGTTTGAAATACTAATTGGAGTTTGCGGCTGTATGTCACTGCCGCAAATCGATCTCGACCACTCCTCTTATCCAGCTGATTTGAGTGGCTTAGATTTAATCTTAAACGACCCTAAAGATGTCAACGTGATCACTGTGGACCCAACTTTACATGTGATTGACTAGCCTACGCAAACTAGGGCTCAATGCCTCGAAACGCTCTCTCAAAAGGGGTTTGGCCGATCGACCCCTAAACCCTAAAATTGCATCAAACGACGTTGAAAAACTGCCGCAAATGATCACGACCACCCAACTTCGACGGCCTAGTTAGATGGTATAGATCTGTTTTTCGTAAACAAGCAAAGCAACATTGTGAAGACCGGCCATCCTTCTTCCACATGAGGCGATCGACCAAGTAATGTTGGGCCCCTAGAGTCACCAAACGATTACCCAAAGGTGGACAATCACGCTTCCACTTTTAAGACGCTTATTCGCAACTTATTCAATCAAGCTCAAAAACAATGATGCTTCATACACATCGATTAATTTGAGCTGCTTTACATGCGTCGAATACATATATATTTTAAACAACTTAGTTGTTTCACCTAATAGCACCATGCTATTCTCAACGGCAGGTCCTACGACTTGACCCTTTCATTCGAGACATCAAACATGTCATAAACTGGGGGATGCTTACTGGGATATTGGTCTGGCGGTTTACAACGTGCAGCGTGCAACGCGCTCATTACGAGAACGTGTTAGGAAAAGACGGATGGTTAACAATGATGGAGTAGTGGATGAAGGTGTGATCACGCAATGTTCACCACCTATTACACAACTCCATTACTCCACTACTTAACTTTCTCCACTTCCTACGAGATCAGGGTTGCGCTCAAATGACTTGTATAAATAGGTTTTCAACCTATTCAAATAGGAACACAAGTGTTATCAACACAAGTAGCCAGAAACCATTTTATGATACGCAAGTCATAAACAACCACACCCTTCAACACTCTGATTTCAAACACCTTCTCCGCTTCCCTCCCTAAGATTTACCCTTCTCCTTCACCTTGTGACCAAATTGAATCTGGAACGACCATTTCTTGGTTTAGGCCAGAGTCTTACAGATTGATCTCTCGAACTAAAAAGTACTCCCGTGCAGTGCATTTGTTTAGGGTTTGAATTCGTTTCTCATTAACACACCCAAATTTACCAAAAACAGCAGAATCAGTTTTTACCCTCAAAAAATTGACGACCACAATGGGAGATTGATCTCTCGGTTGGAAAATCAGTTTCTCAAGATTCATTCTAATCTTTTCAATTTCAAAAGGGTAGATCTTAGATTCAATTCAATCATTAAATTCAATTTAGGTTCAACAACCAATTTCAATTCCGGTGTTCCATTCACTAAGAAGCTTCACAGAAATGCTTTTTCAGGCAATGCTACTGGAAATACGTTGGATAGCTGAGCACCAGTAAATCTCCCAGATGAAAGGACCAGAAATCCGCATGGAGACACAAGAAGCGACTAATACTTAGAAGAACACAACGGTTTCTCTCGAGATCCGGATGGAGCAATCACTTTTTCTTCAACACCACAAGTGTTGTATGGAGCAAGACAGAAATGCCTCAAAGGGTCCACACCCAGAAAGACGAAGTGAAGATTCGCGTAGCCGTTGTTTCAGTATGGATATAATCGACAACAAATTCAACACCAGTGGAGTCCTGGGAAGACACCTGCAGAGGTCACAAAAGAAAAGGTCTATCTCTATTCCACCACTGTTACCAAGTTAATATCAGGAGTATCCGCTAACACTTCATCAACAAAACGTGTAGATCGATAATATGGTGTAATTCTGATAATTCGTACATCTATAATAACAAAGGAAGCTTGACACATCTTCAAATCATCATAAAGGGTTCGCCTATTAATGTCAACCCAGATAGGAGCGAGCCCGAGACATCTTCAGGTCTACTGGAGCCGACACCTCAAGGGAGCAGCCTCAAGAAGATAACGATGCCTGCGTCATCATGTCGAGAAAGAATCCGCAGTTTGGGCGAATAATTCTGTTAGGATGAATGTTTCAGCGAAACAACGAACATCCAAATGATCAAGAGATGACGGACCCGAGGTACTGCCACTGCCACAGAGTCATTCATCGCTTTACCAGTGAATGCAACGTCCTGAAGCATATTCTCCAAAGGAAGATTAACTTAGGAAAGTTACCCCCTTTCTCCGAAGATTAACATGCGCAGTTTCATCGAAATGATCGAACCAACTATGGGTTTCTCGAGGCGCGCCATAACAACTTGAATTCGAAGCGATCACCCTTGGAGAATTCAAGTCTCGATTCAACCGAGATCTTGTGAACAAATAAGTTTCATTAAACAATTTTACATTTTAAAAGCCTGCTGGGGAATTGACGCATACGTCCCACATCGAGGAAGGAAGTCAATGATGCAGTTGTTCTTAGACACCACATTATCTTTCTTTTACATGTTTCCTGTTTTATGCAACATTTGCAATTTTTACGAGATACTTAGAATGATCGAATTCAAAACCAGAATGCCGGCTTTCAGCCGATTCAAACATAATTCTTTCAGAAAGTCATTCATAAAATCATCTCAAAAATAAACCAATTCAAAAATTCAATCACCTACTAGTTCAAAAACCAGAAAATCAAACTGTGAAAGGAAATCCTTACATCACTCAAGATACCTAAAATGGAAATATTAAAAAAAAATGCGCAAGTATTCAAGGGAATTCTTTCAGCAACAACTCATTCTTTTTGAAAAGAGCGCCTTTCATTTTTGTGGAGAACATCCTGCTTCAGCTTCAATTCCAAGGATAGCCTCTCGATATCCTCCTCTTGCCGAGCAATGAAGTCCACAGAGGGAACTTCGTTTGTTTCATCTTGCAGCTTCTGGATTTTAGAAAACCCTTCATAGAACCAGGAAGCATTGAATTTAAACTTCATAAACACATCTCAGTGGAACTCCCAGTTTGAAACCACCTCCTCAGTGCACCCAGTCAAGCTGTTCATGACATGAATGGAGGATAAAGCTTCTTCGACACGTAGGAAAAACAAACAATACAACCTTCAACCTTCTGTAAGCGGTTTCACTGAAGCAGCAAGAGAAAAACCACCAAGATACAACATCCTGCGCGTCCAAAATCGCCAACTCCAACTTCAGTACCACATGCACGACTGCCACAATGACGAAACAACGTCCAAGATATTTCATGCATGGCTCGACGACAACAACTTCAATGAGAGACGTTTTCAGAATTTCGTCTCCCGTAGAAGAAGTAGTTGCGTTACCAAAGGAGATTGCACCTGGGACTTAAGAGGTACATACAGACTCTCCATGTCAAGAGTTTCATCATATTTGCAGAACCTATTAGTTAAGTCATTCGCATGAAGGAACTTCCCTACTCCTCAAAGACACGATCCAAAGATGATAATGGCAAAGGAGTGTGACTGGGGACTGCTTAGCATTGCCCATCTCAAAGATGCTGAGTTTGGAGAGACGCAAGGCCGCTGTCATTATGATTCCAAGATACACAAATACGTAGACGTATTCGAGGGAGCAGATATATTGTTTAAAGACCAGCGATATGCCTGGATGTCTATGAAACGCAACGTAGACGCAAAGACGGCCTCATGATCAACAACTCGTACTATCCTCATCAACATTGGTTTCAACTCCAACTCTCTCCCAAATTATTTCTTCAGAGACCCAACATGACAACATCTATCAAGTTGAAAACTCATATATGAAGACTGCCAAGTTCGTGCAAGTAGCTACCATGCCTCTCCCTGCCAGTCTCTTCTGGTCATAGATGCTGCCAAGAATCGTTGTTGCTCGCCAGAGCTTCACCATAGCAACAACCACTACAGATAGAGGTAATCCGAAATTCTGCATATTCTACTTTCCCATGGAGAAGTAATAGAGTCACCAGTACGGAGGAGAGAGGGTGATATCTTTATTATGATAAACCCACCGACCATACAAGATAGAGCCATGTAACTCACGCTTGGGGACTGAGACTCAGCATGAAATTCCTTCACCGTCAGTCAAGGATTTCTTCAACACAAGAGAGACGGTCAATCAAGAAGGATGTAATTTGCAAAGGAAAATCAAACTGAAGGACAAGCCGCTTCAACGCCCTCTCCAGAAGAAGCCTCTTCAACGCACGCTCTCTCATGAAGCTGTTTCAACGCTCTCTCCATAAGAAGGTGCTTCAACGCTCTCTCCTGAAGCCGCTTCAACGCTCTATCCAAAAGAAGTCGCTTCAACGCACGCTCCATAAGCCGCTTCAACGCATCCTCTCTCCTGCAGTCGCTTCAACGCTCTCTCTCGAAGCTGCTTCAGCACTCTCCCCCGAAGCCGCTTCAGCGCTCTCTTCAGAGGTTGAAGACACTCCAACACCTTACCAACAAATGCAATGGAAGTATGTCTTTCAACAGAAAATAAGCTCGGGATAATTACACCTGGGGAATGCCAGGATGCCTTCACGTCCCGCAACTGGTTCATTTCTAATATCAGCATCATTTACGAGCCGCAGAAAATTCTCAACATGAAGACGTACGTGTGCATTAAAGACTCCAAAAGTACAAATCGGAGATGGTTTCACTATCCAACCGCGCCATCGAATATGAAGTGTAACTGGGGACTTCTCATCGCATCTCATTCCATACAACCATCCAAGATTCAGAATATGGTTCAAAGGATGTCTCTTGGAACGAAGTCCTTGAAGACTTGATAGCAGCACGTCGGCAACAGAACGCCTCTCAGCTCGTTTACTTCACTCAAAGACTCCGGAAGATTTTTCCAATACAAGCATTCCAAGCATTTCACCATCGCAATCAGAAGGGAAAGAATGAGCCTATGAGATAAAGGGTCAGAATGAACGCAATTCCACTCCAGTCAATGTTCAGGAGTTTAAAGAAGGTCTTCGTTGCGACTCAGCAGTCCGAAATCCAAGCAACTAAAGTCAAGGCCTCTCGCGATCGAGCGCAATGAAGTTTAGCAAATTTCGAAATCTACCTGGAGGAAATTGACGTATGATAGGAGGACGATCACTGCAAGCCTTGATACTTCGTTAAGTGTATCTTGCTCAAAGACCTAGCCAACCTCTATCCTGGTAACATCTGTCTACCTTACCTCATAAGTTTTATATTTAACCGTCGCCATCCATTGCTTACCCCGCAACAATGTCACTGTTACGTGCTAAGCAAGGGACTTAATGTTGATGGTGGTTTTTCGAATATGGCTAAAATTGTAAAACCCTGTATTTAATGCGCTGACGCCCTGCAAGGGTATAAAGCCATTTAAGTAGTGATGAGTGTTAGAACCTCTTCACTTATGTATATATATATATATATATTGAGCAATTCGATATATTTATGAAATTTATCAGAATGGTGCATTAATCTCAGATATTCTATATATTTCAACATGTCGCATTAATAATTAATACATAATTTTCCTAGTATTTTTCGCGATATGTTCTCAGCCGAACTCTCATCACTGACACGACATGACGATTAAGTGTTCACTCTCAGCAGAGTAGCATGAATCTCCCGAAGTGCCAATATTGAGATCTGCACAAAATACCCGCACATGCTACATCATTCTCTGACAAAGAGAATCTCGTATTGACACACTTTTAATTAAGGACAATCGAACACGTTTAATTTTCTTAAAGAAAATCTAGAATATTAATGTCAGTCTCAGAAAACAATCACGGCCACACAACTTGGCCGCACGATTTAACAAGCATAGCTTACTCCTAACAGAATTAGGCAATCACCACAGTGACCACCGGCGGGCCCACTAGTGCCCTAGTCGATCGAGTTCCATTCCATCAGCCACAAGTGCTTTAAACGCCAACCCCCAAATATGGGTAATCGCGCTGTACAAAATAGCTCGAACGAGCCGAGACTGTTAAGAAGAGTCTCAAAACGCATCACGACCGTCCAACTTTGCCAGCCTAGTTGGACGGCTTAGATCTTCCCACAAACGATTAAAGAAGCATTAGCATGATCATTAGCGGCCCCGTTATCCCCTCGAACAACCGACTTGTCGGCGACAACCTATAGGGCGCTGAATCGATCACCCAAACTCGAGCAGGCACGTTGCATTCAAAACCCTAAATTTGGGTTGCGGTAGTTTACAACTGTCGCAAATCAATCGTGTCCGTCCAACTTTACCGGCTTAGTTAGATGGCTTGGATCGTATCTCGAGCAACCAAAAAAGTGTCAATGTGTTCACCGTTGGCCCAACTTCTCCCTTGGTCAATCGACCTCTCCATGGAAAAACCAGAGCATACTAAATCGTTTGCCCAAAGTACCTTGGACGCGGCTGCTCTAAAACCCTAATCGGTGTTTGCGACAACGCATTACTGCCGCAAATCAATCACGGTCGTCCATCTTAGCCAGCCTAGTTGGATGGCCTAGATCCAAATTTAGACAACCAACAAGATGTTAACGTGTTCACCGTCGACCCAAATCCATCGTTGGTCATCGACTTTCTCATAGCAAGTTTGGAACACATAGAATCGTTCCTTCAAAGTAAAGCGAACGCGCAAATTTTGAAACACTAATTGGCGTTTGCGGCTGTATGTCACCGCCGCAAATCGATCTCGACCACTCCTCTTTTCCAGCTGATTTGAGTGGCTTAGATTTAATCTTAAACGGCCTTAAAGATATCAACGTGATCACTGTGGACCCACCTTTACATGTGATTGACTAGCCTACGCAAACTAGGGCTCAATGCCTCGAAACGCTCTCTCAAAAGGGGGTTGGCCGATCGACCACCCAACTTCGTCGGCCTAGTTGGATGGTATAGATCTGTTTTTCGTAAACAAGCAAAGCAACATTATGAAGACCGGCCATCCTTCTTCCACATGAGGCGATCGACCAAGTAATGTTGGGTCCCTAGAGTCACCAAACGATTACACAAAGGTGGACAATCACGCTTCCACTTTTAAGACGCTTATTCGCGACTTATTCAATCAATCTCAAAAAAAATGATGTTTCATACACATCGATTAATTTGAGTTGTTTTACATGCGTCGAATACACACATATTTTAAAAAACTTAGTTGTTTCACCTAATAACACTATGATATTCTCAACGGCAGGTCCTACGACTTGACCCTTTCATTCGAGACATCAAACATGTCACAAACTGGGGGATGCTTACTGGGATATTGGTCTGGCGGTTTACAGCGTGCAACGCGCTCATTACGAGAACGTGTTAGGAAAAGACGGATGGTTAACAATGATGGAGTAGTGGATGAAGGTGTGGTCACTCAATGTTCACCACCCCTTACACAACTCCATTACTCCACCACTTAACTTTCTCCACTTCCTATGAGATCAGGGTTGCGCTCAAATGACTTGTATAAATAGGTTCTCAACCTATTCAAATAGGAACACAAGTGTTATCAACACAAGTATCTAGAAACCATTTTATGATACGCAAGTAATAAACAACCACATCTTCAACACTCTGATTTCAAACACCTTCTCCGCTTCCCTCCCTAGGATCAACCCTTCTCCTTCACCTTGTGACCGAATTGAATCTGGAACGACCATTTCTTGGTTTAGGCCAGAGTCTTACAAATTGATCTCTCGAACTCAAAATTACTCCCGTGCAGTGCATTTGTTTAGGGTTTGAATTCGTTTCTCATTAACACACCCAAATTTACCAAAAACAGCAGAATCAGTTTTTACACTCAAACAATTTTATATGGTAATTCCCTACTTTGCTGGATCTACTACTTCTTTTGCTACCGAAAAAGTATTGAAGATCGGTTTTCTCGTATTTTTTCAACACATTCTATTCAACTACATACCAGACTCATGTTAATCAAACAAGGTGACAAACTAAATCCAATTCTTGTAAATGAACTTAAACTTGTTTCTGATCAACCTGTTGTTGCTCGATCTAGAGAGTCTGATGATGAATTGGTTGATGTTAAATTGTCCGCTTCAAACTCTGATAATAGATCTTTTGCTACGTCTATTAGAATCAGAAATCGACATGTTTCTAGTGTTGAGTTACATAATCTTTTTCTTAGTTCAAAGAAATATGCATCTTTTTGTTAATGAAAAACTTGTTATCACTAAGAATAACAAATCTATTATTCAAGAATTTACAAATAAAGCTTTTGCCGCACAATTGACTAGTTCAAGGTTTATTGGTAGAGGTGAAGGACGTGGTTCTTTTAATCCTAATAATTTTAGAGGTGTCATATCTACCAATTTTCATTTTGGTAAAGGTTCAGGCAATAGTGTCGAAATTTACCAAGAGTTGGTATGTCAAGTTTGGTTGTCATATTTTAGTTCCAAAAATTGAGTCGCTTGATTAGATTACTAGAGTTAACTTCGTTGGGTTAGGCTAGAAAGTTTAGAAATGTTGAGACAAACTCGTGTTACACTGAAGAACCTGAAAATATATCGAACACATCATACTTATGTTTGAGGTTAGTAATACAAGACTTGAATTGTAAAGCATTGTTCGGTTAAACCCACCAAGCGTTGGTGTGTCAAGTTTGGTTGTCATATTTTAGTTCCAAAAATTGATTTGCTTGATTAGATTACTAAAGTCGTTAGGCTAGACAAGGAAGTCTAGAAATGTTGAGACAAACTCATGTTACCCTAAAGAACCTGAAGACGTATCGACATCAGCGAACACATCATCCTTCTGTCCGAGGTTAATAATACAAGACTTGACTTGTTTCTATTTCTATCTATGTTGTTTTCAAGTCGTTCATATTGAAATTATAATATTCGAAGTTATATATATGAACCTCTAGTATTGGAGACTTGATATTTTCATTATGATCAAAGTATCAAGGAATATTATACAAGTTATATCACAATTTTGATATATTTAATACGAAGTATAACGTCTATCTTTTGAACTTCGTATTTGCGGCATAGACACTATCTTTGTAACTTGTTACTAGATTGTGTAATGAACTTTAGATTGATTATATGTATATTATACTATTTAACTTCATGATTTTAAGTAAACTTGCGAAACTTGTTTCATAGTTGAAAAAAATCAGTGGGATTGGTGGTCCGATTCTTATTGGGGATCTATAGCAGGACTGATCCTTATTGGGGGATCTATAGCAGGACAGATCCATATTAGGGATCTCTTGCAGGACCGGTCCTAATATCAAATATTAATATGGTTTTCATATGTACTTTAGGTTTTGTGAATATCGGAATATGAGTTGCTATTAAGGAATATCAGGATCTATAGCATGACTGATCCTTATTTGGGGATCTATAGCAGGACAGATCCATATTTGGGATCTCTTGCAAGACTGGTCCTAATAGCAAATCTTATTCTGGTTTTCTTATGTACTTTGGGTTTTGTGAATATTGGAATATGAGTTGATATTAAGGAAAGTCCAAGATGTCGAAATAGTGAGTAATTTGAACACAAGCTGAAATCTTATGTTTCGTTGTTCAAAGATATTCCTTGATACTTAAGGTGAGATCCCTACAGAAATATTTGAAAATCTTATTTTAGGTTTTTCAAATTTATATGTTTAATTTTACCAGTAAGTAAAACATATATCTGGAAGATATATTAGTAAAATATACTTGTATGCTATCTAATATTGATTTATCATCCATAAGGGATTTTGGTATAATAGTTGGATACTAAATGAAATTAGGCAAAACTGAAAAATTGATGTTTATTGCATATCTTTTGATATTTTTGGTTATGGAAATTCCTTGGTGTCCAAACTACCTTGGTCTATAAAAAGTGAAGTTTGTTCTTCTTACAAACTTATCCCGACACTCGTACTTCATTTTGTAGTCAGAGTGGTAGCCGACTAATAGTATTACTTGTAAATTGTAATACTATTATGGAGAGAAGAGTAACCTAATCAGGAGAAATTTCTTATGTCTACTAGTTTAAAGTCTTTTGTGGAATCAAGAAGCGTTTAGATAGTACCGCTGGTGGGAAAATAGAATCCCATTGTTATTTTAGTCTTCGATTACTGATTTGATTAACTAATGGAGGTTGAACCTTGATTGCACGTAGTTTTATTATTCTTAAGATCCTTGTCATATATCATAAGGTCACTCAATCTAGATCAAAAATCGACAAATGTCAGATCTGTTTTTAGACTAACGACATAGATGCACACTGAACTATTCTATTTACTCACAAGTGTTACCATTCCATGTATATGAGACTATGTCGTATGACTTTGAGTAGATCTAATAATGCAAAGAGGAAGTTTCGAGTCAAGATTGTCTAGTTAAACATCTTGAAATATGATTCAAGTAATGGATGTTCATAGGTCCTTAGCAATCTTAGTTCTAAACAATTTGTTGTTCAAGAACTATGTTTGCGGATCATTTGAAAATTGCCAAAGCAATGATATTTTTATCCATGGTGTTTGGGAATGTTTTAAACATAAAAAAAAAAGAGTTTCAAAACTACTGAAGTCTGGACCCAGAATAGGTACGCATGTCCAATTTGCGCACTATAGATATATGAAGTTACGGAATATAGGTAGGTTCGCATACCCAGTACACGTACCATGGTGTTCTGAATTCGTGAATGGGGAGGGAGTGTGGAGGGGGGAGGGGATACGCATACCCAATACACGACCTCAAGATTATGAGTTCGAAAAAATCCTTAGGGTACACATCTCCAGTACGGTGCCTTGGCCATCTGACTTCACTAACTATAAATAGAAAAACTCAAACAACCAGAAAATTCAATCCTTGACACTTCTGGATCCTAGTTTTTTTGTTTTGATAGAGTCGCCTTCTATGAACCTAGGTGAAAACGAAGGGGATACCAAATACACCCAATTTATTCATTCGGCAACCTGTATAGACAAAACTTAATACAATTTCATGTAGACCAATTTAATGATCCTTGACAATATGTATATAAAGTTAATATCTTAACCTCTACTCAATCAATATGTATAAAGACACAAGGTCCGTGAACCTGATTATTAATCAAACTACTTGGACGATCTCAAAATCAATATCCAAGATCAATCTAGTCGTATCCAAATAACTGAATCGGAATTATGCCAACTGATTAAACTTGTTATCTACCTTTCAAGATACGAATTATACTAGAAACTAGTATCATAATCGATTACAATTATACGGAAGTATCTACTTAGATTGAATACGTACTAACCTGTGTAAATCCAATTGTAAAGATAAACAATATAATGCGGAAAAGGAAAAAAATACAACACACCAGAAATTTTGTTAACGAGGAAACCGTAATAGCAGAAAAACTCCAGGACCTCGTCCAGATTGAACGCCACATTGTATTAAGCCGCTACATACACTAGCATACTATCAGACATCTGACTGGAATGTAGTTGAGACTGAATCCACCCTCTAATACTGATACCGTTACAGTCGTGCGCCTTGCGTCTCTTGAACCTCGCAAGGTTCTACGCACTTAATTCCCTTAGTCGACGTCCTTTACATCCTAAGAGTTGCTTCGACCGAAGTGAAGACTTTTTTTACCAATCTGCCTCTAATAGATAATCCTATTTTATTTCTGTTTAAATCAAAGATCAAGGGGTAAAAATATGTTTGCAATAGAAAAGCTAGCAAACCTCACAAATCCGGAACTTACGACTCCCGAAGAGCAGCCTAGATTCTTAACCACCTCTCAGGAACAATCGTCTAAAGAGCAACTAAGATCAGTATTTAAACATCTATCTTGAGGAATCATAAAGTCTGAGACGAAGAGAACTTTGTGATTACTATCTATCTTGCCTGAAAGATATTACGAAAACCCTGATAACATAAATGCAATATCAGGATACACGAACCAGCAAGGTACAAATAGTTGTACGTGGATTCAAAAATCCCCAAGCGAAGTTTTTTTAGTCGTATACCTAAAAGGTCAATATAGGCGACTCTAGAATCAACTAGGTCACAAAGTGTCAGGGATTAATTTTCCCAGTTGAAAAAGATGCTTTATTTGTAGTTTTCAAAGACCAGGGATAGCTTAAAATTCAAGCAAAGATAACTTGAGGATCAAGCAAACAAATTAGGTCTACAATAGAAGACTATACACATAGGTTCGTTGCTGAACCGTGTATAATGACTGTTCGATTTGGAAAGTTAGCCAATGATGTTCATTTAAACACCTAATAAATTAATCCTGATTCACACACGCAGTTGTTTAAGTGATCAATAAAGTCTTAGAAGTGTTTAAGAGAGTTCTAGCAATGCTAAACATATTAAAATAAAAGTTTTAAGCATGTGATAAACATTATGGAGACAGTTAGTACAACAGTTTGCCAACTGTATGGCTTGTTCACGAGTTAGGGTGATACAGTTCGTGAACCGGGTTAGCCAACCCTACTAGACTACCGAACTCAGTTGACCACGATTCATGAACCGGGTTCGCCAACTGCTAGCCAATTTATAAAATTCAATTCGCTACGGTTCGCCAACCAGGTTCGTGAATTGTTCCCAATTGAACTTGCGGTTTGCAAAGTGGTTCGCCAACCTTCTTGTATTTATATATCTCAGATATCTATGGTTTGCGAACTGATTCGCCAACCTACCCTGAGTAAAAAATTCAATAAGTTCATATCTCTCTCTTATGATGTTTGAAACATTCCCAATTGATATAACCATTTGCATGTGAAGTTTTCAATTGATATACAAATTAATTCATATGACTACTATTGTTAAGGACCTTTGAACATTTAATCGCTAAACCATATTTCGAGATTTTTTCACAAGACAAGCTTGAATCAGAACATCTTCTTTGTAAATCTACTATAAGTCATACGACATAGTCTCAATAGATAGAATGATGGTATAGTGAGTAAAATAGAATGGTTCAGTCTTCACATACCAGATACAGAAGTTCTTTAAATGTCTTCGTCGATCTCCAGTTTTTAAGGGTGATCTCTATTACTCAACTACAATTCTAACATACCCGAAACTTGACTTAGTAGACTAGAAATCAAGATATAGTTTTCATCGCCTAACATTGACAATAATCTTGAGTAGAAAAACTTGTGGATTCAACCGAGAAATGCTCTAACATATACACTAGGTTTCCTCTGAGAAATATAATTAGGTTTACGACTTTACGAATTTACTTAGGGATTTATAAGCCATGTCCGACTATCTTTACCTTGATAATTCGTGTATCCTGATCTTGTTCTTTCTGTTTATCAAATTTTTGATAATCTCTTTCAGGAATGAGATAGATAGAAATTACAAAGTTCTTTTTATCTTGGACTTTGTGATTCCTCAAGATAGATATATAAAACTCTTCTTTATTAATCGGTTTAAGATCGTTGCTGAGAGGTGGTTAATAATCCAGGCTTCTCAGCTAATTGGGTGTGTGTGTTTCGGATTTGTGAGGTTTGCTAACTTTTTCTGTTGCAAACAGAGCCTCGATCTTTCGATTTAAATGGAAATTAAATAAGCTTATGCTTTAGAGGAAGATTGGTGTCAAAAGTCTTCACTTAGGATGAAGCAACTCTTAGGTTGTAAAGGACGTCAACTAAGGGAGTCAACTGCGTGGAGCTTTGAGAGATTCAAGAGACGTAAGGAGCACGAATGTAGCTGAATTGCTTGGAGGGTAAATTCATTCTCAACTACATTCCAGTCCAAAGTCTGATAGTAGGCTAGTATCTGTGGTGGCTTGATACAGTTCAATGTTCAAATCTAGACGAGGCCCCTGGGTTTTTCTTCGGGTGCCGTTTTGCTCTTTATCAAAACTTATGGTTTTTGTTGTTATTATATTGTGTTATCTTTATAATAGGTATAAAACAACTAGTACGTAAGCAATCTTAGCAGATACGTCCATATAATTGTGATCGTTTACGAGACTCATTCTTGTAGAATTCATATCTTGAAGATAGAAACTAGTTTTATACTTGGAAGAATCCGGATTCATTTATTTGGAAACGATTAGATTGATCTTGGATGTTGATTTTTGAGATCGTCCAAGTACTCTTCTATACAATCAGTTCACGGACTTTATGGTATGTGGAGACTTGAACTTATCTATCACTCAAAAGTCTATCTCTTATATCTCCTACTTCTTATGAGACAAAAGTCGTATGTTATATAGACTGGATCATACACATTTGATATTTCGAGCCGAGTATATCTCGCCTATCTATATATCGAAATCATGTGTTGGTAAAGCGTTTCGCTTTGATCGGGTTTATCTTCACATAATGACGAAAGTCATAATGTTTCAATCACTTTGAAAATAGCTTTGACGAGAAATAGTGTAACAACTATATAACGTCCTCTAAGAATGTTTCAATGGTTGGAATGAGAGTTTAGGTCTATATAGCCAATGATGGATATAAGCATTGTGTGGAAACACATATGTGCATAAGTCTTATTCCTTAATCCGAAGTTTGCGAACTTTGTTGATTGAGAGAAACCGGAGGAATTGGCTTTGCCAAGTCCGCGAACTGACGGAAGTTCTCTTGCCGAGAATTTCTGTTGGATTTTCCAAAAACTCGTTTGCGTGTTTAGTCCGCGAACCTAGTCCGCGAACTGGCGGAAGTCTCCTTGCCGAGATTTTCTGCTGAGTTTGGAAAACTCTGCCGGTGGTCTTAAGTCCGCGAACTTGTTTGCGTACTTGAGTGGGTTATGATCTAAATATGTGCTCTGAACATAAAACTTAAATTACTAAGCAATGCAGTATGCAAACCGTGGCTATAAAGTTCATGAGCCGATTCAATCGAATCGAATCATCTTTGTTTCAGTTGTGTCTTGTGTAGTTACGTAAGATCTCATAGCAATTGAACAACTCTCTAACTAGTTCATTTGAGTTTATTGAACTAGTTATGGTGAAGAAGAACAAGGTTAATGTGAAATTCTCATATGGTTGATCTTTTGGGTTACTATGTTGAACCAACATACACGTACACGTTTGGGCACGGTTTTCACAAACCCAGTAAACATATATCTCAAGTGTGTGTGACAAGCTAAGTTTTCGATCTAACGGTTGAGAAATATCAGCTTGAATCTAAATCAGGTTTTCATCTAACGGTGAATATTGATTGCTTTGTAACTAAGGCAAAACCCTGATTTGAAGACTATATATAGGAGACATCTAGCAGTGGGAAAAACTATTCCCCACACGTCTGTGTGATACTAGTGCGCTCGCTAGAGTCGATTCTCCTCTAAGTTTTGGTTTTCTTCTCTAAAACCAGGTTAACGATTTAAAGACTTCATTGGGATTGTGAAGGCAGACTGATACTACTTTTATCGTAGTTGTGTGATCTGATCTTGCATCTTCTATCGTACGAGTACAATCTTTGATTGGCTTGAGATCGTGAGAGTTCTCCGATAGGAAAGATAAAGAAGTCACAAACATCTTCGTCTCACTGTTTGTGATTCCTCGACGTCCTCTTGTGTATTCAAGTAAGACTGTTGAGAGGTGATTGATTAATCTAGGTTGTTCTTCGAGAATATAAGACCGGATTATAAATTGGTTCCTGTTCACCTTGATTTCATATCTTAAGATGGAACAAAAACCTAGGGTTTTTCTGTGGGAGACAGATTTATCCTTTGATAGACTTTTCTGTGTGAGACAGATTTGTTTATTATCAAGTCTGCGATTTTGGGTTGCAGCAACTCTTGGTTGTGGGTGAGATCAGCTAAGGGAATCAAGTGCGCAGTATCCTGCTGGGATCATAGGCGTAGGAGTACAACTGTACCTTGAATTAGTGGGAGACTGATTGGGGTTCAACTATAGTCTAGTCCGAAGTTAGATTGGAGTAGGCTAGTGTTTGTAGCGGCTTAATACAGTGTGTATTCAATCTGGACTAGGTCCCGGGGTTTTTCTGCATTTGCGGTTTCCTCGTTAACAAAATTTCTGGTGTCTGTGTTATTTCATTTTTCGCATTATATTGTTTATCTTTATAATTGAAATAATACAGGTTTTGTGTTAAAGGTTAATCGATTGGAGATCCGACCTTATGGTTGTTGATTTCATTGATTAACACTTGGACATTGGTCTTTGATACCGTCCAAGTTATTTCTTGTATTTGATAAAGACTCGCTATTGTTTTTAGCTTGAGTAAAAATCAAATCAAGAGAGAGATATTAACTCCTTGAGATAATTTTATCTAGATTGAGTCTGACTGTCTAGTTGATTCTCTAGAAAAGTATTTCGGAGTTAGTCCATACAGATTTCTAAGCGAAATATTGGGTGGTGTTGTTAGACCCCCCGCTTTTTCACATTGCCACCGAAAAAATAAACCGGTGGTGTACTTGGTATCCTCTCATTTTCAACGAGTAGCAGTGCTTCAACGAAGACGATATCGGTGGACACTCTCCCTGAATTTTTTTTGGACTGAAATACCCTTTAGTAGATCATGCCCAAATTCAAATTGGCACGCAACTCCTTACATGACTAAATAAATTTTTAATTTTTGATTTAAAATAAATAAACAAAATTGTATTATACTACGAAAATGATTGGTACACCGAGATAAGATCCTGGAGTTATCACCGTGTGAGAGGATGTAGGACCCACTTCTACTATCTAGATGACTAAGTCACTCATTACCTATCATCTGTTAGATCCGACACGGTGTATAAATGTAGAATCGTTGTTTATGCTAACTCATTATCCACGTCGGCTCCTTTTCTAAATTACTTTAGTAGGAAATACCATATAGTCCTACGAATAATATATTATAGAGAGTCTAGTCCAGTGGACTCAGTCAACTGTCTGTTTGTTCCTTTTTGAAAATATAAATTATAGTTTGGTCCTAGAAATTATAGTTTGATCCTAGGGTGACGTCATGATGATGTAATTGTCACCTTGTAGTGGCAAAAATACCCTACAAGGACCATATATATACAAAAAAGGGGTAGAAAATATCTTATTTTCAGATTTTCTTTCTCTCTCCTCTATATTTCAATTTCAGATCTAGTTTTTTTTCCTCTCCATTTTTTTTTCTTTTTTCTTTTCTGCTGCTGTTTATGTTGCAAACAATGAATCTTGATTTGAAGATTTGATCAACTACTGTTTGAAGACGACGAAGATGATAAAAACTTTATCGAGATCTGCTGCTGTTGAAGACGGTGATTGTTGTTGTTGAAGACGAAGATGAAAAACGATGAATATGATAAAGACGACGAAGAAGATGATGAACGACGAAGTTTTAGGGTTTTTTCTTCTCTGCTGGTGTTGATGTTGTTGATGATGATGTTGAAGTCGATGAAGATGATGAAGACGATGAAGTTTTGTGTTCTTTTTGTGCATCCGTTGTTTGTTGTTGCTGTTAAAGATGATGAATTCGATGTTCCTGTTGTTTGAAGATGAAGATTTATGTGTTTTGTTGCTGCTGCTGCTTAAAATGAAATCGATGAAGATGATGAAGATTTGTGTGTTTAGGTTTTTATATGGAGTTAATTTCTGGAATGAACTTTGTTTTTTTAGGTTTTTTATATGGAGTTCATTTCTGGAATGAACTCTGTTTTTTTACGTTTTTTATATGGAGTTCATTTCTGGAATGAACTCTGTTTTTTTTACGTTTTTTATATGGAGTTCATTTCTGGAATGAACTCTGTTTTTTTAGGTTTTTATATGGAGTCCATTTCTGGAACGAACTCTGGTTTATATGTTTTCTGAAAAAATAAGTAGATTTTTAACTGGAGTTGATTTTGACGAATGAACTACTACAAGAAAATAAGTAAAAATTAACACGGAATAGTATTTTTGTCTGTTTTATATTTTTAAATAATTATGGACCAAACAGTAAAGACATTTTCACAGAGGATCAAACAAACATGAACCCCCTAAAAAAGAAGCAAAGGATATTTTTCCCATTACTTTACCATCCCATGCACCACCGTAGTCTACGCACATATTTTTACTCGATCGCATAATAACTCCTCATTTCCGTGATTCCTTCCTTCAATTTATATAAAGACCTGCTGAAAAGGAAAACTTTTTTCATTCTTCCTCATTTATTTTCCAGTCTACGAATAAAACGCTGACTCCCGCCATTAACGCAAACATCAAGATTTTGAATCTGTGAAACTGAAACCAATTAAGCAGCAGTTACAGGGAGAGAGTTCTGAAGACCCAGGAATAAGAGAAGGAAATACAAATAAGGGAAATCAATCTCGTGGATTCAAAAAGATATTAACTGATTAATTAATTACTCAGTTAAATTCATCCATAATAGTTTATTGAAGGAAATAAAAATTCAAAAAAATGGAGAGGTATTTGAGAGAGAATTTTGAAGTAGAACATAAAAATCCATCTCAAGAAGCTTTAAGGAGATGGAGGTCTGCTGTTAGAGTTGTCAAAAATCCAAGAAGACGATTCAGAATGGTTGCAGATCTTGTCAAGAGAAATGAAGCTCGTCAGAAAGTACTTAAAATCCAGGTTAGCTAATTAACAATAATCAACTCTTTCATTCTTCTCATGATCAAAATATTCATTTTCATTTTATTTTATTTTGATTAATTTTTGTTTTCCGATACAACATTCCTGAGATTAACCTCAATTATGCTTCAAAAAGAAAAAGAAAAAAAAAGATTAACCTTAATTATATCATTTAGTGAAAAGTTTAATCAATAATTGGCATTTCGATTCAAACTTCTGTTAATCGAGTTAGGAAATTTCTCGGCATTTTCCAAAGTCAAGAGAAAAAAAAAAGTCTTAGGAATATAATGAGGGCAAATGGTACGGGACCGTGCATGATGTTCATGTGATGATATCTGACTGACTTTGAAATGTGTAATGGCGTGTTGTAGGTCGCACATTGTGTGCCTAGCTATAATGTTCACATCACCTTAGGAAGAGGATGACTGAACGCGTTTCCAAGTTAGGAAATTCTGTATCGTCATTCTTTCTTCAATTGATCTCATCTTGACGTCTAAAACAAATTCATTGATGAATATGAAGAAGTTTGAAAAGTCCTGACCACGATGGGCAATAACTAATACGGATAGATGTTGCTGTATCATTCCCCTATTTAGTTAGTTGCTAGTCAAATAGATTCGGAGGCAACTAGTTATCCAACTTGCTTCAATAATGAATGGTGTTCACGATCTCAACAACAGAGCATTTATTCATTTTTTAATTTCAACCACATAAATGCATTGCCTTGTCTAATGGATCAACCTAGTACTAGCACGACTTTACATCCATTCCCCCACCACTACCACCACCACACGGCAATGCCATCTCCTTTTTATTCTATTCTCTTTTGTAATTTCTAAAATACCATGGAGTGTAAAAATTGGATTTGCAGTAAGCGTACATGCACATTGTAAGCTTGGAAGCATATCTTTTTGTTCCCATGAATAATAGATATGTGCAGATTATATTCGAAGCCAAACCAAATGCGAATACTTCTGTCACTTGATTCGGATTGTTATCGCTTAACACATTAATGCCACTGACATACAAGACTCTGTACAATCCACTACCAATACCTCGTTACAGTGCCACGACCGTATTGCAGTTTTCTCCTAAGAGTAAACAAACCGAACATGACTATGCCACACCTTATTTTATTGTTTTTTATTTTAATTTTTTTGAGGCATGTCCTGCGAGGGAGGAAGAAAAAAACCAATGCTTGTGAGTAAAGGCATGTCCTATTTTGTAGTTTTCCCCTGTGCGCACACATATTCCCTACCCGAAAACCAGAGTTTCGGAAAGGGTTGTAGTTGATGAGGGGAAGGTAGTGAAAAGAAATCCTGATATGGAAATGGTTTTACTGAGATTTCTTTTCTCCATAATAATTTTTTTAATAATTTTTTTCCTTTGAAAGTTCATAAAAGCAGAAGGATGCCTTATAGTATTACTCCCAACATCCACCTACAAATGTAAATGTTTCTATAGGAATTCGACATCTACTTGTGCAGAAAAATGATTATGAATTGACTAGGGAAAAGTCAAAAGTTTCATGCACCATTTCCTTATAATTTTATTGTATGTATCTAAACAAAGGTTAAGTATCCTAACAAGCACCATCAAATTCTTAAATTACATTAACGACCAAGTGTTGCAAACAGTTTTATGCCCATTTATATACTGTAGATATGCCAATTTATCATGCTATGAAGTGTTTCCGATTGCATTGCTTAGCCCAACACCATTATTTGAAAATAATAACAAGTAATCCTTGTCTCCCAGGAAAAAATCCGAGTTGCCCTTTATGTGCAGAAAGCTGCTCTCCAATTTATTGATGGTATACGTCGAACTTGTCCTTATTTCACCTTTCAATACATCATATATTACTAAGTTAGATTAATTTGATTATGCGCAGAAAGCTGCTCTCCAATTTTTAGCATATCTGATTGCATTCTTCTTATTGTAAAACAGCTGCGAAAAAGATCGACTATAAGCTCTCAGATGAGGCTAAGAAGGCTGGCTTCGGCATTGACCCAGGGGAACTTGCATCAATCGTCCGTGGTCATGATTCCAAGGGATTTAAACTCCATGGTGGAATAGAAGGAATTGCAAGTAAAGTTCGTGTGCGTCCCCATAATGGCATAAGTGAAACAGAGGTACCTTTGAGACAAAATATATACGGGTCCAATCAGTTCACAGAGAAACCTCCTAGAAGTTTCTTATCATTTGTATGGGATGCATTACAAGACTTGACTTTAATCATACTTATAGTTTGTGCTGTGGTCTCTATTGGAGTTGGCCTTGCCACTGAAGGGTGGCCGAAGGGTATTTACGATGGCTTGGGAATTATACTTAGTATTATATTGGTAGTCATGGTTACGGCAGTGAGTGATTACAAGCAATCTTTGCAGTTCAAGGACTTGGACAAGGAAAAGAAGAAGATTATAGTCCAAGTGACCAGAGATGGAACTCGAAAAAAAGTTTCTATATATGATTTAGTGGTTGGAGATATTGTGCATCTTTCTATTGGAGATCAGGTTCCTGCTGACGGATTTTTCATTTCGGGTTATAGTTTGTTAATCGATGAGTCGGGATTGTCTGGTGAGAGTGAGCCAGTGAATATATCCGAAGCAAAACCGTTTCTACTCTCAGGGACTAAAGTACAAGACGGGTCTGGTAAAATGATGATAACTTCAGTGGGTATGAGAACTGAATGGGGTAGGCTTATGGAAACCTTGAATGAAGGAGGAGAAGATGAGACACCGTTACAAGTGAAGCTTAATGGTGTTGCCACCATTATTGGAAAAATTGGTTTGGCGTTTGCCATCTTGACGTTTATGGTTCTTACAGGAAGACTTTTGGTGACAAAAGTAATGCACAACGAGTTATCGAAATGGACTTCTGACGATGCATTGACGCTTCTCAATTATTTTGCTACTGCTGTGACTATAGTTGTGGTGGCCGTTCCGGAAGGCTTGCCGTTGGCTGTAACATTAAGTCTTGCATTTGCAATGAAGAAACTGATGAATGATAGAGCTCTTGTGAGACATCTTTCTGCTTGTGAAACTATGGGTTCATCTACTTGTATATGCACAGACAAAACAGGAACACTTACTACTAATCATATGGTAGTTGACAAGATATGGGTCAGCAACAAAACTGAAGCAATTAAAGGTAATAACGGTGTGGACAATTTGAAGTCTATGCTAAAACAGAAAACTATGGACATCCTTTTACAATCCATATTTCAAAATACGGGGTCTGAAGTAGTCAAGGGAAAAGATGGAAAGAACACGGTTATTGGTAGTCCAACAGAATCGGCTTTGTTAGAATTTGGTCTGGTAATGGGAGGTGATTTTGATAGTCAGAGACATGAATTTAAGATAGTGAAAGTTGAGCCTTTTAATTCAGTCAGAAAGAGGATGTCTGTTCTCGTGAGTCTTCCAAACGGTGGTTCCAGAGCATTCTGCAAAGGGGCTTCGGAAATCATCTTAAAAATGTGTAGCAAGATAATTGATGACAAGGGAGAAATTGTTGCGCTATCAGAAACCCAGAGCAGAAAGGTTACCGAAATCATTGATGGTTTTGCAAATGAAGCATTGAGAACCCTTTGTTTAGCTTACAAGGACATGGAGGAAACGTCGAAGAAAGTTAACATTCCTGAAGAAGGTTATACACTTATAGCAGTTGTTGGAATTAAGGATCCACTAAGACCTGGAGTAAAAGAAGCCGTTCAGACTTGTTTAGCAGCAGGAATTACTGTGAGAATGGTCACTGGAGATAATATTAATACAGCTAAAGCCATAGCTAGAGAGTGTGGGATATTTACAGATGGTGGTATAGCAATAGAAGGCGCAGATTTCCGTAGCAAAAGCCCAGAAGAAATGAGGGAGCTGATACCAAAAATTCAGGTGCATATTGACTGATCCCCTAAAAGTCCTCTTAACTAATCTTAATAGACTAGAAAATTGTTAAACGATATCTAAATGGATGAGATATTATTTGTAGGTAATGGCTCGATCGTTGCCTTTGGACAAACACACGTTTGTGACTCAGTTGAGAAAAATGTTCGATGAAGTTGTTGCAGTAACTGGTGATGGAACTAACGATGCTCCTGCTCTACATGAAGCAGATATTGGACTAGCTATGGGCATAGCAGGCACAGAGGTTTGTATCTGAAGTTGCATCTTATTAAAAGAAAAAAGATCAGCTCTGCAAATAAAACACCCCTTACTTTGGCATCTTATCATGTATGCTTAACTTCATATCTTGTAAATGTATCTAGGTTGCAAAAGAGAATGCAGATGTCATCATATTAGATGACAATTTTCAAACGATTGTGAAGGTGGCTAAATGGGGTCGTTCAGTTTATATAAACATTCAAAAGTTCGTGCAGTTTCAGTTGACAGTTAATGTTGTTGCTCTTATGATCAATTTTGTTTCCGCATGCTTGTCAGGTAAGTTTGCAGTATGAACAAATTTTTTCTTGTTTTATGATCATAATGTCATGCACTCTCATGTAAAACCATGTTCGTTTTTTCTGTTCTTAGTAGAAAACTGTTATCGAATTTTTCATGGAACTTGCAGGGTCTGCACCTTTAACCGCTGTACAATTACTTTGGGTTAACATGATCATGGATACCCTTGGTGCGTTAGCATTAGCCACAGAACCGCCAAATGATGGATTAATGCAAAGACCTCCTGTTGGAAGAGGAGTGAATTTCATTACCAAAACAATGTGGAGGAATATAATTGGGCAGAGTATTTATCAACTAATCGTTCTTGGTATTCTTGAATTTGACGGGAAACGGCTTCTCAAGCTTGGAGATAATTCACATGATACTATGGTTCTCGATACTTTCATTTTTAATACTTTTGTATTTTGTCAGGTATGTGGTTTACGTTCATTGAATATCGTTTCTAGAAACTTAAGGCATGGACTGCAAATTCAGTAACAACCAAAGTCTTTCCTTGACAGGTATTTAATGAAATAAACAGCCGAGAAATGGAGAAGATAGATATTTTTCGTGGAATGTTTGATAGTTGGGTATTCGTAAGCGTCATGACTTCTACAGTGGTATTCCAGATACTAATTATTGAATTCCTTGGAACTTTTGCTAGTACAGTTCCTTTAAGTTGGCACTTATGGTTGCTAAGCATTTTAATAGGATCAGTCAGCTTGGTAGTAGCAGTTATCTTAAAATGCATTCCTGTTGAGCAAGTTAGAAAGGACTCTACCGATACGCATCATGACGGCTATTCTGCGCTACCCAGTGGTGATGAAAATGTGTAACGTGTCCCAAGGCAAATGTTTAGAATAATGACCTCTTTAACTCAAAGATATACTATATCCGTTCTTGTTCTTGTTCTTTTTTTGATCGGTGAAGAATGTGGTACTTTTTCTTAATCAATAAAGGACTAAGTGCCAACGAGCTTGGAACTCAGATTATTGGTATCATCACCCGATAATTTTACCACGGTACTACATTGACATTGGCTATATATATTTTCTTATAGTGCTCTAATACTTGATGTTCTCATAATATGCCTTCCAGTGATTATGGCTAATTAATTTTTTTTTTTTGTTTTCAATCCGATTGATCATTGCATTGCATTGACCTTTGATTTCCTTTTTTCCCAGAGTTTGTTGGATCACTACCAAATGATCTTGGCTAAATTGGGGCGTATGACCAAAAAACAAAAAGGGTCATTAAGAAGTAATCTCTAGAAATCCCTTATCCTCCTATTTATGTTAACGCCTAATATGCCCTTATTCATTAGTGATGATTAATTAAATTAGCATTAATTAAATTAATTGGTGTTTTGAGTTTGATTATAGTGTTAGGATTAGAGTAGAAATTCATTTCCTCTTTTAAGGTATGGAGGGAAAGAAGAAGTAGAGGGAAAAAAGAAAAAACTAGGGTTTGTGATTTTCTTAGCAAAAATGAAACCTTATAGTGATGATGAAGACTCTAGTAGTCATGAAGAAGTGGGTGCATCTGATAATCTTGATTTCGATCCTACCGAATTGGATAATTTGTTGAATGAAGAAGAGCATGTCAACCAATGAATGCTTGAGGATATTATTCAAGCACAAGAACACTATCGTCGGGAAGAAGAAGGTGATAATGCTTCAAATAAACAAATATGAGTTGTAACGATCTACGAACATGTATTTGCACGTCTTGATCGCCCAAAAAGGAAAAAAAAAATCCCAGAATCGGTTTATTCGATATCACCATATAAACCGATTCTGGGTAAAATCCCCAAATTGGGTATCATAATCGGTTGTTGTTCATCACCATATAATCCGATTGTAGTAAATTTTTGGTGCGATAGGTGTGTGACCAAAATCGGTTTTTGTTGGTGATGTACATATGACGATTCCTTCACTTGGATGTTCCAGTAAAATACACGAAGTTCACAATCAGTTCATTTACGTATATATGTAATCCGATTGTGGAGACGAAATGTCTCAGGAAAAAAGAGGACGAAAATCGGATTACATGTTATGCAATGTGAACCGATTGTGAAAGATGAAAATTTTTCTTTGAAATCATCAAGTCCTTAATCGGACTTTATAATTGCTCGTATAATCCGATTCCTGACAACCGGTTGTCTCGACTGTGACGCATAAACCGATTCTAAATCCTGAACTTGTCGATATATGTTGTAGATTGTTGCGGCGTTCGACGAAGATCAGCCCAAACCCGTATCTCTACTGGGTCCTGGTACCTCTGCCCAATATTTCACTGATTTGGAATGGAAAGAAAGAAACGACGCAAAACAATGGTTTATAGACAAGGGCATAGAGATAAAATGCGCATTAGTTTTAGATCATCGTTCAACTCAAGATCGTTTGGAACTTGTTTGTGAGAGAGGTGGAACACAAGAAAGACATTGGGCAAAGAACAGACCTTACGTGAAGAAGACGACAAGGGAATACATTACTAAATCAAAGAAGTTTGGTTGCCCATTTAAGATTGTAGTTAATAGACCCAATGGACCCAGTGGTAAGGTATACAAGCTCCATAAAGTGATGAATGGTTGTCATAATCATGATGATCCGGAATATCTTATTGGACACGCGGTCGTTTGTGGGTTGAAACCACATCAATTGGAAACGGTAAGGTCGGTGAAAACGTGTAAACCAAGTGACATCCTTAGGAAGATTAAGGAGGATGATAAGAATAACTTGTCCACTTTGAGGCAAATTTACGCGGAAAGAGCAGCCTTTAGGAAGAGGGAATAGGATGGTAGAGCGGTTATGGAATAATCTCAGTGGTTAGCCGATCAACACGGATACACAATGAGGAAACATGTATTGGAAGGGAAAGTGACTCGTATTTTCTTGGCACATCCGGAGATGATCAAGTTGGCCCAATGCTTCTATCAAGTTTTGTTAATATATTGTACGTACAAGACTAACAAATACAACATATCGTTGTTAAACATTGCTTGCCATACTTCCGACAAGCAAACTTTCACGATAGCATGGGGGTTTATGGATCGGGAGAATGATGTGAGTTTTACGTGGATGCTAGAGACCTTGAAGGAGATATACCTTGATGGTAGTTGATGATGATGGACCTGACATCTTCAAATGAAAAAAAAATTAACAATGGAGAAAGATTTCTTTGTATTAGGTAGTGTATGATAGAGAATAGGCTATCCTCTTCATATACACAAAGTACCAACAACTATAACTTCAAAAAAAAAAAACCGTTAACAATCAGTCACAATCGGATTATATATATATGCACTAATAATCTGATTCTTGATTTCTCTATAAATACGAACTTGAACCCAGAATCGGTCGATGTGTGCATTAGCATAAACCGATTATGGTTGATGTTCATCACATCAACCCAGAATCGGGTTATGTAGGTGCACAATAAAAACCGATTGCTTGTAACATCAACCACAATCGGACTAATATGGTGCACGCATAAACCGATTTTGGTTGGATTTCCAGAAAAATTTGATGAGTGAATCTCAAAGATTTAGAGGTAAATCATTGTAGGGTACCTCTTAGAAAATATGGATTAAAGGGATTTAACTCAATCACTTGAATTGTTTGTTTTGTTTTTTTTTTTTCAAAACCCAAAAAGAAATTATATTTCAATTGTTGTTTGTGATTGATTAGGTTTTAGTTTTTATTTTGATGGAAATTGAGTTTTGATTAATGATATTTGTATTTGTTAATTAGGTGATTATGATTTTGTATTGTATTTGTATTAGAATACTTAAGTTTTCTTTCAAGGTTAATTTAGTATTTTTACCATCATTTAGACACCCCATATCCTTCTCTTTGGTTTGATTGAAGAAATTCATAGGCCCCAAATAATATCATAGGCCCTAATTTAGCCAGGAAAATGATGTTACGTACATGTATTTTTTCAAATTTTCATTAGCTTACCTTTTCACGTTACGAATTTGAATTTCAGTAAAATGCAAAGCTTCATTTTAGCTTCCTGTTGTAGTATAACATGTCGAATATCCATGATTATTTTTATTTTTTTTGCTAGGAAAAAGAAGTTATATTGAACAAAAAGAGTTTTACAATTGGTTTTGGAATGATGGCACTGATCCCATCCATTCACCAGAGCTACTGTGCTGTCTACAATATTTGCATCAACTAAAGATAAAAACTCTAAACTTTTACTAACATGTCTGACTTCATAAAAACTGAAATTTTTCAAAATGTAAATGCTATCATCTAAGCTAGAACTACTAAACCAGCTAATCTGGTTGTTTTTATTTCTTAAGTAAGAGACTGGATTCTTAGCATCATTGTTGATGCATATCGCTTCTAAATTCAGATTCCTCGCCCATTCAATAGCTGCAAGGATTGCGAGACTTTCAACTTTTTCTGGATCTCTAGCTATGCTTGTAGTTGTTTTGCAACCTCCATAATTCCTGCTTCATCAATGAGATAAATGTCAATATCAATTCTATTAGAATTATCTCTGTAAGAAGCATCACAATATAACATAGCACAATTATTAGGCAGACTCTCAGTTGGTAGATGAGATAGAGTTGCTTGGGTGATGGAAGGAAAAGTGTTACTGGGAGCAGACTGGATTGTGTCTCCTGCAAGTTTCATTGCATAAGAAGCCGTGGCAGCAACACTTAAAGATTTTCCTTGTAATTTCTTGAAACACCTATCTCACCAGTTGGTCCAAGCAGTAGTGAGTATTTGACACATCATTGTCATATCTTTACATGAAGAAATCCACTTGCATATCCAAGAGTGGATATCTATATCAGAACTAGAGTCTTGTAGTACCAGGTTTCCATTAGGAAATAAACCCCAAACCGCCTTCGAGAAAGAGCGGTGAAGTAATAAGTGTTCTGTAGTTTCCAACCTATTATCCTCACAAAGAGAGCAAAGAGCATCATGATCAGTTGTCTGTCTTCCCCAGTCAAAGGTAACCTAGTTGTTAGAGTATTGCTCGGTCGAACTCGCAAGCTTATTTGTCAAGTTTAGTTGATCAAAACTATAGTCTTGATTTCTAATCTACTTATAGCTATGTCTCGGATTAGGATAGAATGTGTAGTTGAACGTTAGATTCACGGCGTTCATCGATTGAAGACAAAGATCTACTGAGGAGAGCTTGGAGGAACTTCATCAACAAAAGGTATGTGGAGACTAAAAATTATCTATCACTCAGAAGTCTATTATATTCTATCTTCTAATGAGACTAAGTCGTATAACTATATAGACTTTTATATTATACACATTTGATATTTCGAGCCGAGTTTATCTCGCTTATCTATTTCTCAAAATATGAGTTAGAAGATTTTTGCTTTAGCTACGTTCGTCATATTCTTGACGAGTTTAGTTGGAAACAATTTATTTGTTGGGAACTAAATATTAAGTCAAAAGACGATCATGTGGAAACTGCCTTGTGAAAAAGCGGGGGTCTAACAATACCACCCAATATTTCGATTAGCAATATGTATGGACTAACTCCGAAATACTTTGCTAGAGAATCAACTAGACAGTCAGACTCAATCTAGATAAAAGTATCTCAAGGAGTTAATATCTCTCTCTTGATTTGATTTTTACTCAAGCTAAAAACAATAGCGAGTCTTTATCAAATACAAGGAATAACTTGGACGGTACCAAAGACCAATGTCCAAGGATCAATCAACAACCAAAGGTTGGATTTCCAATTGATGATCACGAACGCACAACCTGTATTATTTCAATTATATAAAATATAATGCGGAAAAGAAATAACACAGACACCAGAAATTTTGTTAACGAGGAAACCGCAAATGCAGAAAAACCCTGGGACCTAGTCCATATTGAATACACATTGTATTAAGCCGCTACAGACACTAGCCTACTCCAAGATAACTTCGGACTGGACTATAGTTGAATCCCAATCAGTCTCCCACTGATCCAAGGTACAGTTGTACCCCTACGCCTCTGATCCCAGCAGGATACTACGCACTTGATTTCCTTAGTTGATCTCACCCACAACCAAGAGTTGCTGCAACCCAAAATCACAGACTTGATAATAAACAAATCTGTCTCACACAGAAAATTCTATCAAAGGATAAATCTGTCTCCCACAGATAAACCCTAGGTTTTGTTCCGTCTTAAGATATAAAATCAAGGTGAACAGGAACCAATTGATAATCCGGTCTTATATTCTCGAAGAAAATCCTAGATTAATCAATCACCTCTCTACAATCCTTCCTGACTACACAGGCGGTTTGTCGAGGAATCACAAACAGTGAGATGAAGATGTTTGTGAATTCTTTATCTTGCCTATCGGAGAACTCTCACGATCTCAAGCCAATCAATCGATTGTACTCGTACGATAGAAGATGCAAGATCAGATCACACAACTACGGTAAAAGTAGTATCGGTCTGGCTTCACAATCCCAATGAAGTCTTTAAGTCGTTAACCTGATTTTAAAGAAGAAAATCAAAAGTTAATGGAGATCGACTCTAACGGGCGCACTAGTAGCACGCAGACGTGTGGGGATTAGTTTCACACAATGCTAGGTAGATGTCTCCTTTATGTAGCCTTCAAATCAGGGTTTTTCCTTAGTTACAAAGCAATCCATATTCACCGTCAGATGAAAACCTGATTTAGATTCAAGCTAATATTTCTCAACTGTTAGATCGGAAACTTAGCTTGTCACACACACTTTGGTAAACGTTTATTGGGTTCATGAAAACCATGCCCAAACGTGTACATGTATGTTGGTTCAACATAGTAACCCAAAGAGGTTAACCATATGAGTATTTCATATTAACCTTGTTCTTCTTCACCATAACTAGTTCAATTGACTCAAATGAACTAGTTAAAGAGTTGTTCAATTGCTATGAGATCTTATGTAACTACACAAGACACAACTAAAATAAAGATGATTCGATTCGATTGAATCGGCTCATGAACTTTATAGCCACGGTTTGCATAAAGCATTCCTTAGTAATTTAATGTTTCATGTTCAGAGCACATCTTTAGATCATAACCTCTTAAGTTCACAAACAAGTTCGCGGACTTAAGTTAATCAGTTGAGTTTTCCAAACTCATCAGAAATTCTCGGAAAGAGAACTTCCGCCAGTTCGCGGACTGGGTTCGTGGACTGAGTTCGCGGACTTAGCACACAAACGAGTTTTGAAAAATCCAGCAGAAATTCTCGGTCGAGAACTTCCGACTGTTCGCGGACTGACTTGGCAAGCCAATTCCACAATCCTCCCGATTTCTCTTGATCAACAAAGTTCGAAAACTTCGATTCAAGGAATACATGGTTATGTAATCTAAACTCTCATTTCAATCATTGAGACATTCTCAGAGGACTCTATGTATCCGTTATTCACAGACCGATTCACGTCAGAGCAATTCTCAAAGTGATTGAAACTTTTCATGACTTTCGTCACTAGGTGAAGATAAACTTGATCAAAGCGAAACGCTTTACCAACACACGATTTCGAGATAAAAGATAAACAATGAATGCTCAACTCGAAATGTCAAATGTTTATGATCCAGTCTATATAACATAAGACTTTTGTCTCATAAGAAGTAGGAGATAGAATAGATAGACTTTTGAGTGATAGATAAGTTCAAGTCTCCACATACCTTTTTGTTGATGAAGTTCCACGGTTCCTTGTATAGATCTTCGTCGTTATATGATGAATCTCCATGAAGTCCTTGAGCTCAACTACACTTTTCTATCCAAGTCCGGGACTTAACTATGTAGGCTAGAAATCAAAACTCATAGTTTTGATCACTAACATTGACAAACATGCTTGAGATAGCAACGCATGCGAGGTCGACCGAGCTATGCTCTAACACCTTGAAACATTGTGAGACAATCATTTGATGTCGACTTGGAAATTTTCGTTTTGAAAATTCGATCACTTGAAGATTTAGTTTATGTGAGACAGCTATTGTCGTCTTCTAAGGATGTTTCAATGATTGAAATTGGAGTTTAAAACAAAAACCTTTGTCTGGATACAACACAGTATGCGTACCTAGTATGCAAACTGTTTTGGTATGATTCAAGTCCGGGAACCTTGTTTGCATACCTAGTATGTGAACGGTTTTAACTGTTGAAGTCCGGGAACCTTGTTTTCATACTAGTATGCGAACGGTCCTACCTGAGTTAGGTCCGGGACGGCTGTTTGCATACCCGTTTGCAAACAACTGGACAAGACTAAAGTCCGGAAGCTATAGTTTGAGTATCTGTTTGCAAACTTAGTGTTTAACGTTCTAAAATCGGTTAAGTATGTTTTTCATACTCATGAACAAATATATTTATGAATTAAGGAATGAAATCTTTGCAAACCTTGGCTTAATGTTCATGAATTGATTCTTAATAATCAATACGATTTTGTTTCAATTGGTTCATATATATTTCTATGAGATGGTGAACAATTGAACAACTCTATGTGAAATACAATTAGATTCATTTGATTATCATGATTGATTGATTATCATAGTTGATCTAAATTTGTTAGATGAATGTGGTTAAGATAAAAGTGTTCATATGGCTAACTTCGGTTAAATATTATTGAGCCAACTCAATATACACGTTTAGGTACGGTTACCCATATCTAAATGAAGGTATATTTCATTTATGTGTAACAAGCTAAGACCATCTAACGGTAGAGAGATATTGGTTTGGTTTTAAGCAACCTTAGCTTGAATCTTAAATCAGGTTTTCATCTAACGGTGAATATTGAATGCTTTGTTACTAAGCTATCTTAGCTTTGATTTAAAGCAAACCCTGATTTGAAAGACTATATAAGGGAGAACTCTAGCAACTGGAAAACCTAATCCAAACACTTTCTTGTGTCCTAGTTGCGACTAGAGTAGTTTCTCCTTTAACCTAGGCTTTTTCAAAACCATTATAGGTTAACAACTTGAAGACTTCATTTGGGATTCGTGAAGCCATATCCAACTATTTTCTCTGTAGTTGCATATTCTGATCTTACTTGTTTTATTGTATTGAGTACTATCTTCTCTAAGATTTGCTCGAGATTTACCTCTGATAGGTAAGATATAAAAAGTAATCACAAAGCTCTTTGTCTCATTCTTTGTGATTCCACAGTAACTTCTTCTACTACCATATAGTTAAGTTATTGTGAGGTGATTGATATTTCTAGGCTGCTCTTCAGGAGTATAAGACCGGATTATCAATTGGTTCATGTTCACCTTGATTTATGAAAATACGGAACAAAAACTTCGTAAGTACTTCTGTGCGAGACAGATTTATCTATCAGAATAGACTTACCTGAGGGAGACAGATTTGTTTATAAGTATTCGACTTTGGGTCGTAGAAACTCTTAGTTTTGGGTGAGATCAACTAAGGGAATCAAGTGCGCAGAATCCGACGTGGTTCTAGAGGCGTAAGGAACGCGACTGTACCTTAATCGATGTGAGACTTGGTTAGGGCTCAACTACATTCCAGTCCGAAGTTAACTTGTAGTAGGCTAGTGTCTGTAGCGGCTTAATACAGTGTGGTGTTCAATCTAGACTAGGTCCCGGGGTATTTCTGCATTTGCGGTTAACAAAATTTCTGATATCTGTGTTATTATTTTTTTCGCATTATATTTTTTATATAATTGAAATATCGCAGGTCGCGCGTAGTTCAATCATTTGGTAAATCCGACCTTGTTTGTTAGATATAACTTGATTGACACTTGGGCGTTGGTCTTTGGTACCGTCCAAGTTATTACTCTTATCAATCAGGCTCACGGATTTCTATATGAGTGATAGATGACTTCAAGTCTCCACATACATTTTGTTGATGAAGTTTCACAAGATCCCCTTAGTAGTTCTTCGTCTTCAATCGATGAACGTCGTGAAGTCTAAAGCTCAACTATACATTCTATCCTAATCTGAGACATAGTTATAAGTAGACTAGAAATCAAGACTTATAGTTTTGGCAACTAAACTTGACAACAAGCTTGAGATAGCAACGCTTGCGAGTTCGACCGAGCAGTGCTCTAACAATCTCCCTGTTTGTTAATTTTAGTGACAAAACTATCAATACATATGGATTACAAGATAAATAAACTTTGTAACTTCTCATCCAAATTCTTGATTTCCTTGGTTCTTCAACTTTACTCGAAATCTTCGTCACTTCCAAGTATTCCGGTGACTCAGCATCATAGTTGTTGAAGATCTGCAGCCATAATAATAAGAAAACAATTTTTCTCAATTATTGTTATTCAGTGTCATAGTATTATTACACCATATCAAAGTCTAATTGTATCACAACTTTGACAATAATATTATGGTGATATGTATCACTCCCCCTTAGTCAATACTTCATCTCACAATATAAACCACTCCCCCTTACATAAAGATATGTAAACAATATGTATTTGTAGTGTGAACTACACATTAATTCTCCCTCTTTTTGTCAATATAAATTGGCAAAGGTACGAAAACTAGTGGGATCATAATGAAATTCTCATAGAGATACTTCATGACTAAAAGAGAACATATCAATTTTGTTTTGATGATTTCACATAGTCGAAACTTAGTGTATTCATCAAGGAGTTTATAAAGATACAAGAAAACTCTTACAATATTCCACAGCTGCACTCCCCACAAAGATTTGACAATTAAGAACAAGTTCAATTAAGAACTCTCCCCCATAAAATGTCATTCCCGAAAGGAACAACAAAAGCGACCTTACTTTCACAAGAAAAGAAGGATTTCTTTGGACATTAACAAATCACATGAAACATGAATTTGTATCCAGAAAACTCAATTAAATTAACCACAAGAGAACCTATGATTAATTTAATCGGAAATGCTCAACATAAGAGAACTTACGGAGCCATACAGTACTTTCACATAGAAGAGGATCATGGAAAGATCAATACTGCGGAATATTCAAAGATTCATAATGTATTTCATCAATATTTGCATAATGATATCATAGACTTAATCTTTGCAATCAAAAGTTCATCCTATCTTCCATCACTATTTGCATAATGACATAATAGGCTTAACTTTTGACATATATGGGACAATCATAGTTCACGGACGCAAACACACATATCCCATAACAATTTTTTGCAATATATAAAACCAATAAAGATTAATACTGCAAAATCATCTTCCAAATAAACTTTAGAATTTAAATAAATAAATCTAAAAACATTGCAAGATGAAAATCGTTGGCAATAGCAACGTGTAGTCACAATATAGGCTATTCCAAACCCTAGTTATCCTTCTTATAACACAAGAATAAATTCTCATAAGAAGTTTCCTAGACATTGTAGAGCTTTCTCAGGGCATCTACTAATAATTCCTTCTCATTATTGAAGAACTCATTGATTATATGATCATTTAATTCCTCCAGATTTTCAGAAATACCAGTTAACTCACTTAGATCTTTTTTCAGTTCACACAGGGTGTTCTTTGTCAGAGATAACATTTTTCATAGTGAGTTATCCTTTCCAAAGAGAACATGATTTGAGTTTTTAAATCATTTCTTTGACTGATGAGATCCTTCACCAGAGCCCTAAAGTTATTATCATCTAGAAAACTAGACAAAAAACAGTTAAAGGAAGAACCTTTTTCATCATTTGTAGATTTCTCCTTTTTCTTTCTTGAGGATTGGATCCCTTCACAAAGATACACATTCACTGCTTATACTGCATCCCTTTTTGTGGTTCCTCTAGTTACAGGAGCCATGAAATAGTATCTTTCAAAGAGAAAAGAGTGAAGGGCATTTTGATCACAAAAGAATATAAATAACATACCAGATAAGTAAACCCTAAACAAAAACTTTGACATAGTCTTCATGGTTCACGATCCATTATATATTTTTTGATAAGAAAATATTCAATTGCAAAACTCAACTTAAATAGCCTTAAATTGCCAAGGATAAGAAATTAACAACTATACAGGACTTCAGCAACCTTGATATAATCCTCATATTCTCAAGTTAATAATGAGGATGCAAACATCACTATAGTTAAGTAGTGATGGAGTGAGCAGAATGCTCACATCTTGTGTCACCTGGTGACTTATCAAGGTTTGTTGTATAAACAACTTTCTTACCTCGTCTGACTCTGGTTCTCTTGGACTTATTCTTGTCTCCAGGAGTTCCCTGTTGATTACCTTAGACCAGATTCATCCTTTGCATGTCATTCTGAAGTTTAGCAATTCGTTTGTTGTTACTCTTGAATTTCCAACACTTACTTTGAACATGACTTGAACTTCCATAAAAAATACACTTCATAGATGAACTTTCGTTTTGCAGATTTGGCTCATGTTTATCACAACTTTTAATATCCACAGTTCCAGAACCGGCATGAACAAAGGAATTATTTGTGCCCATGGTCTTGCTTTTGAACCCTAAACCATTTGTGTTTCCAAAAGACTTCTGAACGAATAACATTGTTGAAATCTTCTCAGAACTTCCAGATAACCTTTGCAGATCGCACTTAAGAATATTAATCTTTTTTTCTTTTAAAGATAAGGTTCTGGTGAACTCATCATTAAGACAGTCAATCTCAAGATTTTTCACTTGTAGTGATGATTCAAGATTCTTCAAACTTATTTTTAGTTGTACATTGTCTTGGTGAATTTCTTCATTTTTATCCAAGAGTTCAAAAATCTCAGTGTTAGACTCGCATTCTGAATCAGAATTTGAGTTAGAGGAAGTGTTTGTTGTGAAAGCTGAAATTCCTGTGCAAACTTTGGAAGTATGCGTGTTTGTACCTAAAATTACTTCTAGGCACTAAACACGATGATTTGATGATGATTATTGAAAATTAGGGCTAGAAAACAATAAATAAAGGATGAATAAAGGAGACAAAGAATTTATCATGGTTCGCCAAGTATTGCCTACATCCACGGAGGAACAAAGAAATATTTTATTGATCGTAGGATACAAGAGTTTTCTCCGGGTTAGCTAACCTAAAATTCCATGTCTTTTTAGGGTTTAGGATACATATATTTATAGAGTGTATGTAACCCTAATTCTGATACAACTTCATGTGCAAGCAAATTGGGCAACAAGATTTCTGAAAACTTCAAGAATCTTCCTTCGCGGGATTGATTTGCGGGCCCTCCGTCTATAAAATAGACGGTACAAACATCGCCCCCTCTTAACCTACAACTTGTTGGTGGTTAAGAAGTTTGTTTTTCCTTCTCCGTAGACCGTTGATGACGTAACTCGCCCCCAAGCGTGAGTAGATATATTGCAAAGACGCCCCCAACTGTGATAACCTGCAATGAAATTTTCTCACGTGCTAGGCGAGACTTTTTCCACGTAGTGGACTTGTGATAATCGAGAGATAATCGAGTCTTGAGTGGAAGTAGTGTACTTGCGGCTTGGGCAAGGCATTTTGCTCGCAACGTTACAAGGCTATAGCGCTTGCTGCTCGGGCAGGCTGTCTGTTGCTTGTGTTTAGTACGAGTCTTTGGACCAATATCAGGCATTGGGCTCGTGGTCGAGACGAGACTTTGTGCTTGCATCAGTGCAAGTCTTTCATACTCGCGTGCAAGACGAGATTTTATGCTTGTGATAAAAGCAAGACTTAAGTGCTCACGTGCAAGGTGAGGCTTTGGGTGCTTGCGATGTGATGCAAGGCTGAATATTGAAGGGTCTAAGCAATCCTTATCTCCAATTCGATCATGTCGCTATCCACGAACCTCGAACTCGATCATGTCGCTATCCACGATCCTCAAACTCAATCATGTTGCTTCCATGTCGTAGGGAATTGAAAAACGATTTTAACGAGCCAAAAATCAACCAATTCGAACTTAAAATAAAGAAGTTATTGACGAAACAAGATTTGAACAAAGCGCGCGTGTGCTTGCTGACGTGGCAATGATGACATTGCAAAATATGCTGACATGGAGATGCTGACCGGATAATAGCGCTATCGTGGCAGTTGGTGAGTGCTGACGTGGCACTTTCGTTGACGTGGCATATGAACAAGTTGCATATATGACTTTTAGCTGACGTGGTAAGTTGTCATGATGATTTGGCATCGCTGAATGTGCACACAGCGCTGATGTGGCAGATGACTAGACTATCAACTGAATGGTGACTGGTTGGACCCAAACAAACTGAAACGGTAAGACTGAACCGAATCGAACCGGTTTACAAGGTATGAATCGGATTTACTGGACCTGGTTGGACCAGCTAATGAACCAGTCGTTTGGCTTAAGTTCTGAGCGGCTCGAACAGCTCGGATCGGCTTAGGTCTAGTCTTGGCTCGGCTGCAGGCTTGTCTGCATGAACAGAAACCTTTGTCATCGATTTCTGCTTCTGCTGTTTGGCCACGCTTTCTTCAACTGGTTCGCAACAGTTTCTTTAACTGTTCGTAACGGTTTCTTCAACCTCACAACGGTTTCTTCAACTGTTTCGCAACAGTTTCTTCAACTGGTTCGTAACGGTTTCTTCAACCTTGCAACAGTTTCTTCAACCCTAACTTTTTTTTCCTATACTGATTTTTGCATGGAATCTCGTGCACGATTTTTGCTCCACTTTTCTCAATGAAAAAACACGATTGTTTTACATGAATCCCCTTAGTCGGCGCCAATGTTTGTACCCAAAATAACTTCTAGGCACTAAACACGATGATTTGATGATGACTATTGAAAATTAGGGCTAGAAAACGATAACTAAAGGATGAATAAAGGAGACAAAGAATTTAACGTGGTTCAGCAAGTGTTGCTTACATCCACGGAGGAACAGAGAAATATTTTATTGATCGTATGATACAAGAGTTTTCTCCGGGTTAGCTAACCTAAAATTCCATGTCTTTTTAGGGTTTAAGATACATATATTTATAGAGTGTATGTAACCCTAATTCTGATAGAACTTCATGTGCAAGCAACTTGGGAAACAAGATTTCTGGAAACTTCAAGAATCTTCCTTCGCGGGCTTGATTTGCGGGCCTCCCGTCTATAAAATAGACGGTACAAACAATGCGGATTGACCAACTGAATTGATTTTTCTTTGTATTGAATCATCTGAAGCATTAGAGAGAGAAGGATGTACCTCAGATCTTTTTCTTCTTCTCACAATTTCCTTAATCTTTTGTAAAATCAATGACCTCTCAGGATCAATATGATTTGAACAACATTCATCAGCCCAAGACAAGCAAGGAGGACTACATGAGTTGGTCACAACATTGAACGCGGATTTTCTGACTGTGTTCTGATCATGATCAAGAACTCTTAACTTTCCAATGAGAGAGTTTCTAGAAAGTGTTTCAAGGTTATTTCCTTCAACAATGGCATGCTTCTTAGAGTCGTATTTGGCTGGCAATGATCTGAGAATTTTCATCTCAATGTCCTTTTCAGGAATAGTCTTACCCAACGCAAAAGATGCATTAACTATTTCAGACAGTTTGTGATTAAACTCATCAAATGAATCTTCATCAGCCATATGAAGGTTTTCCCAATCAGAACATAGGTTTTGAAGCCTAGCTTCTTTCTCATATGAATTTTCTTCAAATACAGTTTATAAGATATTCCAGGCTTCTTTAGATATGTGCACGTAGTCACATGGTGTTGAAGATCTGGGGTAATGGCATGTATGATAATATTCAAACCTTCAGAATTTTTCTTCCCAGCAAGAATCTCGTTAGGTTCATATCTACCAATATCCTTTGGAACAGTTACATCGCCTTCTGTATCAACCAGAGGATCATAGCCATTAACAACACGAAACCATGTTTGAAAATCACGAGCTTGTAGAAAAGCACGCACAACAATTTTCCACCATGAGTAATTCGAGCCATCGAAGACTGGTGGTACGTTTATAGAAATAGCACCCATGTCCATAGAGTCAGATTGCTACAAACACATACTTATGAGGCTTGAACGTGTTTGCCTGCTCTGATACCAATAGAAAAACGGGGGTCTAACAACCACACCCAATATTTCGTTTAGGCAATCTGTATGGACAAACTCCAATATATTTCCAAGAGAATCAACTAGACAGTCAGACTCAATCAAGGAAAATACATCCAAGAGTTATATCTCAATTTCTCAAATCAATCTGCAATCGAACAGATATAAATCTGTGAGCCGTATTAAAATGAGAAACAACGTGGATGGTACCAAAGACCAACATCCAAGTGTCAATCAATTTATATCAACAACCAAAGGTTGGATTATCTAATTGATTGAACTATGCACAACCTGTGATATTTCAATTATATAAACAAATATAATGCGGAAAAGAAATAACACAAACACCAGAAGTTTTGTTAACGAGAAAACCACAAATGCAGAAAAACCCCGGGACCTAGTCCAGATTTGAACACCACACTGTATTAAGCCGCTACAGACACTAGCCTACTTCAAGTTAACTTCGGACTGGAATGTAGTTGAGCCCTAACTAATCTCACACTGATCAAGGTACAGTTGCGCTCTTTACGTCTCTGAATCCCAGCAGGACTCTACGCACTTGATTCCCTTAGCCGATCTCACCTTCAACTAAGGGTTGCTACGATCCAAATTTGAAGACTTGATAAACAAATCTGTCTCACACAGAAAAGTCTATTGTATAAAAAAATTTGTATCCTACAGAAATACCACCGAGTTTTGTTCCGTCTTTTGATAAATCAAGGTGAACAGGAACCAATTGATACACCAGACTTATATTCCCGAAGAACAGCCTAGTAATATCAGTCGCCTCACAATAATCTTAATCGTATGGAAGCGAAACAAGATATTGTGGAATCGGAAACGATTAGACGAAGATGTTTGTGACTACTTTTTATCTTACCTATCAGAGATTAAATCTCGAGCAAATCTTAGAGAAGATAGTACTCAACACGATAGAACAAAGTAAGATCAGAACACGCAACTACAGAGAAAATAGCTTGGTCTGGCTTCAGATTCCCAATGAAGTCTTTAAGTCGTTAACCTATAATGGTTTTAGGAAAAACCTAGGTTAAAAGAGAATCGACTCTAGTCGCAACTAGTATCACACATGAGGTGTGCGGATTAGGTTTCCCAGTTGCTAGACTTCTCCCTTATATAGTCTTCAAATCACGGTTTGCAATCAATGTTACCTTGGTAACAAAGCATTCAATATTCACTGTTAGATGAAAACCTGATGTTGATGGTGGTTTTTAGCTTAGGGTTAAAATCGTAAAACCGCACAACTGACATGACGTCACTATGACCATTAGTACATTTATTGAATCAATCAGCATGCCTACGCAAGAATTACCGGGGTACCCTTTTTTTATGGGTCATGTTCCACGGCAGAACCCTTAACATCGACTGACATCATCTATGCCAAACCCTAATTCTCATGCTGTCGCGCCAAGGCATGCCAACCATGCCAGCCGCACCATTGTGCCAATGGAAAACCATGCCAGCCACATCTTCGCGCCAAGGCATGCCGACCATGCAGCCGCACCACCGTGCCAATGGCAAACCATGCCAGCCACATCTCCGCCCCAAGGCATGCCAAACATTCCAGCCGCACCACTGTGCCAATGGCAAACCATGCCAGCCACATCTCCGCGCCAAGGTATGCCAAACATGCCAGCCACATCTTCGCTCCAAGGCATGCCGACCATGCCAGCCGCACCACCGTGCCAATGGCAAACCATGCCAGCCTCATCTCCGCGCCAAGGCATGCCAAACATGCCAGCCGCACCACCGTGCCAATGGAAAACCATGCCAGCCTCATCTCCGCGCCAAGGCATGCCAAACATGCTAGCCGCACCACTGTGCCAGTAGCGAACCATGCCAACCATGTTGGTCGCACCATGCGCCAATGGCATGCCAGACCCTTGGCCCCACCATTCCAAGCCAACAGCACCTTGCCTTGGCCCCAACCATGCTATCCGCACCATGTGACAATGGCAAGCCAAACCCTTGGCCCCACCATGCCAAGCCAACCGCACCTTGCCTTGGCCCCACCATTCCAAGCCAACCGCACCTTGACTTGGGCGCACTATGCCAAGCCGTCCATGCCAAACCCTTGGCCCCACTATGCCAAGCCGTCTGCGCCATTTTCCTTGGCCCCACCATGCCGGCCTTCCCTATGCGGCTACCAAAACGAAGGAGTGCGACGATCAACGGCCACCCTTCCATCTTAGATGCAAATCTTATCCGTCCAAGGTCGCCAACCAACGCATGGTAACCTTTGGCCCAACGCCAAAACCCTAGTTTTGGCCACGCCGAAACCGCGTCAAGGCATGTCGGCCATGCCACATGTGCCAATGGCATGCCATCCACCTTGCCGCGCCATACCATGCCGGCCTTCCCTATGCGACTACCAAAACGAAGGCGTGCGACGATCAACGACCACCCTTTCATCTTACATGCAAATCTTAGACGTCCAAGGTCGCCAACCAGCGCATGGTAACCTTTGTCCCAATGCCAAAACCCTAGTTTTGGCCACGCCGAAACCGCGCCAAGGCATCCGTCCATGCCACATGTGCCAATGGCATGCCAGCCACCTTGTCGCGCCATACCATGCCGGCCAACCCTATGCGGCTACCAAAACGAAGGCGTGCGATGATCAACTGCCACCCTTCAATCCTAGATGCAATCCTAGCCGTCCAAGGTCGCCAAACAACGTATGGTAACCTTTGGCCCAAAAACCTAGTTTTGGCCGCGCCAAGGCATGCCAACCACCTTTTCGCGCCATACCATGCGAGCCTTCCCTATGCGGCTACCAAAACGAAGACCTGCAACAATCAACGACCACTCTTTCATCTAAGGTGCAGATCTTAGCCGTCCAAGGTTACCAGCTAACGCATGACAACCTTTGGCCCTAGTTTTGTCGCGCCTAAACAAAGCCAAAACCCTAACTTTTGGGCGCGCCTAAACTAGGCCATATTAAAGACATACTGATCATGCTTTCATATCACTGGCTACCAAACGAAGGGTTGCAATAATCAATGGCTACCTTTCCTCTTAATATGCAAAATCTCGACCGTCGAAGGTCACCACCGAGCCGGCAAGTCTCCCAAGCTCAACTTTCCAGACAACAACAACGTGCTAAATCTTTTCCATGAAAACACTCGAGACATCAACACATGTCACAAACTGGGGGATGCTCATTGGGTATTGGTTTGGCGGTTTACAGCATGCGGCGTACACTACGCCCGTTATAAGAAAGTATCATAAGGATGAGACGGTTAGTAAATACAGGGAGTAATGGTGAAACGCTTTCTTTTATGGAACATCAATTCCAGGCGTTATCGGTTACCACCTCCTCCCATTTACTCACCCGTTTTCCATTTCTTAATGAGACCAGAGTACGTTTCACTTCGACTTGTATAAATAGGCATTACCTATTTCCACCGAACGACAAGTTCAGGTCAGGAGCATACAACACTCAGAAAACATTTGCTAGCTTTCCCTCTGTTAGCTTCCCACTTTCTGATACAAGTCGTAGAAAACAACTACTCTTCCAGAATCAGCTATTCTGGTCTCAACACTTTCTACGCTTCCATCCCCAAAACCAACCCTTCTCCTTCACTTTGTGACCGAAGCAAGTCTGGAACGGCCATTTCTTGGTTTAGGCCGGATTTTTACAGATTGATCTCTCGAATCTAAAGTACTCCCTTGCAGTACATTGTTTAGGGTTTAAATTCGTTTCTCACCCACACACCCGAATTTACCAAAATCAGCAGAAACCGTTTACACCCTCAAACAATTGGCGACCACAGTGGGAGATTTATTTTTCGGTTACAATGTCAGTTTTCAATCCTTGATCTCATACTTCGACCCAGACTTCAGGACGGTAGAGGCAAACGATCCGCTCAGGGATCGACGACTCAGCTACAAGACGACCCGATACGATCCGCTAAGAGATCGACGAATCAGTTACCAGACGACCAGATTACCAGTCGTGACACCGCAAGGGGCGACTGGGGACTTCCCAGAGGTTAAAAGCAAACGATCCGCCCAGGGATCAACGACTCGATTATCAAGTGACTCAGGGACGACTGGGGACTTTTCACAATCGTGGTGCTTCCCACAAAACTCAGACTTGCACCTGACTCATTTTTCGTTAGCAGATCCAAAAAACCGAGTAAGTCTTTCCTAGAAAAAATACATGGTTTACTATTTCAAGTTTTCACGGGAATGATAAAACCGATAGCCATGTTATGTGTCATCCCATGTCATCTACCCGACACGCGACGTTCACGGTTCCACATCTTCCCTGGGATGTTTGTGTCAGTTATAATCATAACCAAAAACGGCATCATCCTAAAATAGTTCATCCCGAATAATAATCCAAAACCCTCATAGGTAACACTTGTCTATAAACCCAAAAATCCAGAAAATCAAACCATAAACCAGGCGCTTTGTTTGACTTACAAAAAAAAAGAAAAGAGGAAAACCCTAACGCCTGGTTCTTCGTGGAATCAGTCACCTACCCGTACGTACCCACTTTGCATAATAATAATTACCCGTCACTATTCATGAGGTAGCCGGTGTTACTATGGTGATATTCGAAGAGGAATTGTTTATGATGAATTATTTCTACAAGTTTATGAAAGGCATACCTATGGCTAGGGACCAACACAAGAAAAACAAGAAAACAAATTGAAAGGGAAACGATGGAGTACATACCTGGAATATGCTTTCCCACTTTATTGCTACCGCGCCACGCCAAGCCAGTGCCATGCCAAGTTAGCGCCTTGCCAAGCCAGCGTCCACGCCAAGCCAGCGCCCATTCAAAGCCGATCTAGTGCTAACAGCTTGCATCTTTCCAGCGCCAGCATCTTGTATCCCTTCCAGCGCTGACGGCTTGCATCCATCCAGCGCTAACAACTTTCATCTTTCTAGCGCCAGCAGCTTGCATCTATTCCAGCGCTGACATCTTGCATCCTTCCAGCGCTAACAGCTTGCATCCATCCATCGGTAACAGCTTTCATCTTTTCAGCTCCAGCAGCTTGCATCCTTCCAGCGTTGCTCTTGAACGCTCAGTAGAAGGGAATCAGCAATCTAATTTCATCACACGTAGAGATCAGGAACGACTTCTCCGAAATCGAGGCAAGGAGATCAGCAACCCCCTTGAGTTCACAAAGACTCTCTTCATATAAGGAGATGCATGATTTCGGGGACTTCGCCCACAAAATTGTGCAGTCTATGGTGGAACATTTATGAGATATTTTATATTTTACCAAGGCGCAACGTCGAGACATATTTGCAGCCCTCAACCGCAATGTGTCAGGAAAACATTTATTTCCAGCCAAAAAGTCGTTCCCAAACCCCTACCTCTCTTGGAAAGCACGATAGATGGAACTGGGGACTCCTAACCACTTTTTGCTTGAAGGGTGTCCAGTTTGACAGCACACTGATTAACGCAGCTTCTCCGCTTCAACGTCCTCCAGCAGCGGCTCCGCTTCAACGTTCACTTCAGCATCCGCTCCACTTCACCGTTCTCTCTATAAGATGCTCCAGGATCGAAGTCGAAGTTTCAGCGTTTGTCTTCTTAAGTTTCAACATCCTCTCCAAGAGCCGAAGACGCCTCAACGCCGTTTCCTCCTGCCAAGGATCGTACCGGGGCCGCCACTCCTTCCAGCAAAGGGTCGTACCACCACGCTCCCCATGTCAAGGATCATGATTGCAGCCGGCCAATCTTCGTAGTCATGACCACCTTTTGATCCATCTCGCCAAAGCTCGTGGTCATGGACAGCTTTCTCACTTACGCATTCTATCCAACCTACTTTATTCTCACGACAATGTAGTCTCTTCTCATTACATCTGCTACCAAAAACTGTTGCCGCTCATTTGTTGATACCAGCCAGAGCTTCACCGCAGCAACAATCACTACAAAGATGGAAACATGTAAACCATACTTGGGGACTGAGGGTCTACACGGAATCCTTTCACTGTCAAAGCTCAGAAGACACAGTCAACTAAAAGACCATAGCCACAACAAGGTCATATACTCTTCAAGGGTGTAGCGCAAGGATATCATCACCTCTTTGTCTAGAAGACGCCTTCAACACTTTACCAGTCGCGGCGGATCCCAAGCCTGCTCATAGGAAAACAACTTCAGAAACTAAAGAAAAATGTGACTGGGGACTACTCATCGCAGTCCATCCCGACGACCATCAAAGACTCATGAGATAACTCCAGAGACGCGGCTGAAACACTTTTCTTGAAGAAATAGAGGGAGCCACGATAAACAACATAACTCTGTCATTCCTACCTCTTCGCTATCCAGAATATTTCGTCCATGCGCATCCCAGCGTCACATCCAGAAGAGTATAATAAGCTTGAATCAAATCATGTGTACATGGACTCAAGGCGATGCGATGAAAATGGGATACACATGGGGACTACCAGCATGGGACGCTTTCACTCCCCTCAACCTGGTTATTTCTGATTTCAACATCGTCACTGCCGAAGTTTTACAAGCCGCAGAAATTTCTCAACACAAAGCCGTACATGTGCATCGAAGACTCCAAAAGCACGCCACAGAGATACATTTACATGTTCGGCCGTTCCATCGGATCTAACAGAAATATAACTGGAGACTGCTCACCGCATCTCATTCCATACGATAGTCCAAGATTCAGAAGAGGGTTCGAAGGATGTCTCTTGGAACAAAGTCCTTGAAGACTTGATAGCAGCACGTCAGTAACGAAACGTCTCCCAACTCATCTATTTCATCCAGTGGCTCCGGAAGATTTCGACCATACAAGCATCCACAGCATACTGTCATCGCGATCAGAAGGTCCAGGCACCGAACAACCTAAAATCAAGGATGTACCGACAACACAACCACATCCATCCGCTCCAAGAATGCGACAGAGTTCGATAAATTTTGGAATCCATTGGAGAGACACTACAGACGAAGGCGCGGATCCGGACGGGCAAAAGAAAAAAGAAGAAGGTCAATATCTCTTTTCATGCGGACGGAGTTTCTAGAGTTTGAGCAAAATAAATATTCCTTCTTGCTCCATGAAACGGATGACTGGGCGCGACTATGCCACCTCAGGCCCGCAATTCTTCCTGAATTTTACTGTCGAGCTGTTTTAACCTACCGAACGAGCTCTAAACCTAAATATTCCCGCGAGAGGAGATATGAAATTCTTTTTCGTTTAGAATTGAGGGGCGGACCGTCAAAATCCGAGTTCATACGAGAATTCTACAACGATTTTAGTAAGGGGCGCTAATTAGGGTTGCAACATGCTAAAATCTGAAGCAAGTTGTTATCTTCCCGAAGCCAGTCGTCACCTTCCCAGGGAACTGAAGCAAGTTTTTGTAGATGGGGAAAAACGATTTGCTGGTTTTTAAGGAATTGAGGAGATGACCGTACGGAGGAGACTCCTCGAACCGAGCGAAATGTTAAACCTCACACAGATGCATCGCTGCAAAGGGGGTGCTTTAGATTCGAGAGATCAATCTGTAGTACTCTGACCTAAATCAAGACAATGACCGTTCCAGAGTAAATTCGGTCACAAGAGAGGATGGGTTGATCTGTAGGATGGAAGCTGGGAAATGTGTGGAATCAATGGTAATCAAAGATTGTGGGTGTGTGAATTCTGAATATGACAAGCTCTGAATGATTGAAATTTCTCAACTGAGAATAGTTGCTCAATTGATGAGTTGATGATCTCGTGTTGTCGATGAGATGTGAGATTGATGATACTGTTGATGCTCCTCCCTCAATCATGATTCAGAGACTTATTTATATTGCTGGAATTTTAGAAACCATGACCCCATGAAGTGTGACAGTTGATGGAATCAAGGAGTGGGGAAGTGGAGATCGTGTTTGAAACCAGTTGCTCAACGTGTATAGACTTGGTCGCTTTTCCACCCACTACCTCGTGAATTCCTTCAACTGATTGCACGACTTGCTCACATTCCATCGTGTGTTTGAAAACACGTGTCGTAGACCGCCAGACCAAAACCTTAAGTGATATCCCCCCCAAAGTGACACGATTGACGTCTCGTGGTATGTTAGTCAATTGATGACTTCGTGGTTTGATGGGACGATGAGTCCATGTAGTTGCTGAGTTGAACATGATGTTTTGAAACTCATGAATTGAACATGTCATGAGACAGAGGTATAGTTCTTACGATGAAGTGAGCAAGTATTGCTCATTCGATGGATCGTTGAATATTGGTTGTTGAGACAGAGGTATATTTCTTACGATGAAGTGAGCAAGTATTTATCATCTGAGCAAGTGTTGCTCATGTGATGAATTGTTGAATATTTGATCGTCTGAGGATGTGTTGCTCATCTGATGGATTATTAGCAGCGTACCAAAAATATTAATTAGAATACTGGTCGTTGAACCGAGCATAATTAATAAAATTAATGACCATGAGGTCTTCGTAAAATTATTAAGGTTGGAATCTGGAATGATGATCCTTGGATTCAGAAACCCTAATTTGATCAATTGATGATCAATTCATGGTTCTTCAGATGTTTAACCATGGGACGAAGGAGGGAGCGACTACATGGGACCGTGGATCAACCATGTAGTGTCCATATGCTCACTTGAGCAAATACAAAGAACTCCTAAAGAGTTGACGATTTGTTGGTGAAAGAATGATTAAATGTTGGTTTAATCATTTATTCGAAAATGCTCGTCTGAGTCTTAGGTGAGAAAACCTAATTAATTATGACGGAGTGAGGGACTGACCATGGGGTCATGAAACCGGCCTTGGGTAGTCACGTGACCGCCTGATGATCACTTCATGAAAATCCAAAGTGTTTGGAAGAGTCTTGGACCTAATACGTGCAATTGTGCAAATTAGGTCAAAACTGTGAAACTTGATGGGACCGGATTCTGTAAGCCAAAGAGCCAATCTTGGTCGGTCAAGATAGCGTGCTCGTGTCCCCAAGGCGTCCGCGTCTCAGTCTTGAGAATTTTAATATTTTCTGACGTGCAATTGAGCATCCATTCGAGAAAGTATGCCAAAATTAGGGTTTCGACGAAACTGAGGAAAACACCATGAGATGATGGAAAATAATTGTAAAATAAGGAATAAGGAGGCGTGGGACCGCCGAGGCCAAGGCATGGTCGGCCGGTCATGACCACGGTCCCGTGGTGCCATTTTCCTTAATTTTATAATATTTTTGATGATTTTATGAAGAATTCATGAATTTTAAGAAATTTGATGAATTTAGGGAGTTTCCATGAATTGAAGGAGTTTTCATGAGTTCAAGGAAGCAAAAAATATTAAAATAATAAAAACACGGGGCATGTGGGACCGTGGGGGAGTGGTCGGATGGCTAGGGGCCCGGTCCCACGAGTTTTAATAATTTTTATATTTTCTAAGCATTTTTCATGATTTGAGGGAATTTTTCCTAATTTGAGAGAAATACCATCAAGGAATTTGATGAATTCAAGGAAAAATAAAATAAAATAATAAAACAAGGGGCGTGTGGGACCGACTAGGGCATGGCCGGCCGGCTAGTGGCCCGGTCCCACAAGTTTTCATAATTTTATTTATTATTTGATGATTTGTGCAAAATACCATGAAATCAAGGAGTTTTTTCATGAAATTAGAGAAATAATAATAATAATAAAATAATGAGGAACCGTGAGGTGTGGGGCCGGCTGGGACCAAGGCATGGCCGGTTGGCCAACGGTCACGCCCCACACTTCTTTCCTTAATTTTATATTATTTTTTACAAACTTATGAAAATACCATGAAACCGAGGAGTTTCCTCGAGACGAAGGAGATTTGATAAAATGAGAGAATTTTCATCAAATCATGAAAAATAATAAAAATGCATTAAAAATATAAAACTATCGTGGGATTGACCACAACACGGTCGGTCGGTCGTGTGTCCGTGCTCCCAGCACCCTGGTCAATATTTTTAATTATTTATTATTTTCTTCCCTATTTTGCATAGGTTCATCGTTTCGTTGTATTTTGAAATACTCGTTCGTGCGGTGACTGTTAGTGTATCGTCGTTGAATACACTTTCACCATTTGAATTGGGACTTACTTAGAGGTAGCTCAGACGCTCAGTTGTTGATTATTTATTGCTAATTGTGGAATTCAGTAGAGAATAATTCACAAAACTGAGTAATAAGATGTTTATTATTAATTCATATGATCAGCTGAGGATTCGACTACGAATTCAGAATAATAAAGTGAGCATTACCATTCCATGGGATCGTAGATTCAACCATAGAATCGGAGTAATTAAGTTTTATCTATTACCATTTATGAGACCAGTTGTGGATTCGATCATGAAATCGGAGTAATGGGATAATATAGTTATTGTTATTCTATGAGATCAAGTCGTGGATTTGATCATAGAATTGGAACAATTGTTTATTGCCATTCCATGGGACCAGTCGTGGATTCGACCATGGAATAGGAGAAATTGTTATTGCCATTCCATGGGATCAGTCGTGGATTCGACCATGGAATAGGAGCAATAATAAATTATTCTGGGAATTCAGTAGTGAATGTCACGGCAGAATTAATCTTAATTAGGAATAATTAACTTTGTGGCTCTATACTAGCAGAGTAAGCTGTCTAGGAGCATTAATTATCCCGATATGAGCTTGTCGGTAAGTCATATCTTTTATATAGTCAGGGTAAACTCCTTGATTGTTCCTGAAGACGTTATCGCTCTATACTAGCAGAGCAAGCTGTCTAGGAGCCGTCCATCTCGTGATACTATATAGAAATAATCACTGTTCAGTATTCATGAGATATGTCGTTGTCCAGTCGTGAGACTACATATCTACATGTACTCTGAGAGAAAGTACTCTCCGTTGAGAATTCGATGAGAGACCCGTGTCTCAATACTCACGTCTGATTGCTAATCAGAGCTTCGTATAATTATGAGTTTATGATTTTAGCCCTTGTCGAAAATCCACCATCTACAGTTGTTATCTTCCCAAAGCAAGTCATCATCTTCCCATGGAACTAAAGCAAGTTGTTATCTTCCCAAAGCAAGTCATCATCTTCCCACGGAACTAAAGAAAGCTGTCATCCTTCCACGGGCCCACAATTCTTCCTGAATTTTACTGTCGAGCTGTTTTCACCTCCCTAACGAGCTCAAAACCTAAATATTCCCGCGTAGGGAGATCGGAAATTCTTTTCCGTTCAGATGGAGGGGCGGACCGTCAAAATCCGAGTTCGACGAGAATTCTACAGCGATTCTAGTAAAGGGCGCTAACTAGGGTTTCGGCATGCCAAACCCTAATTCAGACAAAGTTGCCATCATCCCAAGGAACTGAAGCCGGTCGTCATCCTTCCACGGAACTGAAGCCAGTCGTCATCCTTCCAAAGAACTCAAGCTATCTCCACTCCAAGTCGAGCAACGGAAGCAGCTCCATTTCATGACGACCAATGCTGACGGCTCCCATTCCAAGCCAATCAAGTGCTAACTGCTCCAAGTCCAAGCCTACCAATGTTGACGGCTAATCTCAAGCCGATCCAATGCCGGCGGCTTCCCTTCACGCCAAGTCTATGCTAGCATCTTCGCCCCGCGTTCCAAAGCCTAGCCCAGAAGACCTGCAACCATTCCAGATCGAGGCCAACAACTTGCATCTCAACCGTCCTCTACCACTCTGCAACCTAACCCGCAGTACCACGAACAGAATCCACGCAAAGCTGCCAAACACGAGAATCACGAACTCTCCTTACCTCTCGAAAAAGGTTAGTGGGGGTCTTCTTCGCCATTTCTTTCAACGACTTGTCATTTCGATTTTGACCTTGCCTGTCACCATCTTATGCTTACCTCACAACAATGCTCCTGTTCCGAGCTAAGCAGGGGACTTAATGTTGATGGTGGTTTTTAGCTTAGGGTTAAAATCGTAAACCGCACAACTGACATGACGTCACTATGACCATTAGCACATTATTGAATCAATCAGCATGACTATGCAAGAATTACCGGGATACCCTTTTTTTTATGGGTCATGTTCCACGGCAGAACCCTTAACATCGACTGGCATCATCTATGCCAAACCCTAATTCTCACGCTACCTCGCCAAGGCATGCCAACCATGCCAGCCGCACCACTGTGCCAATGGAAAACCATGCCAGCCACATCTTCGCGCCAAGGCATGTCGACCATGCAGCCGCACCACCGTGACAATGGCAAACCATGCCAGCCACATCTCCTCGCCAAGGCATGCCAAACATGCCAGCCGCACCACTGTGCCAATGGCAAACTATGCCAGCCACATCTCCGCGCCAAGGCATGTCAAACATGCCAGCCGCACCACTGTGCCAATGGAAAACCATGCCAACCACATCTTCACGCCAAGGCATGTCGACCATGCCATCCGCACCACCGTGTCAATGGAAAACCATGCCAGCCTCATCTCCGCGCCAAGGCATGCCAAACATGCCAGCCGCACCACTGTGCCAGTAGCGAACCATGCCAACCATGCTAGCCGTACCATGCGCCAATGGCATGCCAAACCCTTGGCCCACCATGCCAAGCCAACCACACCTTGCCTTGGCCCCAACCATGCTATCCGTACCATGTGCCAATGGCATGCCAAACCCTTGGCCCCACCATGCCAAGCCAACCGCACCTTGCCTTGGCCCCACCATGCCAAGCCAACCGCATCTTACCTTGGCCCCACTATGCCAAGCCGTCTGTGCCAAACCCTTCGCCCCACTATGCCAAGCCGTCCGCGCCATTTACCTTGGCCCCACCATGATGGCCTTCCCTATGCGGATATCAAAACAAAGGCGTGCGACGATCAACGGCCACCCTTCCATCTTAGATGCAAATCTTAGTCGTCCAAGGTCGCCAACCAACGTATGGTAACCTTTGTCCCAACGCCAAAACCCTAGTTTTGGCCACGCCCAAACCGCGCCAAGGCATGCCGGCCATGCCACATGTGCCAATGGCATGCCATCCACCTTGTCACGCCATACCATGCCGACCTTCCCTATGTGGCTACCAAAACGAAGGCGTGCGACGATCAACGGCCACCCCTCCATCTTCGATGCAAATCTTAGCCGTCCAAGGTCGCCAACCAACGCATGGTAACCTTTGGCCCAACTCCAAACCCTAGTTTTGGCCACGCCCAAACCGCGCCAAGGCATGCCGGCCATGCCACATGTGCCAATGGCATTCCATCCACCTTGCCGCGCCATACCATGCCGGCCTCCCCTATGCGGGTACCAAAACGAAGGCGTGCGACGATCAACGACCACCCTTCAATCCTAGATGCAAATTCTAGCCGTCCAAGGTCACCAATCGACGCATGGTAACCTCTGGCCCAAAACCCTAGTTTTGGCCACACCAAACCGCGCCAAGGCATGCCATGCCACATGTGCCAATGGCATGCCAACCACCTTGCCGCACTGTACCATTCTGGCCTTCCCTATGCGGCTACCAAAACGAAGTCATGCAACAATCAACGACCACTCTTTCATGTAAGGTGCAGATCTTAGCCGTCCAAGGTTACCAGCTAACGCATGTCAACCTTTGGCCCTAGTTTGGTCGCGCCTAAACAAAGCCAAAACCCTAACTTTTGGTCGCGCCTAAACTAGGCCATATTAAATCCATCTTGATCATGCTTTCATGTCACTGGCTACCAAACAAAGGGTTGTAATAATCAACGGCTACCTTTCCTCTTAAGATGCAAAATCTCGACCGTCGAAGGTCACCACCGAGCCGGTAAGTCTCTCAAGCTCAACTTGCCAGACAACAACAACGTGCTACATGTTTTCCATGAAAACACTCGAGACATCAACGCATGTCACAAACTGGCGGATGCTCATTGGGTATTGGTTTGGAGGTTTACAGCGTGCGGCGTACACTACGCCCGTTATAAGGTTGCAATAATCAACGGCTACCTTTCCTCTTAAGATGCAAAATCTCGACCGTCGAAAGTCACCACCGAGCCGGTAAGTCTCCCAAGCTCAACTTGCCAGACAACAATAACGTGCTACATGTTTTCCATGAAAACACTCGATACATCAACGCATGTCACAAACTGGGGGATGCTCATTGGGTATTGGTTTGGCGGTTTACAGTGTGCGGCGTACACTACGCCCGTTATAAGAAAGTATCATAAGGATGAGGCGGTTAGTAAATACAGAGAGTAATGGTGAAACGCTTTCTTTTACGGAACATCAATTCCAGGCGTTACCGGTTACCACCTCCTCCCATTTACTCACCCGTTTTCCATTTCTTAATGAGACCAGAGTACGTTTCACTTCGACTTGTATAAATAGGCATTACCTATTTCCACCGAACGACAAGTTCAGGTCAGGAGCATACAACACTCAGAAAACATTTGCTAGCTTTCCATCTGTTAGCTTCCCACTTTCTGATACAAGTCGTAGAAAACAACTACTCTTCCAGAATCAACTATTCTGGTCTCAACACTTTCTTCGCTTCCCTCCCCAAAACCAACCCTTCTCCTTCACGTTGTGACCGAAGCAAGTCTGGAACGGCCATTTCTTGGTTTAGGCCGGATTTGTACAGATTGATCTCTCGAATCTAAAGTACTCCCTTGCAGTACATTGTTTAGGGTTTAAATTCGTTTCTCACCCACACACCCGAAATTACCAAAATCAGCAGAAACCGTTTTCACCCTCAAACACCTGATTAGAGTCAAGCTAATATCTTTCAACCGTTAGATCGAACTTAATTTTTTATACACAAATGAAATGTGACTTCATTTAGGTATGAGTAACTGTACCCAAATGTGTGCACATAGTTGGCTCAACAATAGTTAACCGAAGTTAGCCATATGAACACTTTCATATTAACCTTGTTCATCTTAATCACAACTATTTCAAATGACTCAAATGAAACTAGTTATGGTATTGTTCAATTGTTTATATTCTCATAAAAGTATACAAGACACAATTGAAGCAAAATTGATTTTGATTCACTTGAATCAATTCATGAACATTATAGCCACGGTTTATAAAAGATTGCATTCCTTAATATATAAATGTATTAATTCATGAACAAACCGATTTTAGAACTTAACCTACTCAAGTATGGAAATTGGAACACATACTTAGAGTTCCGGACTTGGTCTGGGTTCGCCAGTATGCCAATGGGTATGCATACTGTCGTACGTGACCAAACTCAGTTGAATTCCCGGACTTGAACTTCTCGGCCGGTACGCATATGGGTATGCATACTAAGTTCCCGGACTTCAACTTCCAAACCAGTACGCGTAGGGTATGCATACTGTGGTTCCCGGACGTTGAATAACTTGCAACAGTTAGCATACAAGTACGCATACTGTGCTATATTCAATCAATGGTTAATCGTTCTAAGCTCCATCTTAATCATTGAAACATTCCTGGAAGATGGGAATAATTGTCTCACTCAAACTATTAGCTTCAAAGCAATTTTCAAGTGATCAATAGATCAATACGAAATATTCCGAGTCTACATCAAAAGACTGTCTCACACGTGTAAGATGTTACCAGGCGATTTTCACATGATCATCTTTTGACTTTCGTCAAGAATAAAGATGAACTTGGTTAAAGCGAAAGCTTACCAACACATATTTCGAGAAATATGTAAGCGAGTTAAACTCAGCTCGAAATATCAAATGTGTATAAATTAAAGTCTATATAGTTATACGAATTTTTACTCAATAGGAGATAGAATATAAATAGACTTCTGAGTGATAGATGAGTTCAAGTCTCCACATACCTTTTGTTGATGAAGTTCCACGAGCTCCCCTTAGTAGTTCTTCGTCTTCAATCGATGAATGTCGTGAAGTCTAAATCTCTACTACACATTCTATCCTAATCCGAGACACAGCTGTAAGTAGACTAGAAATCAAGACTTAAAGTTTTGGCTACTAAACTTGATAACAAGCTTGAGATAGCAACGCTTGTGAGTTCGACCGAGCAGTGCTCTAACACAATTGATAATCCGGTGTTATACTCCCGAAGAGTAGCCTAGAAATATCAATTACCTCACAATAACTTAACTATATGGTAGTAAAAGAAGTTACTGTGGAATCACAAAGAATGAGACGAACAGCTTTGTGATTACTTTTTATATCTTACCTATCGGAGATAAATCTCGATCAAATCTTAGAGAAGATAGTGATCAATACAATAGAACAAGTAAGATTAGAATATGAAACTACAGAGAAAATAGTTGGATATGGCTTCACGAATCCCAAATGAAGTCTTCAAGTCGTTAACTTATAATGGTATTGGAAAAACCTAGGTTAAAGGAGAATCGACTCTAGTCGCAACTAGGACACAGGAAAGTGTCGGGATTAGGTTTTCTAGTTGCTAGAGTTCTCCCTTATATAGTCTTTCAAATCAGGGTTTGCTTTCAATCAAAGCTAAGATATCTTAGTAACAAAGCATTCAATATTCACCATTAGATAAAAACCTGATTTAAGATTCAAGCTAAGTTTGCTTAAAACCAAAGCAATATCTCTCCACCATTAGACGGTCTTAGCTTGTTATGAACAAATGAAATATACCTTCATTTAGATATGAGTAACCATACCTAAACGTGTATATTGAGTTGGCTCAATAACAGTTAACTGAAGTTAGCCATATGAACACTTTTGTCTTAACCACATTCATCTAACACATCTAGATCAACTATGATAATCAATCATTCATGAAAGATAATCAAATTAATCTAATTGTATTTCACATAGAGTTGTTCAATTGTTCACTATCTCATAGAAATATATATGAACCAATTGAAACAAAATCGGATTGATTCGTAAGAATGAATTCATGAACATTAACCTACGGTTTGCAAAAATTGCATTTATTAATTCATAAATGTATTTGATCATGAGTATGAAAAACATACTTAACCGATTTTAGAACTTTAGCCACTAAGTTTGCAAACAGGTACGCAAACTATAGCTTCCGAACTTTGGTCTTGTCCAAACGGCTATGCAAACAGCCATCCCGGACCTAACTCGGGTAGAACCGTTCACATACTAGTATGCAGACAAGGTTCCCGTACTTTAATAGTTAAAACCGTTCACATACTAGGTATGCAAACAAGGTTCCCGGATCTGAATCATACCAAAACAGTTTGCATACTAGGTACGCATAATGTGTTGTATCCAGACAAAGGTTTTTGTTCTAAACTCCCATTTCAATCATTGAAACATCTTTAGAAGACGACAATAGTTGTCTCACACAAACTATTAGCTTCAAGTAATTTCAAGTGATCGAATGATCAATACGAAACTTTCTAAGTCGACATCAAATGATTGTCTCACACAAATCATGTAAGATGTTTCAAGGCAATTTCCACGCGATCATCTTTTGACTTAATATTTAGTTTCCAACAAATTAATTGTTTCCAACTAAACTCGTCAAGAATATGATGAACGTAGTTAAAGCTAAAATCTTCCAACTCATATTTAGAGAAATAGATAAGTGAGATAAACTCGGCTCGAAACATCAAATGTGTATAATATAAAAGTCTATATAGCTATACGACTTAGTCTCATTAAGAGATATAATAGAATAGACTTCTGAGTGATAGATAAGTTTTAGTCTCCACATACCTTTTGTTGATGAAGTTCCTCCAAGCTCTCCTCAGTAGATCTTCGTCTTCAATCGATGAACGCCGTGAAGTCTAAAGATCAACTACACATTCTGAAAATGAAGGGGTCTAACAACCACACCCAATAATTCGTTTGGCGATCTGAGAGGACTTACTCCAGTATACTTTCTAGAGAATCAACTAGACAGTCAGACTCAATCTAGAGTAAAGTATATCAAAGAGTTTAATATCTCTAACTCTTCATTCAATCCGCAATCAGCAAATAGAAATCTGCGAGTCCGATTGAATAAGAGGAGTAACTTGAACGGTACCAAAGACCAATGTTCAAGTGTCAATCAATGTAAATCAACAACCAAAGGTTGGATATTCTAATTGATTGATCTTAACGCACAACCTGTGATATTTCAATTATATAACAAAATATAATGCGGAAAAGAAATAACACAGACACCAGAATTTTGTTGACGAGGAAACCGCAAATGCAGAAAAACCCCGGGACCTGGTCCAGATTGAACACCACACTGTATTAAGCCGCTACAAACACTATCCTACTACAAATTAACTTCGGACTGGACTGTAGTTGAACCCTACTCAATCTCACACTGATTCAAGGTACAGTTGTGCTCCTTACGTCTCTGATCCCAACAGGATACTACTCACTTGATTCCCTTAGTTGATCTCACCCACAACCAAGAGTTTCTACGACCCAAAGTCGAAGACTTGATAGAAAAATCTGTCTCACACAGAAAAGTCTACGTTGATTGAATAAATTTGTCTCCTACAGAAATACCCAAGAGTTTTTGTTCCGTCTTTTGATAAATCAAGGTGAACAGGAACCAATTGATAACCCAGACTTATATTCTCGAAGAACGTCCTAGAATTATCAATCACCTCACAATAAACTTAATCGACTAGCGAAACAAGTTATTGTGGAATCACAAACGATGAGACGAAGGTGTTTGTGATTACTTCTCTATCTTGCCAAATCAGAGATATAAAATCTCGAGCCAATTATTTCAATTGTACTCAAAACGATAGAAACAGCAAGATCATATCACGCAAATACAAAGATAATAGTTGGGTCTGGCTTCGCAATCCCAATGAAGTCTTCAAGTCGTTAACCTACAGGGTCTCGAGAAGAAACCTAAGGTTAAAGGAGAATCGACTCAAGTTATGCAACTAGTAACACACATGAGGTGTGGGTATTAGGTTTCCCAGTTTCTAGAGTTCTCCTTTATATAGTTTTCAAATCAAGGTTTGCTATCCAAGTTACCTTGGTAACAAAGCATTCAATATTCACCGTTAGATGAAAAAATCTGATTCAACCAAGCTAATATCTTTCAACCGTTAGATCGAACTTAGCTTGTTACACACAAATGAAATGTACCCTCATTTAGGTTTATGTAACCGTACCTAAACTGTACACCATGTTGGTTCACAAATAATTAACCGAGGTTAGACATATGATTACTCTCATATCAACCTTATTCATCTCAACCATAACTAGTTCAAATGACTCAAATGAAACTAGTTAAAGAGTTGTTCAATTGCTATATAAAACACAATTAAAATCAAATCGGTTTGATTCACTTGAATCAATCATGAACATTATAGCCACGGTATGCAAATATTGCATTCCTTATTATTTAAATGTTTAAGTTCATGAACTGACCGATTTGACAAAGTAACCAGCTTAAGTATGTGTACGGGTATGCGTACTTAAGCAACCGGATTTGAGTTTGTTTAGTTTCCAAACTCAACAGAAATTTTCGGTTCAAAAACTTCCGTCAGCATGCGTACGGGTACGCATACTTAAGGTGAATAGTTAAGAGTTTGTCAAAACCAAACTCAGCAGAAACTTTCGGTTCGAAAACTTCCGCAAGTATGCGTACTGGTACGCATACTTAACCTATCTCCTTCACCAATTTCATATACACACATATGCATACACTTGGCTTCCGGTTTATGGATTTATACACTAATGTGCGAACACACTATATATGCTTATATCCAAACATGGTTACATTCTCAACTCTTTATTTTAATCATTGAAACATTCTTCTATAATGACAATAGTCGTTTTCACACTATTAGAACATTGCTCGGTCGAACTCGCATGCGTTGCTATCTCAAACATGTTTGTCAATATTAGTTAACAAAACTATAAGTCTTGATAACTAGCCTATTAGAGCTAAGGTCTTGTATTAGGATAGAAAGTGTAGTTTAGCTCAAGACTCCATGGAAATCATCATACAAGACGAAGGACTACTCAAGGAACTGAGGGATCTTCATCGACTAAAAGTTATGTGGAGACTTGAACTTATCTGTCACTCAAAAGTCTATTTACTCTATCTCCTACTCTTGAGACAAAAATCGTTTTGATATATAGACTTTCATTATACACATTTGCTATTTCAAGCCGAGTTTATCTCGCCTTTCTATTTCTCGAAATATGTGTTGGTAAGCTTTCGCTTTAGCTAAATTCATCTGTACCAAGTGACGAAAGTCATGTTATGTTTCAATCACTTTGAAAATTGCTCTGACGAAAAATGGTCTGTGAATAACGGCTATATAACGTTCTCTGAGAATGTTTCAATGATTGAAATGAGAGTTTAGATTACATAACCATTGGTGGATATAAGCATTTTTGTGGAAACACATATATGCATAAGTCCTATTCCTTGAACTAAAGTTTGCTAAACTTTGTTGATCAAGAGAAGTTGGAAGTGGCGTGAGCCAAGTCCGCGAACTTGCGGAACTTCTCGGCCCGAGATTTTTTGCTGGAGTTCGTGTACTCCTTCCATGAGCTTAAGTCCGCGAACCCAGTCCGCGAACTTGAGCAGGTTATATCTAAAGTCGGTTGTTCTTGAACTAATGTTTAAATAAACTAAGGAATGCTTTTGCAAACTGTGGCTATAAATTTCATGAACCGATTCGAGTGAATCAAACCGATTTTGCTTCAATTGTGTCTTTTGTAGTTACATAAGACTTTCTTGCAATTGAAAAACTCTCTAACTAGTTCATTTGAGTCATTTGAACTAGTTATGGTGAAGAAGAATAAGGTTGATATGAGAGTAATCATATGGCTAACCATTTGGTTGACTTGTTGAACCAACAAATGTTAATATTTGGGTACGGTTCATAACCCAAAATTGAACATTTCATTTGTGTGTAACAAACTAAGTTTTCGGTCTAACGGTTGAGAAATATTAGCTTGAATCTAATCAGGTTTTCATCTAACGGTGAATATTGAATGCTTTGTTACTAAGATAACATTGATTGCAAACCCTGATTTGAAAGTGTATATAAGGGAGAACTCTAGCAACTGGGAAACCTAATCCCCACACATTCTGCGTGATACTAGTTGTGTTAATCTAGAGTCCATTCTCCTTTAACCTTTGGTTTCTTCTTCTAAACCAGGTGTTGATGGTGGTTTTTAGCTTAGGGTTAAAATCGTAAAACTGTACAACTGCCATGAAGTCACTATGACCATTAACACACTTATTGAATCAATCAGCACGCCTACGCAAGAATTACCGGGGTACCTTTTTTTTATGGGTCATGTTCCACGGCAGAACCCTTAACATCGACTGACATCATCTATGTCAAACCCTAATTCTTATGCTACCGCGCCAAGGCATGCCAACCATGCCAGCCGCACTACTGTGCCAATGGCAAACCATGTCAGCCACATTTCCGCGCCAAGGCATGCCGACCATGCCAGCCGCACCACTGTGCCAATGGCAAACCATGCCAGCCACATCTCCGCGCCAAGGCATGCCAACCATGTCAGCCGCACCACTGTGCCAATGGAAAACCATGCCAGCCGCACCACTGTGCCAATGGCAAACCATGCCAGCAACATCTCCGCGCCAAGGCTTTCCGACCACGCCAGCCGCACCACTGTGACAATGGTAAACCATACCAGCCACCTCTCCGCGCCAAGGCATGCCAACCATGCCAGCTGCACCACTGTGCCAATGGCAAACCATGCCAGCCACATTTTCCGCGCCAAGGTATGCCAACCACACCACTGTGCCGATGGAAAATCATGCCAGCCACATCTCCGCGCCAAGGCATGCCAAACATGCCAGCCGCACCACTGTGCCAATGGCAAACCATGCCAGCCACGTCTACCGCGCCAAGGCATGCCAACCATGCTAGCCGCACCATGCGCCAATGGCATTCCAAACCCTTGGCCCCACCATGCCAAGCCAACCGCACCTTGCCTTGGCCTCACCATGCCAAGTCAACCGCACCTTTCCTTGGCCCCACCATGCCAGGCCGTCCGTGCCAAACCCTTGGCCCAACTATGCCAAGCCGTCAGCGCCATTTGCCTTGGCCCTCCATGCCGGCCTTCCCTATGCGGCTACCAAAACGAAGGTGTGCGACGATCAACGACCACCCTTCAATCCTATATGCAAATCCTAGCCGTCCAAGGTCGCCAAACAATGCATGGTAACCTTTGGCCCAAAACCCTAGTTTTGGCCACGCCAAACCGCGCCAAGGCATGCCATGCCACATGTGCCAATGGCATGCCAACCACCTTGCCGCCCCATACCATGCCGGCCTTCCCAATGCTGCTACCAAAATGAAGGCATGCGACGATCAACGACCACCCTTCAATCCTAGATGCAAATCCTAACCGTTCAAGGTCTCCAAACAACGCATGGTAACCTTTGGCCCAAAACCCTAGTTTTGGCCACGCCAAACCGCGCCATGGCATGCCAACCACCTTGTTGCATCATACCATGCCGGCCTTCCCTATGCGGCTACCAAAACAAAGGCGTGCGACGATCAACGACCACCCTTCAATTCTAGATGCAAATCCTAGCCGTCCAAGGTCGCCAAACAACGCATGGTAACCTTTGGCCCAAAACCCTAGTTTTGGCCACGCCAAACCGCGCCAAGGCATACCATGCCACATGTGCCAATGGCATGCCAACCACCTTGTCGCGCCATACCATGTCGGCCTTCCCTATGTGGCTACCAAAACGAAGGTGTGCGACGATCAACGGCCACCCTTCAATCTTAGATGCAAATCCTAGTCGTCCAAGGTCGCCAAACAACGCATGGTAACCTTTGGCCCAAAACCCTATTTTTGGCAACGCCAAACTGCGCCAAGGCATGCCATGCCACATGTGCCAATGGCATGCCAACCACCTTGTCGCGCCATACCATTCCGGCCTTCCCTATGCGGCTACCAAAACAAAGGCCTGCAACAATCAACGTCCACTCTTTCATCTAAGTTGCAGATCTTAGCCGTCCAAGGTTACCAGCTAACGCATGACAACCTTTGGGCCTAGTTTGGTCGCGCCTAAACAAAGCGAAAACCCTAACTTTTGGCCGCGCCTAAACTAGGCCATTATTAAAGCCATACTGATCATGCTTTCATGTCACTGGCTACCAAACGAAGGGTTGCAATAATCAACGGCTACCTTTCCTCTTAAGATGCAAAATCTCGACCGTCGAAGGTCACCACCGAGCCGGAAAGTCTCCTAAGCTCAACTTGCCAGACAGCAACAACGTGCTACATGTTTTCCATGAAAACACTCGAGACAACAACGCATGTCACAAATTGGGGGATGCTCATTGGGTATTGGTTTGGCGGTTTACAGCGTGCGGCATACACTATGCCCGTTATAAGAAAGTGTCATAAGGATGAGGCGGTTAGTAAATACAGGGAGGAATGGTGAAACGCTTTATTTTATGGAACATCAATTTTAGGCGTTACCGGTTACCACCTCCTCCCATTTACTCACCCGTTTTCCATTTCTTAATGAGACCAGAGTACGTTTCACTTGGAATTGTATAAATAGGCATTACCTATTTCCAACAACAAGTTCAGGTCAGGAGCATACAACACTCAGAAAACATTTGCTAATTGTCCATCCGTTAGCTTCCCACTTTCTGATACAAGTCGTGGAAAACGACTACTCTTCCAGAATCAACTATTCTGGTCTCAACAGTTTCTTCGCTTCCCTCCCCAAAACCAACCCTTCTCCTTCACTTTGTGACCGAAGCAAGTCTGGAACATCTATTTCTTGGTTTAGGCCGGATTTGTACAGATTGATCTCTCGAATCTAAAGTACTCCCTTGCAGTACATTGTTTAGGGTTTAAATTCGTCTCTCACCCACACACCCGAAATTACCAAAATCAGCAGAAACCTTTTTCACCCTCAAACACCAGGTTAACGACTTAAAGACTTCATTGGGATTGTGAAGCCAGACCGATACTACTTCTCTTGTAGTTGTGTGATCTGATCTTGCATCTTCTATCGTACGAGTACAATTGAAATAATTGGCTTGAGATTTTATGTCTCCGATAGGCAAGATAGAAAAGTAATCACAAACAAACTTCGTCTCATCGTTTGTGATTCCGCAATATCTTTTTTCGCTGCGTCGATTAAGATTATTGTGAGGTGATTGATAATACTAAGCTGTTCTTCGGGAATATAAGTCTGGTATTATTGATTGGTTCTTGTTCACCTTGATTTATCAAAAGACGGAAAAAAAACTCGTAGGTATATTCGTGGGAGACGGATTTATCTATTACCGTAGACTTTTTTGTGTGATACATATTTGTTTATTAAAGTCTTCGACTTTGGGTCGTAGAAACTCTTAGTTGTGGGTGAGATCAGCTAAGGGAATCAAGTGCGCATTATCCTGCTGGGATCAGAGGCGTAGGAGCATAACTGTACCTTGGATCAGTGTGAGATTGATTGGGGTTCAACTACAGTCTAGACCGAAGTTAATTTGGAGTAGGCTAGTGTCTGTAGCGGCTAAATACAGTGTGTGTTCAATCTAGACTAGGTCCCGGGATTTTTCTGCATTTGTGGTTTCCTCGTTAACAAAATTCTGGTGTCTGTGTTATTTCTATTCCGCATTATATATGTTTATATAATTAAAATATCACAGGTTGCGCGTTGTTCAATCAATTAGAATATCCGACCTTTTTTGGTTATTGATTTAAATTGATTGACACTTGGATATTGGTCTTTGGTACCATCCAAGTTATCTCTCTTTGATAAAGACTCGCAGATTTCTATTTGCTTGAGTAAAGATCAAATCGAGAGATTGAGATATAAACTCTTTGATATACTTTTAATCTAGATTGAGTATGACTGTCTAGTTGTTTCTCTAGAAAGTATATTGGAGTTTGTCCATACAGATTGCTAAGCGAAATATTGGGTGTGGTTGTTAGACCCCCGTTTTTCAATTGGTATCAAAGTAGGCAAACACGTTCAAGACCTTACAAGTCTTTGTTTGTTGCGATCTGACTCTATAGACAGTATCGCTATCTCAATAAATGCACCACCAGATCCAGGGATTTCAGAATTCTCTTCCATGACTGATTTAATAAAATCTGTAGAAGAAATTCTATTTAAACCTCCACCAGGTTTAAAATCCCTTGAAGTGTTTTCAGGGCTTGAAAAGGAGCTTGAGAGCTTATCTATTGATGTTGAGTTATACCTCCAGAAAGAGCAAGAATCTCTTGACGGGATAAATCAAGTTATGATGAATAATATTCATGTTGAGGTTGATATTGATTTACTAATCATTGAGAGCAATGCTCCTCCTCTGCGTAATCCAATTAGTTGTGATAAATTAAACGAATTACAAGAGGAGTTTAAATCTCAGTTATCTGAGTGTATCACCTCAAAGCATGAATTGATCCGTTGCTCAATTCCCGATACTTCCTATCAAGATAGTAGTATTGTCTTCTTTTATGAAGAATCTAGGACGTCTCTTTTTATCAAAAGAGTTTCCCTTCGCAGTACTAAAAACTATCTCCAGAAACTGTTTTTATAAGTTGGAAAATAAGAAATCAGAAACACAAATGTTTTTGGGTTCTCTTGAAGTTCTTTGATAGACTTATAAAAACAGTTCCTTGGGTGTTTCTCAACACTACAATATTTAAGAGTTGTTGGAAAGAAACTCTTTATTGGTGCCATGGTGAGCAAGACATTTTTCACCTCAACACAACTTGTTTGTGTTGAAAGTGCATCATCACCAAGAAATGCCCTGCTATGTATACGGTGAGGGAAGCACAACAACTGGGGCGCACAGATTATATTCGGTAAGGTTGTAGAATTCAATTGGACTTTTCTAATAAGGTATGTCTATAAACTTGAGCAAGTTTTATGTTTTTATTACTTGTTTGAGTACTTATAATGATCCATGTACCTTGCTTATCGTTCATTTCTATCTAACTTGATCTGTGTTTAAGGTTCTTAAATGTTTAGGTTTGAAAACATTAGTTCGGGATGTTTGGACTTCATGGTACACATACCAAGTATGCATAACATCATTTAAAACCAAAATCCAGGGGTTTAAGTTCGCAAACCCCGTCTGCATACTGCTCCAGGATACGCAAATTCGTTTGCAAACCCGTATGCATACTTGACGTCGATATTCGGTAAACTTGTTTTGGCCATAACTTCTTCGTCCGAACTCGGATTGACCTCATTCTTTTTGAACTCTCTTCCTATTTGGATTCTTTTCAAAATGGAGAAGAAAAACCTTGAATTTGGATGAGTTAAGATTGGTATTTTTCCTGTCTCTTGTTTTTGAGTATTTTGCTCCGTTTCGTTGCACTTGTTCCACTTCTCTTGAACTTGGGCACTTGGATTCTTGGAGTACTAATCTTCTAAGCTAATTTGTATCTTTTACAAGAATGTTGTTGGTGAATCACGAAGAAGGAATTTCAAGAATGGAAAGTAGTACGCAGTGCTATGGAATTCTTGAATGTTCACAATCATCCTTTGTGAACTATGGTGCATAGTCGTTATTGACTTTGTATGTTCTTCTTTGTTAAGAAAATCTTTTTATAGGCCTCTGGTAGCTATTATTGGTGTAAATCCATGCGAAAAAGATTGATTCTACCCTATAAGGACAAATCATCTTGTATGTGCATTACGCGTTTATCTTGTTGCCTAGGAAACTTCTTATGAGAATTTATTATTATTTTTGAAGGATTACTAGAGTTTGGAATAGCCATTATTGTGATTACACATTGCTATGTCCAACGGTTTCATCTTCATGTTTTTAGATTTATTGGTTTAAATTCTAAACTTGTTTGGAAGATGATTTTTGCATTATTAATCTTTATGGTTTTATATATTGCAAATTTGTTATGGGATATGTGTGCTTACGTCTGTGAACTACGATTGTCCCATACCTTGTCAAAAGTAAAGTATTTCGTTTGTCGATATGCATGTATTGATAAAAGAATGAATAGACTTTTGACATTTACGAAAGAATGTCATTATGCGAATAGTGATGGAAAATAGAATGAATCCTTGTGTATTCCGCGGTATTGATCTTCCCTGATCCATATTTTATGTATTACTGTGAGGCTCCGTAAAGTGTCTTATGTTGAGCATAGAAAGACCAAGTTGATTATTTTTATGATTAGATATATTGTTGTTCCATGAGGTACTTTATGTCGAGCATATTCAACTAAATTAATCATCTTGTTTGGTTATTCAGTTGTTGCTCCGTAAGTTTTCTTATGTCGAGCATGACCAATTAAATTGATTACTTTTGTGATTAGTTTGATTGTGTATTTCGATTAGATTAATTATGGGTTCTCTTGTGATTAATCTAATTGTTTTTTTTAAGTCTCCATAAGTTCACTTATGTTGAGCATTTTTTGTCGATTAAATTACTCATGGGTTCTCTTGTGGTTAGTTTAATTGAATATTTTTGGATTCAAATTCACACTTGTATGTGATTTGTTATGTCCAAAGAAATCCTTCTTCTCTTTCGAAATTAAGGTCGCTCTTGTTGTTCCCTTGGGAATGACATTTTATAGGGGAGAGTTATTTTTGAACTTGCGCTTAATTGCCAAATCTTTGTGGGGAGTGCGGCTGTGGAATATTATAGGGGTTATCTTGTATCTTTATAAACTCCTTGATGAATGCATTTAGCTTCGGCTTTATGATTGAATCTAAAGAAAGTTGATATTTTTGCTTTCTTTTGGTCATGAAATGTCTCTTTCGGAAATTTCATTAGGATCCCGTTCTTGCACCTTTGCCAATTTTATTGACAAAAAGGGGGAGAATTAATATGTAGTTCACACTACAAATACATATGGTTTTCGGATCATTATGTAAGGGGAAGTGGTTTCCATGTGAGATGGAGTATTGACTAAGGAGGAGTGATACATATCACCATAGTATTGTTGTTGAAGTTGTGATATAATTGAACTTTGACGATGTATAATGATACTATGACACTGTATAATAATGATTGAGAACTATTGTTTTCTTGTTGTTATAGCTAGGGATTTTCAACAACGATGATGCTAAACTTACAACCTTTGGGATCATTGGAGTACTTAGAAGTAACGAAGATTTCGAGTAATGTTGAAGATTAGGCATGTGGAATAGGAGCTACAAAAGTTAATTTATTTATTTTTTTGTATTCCATATGTATTAATAGTTTTGCCACTAAAATTGACAAAGGGGGAGATTGTTAGAGCATTGCTCGGTCGAACTCACATGCGTTGCTATCTCAAGCATGTTTGTCAATATTAGTGATCAAAACTATAAGTCTTGATTACTAGCCTATTAGAGCTAAGGTCTTGGATTAGGATAGAAAGTGTAGTTGAGCTCAAGACTCCATGGAAATCATCATACAAGGAACTGGTGGATCTTCATCGACTAAAAGATATGTGGAGACTTGAACTTATCTGTCACTCAAAAGTCTATTTACTCTATCTCGTTTTGATATATAGACTTTCATTATACACATTAACTATTTCGAGCCGAGTTTATCCCGCCTATATATTTCTCGAAATATGTGTTGGTAAGCTTTCGCTTTAGCCGAATTCATCTTTACCAAAGGACGAAAGTCATGTTATGTTTCAATCACTTTGAAAATTGCTCTGTGAATAACGGCTATATAACGTTCTCTGAGAATGTTTCAATGATTGAAATGATATTTTAGATTACATAACCATTGGTGGATATAAGCATTGTTGTGGAAACACATATATGCATAAGTCATATTCCTTGAACCAAAGTTTGCTAAACTTTGTTGATCAAGAGAAGTTGGAAGTGGCGTGAGCCAAGTCCCCGAACTAAGTCCGAGAACTCAGTCCGCGAATTTGCGCAACTTCTCGGCCCGAGATTCTCTGCTGGAGTTCGTGTACTCCTTCCATGAGCTTAATTGTGCGAACTTGAGCAGGTTATATCTAAAGTCGGTTGTTCTTGAACTAATGTTTAAATAAACTAAGGAATGCTTTTGCAAACCGTGGCTATAAAGTTCATGAACCGATTCGAGTGAATCAAATCGATTTTGCTTCAATTGTGTCTTGTGAAGTTACATAAGATTTCCTTGCAATTGAACAACTCTCTAACTAGTTCATTTGAGTCATTTGAACTAGTTATGGTGAAGAAGAATAAGGTTGATATGAGAGTAATCATATGGATAACCATTTGGTTGACTTGTTGAACCAACAAATGTTAATGTTTACATGCGGTTCATAAACCCAGAATTGAACATTTCGTTTGTGTGTAACAAGCTAAGTTTTCGATCTAACGGTTATGAAATATTAGCTTGAATCTAATCAGGTTTTCATCTAACGATGAATATTGAATTCTTTGTTACTAAGCTAACATTGATTGCAAACCCTGATTTGAAAGTGTATATCAGGGAGAACTCTAGCAACTGGGAAGCCTAATCCCCACACATTCTGTGTGATACTAGTTGTGCTAAGCTAGAGCCGATTCTCCTTTAACCTTTGGTTTCTTCTTCTAAACCAGGTTAACGACTTAAAGACTTCATTGGGATTGTGAAGCCAGACTGATACTACTTTTCTTGTAGTTGTGTGATCTGATCTTGCATCTTCTATCGTACGAGTACAATCGATTGATTGGCTTGAGATCGTGAGAGTTCTCCGATAGGCAAGATAAAGAATTCACAAACATCTTCATCTCACTGTTTATGATTCCTAGACAAACCGCCTGTGTAGACAGGAAGGATTGTAGATTGAGTCTGACTGTCTAGTTGATTCTCTAGAAAGTATATTGGAGTTTGTCCATACAGATTGCTAAGCGAAATATTGGGTGTGGTTTTTAGACCCCCGCTTTTTCAGACACACTATTAGCATCAAAGCAATTTTCAAGATATTGAAATAATCATTATCGAAACATTCCAATCCTACATCAAATGATTGTATCACACAAACCATGTAAGACGTTACTCGGAAATTTTCTCATGATATATGATGAACTTGTTCGAAGCGAAAGCTTACGAACACATATTCAAGAAATATTTAAGCGAGATATACTCAGCTCGAAATCTCAAATGTGTATAGAGAAAACTATATCTTAACACGACTTATGTCTCAATATAGGAAATAGTAGAAATAGACTTTCCAAGTGATAGATGAGTTCAAGTGTCCACATACCTTTTATCGAATAAGTCCACAAGCTCCCCTTAGTAGTTCTTCGTCTTCAAATGATGAACTCTGTGAAATCTAAGCTCAACTACACTATTTATGTCCTAGTCCGAGACATCTATAAATAGGATAGAAATCAAGACTTATAGTTTTTATCACTAACATTAACAAACATGCTTGAGATAGCAACGCATGCGAGTTCGACCGAGCAGTGCTCTACAATCTCCCCCTTTGTCAATTTTACTGACAAAACTATCAATACTTATGGATTACGAAATAGATAGAAATTGGAGCTTCTCATCCAAATGTTTGATCTCCTTGGCATCTTCAACGCGACTCGAAATCTTCGTCACTTCCAAGTACTCCATGATCCTAAAGGTTGTAAGTTCAGCATCACAGTTTTTGAAGATCCGTAGCGATAACAATGAGAAAACAAATGCTCTTAATCATTGTTATACAGTGTCATAGTATTATTACACAGCATCAAAGTTCAATTGTATCACAACTTTGACAACAATACTATGGTGATATGTGTCACTCCCCCTTAGTCAATACTTCATCTTAGCATGAAAACCGCTCCCCCTTACATAATGATCCGTAAATCATATGTATTTTTAGTATCACACAACACATTAATTCTCCCCCTTTTTGTCAATATAAATTGGTAAAGGTACGAAAACTAGTGGGATCCTCATCAAATTTTCACAGAGATAGTTCATGACCAAAAGAGAATACCATATCAACTTATTTAGATGCCATCATAAAGCCGAAGTTAAATGCATTCATCAAGGAGTTTATAAAGATACAAGAAAACCCTTAATATTCCACAGTCATACTCCCCACAAAGATTTGGCAATTAAGCACAAGTTCAAAATGAACTCTCCCCCATAAAATGTCATTCCCAAAATAACAACAAAGGCGACCTTGGTTTTAATAAGAAAATAAGGATTTATAACAAACACTAGGATACTTGGCAGAAATACATTTACTAGAAACAAATGCAAACAAGACTTAACACTATTCTGGAATTCCAAACTCAATTGCCCAAAAGATCGAGATAAAAGCAAGGGCAAGAGTTATGAGGAGCTAATGAACTAGAACAACACCAATAAACTGCCGCAAGTGCTGAAACGTGGCAGTGTCTAATGTTTTGGTGAGAATATCAGCCAATTGTTGTTCGGAAGGCACAAATTCCATAGTGATAATACCATCTTCGTAAAAATATCGAATGAAATGGTACCTGATGTCTATGTGCTTAGTTCTTGAGTGCTCAACAGGATTCTCAGTGATGCGAATCGCACTTGAGTTATCACAAAAGATCTTCATTATTCTAGAATCAATTCCATAATCAGCAAGCTTTTGTTTCATCCATAGAAGTTGAGTACAACATGACCCAACAACAATGTATTCTGCTTCACATGTTGAAAGAGATTGTGAATTTTGTTTCTTGCTATGCCAAACTACAAGATTCATCCATACATAGTAAAATCCCCCTGATGTACTCTTTCTGTCTTCCACACACCCTGCCCAATCGACATCTGAATAGGCAGTAAGATCAGTGTTAGTATCAAAAGTGTACGAAAGACCATACCCGACAGTGTGACTGATGTAACGTATGATCCTCTTCATGGCGGCAAGATGCGATTCCTTTGGATTTGCCTGAAACCTAGCACATCAACCAACACTAAACGCAATGCCAGGTATCGTGGCCGTGAGATACAAAATACTTCCAATAATAGATCGATAAAGTTTTTGATCCACATTTACACCTTTCTCATCTCTATGTAGTTTACCGGTGGTAGGCATATGAGTGAGTTTTGGAGTTGACTTATCAAGACCAAATCTTGAAACAAGATTTTTTGCATATTTTTCTTGAGATAAGTAAATTACATCCTTGTGTTGTTGAATTTGTAAACCCAAAAAGAATTTTAATTCACCAACATTGCTCATCTCAAACTCCTTACCAAGAGAAACTTGAAAATCTTTTGCAAGCTTCTCCGATGTTGATCCATAGATGATATCATCTACATAAACTTGAGAAATAACAACATCTGTTCCACTCATTTGGTAAACAAAGTTTTATCAGCTCCACCTCTTGAAAAACCTTTCCTAAGAAGAGAAGTAGTTAGTTTTTCAAACCAGGAACGAGGTGCTTGTTTTAACCCGTATAATGCCTTATTGAGTTTAAGGACATGATCTGGGAAATCAGGGTTTTCAAAGCCTTTAGGTTGAGCGACATAGATTTTTTCCTTTAAGTTTCCATTTAGGAAGGCGGATTTAATATCCATCTGAAATAGCTTAACCTTAAGGAAACAAGCATGAGCTAATAAAAAACGAATGGACTCAAGGCGTACCACGGGAGCAAAGGTTTCGTCAAAGTCGAATCCTTCAATCTGTGAATAACCCTGAGCGACAAGTCTAGCTTTGTTTCTGATAATTGTGGAAAATTCATCAGACTTGTTCTTAAATATCCACTTGGTACCAACAATATTTATATTGGGGGGACAAGGTACGAGTTTCCATACATCTTGTCTTTGAAATTGATTTAACTCTTCATGCATTGCGTTCACCCAAAAGGGATCACTAAGAGCTTCATCAATATTCCTAGGTTCCACTTGTGATAGATAACAACCAAAATTGCAAATATTTTGAAGTTGACCTCTCGTCTTAGTAGTAGAGTCCTTACCACCAATAATATTGTTAGTATCATGATTCCTTTGAACCCAAAGGTGTCGTGTGGAGACACGCTCTTGTGCAAGAGGAACAGCCTGGATAGAGCTTTTCTCCTCATCACTAGAGACATCAGGATCAACAACCGTTGGAAAAACTTCTTCTGATTCTAACGTTTCTTTGACATTCTCAGTTGTCTCGGTTGGAGGCAATTCAGTAGGAGAGTCATCATGATGAAAGTTACTTAGATCATCAATGATAACATTAGCTGATTCCATCATGACTTGGGTTCTGAGATTAAAGACTCGGAAACCACGACTGTCAGATGCATAGCCGAGAAAAATACCCTCATCCCTTTTTGAATCAAATTCCCTTTCTGTTCTCGATCCTTTAGAATGTAGCACTTACTGCCGAACACTCTCAGATAGTGTAAGTTGGGTTTCCTACCGTACCACAACTCATAGGGAGTGTTTAAGGTCTTTGACCGTAAGTAAACACGATTGATCAAATAGCAAGCCGTAAAAACAGCCTCACCCCAAAATCTTAATGGTAAGTTTTTGTTATGGAGCATTACCCTGTCCATTTCCTGAATATTTCTATTCTTCCTTTATGCAACTCCATTTGCTTGCGGAGTGATAGGTGGTGAGTATTGTTGAATATTTCCCAGAGAGTCACAATATTCAAATACCTTGGTGTCTTTGAATTCTGTGCCGAGATCGCTTCTAATTTTTTTTAGTTTGCGACCTTGCTCATTCTGAATTCTATTAACAATAATCTTGAACTCACTGAGAGTTTCATTCTTGTGAGCCAAAAATTCCACCCATGTGAATCTAGTGTGATCATCTACCATAACCAAAGCATACTTCTTCCCAACCCCTGTAGATTGTTGAATAGGGCCAAAAAGATCCATATGAATTAAATCAAGTGGAGCTTTGATGAGAATATTTCGGGATGATTTGTGTGGAACTTTAGTTTGTTTACCCTTTTGACAGGCACCACATACACCTTCAACCTTAGCATTGATTTTGGGACCGCCTGTAACAAGTTATTTGTTAATGATCTTAGTTAGAAGACGATAATTGATGTGACCAAAACGTTCATGCCAAAGGTGTGTAGATTCTACCTTAGTCAAATTGCAACAATTACTGAACTGAGTATCTAGAATTAAAAGAGAATCGACTCTAGTTATGCAAATACTAACACATAGGAGGTGTGGGGATTAGGTTTCCCAGTTGCTAGAGTTCTCCTTTATATGGTTTTCAAATCAGGGTTTGCAATCCAAGTTACCTTGGTAACAAAGCATTCAATATTCACCGTTAGATGAAAAAACCTGATTCAACCAAGCTAATATCTTCCAACCGTTAGATCGAACTTATCTTGTTACACACAAATGAAATGTACCCTCATTTAGGTTTATGTAACCGTACCTAAACGTGTACACCATGTTGGTTCACAAATAGTTAACCGAGGTTAGCCATATGATTACTCTCGTATCAACCTTATTCATCTCAACCATAACTAGTTCAAATGACTCAAATGAAACTAGTTAAAGAGTTGTTCAATTGATATAGAAAACGCAATTGAAACCAAATCGGTTTGATCCACTTGAATCAATCATGAACATTATAGCCACGGTTTGCAAATATTGCATTCCTTATGATTTAAATGTTTAAGTTAATGAACTGACCGATTTTACAAAGTAACCAACTTAAATATGTGTACGGGTATGCGTACTTAAGCAACCGAATTTTAGTTTTTTTAGTTTCCAAACTCAACAGAAATTTTCGGTTCGAAAACTTCCGCCAGTATGCGTACGGGTACGCATACTTAAGGTGACTAGTTATGAGTTTGTCAAAACCAAACTCAGAAGAAATTTTCGGTTCGAGAACTTCCGCCAGTATGCGTATGGGTACGCATACTTAACCTGTCTCCTTCACCAATTTCGTATACACACATATGCATACTCTTGGCTCCCGATTTATGGACTTATACACTAATGTGCGAACACACTATATATGCTTATATCCAAAGATGGTTACATCATCAACTCTTTATTTCAATCATTGAAACATTCTTCTATAATGACAATAGACGTTTTCACACACTATTAGCATCAAAGCAATTTTCAAGATATTGAAATAATCATTGTCGAAACATTCCAAGCCTACATCAAATGATTGTATCACACAAACCATGTAAGATGTTACTCGTCAATTTTCTCATGATATAAGATGAACTTGGTCGAAGCGAAAGCTTACCAACACATATTTTGAGAAATATGTAAGCGAGATATACTCAACTCGAAATCTCAAATGTGTATAAAGAAAACTATATCGTAACACGACTTATGTCTCAATATAGGAGATAGTAGAAATATAGTTTCCAAGTGATAGATAAGTTCAAGTCTCCACATACCTTTTGTCGAAGAAGTTCCACAAGCTCCCCTTAGTAGTTCTTCGTCTTCAAGAGATGAACGTCGAGAGATTTAAACTCAACTACACTATCTATGTCCTAGTCCGAGACATCTACAAATAGGCTAGAAATCAAGACTTATAGTTTTGATCACTAACATTGACAAACATGCTTGAGATAGCAACGCATGCGAGTTTGACCGAGCAATGCTCTAACAATCTCCCCATTTGTCAATTTTAGTGACAAAACTATCAATACATATGGATTACAAAAAAGATAAAAAATGTAGCTTCATCCACATGCTTGATCTCCATGGCATCTTCAACGCGACTCAAAATCTACGTCACTTCCAAGTACTCCATGATCCTAAAGGTTGTAATTTCAGCATCACAGTTGTTGAAGATCCGTAGCTATAACAATGAGAAAACAAAATGCTCTCAATCATTGTTATACAGTGTCATAGTATTATTACACATCATCAAAGTTCAATTGTATCACAACTTTGACAATAACACTATGGCGATATGCATCACTCCCCCTTAGTCAATACATATCTCAACATGAAAACCACTCCCCCTTATATAATGATTCGTAAACCATATGTATTCGTAGTGTGAACTACACATTAATTCTTCCCCTATTTGTCAAAAAAATTGGTAAAGGTACGAAAATTAGTGGGATCCTAATGAAATTTCCACGGAGATACATCATGACCAAAAGGTGTATTAACATACCAATAAATTTAGATGAAATCATAAAGTCGCAGCTAAATGCATTCATCAAGGAGTTAATAAAGATACAAGATAACCCCTAAAAATTCCATATCTGCACTCCCCACAAAGATTTGGCAATTAAGCACAAGTTCAAAAGAACTCTCCCTCATAAAATGTCATCCCCGAAGGAACAACAAAGGCGACCTTACTTTCACAAGAAAAGAAGGATTTCTTTGGAAAACCAAATCACATGAAGAACATGAATTTGAATCCACAAACTTCAATTGAAGTAACCATAAGATAAACCGTAATTAGTTCAATCGAAAATAAACAACCAAATTAATCACAAGAAACCTATGATTAATTCAATTGGAATATAAGACCAAATTAACCACAAGAAGTGATCAATTTAATTGGTCATGATCGACATAAGCGAACTTACGGAGCAACAACTAAAAATAACCAAAAGAATGATTAATTTAGATGGTCATGTTCGACATAAGGAACCTTACGGAGCAACAACTAAGTTATTCATAAGATAATGATCAACTCAGTCGATTGTGCTCAACATAAAAAAAACTTATGGAATAACACAGTATGTGCACAAAGATTGTGGATCGGAGATCGACCAATACTGCGGAATAGACAAAGGTTCATTCTATCTTTCATCACTATTTGCACAATGGCATATAATAGACTTAATCCTTGTACACAAAAGTTTTATCCTTTCTTCCATCAACACATGTGATAAAAGGCTTTAACTTTTGTAATGTCAAAAGTTCATTCTATGTTCCATCAATACATTCATATCGACATAGTAGAGATAACTTTTGAACAAGTACGGGACAGTCACAGGTTCGCGGACGTAAACAACATATCCCATAACAATTTGCAATATATAAAATCATAAATATTAAAATTGCAAAAATCATCTTCCAAAAAATACTTTAGAATTTAAATAGATAAATCTAAAAACAATGAAGATGAAAATCGTTGGACATAGCTATGTGTACTCACAATAATGGTTATTCCAAACCCTAGTTATTCTTCTAAAAACATAAAAAGAAGATTTACTAGACATTGAGACCTCTGAAGAATTCTTTATCGTCCCCGAACTCCTTGCCGTCAACAGCCATAGGTACATAGCGTTCATGGAGAAATGAGTCGATTCCAACGAACCTTCTAGGTTGATGATGTCGAACCAGGGCCTTCTGAATTTCGAGAGTTCTCACAACAAAAGCCTTTATTTGCTGAATCTCCTTCCTTGCTTCCTTCAACTCTTCAAGAACATCTGAAAACTTATGAGAATTTGAAGGAACAATTCTTGGCTTCCTCACATTCCTTCTTTTTCTTTTCAAAGTCGGAGGCAATAGAGATTTTTCTTTTTCCTTTATGATTGATGGCTTAATAATCATATTAACATCTTTTCCATCAGAACACATGATGCTTGGAGTCTCCATACGTGTTTGGGTTTGTGAGAGGAAATCACAATTTAAACTCAACATACAGTCTTAAGATGAAAAGAGTTTCAGAGAAGGAAAAAAACAATGTAGGGTTATGGAACCTTTTAACCACATAGGTTCATGCACGCTCGATTTACGGCCCTAAAGAGAGTGGAATAGTCGAGAATAACCCTCTTTTGATAAACAGGGAGGTTCCTTCCAATATCAATTAGATATGAAAGAATTCCAAATCATACAACAAATCTAAGAAAAGCAAAACAATTTTTTTTCTTTTTAAGACTGAGGTGTGCACATTCTTGTCTCTTTTAATCAGGCACATGAGACAAGATGCAGAAAAATAACACAATTAAGTTGTGTTGTGGTGAACAACAATTTGTCCACCATGACCCTTTTGAAAGGAATTCATAGATCCATGTCTATCAAAGTTTTTAGACCAAACTCTTTTCTCTAGTGGTCTTGACATATCTTTGGAAACTAACTTCTTTGAAGAGGATAAAATCTTACATACCTCAGCGGTTTTTGAACAAGTTTGAGCTTGTTTGCTAGGCGATTTTCTCTTCGTTGAAGTCTCTTGACATGTCTCATCTTGTGTTTATACTTGAAACACTTTGAAAGTTCATGACCCTTGAGTGAACAATAAGAGCATGTCAATGGACACGCTGATTCAGACTCCCGAGATGTGCAAGCTGCTAGGCACATAGTGGAACCTGAAAAATCAGACAAAGAGTTTCCAACATAAAGGTTAATTTCTTCTTCCAGATTGGTTGAGTTTCTTTCTGGAAGAATATCAAGATTGATGTATGTATTGCTACAGTCATCAAAATCGATATCTTCACAAAGAAGTGCAACACTTGATTTTTCGTCTTTATTGGAATCATAGTGATCAGACATTTCATCAAGAGTTGCAGCAAGACCTTTGTTTCCAGTGTATTTTCTACGAATTGGACACTCATTTGCAAAATGACCAAAACCTCTACACTTAAAGCACTGTGGCATATCCTCGTCATCAGCCTCGTCAGCATCCCTGCTTTTAAGAGGAACGCGATTGTGAGGTTTAACTGACTACCTAGGTTTGTCTCTTGAAAACCGTTTAATTTTCTTTAATATAAGATACCTAAACTGTCTTGTGATCATAGAGACTGATTTGTCAAGATCTTCATCTGATGAATCAGTCTCAAAAAAATCATCCTCAAAGACATAAACACTTTTACTTTTGTCAACTAATTTTGTTTTCTTTTGTGCTTTGAAGGCAACATCCTTTCCGATTTTGGATGTGTGCTTATGATCAAAGATATTTATCTTTCCAACCAACGTGTTTCTAGAAAGAGCATCAAGGTTATTTCTTTCAACGATGGCATGCTTCTTAGAATCGTATCTAGATGGCAGTGATCTGAGAATTTTCATCACAATGTCCTTTTCAGGAATAGTCTTACCCAATGCAAAAGATGCATTAACTATTTCAGACACTTTGTGATTAAACTCATCAAATGAATCTTCATCTGCCATACGAAGGTTTTCCCAATCGGAATTAAGGTTTTGAATCCTAGCTTCCTTTTCACTGGTATTTCCTTCGAATACGGTTTCTAAGATATCCCAACCATCTTTAGACCTAGTGCACGTAGTCGCATGGTGCTGAAGATCTGGGGTAATGGCATGTATGATGACATTCAAACCGTCAGAGTTTTGCTTTGCAGCAAGTATCTCGGCAGCATTGTATTCACCAATGTTCTTTGGAACGTTCACATTCCCTACTGCCACAACGGGAGCATCATAGCCATTAACTACATAAACCCATGATTTAAAATCACACGCTTGAAGAAAGGCACACATAACAATTTTCCACCATAAGTAATTAAAGCCATCGAAGACTGGTGGTACGGTTATAGAGATAGTACCTTTGTCCATATCAGATCGCTACAAACACAGACTTATGAGGTCTTTAATGTGTTTACCTGCTCTGATACCAATTGAAAATGCGGGGGTCTAACAACCACACCCAAAAATTCGTTTGGCAATCTGAGAGGACTTACTCCAATATACTTTTTAGAGAATCAACTAGACAGTCATACTCAATCTAGATTAAAGTATATCAAAGAGTTTAATATCTCTGACTCTTAATTCAATCCGCAATCAGCAAATAGAAATCTGCAAGCCTGATTGAATAAGAGGAGTAACTTGAACGGTACCAAAGACCAATGTTCAAGTGGAAATCAATGTAAATCAACAACCAAAGGTTGGATATTCTAATTGATTGATTTTAACACACAACATGTGATATTTCAATTATATAACAAAATATAATGTGGAAAAGAAATAACATAGACACCTGAATTTTGTTAATGAGGAAACCGCAAATGCAGAAAACCCCCGGGACCTAGTCCAGATTGAACACCACACTGTACTAAGTCGCTACAGACACTAGCCTACTACCAATTAACTTCAGACTGGACTGTAGTTGAACCCTAATCAATCTAACATTGATTCAAGGTACAGTTGTGCTCCTTACATCTATGATCCCAGCAGGATACTACGCACTTGATTCCCTTAGCTGATCTCACCCACAACTAAGAGTTTCTACGACCCAAAGCCGAAGACTTGATAGAAAAATCTGTCTCACACAGAAAAGTCTATAGGATTGAATAAATCTGTCTCCCACAGAAATACCCAAGAGTTTTTGTTCCGTTTTTTGATAAATCAAGGTGAACAGGAACCAATTGATAAACCAGACTTATATTCCCGAAGAACAACCTAGTATTATCAATAACCTCACAATAAACTTAATCGACTAGCGAAACAAGTTATTGTGGAAACACAAACGATGAAACGAAGTTTGTTTGTGATTACTTTTCTATCTTGTGTATCAGAGATATAAAATCTCGAGCCAATTATTTCAATTGCACTCAACACGATAGAAACAGCAAGATCAGATCACGCAACTACAAAGATAATAGTTCGGTCTGGCTTCGCAATCCCAATGAAGTCTTCAAGTCGTTAACCTACAGGGTCTCGAGAAGAAACCCAAGGTTAAAGGAGAATCGACTCCAGTTATGCAACTAGTAACACACAGGAGGTATGGGGATTAGTTTTCCCAGTTGCTAGAGTTCTCCTTTATATAGTTTTTCAAATCAGGGTTTGCAATCCAAGTTACCTTGGTAACAAAGCATTCAATATTCATCGTTAGATGAAAAACCTGATTCAACCAAGCTAATATCTTTCAACTGTTAGATCGAACTTAGCTTGTTACACACAAATGAAATGTACCCTCATTTAGGTTTATGTAACCATACCTAAACTTGTACACCATGTTGGTTCACAAATAGTTAACCGAGGTTACCCATATGATTACTCTCATATCAACCTTATTCATCCTAACCATAACTAGTTCAAATGACTCAAACGAAACTAGTTAAGAGTTGTTCAATTATTTAGAAAACACAATTGAAATCAAATCGGTTTGATTCACTTGAATCAATCATGAACATTATAGCCACGGTTCGCAAAGATTGCATCCCTTATGATTTAAATGTTTAAGTCCATGAACTGACCGATTTGACAAAGTAACCAGCTTAAGTATGCGTACTTAAGCAACCGGTTTTTTGAGTTTGTTAAGTTTCCAAACTCAGCAAAAAATTTCGGTTCAAAAACTTCCGCCAGTATGCCTCTGGGTACGCATACTTAAGGTGACTAGTTAAGAGTTTTGCCAAAACCAAACTCAGCAGAAATTCTCGGTTCGAGAACTTCCGCCAGTATGCGTACGGGTACGCATACTTAACCTGTCTCCTTCACCAATTTCGTATACACACATATGCATACTCCTGGCTCCCGATTTATGGACTTTACACTAATGTGCGAACACACTATATATGCTTATATCCAAAGATGGTTACATCATCAACTCTTTATTTCAATCATTGAAACATTCTTCTATAATGACAATAGATGTTTTCACACACTATTAGCATCAAAGCAATTTTCAAGATATTGAAATAATCATTGTCGAAACATTCCAAGCCTACATCAAATGATTGTATCACACAAACCGTGTAAGATGTTACTCGGCAATTTTCTCATGATATAAGATGAACTTGGTCGAAGCGAAAGCTTACCAACACATATTTCGAGAAATATGTAAGCGAGATATACTCAGCTCGAAATCTCAAATGTGTATAAAGAAAACTATACCGTAACATGACTTATGTCTCAATATAGGAGATAGTAGAAATAGACTTTCCAAGTGATAGATAAGTTCAAGTCTCCACATACCTTTTGTCGAAGAAGTTCCACAAGCTCCTCTTAGTAGTTCTTCGTCTTCAAGAGATGAACGTCGAGAGATTTAAGCTCAACTACACTATTTATGTCCTAGTCGGAGACATCTACAAATAGGCTAGAAATCAAGACTTATAGTTTTCATCACTAACATTGACAAACATGCTTGAGATAGCAACGCATGCGAGTTTGACCGAGCAATGCTCTAACAAAAACCATTATATGTTAACGACTTAAAGACTTTATTGGGATTCTGAATCCAAACCCAACTACTTTCCCTGCAATTGCGTGTTCTGATCTTACTTTGTTCTATCATGTTGATTACTATCTTCTTTAAGATTTGCTCGAGATTTTATCTCCTATAGGTAAGATAAAAAGTAGTCACAAACATCTTCGTCTCATCGTTTGTGATTCCACAATATCTCGTTTCGCTTCCATATGATTAACAATATTTTGATGTGATTGATATTTAAGAGGTACCAAAGTAGCAGCAGGTCAAAGGCAACTATACTATGGGAGACCTAATTTTCTGACAAGAATTGAAATGCCAAACATTGAATACTACAGATTTTGTTAGATTTAGCTAGTACTTCCTTTCTTTTGCTTTTAAGCCTATGAAGTTGGCTTCTTTTCTGTTTTACTTTTAATCTTGTAATCTTTAACAAATTTTTTTCTATTCTAATAAAAAGTGTGTGATTCAGAAGAAAAAAAAGTGATTGATATTACTAGGTTGTTCTTAGAGAATATAAGTCTGGTGTATCATTTGGTTCCTGTTCACCTCGATTTATCAAAAGACTGAATAAAACTCATAGGTATTTCTGTGGGAGACAGATTTATCTATTTAATAAACTTTTCTGTGTGAGACAAATTTGTTTATCAAGTCTTCGACTTTGGATCGGAGCAATTCTTAGTTGTGGGTGAGATCAGCTAAGGGAATCAAGTGCACAGAATCCGGCGTGGTTCAAGAGGCGTAAGGAATGCGAATGTACCTTAATCAGTGTGAGATTTGTTAGGACTCAACTACATTTCAGTCCGAAGTTAACTTGTAGTAGGCTAGAGTCTGTAGCGACTTAATACAGTTACAGTGTGATGTTCAAATCTGTACTAGGTCCCGGGGTTTTTCTGCATTTGCGGTTTCCTCGTTAACAAAATTTCTGGTGTCTGTGTTATTTGTTTTCCACATTATATTTTTATATAGTTGAAATATCACAGGTTGTGCATAGTTCAATCAATTAGATAATCCAACCTTTGGTTGTTGATATAAATTGATTGACACTTGGATATTGTTCTTTGGTACCATCCAAGTTAATTCGGCTCACAGATTTCTATCTGTTCAATTGCAATTGATTTGAGAAATTGAGATATAACTCTTGGATATATTTTCCTTGATTGAGTCTGATTGTCTAGTTAATTTTATTGGAAATATATTCGAGTTTGTCCATACAGATTTCCTAAACGAAATATTGGGTGTGGTTGTTAGACCCCGGTTTTTCAAATTGGTTCTTGTTCACCTTGATTTATGAAAAGACGAAACAAAAACTTCATAGGTACTTCTGTGGGAGACAGATTTATCTATCAGAATAGAATTATTTGAGGGAAACACTTTTATTTATAATTCTTCGACTTTGGGTCGTAGCAACTCTTAGTTGTGGGTGAGAACAGCTAAGGGAATCAAGTCCGCAAAATCCGGCGTGGTTCTAGAGGCGTAAGGAATGCGACTGTACCTTAATCGGTGTGAGACTTGGTTAGGGATCAACTACATTCCAGTCTGAATATAACTTGTAGTAGGCTAATGTCTGTAGCGGCTTAATACAGTGTGGTGTTCAATCTGGACTAGGTCCCGGGGTTTTTTTACATTTGCGATTTCCTCGTTAACAAAATTTCTGGTGTATGTGTTATTTCTTTTCCGCATTATATTATTTATATAATTGAAATATCACATGTTGTGCATAGTTCAATCAGTTGGTAAATCCGACCTTGTTTATTGGATATAACTTGATGGACACTTGGGTATTGGTCTTTGGTACCGTCTAAGTTATGTCTCTTATCAATCAGGCTCACGAATTTCTATCTGTTTGATTTGCTGATTGGATTGAGAAATAAGAGATAAAGCTCTTTGATATATCTCTTGAGATGGCTTTTAAGTTGGTGCTCCCACAATTATATTGGAGTTTGTCCTTACAGATTGTCGAACGAATTATTGGGTGTGGTTGTTATAACCCCGCTTTTTCACTAGTATTACCAATTTTCTGGCAATTATCTGGAGTAAAAAAAAAACACTGATATAATGTGATCAGACACTTTAAGATTGGGATTTGGGTATGCAATACACAATGTTGCACTAGCTTTATTTATCTAAGTATCATTGAATGCAAGAATATTATCTCCTTTTTAACTTCTCAGAAACAATGGGCACGAATAACTTCCAATCCTTTACAAATACATTTCCATACCCAAGATGAATAATTGGGTTTGGGATTATAAAGAGCATGTACTTGTGTAAAATACTTATATTTTAGAATGATGGCCCACAAATCAGTTGAGTTGTAGATGATATTCCAGGCAGTTTTGGCCTAAAGGGATAAGTTGAATTGTTTTAGATCTTTAAAACCTAGAGCTCCCAGAAGTTTATGACAACAAATATTGTCCCAAGCAATAGGATAACTACCACCTGGTTGATTTTTACCCCACCAGAAGTCTGTTTGAGACTTCTCCATCTTATAAATAACATCATATGGAAGAAGAAAAATGTTCATTTGATAAATTGGAGATGACTTACGAACATGATTGACCATTATGGATCTGCCAGATTGTGTCATATGTTACCCTTTCCATTTAGCAGCTCTTTTGTAAAAATGATCAGCTATATGATCAAAAGCCTCGTTCTTAATTAGGTGTGTGTGTGAATTTTTATCAAGCGAGATTCGTTAGATGAAAAAGAGAGAAACCAGGTCCGGACTAGAAGCCCAACATGAACAACAATTTTTTTAATAGTGTGTTTGGATGCGGAAATTATGATCACGAGGAATTTGTAATTTCACAAGATTTCAAATTCAAGGAGTCAAGTAAATTCTCGATACGTTTGGCAACTTAATAAAAAATCATTTGATTTGTATAAATTTCATGTTAAAAATCTGTCATTAATTATTCTTTAGTGCTCTAATTTGGATACTATTGGCTTAATTTTAGTTGATTGTGTGTTGTTCGCCTATAAAGCTTTTGTACCGCAACGAGAGTCTTATAATCACTTTTAAGTTTCTCTTTTAACATGTGAACCTTTTTCGTCAAAATAAATAAATAAGTTATACATTAGTTAAAGAAGCACGGCGAATCCATAGCCCATTTCAATGCAAACTTACGAGTGCTAAAAGACACGTTGTACTATAAACACTCACGAATCAGGGTTTTATCAAAAAAGAAGAAAGCTTGTAATAGTTTTTTTAGTAGTTAACGCATGTACTGTGGACTCGGAAAATTGCCAAATTGAGTCCGCCATGGACTTGCGAATGGGCAAAATTAAAAAACTAGCTAAAAGAGAAATAAATTTTTTTTGATAGAAAAGAAAATTCACTAACTGAAGAAGTTACACAGTCTGATTGATAAAAGAAGGACATTCATCCAACCATTCATCATTAAGATTATTCTTTCCACAATACTTTACTGCATCGTCATCCATGAGATTAAAATCTCTATTTATGTAGTTAACTCTAGAAAACTGAAAAAAAATTTAATAAAACTAAGCAGTCATCAAGAATAGAGCTGCTAAACCAACTAGTTTGGTTATTTTTATTCTGCTAATAACATTATCGGTATCACCAAAAATATCGATGCTTCTTAGATTTTTCCTTCTAGCTTATTGTATGGCTTCCAGTTGTGCCGTACTCTCAGCTTCTTCTACACCTCTTGTATCCCGGATGTTAGATTGCATCCTTCGTATCTTCATGTAATGTCTGTCATAGTAGTTACAATGCCAGATAAATTAGTATTCTTCTCAAAGCTTGCATCACAATATATCAAAGTTCAATCCTGCGGTAAGTTATGAATTGTTGGCTGGTGTAATCCATGTGAGATGGAATCATGATGACTACTTGCACCATAAGTCACAATATCTATCTAAAGTATTAACTATTTTTATTGCAGGTCTATCAGTAGATAAGTGATTCAGACTTTTATCTTGAAAATTTTTGAAGCATTTATCCCTCCAATACACCAAGCATTAGTAAGAATAACACATATCTAATCATTAGGGATATTGCTAGTGATTCATCCTATATTCATTCATTGATGTTGATTCTTGTATTCATATCTTGCATTATATGATAATATTATGGTAGAGTACACCATATAAAAAATGCAAAAGGACGATACCAAATTATGTGTTCAGCAGTTTCATGTTGATTGCTGAGATACATGCTACATAATGCATTTTGATTTGAATGGAAAATAAGAAGTTAGGTTTTGGGAGAATGTTTTCCACACGCTTCATAGAAAAAGTTGGATTTTAGAAAATAATATTCCAAAAAGCCTTGTTGATTGGATAAATATTTTATCTTTGAAAATAAATATTGCTTGGGGATGTCATAAACCTATAACAAGACTTGACAATAAATTAGCCATTTTTGGCATGAGGCCAAATTAATCCGTCAGCATCAACAGGTATATTAATTATATGTCCTTAGTTTTAACACCTTAAAAATATATCCTTATACAATAATAAATATATCCATACTTTTTAATAACCTTATCTATTTAAAATTAGATTACCTTAATACCCTCACCCATATAATATTTTTTTTATTTCAAAATGGAAAAAATTTCTTCCACTACCACTTCACCACCACCACTAGCACCACCACCACCAACATTCAACTACCATTCCACCACCACCGTTCAACGACCACCACCTACCAACCGCCACCACCACTAATATTCCACCACCACTCCTTCACCACCACCATTACACCACCATCAGTCCTCCACCACCACTAGTCCGTCGACGCCATCACCACTAGTCCGCCGCCGCCACCACTGGTTCAGATATTTTTGTATCAACAACAGTAGTTGATCTAAATAAAAATAGAACCAACAGTAGAAGTTGATCCAATTTAGGGGATCAACAATGGTAGTTGATCCAAAAAAAAGGATCAACAGTAGAAGTTTATCAAATTTAGGGGATCAACAATGAAAGTTGATCCATGTAAATTGAGTGAACTTGGCATGAGTCGAACACGCATCATCTGACATGAAGTCAGTCATGCTACCATTGCACCACAAGTTCAACATTGGAAGAAATTTACATGATTTAAACTACAAGAACGATTATACTTATCGAAGGAAATATTGTCAACAATAGGAGTTGAAAGGATCAACAACAGTAGTTGATCCCATAAAAAATTGGGTCAACAACAGGAGTTGATCCCATAAATGGATCAACAATTGTAGTTGATCCTATAAAAAATTGGGTCAAGAATAGCAGTTGATCCCATAAATTGGATCAACAACAGTGGTTGATCCCGTAAAAACTGAAGTAAGTAGATTTACTGAAAGGACAGTTGTTATACCTGGAAGACCATCAACAAATGCAACCAACATCACACCCAATCTCCACCACAATCACACTCAAACTCCACCACCAACATCACCAAAAACATCCAAAACCACCAATATTTATTAAAAAACACCACCACCACCGCCGAATTCGGAAAAACCATGATACATGCTACTATTAATACTGAAATCCAATAACTAATACCTATGTTACGGATATTTAATTTGTAGTTCATCATAACATCACATCCAAGTTATGCGAGATTCAAATCAAATGGAGATTTTTAGGGTTTTTTATACTAACCTGATCCAGCCGCTTTATGTCCGTGGAATTCCTATGGTTTTGATTTTTATATCAACCCAAAATTCCCAAATTCGAAATTTAGAAATCAGATTTATTAATCTCCGAATGTTTATCTGATACTGAAATCATAATAAAGGGAGAAAAAAGATAAACTGTTGATGATGATTGATAATGAAATATGATTTCAAACGAAAATCTTCATCTCCCTCTAAATCGAGAAAGACATAAATCGGATAGTTGATATCTTCCTCCACCACCGCCACCACATCCACCATCGTTATCAACATGAGATTTATGAAACACAGTCGAAAAATCATTTACTTTCATTGACTAATATAGATTTCTTAACGGCGACGAAAAAAAGTTGGAGCGACAGTGATGGTGGTGGCGGCTGTTATCGGGAGAGAAGAAGAAGAAAGAAAGTTTAGATCTGGAATAATGAAAAAAAAAACGATTTTCTTGAAAGCCTTATTGAAAGAGAATTGGTAAATATGGAAAGAAGCAAAACCTTAATGGACCCATGATGGGTTTATAGATGGAGAGGGATATATTTATTGTGTGATAAGGATATTTATGAAGCCCATCAAAACAAGGGATATTTATTCAATTCCCACACATATGAATCCTATTATTCAGAACTTTTGTGACATTTTCTAAGGTACAAAAGGATTCAAGAATATATATGTTCCATTGCCTAGTATCTTGATCTACGAAGGTATCGACTGTATAATTATGATATGGTTGGTGAATCCAGAGAGGATGAGATGCATTGTAGATACAATTATCCTTAAATGCACATACATTTTTCTATGTTTCTAACTTCTTATACACAAGTATCCTTGAAAACATCTAGACCATTGCAAATAATTTTTCATACGAATAAACAATCATTGTTTTATTGATAATGCAAGGGATGATAATTCTTAAATATTTGCATCTAATATGATGTCCCACAAATCATCAGTAGGATGAACCATATTTCAAGTAGCTTTACTGAGCAGAGCAATATGAAATTCTTTAAGATTTCTAAACCCTAAACCACCTTGACCTTTATGAGAATAATTTTGTTTCCATTGTTTCAAATAGACCCCACCATGATTACTTCCCCACCCCCACCCCCAACTCAAACACACATACCAGAAGCCTCTTTGTTTTCTCCATTTTAGTAATGATATTATTTGCTATAAGAAAGGTATTTATATGGTATTAAGTGATGATCTAAGAACATGCTAAACCATAACTGATCTCCCAACTTGATCAAGTTGTTTTCCCTCCAATTAGCAATCTTGTTGTCAAAGTTTTCAATAGATGATAAAAACAAACATTTTTGGACCTGTTGTCGAAAAATGGGATTTTTGAATATCTATTATTTAGAGATCCGCGAGTTATAACCCCAAAGGTGTCACTATCCATCCACAAAAACCCCATCAAAACAAAAGTAACACAAAAACCCCAAAGAATTTGATGAAACCAATTTTGGTTTCATCATAAAATTTGATGAAACATCAGAATTTGATGAAACCAATTTTGAATTTTGGGGTTTTTGTATCAATTTTTAAAAATTTGGGGTTTTTGTATCAATTTTGTTTAAGATGGAGTTTTAATGGACCCCAACATTTGAATGGGGTTTTTGTACCACAAGTTTGGTCACCTTGGATTTTTATGACTAGTTCTAATTATTTAGAGACATTTTTTTGAATATTGAGAAATCTTATTAATAACACACAAAGATCAAAGTGAACGTTCTTACTAAAGAATTACCCTGAATTGTGGAAATTAATAACTTTTCCAGAGATACTCTCAATCCCCCTTATTAAAGACATAATACTACTTGCTTTTGAATGACTAGCCTTAGCAAAAATAAGGCAGTCATCTGTAAAAAATAAACCAGGAGCATCTTTAGTGACTTTAAAACCATAAATAATATGATTTTGTTCAGCATACATGAGATATTTATAAAAATCCTTCATGCAAAGGATGGAGTGATAATGCATCTCCTTGTCTCGGCCCTCTGGTGGTTTTATAACTCTGCAAGGTGAGAAATTGGGCATAATGGAGATACTTGGTGTGTTTATGCACTGAAAGATCAATCACACCAATGATCAGAAAAACCAAAACTTTTTAAAACATTAATAAAAATTGCTACTCAATTTTATTAAAGGCCTTAGATATGTCAAGTTTAAGGCCCATGACACCACAAATGTCAGTTTTCCCCTTTCTCTTCATTGAATGAACTAGCTCATAGATGTAGTTATCTTATATACGCCTTTGAGGCACATAACCTGCCTTAAATGGAGATATGGGTTTGCCTAGCATAGGTTTCATTCTGTTGACTATAATCTTAGAAATTATTTTTTAACCAGTATTGAAAACGCGGGGGTATAACAACCAAACCCAATATTTCGTTCGACAATCTGTATGGACTCATCCAATATAATTTCGAGAGCACCAACTTAAAAGTGAGACTCAACCAAGAAAGATATCAAAAAGCTTTATCTATTTCTCAATACAATCAATAAATCAACTAGATAGAAATCTGTGAGACTGATTGATATGAGAATAACTCTGATGGTACCAAAGACCAATGGCCGAGTGTCAATCAAGTTATATCCAACAATCAAGGTTGGATTTATCAACCGATTGAACTACGCACAACCTGTGATATTTCAATTATATAAACAAATATAATACGAAAAAGAAATAACACAGACACCAGAAATTTTGTTAACGAGGAAACCGCAAATGCAGAAAACCCCCGGGACCGAGTCCATATTTGAACACCACACTGTATTAAGCCGCTACAGACTCTAGCCTACTACAAGTTAACTTCGGCCTGGAATGTAGTTGAGCCGTAACCAAGTATCACACTGATTAAGATACAATCGTGTTTCTTACGCCTCTTGAATACCAGCAGGACTCTGTGCACGTGATTCCCTTAGTTGATCTCACCTACAACTAAGAGTTGTTACGACCCAAAGTCGAAAACTTAACTAATAATCAAGGTAAACAGGAAACTCAACTAATAGTCTTCAACTTTGGGTCGTAGCAACTCTTAGTTGTGGGTGAGATCATCTAAGGGAATCAAGGGTGAACAATCCGACGTGGTTCAAGAGGCGTAAGGAACGCGGCTGTACCTTAATCAGTGTGAGATTGGTTAGGGCTCAACTACATTCCAGTCCGAAGTTAACTTGTAGTAGGCTAGAGTCTGTAGCAGATTAATACAGCGTGGTGTTCAAATCTGGACTAGGTCTCGGGGTTTTTTTTGCATTTGCGGTTTCCTCGTTAACAAAATCTCTGGTGTCTGTGTTATTTCTTTTCCGCATTATATTTTTATATAATTGAAATATCACAGATTGTGCGTAGTTCAATGAATTAGATAATCCAACCTTTGGTTATTGATATAAATTGATTGACACTTGGATACTGGTCTTTAGTACCATCCAAGTTATTTCTCATATTAATCCGGCTCACAGATTTCTATCTGTTCGATTGCAGATTGATTTGAGAAATTGAGATATGACTCTTGGATGTATTTTCCTTGATTGAGTCTGACTGTCTAGTTGATTCTCTTGGAAATATGTTGGAGTTTTTCCATATAGATTGCCTAAACGAAATATTGGGTGTGGTTGTTAGACCCCCGTTTTTTCAATTGGTATCAGAGCAGGCAAACACGTTTAAAACCTCATAAGTCTATGTTTGCAGCACATAGATAGTGTTTTTGTCGACTTATGAGGTCTTAAACGTGTTTGCCTGCTCTGATACCAATTGAATAAACGGGGGTCTAACAACCACACCCAATATTTCGTTTAGGCAATCTGTATGGATAAACTCCAATATATTTCCAAGAGAATCAACTAGACAGTCAGACTCAATCAAGGAAAATACATCCACGAGTTATATCTCAATTTCTCAAATCAATCTGCAATCTAACAGATAGAAATCTGTGAGCCGGATTAATATAAGAAATAACTTGGATGGTACCAAAGACCAATATCCAAGTGTCAATCGATTTATATCAATAACCAAAGGCTGTATTATCTAATTGATTGAACTACGCATAACTGTGATATTTCAATTATAAAAAAATATAATGCGGAAAAGAAAAATAAAACACAGACACCAGAAATTTTGTTAACGAGGAAACCGCAAATGCAGAAAAACTCCGGGACCTAGTCCAGATTTGAACACCACACTGTATTAATCCGCTACAGACTCTATCCTACTACAATTTAACTTCGGACTGGAATGTAGTTGAGCCCTAACCAATTAAGGTACAGTCGCGTTCCTTACGCCTCTTGAACCACGTCAAATTCTACGCACTTGATTCCCTTAGCTGATCTCACCCACAACTAAGAGTTGTTACGACCCAAAGTCGAAAACTTGATAAACAAATCTGTCTCACACAGAATAGTCTATTGAATAGATAAATTTGTCTATCACAGAAATACCTATGAGTTTTGTTCCGTCTTTTGATAAATCAAGGTGAACATGAACCAATTGATACACCGAACTTATATTCCCGAAGAACAACCTAGTAATATCAATCACCTCACAATAATCTTAATCGTATGGAAGCGAAACAAGATATTGTGGAATCACAAACGATGAGACGAATATGTTTGTGACTACTTTTTATCTTACCTATTGAAGATTAATTCTCAAGCAAATCTTAGAGAAGATAATACTCAACACGATAGAACAAAGTAAGATCAGAACACGCAACTACAGAGAAAATAGTTGGGTCTGGCTTTAAAATCCCAATGAAGTCTTTAAGTCGTTAACCTATAATGGTTTTAGGAAAAACCTAGGTTAAAGGAGAATCGACTCTAGTCGTAACTAGTATCACACATGAGGTGTGGGGATAGGTTTCCCAGTTGCTAGAGTTCTCCCTTATATAGTCTTCAAATCGGGGTTTGCAATCAATGTTACCTTGGTAACAAAGCATTCAATATTCACCGTTAGATGAAAACCTGATTAGAGTCAAGCTAATATCTTTCAACCGTTAGATCGGACTTAGCTTGTTATACACAAATGAAATGTGACTTCATTTAGGTATGAGTAACCGTACCCAAACGTGTGCACATAGTTGGCTCAATAATAGTTAATCGAAGTTAGCCATATGAACACTTTCATATCAACCTTGTTCATCTTAATCACAACTAGTTCAAATGACTCAAATGAAACTAGTTATGGAGTTGTTCAATTGTTTATATTCTCATAGAAGTATACAAGACACAATTGAAGCAAAATCGAATTTGATTCACTTGAATCAATTCATCAACATTATAGCCACGTTTTGTAAAAGATTGCATTCCTTAATATGTAAATGTATTAGTTCATGAACAAACCGATTTTGGAACTTAACCCACTCAAGTATGCAAATGGGTACGCATACTTAGAGTTCCGGACTTGGTTTGGGTTCGCCAGTATGCGAACGGGTACGCATATTGTCGTACGTGACCAAACTCAGTTGAATTCTCTGACTTCAACTTCTCAGTTGGTACGCATACGGGTATGCATACTAAGTTCCCGGACTTCAACTTTCAAACCAATACTCATACGGGTATGCATACTATAGTTCCCGGACTTTGAATACCTTGCAACAGTTAGCATACAAGTACGCATACTGTGCTATCAATCAATGGTTAGTCGTTCTAAACTCCATCTTAATCACTGAAACATTGTTGGAAGACGGGAATAGCTGTCTTACTCAAACTATTAGCTTCAAAGTCATTTTCAAGTGATTAATACGAAACATTCTGAGTCTACAACAAATGACTGTCTCATACAAATCATATAAGATGTTTCCAGGCGATTTTCACCTGATCATCTTTTGACTTTCGTCAAGAATAAAGATGAACTTGGTTAAAGCGGAAGCTTACCAACACATATTTCGAGAAATATGTAAGCGAGTTATACTCAGCTCGAAATATCAAATGTGTATAAATTAAAGTCTATATAGCTATACGACTTTTGTCTCATTAGGAGATAAAATAGAAATAGACTTCCGAGTAATAGGTTCAAGTCTCCACATACCTTTTGTTGATGAAGTTCCACAAGCTCCCCTTAGTAGTTCTTTGTCTTCAATCGATGAACGCCGTAAAGTCTAAAGCTCAACTACACATTCTATCATAATCCGAGACATGGCTATAAGTAGACTATAAATCAAGACTTATAGTTTTGGCAACTAAACTTGACAACAATCTTGAGATAGCAACGCTTGCGAGTTCGACCGAGTAGTGCTCTAACAAGATCAATCACACCAATGATCAGAAAAACCAAATGTTTTTAAAACATTAATAAAAATTACTACTCAATTCTATCAAAGGCCTTAGATATGTAAAGTTTATGGCACATGACACCACAAATGCCAGTGTTCCCCTTTCTCTTCATTAAATTGATTAGCTCATAGATATAGTTATCTTGTATACACCTTTGAGGCACATAACCTGCCTGAAATAGAGATATGAGTTTGCTTAGCATAGGTCATTTTGTTGACTATAATCTTAGAAATTGTTTCCTAACCAGTATTATAAAGGCTTATAGGGCTCAAATCAACATGAAAAGATGGATTATTACTCTTAGGAACCAGATAATAAGATGTGTTTCATCTTCTTAAGGAGATGTTTGGAGTCAAATAAAGCTTTGACCATATTCCACACATCAATTTCTAGACGCTCCATGTTCTATTTATAAAATCCTGGCAAAAATCCACTAGGCCTTAGGGATGTCCATGGAACCATTTTATATCTAATCTTTGAACAACTATAGGATTTAGCAGTTTATCATTGTCCTTTGTGGTCAATATTGCAAAAATGAGAAAAGTTCCATTCTCTTAGAGCAAATTTAACATTTCTTAATCTACCAAAAAATTGGAAAAGCATAAGAATCTCTAATATCGATATGATATGAATTCCTAATAACCTCATGAGAGGTAGGGTCCCTAAACCAACACTTGCAATTTCTATAGAGCCTTTTACACCGATGAGAGCTAGAATCAGTCATCAAGATGATTGGTACATAGTCCAAACCTATAGTGTCAATATAGATAACTTTGGAATTACACAAATGCTGAAGCCACAAACCACTAACCAAAGCCTTGTCCAATCTGGCTCTAATAATTTCATTGCCAGATCGTCTGTTTGATCATGTGTATCTATTTCCCACAAAGCCAAGATAAAAAAAAAATCAAGAAAATCAATTGTTTGTTGTATGATAGGAACTTCTTGAGTTGTACAATTGGTAAAAGTGGATCTCTCATAAGCATGCATCATGACATTTGGGTCACCAATCAATATCCATGGTAGATTAACGCTTTTACCAATCTTTATAATATAGTTTCATTGACCATTGTTGTAACCTTTTTATAATGGTAAACAAAATCATAAAAAAAAAGTTACAAGGAACTCAGATTTCATAGGATCAGAAGATATAATAGCACTAACCATTTTATAAGTATTTTGAACCATTTTAATATGAAAACCAGATTTTCACATGAGGGCAATACCCCCGAAAGTCCAACAGAAGGAAAACCCCAATTATTAGGGTAGTTGGATCTTCTCAAATACTTATTCATTTTTGGAAAATCATTTTGTTTTACTTAAAAAATAACACTAATTTTGAGATTTAACTATGGATTTAATTTTGTGTTTACCCGAGCTAAAGGTAATAACTCGCTGGAAAAAAATGAGAAAATAAAAAACATTAACACTAATGGACTGAAGGGCAAATTTGTACTTTAACTAGAACTTGGCTCGTGCCGTAACGGCACGGCCACGAAAATAAGTGAAAAAAAATATTTTGACTAGTGTTATTCATTTGTTGTTACTATTTAAAGTGACAATTGTTTTTCATTCATTTTAATTGTTATATTTTTTTTTGTATTTGAGCGAGCTTATTTTAACACCTAAAAAATCAAGCACAACTTGTAAAATATAACGTTCTTCTTGTCATAACGACATTGAATAAACATTGCACACTGCTATATTGACTAATCGTGATACCACCACCAGAACCACCTATTACAACTACCTTTTCCACCAGCAGCATTGCCGCCACCGGCTCCATGCACCACCACTCACAAACATCACCCTGATTATCCATGATATCTATTGATGTAATTATTAACATAGTTGTTATTTGTTGAGTGGGAGTATATATTCATTTAGATAATTCATAAGACATTTATCATGAGAGATTAATAAAATATTTATTATGAGAAATTAATGAGATAATGATGATGTGCACAGATTAAGACCGTTAGATATGAATTTCTAACTTTCAATCATAGACGTCACTTATAAATACTTACGTAAACAACCATTGATTTATCTTCTCCCCAAACAAATCTTGAGAATGATACAAAAAAATTGATAAATTAAGGCACTAAATATTTGGAGGATGATGCAAAATCTTCAAGGAAATAAGGTTGAGCGGAAGCATGTTCTTGGATTTCAATTCTTTTGTCTCTTTAGTCTATCTCTAATTCCAAAATTTATTTCTGATTTAGGTTTGCTCAAAAGTGGAGAACTAAAGTTTTTAAGTCCACTCCTCCTTCTGGATGTGAGTGAGAGAATCAAATATTTAGTTTTATGTGAATGTAGCTTTGTTATTTTTAGTCTATCAAATTTATCCACTTTGCTTTTAGTTTTTGGGATGGGAAAAAGAGAATATGTAATCCATTATTTCCCAATTAAAGCGTGTATCCATGGAATCGACCACAAACGTGGATTTATCAATCGGGAGGGCAAATCAAGATCTCTCTTTATGTTAACTAACTTAGTTAAACTTTGTTTTATAATACAAAACAAAGAAACATGGAAAAAATATCATCTAGCTATGATATAACTCGTGTCATAACCATACGACTTAATAATAAGTTAATTTATTGTGTACTAATTTTGATTCATACCGTTCGTTTGCAGTTATTATTCTAATTGTCATGTATTTTAACCGAGTTTATGTTATCATTAAGACGATCAACCACATCTTCTCTTCTTTATAAGGTTAACCAATTTGTGGCGAAACATTATTAACAAAATATATTATTTTCACCAACATCCGCCACATCCAAAATATCACTTGATACCACTTCTTTCCCCCACCTCACCGTTGCTTCCACCCCCAACCACTGGACGTGCTTTTTAATTTTTAATTACAGATGTCATGAGAAAATTTTATATTGAACAAACTTAAATCGTCAATTAATTTATTCCAGTATTGTTTTATTCCATTATTTTGTTTTTAGGCCTTGTTTTTATTATATTCTATTTTATATTGTAATCATTTATATTTAACACTAAAAGTCATGATTTGTTTGATCGGGCATTATTTGGGTGATCCAGCGATATGATATTGCCTTATATCATCTGGTATCATCCACCACTAAAAACAGCCATTGGCACTATTTCTTCCACCACCAGGGAAAGACCAACACCCACCATAATATTTTTGTATCTTTAATATCTCTATCACCCACTACTTCATCCAATACCACCATTAATATTTATTAATATAATTTTTAATAAAATTATAATTTACTAATAAAAATATGTATTTATTAGATCAATTAAGAGGACATTTATGATAAAATCATTTGAAATGGTATTTCCCTTCTACATCTACCTTATTTTAGTGACCGTGAAAAAGCAAAACATCGAACGATGTATAATAAAACAAAATTACATCACTCAAACTCATTCTTCCTAATAAATAGTTGTGTCCCATAAACTCAAAATCCTTGTTTATTTTGTCTCATTCAAAAATGGTCCAAAAAGATTAAAACTCTACATTACATATTACATCATATGTTCTTATATTTGAATAACACAAATAAATACTAATTAATTTATCTAAGCCACTATATCATAAAACATTGAGCCATTTCATATGGCAACCCATTCGACTCAGAAAAGATATAACTCCAATTCTTAAAAATTCTCAGACAGTCTACGACATTGATCTTCTAAATGTGAGCCATTTCAAATGGCAACCCACCACCAAAACCACTAATTACCACTACCATTTCCACCACCATCACTATCGTCACCGGCTCCATGCATCTCCAATCTCAAACACCACCTGGGTTATCTCTAATTTCTATTGATATGATTATTAATAAATTTATTATTTATTTTAATAAAAATATATTTAGAAAAATGTAATGGGTTGGAAAAAATTTTAAAAGTTATTACGATTCATTATTAAAAAAATTATTATTTATCTAATGAAAATATATTTATATTAAGATAATTATAAGAGAATTTAATAAAAATATATTTAGAAACATTTAATGGGTTGAAAAGAATTTCAAAAGTTATTATGATTCTTTATTAACAAATTTATTATTTATCTAATGAAAGTATATTTATTAAGATAATTATAAAACATTTATGATAAGAGATTAATAAAGTATTTATTATAAGAAATTAATGATATAATAATGATGTGAACAACCAGAGACATGAATCTAGCTTTGCCCAGAATGAATTCTGGCCGCTCTTTATCTTGCCTAAGTTGTCCAAACTATGCTTTATAAGGGAGATAGGTCCGCCTTGGGATTTAACTAAATTAACAAAATTGATAAAGCAAAGAAACAAAGCAAACCAACAGATATGAAAAAATATAAAGTCGCAAGTGTATGCACATTTCTAACTAAATGGAAAAATTGGTAAATGAGCTTATAGATAATATGCAAGATGATATAGGTGGAACATTAATGATTATCTTAACGGAATTATATAAACTACTATGACAATATAAGCAACAAAAGAAATTAACAACTAAGAGTGATGAAAATAAATTTGATAATCAAGATTATTACTAATAATGCATAACAGGATTTCAATCAAAGAGCAAAGATATGGCAAACAAACATGATCACATCAGCCAGGGGCGGAGCCAAAGGTTGACTAACCCTGACTCTAGCCCCTCCAAAATCACTAAAATCATTTAAAAGCTCTTATATTTATCTTATATATTTTATAGTTAGTCCCCCTTATAATTTATATTTAGTCCACCCTACTCCCTACATTTATATACTTTTTAACCCTCCCCATTTTTAAACTCTGGTTCTGCCACTGACATCAACGTGGTTATAAATAAAGAAATTCACCAACGGAAGAAAGCAAAATATACGGATATGTTGAGAACAAAATTGGGTATTGGAAGATTAGAATATAAAAGGCTATTTAACGTTTGGTACCCAACAAATGTCCAACACCTTAGTTTGGTACCCAACATTTCAAATATTAAGGGTTGGTACCTTGACCGGAAGTTGACTGTCAATGACTCCATTTGACCCATTATTATTATATTTTCTTTAAATTTTGTTAAAAATTTATTTAAATTTACAGATTTATCCCCAATGAAAAACCCTATCTTCTTTCTCCCTCTGAGAGATTCAAACCTTACTCACAACCGCCGCTGAACCAAACCAAATTGAATAAAATCTCTAATTCTCTTTGTATACTGTCTTCACTCAACCATGAACCATGGGTAAAATAAAAACAAAAAAACGAACAAATTTGTTTATTCGGAGGAGTTGGATAAAATTGAAAATTAATCTCTCAGAAGAAATATTTAATGAATTCAGAACAATAGATGTTGGAGAAAATGGAGAAACTCAAAATATCATCGACTTCTTCTTCACAGATGAATGATGAACATGAAGTGAAGATTGAATCCCTCACAAAAGATGAAAATATGGTAGCTGAAACTTTATTTATTTGTCCATCGATTAGTACGATCTCAGTAATGTTAAGAAGAATGGTGAAAATATTAAATCTCCCAGAGAAGATGTAGATTATGAATCAGGATGATAATAAAATGGTAATGATTGGTTTTGGGTATTAATGGTGAGTGGAAAATAGAGAATGAACCCCAAAAAAAAAAAGTTTGAAGGAAATACCGTAGGAAGTTGCACATTAAGTGCTTGATAAAAAAGTCCAGCAATCATAAGTTTGTTTGCTTTTTTCGTATTTTGTTTTGAGATTGACGTGACCTTGATTATAAGTAATAAGTATATATCTAGTAGTAAGAAAGTGAAAAGGATGGTACTTCATTTCTCCATGATCATTTGCAGATACGGTACTAAATGGATTACTGTTAATCCTATAATTAAGAATTTGACAATTACCCTGATGATGGTATAATTGAGTTTGATCTTAGTTATTGGTACTTCTTTTAGTTTCCGTTACTGATGATGGTTTTGTTGTAAATATAATTTGGTTAGGTTATAAGAGTTGTTCAAGAATGAAAGGTGTGAAGCAAAATTGAGAACTGATGGGCGTGGAAAAATTGAGGATTGCTTCAAATATGTCGCTGCTGGTAAATTAAGGTTTTGTGAAAAGCAAATGAGAATTTCAATATTTGGGGTGAGTTGGTGAAATAACAGAAAAAAAATATGTGGGTGAGTTTTTAGACATCGAAATTAAGAAGGGTAATTATGGAAAAAAATTGATTTATAATAATTGTAAAATAGAAAATTAAAAATTATGAAGTCAACCGGAATTGTTCACAGTCAACTTTCGGTCAAGGTACCAATCCTTAAAATTTCAGATGTTGGGTACTAAACTAAGGTGTTGGACATTTGCTGGGTATCAAACGCTAAATATCCCAAATATAAACTTGGTTTGTTGTGATCATTTGCATTTCATTAGCTTTTTCTTGACCATCAATTATTTCAATCTACATTCATAACATGATTACATCAGAAACTGAGGTGAGCGTACTTATTAATTGCTGGCCTTGTGATAACCTTTATCTTGAATATCAAATCCATTATTGGCCATCATGATTTCCATATTGGAAAGATTTTTACTTTGGTTATAGCTAGGATTCGGGTTTATAAAATGAGATATCCAATGGTTATTTTCTTGCCTCGACCTCTTATTATTTCGCAGGTCTTGGTCTAATTAAGTTCTCGGTATTCTCAATCCCAAATAACATTCTCACTAAGCCCACCCTTTGAGTGTTTTATTGAGAACTTCATCATAAACACTTGATTTCTATAACATATTTTCCACTTCCTGTTCATGTTCTGCATAAAATTTCTCGAATTCATCTTCTGTTATGCCTTCAATCATAGTTGGTAAGCATTTTAACCACAAGCATCCTCATTATGATCGATTATAAAGTATTTCGGGCAACTTTTATAAGGTTTCTTCTCATATTAATATCTCATCCAGACATAATATTCAGCCGTAATAAGAAGCCAATAGCCTCTTAAGAGAGGTTTGCTGAAGTCTATTTCAATGTTAGCTTTTACAAGCTTACCCTTCTTTGCCCTATAGTTAGAAGGATCACCATTTATCTTTCTTCCAATATATATGTTAGAGCATTGCTCGGTTGAACTCACCAAGCGTTGGTATTTCAAGGTTGGTTGTTATATTTTAGTTTCAAAACTCAAATTCGCTTGATTAGATTACTAGAGTCAACTTCGTTAGGTTAGACTAGGAAGCCTAAAAATGTTAAGACATACAAGTATTAATCTGAAGACCCGAAGAATATGAAGACGTGTCGACATCAACGAACACATCATCCTTCTACTTGAGGTTAGTAATACAAGACTTGACTTGTTTCCATTTCTAGCAGCACAATGACCATTCATTTCAACTATTTATAACATCACTAACCTCAACTAACTAACTCTAGTTTGGTATAATTTTTGTCATTCCCGTTTTTTTAGCTTGTAATTTAAAAAAAATTGATATCCTTAAGAACCGGTTTTTTGAGTCTATTGAAACAGTGAACACCCTTTACAAGTTACAGTTACACCAAAACCAAGTCTTAAAGAACTGACTGCACAACACTGCAACAATAGTTTCACAAAATACCATTCTAAGCCTACTATAATGACGAGAAAGGACTAATCCACATAATACATAAAATACAACATAAGCCTTATATCCTTCAATGACGTTACTGCATAGCACTGTCTGCGACACATGAGACCATAAACCTGGACATGTGCAAACAATCTCGAGGAGAATTAGTCCAGCATAAGTGCTAAAAAGCTTTGGTATTCGACAAGGTTATGAGTTCCTTCACCGTTCAATGTTACCGGTTCCTGAGAAAGTGCACAAATATCAACAAAGTAACAAACAAAGTGAGTTCTTAACAAGTCTTTGTTGGAAAAAATAAGTTGCACGACAAAATGTTACTACTACAGACCCTGCATACACTGAATTTGTGATGAAATAGAACTATGGGTATGATATTTTATATGGGGTACTTTGGTAGGACGTCACTGTTCAATGAAATAGAACTACTATAGACCCTACTTGACAGGGTGCAGTACTACAAAGGGATAGTGTTAACATTGCGCATCCAGATCAAAATAGTTATATCCATCATTTAACTATCACGACACAACATTACTTTTTTTTTAATGGAAAATGTTATATTCAGAAAGAAGAAAAAACCAAAAGCAAAGATACAGCAGACCCGATACAGACAAATTAGACCTCCCTCCCGTACAAGCACTATATATTCCAAAAGACTGAAAATCAAGAGTGCAACTGAAGTCACCCCCCAACAAGCAATAAAACACAGACTATAAGTCGTTTGTACTATCCTTAACATACTGTAGAACGACACAATATTACTGTAACGACACAGCTACAACAGAAAGAGAAAAATCAATTTCACTCATTCACTCCATGGACTAGTCTAGATATGACTTCTGCCATGGAGTTCAATGGTTCAGTTATGGTTAGCTTAGACATTTAACAACAAATATTTCTTTTAAAATGTGCAACCCATGTCTTAGTATCCCCCTTCAACGACAAAAATAAGGTGCACGACAAACTGAATTTGGTGAACAACAAAAGAAGGTGCACGACAAAATGAATTTGGTGTACAATAAAATAAGGTGTATCGGTAAGTTTTTCTTATTTATGTTTGAAACTAAGTGATAAGTCCCAAACAAATATACCCAAACCCAAATAAATATGTTCTAGTGACCATCTATTTGGTAACTAATAAAAATTTAATTTTACAAAATAAGGTTTAGGTATGTACCTCAACTCGAAATTGGGGACAGTAGTAAGGGATTGGCATGGAATCTTGCTGTAGAGTTGAACTTCCCAGTACTTCTTCAACATCTGAATCACTGTATATTCCTTCTTCTACATCCGAGTATATATAGCACTTGATGTCAGTTCTATAAGAACCTAAATAAACATAAAACAAAACACTCTAAAAGGGAAAATAAGATAATAAAATTATGACTGCACACCTGCACTTTTGGGCTTTCTAATTTTTTCATCCTTTCTTACCACTTCCATTTGGGTAGTTTTCTTTTTTGCCTTTTTTTCCATCACTGAATCATGATGAGCATTTCTTTTTCTTTTCACTGCTATCGGTTTAGTTATGGTACGTTTCTTTGTTGGTTTGGCTTCACTGGGCTTTTTTGCTTGCTTTTTCTTCCTTATTACTGATTTGCATCGACATTCCACTTTACCTTTCTATACTGATGACTTGATTCTCCCAGTCTTCTTGCTTGATTTTTTACTTCGAGGAGGGGCTCGCAGTGTTATGTTAGCACTCATCGGAAGTTGAATGCTTGTTTGACTCATCGGAAGTTGGATGCTTGTTTGACCCATATTTTCATTGTTCTCATCCGCAACATTGATAATCTTTTCTGCTTGATCATCTTGAGTAGACTTCAGAAAATTATCTAACTCACCTAGTACTCCAGTCAGCAACTTCTTCGTAAAGGCACTAGAAGTTCCAGTGCTTGTACCTTTCACGGCTAAAGATAAAGCCATACGTGCTAAGTCGCTGTACTCGAGGGATGATGACCCACTGTTTCCTTGAATACCAGCACCATTTTTCTTAGGCTCTTCAATACCAACACCATTTTTCGCATCTACTGTCCAACGACTTAGATAATATTGCGATAGGAGATCATACACTTGGTGGGTATGCAATATCTTTATAGAATGGGAACATATCATTCCCATAAACTGGAAATGCTTACAACTACATTGAATAAAATTGTCTAAAGAGTTGAACGTAATAATACGAGCACATGAAAATTTAAATGATGTTACCTTGTAGGTATATACTGGTCCATCCTGATCAACAAGTTCTGGAATCAAATCTAGAGTTTGTGTATATTCCTTTTGGAAGTGAGCAAACATTGTTGTTGTATAAAGTTCTGAAGCTCGAGCTTCAAGTGGCCAGTGACTTTGCAAAGGTGGTTTTTTTTGCGTGCTTCTGAAATTTTGAGCTTTTTCTATATCTCTTCGACAAGTAAGAACCTTATCATATTGAATCACGAAACTCTTGAGTGATAAAGTTCTTTTAAAATACTTCTTCAAGAAACTGTTCATACCTTCGCTCCGCTGTGTAGTTGTCATACCAGCACAAAAGTGTAATCGACCATATACTTGAGCCCACTTCTCTTTTTTCTTATATAAAATTTTCAACCATTTATTATTTGTCAGTTTGTACTTCTTAAGCAAGGATTTCCACATTAAATCAAATTCTTCCTCGGTCCCATTTTCGTATATACACCTTTTGAAATCCATGGCAAAAAATTCGGATCTTGCAAATATATGGGAAAGGTGCTTCGCAGCCAGTTGGAAAATATGCCAAAGACAAAGTCGGTGATGAGTATTCGGGAATACCTGTTTGATTGCATTCATAATAGGTGCTGCTTGATCGGTGAAAATTGTCTGTGTATGTTTCCCGTTCATGGCATTCAAAAATGTCTTAAACAGCCATACAAACGAGTATGTGCTCTCGTCTAGTAATAATGCACATCTAAAAAGAGTTGTCTGTCCATGATTATTTACCCCAACAAAAGGTGCAAACGGTTTATCATACTCATTGGTTTCAAATGTTGTGTCAAACACCAACACATCACCAAAGAAACCATAATCCATCCTACATTTGGCGTCACTCCAGAAACAATTGCATAACTGACCAGTCGCATCCATTTCAGTTGCATAAAAAAATATGGATTTTCTTTTTGCATTCCTTGAAAGTACTCTAACAAATGCTCAGCATAACCTTTCCCTAACACATCTTGACGCCTTCTTCTTTGTATATGATTGTTACAATCCATTTGGGTGAAGTTCAGATTTTGAGACCCTCCCGATTCAACACGGAAGTATGCAAAAATATTTTTTTTGACATATACCTTCGTAATGCATATTTTCAATTAATATTGCTTGAGCACTCTCTATTTTCCTTTGTGATCTCAATATATGAACTTGATCTGAACATCTAAGCAAGTGGTTGTGTTCTTCCACAAATTTTACTGTGAAATATTTTAAATCATCACTTTGCAGTTTAATGACCAACTTTGCATTGCAACCTGTTCGTGCATGCAAGCGTCGTTTCAATGGATCCCCCCTTGGATGTTGTCGATACTCTCCTTGGTTTGAACAAACTATAACTCTTCTTGAAATCGTTTTATCTTTACGGTGAGTAGTTAAATCTTTCCGTATGCTAAACCCAACGCCTCTAGCATAACGATTATAGTAGTCATATGCCATTTGTTCCGAATTGAATTTCATACCAATTATTGGCAACTCGTTGTTAATACCATTTGTTGGAACATCATTTTCCATGGTAAATTTATCAAGTTCTTCTTCTTGCAATGAATAAGGTTGAAGAATCACCATGACCTGATTCATCACACACAATATCATAAGTAAATTACTTTGAATAATACATCCACTATCTAATACCTATTAAATAGTTACACTTGAACATACTCATACTCATTCGGACCATCAATCAAACAGTTAACAGTATGCTAGGACAAGAGAGAATGTAGAGTGCTAAGATAAAAAGATCAATTAGTCATAGAAAATTTCATGAAAGCAACCTCTGTAAAGAGAAAATTACCTCGTTTAGATTGTGAGATATCTTGAAGAGTTATATTTTTTCTTTGATTTCAACTGAATATGAAACATAGGGCTTTAATTTCTCTAGTTTCTTCACGACTTCGCAAATAATGATTTTTTTTTTATCTAGATCAACGATAATACAGATTTGTATGCCATTCAAAAGTTAGTAATATGATATTCACATTGGGTTTTCTTTTTAGAAAGTTTTCTGATCTTTTTTTCGGGCGACAAATAAGAAACTATGGCGCCAAAACGATATACATTGGGTTTTCTTATCCTGCAGTGAAAAAGCTAATCCCAAACTAGGGTAAACTAATCGTGGTTAACCCCAACTATACTGACGTCACAAATAGGCAAATAAGTGGATACAATGCTGCTAGATAAAAGTTGCTCTAGCACTGGTAGAGCAAAATTTTCTCCGTAACTTTTCAAGTCGTTTAGATTGATAACATAATATGCAAAGTTATATATATACATATGAAACTCTTGTATTGGAGACTTAATCATCTTATTATGATCAAAGTGTCAAGCAAGAATATACAAGTTGTTTTACAACTTATGTGTATTGAATTACGAAGTATAACACCTATCTTTTGGGGATCTCTAGAAGATCCGACCCTTACCTATTGGGGATATATAGGAGGACAAATCCCCATGGCAAACGACTCCGTTCTCAAGTATACTTTAGTGTTTGTGTGATTTTGGAAGTTGGGTTTGCAAAATAGGAAAGTTCAAGATGTCGACATTGTAAGTAATTTGAACATGTGTACAAATCTTATTTTTTATTGTTCAAAGATATTCCTTGATACTCAAGGTGAAATCCCAACCCGAAATGTTTGAGAATCTTCTTTTAAGATTTTCGAATATATATGTTTTATTTTTCCAACAAGTAAAACATATCTCTGGAAAATATGTTAGTAAAGTATACTTGATGCTAGCTAATATTGAGTTGTATTCCAAAAGGGATTTTGGTATTACAGTTGGATATTGGTTGGAATTAGGCAAAACCAAAAATAGGTGTTTATTGCATACCTTGAAAATATTTTCCGTTGCGGAAATTCCTTGGTGTCCGAATTATCTTGGTATATAAATAGTGAAGTTTGTTCTTCTTACAAACTGATCATGAGGCATACACTTCATTTTCTAGTCACTATTGTAGCCGACTAATAGTATTACTTGTAATACTATTCTGGAGAGGAGAGTAACCTAATTAGGAGAAATCTCTTATGTCTGCTAGTTTAAAGATTTATGTGGGATCAAGAAGCGTCTAGATAATAACGTTGGTGGGAATTTGCATTGTTATTTTAGTTTTCGATTATTGATTTGATTGACTAACGGTTGTTAAACCTTGATTGTACCTGGTTTGTTTATTTTGAGAACATTCTCTTCTGATATAAGGTCACTCAAACTAGGTCAAGGGATTAACGATAGTTCAAATATGTTTTTAGATCTGATTTATAGACTTGTATCATCCATTTAACAGACTTTATTCCGTGCATGATCAATCATAAGTTAAAATCAGGTTTATTTGTTTACGTACATAAGAAGACATTGAAGATTTCAAGACAAGAAGATTTTTTATTGCTTTTGTGTCTCTTGTGATTTACTTCGTGCACATACTTGATTGGATGGGATCCGACTAAGATTTGTTTATCTTTGGTAGACAATTGATTGCTACTCGTATTAGATCGGCAAATTATCATTTGGTGGTATTCTTCAGTATCTGAATCCGATAGTTTGTAAACCTAGATCTGGTTATCTTGATAATCTAGATCTTGGTTGATCCAACTGAACAAGGGATTTTATTAGATTAAACAAAAAGAACCTTTGCTGAATTCAACAATAATATCTGATTTACTTCTTGAGATTGATATAGTGGTTACCAAAAACATATTAGTCCTGTACTATTTCGGAAGACGATCCAAAGGAGTTGTGTGCTTGAAATAACGTGTGTAGGCCATATTGGTTGTAGGTGCAAGGATACTGAGGAAATTAGGTAACCAGGGGTAGATTACTTGGTCTCAACTATACAAAGTTGGTAGTGGTCTTTGTATAACAGCTTAACTCTGTGAGTATTCAAAACTGGATTAGGTCCCAGGGTTTTTCTTCATTTGCGGTTTCCTCATTAACAAAATATTATTGTGTGCTTTTACTTTACTTTCCGCATTATAATTGTTCTTTAGTTATAATTAAATTAATTGCACTTATACGCTAATCAAAACACTTGGGTTGCTCCTTATAGTTAGGTTCAATTTCGGACTTGTACTATGTACCGAGTGTATACATTGTGGTTGCTATTTTCTTGACAATCCCTATTTATATTAGATCACGCAACGTATCAATCATATAGGTTGATATCGAAAATATTGCGCTGTACTTGGTACCCTCGTCATTTATATATAAATACAACTTATTAATTATTTTTTTATCCAGATGTTCCAAATACAAATATTTAAAGTTAACACAAAAGACTTGATGAGTGAACTTGAGATCAAATAACACTATCTTGGGGTCATATTTTTCCAGCACAACAAGATAACCTTGGATCGTCCAAGGAACTTGCTTAATAAATGTTTTCAGATCATCATCTTTTTTGAATTTCAATAATATAAGTTAGTACCTTCTTGTTGGATTTCTACATTCTTGTATTTTCAATGCATTCATCATACATCTTCTTGGACATCTTAGACTTTGAGTTCATCTTTTGCAATGATTTTTCCAATGAGACTATTAGACTAATTGGCTAGCCACTTTATCAATATCGTCTGCATAAATTAATTATCTTCTTTAAGGCTGTCTAGAGCCACTGCCAGTTGTTGCATCTAACATCTTCTTTATGAGAATAATTAGTGTTGGTTGAGAATTCTTAGACACAATGAGATTATGTTTATCATATTAGCCGTTTTTCCTCAAGTTGAAGATGATTATACTTTTAATTAGGTTTATAATTTATGCGATTAAGAAAAGGACCAGGGTTTCCAAAATAGGATGTCCATTACCGATAAAAGGAAAATAAAATAGTTTGTAGGAAAACAAGCTTTTAAATGAGGAGGAGTGTTAGAGCATCGCTCGGTAGAACTCGCAAGTTTTTTTTTTTATCTCAAGCTTGTTGTCAATGTTAGATGTACAAAACTACATCTTGATTTCTAGTCTACTAATCAGGTCTCGAACTAGGATTAGAGGATGGTAGTTGAGTATCAAACATCACCGAGTAACCCTTGAAAATTGAAGAACAAGATCAGGAATTTTTCACTGACCACAAAGTGAAAATAAGAAAGATCCAAAACCTCTTGAATCAGTCACTGCACCATCAAAAATTCAAAACTGATTCTGCTAGATCTTAGAAAATCTCCTCTCTGTGTGGTAAGAAAGGTCATACTCTGAAGCAGAGCAATAAACAATCGAAAAAGAATCGTTAACACATGGAAATTCCTTTCCATATATCTAACAATGGTAAAAAGTTTTGTCATTACTATAGGGCGAATTGATATTCTTCTAAGAATTGTTTTTCACAACTTGAGCGTAAGAGAATTTCCTGTCTACAAAAATCCTTGCATCAGATTCTCGAAGGTGTTTCAATCTCAAGTCTAGTGACACGAAGAAGGATAACTTCAAAAAACAAACTTGTTCCTTGAAGAATACCTCTTTTGTAATTCTTGATTACAATTGCACTGTCTCACATTTAAAGAGAAATTTTAATGAAACGGTTGAGAAGTGTCATCAAAAGGGCAAAAAATGTGTCTATTTCAAGTAGTTATACTATTTCTTTTAACTACAGTTCTTCCACAGAGTCAAACAAGATTTAGGATGGTGTTATTAGAGTCAAACAAAAATTTAAGGTAAAGGCTTTCATAATCCATGATGAGCCAAAAGATGCTCATCACAACACAACCTGATTGTGTTGTTCTCTGCCTACTCCTTCTTAACATTTAGGTAGAAAACACTCAATGGTGGTTGGTTTCAACATAAAATAACTAACAAATTTACCAGTTTGCGGAGTACGACAAAGACTTTTAAATCGATTGTTATTATACAAGGATATCACTGGATATATTTTATTAGATAAAAGGTTCCACCAAGTATATTGAGTGTGAAATCATTCACACTTTTATTCTCATACTATTTCATACGTTGGACGTCAATTGAATAAAACCCAAATGGTAGTAGATTTGGAGCTAATATTTCAGATATGTTTTTCTAGAAATCTATATTTAAGGGGCACTTTTTTATCGCAGTCAACATAGTTTTTGCCAATTATCGTAGTTGGTATGATTTTACGGTATTGACTACAAAATAAAATAAACGTACCCCTTAATCGGTAGGGTATCCCTAAATGTGGTATCTTTTCTAAAAGTGCGATCATATATATTTCTATAGTCCCCAATCTGTGGGTATCCCTTGGCTTGAATATTTTTTACTAGCAATCCAATAATTACGAATTAAGTTTGTTTGTTTGTTTGTTTTTTTTTTTTTAAATCTCCTTGACCCCATTTTCTAATTTGAGAAGTCACTGGTGGTCTGTATACAGTCTCATAGGACTTGCGCACCAAAGTAAAGGTGGCGAAGCTGAAACTGAATGTTCCAGACTTCCAGTTATGCACAACATAACCTCGCATGGAGGTTTCTTCCCCAATCTCCCAACAACTAGCAAGTAGAACACTGTACACCGTAGCAAATACGTAGCGCACGTTAAGAATCGGTAAACCAAAAGCGCATTATAGTACTTGGCCTAGATTTGCTGGTTACCTTTTTGTCTCTTCGATCTTCTGCCCTCGCTCATCTTCCTCCTTAAACTTCTTCTTCTTCTTCTATTCCCATTCTTATTCTTATTATCTTCTCTATTAATCGTCGTCATAACCCTAACCTAGATAAATATAATGCTTTCTCCTCCCACCTCAAAATTTCGTACCTATCAGAGCACCTTCCAAATATTAGTCTGTAATTAGAGTTCCCTCTATAAATTCTTAGTTTAGGGTTCCTCTTTGGAAACCCATTGATCAATGGAGTACAAGCGCAGCTCTAAAGAAGAACTTACGTTTTCCAATCTTTTTAATCTTGAGGTTAGTGATTTCAATTGTGTGTTTTGTTGTTGTAATCATCGAGATTACGTGATGCTAACTGGAACAAGTAATTTTAGGTTGGATTTCACTTAGGGTTTTGTGAAATTTTATGACTGTTTTGAGGACATTTGATTTTTATTTTTTATTTTTTTGTTTTAGTTGATTGAATTTTTTATTTTATCCATCTTTTATTTTAGTCTTTGATGAACTTTCAACTCCCACAACAAGATGATGATTTTGATAATAATGGGAATAGTAGTCAGGATGAGAGCAGAGGTAGCCAAGGTAGGCTTATAACTATCCGTTTCCTTCTTCTTCTTTTTTTTTCAAAGGAAATTATCACTATTGCTTTACTCTTTTTAGTTCCGCGCTAGATGATAGATTAGCATTGCACAATTCACATCCTTTAGACTGAATTTTCTAACTTGCAAATTTAGTTAGGGAAGACTTTGAGAAATTTGAGGGCTAATGTGTGTGTTTTGGGTGGTCATGAAACAGGTCGTAGGGCAATGACAGACCACAGTAATGGGAGTTTAACAAGGAAGACCACCAATAAACGGCGCCACATAGAGGGTGAGGCTGGTTCAAATTCATCGTCCAAAAGAGAGAGTGACAGTAATGATGAAGACAATGGCAGTGGAAATTATGGGGCACACATTTCAGAAGAGTGGTACCGTTCGTTGCTTGGTGAGCACATCCAGAAATACAGGATCAAGAGGTTAAAGGAGTCACCAGGGCCTACCTCGATTCGAGGAGAGATGTCAGTTCAAAATCGGATTCCTGGATCAAAAGGCAGGAAAATTGGAAGTGCAGAAAGAATGGTAAATGGGATGGAAAACCCAGCTAAATACACTCCTGAAATTAATCCCTTAAAGAATTCTAATCATTATGAGTCAGATTTCACTCCAGATTACGGGGTCGATAGGTTTCCTTCCTCACTCGATAATGCTTATCTCGATATCGGCGAGGGCATTACCTACAGAATTCCTCCCACTTATGATAAGCTTGCTGCATCCCTGAGGTTGCCTAACTTTTCAGATATTAGGGTGGAAGATTACTACTTAAAAGGCACCCTGGATTTAGGATCCTTAGCTGCTATGATGGCTAATGAGAGAAGGTTTGGATATGGTCGATCAGGAATGGCTGATCCTCAGCCCCAGTATAAATCACTTCAGGCTAAATTAAAGGCATTGTCTACCTCTAAGTCGGCCCCAAAATTTTCTCTCCAAGTCTGCGAAACGGGGTTGGACTCTTCTTCCATCCCGGAGGATGCTGCTGGAGCTATAAGAAGGTCTATCATTTCTGAGGCGGGTAATTTGCAGGTTTACTATGTGAAGGTGTTGGAGAAAGGTGATACATATGAGGTCAGCATTCATTGCCCTAATTACTTAGTACTTGATTGGCTATGCATACCCCTTTGTTAATTTTTCATTAATGTATTTTACTCTCAATTTCAGATTATTGAGCGTAGACTCCCTAAGAAGCAAAAGGTTAAGAAAGATCCTGCCTTAATTGAGAAAGAAGAGATGGATAAAATTGGGAAGTTTTGGGTTACCATTGCAAGAAGAGAAATCCCAAGACAGCACAAGATTTTCTCTAATTTTCATAGGAAACAATTGACTGATGCCAAGAGAGTTTCCGAAACCTGTCAAAGAGAGGTATGCAATTTTTTGTGGCATCTTCTTATTCTTATTGATATTTGTCTTCTCATTTTTTCTTCGATCATGAGAGTGAAATGTGATATATATTATTTGGTGTGCTTTATTGAGTGCTTGTTATTCCCTCCAGGTGAAACTAAAGGTTAGTAGATCACTCAAGGTGATGAGAGGAGCAGCAGCGCGCACTAGGAAATTGGCTAGAGATATGCTGGTGTTTTGGAGAAAAGTGGATAAGGAGCAGGTGGGGTTCTTTATCTTGTGAATCTTTTTATGAGCCTAGCTTGAAAGTCATGGTTTATAACATGGCCTGAGAATATATTTTTTTGTTACTACCTCCTATTGCCAGATTAAGAATTTTGAATTTGTTGTTACTTAATCCACTATTTATATATTTTGCCACAAGTATCCAACCTACCTAGAGAGTGAACGTCTCAACAACTTATTCTCTGGGTCAATTCTAATTGAGCTTTATAAGATTGAGATTAGGGTGAGTTTAAAATGGAAGGTCATGTTCACATGCTGTCATTTTCATGGTCCTAATGCTAAGTCTTCCCAGTGCGTTAGACCTCATGGGTGGGTGTTGGGATGAATTATCCGACCTATGCTTAGTTTTGTAGAGCTATTTAAAAATCTTAAGCTTATGAATGTATTGCTTTCGTCAACGTGAAGTTTTAGGTATGAGATAAATTTTAAAAGCTTCATAAATTAGCTTGTTATGCGTTTCTCTTATCATCTTTGATCATATGAAGTAAGCTGGCACTTTCTTAATAATTCCTTAGGATTTAGAGGAGGCTCATATGGAGATTCTTAATTGCTGGCTTTATGCCTATATCCATTTTTTTGTAGGTGGAAGTGAAAAAGAGACTGGAGAAAGAAGAGGCAGAAGCTCGGAAGCGTGAACAGGAGCTTCGAGAAGCAAGGAGACAACAACAGAGGCTTGATTTTCTTATATCACAAACGGAGCTTTTCAATCATTTCATGCAGAAAAAGTCGATGTCACAACCCTCTGAAGCTTTGCCTATGGATGATGGAGAATTAAAAGGTCTGGAAGTGCAGCTGAGCACTTCAGATGATAAGAAAGAAGAGGAAGATCCCGAAGAGTCTGAAATGAAAAGGGAGGCACTAAAAGCTGCCCAACTCGCAGTTTTAGAACAGATGAAAATTACTCGTACGTTTGACAATGAGTGTTCTAAATTGCGTCAAACAGCTGAGCCTGATGTCCCACCAGATGAGGCACCTATTGCAGGATCTAGTAGCGTGGACTTGCTTAATCCGTAAGTTTTCACTTTAAATTCCGTAATTTGACGATGATTATGAATACCTTCTTCTGTGGAATTATTAGATTTTGAACATTTTTTTGTGCATTCAGCTCCACCATGCCTGTAACATCATCTGTTCAAACACCAGAGTTGTTCAAAGGTTCTCTTAAAGAATATCAGCTCAAGGGATTGCAGTGGTTGGTCAACTGTTATGAGAAGGTAATCTGTGAGACAGAACTTTGGTTTTGACTGGATACAAATTTCTTGTATGTTAACTTTAAAACTTCCGTTTTTGAATTTTCAGGGTTTGAATGGTATACTCGCTGATGAGATGGGTTTAGGGAAGACAATCCAAGCTATGGCATTTTTGGCGCATTTAGCTGAAGTACTTATTCTCTTCACCCTTCAGTACAAATGAAGTTGCAATGTTCTTTTTATAACATGGTTTTTCTAAAATTTGCAGGAGAAAGATATATGGGGACCTTTTCTGGTGGTTGCACCCGCTTCGGTTTTGAACAATTGGGCTGACGAAATTAGTCGTTTCTGTCCTGATTTGAAAACACTTCCATACTGGGGTGGACTCCAGGAAAGAATTATTCTTAGGAAAAACATCAACCCAAAGCGTCTTTATAAAAGGTAATTGTCTAATAGCAACATTTCATCACCTTGATTACATGTTCCTTTTAATCTTGCTTTCTACTTAGCGGTTATGAGCTAACTCATAAGTTGGAGAAAGATCCAATTTTGTGATTGTGTCGGTCCTTCCACATTGTAAATACATTATTCCTTTATGGTGGCGTTTAGTTGGAAAAAGCATCAATTGATATACTGCCCGCTCTATTGTATTATGGTTGATTGGTTAGTAGGGTTACTAACTATCTCCTTTATTTGACAGGGATGCGGGATTCCATATACTCATTACCAGCTATCAGCTACTTGTGTCTGATGAGAAATACTTCCGACGTGTGAAATGGCAATATATGGTATTAGATGAAGCTCAGGCAATCAAAAGTGCTAGCAGGTATCTCATAATGCTTTCAATATTTACTACTCATGTCGCGCTGTTAGAATATCAGTATAATGTTGATACTGAAGATCTGCATTCGAAACTCGGCAGCACCTTAATTACTTGTATTTTTTTTTAATAATTAAGTTCACTGTGTAGGTCAATATCCTTTTGTTGTTTGTTGAGTTCTCATCTTTCATGAATGTTTGTTTTACAGTATAAGGTGGAAAACACTTCTCAGCTTCAACTGTAGAAATCGCTTGCTCCTTACTGGTACACCTATACAGAATAATATGGCAGAGCTATGGGCTCTTCTGCATTTCATTATGCCTACGCTGTTTGATAGCCACGAACAGTTCAATGAGTGGTTCTCCAAAGGGTATGCTTGACTTCTTTGTTTATGCTGGCCCATTTTAGTGTTTTTTTTTTTTAACAAATATTAGCTTCCTTCAGTGACCAGTATTTTATGACATTATCAGCATTGAGAACCATGCTGAACACGGTGGAACTTTAAATGAGCATCAGCTCAATAGACTGGTGAGTTCTCTTTTAGTTTTGATATTTCTTTTGGAGTTTTGGTGAGAACATCATTATATATAGCATTAAAGGTCGTAACACAATTTGACATTATATAAACTTTGGTTTCACTAAACCTTGTACAGGTAAGTGATTAACTTACTATCAGAAAATTTAGAACCAAACTCTTTTCGTGTCTATATTTTGTATTTATCTTGAAAAATACTTATGTTTGTTCCTAATGTTTTCCAATCAACAATTACGAATCGTTCTTTTATTCTCGGCAAGGTAAAAATAGTAAACATATCTCCAGATTTCTCTGGATAAACAAACCCTCATCCTTCTGGTGTATATAACTCACTATTTCAACCTTAAATCGTGAGTTATGATCTGGACCAAGAGTATTTAACATCACATAAAGTTTATGTTTGATTTACACTTCTTTTAACCCAGTATGTTTGTTTGTTCTGTTGATCCATGCACGAGACATTGTAAACTAGGATTCTTTCCAGAGACCTTTGCTGGTCGGTCCTCCCAAGAAGGTATCTTACATGTCTATTGTGGTGTATTTATTTCTACAGCATACAGTTCTGAAGCCTTTCATGTTGCGTCGAGTTAAAAAGGATGTGATTACTGAGATGACTGGAAAAACAGAGGTCACGGTCAATTGCAAATTAAGTTCTAGGCAGCAAGCCTTTTACCAAGCTATAAAGAACAAGATATCTCTTGCGGAGTTGTTTGATACCAGTCGTGGACATCTTAACGAGAAAAAAATTCTGAACTTGATGAATATTGTCATCCAGCTGAGGAAGGTATTGTATTTTTTCTTACATGGGGTTTTCCTGGTCCATACTCTATTTTGAAATCTGGTATCTTGACTAGGTCTCCTAGTGTATCAATGTATATAATTCTTCTCTATTTGTCAACTGAAGTTTATAAATGATGTGTTTTTGTTCTTGTTAGGTTTGCAATCACCCAGAATTGTTCGAACGGAATGAGGGAAGCACATACCTGTACTTCGGAGAGATCCCAAATTCTCTTCTTCCTGCTCCTTTTGGGGAGTTGGAGGATGTACACTATGCAGGAGATCAAAATCCTATCACATACAGAATGCCAAAGCTAGTATATCAGGAATTCATCCAAAGTCCCAAAATGCCTACCTCAACAACTGGGCACGGTATCCACAGAGAACTGTTTGAGAAGCGTTTTAATGTGTTCTCTCCAGCAAATATCTATGCATCTATTCGTCCTCAAGGTAGAATTTCAGATCAGCGTTCTTTTAATGGTAAAACATTTGAATTCAGCCATTTGATGGATCTGTCCCCCGAAGAGGTTGCATTTTTGGCAAAAGGTGGTTTACTGGAGAGGCTGTTGTTTTCGGTTATGAGGTGGTATCGGCAGTTTTTAGATGAAACTTTGGACTTCATTATGGATGAAGATGAGAATGATGATTCTGGGTATAATCAACCTGAGAAAGGGAAAGTGAGAGCTGTTACAAGGATGTTACTGATGCCATCAAGGTCAGAATCAAATTTACTTAGAAGGAAACTTGCAGAATGTACTGGCCAGGACATGTATGAGGCTCTAGTTGTCTCTCATCAAGATAGACTTATGGCAAACATCAGGCTTCTTCATTCAACATATGCGTTCATACCACGCACTAGAGCTCCACCAGTATGTCTTTCTATTTTTTCTTTCTTTCTTTGTTCTCTCTTATTTTATTCTAGCTTTTAAAGCTCCTTCTTCAGTAACATCTATATAACTTTTCGCAACTCTCTTGGACAGATAACTGCTCACTGCTCCGATAGAAACCATGCTTATAACATGATTGAAGGACTACACCACCCTTGGATTAAGAGGCTGTTATTCGGGTTTGCACGCACGTCTGACTGTAATGGACCAACCGAGCCAAATTCTCCTCACCACTTGATACAAGAGATAGATTCCGAGTTACCCGTCACTGAACCAATTCTTCAGCTCACTCACAAGATTTTTGGGTCTTCACCACCCTTGCAAACCTTTGACCCTGCGAAAATGCTCACAGTAATCTCCTCTCAGAATTTCCATATCAACTGTTCGTACCATTTTAAAAATTTAACCTGAATGAACCAGTAACTAAATGAATAAACTCTTTTTGTCAGGATTCGGGGAAGCTCCAAACACTAGATATATTGTTGAAGCGCTTACGAGCTGGAAATCACCGTGTACTTTTATTTGCACAAATGACAAAAATGTTGAATATCATAGAGGTATTTTTATTCTTTTATCTCCTTTTGTTACGTTTTTCTAGATACCTAAGTGTCTTCCTTGGTGATATTAGGCATCCACAAATTTATGCAGTTGAGTTTTCCCTTGCTGCTATACTGTGAAATATTCCTTTTCTCTGGGGAGCTGAATAATTTATTTCCTTGCAGGATTACATGAATTATAGGAAGTATAAATATCTCCGTCTTGATGGATCCTCCACCATTATGGATCGAAGGGACATGGTTAGAGACTTTCAGCGTCGGTAGGATACTTTCCTTGCATCAAATTGGTTTTTGTACTAGTGCTCATTTTGACCAGATTTTGATTATTGTCTCTAATGAAGCCATTCGTGCAAATCATGTGATGATTACTAAGAAACTGTGTCTTCTTTTATAGGAACGATATCTTTGTGTTCTTGCTCAGTACCAGAGCTGGTGGACTGGGTATCAATTTGACTGCTGCAGACACTGTCATCTTCTATGAAAGTGATTGGAATCCAACCTTGGATTTACAGGCGATGGATAGAGCCCACAGGTTGGGTCAGACAAAGGAGGTTGGTTTATTTCCAATATCCAAGGATCTAACACTTGGATTAAGATTTAATACTTCTGCTGGAATGTGCTTCTGTTGTTATCGGTAGCAAGGAAGAATGTTCTGTGGAATTATATCATTTCTAAAGCCCTGCCTAAAGATACTTCTCGTTTAGGCATAAAGTTGTATGCCTTGGAATTCTGTGTTATGGTTTTGTCTTGGCAAAAGCTGCTCTTATCTTCATTCGTCGTAGCCTTAGAAATTACTTGTTGTGTAGGATTCACTGCTTGTTTACCCAATTAGTCAAATCTCACTAGGTTATTAACGTATTAGCACGTGTGAGTGAGGGGCTTAGAGAATTTTTTTAACAAGGGTGGATCACTATCATGCAGGTTACTGTTTACAGGTTGATCTGTAAAGAGACAGTTGAAGAAAAGATCCTGCAAAGAGCCAGTCAGAAAAATACGGTGCAACAGCTAGTCATGACGGGTGGCCATGTTCAGGGAGATCTCGTGGCTCCTGAGGATGTGGTTTCTATACTTTTCGATGAGGCTGAGCAGAGAATTAGAGGACTCCCACTGCAGGTAACTAAGCTTCCAATTGAGATGGTCTACATGTTTATTTATTTTTTCGAATTCTTGCAGTTAGCCTGCCTGGTAGGTTGATGTTTGCAAATACTTTCTGATTGTTTTTGAGGAGGATCTGACTTATAGTTCTACTTTTACATTATTCCCGGAATTAGGGGAAGGATCGACAGAAGAAGAAACCTAGAACAAAAGGCATAAGGATCGATGCGGAAGGAGTTGCAACCTTCGATGATCTCACAAATATTACATCAAATGCTGCTGCAGCCGACCCTGTTCCGGTGCATGATAGTGGCAAGTCGAATAAAAATAAAAAGGTACATTAATTAGGTAGTTCTAATGTTCCTATCCAATATGTTTTGGTTTTCGTCATGTTTGGGCTAAGCAGGACAGATTTGTTTCTTGGTTGTTGTTGCCGCCATACCTAACTCCATATCAGTAGTGAATGGCTAACCACTAATGTTACTCTAACTTGATCAATGGTATCAGGATACTCAGGTGTTTCAGTAATCTTGAAGTCTGATTACAGTGTTACTTCTTTATTCTAGATTATGAAAGCTATTCTAGAATTGAGACAACATAGAGATGGATCTTATTGCCATAACATTCGTTGTTATTATTCATATTCTTCAGTTGATGGAAGATTTGCTCATATGTAGTTAAATGATATCGATGTTTATCTGAGTACGATTTGGGGATTCTTTTGCCTCGGGTGTTGAAATTAATCTGAATGGTCCTCGATTAATTTGTTGGATCTTAGTGATACTAACCTTGACAACTTCGTTTTTTGTGCAGAGGAAAGCCAACTCAGACAATCCAAAACGCAGGGGTTCTAAGAAACCACTACCAAACGCTGATTCAGTCATGGGTATGAATGAACACAATACAGTGGATGGCTTTCATGATTCCCCTGGGACCACAATTCCTCAGCTACCAAAAATAAAGAAGCCGAAGAGGCCAAAGAAAAGTGTAAATGATGACCTCGAACCGGTTCTTTCTGCACCAAACCCAGTTGGTCAAAATCAAAATCCTGATAGCAACCCATTTATGCATGACTTCAGTCCTGATGATTTTAGAGCAGAAGCTGAAGAGACTTCGCCTATGAACCACTCCCCAACAGGATAATAAGCTAGTGGGAATTTAAATTCAACCCACTCAGCGAGGACGAGGATTGAAGGGGGCAGAAAAGAGTTAACACGATAGGAGATCAGTTTGACCAAAGTAATCTTGTGCAGCTGCAATTTTAGCTACTTAGATTCTTCATCTTGGTTCTTCCATTAGAAAATCTCGAGTTGCGGGACATTCATATTATATGTCGCTCTACTGTGGAGAATTGCAAGCATTATTCAATAAGAGGAACCAATAAGAGGAACTTCTGAATCTTTATGGGAAAACGTGACCTGGGGAGCAAGTAAAGCTGTTTGATATTTGTATATATACCTGTATCAATGGTTTTTCATGATTTTGCTTGGAATGCCAATTTGTACGGTCGCTTCAGTAGTCGGTTCCTTGGTAAGCTAGAGTTCTTGAAGGAAAGGTCTCATTGGAGAAGCCCAGGGAAAAGGTGGAACATGAACAGGTGAACTAATCATGCTCGTGGTTGGTTCATTTGTCTTGAGCTTCCATTATCTTGTAAGTAATAGAAACGTGTAGAATATCGATTCTAGTGTTTATATAAACTTTTGGATACTCTGTTATCCTTTGTTTTTGTTTTCTGTATTGTATCTTTGTTTTCTCTGCGAGTCATGACCATGGCCTGTGTACTTAAGCAGGATAGGTAAGCAGATGGTTGTGGGGTAGTGAACAAGTAATATAGGGTGAGACCTAAGGGGGATCCAACGTGTAGAATACCGGTAAAAAGGTCTTCAGAGTTTCATCAATTTCATTACCATTTACCTACATAGACCAGTTTCAACTTTCAAATATTTCCCAGTTTAAGGTTCAGTCTCCAATAATGGCTAAATATTGTATCTTTCTGAACATTATGGTGCTTTGTCGCATTCATATCGCATGCTTTACCATCATCTGGATTTTTTTTTTTTACATAGGGGATATTTCATTAAACAAAAGCTCTAGAGAGCAACGTTACAAGACCCCATAACAAAGTAAACCAGTTGCCGTAACGGCGACCCATAAACCGACGAGCTTCTACTAGATACTAATTGGATATCTCCAGAACAAATCATAAGGGACAACTAGCATCCATATTGCAGACAACTGAAGAAGTCATACTGATACACAAGGAACTGACTCCGAGAAAAGATTCCACTGAAAGAAGTAGAGGCAACAAATACAGTTTACAAACATCAGAACAAACTAACAACACGCCAACGAAAGCTAACTTATAAACAAACGGAAACAGACAAGGCCTATATAAAGGCAGGCCAAAGCCCAAGAGAAATAGACCCGCCCGGAAACTGGCACACCACAACCCGAACTTGACACCAGCTTCACCGGAATCATCTCATGGAGCAACACCAACAACATCACCCGGTCGTCGAGAGAAGCAAGTCTTTTCACCACCGAATCAAGGAAATCCAACAACAGCACCACTAATAGCTATGACCACCACCAGAAGTTAGGATCACCGTCAGTGCCAGAAGAGGGAAGGAAGAATATATGTTTGTGCAAACTAACCTAGATCCACAACTTTGAAAAACAACAGAACCATCAACACCTCTAGGATGATGAAGATTCAACAAAGGGCATACATGAAAACAAACCAACACCCAGAAATTCCTTCCCACAGAAGATCACATGAAATAATATTTCACCAAAAAAAAACCCCGATAAACATCATCAATTGACCTAATCAGAATAGATCAAAGAGATGGAACCACCATCGATTGAATCATGGAAGAAAAAGAAGAGAAACGGGCTAATTATACAAGATATGCATAAGTTGCATACTTGATTTGGTCCTAAAGAACCCCATCAAGCAGAAAACGAGAGTACATGGAAGATTTTTTTTATGTCGCAGAGGACAAGGGAGAAAGGAGAGAGAAAGTACTTGCGACTGGTTACCATCATCTGGAATTGTTGCATCCAGATATGCTTGTATAAACATACCCCAACCACTCATTTCAAAATTCATTCAGACTACTTATTTATATTGAGTCACCAAAACCCAAGAAGCTTTTAACTCTGCTGCTACAGATATTCTAGACCTTTCCTCTCAAATGGCAGAAAAACTCACATTACCCATAAACCCTCCTTTAACTCACATTGAACCGATTTTCATTACTTAAATTGTGGTAAATTGTGGTCTTAGCTAAACATGATAATAATTGGAAATGGTGTATGGTTGGATATATTTGCAGTGAGACATTGGTTCCAACTTCTTCTATCAGACACCACATTTTCTCTCAATGACCATTAGCTCGAAGTCCAAAACTCACAACCTTGAGTGGCTTAAGAAACAAAGCCCTGATAAGATTTTTAGCTGACAACGACTTTAACAGAGTTAATGAGCAGCGTCCATGCTTTTCCTCTGGATATTTTATTGTTCTCAGAGTTGTTCCTCCCACTGGTTGTCTGGTTAACTGTCAAATTTATTTTGTTGAAAAACCAATGTGACTCATCCTATGTAATGTTCCAAATGAACGTACTGAATTAGAAGATCTTCAAAAGCTTACCTTCAAACTTGGTGAGCTTTTGATTTTTTATCTCGGTTCAACGTGCTCTACTAGCAGGCACACCTCTAGTTACTAGAGGAAGAATACAACCCATTCTGATTGAAAATAAATACTTCAAGGTACTAATGTTCTTCTGTACATCATGTCGTGTAATTGATCATAAAGATATTGTGTGTCCAAATTGGATAGCCAAACAAAAGGAAATCAAAAAAGCAAGCTCATCTGGAACTAAATACACTCTACCAAAAGTTTCCAGATTGATTCCACCATAACCCTCAACACATCCTTCTGAAAAGATTCCATTATGATTGAAGCAGATATACTTTTGGATATCAAAATGATATTCTTAATCAGAACAACATAAACAAAATTAAAGCAGTTGATGTTAAACAAAGTACTAAAAGAGCAGATAAAGAATTATCGAAGCAAAACTTTCACATGGGTCATTTCAAGAACATATCTGGTACTTTGAAAATCTATGATGTTGATCTTGTTCAAGCACAACATCTTGTTACTATAGACAAGGGACTACCAGTTATTTTCAAGCAGATTTCTAGTCAGACAGACAAACTAGCTGATTCAATTCTTACTCATGAGTCATCAATCCCGGGTCCGATTCGTACTTCCAACTCAACTAGGCGTTTCAAGACTTCAGTTATCCCCTCCCCCCCCCCCCCCCCCCCCCCACACACACACACGCAAAATTGGGGAATCTCCCTACCCTTAATCTTTCTAATTGTACCCTCAATACCCATTCTCTTTTTAATCTTTATGGTAGTTCCAATGAGCCTACTGGTGATTCTTCAACTAAAAATGACGTCTGTAATAATTCTCCTTATAAGGCTGCTAATATGGATGTAAATGATGCTCAAGGAGCTCGGCTGAATTGTGATAATGTTAATACACAGCGGAATGGTAGTTCTGATTCCACCAATCTTGTTAATTCTTCCATCCTCCCTCCTTTAAATAATTCTACTGATGACCTGTCTCATGCTCCTAATTGTCCTGTTAATAATTTAACATGCTATGCTGGAATGTGCATGGATTAGGAAAAAATACCTCTAATAAAGAGCTTAACCTAATTTTTCAAAAACATCAACCTTGATATTGTTTTCTTATCTAAAACAAAAATGAAAAAGGATATTGCGGCTTGGAAACTGAGAAACGTGGGTTTCCCCTGCACTTTTAATGTGTCATGCATTGGAAGAAGTGGTGGTCTAGTCTTGGCTTGGAAAAAAAAAATTGATCTTAGAAGCTGAGGAGATTAATAGTGTTGTTTTTCAAATGGGGGGTAAAAAAACTCCGACCCCTACGGTACCAAAGACCAATGTCCAAGGATCGATCAAGTCGTATCCAACAAACTAGGTCAGATCTATCTACTTTGATTGATCAACGCACAACCTGTGATATTTCAATTATAAAGATAAACAATATAATGCGGAAAAAGAAATAACACAGACACCAGAAATTTTGTTAACGAGGAAACCGCAAATGTAGAAAAACCCCGAGACCTAGTCCATATTAAACACCAAACTGTATTAAGCCGCTACAGACACTAGCCTACTACCAATTAACTTCGGTCTGGAATGTAGTTGAGCCCGAACTCAGTCTCCACTGATTCAGGTACAATCACGCTCCTTATGCCTCATGAATCCCAGCAGGACTCCGCGCAATTGATTCCCTTAGATGACGTCACACCAACTAAGAGTTGCTTCAACTCAATTGAAGACTTTAAACCAAATATGCCTCCCATTGATTAAGCCTATATAATTGATTTCCTGATTTACGATCTAAACGGATGATCAGATCAAACGAAAGATCCAGGTGATGGAAATCAATAGCAACTTGACATAAGTCTGGTTATCCTCAAAATTCGGACTTGTGCAACCCGAAGTGCAGCCAGATTATTATTAACCTCGCAAGTATAAAACTTGCGGAATCACAAAGTTGAGACGAAGAGAACTTTGTGATTACTATCTATCTTGTTCAAGTGATACATCAACAATCGAACAAGATCAGGATACACAAGTTATCAAGATAAAAGATAATTGGACCTGGCTTCACGAATCCCAATGAAGTCTTTGGTAGTTGCTACACCCTAAAAGGGTTTCTGGAGAGGACGACTCTAGATACAAATAGGACACACCAAAAAATAGTGTCAGGATTCAAAAATCCCAGTTGCCAAGAGTCCCCTTATATAGACTTTAAAGCCTAGGTTGCTTTAGGTTTAAGCTAAGATAGATTTGGAACCAAGCAAACAATATTCACAGTTAGATGAAAGCTTTGAATCTTATTCACATAAATACGAGATACACTTTGGTTAGGTAAACCGTAACTATGTTCAACATGGTTAGCCGAAACTAGCCGGTTTGAACTTAAAAGCTTAACACTCATTTCGATGAACACAAAGACATTAATCTTGAGTCACAATTATGTGATTAAATAAGTCTAGTGTTAATTAGAGAATTGATCAAATGCAAATAAGCTCGTAGAAATAATTTAATCGCATTTGAACACAATCGACATAGTTTGTGAATGCAAAAAGTACAAATACATGAGCCGTTCGTGAATCGGCTGAGTCATGGTACGCGGACCGGTTTGCAAACTTATCAGCAAAAACGAGTTCCGGAGTTGACAGAACTTTTCAGTTCACGTACCGGTTTACAAACTTAGGTGCGAAACTGAGTTCCGGAGTTTACAGAACTTTTCAGTTTGTGAACTGTTTTGGAAACCTTAAGACTTTACCGGTTCCGGAGTTCACAGAACCTTTTCAGTTTGTGTACCGGTTTGAGTACTAAACTGGTTCTAGAACGTACAACTGTATTGGTTTGCATACCGGTTTGGATACTTAAGCCCGGTTCCCTTACCACAGTTCTAAAATGGTTTGTATACGAATATACATACCTATCCGGATCACGAAACAAACATATTCTCCCATGATGTGCATACGAATATGCGTATCACATAAATCTGCAAGTCGATATATAGCTACTCCGCTACGTGTACGAATACATGTAGTACGGCTTCAAAAAAATAATAGTTATCCGAATACAGTAGTTTTATATTTTTATGAATTAATTCGAAACATTCCTGAATAACATCAATGACACATATCACCATTCCAGACTATTTTCGAATGATAAACTTGAATGAAGATTTTGATTCTGAGCAATAAATTGTTCTCCACCGAAGTTGATCAAGTATGAACAAATGTCCATTAAGCTTAGTCATTATATTTCGAGAAATTCGTAAACTAAATAATTAGTTCTCGACTCGAAATTTTTGTCTATGCAAGCTAGTCTAATTAGTTATGCGACAATTGTCTCAAGGATAGAAAGGTGAATATAACTTGAGAAATAGGTGGTTCAGTCTTCACTTACCTTTTGTTGATGAAGTTCTCCAAAACCTTCGGTTGATCTTCGCCTTCAAACGGTAGAACGCAAATGATTGACTGGTTCTTTTCTCAACTACCTCTATCCTTGACCGAGACTTAACTAATTGTAGACTAGAAATCAATATAGCTTTGATAACTAAATTTGACAACAAGCTTGATATAGCAGCAGTTGTGAGTTCGAACGAGCAATGCTTTAACAAAAACCATTTATGGATAACCTAATTTATCAAAGTCAAAGTGTCTTTGTTCTTAAAAGGTTTATCTCTGATACATTTTGTTAGCTAATGAGACCATTTATATTGTTAATCATCACAAAGGTAAAGATGGTATTGCTTCCATCAAGCTTGGCATGTCTAAGGCCTATGACAAGTTGGCATGGTCTTTTCTCGAAAAAGTTTTAAAAAAGATGGGTCTATCTGACCACTGGGTCAATTTGATTAATCAGTGCCTTTCAATTGTGTCTTATCCAGTTTGCTAAATGGTAGCACTACTTAACTAAACCATAAAGAGGTCTGAGACGGGGAGATCCTTTATCTCTATATTATTTTCTTTGAAGCCTAGTCTTCCTACATTGACTCTCTGACTAGAAAGGGGTTAGTGGAAGGAATTAAAATCTGTAAGGTCTCCCCTAGTATTACCCACCTCCTTTTTGATGATGACTCTTTGTTGTTTTCTAAAGCTACTGTCAAAGATTTTCGAACCATAAAGGATTATTTAAAAAAAAATATTGTTTGGCTTCTGACCAGGAAATAAACTTTGATACGTCCGGTATCTTGTTTAACAAAAAACTGTATGAGCATTTTATGTGTCATCTTTCTAATATCCTTGATATTCATAATCGGGATGTAGGTGAAAAATACCTTGGTACTCCTATTGCCTTCCATGCTTCCAAAAGTGTTCATATTTTTATTTCGAAGGTTGCTAGAACTGTAATACCTTATGATTGTTCTTCACTTTTGAATGCATATGCGTGACTATACTAGATGTTCTGACCCTCATGAGTATGTTATGGATGCTCTTATTCTATGCCCCTTTGCTAGTCATGTTTGGTTCATATCTTCATTTTGTGTGAACATTAATGCTTTCTTGGATAAGTCTTTTATTGACTGGCTTGTTTTCTGGTTGGTTGATCATGTCACTAAGCTGCCTAATAAATGCCTATACGTCTGTTTGTTACTATCCTTTAGTCCATTTGGAGCAGCAAAAACAATCTTGTCTTCAATAATCGTAAGAAGTCCCATTCTGTATTTATCAATAGAACCAGAGCTATGCTTTTTACCAGGAAACCTAACTTACAGATTTCTTCTAGTATCATTATTGGTCATAATGACAAATGAACCCCTCACCCAAACACCCACCCCTTTGGATAGATAAAATGTAATGTAATACTGGTGGTGCCTTTGATGAAACTTCTTTGAATAATGGTGCAGGCTATGCGATGGGGATTTCTCCAATAAAGCTTCTTTTTGTGCATCAATAGTTTTTGATGTTGAATCTACGGCTGAAGCTGAAGCCAGAGCAATTTGGACATTTCTGAAGAAAGCAGTGGAACAAAAATTTACTCATATCATCATTGAAAGTGATGCAAAGGACCTCATTGACCGATTTTCACCTAGAAGGTTTGAGGAAGATCCAAGAACGGATGCTATCTTTAAGGATATTCAGTATTTTGCCTCCTTGTTTCGAGGCATGATTATTTACTTTTCAACCTAGGGTATGTAACTCTATGGCTCATGCATTAACACAGTGGGCTAAAACAAACAATTCTACAATGTACTGGTTTGTACCTCCAATTTCGCCTTTACCAATTGTTGAGGGAGATCATTCGCCTTTTTTGAAGGCCGTCATCTATCGAAAAAACAAAAAAAAGAAAAAAAAAACTCGCACAGTCGGAATTGGGAGGTTGAGTATCCAGATTGGGAAAATTAGGCCCCCTAACCTGGAAAGGCGTTTCCAGCTTAACCAGTTCCTTGAGGAATTACTTGTCCATCTTACTAACTTAGATTCTAAACTTATAGTTGATTAAAAGCTAACACAGCAAATAGTTCTGCTTCAAAAAAAAAAAGGTTGAAACTTACATAGAGAAAGCATGTAACAGAGGTGCTCTAATGACCTGGATATGCAAACTGTTCAATTATATTTTGATCGTAACCCAGATTCTTGATTTGGAGTTGACTACAGGCTAACTCAAAATATTGGAAGAACATACGAGGCCAGTCAAAAGACTATTTAGAAGCAGACTGACAAACCAAAAGAACATGTTAAAAGGTACCCTGAGGATCTGGCCTGCAAGACTAGTGGGGTTTCCTAGGACTGCTCAAGAAACCTTCTCAGGTCTAATCTTCCAATTGTGAGCAGTTCGTGGGGCAGTTGAAATGCCTTTGTAGTACCGTTCTTCAAGCTTTCCTTTGTTCCAAACCTTGATGAAGTCCAAAAACAGGTCATGTGAAGCTTCAGATGAAAGATCACTGAAAAACTTTCTTTTTTCTTCTTTCAACCAGGTTGAGAACTCATTATTCTTTGCAAAGTAGTCCTCCTTGGAAAGCTCTTCCCCCTGATGTTTTAGAAAGAACTAAGATTAGAAATGGCGGTTCACAGATATCAAACTGGACAGCTCATTCTTTACAATACAGAATCTTTAGAAGACATGATCTAACTTTGTATTAAGTGCTAACTAGTTTCATCTAGTGCGAAATCATAAGCAGAGAAATTAAAAATCCCAAATTATACTAGCACAAATGATCATATAGAAGTTTTCAATTGTTACATCCAACTTGGTAAACTGGTATGCATATCCGTGGACCCAAAATTTTGTCTTTTGTGATAATGGTCTCATCGTGATGTTAACCATTTATACAAGTACACCACAGGTAACAATATTGGTTGAAGCTATACTCCAATAAATTGTCTCTCCCTCATTCATTTGAGAAGACAGAAAAAGATATAGATACATGGAGACTAGAGCACCTTCATCTTATCTTGTTGATAAGCAGACACCAGACTGGCATTTTATCTTTGTGTCTAGATATTAGAACAAAACTCCCAGATAGTGAAGTTACTGAATAATAATTGTGTACTGTTGCAGCACCAAAGGCAACTTGTGATGCTTAGTAGCATTCGCAGCTAACACCTTCTCCTCGAGCCTATACGACCCCCCTTATGCAGTCGGTTAATAATATGGACAATTTTAGTTTGCCAACCGCTGGCCGAAGCAAATCTGATTAACTGCTGTTTCCTTCACACAGGTCTAACAAGTTTAATTTACTTGGAATCTTCTTCCTCTCCTTACATAAGTGATACTTCTTATTCAGGAAGTCATGACCTCACAGGTTTCTAATGTTTTATTAATACTTGATCACCTCCTATAAAGTTCTGATTGATACTTGCATGACTATGAACATTCATATTGTAGAGGAAAAACACGATTCTAAAAACACTCTTACAACAATGTATGATAACTAGAAGAACTCACTGGGAGAAGATTGTATCTGCGACGTTTATGGTCACGCTTCTCTTCTGACTTCTTTACTGTAAAACAAAATTCATTAGTCGTTAAGACATGTAACCAAAGTGATCACAAGTATATGACAAGCAGTTAAGGATAGCACTTATGTAGTTGAACTAAACTTATGCAATATCTAAAATTAATATTTCGATATAATAAACTGAAAAGCACTAACAACCATAGCCAAAGACAATATGTATACTAAGGAAAAAAAGTTCGAGCTCCGCAAAGAGATAATGGCCAAAAGTTCCCCTCAAATGGATTTTAAATGGGCGCTAAATCCCGGCTTACTATGGCGACACTGTGGTAAAGAAACACCCAGCGGAAGTTGCTATAGCCTGATAGATACAAAATATAGGATGGTGCCCTGTTATTAAGCAAAAAACAACGAAAATCTTACTTACCATATAATCCATAACAAGAGTCGGAAGTCAGAAGCACATAAAAAATGATAGAGAACATCCAAGTACCATCCAATTTTTTAGAGTTCTGAAGGATCTCATTCCAAATCAAAGAAAATATAAAGAGGATATGAAGACTATAATCTAGCAAACAAAATGTATTATTTAGAAAATGACTACACAAATATGTTTGTCGTAGCTACAAAGTCAAAGTGACACTTAAATAGAAAACCGAAACAGAAGACATCTAATCATTGAGTACTCTGGTAGATACCAGAGTAGAAAGTAATATGCGGTGCCACGTAAGTAACTTACTGAAAGGGGAACAAGGAACAGTGTAAACCATTTTGGATCCTCTTGTTGTATGTGTTAAATCACGACACTTGTAAAGTGAAGGGTTCTTTTAATTTCATTGTTAACAAGGCATTAAAGTTTGGGTGACTTCCTTTTGTGCAAAATCATCCATCTCCAATGTACCCTTACAATCTCCCTCTACTAACTCTAGAGAGCAAAAACTTCTTTAAAGCTAATGGGTTTATCATAACCCAATCATTTAGTAAAAGTTAGATAAAAAAATTCTTTGAGAGAGATGAAACAAAATTTATAAACTGGGTATGCAAATCGTAATCCATATCAGTTAGAGGGGAAAGGGGAAACTCAACTAGTTTGTATTCAACAACATGAAGAAATTCCCAGTTTCCCACTGAAACTACAGCAGATTTTCTAATTCATCTACAGACAGCGCAAATTTTTACATATTATACGAAATCAGCTGAAATTAGTTGATGGTCATCTACATGTTAACAAGAAAACCACGACCATTCCTAGAATTCAGCCTACCCCAACAGTCTCAGTATGCAGTACATACATATAACTAGCAGAAGAAAACACAAAACCTAGTGAGCTTCAGAGTTATCGATCAGAGATTCTTAGAAATACAAATTCTTCATACATATACTAAACTTGTAGAGAAATAAGAATAATAACCTTTCTTATCAGAATGTTTAGAATGCTTGTGGGATTTCTTGTCTCTGTGGCTACTACTGCTGCTGCTCTTATGCCGTTTATCGCTTTTAACCTTGTCATCTACAAAAATAAATAAACAAAAATTAAAAGTTGGAATATGAGGAAACCCTAGAAGTTAGATAGAAGCTGTAGTAACGGATTGAGATTAAGATACCTTCTGAGGATGATGGTGAACTTCTTTTCCTAGACTTCTTCTCGCTCCCCATTCTGATTCAGTAATGCGACTAATGTCCCCTTTGGGCGCTGAAAGAAATACTAAGATAGGACTCGACTGTATTTCGTTTGCTTTGGGTCTAGAGACTACCAAAGCAAAAGGGCCTTATGGCCCTTTTCGCTTCGTCATACGGGCTGCTTTTTGTTTGGTCGTAGACTGGTGCCGGACGATTTTATCATCATCCTATGAAAGATGCATCTACAAAAGAACGTTTGTTTTCTCTATTTTCATTATTATACAGTAATACCAAGTGAATAGCACGGCCTAACACTGCAATGGCAATAAACTTCAATGACATAGATGATACAATTAAAATCACACCGTGTTGTGGTTTGTTTTACATCAGTGCAGTGCACTCCACTACCATTAGTACATATCACAACATTTGCATCGTTACATATACAGTGCTATCTACAAAAAGTATTAGAACAATCGCTTTAAAAGATGTGACCTGCTCGATTTGTCCCAATCTTCTAAAGACTTCTAAATATTGTAGCTGTTATTAGTACAGCTATTCATTGGGTACAAGCAGGATATTCTCTGTTGATTTTGGGGTTGATGTGTTGTGCACAGTGCCCTGGTAACACGAGTATTTGCTGTGCCTGCGACCTGGCAAATGGTTGATCATCCTTTACTTGAGAGTTTGGAGCTTGACCATTGATGACGGACATATTACATCTTCCATCACCTTCCATTCCATGTCTGGATATGGGAACCACCACCGTCTTCTTAAAACACCCGTAAGTGTCATATCTAACACAAGCACCAGGCCGTTTTGCTGGAATCCCCAAGAAAAGGAATCAATCACAAACTATAATACATGTGTACCTACTGCAAATACCACGAACAGTTTAGTCAGGCTGATGCTAGAAGTGCATTTGGAACATAATTTTAAAAGTGCAAGCGAATTATTTTTGTGGATACTGAAAAAGGGGTTACATTTAGTATGTGCTTCTATCCCCAAATCACGCTGCAGGGTAAAAGGCAGCATTACCGTTTACTAAAGCGTGCAGTTGTCTTCTCACTGCATTAAAAACTCGTGTATTTCATTGTTGCCCCTAGAAAATGATATCTTTAGAGATACTGTACATCTAGATATTAAGCATTTGAGAAGAGCCAAGGTACCTTACGCATTTGGAAACTAATGCAACCTCCACCAGACTCCAGTTTGTCCCAGATTATTTACTAGAAACCATTGCTTCTTCTATACTCTTGATCACAACACTGAGATTACTACCATTTTCAAGAGCTTTAACAGCAGCTCGATGCGCACGTTTATGCCACTTGAGAAGGTTGTATGATTGCAGGACAGACCACCTTGCCTGATTTGACATCTGGATGAAATAATAAAATCAACCACTAAACAAAGATTTACGATTTCCAGAAAGAAAAAAAATAAAAAGTAGAAAACAAAGATTTACTAATCAACTTGTTAAAGAGTATATAGAGATTCCTTGCCGAGTTTAACAAGATACTAACTTGTGCAACGGATAGTGGGGGTTGCAGAAGAATACATATACTCCTGAACAGGTTTTCATCATTTTCTCCACCTTCTGCCTCTCCATATACAAGAGCTTCAGCTGCAATTCCAGCAAACAGTACCATACAGTACCTGAACATTTTCGATTAGATTTAGACATCTACAAGCGCTTGTACATGCACATAATTGTTTATATTGGTATAACCGACCTGTCAAAAGCAGCAGTGCTGAGTCGACCTTCACCAAGCTCTTTCTCTAACTTCTCATCCCAAAACTGAGTACCTGCCTGTAAAAAGTATGCTGAATGTAGTTTACTAAATTAATGACTTACTTTTTTATTCATCATCATGAATATAATAAGAGGGTTGGCGATATGTCAACTGAGGTATACAGCACCTAACTAAGGTGGTATACCAGATTTAATAGCTTAACGGAACTCTTTCTTAAGACATTCAATCTGTTTTCATTTCCAATTAGATTCCTTAATTGGGGAAACATTTACAAAGATATCAAATCCTAAATATAAGATCCAAAAATTTGCGCCACCTAAGTAAAGTAATTTCATCGCCAGAAAACCTTTCGTTGTCGGATTTTATTCGTACTTGTTGAGACACCTGCGCTCCTTTTATTATATATAAAAAAACATTGCATAAGTCAACTGTTCTATTGCAATACGGCATCCACAGTAAAAAAGCCATTTGATGCTAGGACTCGCACACCGAAGAAGGTGGTTCAGATGGCGACCATGGCCTACTGCCAATTGAGCCTATTCCGGAAAAAGAGATGTAGTATCCGCCTTTGTATAAACTAACCACTCCCATTAGTAAGTGGGATTTAAATTAAATGTGGGGTAGTAAATTGGCAGTAGGGCTAGCAATCTCACGAGGTCATGAGAAACCAACTCGATCCAAGCAAAATGGTTTGACATCCATGATTTTCTGGGTATAATGTTAAAGACTTCAACAAGGCTCTTTACAAGTTGGCTACGGTGTTATGCTCTGGAAAGTGATCTACTGATTCATCATAATGTAAGCTTTTATGAGAATGCTTTGGCTGCATCATTAAATTGGTATTAATACTATCCCTATGTCTCTTTCCTTTCTCTCCTTCACGAGTTCATGTTTCTCGGGTACACTCCTTGATTAACAAGTTGTTAAGTGAAATGCCAGATCCTTTCAGAAAAGTAGAGTGAGATAGAGATACAGAGGGACAAAAATATAAATGTAGGTGGAGAAATACCTGGCCCTGGATCCCCATCTGCATTGCAACAATTGGGTCCAAGATCACCCCACGAATTGGACATCCCATAAGATAAGCTTAAGTTACATGTAAAATAGAAAACGAATTAGCAAATATCAAACTTAAACTTCCCTAAGCCTAAATCCAAAGTATGAAAAATGAATGATAAAGTTGAAAACCTTGTGCATGGTAAGAACATGCACAATGCTGGCCACTTTCGGCGACTTGCATAAAATAAATAATACACAACGGTGTGCATGTTGCTAACTATATTTAGCTATAGAAATGTTCAAGAGGGAAGCATAATGGTGATAATGCATTATGTTACAAAAATGGGACACACATAAATCCAGGTGAGGGGCGTTGCTTGTTTTGAAGTAAGGGTTACATTCAAGTAGGATTGGGAAGTTGAAATTGTTTATGCCAAGAGGCTAGTCTTGCTTGTGGTCAACCCCTTACAAATTGAGTATGAGTGGAGTTGTGCTTGAAACTAAGTGCAGAGCCTGCAATCACGACATGAGATCCAGGACACTAGACTGGATTCCGAGTATCATTTGGGCTGCCAAGGGTTTTGAGCTAAGCCCTGGCCCTTTTTCGGAATTTCCAAAATTAACATTTTCAGATGGCAACTTTGTCAAATATGACTTCTGCAGTATGATATATTAAAGACAATGCTAAATTAGGCTGATTTCCAGGTGTATGTATCGGTCTCTAGAATTTTGATTTAGGTTTCATTGTTCTGTAGCCACAATTTGTTTTATATAATGAAATGATAAAATTTTGAGTGAGAAAAAAAAAGTCTTCTTCTTTAAAGTGCAGCACATGATTTATACAGAACAATTAGAGTTGACAATGGTGTTCTTAGCAATCTTTTCTCTTAGCTTATAATGGGTATTGAGCATGATTGTCATCTGACCAAACGAAATTTCAAATTTGGCAATTGCCAACTATATGGGCACCGTTTCACCCACTAGTAAAAGGCATATGGAATTTAGAACACTTTCTAATACTGGCTCATAGCTTCATAACTCTCTTCATTGTATAACCTACCCGAAAAGTGAAAAGTGCGCATGCAAGTAGGCATGAGTTTACAATCCACCTAGCCCCACACAAGCACTCATCTTCAGGGTCCAATTTAAACACCAGTTTCAAATTCCAAAACTAAAACGCCTAGATTGCAAAACCAGTCATTCTTACCCCCGTGCTTATTCTACAGGGAGTCGATTCTAGCAATATGAACTTAAAAATAGCATCCACCATTTTGGATGCTCGAAAGACAACTAAAATATTCTGAATTGCTATGATTTGGCTATTTGAAACTAATAGTGAACGGGAAAATGAGTACCTGTAAGAAGATGCCCTGCTTCATGAACTAGAATCCGGCGCTTATATGGAGGCCAATAACTAGATATTTGGGCCAAGCAGGAACCTCCAAGAAAAATAGAGTCTAACATGGCCAGCCCCAGTATGGCGGTGAGGTTAGGTCTTACATCTATATCCTTGGAAAGTAGATAGGATACCCCTCCGAGAAAAGCAACTAAGACAGCAGTAGAGGTTCCAGAAAGACCCCACTTCTTCGGGGAAAGCTTAGACGCTGTGGAAAAGTATGTTGTAGGTGAGACTGTGAAAAAAGTCTATCTTATCAGGCATCTTGATATTTCAAGTGTTGTAAAGAATAATCAATCAGAGGTCTCTATACCTTCCAAACCAGTAGAAGACTTGAGAATTGTTGGCGTAACATCTCTTGGGCCTTCCAGCACTGCCATCATAATATACTGACAAACAGATCAGGAATGAAACACAGAACTGCTGAACAAGAACATGTACATTTTCCGATCAAAACACGTAAGCGCGAATAAAAGGCTTGGTTATTAGCTGATGCAAAGTGAATACAGACAGGAGTAATCTTCAATAAGCTGACCTTAAAATAATTTAATTCAAATATATCCTCCAGATATGTTTATGCTAATTACACTGCACCCTTTAAAGTTCAAACTATTTTGGATTATTCAATCTCTCTTGAGAAATCCCACATGCCCAATATATTTCACAAGTCCAACTCTATGCCCATTCAAACAGAATTTCCTCTACAGGAATACAGATGATTATTCCGCAATAGCAATGCCCCAATGGGCATCAAGTCCTTCAATCACAACTTATAAGATTCAACAAAAAGGTATGACATTATTAAAAAAGGTGTTGTAACACAAAAACTTAGCTGACTAACTGCGACAATATATAAAGGAAATTCAACTTCCAAACAGTTTGACAAATCTTCCAATAGCAAAAGCTAAGGAAGGGACCAAGGAGCAAGATTAATCCAATTCAAGGAACTCGTACTGCGTCTGGGATGCCCCCAGAAAAGCGAGGTTATCTTTAAACGGCCAGTCCATGTTTAAGATTGATTTATACGTGAAACAAAAAAATATTCCTAAGCAGCTTCCAAATCAACTTCAAAGCATTTTAGAAAATAAATAATTGGGAGGAGAAAAAAAGATTACCAATATTCCTGCACTTTCCGAAATTTGATAACAAGCCACGTTCTTGAAGAAATCTATAAGTAGTTGCCACTAGCTTCATATCATCGGCATTTAAACAAGCATCCAAGACTTCCCAGTCCTTTTCTGGCCGCAATAAACTCAAATCATTATCAACATCCAAATAAGGGTCAACAGAAGTAGAAGAAGAAGATTGTTTTTGAATTTGAGGGTTGTCGAGGGATTTCAAGAATCTAAGAGCTCGAGCTAAGTCTTTTTGTTTAACTGCTTCTTCATAATCTTGCCATTCTCTAACAGCTCTAGTTCTATTAGATTGTATTGGTTTCCTTCTCTTATGATTTGGAAAGTTTAAACCCGAAATTAATGGTGGGTTTTGAAACGATGAGAATCGAGATTTTGAAGATGGTGAGTTAGTAATTGAAGGTGAGAATATTGTAAGATTCATCAGACTAGGGAAGCAGAGAGCCATGGGGTAAAAAAGTCTCTTTGGGAAATGAATAGTTCAGCTCCGGAATAACACAGCAAAACATACAATAGTTTTTGGGCCACTCCGTTTTGATAGATGCCAAAATCAGAAAAACCAGTATATTATCTGTCCCGCTTCTTAATTATTACTAGATTTTGAGTTCGGGCATCTTTTTCTTTTAATTATATTTTTGATTTGGTAAAGGTAGGCTTCGCCTCGCCTCGTCCCGATTTGATATGGAACAAACTAAATTAACTAAATTAGCCCAAAATAAGGAGCTTAATTTATTTAGGAACAAAAGAAATGATAATACCTGCTTAGCTAAATTCGCAACAACAAAAAAGATGAAAAATATACAGATCCCCATCAGTAAAATTATTTTTGATGTTTCGGCTTCGCCTCTCGTCGCCTCGTCCCGATTTGATTTGGTGTGGCTCTGCTACGCCTAGCACAACCATATTTTTTATTTGGTAAAACTCGATTTTGACTTCGCCTCGCCTCACCCCGTCGCGATTTAATGTGGTCGATACATTTTGATTCTATGACGATAATATATAAATATATCGATACATTTTGATTCTATGGTCTTTTTCCTTATTGTAGTATGGGATGTCGTCGGAATATTAATCCATCACTCTAAAAGATTATATTTAATCAACTACATCCTTATCGTCTTTGTGTGGGTTCATCCGGTAGTTACAATAACTTGGCAATGTTGATCAATTTTTTTTTGCCGCAACAAGTGATACCGTTTCACCATTTAGAACCTTTTTCATAATTTTATTAACGGGATCTGTATATTTTCCATCGTTTTTTTTGTCGCGAATTTCGCTAAGCAGGTATTATCATTTCTTTTGTTCCTAAATAAATTAAGATCCTTATTTTGGGCTAATGTAGTTAATTTAGTTTGTTTTAGATATAATCTTCATCCTCATAGCCATGCTTCTCAGCATACTTCTTGATCCTCCGTTATCTTCATAGAATAGAACTGTGGCACATACATAGAGCAGAAATGTGCAACTTTAGCACCATCAGCTGGTAGGGTCTCGTCATGGAAGGACATGGCAGTCATGGGATCCAACGACAAAGCGAACTGATTCATCCATCGAAACTCGAATCTTTCCTTGCTCAATGCATCATCCCAGGTTTGAGCACCTGGATGACCTTTAGCTAAATCGGTTGCATGAGCAGCTATCTTGTATGCGATAACCCCAGCCTTCACATAACAAAGAAGTGCGGTTCCAAGAGCTCCTACATTAGCAGCTCCAATGGCCGAGGTAAAATCTAGCAATCTACAAATAGACAACAAAGGTTAGGTTTATATTTTGAATTTTTGGGTTTTGAATATCGCTGACCGTATTAATATTAGTCCGGAGCTCAGGAGCAGAACAACGTTAAGTTTTTGTTAGTTTTCTATTTGATCATGTATTACTGAATAGAATTCGCACCTGATCACCACATGCTGCTTCGTAATTAGGATTTGTTAGCTCTTCTTGTGTATTCATCTCCAATAGAAAAAAGTTCCATTATGAATCTTGGCATAGCAAAGATTTTATCACAGTTGCACCAGTTGGACATGATACAGTGTATTCATAAAGCCGACAATGTTCAAAGTACATCAAAGTACAGTTGGATACATGGCATCTGGCTTCGCATGCTTTACAGTAATATTCTACTGATATATTGATACCATATCTAACTCATGAGCATAATGATTTTTAGTTGTAGCTAGTTCTCAATTTCCTCGTGGATGGCTTTAAAAAGTTCTTAACTGCTGACCACTTGCAGCTTTGTTACCAGGATTTGCTATTTCTGCGTCTTGAATGGGTGGCTGAACTATTTCTCTTTTATTTTTTGGGAGACTTGATAAAATGTCCATGCGGGAAAATGAATTTAATAAAATGCCCACATTTGTTTCGTAAATTATTTAATGCCCATGAATTGAATTTTTCCGTCCCGTTTTTTTTAGCTTTTTTTGAAAAAACGGCTCACAGCCGTTAGGGGATACGTGGCACTAAATCAGCTATGTCAAATGACATCCTAGCCCGTGAATCAATTGGATCGGTCCGAGTTAGAACGGTGAGACAGTTGGAACGGTGAGACATTTGGAACGGTGAGACTTATTCAACGGGTGATACGGTGTAAAATTTACATGATGTTCGTCTTCTTCCCCATTATTCCAGACCCTAAAATCTCACAATAAACCCAATTTCAGAAATTACAAACTCCAAACATCAAATTGGATCAATTGAAGATCGTAAATAGTCAATCGATGTAAAACTACAACTACCCAATTGACTAGACTGCGACTGCAATTATAGAATCACCAATTACAAATCAATCTCTTGTCTACGGATATCAGCGAAGGAAACACTGCACACCTGCAATTCAACTCAAATACATGCAAATTTATTTCAACATCTAACCATTCTCTATGTGGCAGCCATAAAAAACCCATTCATTCATTACCTATCTCAGTTCACATACCAATTCCTATCAAACCCTAAATTCAAAATTAAACGGAAACCCTAATTCTCTAATTTGGAAAAGAATATGAAAGTCCTAAATCAAACGTTTTTAAATTACATGTTTTTTGAAGTTAGATTCAATTACTCGAAACAGTACCAATATTAACTCCGTCATCATCTTATCAGCGTAATCAAACCCCTGTTTCATCAAAAGAGTGGTTAAGAAAGAAGAAATTTTTCTTCTGATATGTGAATACTATTGTTTAATTTCTATCGAGTAAAGAAATAGATGTTCACGAGTGGTAGGTCGGTAAAGGTACCTACAATGATAACTGCAAGTGCGTAGTGTCAATTGTTTAAGGTGCAAATACAGATTGATCCTCAGGGAAAAGGTGGATGTAGAGTTGTTTCTAAAGTCTTACTTCAACTGATTCAGAGAAAAGAGTAACACAAAAAGGTTGTTTGTTGGGTGTCGATACTACAAAGTGATACTACAAAGTGATGGATGATTGATTGTACTAAAGCAACAAGATTAAGAAGCAATAAAAAGATGAACTAGCATTACTTGTCTTTCTAAGGCACAAGTAATCAAAGATTGAACTAAAATCAGTTCACATAGACTTGAATTTTGACAAAGAATTAATCAAACTATCTAGGATGCTTGACATACAAGGTGAAAGAAAATTGACAAAATTCAGAGATTAATTATATTTTTTTCAATAAAAATCCATGGAGAACAAGTAAAAACAAACAAAGAAATTCTAATTATTCAGGGGTTTCATCTCTGTGCAGAGATTTTAGAACATCACAAACATAGAACTGAAAATAAACCTAGAAATGACTACGGCTACTTGCACCGGCTACTCCGGGCTTGACTTCAAAATATCACTGCCTCCCCTATTTATACAAATTTCCCCAAAACCCCCCAAATCCCTATAGTCAAACAGATGCATAAAAATAAATTTAGGGATTTGTTTTCTTTGTCACTCACCACTGATGGAGTCTACACATCCACCACCCTATTGCCGTCAATTCCTTACTGCCATTGTCGGTGATTGCAAGGACCAATAAATTCAGATTTCTACTAGTCAATTTTATCGCTCTTGGAAACCAATTAGCCGACCTATTGTTGCTCACATAATAATTACTGACTCCAGGTCCAGCTTGAAATGATATAACAATAGGAGTACGAATTCGTCATCTTTATGGAGATGTTTCTGGGTGAGAGAGGGAGGTGGTATCGGGTGTGATGGTTCTGAAGGAAATGGTAAGTAGGAGGAGAAATAGAGAGTACACATTAGAGGGATGGGGTTAACAGACAGAAAATGGGAAAGAGATAAAATGGAGACGAAACAACTTCGTTTCTCACGCGTGGAAGCCTAGGTTTAGGTGTTGACTTTGAGTGTAGTTTGTGCATCAGGTTTCGATGTCATGAATTGTAGCAATCCAATATAGGCTTACTTTTATCTTCATTCACGTGAACACCATGACAACTCCTCCTCATATGTATCAGCAATTCATTAATGCAACACCCTATCTTTACACTTCTTAGCCACCGTTTGCACTTCCCCTTTCCATAGTAACTCTGCCACTCTAGTCTCTAGTCACTTTGTTACTTTGTGGACCTCTCCGTATTTTAGTCCTACAAAAACAAACACAAAATACCAATATTTACAACAACAACGTTATTGATGTCTCGAAACGTAAAATGCATTTGACTCAAAATAGGACATTTAAGTTTTTTGAATGTGATAAAAGATAACAAAATAATCTAGAAATATGCATTTTTAGGCATCGATCAACGAGCATCCATCCCGGGATATCATGGAATGGTTAGCAAAGGAAAAGATGATGAAAATAGAGAATGTGTTGTTTGGTTTCGGACGTATTTAGCTAGGGTTTTAATTTCTGTTTAACATCATGCAAATGAACGGTCGACGATCATTCAAATTAAAAACCCAACTTTTAAGTCGTTCGTTAGTCATGGGCTAATTTGTAATTACGCGCACCATTTTCTCATCTCGTGTTACGAGAAATTTACAAAGTACACGAGATTTGACCAAAATGACGGAACCCGATGGAAATCGTAACGACATGGACAGTAAATAAATTATGAAAGACGTAGACATTTTATTAAATGATTTCCCCACATGAGCATTTTTTTAATTTTTCCTTTTTTTTTTTTCCCGCTGGCCATCCTGCAATGATATGAAATATAAGACATTAATAAATAATTTAGTTGTGAATACATGTAAGCTTATGTATTCACTTACCTGTATCCGAGGTTGCATTCCAGATTCTTCTGTTTGAACACGTTGCTCAATACCAACCACCTTGGCTTTTCTAGCCCCTAAGCCAAACTGAAATCACAAAAAGTTGTTGTTAAAAGCAAAAAAAAATCACATAAAGTATTGTCACCAAATTAAGCCCTACTGTGTCAAAATGTAATATCTACCTATTTTGTCCAAAGACTAAATGTCCAAGTTATCCAACAGTAAACTACAGTCATTAAATACTTAGGCTTAGTCCTATGGGTTAGATATCTAGCTGTTAGATTGGCCATCCACGTCAGCATGAACAATCTTCTAAGTCTTATGGGATGGCTAATCTAGCAGCTAGATTAGCAGCGGGACCACCATATAACGGCGAACCGTTCGGCGCTCAGTGTTGAACGGTTCAGCGTTTTAAATCTCAGCCGTTAGATCAGAAAATTTTCTCCCAGCGCTGAATGGTTCAGCATTTAGACCACTTTTTGAGCGCTGAACTGTTCAACATTTTAATCTCGCTGATAGTTGAACTGCGAGCAGTTGTTAGTAGAGAGAACTATCAACTAGCAGTGTAAAAAAAAAATTTCCACACTTTTTTCATGATTTACAACAATTTTTGGCCTATCTAGCAGTTCAATCTAGCACATAGGAGTTAGCCTTATATCCAAACAATAAAACAAAAACCAAGGAGAGTAGCCACTAATAGTCATTATTCAAGTAACATCAAATGTATGCAATACATTGCACAAATATGTATCACCTTGTTAGCGATGTTGTTGGAATGGTAGTCCAAATCCTCATACAGACCTTCTCCCGAGGTTGCACAACATACAAGTACAAATCTTAAATCTTATGAGAACAACAATAAGCACTGTTATGAGAAGCTTAACCACAAATTAAGTATAGATATTACTTACGTGAAGATCTGAATTAGGTGAAGAAGAAATGCATATCTCTTCGTAGGGTTTCCACTGCCAGTAGAGAGGCAAGGGTGACAGTAGAGTTTGAAAATATTGTCAATCCCTTAGCTCATAACAACTTGTGTTTGTTTTGTGTTTAAGAAAGTTAAGAATATAGAGCTGTTTGTGGGTGAAAACCGTTTCTGCTGATTTCGATAATTTCGTGTGAGTGCGGGTGAGAAACGAATCTAAACCCAAAACAATGTACTGCACTGGAGTACTTTTGATTCGAGAGATCAATCTGTACAATCCTGGCCTAAACCAAGAAATGGTCGTTCCAGGATTGCTTCGGTCACAAAGTGAAGGAGAAGGGTTGGTCTTAGGGAGGGAAGCGAAGAAAGTGTTGAGGCCAGAATAGTTGATTCTGGAAGTGTGGGTGTTTTGCGACTTGTATCCGAAAGTTGAACTGGCAAGCTGAATGAAAAGCTACCATGTGATTTCTGGATGTGTATTGTTCTCCTGACCAAAACTTGTTGTTTGGTAGAAATAGGTGAAACCTATTTATACAAGTCGTAATAAAACGTACCCTGGCTTCGTAAGAAGTGGAAGCGGTTGAGTGGTGCAAAAGTGGTAACGGGTAACGCCTGGAATTGATGTTTCCATAATGAAGATGCGTTTCACCACTTATTTCTTGCCATTACTAACCGCCTCACTCTTATGACACTTTCTTGTAACGGGCGTATTGCACGTCGCACGTTGTAAACCGCCAGACCAATACCCTGATGAGCATCCCCCAGTTTGTGACATGTTTTGATGTCTCGAGTATTTTCATTGGAAAACGTGTAGCATGTTGCATTATACGACAAGTTAAGATAAAGAGGCTTGCCGGTTCAGTGACGACCTTCGACGGCCGAGATTTTGCATCTCAGGAGGAAGGGTAGCCGTTGATCGCGGCTACCTTCCGTTTGGCGGCCAGTGGTGTGGCCGTGGTGCTGGCATGGCTTGCGCTTGCCTTTGGCGTGGCCAAATTAGGGTTTGACACAAACCGTGGAATTTGGCATTGCGGCCAGAAGTTGCCACAAGCTTGGTGGCGAACTTGTACGGCTGAGATCCGCACCTCAGGAGGAACGGTAACCATTGATTATGGCTACCTTCCGTTGGTGGCCAGAGGCGTGGTAGCGTGGCTGGCATGGCTTGCACATGCTTTTTGGCATGCGCGTGCGGCATGTGCGTCTGGTAAGCGCGTCTGGCATGCGCGCCTGGCATGTGCGCCTGGCATGTGCGGCATGCTGGCGTTTTTTGGGAAGCTGGCGTGTTTTGGGAAGCCAACTTAGTATGGCGACCTTTTTGAGGCTGTGGCAAGTTTTGGAGAAACCCGATTGGTTGACGAGAAGTGGGGCCAGCATGCTAGGGCGTGGCCATACTTCCAACGCACGGTGGCGGATTTGAAGCGACCTGATTGGTCGACGGAAAGAGGGTCGGCATGCTAGGGCGCGGCCGCACTTTTAGCGCACTGTGGCGGATTCAGTTGCCTAGCTTGTTTAAGCATGGTTTCGACCAACAGGGTCCAGTATACTGCGCGGGACGCGAAACCCTAATTTGCAAATTAGTTGGGTTTATGAGTTCTTTGCGAGTTATCACAATAATTAGCTGGATTTTGTATGTTTCCATACAAAAATATTTATCTACAAAATGCAGTGTGCTTTCTGTATGAGCATTTCGTGCAATGGCCTTAACTTTGGTACTTGGAGGTTCATGCTACTCCGCTGCGAGTGAACATAAATCCGTCATGTCATACCGATTAAGGGTTCTGCTGGGGAACATAGCACAGGAAAGTACTCAGTGAGTCTCGTATTGGCGAGGTGCCGAAATTTACAGAGTGTTATGGATAAAAGTGTATTGAGCAGCTCAATAAATGTGTCGGTGGAGAGGTTAGTACTCGCAGCACCGTTTTCTTGCAGAGTGGCGTCACATCTGATGCAAGGTTTTACGATTTTAACCCTAAGCTAAAACCCACCATCAACATTAAGTCCCCTGCTTAGCACGTAACAGTGACATTGTTGCGGGGTAAGCATGAGATGGTGATAGGCGAGAGTAAAATCTAGAGAGAGATACGTGAAGAGATCGTCAAGGAAATTCAACTAACCTTTAGTGGAAGGCATAAGAAATATGTGATCCTTGTGCTGGCGGATTTTGCATAGATTCGTCTTGGCGTTAGCACCGGTGCTAGCTTGACTTGGACGCGACTTGGCTTGGGCGCGACTTGGCTTGGCGCGGTTTGGCGCGGTTTGAACGCGGCTCGGGCGCGATCTGGCTTGCGCACGGAGATGGATTGGCTTGGATCCATTGGCTTAGCTTGGCGCAGAGATAGCTTGGACGCGGAGACGTTGGCTCGGCTTGTATTGGTCACCCTCTTGCGTGGTTAACGCCTCTGTGGAAGGAGAACACATTCTAGGTACGCGTCGGTGCCAGGGTTCCGAGCTAGAAAATATATTCCTCCCTTGAATGTTTGACCATTTTTTTTATTTGGGTTTCGACAAGAGATTTCATTGTGGATGATTTTTTGGCTGTCATGTAGGCTCACCGCGTTTTTCCAGCATCCATTTCTTTCTAGGGTTTCCGCAATATATATGCTGGTGAAACTATATCATCCTTCCCAGTTCACGACAAAGATTTCTCCTGATGAACCCATATTTCTTTCATCATGTCGAGCAGAAGTGAATCGTCCTCGAGCCAGCCTGATTCTTCATTTAAGTGCGGACATTCTTGCTCCTGCGACAATTCCCCCATCCGGATTATCCGAGTCAAGAAGATCATACCGGTATGCTTTCATTAACCAATAGATATTTGTTTATTATTGCTGGCGAGCGACGAAAGGAGATTTTCTTTTGCACAGAGATATCCAACTGGGACATGTGTGACTGTCGTTGATGACGATGATCTGACCTCCCCCTTTTCTTCAAAAACGAGCACACCGACCACTGCTGATTTGGGCATCTCTTTCTATGAATATCCCCGTGTAGGCTTGTCATTTGAAATCCACATGAAGTGTTTGTCTTCTAGCTACCGAAGCGTCGGTAAATTCCTAGTCTGAAAGGAATTCGTGACTCTGTATACGAAAATATGGAGAAAATATGGCCATATTGCCACCAGGAACGTGGTGAAGCATTATTCGTCGGCTTTGGTTACCACAGTGAATTGCCTCCTGCCTATGATCGTTGAAATGGAGGGCACATCCATCCGCGACGTCACGGAATCAACTATTGAAAGGTGGGAAAACATGGTGTCTACCTGTGAATCTCTTGAGTTCAATGTAAGTTGGCTGCGGGATCGCCTTGACATTGTGAAGGTTGACAGAGCCGGTATTCTTGCCAACGTCGTTCCTGCTACAAAAGCCGTTTTTGGAAGAGGAGAAGGCTCTGGCAATGGAATCTCAAAAGGTGGGAAAGGCTATCCAGGACTTGAAGAATAGAACTGAAAGGTATCAAAACAGGTTGAAGATGATGCTTTCAAGGAATTATAATCTATTGGACGGGCTCTTCTGAGTTATGTAGTTGTGAGACATCTGGTTTTATTTCTAGTCTCGAACATATACATTTTTTTTGTACTGGTCTTGGAGAAATAAGATAATTTTCATTGATATGCTTTGACTAAAATGAAGTTTTAATAACTGGGATGTGAAGGAAACATAAAAATGCCTGGCTAGCCGTGTCGTGAGATGGCGATGGGCGAGGTAATAGTTAGGCATAGTATGCCTTGAGCCATTTTCCATTGATGACTGTTTCCAATTTGCCTTCATCTTCCTTGATGACCTTGTAGTATCCATTGTTGTATGATTTGGTGACCACATACGACCCTTCCCATTTTGGGGAGAATTTTGGTGCGGTCATGTCTTGTTGAATGTGTTTGGCAGTCTTCAACACCAAATCTACTGCTTGAAAAACTTGAGGTTTCACCGCTTTGTAATACGCTCGGGAAACTCTATTTCTGTATGCTTGTGCGTGATCCTCTGCTTTAGATCTCCTGGAATCTAAAGTGTCTAGCTCCGCTACCCTGGCATTCGATGTTTCAGCGTCATTCCATTGGACTCCACTTGCCTCGGCAATCCTTGTTGACGGGATTTTAATTTCCGCTGGGAGAATGGCGTCCGCGCCGTAGACGAGAGAGTAAGGGTAGCCGCCAGTAGAGATCCTTGGTGATGTCTGATATGCCCAAAACACCATGGGTAACTGTTCATGCCACGTTCGAGGGTTATCGTGCACTGTCCCGCTGAGGATTCGAATCAGAGTCTTGTTGGTGCTTTCGGCCTGCCCATTCCCTTGGGGGTAGTAAATGGTGGAGAAAAATTGTTTAATTCCGTATTCTTCAAGTAACTCCCACACTTGTTTGTTGGCGAAAGGAGTGTCGTTGTCGGTGATGATGTGTTTAGGGACACCAAAACGACAAATGATATATTCCTTGATGAACGCTGCAATTGTGGTTCCAGTAGTCCCTCGTAAAATAATGGCTTCGACCCATTTGGTAAAATACCCCGTTGCGGTTATTATGTACTCGTGCTGTTTTGATGATGACGAGTTGATCTTCCCGATGATGTCGAGCCCCCAGCTATAAAACGGCTGCGGATTACTTATCGAATGCAGCGGAGTAGAGGGTGCGTGTATAAGATTCCCATGAATTTGACATTTGTGACATCTTTGAACAAAATCAACCACGTCGTCTTCCATGGTCATCCAGTAGTATCGCTCGTGTATCTGGAGAAACAACTTCCTTTTCCCTTGGTGCTCGCCTTCGTGCATTTCATTTCAACATGATTGGGATTTCTGCCTCGCCCAGGCATCGTAATAAGTCTCCCCCAAAGCTTTTACGATACAGGATTCCTTCGTGAAGTATGAATCTTTTAGATATTTGCTTTACCCTGGTTGCATCTCTCTTGCTGGTAGGAAGTACGCCGTCGCGAAGATAACTGATGTACGGCTTCTGCCAGTCCCCAGCGTGGTTAACATTGAAAACTTCAATTTGATGCGGTGGTGCTTGGAAATTGGAACAAGATCCTTGGAGCAAACGATATTGAGTCTCCATTTCTGGCCAGTAGTAGCCAAGGCGTTGCAGACGACAGTAAAGTGTCACTACCAGCGTTTGCCCACAAACTTCGTTATGAATATGGTTAAGCTGCTGATGTGCCTCTTCATCTCCGAGGCATCTTGATAGGGAACCATCTGGGTTCCGATGATATAACATCCCGTGAAGCATGAAGAAGTTTTGTAAGGTTTTGAGGCTGATTTTCCCTTGAGAAAGCGACATGTTAAGTTCTTGAATAATCGGTGTTCTCCAGTCGTTGGCTTCAGTCTCCTTGGATCGTGAAATCCATGTTGATGCCATGGTTCGTCTCTTCACTGTCAAGGTTTCTTCCAAACCCTCGAACTGCATCTTTGATGCTAATCTGGCTAGGTAGTCAGCATGTTTGTTGTTATTACGGCCAATATGCGTTATGATTGCGTCAGCGAAGTAATTTAGCAGCTTTTGCGCTTCAGATCTATACGGGGCCAGCGTTACCTCTTTTAGCGCATATACTCCATTCATCTGGTTAACCAGCAACTTAGAATCACCCCATATTTCCAGACGCGTAGCTCCAGCTTGCTTGGCTAATGATAACCCTATGAGAAAAGCTTCATGTTCTGCTGAATTGTTGGTGCAGTGAAAGTCTAGCTTGAAGGAATGCGAGAAAACTTCACCGGTTGGGGATACTAGAACCACGCCTGCTCCTCCGGTATTATTGCTAGGGGTGGCGGAGCCATCGAAGAATAGTATCCATGCCTCTTCCTTGGCAAAAGAGACTTCCATAAACTCTCCAAGAAGATCTTCGTGCAGTGCTGTGGTACCTTCCCCCCGAAAAGCTGCGAGTAAATCTGCGACCGCTTGTCCCTTGATAGCTAGGGAAGCACACGTTATATCAAACTCTGACATTTGGAGGAGCCATTTGGCTGGCCTTCCTATCAGGGCTGGTTTTGAAAGCAACAACTTCACGGGATCATACCTGGATATCAGCACCACTTTGTTTGAAAGCAAATAATGCCTGAACTTCTGAATGGAATGAATCAGATCTAGGAACGTTTTTTCTGCTTTAGGGTATCTAAGTTCAGCATCGCTCAAATTCCGACTGAAGTAATATATAGGGTGCTCAGTTCCTTCCCCATCTTCTTGGGCGAGGAGGGCTTCGACAGTAGTATCACTAAAAGCAGTGTAGAGACATAACGGTCTTCCTTGTACAAGAGATTTCAATTATGGCTTGGAGATGACAGTATCTGTTGAATCTTCCGAAAAGCCTCTTGATGCAGCGACGTCCAAACAAAACTTGCCCCTTTCTTCAGCAAGGGAGTGAACGAGGCAACCAATTGAGCTAAACCTGATATGAAACGTCGGATGTAGTTTACCCTACCCATGAAGCTCTGGAGTTCTTTCACAGTTCGTGGAGGTGGCATCATGAGGATGGCTTGGGTTTTGGCTGGGTCGACTTTGATTCCCTCGGCGGTCACTTGGAAACCTAGAAATTTTCCTGAAGAGACGCCAAAGGCACATTTCAAAGGATTAATCTTTAACTTGTATTCACGACACCTTTCAAACACCTTCCGCAGCACTTCTGTATGGGCTGCCGGGTTTTGGATTTAACCACTATGTCATTCACGTAGTCCTCAACTTGTTTATGCATCATATCATGGGAAATTGCTATCATGGCGCGCTGGTAGGCGGCACCAATATTTTTTAAACCGAAAGGCATCACGGTATAGTAAAAGTTTCCGAGAGGAGTACGAAAGGATGTCTTACTTGCATCGTGCTCGTACATCTTTATTTGATTGTAGCCACTGTACCCGTCCATGAAAGAGAACATGTCATGTCCACTGGTGGCGTCTACCAGCATATCGATGTTAGGGAGAGGAAAATCGTCCTTGGGGCAGCACTTGTTCAGATCCCTAAAATCAACGCAGCACCTGATTTGGCTGCTCTTCTTTTTTACTGGAACCACATTGGCTAACCAGGTGGGATGGTGAATGGGTTTGATGAAACCAGCGGCTAATAGTTTTTAAACTTCAATTTTGATCTGTTTTTCTATATCGTGTCTGAATTGATTTGAAGATTGTTTGACTGGCTTAGATCCGGGTATTACATGTAGATGATGTGTGACCAATTTCTCGTCCAGGCCAGGCATCTCATCGTACGTCCACGCGAATACATCTCGATATTCCTTAAGAAGGTTCACAAGTTTTCCACGTTCGTCAGCGCATAGAGTTGAACTGATGGAGATAGGCCGTGGAGATTCCTCGCTTCCGATGTTGACGACTTCGAGTTCGTCTATGGTGGAGTTGGTTCCCTCCTGCAGTTGTTGTGGTGCGTATGGCACCTCCTCTTGTGGATCACTGCTGTGATTGCATTCCATTGGGCGGAGAGACTGGGTGGTAGTCTTCCCTGATAATTGCTAACAGCGGCGCCGATATACGGTTTTCCCCTTTTCGTCACGACTTGCGATAAAAGCCCGCTCCCGCTTGGTATGAGTGTGAGTTATGCTTTCACTTGATGAGGGGAGATCGACGTGTTTTTCTTTTGGAGGGAGAATATGAGGTCGCGTCTCTTGGTGCAGCGACATGAGTCTGTCCTTTTCATCGATTGATGTCCATGTCGGGAGCGGAGTGCAGTGGAATCTGCATGACGAGTCCCGCGAATTTTCCCTTGGTTCGAATATCTCCATACCGCAGATAGGAGCATAAAGAGATAACGACGCCGGGATACAAATAACTTCTTCATTCAACATGGTCTTCAGACACTGGTGATATGTTGAAGGAATGATCTTGTTATCATGGATCCATGGTCTCCCCAGTATCATGTGGTAGTCTGGCTCCTTTTCAATTACCTCGAATTTTATCTTTGACTGGATTGGCCCTACCGACAGATTCAGGTTGATGTATCCATACGTGTTGGTTAGGTTGCCTTCGAAATCAGTCATCATGGTAGACTGACGTATGATTTTTCTTGGCCGCACCTTGGCTATCCTGAGAGTGACGTGGAGGGCCCTTTTGAACTCTGAATCTTTGATGCGAGCAGTGACGTGTAGGGCCCTGTTATGCCCTTCTTATGCCATCATGTCGTCCTCAGTAAATGTAATATTATTGACGGACATCTCTGATGTTGGAGTCTTTGATCGCGAGGGAACCAAACATGCGTCTAGGGATATTTGATTGATAGCAGCAAATGTTTCTGCTCGCTGGTCTTTTGAAAGGTGTAAAAGTTCACATAAATTTTCCACCAACGCAGCTGCTTCCTGGTCTACTGGTTTCTGATTGGTGGTGAAGCTATTAACCTGAGAGTGATCATCCGAGACGTCAATCCCCAGTCTTTGAGTTTCCGGGGTGGGTGAATCATTCAGATCCGATGTCAGGCTGATAAGAAAGTTGAGTATGTTGTTGATTGCATCCTTCATCAGGTCCATGTTTCTTCCGTGGATCTCCTGGACTCATGCCAATTCGTCCAACTTCGGAATTTCTCCATTGGTTGCGTCATTAGGTGTCGTGTTGGGAGGAGGAGCTTGCCATTCCCCGGAGCCTGAGTGGAGTTTGAGATTGTGGACTCAGATCCAAGACCAACCATCTTCTGAAAATTGAATCGAAAAGTGAAATTGGGAATTGAAAATTGATATTGTAACCGACAGATTAATCTCCCACTGTGGTCGCCAATTGTTTGTGGGCGAAAACCGTTTATGCTGATTTCGGTAATTTCATGTGAGTGCGAGTGAGAAACAAATATAAACCAAAAACAATGTATTGCACGGGAGTACTTTTGATTCGAGAGATCAATCTGTACAATCCTGGCCTAAACCAAGAAATGGCCGTTCCAGGCATGCTTCGGTCACAAAGTGAAGGAGAAGGGTTGGTCTTAGGGAGGGAAGCGAAGAAAGTGTTGATGCCAGAATAGTTGATTCTGGAAGTGTGGGTGTTTTGAGACTTGTATCCGAAAGTTGAACTGGCAAGCTGAATGGAAAGCTACCAGGTGATTTCTGGATGTGTATTGTTCTCACGACCAAAACTTGTTGTTTGGTGGAAATAGGTGAAACCTATTTATACAAGTCGTAATAAAACGTACCCTGGTCTCGTAAGAAGTGGAAGCGGTTGATTGGTGGAAAAGTGGTAACGGGTAACGCCTAGAATTGATGTTTCCATAATGAAGATGCGTTTCACCACTTATTTCTTGCCATTACGAACCGCCTCACTCTTATGACACTTTCTTGTAACGGGCGTATTGCACGCCGCACGCTGTAAACCGCCAGACCAATACCCTGATGAGCATCCCCCAGTTTGTGACATGTTTTGATTTCTCGAGTGTTTTCATTGGAAAACGTGTAGCATGTTGTTATGTGCGGCAAGTTAAGATAGAGAGGCTTGCCGGTTCAGTGACGACCTTCGACGGCCGAGATTTTGCATCTCAGGAGGAAGGGTATCTGTTGATCGCGGCTACCTTCCGTTTGGCGGCCATTGGTGTGGTCGTGGTGCTGGCATGGCTTACGCATGCCTTTGGCGTGGCCAAATTAGGGTTTGACACAAAGCGTGGAATTTGGCATTGCGGCCAGAGGTTGCCACAGGCTTGGTGGAGAACTTGTACGGCTGAGATCCGCACCTCAGGAGGAAGGGTAGCCATTGATTATGGCTACCTTCCGTTGGTGGCCAGAGGCATGGTAGCATGGATGGCATGGCTTGCACATGCTTTTTGGCATGCGCGTGCGGCATGTGTGCCTGGCATGTGCGTCTGGTAAGCGCGTCTGGCATGCGCGTCTGGTAAGCGCGTCTGGTAAGCGCATCTGGCGTGTGCGTCTGGCATGCGCGTATGGCATGCGCGCCTGGCATGTGCGACATGCGCGTGCGACATGCTGGCGTTTTTGGGAAGCCAACTTAATATGACGACCTTTTTGAGGCCATGGCAAGTTTTGGAGAAACCCGATTGGTTGACGGGAAGTGGGGCCAACATGCTACGGCGTGGCCATACTTCCAGCACGCGGTGGCGGATTTGAAACGACCTGATTGGTCGACGGAAAGAGGGCCGACATGCTAGGGCGCGGCCGCACTTTTAGCGCGCTGTGGCGGATTCGGTTGCCTAGCTTGTTTAAGCATGGTTTCGACCAACGGGGTCCAGTATACTGCGCGGGGCGCGAAACCCTAATTTGCAAATTAGTTGGGTTTATGAGTTCTTTGCGAGTTATCACAATAATTAGATAGATTTTGTATGTTGCCATACAAAAATCTTTATCTACAGAATGCAATGGGCTTTATGTCTGAGCATTTCGTGCAATGGCCTTAACTTTGGTACTTGGAGGTTCATGCTATTCCGCTGCGAGTGAACATAAATCCGTCATGCCATACCGATTAAGGGTGCTGCTGGGGAACATAGCACAGGAAAGTACTCAGTGAGTCTCGTATTGGCGAGGTTCCGAAATTTGAAGAATGTTATGGATAAAAGTGTATTGAGCGGGTCAATAAATGTGTCGGTGGAGAGGTTAGTACTCGCAGCACCGTTTCCTTGCAGAGTGACGTCACATCTGATGCAAGGTTTTATGATTTTAACCCTAAGCTAAAAACCACCATCAACGAGAACATGATATGATCAAGTCATAATTGGATACTCAAAGGATGAAGTTTGAAAAATCAAAGGTAAACAAAATCAATACCTATATGTACAAAACAGGAGAACAAAGAAAAATCTAAGCTAACTGAAACCTTTATACATCATCTTTGATTCTCTTTGCATGTTTCCATGTATTAACGAATACGAAAAAGAAATCATTAGGAATTAGAAAAGGTGGATAGGAAAGGATGCCGCAAAAAAGAAAAATAGGGTTTGCACTTTGCACATAAGAGAAATAGGACTTGGAGGTCAAATAACAAATGATGGAGCGGTAATCATCACCTACTATGACGGTCCTGCAAGTGAGCATAATGATTGTGCATCACAGAGTTGCAGGCCAAGTTAGTACTCCGCCGTAATGGTGCAATGCGAACCCATAATAGCGCAACATAAGCTACAATAGCGCAACACATTCCATAATAGAGGTATTCTGTATAGACCGTCAAGCAATAAGATAGTGGCACCCTGCAGGTCCAGTGAAGCGCAAGAGTGGCACTACACTGTAAAGCACATTGGCTAAGTAATGAAGCTTATTGGCCAACACAATGAAGCTTCATTAAGGAAAAGGCAATGCTAAGCCAAAGTTTCAAGATGCAACATGCGATGTTGGCATGTTGGCATGTCCGTGGAATTGAGTTGGCCCAAACTCAAGGATGATGCAAGCGGGTAAACTAGACTAAGAGTTAGTCTATGCATTAGTTCAAGGTTGTCCAAAGCTTGAATAATGCAAACAAGTTAGTAATGCAAGAGTGGCATTACTATTGTCATGCAAGTTGGCGAAGTGAAGCATATGGCGACATGAGTAACTAGAGTGAGTTTAAGGAATTGGATTTGATGATGGAAGCACAAGGATGATACGTGCATGAGCTTAGAGAAAGATCTTGGCAGTGCCAAGATGGATGAGCACAGAATCAAGGTTAAGTTCAGTATTGCGCAAACAGCAGTGCAATACAGCTCAAGTGACGGTTAGGAGTTGGTTGCGAGCTTGACAAGCGTGCCAATGGTGCGAGACAAATAAGGACGGTTATAAAAGAAGTTTATAACCATGTGGGAGTGTTCATAACCACCAGGAACAGATGTGGCATCATTTGGCTAGACAACACAAAAGGTGGCAGTTGAAAAGCAAGCTGGCGGTTAGGAAAACTACCTGATGGGACACATGGATGTTCCATGCGTGTGCAAGTGTTGTGCACGGTTTTGGCTAGTGAGTTTGCTGTATAAATAGTCCTAAGGAGTGGGAAAATCAGTAGGCTACACAAGAAAGAGTTAGTCTCATGTTTGAGAGAGTTAGGCATTCACCAAGAGGGTGAATGGCCTGTTTTTGGTCCATGTGATGGACGAGTTTTGTAAACTTCCTTTAGTGCAATAAAACGGGTTTGTTGCATTAATCTTTGTGTTCATTATGTTGCTGATGTTGTGTGAAAATTAGTTAAGTACATGGCAGAACCTCTTATGCTTATGGGGGCATGAAGAGTTAGAGAGAAAGAAGAAAAGACTTCTGTTGTGCAATGCCTTATGAGTGAAGGCAGATGCGTACTTTGATGCAAGTATGCAAGGCTGAATGATTTTGGGTGAAGTTGATTCACTGAACCACAATCATTTCCGGTCATGTCCCATGCAAATTTTAGGCGATTAAATGGGCATGTGACAGCCGGTATCATAGTTGTGTTTGGGGACACAGTTGCTGATTTTTCTCTCTTTTGCTCAAGTTAATGTCATTTGTTTGTCAAATTCTGTGGTGAATTGTTTGGGTTTTCGCTAATATGGAGACTAGAAGAAATTGGTCTTGTGTGGAAAGATCAATTGGAATGAACTTGAAGCTTGAAGTAGCAACATGCCATGAAAGTTTATGACAAAGGTGTCAAAATTCCTGCCCAAAGTGTTAGACGAACGCGCAAGAATCATTGAAAACCGGGTTTTCAAATGATGGCATGAAAAAAATAAGGAGTATTCTGACTTCTATGGTGCAAGTCAAGAGTTTAAAGTCCATGTTTCTCACAAGTATGCAAAGATTATGCATTTGGAATGCATTCTTTCGTAGTGTTATCAGTGGCGAGTACATTACAAGAAGTAATGGGAATTTTGTGAAAATTCCTGAACTCAAAGAAGTTGATGGCCTTTGCAGTGAGAAAGTAGATGAAGAACATGTCTATACGATAGATTAAAGGTGTTTTCATCGTAGCCAGTTTGATGGAAGATTATAGTTATCTCTCTCGAATGCATGCACCTTGGTGGTAATGCAAAAGTCTGGTTGCGAACCAGCATGTTTGTGGAAATGTGATGCCATGAAGAAAGAATTGGGTGGAAAATTCTTATCTAGCATAAAGTTTATGGAAAGGCTGAAGACAGAAGCGCAAGTTAGGGAAAAACCGATACACCACGGTCTTGCGTTTACAAAGAAGTTCTTCGTTGATGCTAGATGCACACAAGGAGTGTGCTTGCACCTGGTTTATGAGTGGAATCAGTATGCTTGGACAAGGGTGTCCAAAGACCTGCATTTGATCATAACCACAAGCGGATGTTCTTGTCGACTACAAATCAACAATTGTTGCTACTGAACTTGATTTTGGAGAAGGGGAAAGACAAGAGTTGCCAGTTGTGCATGGGCAGTAAAAATGAGTTCCAAGTTTGAAGAAGAATGTGACATTCTTGCTTCATGGAACGTAGGCAGTGGCGCCTCATTTGCAAGGATTGTGCCTTGTTAAGATTGTCCAAGATAATTGTCCGAGAAAGTCATTGAGTGATATGACTTTGATGAGCTCTATGGTGATGCTCAGAATCACCAAGTTAATTCTGTTCCAGTTGTGCAAAGGTGCACAAGTTTGTGTCAAGATTTGAGTGCTAATTGGCATAGCATGTATGCAACAGTAGCATGCGCCAAATGAGATTTGGGCATGGCCAGAATGCATGATGCGGTTGGAAATGCGAGTTAGGAGAATTGTAGATGCATGGAAAAGAAGGACAAAGTAGTGGTGATGCATAAAGTTGGCATGTGGCCATTATTGAAGAAATCTTCATGAAAGCTAAAGCAAAATGATAGCATCAATCTAGAAGGAGTATTGAACTAATTGTCAATTATAGTGTGCTTCGTTATGGGAGTGACATAAGAATGTTGATAAGTAGAAGAGTGTATGTGGCAAAGTGAATTGCTACATTGGGGACAGTAGGTGTTGTCTCGCTTCCTTTGTTGCTTAGAAGCGAAGTTGAAGTTAGTATTGCGAGGCTTGTTAGGTCTTACAAGTTGCAATCAGTTGGCGCGAGTATTTGCTCAAGTTTGAGTATACTTTCAGTTTGGGTCAAGTGGACCTTGGTGTTGGAATGAAGTCTCTCTATGTAAGGTATTAGTGAATGAGGGTATTTGAAGTGAAAGATCTTGCCTCTTTCATTCAAAGTAAAGCTAGTTCGCATGGAAGATGCTACATAGCATATTAAGCCAAAATATGCAATAGAAGACGCTGAAAGTGAAAAGAAGCAAATATAGAAGTTGGTGGCATAGTCGAGTTTGTTGTTGGGAGTTATGTGGAAGTGCGAAGGCATTTGGCAGCGAATGCATGGAGTAACGCAGCAAGAATGAAGATGTAAGTCCATCAAGTAAATGAGTTAAGATTGACTCATAGTAAGGAAGAACGTGATGTTGTTTTTCCGCCACATTAAAGCGTAACAGTTTGAAAAAGCAAGTGATGCTTAAAGTGCTGGTTTCAAAGGCGCGTGAAGAGGATGCCTGGTCTAAAGATACGGTGTGACGTCACGGGTAATCCTAAGTCATGACTATACCAAAGTCATGCATTTCAATCAGGGTGTAGCGACAATGCAAGCAAAGAACAACAAGGTGCTGGTTCTTTGGCATACATATGATTGAAGAATGAGGCCAAGTCTTGTATAAGTCCTGTTATGTTGCATGGTGCAACTAATGTCGGAAAATGAAGGCAAACGACTATGGCAATGATCAGTATGATCAGTTTGGAAGAATCATTGCTTGTGTACACTTAGGCACAAATGATTCATGCGAAGTTCAAGCACAATTCATGGAATTGGCTAAGGAGAATTTCAGTTTGCATTTGAGTATTGATATGCGGATTGAGGCAGAGTTGGAACGTAGACGCAACGTAACAACAAAGTTCAAGATCAGTAGGATCAATGACAAAGCAGTAACGCTAAGTGATGCGGATGCAATCGGAGGAGACCATTGACAAGGGTTTAGTCAAAAGTAGTTGCCGATTTTCAGAGAAGGTTCTTAAAAGCAAGTGAAGCAAAGTTAAGACAAGTATGGTGTTCATACTGGGTCGCGTTCAACGAGGACGTTGAACGGATTAGGTGGGGGAGGTCTATGACGGTCCTGCAATTGAGCATAATGATTGTGCATCACAGAGTTGCAGGCCAAGTTAGTACTCCTCCATAATGGTGCAATGCGAAGCCATAATAGCGCAACGTAAGCTATAATAGCGCAACACAAGCCATAATAGCGGTATTCTGTATAGACCTTCAAGCACTAAGATAGTGGCACCCTGCAGGGCCAGTGAAGCGCAAGATTGGCGCTACAATGTAAAGCACATTGGCTAAGTAATGAAGCTTATTGGCCGACACAATGAAGCTTCATTAAGGAAAAGGCAAGGCAAAACCAAAGTTGCAAGATGCAACATGCGATGTTGGCATGTTGGCATGTCCGTGGAATTGAGTTGGCCCAAACTCAAGGATGATGCAAGCGGGTAAAATAGACTAAGAGTTAGTCTATGCATTAGTTCAAGGCTGGACAAAGCTTGAATAATGCAAACAAGTTAGTAATGCAAGAGTGGCATTACTATTGTCATGCAAGTTGGCGAAGTGAAGCATATGGCGCCATGAGTAACTAGAATGAGTTTAAGGAATTGGCTTTGATGATGGATGCACAAGGATGACACATGCATGAGCTTAGAGCACGATGTTGGCAGTGCCAAGATGGTTGAGCACAGAATCAAGGCTAAGTTCAGTATTGCGCAAATAGTAGTGCAATACAATTCAAGTGACGGTTAGAAGTTGGTTGCGAGCTTGACAAGTGGGCCAATGGTGCGAGACAAATAAGGACGGTTATAAAAGAAGCTTATAACCATGTGGGAGTGTTCATAACCACCAGGAACAGATGTGGCATCATTTGGATTGACAACACAAAAGGTGGCAGTTGAAAAGCAAGCTGGCGGTTAGGAAAACTACCTGATGGGACACATGGCTGTCCCATGCGTGTGCAAGTGTTGTGCACGGTTTTGGCTAGTGAGTTTGTTGTATAAATATTCCTAAGGAGTGGGAAAATCAGTAGGCTACACAAGAGAGAGTTAGGCATTCACCAAGAGGGTGAATGGCCTGTTTTTGGTCCATGCGATGGACGAGTTTTGTAATCTTCCTTTAGTGCAATAAAACGGGTTTGTTGCAGTAATCTTTGTGTTCATTATGTTGATGATGTTGTGTGAGAATTGGTTAAGCACATGGCAGAACCTTTTATGCTTATGGGGGCATGAAGAGTTATAGAGAAAGAAGAAAAGACTTCCGTTGTGCAATGCCTTATGAGTGAAGGCAGGTTCGTACTTTGATGCAAGTATGCAAGGCTGAATGATTTTGGGTGAAGTTGATTCACTGAACCACAATCATTTCCGGTCATGTCCCATGAAAATTTTAGGCGATTAAATGGGCATGTGACACCTACCGTGTTGGATGTGCACGAAAATTATAAAATATATTAGAAACCCTCGATTTGTGTTGGACTTCATGTTGCTGAATCAGAGTATCTGGTAAACCGTGTTGAGGTGCAATATCAGTCGTCTATGGACCAAGTGTATAAAATAACGAAGACAGAAAATAGGGTTAGGGTTAGGATTAAGGTTTTGTATTAAAGATCATCATACCCTAATCCTTCCCAATGCATAATTTACGTCATTAGAACAAAAAAAAAAGACATACTATTGGCAAAATCAACTTAATTTAATTAAAACTCATACTACAAAATACTAACCATGATAATACGTCAGGATTTACTAGTTTTCTCTCAATCATGATAGTTACTTCCATTCTAGTTTTCTCTCAATCGGGATTTTCTAGTTTTATCTCAAAATACTTGGTGATCTCCTTGCTTACTTCCGGTATTTGATGATGAAGATCCATGATTTGCTGCAGAAGAAAAGCCAGGTTTAAGATTTAGGTTTAATGCTTATGTAATTGCAAATAGAGTGTTTTGCAAGTTATAACCCGTTGACCAATAGAGTCTCGCCAAGTGTCCTATTCAGGTTTAATGTACAAACTCTTCTCTAATTAAACGTCCAAACTCTTTTCTAAGCGATTCTACAATCTCTTTTCTCAGCGAATATCGAAGTTCTTTCCTAAGCGAAGGGTGACACTCACCATTCAACGTGGGGGCTCATATGAGTTAGGATTTTAAAGGAGTTGGATAAAAAAAAATCCAAAAAAAAAGTTAAAACAAACCTTAAACTGGTAACATCAACTCAGAGCTAGTTCTCACTTCTCATGTAATCCAGGTCAAAGGTTTTTTGTATTTGATAATAGACTTGCCCTACTAATATCCTGAATATTTCTTGGGCTAAAATTGAAATTGTCGGAGATAATAGGAAACAAACTGTTAATGGAATTATGATCCCATAACCTATTAAAATTATAGGCTGTACTAATCAAAGATAGATTGACAGCTAGATAATTATCTTTTTTTTTCCTGGTTGTACTCCACGTACCAATCTCAAAAACTTATTTTTCCTTCGTGTATCAAGCTAAATCTCGATTCAATCATCTCAACATGCAAACTTCTGATCAACTATATTACGTGGCAAGAATTTGATTCGAAATCCATTCTGCTACCTAACTTTGTTGCCCAGTTGTAAGCTTTTGTTGTTGCTCTTTGCTTCATTTCGTCAGTGAAACCTTGGCCAAAGTTTGAGCCCCTTGTTCCTCTGCATTTACCTGTGTGATCGTAGAAAATCAGGCCCATGCCTAAATTGTTAGTTGCATTATTTAGCATGATTGTTGCATTGATTTTCAGTGTTAAAAGCATCGAAGCTTTCCAATAATTCATTCAGAATTCAATAGTTTGGCTTTTTGCTTCATCGTTTGTGTAATCCACATCACATGATTTGTTTTACTTTTGTATTTGGATGCTTTCTGAGTATTTATAAAGCTTATGATCTCCTTATTAATGCTTCCTGCAATTGGAATTATGTTCTGAAAAGCTAGGGTACATCGAGCTTTCCATATATGCCATAAGACAATTGCACATAGTTCAGACCAGCCAAGAGTGGTTTCTCTTTTATTTCTGATAATTAAGATATATGTGAATGAAGAAAGCAGTGAATGAAGAGGTCAAATTGGAGTCTATCTTTTGGTAATAGACTTCATATGGGTCAAATTGGAGTTCTTGACAAACTTGTTGAACTAAAGGGCAATGAATAAAGGACAGTTACATATTTTGCAGGTGTCATCTATATAGTTCAAGAACTTTCCTACCGTTTCCCCTGTGGGTAAGATGGAATGTGCAGCTTTCCACAAGAAGATTTTAATGGATAGGGATGTTTCTAAGTTCCAGATAGCCATCCAATTTCTCTTATTATTATTTGACCCAGATTGACCATTCTAGTTAGTTCCCTGTATAAAGAGTTAACTGTGAACTTCCCATCTTTGGTTAGTGGCCAAAAATCTTTATCCTCCTGCCAACTTTTATATCAGTATTTAATATTTAGTTAGTGATATTATCATTAAACAAACTATGGATAAGAGGCATATTCCACTGGTTATTGTTTGGCAATAAATAATCCAACTTTTCCAGAGTAGCAGGAAAATTATTTGTTTTTGAGGTTGGAACTTCCAAACCCTTGACCCAATTATCCTGTCGGATGTTTATTTAGATCCTGACCCAACTTCCAGTTTCTCAATTCTTTGAATGTTTGCTATGCCAATGAGGATATCTTTCCAGACCCATGAATCAGTAGGTTTGGCAATGGATGACATATGTATTATGTCCTTCTCAGTAAAGTATTTAGCTTGCATCACCTGATCTCCAAGGGTATTAGGTTGTCCATCATTCTCCAGCCCATTTTGGAGATGATAACACTGTTAAAATTTTCTAATTTCAAGAATCTAAGGCCTTCTTCTTCTAGGTATTAACAGACAGCAGTCCATGCTTTCATATAAATTCCTTTATATTTGTCATCTTATTTTCCCCATAAAAATCCCTTGGATTTTGTTCATTTCATCTGTAGTGGTTTTGGTATTTTAAAGGTACTCATCTAATAATTGGCCATTGTAGAGGTAACATGTTTAATTAATGCCATTTTTCAGCAGGATTTATTTTGTTGTTCCAACCTGCCATTCTGTATTTGATACTATTTATCACAAGATAGAAAACTTTTACTTTTAATTTGCTGGTAAATATAGGAGATCCAAAGTATTTATCATTTAGAGGAATTGGACTAACTTGCATTATTGCATTAATGTCCATTCTTAAATGAGAGAGGTGTTATTGCTAAAAAGGACTACAAACTTAGCTAAGTTTGTTATCTGACCGCAGTTACTGAATCGAGCTATTAGATTTAATAGATTTTCAGGCTAGTTTTGTTGGCTTTGCAGAAAATTATACAATCATATGCAAATAACAAGTTGCTTATGGAGGGAGCCTTTTTAACCATTTTTATCCCATGAAGGTTCCTTTTTGTTTAGCTTACATTGGGGGTAGAGAAAACCTTTATGCAAAGTATAAATAGGTAAAGGGATAAAGGGTCCCCTTGTCTAATCCCCCATATAGGTTTGAAAAACTCACAGGGAACATCATTTAGAAGTATGGCAAGAATATTGGTAGAGATGCATTGATTTATTCTTTTACACCATTCATCAGAGAGTCCCATCTTGAGTAAGATAGCCATCATAAAAATCCACTCAACACTATCAAAGGCCTTTGACATGTCTATTTTTAACCTATTCATTCTCGTTTGTCCCTTCTAGTTCTCATATTATGTATAACTTCATGGGCAACCACAATATTGCAATTTATCTGTCCTCTATGTATAAAGGAAAATTGGTACAGAGAGATTATTTTACTCAGTAATGGCTTGATTCTTTGAGCAATGATCTTAGAAACCAATTTATAGGTAATATTGTATAGAGAGATGGGTCTGAAATCCCCTGGGAGGATGGAAACTGAACCTTTGGAATGAGATATAAAAAAGTAAAGTTTATGTCCTTTAGCATATACCATGTTTCAAAGAATTTTTGCACTAGTCTAATGAGATCCTCACCAATTGTTTTTCAGTTATCCTTGAAGAAGTTTGGTGGAAAACCAGTGGGACCAAGTGCTTTGTTTCCTTTCATAGCAAACATGACACCTTTTATTTCATTAGGTCTAGGTTTCTCTAACATGACTTCATTTTCTCTATTAGTTATGGTTTTAAGAATGAGATTTATCAAGTACATATTGATCTTTGTTTTATGTGCTATTAGTCATGTTCTTGAAATTTTCAGTTATACAATTTGAGATAGTTACCTTGTCACTAAGCCAATTCCCTTTTTTTTTCTTTCATGGTGTCAACTATATTCCTTTTTATATCTAGTTCTAGCAGCATTATGGAAAAAAATAGTATTTTTATCACCAGGATGATTGCATTGTTTCTACTTTTTTTTTCCAATAGTTTTCCTCTATGTTTTTCCACTTACTTAAAGAAGTTTAAAGTCTCTTTAAAGTGGTAAAACATCTGTCATCCTTATGTGTCATATTTTCTATGTTCTTCTTTATTATTTATATATTAATATTTTGTTGAATATTTCCAAAGGTGTTTCTATTCCATCTATTAAAGAGAATGCTTAACAATTTGTAATATTTTTAGCAAAAGAGAAACTTATAGATCCTTGTTGAGAGGTGGTCTCCAAATTTCACTTATTACTCTATTGCAGTTTAGGTGCTCCATCCACCCACCAAAGGATTTAAAAGGATAAGCACCGTCTTTCCAATCCGGTTACTCTTTAGGATAATAAGACCATTATCAGAGCCTCGATATATTAGATGGTATATGGTGGATTTTGGAAACATTTCAATCCATCTCTCATTGCTTAGGGCTCTGTCAAACCTTTGTTCAACTTTAGAGATGTCGGTTCTTTGGTTACTCCCTGTGAAAGGATAACCACTAAATCCCATGTAATACACAGTATTTTTTAATCCATATTTTAGGTTCCCTATTACGGCTCATTCGATATAAGATGTATATAGAAGCCCAATATACATATATTTATAACCAAATAGTTATTTCCTATGATTTTTAGTGTGGCGCTTAAAATGATACATAAACTTTCTAAGTTTTGAAATCAGAAGAAACTAATACAAATGAAATTTAAAGAAATAATTGTAGTAATGTGTTGCATGTGTACGGAAGTATTTATTGGGCCTGAAGAGAGGGAGTCCCTTTTATGGCCGGTTTTTTGTACAATGAAGAGTAACGCAAATGTTCAATTTGATTAAAAAAAATTGGTTATTGTTATTCTTAAAAAGTTCCCATCACACAGAAAAATTTTGTGGCTTTTATTTTCATTACTTTTTTCCTGGACAAAAATATCCCTTCTTTGCTAATCACATCTATTTCTTTTCTCTATTTTCCAAACTCCACTGATTTTTCAGCTAAACACCAAAATTTAATTCTCTTCCATCACCGTCATCTAGCGCCCCCTTTAACTCCAGTAACACCATCTCCACCATTACAATGATACCACCCTCGCCAACATCGCCTCCGCCAACGCGCCTCCACTACCACATCCTCATTTCTTCACCTACCACCACCGCCAATACCACACCACCAGTAGTATCATAACTAGAACAACCACCACCACCACCATAACCAGCACCACCAACCTCGCCACCAACACCACCGCAAAAATCTAATTTATACCCTTATAACCACCAGAAGCTTTGGCGCCACCTCTAGCGACAACAACTTATCTCTTCACTTACCACTACAACCACCGCCACCAACAGAAACTCCACAATCACCAGCAGCTCCGCCACCAAGTATAGCGACAATAGCTCATTCCTTCACCTACCACAACCATCACTCCTATCACCACTACCACCAGAAACACCATTGTCACCTAGCATCACCGTCACATACAATTTTGCTTGCGAAATTTTGACTCCAATGATAATGAATCGTCATCATAACCACAATAACAACACCTATGCCATCAACCATCACAGCCACGATAGCACCACCTTCGTTGTCATCACAACCACCATAGACACCATCCAACATCATCACCGCCACCACCAGCAACACCTCCACAATCACTACCAGATCAGTCACCACCTTTAATGACAACACCTGATTTCTTCACCTACCACCACCATCACCATCATCGTCACAACCTCCGCCACCTGCACCACCTCCAGCGCTGCCACAACCACCACCTCCGTCAACACTTCCACCACCACCAATAACACCTCCACAACCACCAGAAGCTCCCCCCCGCCACATCTAGTGATAGCAATTCAACCAGCCACCACCAGATCCATTCTCAAACCCATCTTTTAATTCCATCAACTGTCTTCACTGCATCACCACTCCAAAAGACATCAAACCCTAAATTAATCCCCAGGAACCACTCCAAAAGACAACAAACCCTAAATTAAGCCCCAGGAACCACTCCAAAAGACAGCAATTCGGTACCACTATCAACATCAATTGGTAGGAAACTCACCCGTACCCATTAGTATCTGCAATTCGATTGAAACTCCATAAAGTTGATTATCCTATTAGAAAGTTTGTTTGAGAAGAAGGAAGAGAGGTAAAAAAGAGTTGCAGGTAAATGAGGAGGCAGAGAAAGAGAAGAAGTGAAGTTGAGGCGGATTGAGTGAGAGACTTAGGGTTTCTGTGGGTTTGGACTTCTTAAATATTTTTGTTATACCACTTACATCAAATATTTGATGTTTTAATGTCTAACCTTCAGACACGTACAAGTGAAGATGAGTGGGACTCTGTTTTCTATGATATGTGTCGCTAATTTTGGGACCATGTGAAGGTCAAGTGTGAATGGAGTACTAGATAGTTTATATTTAGTGGGCATTTTTAGGATTAAATTCTCAGTTTTTGTGGACCAAAGTTATCATAGCATCTTATGATATAAAATTACATGAAATTTCTATTTTTTTTCTTTTTCTTTTTGCCAAATACCATAGAATTTAATTCATGTTAGAGCATAGCTCAGTCAACCTCGCATGCGTTGCTATCTCAAGCATGTTTGTCAATGTTAGTGATCAAAACTATAAGTCTTGATTTCTAGCCTACATAGCTAAGTCTCGGACTAGGATAGAAAAGTGTAGTTGAGCTCAAGGACTTCATGGCGATTCATCATACAACGCCAAAGATCTATACAAGGAACCGTGGAACTTCATCAACAAAAAGGTATGTGGAGACTTGAACTTATCTATCACTCAAAAGTCTATCTTTTCTATTTCCTACTTCTTATGAGACAAAAGTCGTATGCTATATAGACTAGATCATACACATTTGACATTTCGAGCTGAGCATTCATTGCTTATCTTTTATCTCGAAATCGTGTGTTGGTAAAGCGTTTCGCTTTGATCAAGTTTATCTTCACCTAGTAACGAAAGTCATGAAAAGTTTCAATCACTTTGAGAATTGCTCTGACGTGAATCGGTCTGTGAATAACGGCTACATAGCGTCCTCTGAGAAAGTCTCAATGATTGAAATGAGAGTTTAGATTACATAACCATGTATTCCTTGAATCGAAGTTTTCGAACTTTGTTGATCAAGATAAATCGGGAGGATTGTGGAATTGGCTTGCCAAGTCCGCGAACTGTCGGAAGTTCTCGACCGAGAATTTCTGCTTGGATTTTCCAAAACTCGTTTGGGTGCGAAGTCCGCGAACTGGCGGAAGTTCTCTTTTCGAGAATTTATGCTGAGTTTGGAAAACTCAACCGATTAGCTTAAGTCCGCGAACTTGTTTGTGAAATTAAGAGGTTATGATCTAAAGATGTGCTCTGAACATGAAACATTAAATTACTAAGGAATGCTTTATGCAAACCGTGGCTATAATTTTCATGAGCCGATTCAATCGAATCGAATCATCTTTGTTTGAATTGTGTCTTATGTAGTTACATAAAATCTCATAGCAATTGAACAACTCTGTAACTAGTTCATTTGAGTCAATTGAACTAGTTATGGTGAAGAAGAACAAGGTTAATATGAAATGCTCATATGGTTAACCTTTTGGGTTACTATGTTGAACCAACATACACGTACACGTTTGGGCATGGTTTTCACGAACCCATTAAACGTCTACCCAAGTGTGTGTGACAAGCTAAGTTTTCGATCTAACGGTTGAGAAATATTAGCTTGAATCTAAATCAGGTTTTCATCTAACGGTGAATAAGGATTGCTTTGTAACTAAGGAAAAACCCTGATTTGAAGGCTATATAAAGGAGAATCTAGCATTGTGCAAAACTAATCCCCACACGTCTGTGTGCTACTAGTGCGACCGCTAGAGTCGATCTCCATTAACCTTTGATTTTCTTCTCTAAAATCAGGTTAACGAATTAAAGACTTCATTGGGATTCTGAATCCAGACCGATACTACTTTATTGTAGTTGTGTGATATGATCTTGCATCTTCTATCGTACGAGTACAATCGATTGATTGGCTTGAGATCGTGAGAGTTCTCCGATAGGCAAGATAAAGAAGTCACAAACATCTTCGTCTCATTGTTTGTGATTCCTCGAAAATCCGCTTGTGTAGTCAAGAAGGATTGTAGAGAGGTGATTGATTAATCTAGGCTGTTCTTCGGGAATATAAGACCGTATTATCAATTGGTTCCTGTTACCTTGATTTTATATCTAAAGACGGAACAAAACCTAGGTTTTATCTGTGGGAGACAAATTTATCCTCTTATAGACTTTTCTGTGTGAGACAAATCTGTTTATTATCAAGTCTGTGATTTTGGGTTATAGCAACTCTTGGTTGTGGGTGAGATCAACTAAGGGAATCAAGTGCGTAGTATCCTGCTAGGATCAAAGGCGTAGGAGTACAAATGTACCTTGGATCGGTGGGAGAGTGATTGGGGTTCAACTATAGTCCAGTCCGAAGTTAGTTTGCAGTAGGCTAGTGTCTGTAGCGGCTTAATACAGTGTGTATTCAATCTGGACTAGGTCCCGAGGTTTTTCTGCATTTGCGGTTTCCTCGTTAAAAAAGTTTCTGGTGTCTGTGTTATTTCTTTTCCGCATTATATTTTATATAATTGAAATAATACAGGTTGTGCGTTCGTGATCATCAATTGTAAATCCAACATTTGGTTGTTGATTGATATTGATTGATCATTGGACATTGGTATTTGGTACCGTCCAAGTATTCCTTGTATTTGATAAAGACTCGCTATTGTTTTTAGCTTGAGTAAAGATCAAATCAAGAGAGAGATATTAACTCCTTGAGATACTTTTATCTAGATTGAGTCTGACTGTCTAGTTGATTCTCTAGTAATGTATTTCAGAGTTAGTCCATATAGATTGCTAAGCGAAATATTGGGTGGTGTTGTTAGACCCCCGCTTTTTCAATTGGTATCAGAGCAGGCAAACACGTTCAAGACCTAACAAGTATGTGTTTGTAGCGATCTGACTCTATGGACAGAGGTGCCATCTATATTAACGTACCACCAGTCCTCGATGGCTCAAACTATCTATGGTGGAAAATTTCTATGCGCACTTTTCTTCAGTCGCATGACTTCCAATCATGAATATGTGTTGTGAATGGCTGTGAGACTCCCGTTGTTATGGAAAGAGATGTTATTGTACCAAAATATTTATGTATGTACAATACTGCCGAGTTAGTTGCTGCAAGGCAAAACTTCGACGGGTTGAACGCCATCCTACATGTTGTTTCCCTAAACCTTAGACATCATGTGGTCTCATGCACTACGTCTAAAGAAGATTGGGATACTTTAGAAAGCGTATTTGAAGGTAACCCCAGTGAAAAGGAAGCTAGGCTTCAAAACCTTAATTCCGAATGGGAAGACTATTCTATGGCAGAAGAAGATTCCTTCGACGATTTTTATCACAAACTGTCTGAAATTGTTAATGCATCATGTGCATTGGGTAGGACAATTCATGAAAAGGAAATTGTGATGAAAATCCTTCGATCGCTGCCATCCAGATACGAATCTAAAAGACATGCCATAGTTGAAGGAAATAACCTTAATACTCTTTCACGGAACACACTGGTCGGAAAAATTAGAATTTTCGATCGCGAATATATGGGAAGAGATGATCATCATTTTCTTGGCAACCGTGTCACCTCTCCTGATCATAAATCTTGTCATCCAAAATTGACGAAAGAGAAAAGTGATAATTGCTTTATTTCTACGTTTTCTTTGTTTATACAAAAACTTAAGAAGATCATCAGATGTAGTAAAAGAAAGTCTCAAAAGGAAACTTCGTTAGTCAATATAAAGGATAAGAATACCAAGAAGAGTCGTACTAATGAAACTGGTCTTATGTGTGTTCAAGCCTCTTCGAAAAATCCTGAAACAGAGATAAGAGAGATAACTAAAGCATGGATGAATACTCTTGATTATTGTCCTGAGGAAATCTATGATTGCTCTCTCAGTCTTTTTGCTGAAATCATTCTCATGATTCCTTCGTGACATGTCCGCCTGTGTTGGATCAGCAAACCTCTCCTGATTTTGTGTTGAACTCCAGGAGTTTATCGGAAAAGAGTCTACCAAATCACTCCGTTCAGTTGAGTTCACCTCAGGATTATCTTAGCACGTCAAATCAAAAACAGTCATTCCTGGATAACCGTAGTATGTTGAAAACAAAAAGGTAGTCTACCTTTCATCAAAAGGTATTTTCAAAAACGGTGCAGAATTTGCAAAGATCTGCAATCAAGTTTTCTAAAACTCTGATCACAATGGATAAGCAGAAACCTAGTGAAATTGGTGGTTTCTCTCTCTGCAAAGATTATCCCAGTCCAATCTTGGATTGGAGGCCTTATGCTCAGTAATCTTGTTGAAAAATGATTCTTGTGTTCTCTTCCTCTTATACAAGAATCATAATATACAAGAGGACTGTAACATATTTTTTTGTGCTTTTTTTTTTCAGGTCTTGTTCGAGAACGGCTTCAGTTTTTTTTGATAGCCAACTTATGTTATGATTTGGTAAAAAGGGTGTTTCTGGGAATTCTGCACCTGTATTCCTTTTAAAAGGCTCTACCTCTTCAGCACACTCATTTCATCCTCTCTATCATGTCCTCCTCTAGTCTTTCAAGTAAATAAGGTGATGTATGGACAATTCTATTTCCCTCAAAGAAGATTCGTTTCGATTCTTCCGACAATGAGATGTGCTATGACAAACATGTCTCTTCTTCTGATGAGAACCCTTCTGTCTCTCAGTTTGATAAGCTCTCTCTAACCATGAATCTCGTTTTGGAACAAGTTCGTGCTCTGAAAAATGAACTTGAAGTGTCTTCCAAAAAACTTGAGGAGAAAATGGATAGTCTTGAATCAAGGATTGACCTAATCGAAGATGAGCTTGAAGAATGTAGGGAATACGAGAGGAATATTCAAGGTAAGTGAAATGATTGTTAAGAGGTATAGATACCTAGTATGTCTTCATTTTGGATTAGTTAGAAGAATAACTAGTGCTTTGAATAGCGATGATTGTGACTACACATAGCTATTTTTGTTTTCATCTTCTGATGTTATTTTTTAGGTTTATTGGTTTTAAATTCTAAAAATATTTGGAGGATGATGTTTATTGCAGTATTTGAATGGTTTGTGATATTGAAATATTTTTATGGGATATGTATTGTTTACGTTTGTGAACTTGAAGGTCCTATATTGCAGTCAAAAGTAAAGTCGTTCATGAATCGGTTTTCGTATTGATGAAAGGAGGAATGGACTTTTGACATATACAAAAGTTAAGCCTATGTAATCATTAATTTGATGGAAAATAGGATAAAATCTTTTGTTCAACAAGGATAAAGTCTATTATGTCGTTATGATGGAAAATAGAATAGATCCTTGTATGTTATCCACGGTATTGATATTCATTGATCCATTTTATTATGTTTTACCGTGAAGGCTCCATTGCGTGTCTTATGTTGAGCACCTTACAACTAAGTCGATTTACCTTGGCTTTGTTGGTTGTTCCATAAGATGCTATATATCGAGCATTAAGAACTAAATTAATCAACCTTTTTAGTTATTTAGTTTGTACTCCATAAGTTTTCTTTCTTATGTCGAGTACATGAACGGTTAAGTTAGTCATCTCCGTGTGATTTACTTAGTCGTAGCTCCGTGAATTTACTTATGTTGAGCACTTTCAATTAAATTGATCAATTTTGTGGATTGATTTAGTTGCGTATTCCAACTGAATTAATCATGGGTTTACTTGTGGTTAATTTAGTTGAGCTTTGGATATAGAAAATCATTCCTATGGTTTTTGTTGTCCAATATAAAATCCTTCTTTTCTTTCGAAATTAAGGTCGCTCTTGTTGTTCTCTCGGGAATGACATCATATGGAGGAGAGTTCTTTTGAACTTGTGCTTAATGGTAATATCTTGCGGGGAGTGCGGCTGTGTAATTTTATAGGGGTTATCTTGTATCTTAAAACTCCTTGATGAATGCTGTTAGCTTATGCTATTAGATTGCATTTAAATTAAGTTGATATGTATTTTTCTTTTTGTCATGAAATGTCTCTTGTGGAAATTTCATTATGATCCCATTCTTGTACCTTTGCCAATTTTATTGACAAAAAGGGGGAGAAATATTGTAGGTCACACTACAAATACATATGGTTTTCGGATCATTGTGTAAGGGGGAGTGGTTTCCATGATCGAGATGGAGTATTGACTAAGGGGGAGTGATACATATCACCGTAGTATTATTGTTAAATTCGTGATACAATTGAACTTTGATGTTATATAATAATACTATGACACTGTATAATAATGATCGAGAATCTCGATTTCTCTCATTGTTATAGCTACGGATCTTCAACAACGATGGTGCTAAACTTACAACCTTTGGGATCATTGGAGTACTTCGAAGGACGAAGATTTCAAGGAACGTTGAAGATTAGACTATGGAATAGGAGCCACTAAAGTTTATCTTTTTTGTATTCCATATGTATTAATAGTTTTGTCACTAAAATTGACAAAGGGGGAGATTGTTAGAGCATAGCTCGGTCAACCTCGCATGCGTTGCTATCTCAAGCATGTTTGTCAATATTAGTGATCAAAACTATAAGTCTTGATTTCTAGCCTACATAGATAAGTCTCGGACTAGGATAGAAAAGTGTAGTTGAGCTCAAGGACTTCATGGCGATTCATCATACAACGACGAAGATCTATACAAGGAACCGTGGAACATCATCAACAAAAAGGTATGTGGATACTTGAACTTATCTATCACTCAAAAGCTTATCTTTTCTATCTCCTACTTCTTATGAGACAAAAGTCGTATGCTATATAGACTAGATCATACACATTTGACATTTCGAGCTGAGCATTCATTGTTTATCTTTTATCTCGAAATTGTGTGTTGGTAAAGCGTTTCGCTTTGATCAAGTTTATCTTCACCTAGTGACGAAAGTCATGAAAAGTTTCAATCACTTTGAGAATTGCTCTGACGTGAATCGGTCTGTGAATAACGGCTACATAGCGTCCTCTGAGAATGTCTCAATGATTTAAATGAGAGTTTAGATTACACAACCATGTATTCCTTGAACCGAAGTTTTCGAACTTTGTTGATCAACAGAAATCGGGAGGATTGTGGAATTGGCTTGCCAAGTCCGCGAACTGTCGGAAGTTCTCGACCGAGAATTTCTGCTGAGATTTTCCAAAACTCGTTTGTGTGCTAAGTCCGCGAACCCAGTCCGCGAACTGGCGGAAGTTCTCTTTCCGAGAATTTCTGCTGAGTTTGGAAAACTCAACCGATTAACTTAAGTCCGCGAACTTGTTTGTGAAATTAAGAGGTTATGATCTAAAGATGTGCTCTGAACATAAAACATTAAATTACTAAGAAATGCTTTATGTAAACCGTGGCTATAATGTTCATGAGCCGATTCAATCGAATCGAATCATCTTTGTTTCAATTGTGTCTTGTGTAGTTACATAAGATCTCATAGCAGTTGAACAACTCTTTAACTAGTTCATTTGAGTCAATTGAACTAGTTATGGTGAAGAAGAACAAGGTTAATATGAAATGCTCATATGGTTAACCTTTTGGGTTACTATGTTGAACCAACATACACGTACACGTTTGGGCATGGTTTTCACGAACCTAGTAAACGTCTACCCAAGTGTGTGTGACAAGATAAGTTTTCGATCGAACGGTTGAGAAATATTAGCTTGAATCTAAATCAGGTTTTCATCTAACGGTGAATAAGGATTGCTTTGTAACTAAGGCAAAACCCTGATTTGAAGGCTATATAAAGGAGACATCTAGAATTATACAAAACTAATCCCCACACGTCCGTGTGCTACTAGTGCGCCTGCTAGAGTCGATCTCCATTAACCTTTGATTTTCTTCTCTAAAATCAGGTTAACGACTTAAAGACTTCATTGGGACTGTGAAGCCAGACCGATACTACTTTATCGTAGTTGTGTGATCTGATCTTGCATCTTCTATCGTACGAGTACAATCGATTGATTGGCTTGAGATCGTGAGAGTTCTCTGATAGGCAAGATAAAGAAGTCACAAAAATATTCGTCTCACTGTTTGTGATTCCTCGACAATCCGCTTGTTAGTCAAGAAGGATTGTAGAGAGGTGATTGATTAATCTAGGCTGTTCTTCGGGAATATAAGACCGGATTATCAATTGGTTCATGTTACCTTGATTTTATATCTAAAGATGGAACAAAACCTAGGGTTTATCTTTGGGAGACAGATTTATCCTCTTATAGACTTTTCTGTGTGAGACAGATCTGTTTATTATCAAGTATGTGATTTTGGATTACATCAACTCTTGGTTGTGGGTGAGATCAACTAAGGGAATCAAGTGCGCAGTATCCTGCTGGGATCAGAGGCGTAGGAGTACAACTGTACCTTGGATCGGTGGGAGACTGATTGGGTTCAACTATAGTCCAGTCTGAAGTTAGTTTGCAGTAGGCTAGTGTCTGTAGCGGCTTAATATAGTGTGTATTCAATCCGGACTAGGTCCCGGGGTTTTTCTGCATTTGCGATTTCCTTGTTAACAAAATTTCTGGTGTCTGTGTTATTTCTTTTCCGCATTATATTTTATATAATTGAAATAATACAGGTTGTGCGTTCGTGATCATCAATTGGAAATCCAACCTTTAATTTTTGATTGATATTGATTGATCCTTGGACATTGGTCTTTGGTACCGTCCAAGTATTCCTTGTATTTGATAAAGACTCGCTATTTTTTTTAGCTTGAGTAAAAATCAAATCAAGAGAGAGATATTAACTCCTTGAGATATTTTTATCTAGATTGAGTCTGACTGTCTAGTTGATTCTCTAAAAGTATTTCGGAGTTAGTCCATACAGATTGCTAAGCGAAATATTGGGTAGTGTTGTTAGACCCCTGCTTTTTCAATTCATTCACAAAATTTGATCGACAAAAGTGGAATAATAACATTAGTGGCGCTGAAGTATAACGATAAGTACCAATTAGTCCACCAATAAGACAATATTGAAAAATTATGGAAGCACCAGCTTTGTGTATTTTCTAATGAGTACTGGTGAATTAAAATATAATCAACTTTCTTAACAGTCTCATTGCAACGGTGTTCCGTTTTTCTTCGGTCGGCCCTTTTCACTGTAGCAGCGGTGTTCTAGGTATTTAATTGTATTGCATGTGAATGTGGAAAAGTCGGTAAAGGTTACAAATATTTAATTTTATTAATTTTATGATTTTCTTAAAGATTATTTAAAAATTGGATCAGTCAATGTAAATGACGACATTAATTTAGTTTAATGCATTTTTGTTAAGGGTGTTAAATAAAATATGCATGGCTCTTAGTTTGTATATTTGTGTATCATAAAGAGCCGAGTCAACTAAATAATATACCCAGAAAACGTTTCACTCTAATATTCTATTAATGATAAAATTAAATACCAATTAATGGATGAACTGAAGTATTGATTTAATTATTCTATATATGTATATCTGGTTAGAGATGGTGAATAAAAGAGCCAACCATTTTTCATCCTTTTGTTCTCTCCTTTTTTCTTCTTCTTTTGTTTCCCTATATACCTTAAAGTATTAAACTCCCTTCACTACCAGAAACTTAACCTATTGCAGCACCCAATGGTTTTGGCATAAACTCCTACTAGTGTCGCGATAACCTATGTAACAAGAAGTCTATTACAGCACCTAATTTTTATTGTTGCAGTAAGAGATTATACTTTTTTGTCACACTCTTTTCATGTTTTTGCTATAGTTGTGTGGCAAAAGTTACATTTTGTAGCAGTTTATTATAACTTTTAGCTGCAACTGGAAAGTACTGTGACTAGAAATTTTCTTTTGAAACACCTATATTGAAGGTGTGGCAATATATAATGTAGCAATAGGTATATTTTCTTGTAGTGCTCACATATAGTACCTTATTATATTTTCTTATGAATGATTTGGATAACAATATTTGGCATGGTTTATGGAATGGAAGAAACATGTTGTTCTATGATGTGATTTATGGGCTTTATCGGAGATTTTAACCATAAGATGTGAATTAAAATTAAGGCAAGTTTATTTACTAACCCATATTCTCATCATATTTATATATGATTTTCTTGGTTGAAAATGATATATTCTTCTCTTGTTGTTTTTTTGAATTGTATAATTGTTGTTTTATGAATTTACATGACTTAAAACTGGAAATTGAGTTAATTGTAAAAATAGTTTACAAAAAGAGTTCACGTTTTTCCGTTGGATGAAACCTGGTTCCATGCTAACGGCGGGTAATGACTCCCGAGAATGAAATGGGTAATGCTCCCCAAGAACATATAGGGTAATGATCTCCTGATTCATCGATGGAGACTATCCATGCCGAGTTAAATGATATGTGGGTGTACAAACCAAGGACATTCGTACCGTGAACTCAAATACTAAAATGAATTGAATAATAGTTCAGAATTGTCTTGGGTATTGTGAAATTATAAGCAAAATTGTAGAATGGATACTTTATCTAATTTGTTGCGATCTTTTTTTTATGAGGATGGAAAAGTATGCCTATTGAGCCGTCAAATCATCCCAATTGACATTTTTTTTTTGCAGATTTCATAAAACGGTGGAAGTGGAATTCATAAGTTAGTTAGCTTGATGATTGTTTTGTTTTCTTGTCATTGTTTGAAATGTAATCTTATTATGTGGAGGATGTTGTGAGTGGATTTATTTCATTTTCAATTAAATTCATGTTGTTGTAGTGGAATAAATATATCAAATAAACTTTTTTTGTCTCATTCGGACCCGTAACCCTTCGAGTTCGGATCTCCATACGGGTTCAACCCTTGTCCAATACTCGGACTGTTATATCTCATATCTTGGAGACTCATGTCAGCAATAATGTTTGTCTCCCCTCTATCAAAAGGTATGGAACCCTTTTATTTCCTACATATTTAGCATAATATTTAAATCCTCCATTACTAACCAAGAAATGTTGATGGTTTCTGCTACATTTACTAACATTTTTTGGGAGTCCTTTTTTCCATTTGAATAAGGGATACCATATAAAGAAGAGATCGTGTATAATTTAATTAGTGCAATTGTCAGTGACAATAGCATATGTATGATTATGAGTTGAACTCTCAATGTTAATTATGTTTTCATAACTTAGCCATGCCTCCTTCTTGGCCTCTACGAGGAACTATCCAGTATTGTTGGACATTTACAGCTTTGAGAACAAAGATATTTGTATATGATTGTATATAAAGTTTCTCATTTTCTTGCACAATCAATATGTGAAAATGCAGGGGATACCATATACACCCAACTTTTTTGTTCGACAACCAGTATAGACAAAACTTAATACAATAGAAATTAAACCAACTGAATGATCCTAGACAATATATATGTATATATATATATATTTAATATCTCAACCTCTACTCAATCGGTATGTATATAGACACAAGGTTCGTGAACCTGATTGTTAAGCAGAGTACTTGGACGATCCTTTAAAAAAATATCCAAGATCAATCTAGTAGTATTCAAATAATTCAATCGGAATTCTTCCAAGTGATTAAACTTGTTATCTATCTTTCAAGATACGAATTCTACAAGAAATTAGTCTCGTAACCAATTACAATTAAGCGGACGTATCTACTTAGATTGAATATGTACAAACCTGTGTAAATCAAATTATAAAGATAAACAATATAATGCGAAAAAGGAAAAACACAAGAAATAATAAATTTTGTTAATGAGAAAACCACAATAGAAGAAAAAACCCTGGACCTCGTCCAGATTGAACACCACACTGTATTAAACGGCTATAGACACTAGCCTACTGTTAGAGCACTGCTCGGTTGAACTCGCAAGCGTTTCTATCTCAAGTTTGTTTGTCAAGTTTAGTTGTCAAAACTATAAGTCTTGATTTCTAGTCTACTTATAGCTATGTCTCGGATTAGGATAGAATGTGTAGTTGAGCTTTAGACTTCACGGCGTTCATCGATTGAAGACAAAAAGCTACTAAGGGGAGCTTGTGTAACTTCATAAACAAAAGGTATGTGGAGACTTGAACTCATCAATCACTCAGAAGTCTATTCTATTCTATCTCCTATTGAGACAAAAGTCGTATAGCTATATAGACTTTACATTAAACACATTTGATATTTTGAGCTGTGTTTAACTCGCTTATATCTTTCTCGAAATATGTGTTGGAAAGCTTTTTGCTTTAACCACGTTCATCATTATTCTTGACGAAAGTCAAAAGATGATCATGTGAAAATCACCTGGTAACATCTTACATGATTTGTGTGAGACAGTCATTTGATGTAGGCTCGGAATGTTTCGTATTGATCATTCGATCATTTGAAAATTGCTTATAAGCTAATAGTTTGTGTGAGACAACTATTTTCGTCTTCTAAGAATGTTTCAATGATTGCAATGGGATTTAAGAGCTAAAACCCATGTCTGGATACATTACGGTTTGCGTACTTAATGTACGAACTGTTTTGACGGAATTCAGGACCAGAAGTTTGCGTACCCGTTCGCAAACTTATTCAACTGTTTAAGTCAGGGTACTTAAGTTTGCATACCCGTTCGCAAACTGATTTAACTGTTGAAGTCCGGGAACCAAGTTTGCGTACCCGTTCGCAAACTGTTTCAATTGAATTTGGTTCGGAGCTAAAGTTTGCGTACCCGTTTGAAAACTGTCGGCTTGTGACAAATGTCCGGAACTTAAGTTCGCGTACCCGTTTGCAAACTTAAGTGGATCAAGTTCTCAAATCGGTTAAGTATGATTTCATACTCATGAACAAATACATTTATAAATTAAGGAATGCAATCTTTGCACATCGTGGCTAAAATCTTCATGAACTGATTCTTTTGAATCAATCCAATTTTGCTTCAATTTTGTCTTGTATACTTCTATGAGAATATAAATAATTGAACAACTCTATGAGTAACATAATTAGATTCATTTGATTAGCAATTGATCTAGAAGTGTTAAGATTAACAAGGTTAAGAGAAAAGTGTTCATATGGCTAACTTCGGTTAACTGCTATTGAGCCAACTCGATATACACATTTAGGTACGGTTACCCATATCTAAATGAAGGTATATTTCATTTGTGTGTAACAAGCTAAAGACCATCTAACGGTGCAAAGATATTAGCTTGAGTCTCGAATCAGGTTTCATCCAACTATGAACATTGAATGCTTTGTTACCAGGGTAACATTGATTGCAAACCCTGATTTGAAGATTACATAAGGGAGAACTCTAGCAACTGGGAAACCTAATCCCCACACTTTGTGTGATACTAGTTGTGACTAGAGTCGATTCTCCTTTAACCTAGGTTTTTCCTAAAACCATTATAGGTTAACGACTTAATGACTTCATTGGGATTCTGAAGCCAGACCCAACTATTTTCTTTGTAGTTGCGTGTTCTGATCTTACTTTATTCTATCGTATTGAGTGCTATCTTCTCTAAGATTTGCTCGAGATTTATCTCTGATAGGTAAGATATAAAAAGTAATCACAAAGCTCTTCGTCTCATTCTTTATGATTCCACAATAACTTTAATTACTACCATATAGTTAAGTTATTGTAAGGTAACTGATATTTCTAGGTTGTTCTTTGGGAATATAAGACCGGATTATAAATTGGTTCATGTTCACCTTGATTTATCAAAAGACGGAACAAAAACTTCGTAGCTATTTCTGTGGGAGACAGATTTATCTATTCAAATAGACTTTTTTGTGTGAAACAAATTTGTTTATCAAGTCTTCGACTTTGGGTCGTAGCAACTCTTAGTTGTGGGTGAGATCAGCTAAGGGAATCAAGTACGTAGAGTCCTGCTGGGATTCAGAGGCGTAAGGAACGCGATTGTACCTTAATCAGTGTAAGATTGGTTAGGGCTCAACTACATTCCAGTCTGAAGTTAACTTGTAGTAGGCTAGAGTCTGTAGCGGCTTAATATAGTGTGGTGTTCAAATCTGGACTAGGTTTCGGGGTTTTTCTGTATTTGCGATTTTCTCATTAACAAAACTTCTGGTGTCAGTGTTATTTCTTTTTCGCATTATATTTTCTATACAATTGAAATATCACAGGTTGTGCGTAGTTCAATCAATTGGTAAATCCAACCTTTGGTTGTTGATTGAAATTGATTGATGTTTGGATATTGGCCTTTGGTACTATCCAAGTTATTTCTCATATTGATTCTGCTCACAGATTCCTATATGTTCGATTGCATATTGATTTGAGAAATTGAGATATAACTTTTGGATATATTTTCCTTGATTGAGTCTGAATATCTAGTTGATTCTCTTGGAATTATGTTGGAGTTAGTCCATACAGATTGCCTAAACGAAATATTGGGTGTGGTTGTTAGACCCCCGCTTTTTCAATTGGTATCAGAGCAGGCAAACACGTTGTTGATGGTGGATTTTAGTTCAGGGCTAAAATTGTAAAACCAAATTTAATGCGCTGACGTCCTGCAAAGGGTAAAGCCGTTTGATAAGTGATGAGTACCTCCTTACTTTATTTATTAGAAGCAATTCAATAAATACACGGAATTCACCCAGAATGGTGCATGCAACAACAATCCCAAATATTCTGTGAATTTTAGCATTATTAATTAATGCATGATTTGCCTAGTGTTTCATGTGTTGTTCCTAGCCGAACTCTCATTATTAGCATGGCATGGAGACTGAGTGTTCACTCTCAGCAGAGTGACATGAATCTCCAAATGCCAATTTTGAGATATGCACGAAATACCCGTACATGCTGCATCACTCTCTGACAAAGAGAATTTCGAATTGACGCGAAACAACTCGATCGAATGTATTTAATTTTCTTAAAGGAAATACGGACTGTCTGTATCAGTCTCAGAAACAATCACGGCCATGCAAGTTGACCGCATGATTTAACCAGCCTAGACAAACCCTAGCAGGAGCAGGCGATCACCGTGATGACCACCGGCGGGCCCGCTTATGCATTAGCCGGTCGAACACACGCTGTACTCCCAAACACCCGCACACATTGGCGGATCCGCTCCTCACCTACCCGATCGGCTTTCTCACGGAAATGCCATGGAGCAATGAATGTTTGCTCGAAACATGGCTGGCGTGATGCTTTAAAAGCTCGCGGAAATTCCACTAGTGTCTTAAAACGATCACAACCATCCAACTTAGCAGCATATTTGGATGGCTTAGATCGCGCCTAGGACTATCAGGAAGGTGCACATATGTTCACCATCAGCCCAACGTGGGCCCCACATGGTCAGTCCTCCCAAAGGGGAAGCGTGGATTTCCAACTGTTTGGCCAAAGTCACGCGTACGTGATTGTTTAAAAACCCTAATTAGGGTTTGCGGCGATGCATATCTGTCGCAATTCGATCGCGTCCATCCATCTTCGCCAGCCTAAACGGGGGGTGTAGATACAGATTCAAGAGGTCCCAAGGATGTCGACGTGATCATCGTGGGCCCACCTGTGCGTGTGACCGACCTACCTAGGCGAACCATGGTCGAGCGCCTCGAAACGCACGCCCGAAGGTGGCATGTCACGCGACTTCCAAATCCTTTGCGAAAATGGATTTCTGTCGCAAATCGATCACGACCACTCATCTTTGCCATTCAATTTGAGTGGCCTAGATCAAGCCTTCATGGGACTGAGAGGTATAGACGCGCACAACAATGGACCGCCTCCATGCGTGACCGATCGGTCCCACCAAAAGTAACGCCCATGCTTGAATTCGATCGAGCCAAAGAGGGATGCTTGCGCACCTCTTAAAAACCCTAAAATTCCATCAACGGTCGTAGATATATGCCGTAAACCATCTCGTCCGTCCAACTTTTCCAGCTTGGACGGACAACCTAGGTTAAAACCTAGACGACCAATGAAGCACCTCGGTGATCGTCGTCCACCACTCTTCCACGGGGAGTGATCGACCAGGGGATAGCCCTCCCATGCGGCCTCCAAACGGTCACTCGAAGATGGTTGGACGTGATGCTATTTTAAGACGCTTAATTCGCGAATTATTCGGTTAAGCTTTAAAACAACGATGCTTCATACATATTGATTGTTTTCGATGCATTACATGCATCGAGCATACACGATATTTCACGATACCAACTCCTTAAATAACTTAGCACCGTATGCTTTTTTCTACGTGGGTCCCACGATCCGCTCATTCGAGACATCAAACATGTCACAAACTTGGGGATACTTACTGGGGTATTGGTCTGGCGGTTTACAGCGTGTAACGTGCAACGCGCCATTACAAGAATGTGTCGGGAAAAGTTGGACGGTTAACAGTGATGAGGGAAGTGGGCAAAGGTGTGATCGTGTGACAATCACCACTCCTACACGATCCCACTACTCCATCACGTCACCTCCTCCACTTCCTACGAGATGAGGGTTGATCTCAATGACTTGTACAAATAGGTCCTTCACCTATTTCAAAACAACACAGACGGAGAGAAACCAAATGTTGTCATAGTATTCAGAAAACACCCAAAACTGATAGCTTACATTGTGCAAGCCAGTTCATCATTCTGATACAAGTCATAAACAACCAATACCTTCACAATCTCAACACATTCTTCTCTTCCCTCCCTAAGATCAACCCCATCTCCTTCACTTTGTGACCGAAGCAAGTCTGGAACGACCATTTCTTGGTTTAGGCCAGAATTGTATAGATTGATCTCTCGAATCAAAAGCACTCCCGTGCAGTGCATTTGTTTAGGGTTTAGATTCTTTTCTCATCCACACACCCAAATTTACCAAAACCAGTAGAAACAGTTTTCACCCATAAACAATTGGCGACCAAAGTGGGAGATTAATCTCTCGGTTGCGATCTCAAGATTTTCAAAAAGATGGTTGGCCTCAAGGATGACTCTACCACGACGGATCTCAGCCAGAATCCCTCAAATGGTAATGTTTCTCACCCTCCTTTGAACAACTCTGTTTATAACAAATTTTCATATTTCAATACCCCATTATCTCTGTCGCTTCAACCGATGGAGAAATCCCAACTCTGGCTGAACTAGCACAGAGGCAAGAAATTCTGGCGAGAAATGTGGACCGGATAAAAGGAGCGATTGACAACTTGTTCACCTGCTGGGTGCACGTGGCGAGAATATTAGGAGCAGAAATGGTGGAACGCCCGACGGACAATCCTCCTCATGTCAATAGTTTTACTATGAACCGGAGACCGGTGGACCAGGAAGCAGCTTCTCTAGTGGAATTATGCGAACTTTTAAACCTCTCGAAGAATCAACAGGCGGAGACGTTTGCTGCAATCAACCAGATAGCCCTAGACATACATTTAGCCCCTCTGCGTCCAGAAATCTCGAAAACACCAGAGATGTCTGTGAATAATGTCACATTTACATAAGACGACATGATGGCGGAGGAAGGTCACAACCGGGCCCTACATGTTACTGCACGCATCAAGGATTCAGAGTTCAAGAGGGCCCTCATCGACACGGGAGTGTCTTCGAATGTGATTACTCTCAAGACTCTCAGGACGGCCAAGGTTCTCCCAGGCAAGATCATACGACATCCTACTACGATGACAGACTTTGAAGGAAACCAAACCAACACGTACGGCTATGTCAATCTGAATTTATCTATAGGCCCCGTCCATTCAAAGGTGAAGTTCGAAGTCATAGAAAAGGATCCGAACTACCATATGATACTGTGAAGACCGTGGCTTCATGACAATAGGATTGTCCCTTCGACGTATCATCAGTGCCTAAAGACTATGCTGAATAAAGAAGTCGTTCGTATTCCTACATCGTTGTCTCCTTACGCACCATTATATGGAGTGGAATTGTTTGAACCAGGAGAAGCTCTGCGGGAAGAATCATACAAAGTTCATTGCATCCCACTCCCTACGTGGGCGTCAATCCAGGAGGAGGACCGACTTGCATCATTAAGGGTTAACCCCCACGATGCATCTTTGCTGACAAGGCGTTCTTCCTCGTCCAGTGAAGCAGCGACCCACGTTCATACTAAGAGGGAGCGAAATTTTGTGGCGAGCCGTTATCAGAAAAGGAAAACTGTGTACCGACGCCGTTGTTATCAATTAGCAGGGGAGACTGTTACCCATTCTCTCCGCCCAATGGAATGCTACAATAGCGACGAACCACAGGAAGAGGTGCTGGATGCTCCACGACAGCTGCAAGACGGCACCAACTCCAAGACCGATGAACTCGAAATCGTTAATATCGGGAATGAAGAATCTCCCAGGCCTATCTCCATCAGCTCAACTTTGTCCACGGATGAACGCACGAAGCTTGTGCAACTTCTCAAAGAATACCAGGACATATTCGCTTGGACGTATGAAAAAATGCCCGGTTTAGATGAAAAATTGGTCACCCATCATCTACATGTCATACCTGGATCCATACCGGTCAAACAGACTCTGAGGCAATTCAGACACGAGGTAGAAGAGAAAATCAAGACTGAAATTCAGAAGTTGCTAGCTGCTGGATTCATCAAACCCATTCATCATCCGACCTGGTTGGCTAATGTGGTTCCGGTGAAAAAGAAAAATGGGCAGATCAGGTGCTGCGTGGATTTCAGAGACTTGAACAAATGCTGTCCCAAAGACGATTTTTCTCTATCTAACATCGACATGCTAGTATATGCCACCAGCGGACACGGCATGTTCTCCTTCATTGATGGATATAACGGCTACAATCAGATAAGGATGTATGAGCATGACGCAAGTAAGACAGCTTTTCGAACTCCTCTTGGAAATTTTTACTATGCTGTAATGCCTTTTGGTTTGAAGAATGCCGGTGCAACGTATCAACGCGCTATGACGGCAATCTTACATGACATGATGCACAAGAAAGTAGAAGACTACGTGGATGACATAGTAGTCAAATCAAAAGCTCGGGCGGACCACACAAGAGTCTTACGGCAAGTATTCAAAAGGTGCCGAGAATACAAATTGAAGATGAATCCTTTGAAATGCGCTTTCGGCGTCTCGTCGGGCAAATTTCTGGGATTCCAGGTAAATGTTGAGGGGATCAAAGTGGACCCATCCAAGACTCAGTCTATCCTCACGATGCCTCCACCGCGAACTGTGAAGGAGATCGAAAGCTTCATGGGTAAGGTGAACTACATTCGACGTTTTATACCTGGTCTGACCCAACTCGTTGCTCCATTCACCCCCTTACTGAAGAAAGGAGCAAGTTTCGTTTAGACTGCAGTACAACAGGAAGCGTTTCGGAAGATTCAACGAATATTATCATCTCCAGCCATCATGAAGTCTCCCATCCAAGGAAGACCGCTATGTCTCTATACTGCTTTCAGTGATACCGCCGTTGGGGCTTTGCTCACTCAAGAAGATGACGAGGGAATCGAATATCCTATATACTATTTCAGTCGAATATTGAGAGATGCTGAAATCAGATATCCCAAGGCGAAAAAGGCATGCTTAGCCCTAATTCATTTCATTCAGAAGTTCAGACATTACCTGCTATCCAACAAGCTAGTGCTCATATCTAAATCTGATCCTGCGAAGTTTCTGCTTTCAAAACCGGTCCTGATGGAAGGTCCGCCAAGTGTCTTCTCCAAATGTCAGAGTTATACATAATGTGTGCATCACCTAGAGCTATCAAAGGACAAGCAGTTGTAGACTTACTAGAAGCATTCCCTGGAGAAGGCACTACTGCACTACACGAGGACCTTCCTGGAGAATTTCCAGACATCTCCGTTGTCGAAGAAGAAGCGTGACTATTATATTTTTATGGCTCTACCACCCATAGCAATAACACTGGAGGGGCTGGCGTAGCCCTAGTGTCTCCAACAAGTGAAGTCTCCTCGCACTCCTTCAAGCTGTACTTTCAATGCACTAACAACTCAGCAGAGTATGAAGCCTTACTCATAGGGTTGTCATTAGCCAAGCAAGCAGGGGCCACACGTCTAGAAATAAGAGGTGACTCTAAGTTATTAATTAATCAAATGAATGGAGTATATGCGTTGAAGGAGGTGACACTGGATCCGTACCGATCAGAGGTGCAAAGGTTACTAAACTACTTTGCTGACGCAACCGTAACCCATGTTGGTCGCAACAACAACAGACATGCCGATTGTTTAGCCACGCTGGCATCCAAATTGCAGTTCGAAGGTTCAGAAGAAACCTTGATGGTGAAGAGGAGAACGGTAGAATCAACCTGTCTTTCATAATACAAAGACACCGGAACCTACGATTGGCGAACTCCGATCATTCAGGAGCTTAGCATCTCACTTTCTCAAGGAAAGGTCAGTCTCAAAACCTTGCAGAACTTATTCATGCTTCATGGTATGCTATATCATTGAAATCCGGATGGTTCCTTATCAAGATGTCTCGGAGATGAAGAAGCTCATCTGCAGCTTAACCGCGTTCAGGATGAAATTTACGGACAAATGTTGGTGGTAACGCTCTATCGTCGTCTTTAACGCCTGGGCTATTACTGGACGGAAATGGAAACTCAATCTCGTTTACTTCAAAATTCTTGCTCTAATTGTCAAATGCCGTCGCATCAATTGGAGGTTTTCAACGTGAGTCATGCTGGGGACTGGAGAGAGTCGTACATTAGCTATCTTCGCGATGGAGTAACTCCTGCTAATCAAAAAGATGCCATCAAGATGAAGCAAAAGGCGAAGCGATTCGTATTTCATGAAGGGATCCTGTATCGCAAAATTTTTGGAGGCAATCTGTTATGGTGCCTAGCCGAGTTACATATCCCGATTATGTTGAAAGAAATGCATGAAGGGAACATCAAGGGAAGAGGAAACTGTTTCTACAGATACACGAGAAATGCTATTGGCCGACCATGGATGATGATGCGTCTAAATTTGTTCAATGCTGCCACAAATGTCAAATTCATGGGAACCTCGTTCACGCACCTTCCGCCCTTTTACACTCAATAAGCAGTCCATGACCATTTTATAGCTGGGGACTTGACATTATTGGAAAGATCAATCCGTCGTCATCAAAGAAGCATGAGTACATCATAACTGCGACAGAATATGTTACCAAATGGGTTGAAGCCATTCCTCTACGAGGGACTACAGGAGCAACGATTGCGGCTTTCATTAAAGAGTACATCATTTGTCGGTTTGGCGTGCCTAAACACCTAAACATATCATCACCGATAACGGCACTCCCTTCGCCAACAAACAAGTACGAGAGTTGCTTGAGGGATACAGAATTAAACAAGTCGTCTCCACCATTTATTACCCCCAGGGAAGCGGACAAGCTGAGAGCACCAACAAAACACTAATTCGGATTCTCAGTCGAACAGTGCATGACAATCCCAGAGAATGGCACGAACATCTACCGATGGTGCTATGGGCGTATCGAACAACACCTAGAAGTTCTATTGGAGTTTCTCCATTTTCGCTTGTTTACGGCGCAGGCGCGATCCGCCCAGCAGAAATCAAGATCCCGTCAGCCAGGATTGCAACAACAAGTGGGGTCCACTGGAATGAAGCTGAAGCGTCGAGCTCAAGGATTGCCGATTAAACACTCTAGACTCCAGAAGAGGTAAAGCAGGGGAACGTTCTCAGGTGTACAGAAATAGGACCTCTAGGGCATATGACAAGATTGTAAGGCCGCGTGTTTTTAAAGAAGGAGATTTGGTCTTAAAGACATCCAAGCACATTCAGCAAGACATGTCGGCACCAAAGTTCTCTCCAAAATGGGAAGGTCCTTATGTGATTACAAAGTCTTACAGTACCGGCTGCTACAAGATCGTTAAGGTGGATGGAGGCAAGTTAGAAGCAATCATCAATGGAAAATGGCTCAAGGCATATCATGCTTGATCATCATCTGTAGTTGCAGGAAATCCTACACTACACCTGATAAGCACGAAAGTGCTACATTTTATACCCATATTTATATTAGCTAGGACTCAGTATTTTGACTAATGACACTATTTTAGTGCTTTTGCAGAAAGTACAAGTGAATTCGATCATCCAGCGAATAAACATCAAAATGTGAGACTTAATGGTGAAGCAAGTCGATGTCAGCACACTAATGCCACCTAAGATTGGTCAAGAGTGACTTTATTATTGTTAGCATAAGAATGGAAGAATGTCACCTCCATGACCACGTGCAAATGAAGAAAAAAGAAAGATTAATATATCTTGTCCTTACATAAGTTCTCTTGCTATATTTATATAAAGAATCTAAAGGAATATTTGAAGCCAACTGACTTCATTTTGCAAATACAGTTAAGGTGGGACCCAACACATGCAAGAAAATGTCATGCTTTCTAAATGAAATTCATATACTATGGAAAGTGGAGATTCGGTGATACTTTACAATGTCTCGTCATATTATGACACGCGACACAACATCATTGGGTGAATTTATATTTTCATGGCATGTGGCAGACTTCTATTGGGAGGTGATGTGGCGAAGAAGAAGAAAAATGTGAATTCATTTGTGAGCTATATTTATGTGTTGTTTCAAAATATACTAGGGGGCACCCGACCACAGAGCTGGAAGAGAAACAGGAGAAGGATTTTGGAGTTTTGTTTTCGATTCTTCGTTTTTATTTAGCTAAAGTTTTATTTTAATATGTTTATGGTTTTTGAGAAAGCCATGTCTAGCTAGATTTATGTTAGGGTTTGGGTAGAAACCAATTTAATTGTGTAAACTCTACATTTATATGCTCAATAATGATTTAAATGACTAGTAGTTTTTCTTCATATAGCTTGGTATTTTATTGTTCATGTGATTTTCTTGATTATTTATGCTTTTGAATTGATATTTCGTGCTTCGGTTAAATCCCTAGACGTGGTATGCAAGGATAGATAGGTAATGCTTTAGAATCACTACTCATGAAGCGAAGAAAACTAGAGGGGAGAAACAATATTTGAAAATGCATGGAATAGATTTTTAAAGATTAGTAGAGTTTTCCTAATTAATTGGTGGAAACCGAAAATCCTAACAACCTTCTATGATTCTGTTTTTCGTTAAAATTATTTATTGTTTCATTTTGTTCCGAATTTCTAAAAGTCCTTAAAACATTATCTTGTTGATTATTTAATTTTTGGTATTAGTTGGTAGAGTATTTCACACTCCCTGTGGGAACGAACCGCATTTGCTATCTGTATTACTATTGACCTGTGCGCTTGCGGATATAACTGGGTTTCATTTAATCATTAATTTTGGTTATCTAAAATCTACATCAAGTTTTTGGCGCAGCTGAGTGGTAGCAAAATACTCGCTAGTTGATATCAGTGTATATAGCTTATTTTTAATTTTTATAAATTATTTATTTTTATTGTTCTTTTAGTTCTTTTTATGCAGTTTGTTTGATTTTTTTAGGTACTTTAGTCTGAAGTGCGGGCGAAAAGAAAGTATGCACTCGCAAGATATTTGCAAGAGCCACTTGGGAGATCCATTAGAGGTTTGCTTAGCTCATTTTGGGTATGATTTTGATGACGATAGTTTTATTTGTGAAGTCAATGCCTTGTTAGACTCCACACCGCTGTTAGACATTAATAAATGGAAATCCAAACTAGAACCTCTAGTTTTGTTCGAGTCTCGACTAGTTCCATCAGTCGAGAAAGTTTCGACCATGACCTTTAAGCCATTAAGTTCAGAATTTTTTTGTCTTGATGATATTGATAATGAAACCGTTTTAGATGATAACGGGTCTATGAGTCATGATATTATTGCTCCATTTGAGCCAACATACGTTCGTGTGCCCTATTTTGCTCAACTGGAACCAATATCAGCCATAAAAGTTATTTCCGCTGATTTAGAACCTGATTTAGGGCGTGCACCTGAACTAGAAGCTATTAAAAAATTTATACCTCTTTGTGTGAATGATTTACATATCCTGACAATGCATGGATTGATTACTAAGGATTGTTATTTATGGGGAATGGATTCACATATATCTTTGGATGATTATAGTTTTTGCAGGTGCATATTTTCAGCTGACCGGATTGGTTGGGTTGATCCCCAACTTTTCAGACTCTATATATATGATTGGAATCTTACTTTGGGGTATCAACCTCATTTTGTTTGAGATTATGTGCTATTGAAAGCAGGGAAACAATACATTTCGCTTCGTGGGAGTCAACCCATCAGATTTGTTCCCTTTTCTCTATCTTTTATTTTTATTTGTTTATTTTTTTTTGAAATTTATAATTTCCCACCTTGATTTCTATGTTGGATGACTCAATTACATTGAGGACAATGTAATATTTAAGTGTGGGGGAGTGGCACTTTGGTTAGGATTTAAAAAAAATGATCAGCTGTGTAGCGGGTCTTAAATTTTTTTTATTATCGTTATGGTTTTTAGGGTCATGACCAGCTGTGTAGCGGGTCTTTTGTATGGTATTTTCTATGACCAGCTGTGTAGCGGGTCTCTTTCTCTTTATCTTATTATTTGATCAGCTGTGTAGCGGGTCTAAAAAAAAACAAGAAAAAAAATGATATGACCAGCTGTATAGCGGGTCTCTATATTCATATGACCAGCTGTGTAGCGGGTCAATTCTTTGTTTTGCTCGAGGACTAGCAAAATATAAGTGTGGGGTGTTGATAAGCACGAAAGTGCTACATTTTATACCTATATTTATATTAGCTAGGACTCAATATTTTGACTAATGACACTATTTTAGTGCTTTTGCAGAAAGTACAAGTGAATTCGATCATCCAGCGAATAAACATCAAAATGTGAGACTTAATGGTGAAGCGAGTCGATGTCAGCACACTAATGCCACCTAAGATTGGTCAAGAGTGACTTTATTATTGTTAGCATAAGAATGGAAGAATATCACCTCCATGACCATGTGCAAATGATGAAAAAGGAAAGATTAATATATCTTGTCCTTACATAAGTTCTCTTGCTATATTTATATAAAGAATCTGAAGGAAGAAGCCAACTGACGTCATTTTGCAAATACAGTTAAGGTGGGACCCAACACATGCAAGAAAATATCATTCTTTCTAAATGAAATCATATACTATGGAAAGTGGAGATACGGTGATACTTTACAATGTCTCGTCATATTATGACACGCGGCACAACATCATTGGGTGAATTTATATTTTCATGACATGTGGCAGACTTCTATTGGGAGGTGATGTGGCGAAGAAGAAGAAAAACGTGAATTCATTTGTGAGCTATATTTATGTGTTGTTTCAAAATATACTAGGGGGCACCCGACCACAGAGCTGGAAGAGAAACAGGAGAAGGATTTTGGAGTTTTGTTTTCGATTCTTCGTTTTTATTTAGCTAAAGTTTGATTTTAATATGTTTAGGGTTTTTGAGAAAGCCATGTCTAGCTAGAGTTATGTTAGGGTTTGGGTAGAAACCAATTTAATTGTGTAAACTCTACATTTATTTGCTCAATAATGATTTAAATGACTAGTAGTTTTTCTTCATATAGCTTGGTATTTTATTGTTCATGTGATTTTCTTGATTATTTATGCTTTTGAATTGATATTTCGTGCTTCGGTTAAATCCCTAGACGTGGTATGCAAGGATAGATAGGTAATGCTTTAGAATCACTACTCATGAAGCGAAGAAAACTAGAGCGGAGAAACAATATTTGAAAACGCATGGAATAGATTTTTAAAGATTAATAGAGTTTGCATAATTAATTGGTGGAAACCGAAAATCCTAACAACCTTCTATCATTCTGTTTTTCGTTAAAATTATTTATTGTTTCATTTTGTTCCGAATTTCAAAAAATCCTTAAAACATTATCTTGTTGATTATTTAATTTTTGGTATTAGTTGGTAGAGTATTTCACACTCCCTGTGGGAACAAACCGCATTTGCTATCTATATTACTATTGACCCGTGCACTTGCGGATATAACTGGGTTTCATTTCATCATTAATGTTGGTTATCTAAAATCTACATCAACACCCCTCACAAAATTTCATTAACATTCAACTCATTTTTGGATTAACAATCTTAATTTTATTGATGAATCTTTGAACAATCTTACAAGAAAAGATAAAGAAATCAAGAATAACCACTGCTCTAAATTTTCTCTCTCCTATTTACTTGTTTCTCACTCAAAAAAGACCTCTCTCCTTTTCTTTCCAACTGAATGACTATTTATAGGGAAATACATAGTGGATGACAGCTAACCTGTCCTTTATTTTCGGATATGGTTTGCGACATTCTCGCAACCTTAAAAATGTTAATCTCGCAAACTCCCTAATTTTCGCAGGACCATCACATTTTTCTCATGATTTAGCTGACGTCGTTTATTATGTCGTTTCTGAAGCTGTTCTGCGACATTGTCGTTTTGTGTTGTTAATAATTTTCACTGAGGCATTATTGCTGCGAGATTCTGATCCTACATCTTGCCTCTTCTCATATCTTCTCTGCGAAGTAGAGAATAATGTGAGAAAAGTCGCAGTTATCCATTACTTCATATTCTGCATTTATCACACGTATCCTTTCTCCCATCTGTTTCTTGACACGTATTTTGTAACTGCTGCTTTTTAACCGCTCACGTCTTTTCGCATTAATCGTGTTTATCTTCTCGAGAAAAAATTTCCTCTATATATACTCTTTTTTACTCTCTTTTTATTTTCTCTGCAACTTCATCGTTCTTCTGCAAATTCCGCCATTGCAACTTTTTCTTCTTTCTTCTTCTTTCAATCTTTTTAATTTCTTCTTCATCTCCATACTGTTCCCTCTGTAGATCTTCATCATTCGTAATTTTCTTCCTTTTTTAATTTTTACGACTTAATCTTCCTGCTGGTGTTTTCCATGGATTCATCGAGGTTAGTTTTTTTTTATGGGTTTTGCTGAAATTGATCTTGTTTACCGCCTTATTTTATGTTGTTTATGTGATTCCCATACTGTTGTTATTTCAGAAAAAACGCCTCCAACACCAAATTTACGGTTCAGAACCCTAATATTTCCAAATTGCAGCATAAGTTTGTTGTAAACAAAAGAAAGTCTGCGGATCAGAAGGTGGTAAGAAACATTATTCTTTTCTAATAACAATATTGTTGCCTCTGTTTCTTATCCGGATTGTGATTCGCAGGGTGATAAGGATGCCAACAAACCTCTCAAGAAATCTCGCCACCTTAAAACCGTTGAAACCTCTGTTCCATTTCACTTACTTATCCCTTCAAAATCTCCTGCGACATCTTCACAATTTAAACCATTATCTCCAATTTGCAAAAAGGTTGCCTCAGATTTCATCCCTTCAACTGACCTTTCAATAATTGAAACCCCCCTTATTAATCCTTCTGTGAATGAAACTTCTTCTCCTTCTATTGATAATGTTTCACAATCTTCTATCATTGCCAGTTCTCTGCCTGAGCCTCTTCCTTTAAATATTGCTTTCGAAGTTTTGTCTGAGGTTCTGGATGATGTTAAGAAGTCTCCCATTGATCCTGTCAAGTCTGGTGTTTGCGAAATTCTGAGTAACTATTTTGGCTCTGACAGAGCTGCTTCGCAAATAGCTTTTGAAAAAGAGATTGAAACTTTGAATAAGAATCTCCAAATGATGACTTTAGAGTGTAATATTCTTCGTCTCGAAAATCAAAAGCTCCAGAATGTTTCGCTAGATCGCGACAATCTTCGCAAGAAGAATGATGAACTGAGAGGTATGATTTCCTTACTTGTGTATTCAATTTGCCTTTCTGATGATTTTATCCTTTCCATATTTAATTATCCTTGAAATCCCTTTTTCACATGTTAAGCCTTAAACCAGAAACGAATAATTGAGAGATATCAATTTGAATCTGCTGTTGAAGAATCCCGTGTTGATAAAGAGATTTTGACGGATCAATATAACCAATTAGATAACTTCTATTCATATTCTGTTGATCATATAAATAATCTTACCAATGAAAATACCCAATTAGTTCAGAAGCAAAATTTATTAAGTAATGAAATATTTCGCCTCTCTTATTCTTTAACTAAAGCTAATATAGGGATGGAAACTTTATCAGATGAGAATAAAATTCTATCTCAAGAGAAGCGAACTTATTTAAACAAGATAGCAATATCTTCGCAACAACTTAGCATCCTTCAGAAAGTATGTGATGACCAAGAACAATCTCTTCGCTCCTTAAGAAATGAACTTAAAGAAGTAACAGAGTCATCTATCGCTGAAAGAGATACACTAATTCAAGGTAGAATAGCTCTAAGTGTAAAGGCGAACCAACTTAAAGAACAATATTCCAAATTAGAAGAATCGTATTCTTCTCTTGCGAAGAAAAATGCCTTTCTTATTTCTAAAGAGAAAAATCTTCTATCTCGACTTAAAGGTTTAGTTGGAGATAAATTCGATGATGCGATGAACCATTGGGAGAATAGTTTTCTGACCTTGATTCAACACCTTATTTAGCAAAAGGAAAGTAGTCATAATAGTTTGACTGCCTTAACTATCTTTTCTTTGTCATATATTTTTGAGTTCTTCATCTTACTGAAATTTCGTATTCTACTTTTCGCAGAGTCTGAGAAAAATTTTCATTCCTCCATTTCTGTTTTGGAGGATAAATATGCCAAAATTCGCAAAGAAAATGCACTACTCGTCTCTGTCCTTACTGGTTCTCGCGACCGAGCAGAAAGAAGACTTGATTATCTTGCTTACTTTAAGGATATTCAAGATATGAATCAAGTTCTTCGTCAAGTTCATCTCCGTGCTGAAGTTCTTGTGAATGATATTTTATTGTCCAAATCTCTTCCTCCTACATCAATCGAACCTTTGGAAGTATATGATGATGAAATTCCTTGTCCTGCTGACAGTGATTATGATTATGAAAGTGGTGGAGAGAATAATCCTTTGGAAGATGAAGAAGAGAACCCTTCTAAGGAAGCAACTGCTGGTGCTAATCAAGGTGGAAGCGAAAAAGAAATCCCTTCCAAAGAAGTAATTGACAGCGATAATCAAGATGGCGGCAAAAAAGAAGTTCCCCTCAAAGAAATTATTGTTGGTGCAGATCAGAATCGAAATGAAGAAAAGGCTGGCGATAATGAGAACATTGGCGAAGAGTTTCTTATCTAGTTCTATCTTCTTGAATTGTTTTATCTTTATTATTTCTTGCGAATAATATTCTTCAACCAACTTTGGAATTAATTTTCTCTTTTAATATTTTGCTGGCGAGAAAGATAATGCCTCTTGTTTACTGATTCCCATACTTGCCTCTCATTATCTTTCTTGCGAGAAATGATCTGTTATGAATACTTATAAATATTTTGTTTTGTCATGTGGTCTTATTTTTCCTTCCTAATTAAAGGTATTATTATGCCACCTCTTGTTATTGCGACAAAATCGCAGGACGTCCTTGCATTTTCATGCGAAAACCCATTGATCTTGCCTTAACTTTTTTCTTTTGTATTATTGCCTCTTCAGGATTGTTGCGACAATATGATAGGCCTAAATATTCTTGCGAAAATAAAGCCCCATGACATTGTCGTCGTGCGACGAAATTGCAGGACGTCTTCGCACTTTCATGCGAAAACCCATTGATCTCGTATTATCTTTCTCTTTAGTATTATTGCCTCTTCAGGATTGTCGCACAAATCTGACAAGCCTTAATACCCTTGCGAGTAAAAAATCTCATGACATTTGCATCTTAAGACACTTATTAGCTCCCTAATGGAGGGTGCCGCCCTTATCTTCCCCCTGGTTGCCCCTTCAAGGAGGCGTACCTCTACCATACAAGGTTGGCTCCTCCCATCCGGTCTTAACAACAACCAGTTGTTTTCGCAGCCTCTTATCCCTTTTACCTATATGGCTTATGGTTACAAGACTGCACCTTAAGTGGGGTTTTCTTCGGGCCGAGTGCAGTATAAGCCAAGACTTGTCAAGAATGGCAAGGTATGCTCCAGACGCCCCTGACACTCTTGACTCAACTGTGTACCTCGGCGCCTTGGTCAGATTCTGCACTCCTTAGGAGAGTACTTATTACCTTAGTCGCCCAATCTAAGTCATATGCTTAAGCTGAGAATCTAAGGTGCCTCTCCCGGATGGACTTTATTGACCCCAAATCTCCATGACTCAGGTTCCGGGGGCGGTGTAGCCTTTCCATGAGCCATGCAACAGGTACCCCCTTATATGACGTACTTTAGGTCTTACATTTTCCTCTTGCAAAATTGTATTCGCGAACTAGAGTGTACGCCATAAAGGTTCGCCCCTTTCTATTTTGTCATTGTTCTCTAATTATCTCTGCGAAAGTTTGGCATATCATGATCTTGTTTTGATATGAATAATCTCGCAACTATTCTTTCATTGAATGTTTATTCGCAATCGTTTTGTTGCGTCATACATAACTTCTCAACGCTTCTTATGGATAATACCTCTTTAAGTACGATCTGTTCCATGGTCTGTCAAGTCTATGACCAACATCTCTACCTTCTGGATCCATTAATTTATAAGCTCCTGTCCCAACTATATCCTTAATGATGTAAGGTCCATCCCATTTTTTCGCTAACTTTCCACCATTTTCTCGCTGATATATTGGTGTCTCTCGCAGAACTAAATCTCCTGGTTGAAATTCGCGTACTTTGACACGTTTATTATATTCTCGGGCTAATCTTCGTTGATAATTCTCCATATGATGTAAAGCTCTTTCTCTTTTTTCTTCTAACTTATCAAGTTTGCTTAAGATCAACCCCGCACTAATATTTTTCTCCCAAGCTTCTCTCTTTGTCGTCGGAATAACAACTTCTGTTGGTAACACCGTTTCAACTTCGTATGTTAAACAAAAAGGTGACATTCCAGTAGCTTCTCTCCTAGTTGTATTATAATCCCATACTGCATTTTGTACTTGTTCGTACCATGCTCTATGATGTCCTTCTCATTTTTTCTTTAATATATCTGCAATTGTTTTGTTTGTTGCTTCTGACTGTCCATTAGCTTGTGGATATAGAGGAGTAGACTTTCCACATTTTATCTTAAATGCATTAAGTAACATTTCTATATTTTGTCCTTCAAACTGCTTCCCATTATCAGATACCAACTGCGCGGGAATTCCGAATCTGCAAATGATATTTTCGAATATGAATGTAAAGATACCTTTGTCGCAAATATGTTGTACTTCCTTTACTTCTGTCCATTTTGTGAAATAATCTGTTGCGACTATTAAGTATCTTCTTTGTCCAGATCCTGGTAAAAATGGCCCCACAATATCTAAGCCCCACTTTCCAAAAGGCCATACACTGGTTGAAGATGACAATGGTGCTCCAGGTGCATGTATTTTCTTTCCGTGCCGCTGACAATCTTCGCAACGTCTTGATATTTGTTTTGCATCTTCGTGCATGTATGGCCAGTAATAGCCTTGCATTTTTTCTCTATGTGCCAAAGATCTTCCCCCGTTATGATTGCCAGCATCCCCACTACGTAACATTTTTAGCACCTTTTCTCCTTCTTCTCTTGTCAAACATCTGAGTGATGGTCCATTAAAGGATTTTCGGTATAACAGTCCATCTCTTAATTCATAATTTGTTGCGTGGCTTTTTAACTTGTGTGCTTCCAATCTGTTTCTTGGTGTTTCTCCTTTCGCCAAATATGCATGAAGTTCTGTTCTCCAATCTGCGATATTGTTCGTTTGTTCTTCTTCTCCACCTTCTATTATCATTACGTTCACTTCTTCTTCTTCTTTATTGATTGATGGTGACATAAGTGTCTGTATTTTTATGCATCTCGCAGTTGGATCTGTCATCATGCTTGAGATGAAAGCAAAAGCGTCTGCGAGTCTGTTATCCTTCCTTGAAATGTGCCTCCATTTTATTTTTGGGATTTTCGCTGATAATTCTTCAATGAGCTTCTTGTATTTCTTCAAGGATGGTTCATTTGTAGTGTACTCTCCCTTTATTTGGCGAATAACTAGTTGCAAACCACTAGTGATCCTTGCATTTTCTAGTTTCATTTCTGTTGCGAACTTTAAGGCATGTACCACAACTTCATATTCCGTTTCGTTATTAGTGGATGCGAATTCCAATCTGAATGAAAAATCCATCTTCGCTCCTTCTGGCGAAATTAAAACAATTCCAACTCCATTGCCTTCCCCATTTGATGATCCATATACCAATATCTCCCATCTATTTGGTTCTGTTAATAAGTCTTTTGGATCTCCATGTTCTTCTTCTATATCCATCATCTCTTCCACCGCTTCATCATCTTCTAAAGGAAATTTTGCTAAGAAATCTGCGACAACTTGTGATTTTGGTAAAGATAATATTTCATACTTGATTTCGAAATGTCCTACTTGTGCATTTCATCTCTCCACCCTACCTAATCTTTTTGAATTCTTCATCACTGATTCAATTGGTACTTTAGTTAGCACCCTTATCTTGTGTGCTTGAAAATATATGCGAAGCTTAAATGTGCCGTATACTAATGCTAAAATTAGATTCTCAATTTTTGAATAATTCCTATCTGCAACATTAAATGTTTTGTTGATGTAATAAATGGGATTTTCCACTCCTGCATCCGTTCGCAATAACACAACACTTAAAGCATGTGATGTTGTCGTAAGATAGATCAATAGTTCTTCTCCTGGTTCTGCCTTTTGTAAAATAGATGTATTCATAAGGTGTTCTTTGATCCCTTGAAAAGCTTTTTCACATTCATCAGTCCATTTGAATTTCGCACCCTTCTTGAGTATATTGAAAAAATGTTTACATTTGTCTGATGATCGCGAAATGAATCTTCCTAGCGAAGCTAAAAGTCCGTTCAATTTTTGTACATCCTTTATCGTTGCTGGTGTTGGCATGTCACGAACTGCTTGTACCTTTTCTGGATCAACTTGTATTCCTTCTTTTGATACAATGTAGCCTAAAAATTTTCCCGATGCAACCCCAAAATGCATTTTTCAGGGTTCAGTTTAATGTTATGATGCCGCATCTGTTCAAAAATCTCCCTCAAATCTTGTACATGATCTTTGGCTTCTTTACTCTTCACCAACATGTCATCCACGTACACCTCTAATGTTTTGTGTATCCATTTCGCGAACACCTTCTCTACCATTCTTTGATACGTTGCTCCTGCATTTCGCAAACCAAACGACATTTTTGTATAACAGTATAAACCTCTTGGAGCGAAAAAAGCAGTATGCTCTTGATCTTCTTCAGCGAGGGATTTGGTTATAACCTTTGTACCCATCTAAAGAAGACACTCTATCATTTCCCGCTGCTGATTCAACCATTTGAGGAATATCCGGCAATGGAAAACTATCTTTAGGGCAAGCCTTGTTTAAATCAGTGAAATCTATGCAAATTCTTATCCCTTTATTTTTCTTTGGAACAACAACCATGTTTGCTATCCACTCTGGGTATTTAGCTTCTCTTATAATTCCCGCCTCAAGCATTTTCTGTAATTCTTCTTCTATTTGAGGATGGTAGGTCGTTGCGATTTTTCTTATTCTCTGTTTAAATGGTCTCACATTCTTGTTAATCTCCAACTTATGACATGCAATTGACGGATCTATTCCAGGTATCTCATCCATGCTCCCCCGAAAATATCTTTATATTCCCGCAAAAGATTACAGTTCTTTCTTCCTCTTCTGCATCCATCTTGGTTCCAATCCTCAGTATTAGGGGTTCTTCAATAGTTCCAACATTTACTTCTTTTGTTGGTTCTGCCGCAGTGTAACTGGCCTTGGGTTCTCCCATTGGTGTTGGCTCTTTCATCATCTTCGCAGGTCCATCTCCTTCCTCCGAAATTTCGCTGGGTATTCCTCTACCTTCTTTTGCTCTTATCATGTACACTCTAAATTCTTCCTCTTTCTTTGCCTCCTTTGCTATTTTTCTGCGAAATTGTCGCTTTTTTGCTCGTCCTTCATAATGCTTTACTTCAATTTGATAACATAATTTCGCATTGTCAATATCTCCTCTAATTTCACCTACTCCATTTGGCATGGGGAACCTGATACATTGATGCAACGTTGATGCTACAGCTTTAATTGCGTGTATCCATGGTCTCCCCAACAACATGTTATATAGTGATTCCATATCTACTACGCATAGTGTTACTTGTGTTTCGATCTCTCCTAGTGGAATTCACACCACTATTTCTCCTATAGGTTTTGTTGTGGATTTTCCAAAGCCATGAAAAAGATATGTTGAACAAGACATTTCTTCATCTTTGAATCCCATTCCTTTGAACGCATGATAGAATATTATATCCGCTGAACTTCCTGTATCGACTAAAGTTCTGTTCAATATCCATTCTTCCATGGATTTTGTTGTTGTCCCCTTGTCTTTTCGTGTAATAGGTACTGTAATAACCAATGGAGATGTGTGGTTCAAAATTTCTTTTGGTATTTCTGTTGCCATGAATGTGAAATTTTGCTTTTCCCAATCTTTCAAGGGTGATGTTTTCTCTACCGCCATAACCTTCCTTCCTTCAAAATCTCGTTTATGTATTCTTCCTTTTATGTTTTCATGGAATTCATTAACCATTGTTTTTCTTATCATATTACACTCCAATGTTTTGTCATCTTCATTAGCTCTAATCATTTTTCTTTTAACTGGTTCACTGATTTGTTTAATCACTTTCTTGATTTAAACAATCTCAACAACAATCTTCAACTTTCAATCTTCATTCCCTGTTTCTAGCGCCATTATGTAGTTGCAGGAAATCCTACACTACACCCCTCACAAGATTTCATTAACATTCAACTCATTTTTGGATTAACAATCTTAATTTTATTGATGAATCTTTGAACAATCTTACAAGAAAAGATAAAGAAATCAAGAATAACCACTGCTCTACATTTTCTCTCTCCTATTTACTTGTTTCTCACTCAAAAAAGATCTCTCTCCTTTTCTTTCCAACTGAATGACTATTTATAGGGAAATACATAGTGGATGACAGCTAATCTGTCCTTTATTTTCGGATATGGTTTGTGACATTCTCGCAACCTTACAAATGTTAATCTCGCAAACTCCCTAATTTTCGCAGGACCATCACATTTTTCTCATGATTTAGCTGACGTCGTTTATTATGTCGTTTCTGAAGCTGTTCTGCGACATTGTCGTGTTGTGTTGTTAATAATTTCGCTGAGGCATTATTGCTGCGAGATTCTGATCCCACATCATCCTACCATTGTCTCATGACATGGCAATACAGGCATTCTTTTTTCATTACACATCTGAATTATCAATTTATTCAAAAATACATTAATGAAAACTCCTTCCACCTACCAAAAAAAATAATCAATGCAATTCATTTCTCAAAAATGTTCAAAAAAATAAAAATGACGTGAGCGCCATAAGAGAATGCAGCCTAGAAGAGGTCATCCAGCAGATTATAGTTCCTTGAGAGCATCATCTTTAACCTAGTTTGGTATCTCTCTGTCCTATCCTTCAAGTTTTGGATTTCCTGCTCCACCTTCTCTGATTCCGCAGCCAGAGCCTTCTCTTCCTCCAAGATAGCTTTCGCAGCAGGAACTACATTCACGAGGATACCAGCTCGATCAACCTTGATAATGTCAAGACGCAACCAGCCTACGTTGAACTCCACGGATTCGCAGGTAGACACCATGTTCTCCCACTTTTCGAGGTTTGATTCAGTAACGTTGCAGATAGAGATGTTCTCCATCTCAACAATCATGGGAAGAAGGCAGTTTACCGTGGTAACCAAAGCAGATGAACAATGTCGAACTACATTCCTGGTAGCAATATGACCATGCTTTTTCCATACTTTTGTGTATAAAGGCACAAACTCCTTCCGCACTAAGAATTCACCGACAGTTCGGTAACTGGAAGATAGACATCTCATGTGGATATCGAATGAAAGGACTGCGTTGGGATATTCATAAGATGAGATACCCATATCAGCATCTTCAAGATCCGCGGGGGTAGGCGTGTTTGAGTTTGAAGGCAGGGGACTGTTTAAGTCGTCATCATCGATCATTGTCACACATTTTCCAGTAGGATATCCCTGTAAAAGGGGAGGTTTATTCACCTGATCATGAAGAACAAACAATTGTTCGGAAAAGTAAAATAAAGGAAAAAGTAGCATCGTTGAAATCAAGAGATGGCTCGGAATCATACCTCGGGTGCAAGACGTGTACGTTTAGCAGAAGAGCCTGGATGGTATGAAGAGGACGATCCATTGTTGTTCGACATGATGAAAAGATGGAGTTCCTGCAAAACCCTGTCACGAAAAGATAAAGGGTGGTTCTAAATCCCTGTATGCACATATATATGGAGGAAACCCTAAAGGAAGACCAAATCGGCTGCAGCGAGGGTTATCCGATGAATAAGGATTCAACCGACCAAGTCGTGCTTTCTTCCAAACCCTAATCAAAGTTGGAAAGGTCGCTGGATATCTAAAAGAGAATGATTTGACCAGCTCTGAGACGTTTAAAGCATAGGGTGATATTCATCTCTACGGTAAATATTTATTTATTTACTTTAGCTTAATCATTCTAATATTCGAACTGTCACCATCTAATGCCTACCCCGTAATAGTGCAACTATTACGTGCTAGGCAGGGGACTTAATGTTGATGGTGGATTTTAGTTCAGGGATAAAATAGTAAAACCAAATTTAATACACTGACGTCCTGCAAAGGGTAAAGTCGTTTGATAAGTGATGAGTACCTCCTCACTTTATTTATTAGAAGCAATTCAATAAATACACGGAATTCACCCAGAATGGTGCATGCAGTAACAATCCCAAATATTCTGTGAATTTTAGCATTATTAATTAATGCATGATTTGCCTAGTGTTTCCTGTGTTGTTCCTAGCCGAACTCTCATTATTAGCATGGCATGACGACTGAGTGTTCACTCTCAGCAGAGTGACATGAATCTCCAAATGCCAATTTTGAGATATGCACGAAATACCCGTACATGCTGCATCACTCTCTGACAAAGAGAATTTCAAATTGACGCGAAACAGCTCGATCGAATGTATTTAATTCTCTTAAAGGAAATATGGACTGTCCGTATCAGTCTCAGAAACAATCACGGCCACGCAAGTTGACCGCATGATTTAACCAGCCTAGACGAACCCTAGCATGAGCAGGCGATCACCGTGATAACCACCGGCGGGCCCGCTTATGCCCTATCCGGTCGAACACACGCTATAATCCCAAACACCCTTCGAACGCCAGCCCTAAAATAGGATGGTCGTGTTATTTTGGGAAAGGCTCGAATGAGAGAGACTGATCAGGCCAGTCTTAAAATCATCACGACCGTCCAACTTCGCCAGCCTAGTTGGACGGCTTGGATCGTCCCGCGATTGATCAGTGAAGCGCTAATGCACACATTGGCGGATCCGCTCCTCACCTACCTGATCGGCTTTCTCACGGAAATGCCATGGAGCAATGAACGTTTGCTCGAAACATGGCTGGCGTGATGCTTTAAAAGATCGCGGAAATTCCACTAGTGTCTTAAAACGATCATAACCATCCAACTAAGCCAGCATATTTGGATGGCTTAGATCGCGCCTAGGACCATCAGGAAGGTGCACATATGTTCACCATCAGCCTAACATGGGCCCCACACGGTCGGTCCTCCCAAAGGAGAAGCGTGGATTTCCAAACTGTTTGGCCAAAGTCACGCGTGCATGACTGTTTAAAAACCCTAATTAGGGTTTGCGGCGATGCATATCTGTCGCAGTTCGATCGCGTCCATCCATCTTCTCCAGCCTAAATGGAGGGTATAGATACAGATTCAAGAGGTCCCAAAGATGTCGACGTGATCACTGTGGGCCAACTTGTGCGTGTGACCGGCCATCCTAGGCGAACCATGGCAGAGCGCCTCAAACGCACGCCCGAAGGTGGCATGTCACGCGGCTTCCAAATCCTTTGCGGCAATGGATTTCTGTCGCAAATCGATCACAACCACTCATATTTGCCAGTCAATTTGAGTGGCCTAGATCAAGCCTTCATGGGACTGAGAGGTATATACGTGCACAACAAAGGACCGCCTCCATGCGTGACCGATCAGTCCCACCAAAAGTACGCCCATGCTTGAATTCGATCAAGCCAAAGAGGGATGCTTGCACACCTCTTAAAAACCCTAAAATTCCATCAATGGTCGTAGATATATGCCATAAACCATATCGTCCGTCCAACTTTGCCAGCTTGGACGGACAACCTAGGTTAAAAGTGAAAAAGTCGGGGTCTAACAACACCACCCAATATTTCAATTAACAATTTGCATAGACTAACTCCGAAACACTTACTAGATAAAAGTATCTCAAGGAGTTAATATCTCTCTCTTGTTTTGATTCACTCAAGCTAATAGAAATCAGCGAGTCTATAATCAAACACAAGGAATAACTTGGACGGTACCAAAGACCAATGTCCAAGGATCAATAAATATAAATCAACAACCAAAGGTCGGATTTCCAATTGATTGATTCAAATGCACAACCTGTATTATTTCAATTATATAAACAAATATAATGAGAAAATAGAAATAACACAGACACCAGAATTTTGTTAACGAGGAAACCGCAAATGCAGAAAAACTCCGGGACCTAGTCCAGATTGAATACACACTGTATTAAGCCGCTACAGACACTAGCCTACTCCAAGCTAACTTCAGACTGGACTATAGTTGAACCCCAATCAGTCTCCCACTGATCCAAGGTACATTTGTACTCCCTACGCCTCTGATCCCAGCAGGATACTGCGCACTTGATTCCCTTAGCTAATCTCACCCACAACTAAGAGTTGCTACGACCCAAAATCACAGGCTTTAACAATAAACAAATTTGTCTCACACAGACAAGTCTATCAAAGGATCAATCTGTCTCCCACAGAAAAACCCTAAAAGTTTTTGTTCCGTCTTTTGATAATAATCAAGGTGAACAAGAACCAATTGATAATCCAGTCTTATGTTCCCGAAGAACAACCTAGATTAATCAATCACCACACAACAATCTTAATCGTATGGTAGCGAAACAAGATGACGTGGAATCACAAACGATGAGACGAAGGTGTTTGTGATTACTTTTTATATCTTGCCTATCAGAGAACTCTCACGATATCAAGCCAATCAATATGATTGTACTGTTACAATAGAAGATGCAAGATAAGATCACACAACTACGATAAAAGTAGTATCGGTCTGGCTTCACAATCCCAATGAAGTCTTTAAGTCGTTAACCTGGTTTTAGAAGAAGAAAACCAAAGGTTAAAGGAGAAACGACTATGAGATCTTATGTAAAAGAGTTGTTCAATTGCTATGAGATCTTATGTAACTACATAAGACACAATTGAAACAAAGATGATTCGATTCGATTGAACCGGCTCATAAACTTTATAGCCACGGTTTGCATAAAGCATTCCTTAGTAATTGAAGTTTCATGTTCAGAGCACATCTTTAGATCATAACCTTTTAAGCTCACAAACAAGTTCGCGGACTTAAGACAACCGGTGGAGTTATCCAAACTCAGCAGAAAATCTCGGCAAAGAGACTTTCGCCAGTTCGCGGACTAGGTTCGCGGACTTACACGCAAACAAGTTTTTGGAAAATCCCAGCAGAAATTCTCGGTACAAGAACTCCCATCAGTTCGCGGACTGGGTTCGCGAACTTGGCAAAGATAATTCCTCCGGTTTCTCTCAATCAATAAAGTTCGAAAACTTCGGATTAAGGAATACATGGTTATGTAATATAAAATCTCATTCCAATCATCGAGACATTCTCAGAGGACGTTATATAGCCGTTATTCACAGACCGTTTCGCGTCAGAGCAATTCTCAAAGTAATTGAAACTTTTCATGACTTTCGTCACTAGGTGAAGATAAACTTGATCAAAGCGAAACGCTTTACCAACACATGATTTCGAGATATAGATAGGCGAGATATACTCAGCTCGAAATATGAAATGTGTATGATCCAGTCTATATAGCATACGACTTTTGTCTCATAAGAAGTAGGAGATAAAAGAGATAGACTTTTGAGTAATAGATAAGTTCAAGTCTCCACATACCTTTTTGTTGATGAAGTTCCACGGTTCCTTGAGTAGATCTTCGTCGTTGTATGATGAATCGCCATGAAGTCCTTGAGCTCAACTACACTTTTCTATCCTAGTCCGACACTTAGCTATGTAGGATAGAAATCAAGACTCATAGTTTTGATCACTAACATTGACAAACATGCTTGAGATAGCAACGCATGCGAGGTCGACCGAGCTATGCTCTAACATGTTATTTTCCAAAGAATTGTCACCATTCAGATAATGTTCAACGATCGCTTGTTGAGAAAACTGATGTGACTAGGAACCAATCAAACAAATGTCAAGGGTCTGGGTCATATGGATGCTCATCGAACCGGCATGGTGGCGTGAGCCAAGTCCGCGAACTCAGTCCGTTCTCGACCCGAGAATTTCTACTGGAGTTTGTGAACTCCGTCCGGGAACTTGTCCGCGAAATTGAGTAGGTTATATCTAAAAACGATGTTTGTGAACTTATTCTTATATAAAATAAGGAATGCAAATTGCAAACCGTGGCTATATAGTTCATGAACCGATTCGAGTGAATCAAATCGTTTTTGCTTCGATTGTGTCTTGTGTAGTTACATAATATTTCCTTGCAATTGAACAACTCTCTAACTAGTTCATTTGAGTCATTTGAACTAGTTATGGTGAAGAAGAATATGGTTGATATGAAAGTGATCATATGTCTAACCATTTGGTTGACTATTGTTGAACCAACAAATGTACAAGTTTGGGTACGGTTACACAAGCCTAGAACGTGCGTTTCATTTGTGTGTAACAAGCTAGTTTTCGATCTAACGGTTGAAAGATATTAGCTTGAATCTAAATCAGGTTTTCATCTAACGGTGAATATTGAATGCTTTGTTACCAAGCTAACATTGATTGAAAACCCTGATTTGAAAGACTATATAAGGGAGAACTCTAGCAACTGAGAAACCTAATCCCCACACCTTCTGTGTGATACTAGCTGTGCTAAGCTAGAGTCGATTCTCCTTTAACCTTTGGTTTATTCTTCTAAACCAGGTTAACGACTTAAAGACTTCATTGGGATTGTGAAGCCAGACCGATACTACTTTCTCATAGTTGTGTGATCTGATCTTGCTGTTTCTATCGTACGAGTACAATTGTAATAATTGGCTTGAGATTGATATCTCTGATAGGCAAGATATAAAAGAAATCACAAACACTTCATCTCATCATTTGTGATTCCACAATATCTTTTTTCGCTGCGTCGATTAGGATTATTGTGAGGTGATTGATAATACTAGGCTGTTCTTCGGGAATATAAGTCCGGTTTATCAATTGGTTCCTGCTCACCTTGATTTATCAAAAGACGAAACAAAACTCATAGGTATATTCGTGGGAGACGGATTTATCTATTACCGTAGACTTTTCTGTGTGATACAGATTTGTTTATTAAAGTCTTCGACTTTGGGTCGTAGCAACTCTTAGTTGTGGGTGAGATCAGCTAAGGGAATCAAGTACGTAGTATCCTGCTGGGATCACAGACGTAGGAGCATAAATGTACCTTGAATCAGTGTGATATTTATTAGGGGTCAACTACAGTCCAGAACGAAGTTAGTTTGTAGTAGGCTGGTGTCTGTAGCGGCTTAATACAGTGTGTATTCAATCTGGACTAGGTCCCGGGGGTTTTTTTGCATTTGCGGTTTCCTCGTTAACAAAACTTCTGGTGTATGTGTTATTTCTTTTCCGCATTATATTTTATATAATTGAAATAATACAAGTTGTGCGTTAAGATCATCAATTGGAAATCCAACCTTTGGTTGTTGATTGATATTGATTGATCCTTGGATATTGTCTTTGGTACCGTCCAAGTTATTCCTTGTGTTTGATTAAAGACTCGCTATTGTTTTTGCTTGAGTAAATCAAAACAAGTGAGAGATATTAACTCATTGAGATACTTTAATCTTGATTGAGTCTGACTGTCTAGTTGATTCTCTAGCAAAGTATTTCAGAGTTAGTCCATACAGATTGCTAAGCGAAATATTGGGTGGTGTTGTTAGACCCCCGCTTTTTCAATTGGTATCAGAGCAGGCAAACACGTTAAAGACCTTATAAGTCTGTGTTTGTAGTGATCTGATTATGGACGAGTCTATCTCTAATTACGTACCAGTTCATAAATTACCAGATGATTCTAAAAGCTTGGATTCACCTGAGAGAACTGTCACATCTAAGTCAATATCCAAACATTCTCTTGATGTAAAAACTGTTGATTGACAAACTCTCGTAGAAGAACAGTTGGATGAACTTTCTGATGAAGGTGATTTGGATATTGATAATGTTGATGAGGAAGTCTCAGAGTATGTTAAGTTTTTGGATTCGTGGAATATGAAGAAGATCACAACTTCTCATGTCACACCTCTTCTGACTCCTCTCTGTCGAGAAAACAAGAAATTGAGAAGATGTTATGCGGGTGTTTATTTTTCGAATCGTTCTACCGAATCGATCCTCAAGGATTCCAAGGAAAACCTACGTATGAAGTCACTTGAATGTGATAATCTTTATCAAAAATACTTTTTGTTGGAAAAGAAACTTGCAGAATCTGAAGCAAGGTTTAATTTCCAGCAAACAAGTTTTGACGACAGAGAAAGCGTTTATCTCACTCGAGAAAAATTCCTTGAGGTTGATTTAGCTGCTGCTCTTGATAAAATCAAGATGTTGGAAGATGACTTGAAAAAGTTCAATACTAGTTCAAACAAATTAACCACTATGCTAGGAGCAAGTAAAAATCATCGTGATACACGAGGATTGGGCTATAAGGGAATAGATGCTCCAAGTACTAGCAAAGAGGTAAAATTTTTCAAGGCTAGTGATTCTTCTCAACAAAAGGTTTCCACTGATGGCAAAAGTGAAATACCTTCTCCGGAAGTTAAGGTTCAAAAGAGCAAAGTTTATCAACCTCCAAAGTTAGCACACACAGATCGAGGTAAGAACATTCCTTATGTTTTCCACTTTTAGATGGTGGATTTTCGACAAGGGATAAAATCTTGAACTCATAATTATACGATGCTCAGATCCAGCAATCAGACGTGAGTATTGAGACACGGGTCTCTCATCGAATTCTGAACGGAGAGTACTTTCTCTCAGAGTACATGTCGATATGTAGTCTCACGACTGGACAACGACATATCTCATGAACACTGAACACTTTCAGTGTTATTTCTATATAGTATCACGAGATGGACGGCTTCTAGACAGCTTGCTCTGCTAGTATAGAGGGATAACGTCTTCAGGAACAAACAACGAGTTTACCCTGACTATATAAAGGATATGACTTACCGACAAGCTCATATCGGGATAATTAATGCTCCTAGACAGCTTGCTCTGCTAGTATAGAGCTACAAAGTTAATTATTCCTAATTACAATTGCTCCTATTCCATGGTCGAATCCACGACTGGTCCCATGGAATGGAAATAACAATAGCTCATATTCCATGGTCGAATCCACGACTGGTCCCATGGAATGGCAATAACAATTGCTCCTATTCCATGGTCGAATCTGCGACTGGTCCACGGAATGGCAATAAACAATTGTTCTGATTCTATGATCGAATCCACAGCTTGATCTCATAGAATAGCAAGAACTATATTATCTCATTACTCCGATTTCATGATCGAAACCACAACTGGTCTCATAAATGGTAATAGATAAATCTTAATTACTCCGATTCTATGGTCGAATATACGATCCCATGAAATGGTAATGCTCACTTTATTATTCTGAATTCATAGTCGAATCCTCGGCTGATCCCATGAATTAATAATAAACATCTTATTACTCAGTTTTGTGAATTATTCTCCACTGAATTCCACAATTAGTAATAAATAATCAACAACCAGGCGTCTGAGCTACCTCTAAGTAAGCCCCGATTCAAATGGTGAAGGTGTATTCAACGACGATACACTAACAGTCACCGCACGAACGAGTATTTCAAAAATACAACGAAACGATGAACCTATGCAAAATAGAGAATAAAATAATAAATAATTAAAAATATTGACAGGGTGCTGGGAGCACGGACACACGACCGACCGACCGTGTCATGGTCAATTCCACGCCCGTTTTATATTTTTAATGCATTTTTATTATTTTCCATGATTTGATGAAAATTCTCTCATTTTATCAAATCTCTTTCGTCTCGAGGAAACTCCTCGTTTTCATGGTACTTCCATAAATCCATAAAAAATAATATAAAATTAAGAAAAGGAGTGTGGGGCGTGACCATTGGCCAATCGGCCATGCCTTGGTCCCAACCGGCCCCACACCCCACGGTTCCTTATTATTTTATTATTATTATTATTTCTCTAATTTCATGAAAAAACACCTTGATTTCATGGTATTTTTGCACAAATCATCAAATAATAATAAAATAAATTAAATTATGAAAACTTGTGGGACCGGGCATTGGCCGGCCGGCCATGCCCTAGCCAGTCCCACATGCCCCTTTGTTTTATTATTTTATTATTAGTTTTCCTTGAATTCATCAAATTCCTTGATTTCATGGTATTTCTCTCAAATTAGGAAAAATTCCCTCAATTCATTAAAAATGCATGAAAAATACACAAAAATTAGGGAAACTCGTGGGACCGGCCCAAACCGGCCGGCCATGCCTTCCACGGTCCCACACGCCCTTGTTTTTATTATTTTAAATTTTTCGCTTCCTTGAACTCATGAAAACTCCTTCAATTCATGGAAACTCCATAAATTCATCAAATTTCTCAAAATTCATGATTTTTTAATAAAATCATCAAAATATTATAAAATTAAGGAAAAGGCACCAGGGGACCGTGGTCACGACCGGCAGACCATGCCTTGACCAAGGCGGTCCCACGCCTCCTCATTCCTTATTTTATAATTATTTTTCATCATCTCATGGTGTTTTCCTCAGTTTCGTCGAAACCCTAATTTTGACATATTTTCTCGAATGGATGCTCAATTGCACGCCAGAAAATATCAAAATTCTCAGGAATGAGACGCGGACGCCTTGGGGACACGAGCACGCTATATTGACCGACCAAGATTGGCTCTTTGGCTCACGGAATCCGGTCCCATCAATTTTCACAGTTTTGACCTAATTTGCACAATTGCTCGTATTAGGTCCAAAACTCTTCCAAACACTTTGGATTTTCGTGAAGTGATCGTCAGGCGGTCACTTGACAACCCAGGGCCGGTTTCATGACTCCATGGTTGGTCCCTCGCCTCGTCATAATTAATTAGGTTTTCTCACCTAAGGCTCAGACGAGCATTTTCGAATAAATGATTAAACCAGCATTTAATCATTCTTTCACCAAAAAATCGTCAACTCTACAAGGAGTTCTTCGTATTTGCTCACATGAGCATATGGACACTACATGGTTGATCCACGGTCCCATGTAGTCGCTCCCTCCTTCGTCCCATGGTTGAAATTCTGACGAACCATGAATTGATCATCAATTGATCAAATTAGGGTTTCTGAATCCAAGGATCATCATTCCAGATTCTAACCTTAATAATTTGACGACGACCTCATGGTCATTAATTTTATTAATTATGCTCGGTTCAACGACTAGTATTCTAATTAATATTTTTGGTACGCTGCCAGTAATCCATCAGACGAGCAACACATACTCAGACGATCAAATATTCAACAATTCATCACATGAGCAACACTTGCTAAGATGATAAATATTTGCTCAAACCAAGGAATATTGGTTCAACAATCAATATTCAACGATCCACCGAATGAGCAATACTTGCTCACTTCATCGTAAGAACTATACCTCTGTCTCATGACATGTTCAATTCATGAGTTTCAGAACATCATGTTCGACACTCAGCAACTACATGGACTCTTCGTCCCATCAAACCACGAAGTCATCAATTGACTAACAAACCACGAGACGTCGATCATGTCACTTGGGGGGATATCACTTAGGGTTTTGGTTTGGCGGTCTACGACACGTGTGTTCAAACAAACGATGGAATGTGAGCAAGTCGTGCAATCAGTTGAAGGAATTCACGAGGTAGTGGGTGGAAAATCGACCAAGTCTCCACACGTTGAGCAACTGGTTTCAAACACGATCTCCACTTTCCCACTCCTTGATTCCATCAACTGTCACACTTCATGGAATCATGGTGTCTAAAATTCCAACAATATAAATAAGTCTTTGAATCATGATTGAATCATGGGCATCAACAGTATCATCAATCTCACGTCTCATCGACAACACGAGATCATCAACTCATCAATTGAGCAATTACTCTCGATTGAGCAATTTCAATCATTCAGAGCTTATCACATTCAGAATTCACACACCCACAATCTTTGATTACCATTGATTCCACACATTTCCCAGCTTCCCTCCTACAGATCAACCCATCCTCTCTTGTGACCGAATTTACTCTGGAACGGTCATTGTCTTGATTTAGGACGGAGTACTACAGATTGATCTCTCGAATCTAAAGCACCCCCTTTGGAGTGGTGCATTTGTGTGAGGTTTAACATTTCGCTCGGTTCAAGGAGTCTCCTCCGTACGGTCGTCTCTTCAATTCCTTAAAAACCAGCAAATCTTTTTTCCCCATCTACACCACTATTGCGGAAATAAAGGTCACCTGGAAAGGAGATGTCGTTTCCGTATAAGGAATGAGAAACTTCATGATGTTCTTTTTTGGGCATCACAAGAAGTTGTGAAACCAAGATCATACGTTAAGACTGATCCTCTTAACGTTACAGGTTGTAATTGTCCAACCTTTAGGAAAAGGAATCAGTGCTATGATAGACCTAGATTTTCCTATAAACGTCGTACGAATTCTTTTCATAATCGTAATGGTTATCAAAAGTATAACTTCGTAAAGACGAAGACAAGATCCGATGCTCCCAATTGGAGAAAGACTAACTTGCAAAAGAATAGTCAATCCAATTCTCTTACAAGAATTCTAGAAGATAGTGATGGGAAGAAGGTTCCGACTGTTCCTAAACGCACTCAGAAGTGGATACCGAAGAAAGACAATGATGTTTTGAGTGTGAAAAGGAATGATCTTCCAGAAAACTCCATGACTATGGAAAAGGCAGTATCCATGATGTTGGAACTTAACAAGTTTTTTGGAAAAATGGAATTGGATGTGAAAGGTTCTAAAAGTGATCTCTTTCATGATAATCCAAAGGTCACTTGTGTTGAGCAAGACTTTGTTCACCCCAACGCAACTTGATTGTGTTGTAAGTGCATCCTCACCAAGGAATTCCCTGCTTTGTATACGGTGAGGGAAGCACAAGATTTAGGGCACACAGATTATGTTCGGTAAGGCGGAAGAATTCGATTGGATTCATCTAAAAATGTATGTCTATAATCTTGAGCAAGATTTGTACTTTTATTTGCTTAGAATACTTATAATAATCTTGCTTATCGTTCATTTCTACCTAACTTGATCTGTGTTTAAGGTTCTTAAATGTTTAGGTTTGAAAATAATAGTTCGGGATGTTTGGACTACATGGTACAAATACCAAGTATGCATAATAGCATTCAAAATCAAAATCCAGGGGTTTAAGTTAACAAACCCGTATGTATACTTGACGTCGATATTCGGTAAACTTGTTTTGGCCGTAACTTCTTCGTTCGAACTCGGATTTACCTCATTCTTTTTGCATTCTATTCCTTATTAAATTCTCTTCAAAATGAAGATGAGAATTGTTGAATTTGGATGAGTTAATATTGGTCTTTGTCCTGTCTCTTGTTTTTTAGTGTTTGCTCCGTTTCGTTGCACTTGTTCTATTCTCTTGGACTTGGGAACTGGGATTCTTGGATAAATCCTATTCTAAGATATTTTGTGGTTGTTACAAGAGTGATGTTGGTGAATCACAAAGAAGGAATTTCGAGAATGGGTAGTAGTTCACATAGCTATACATTCTTGAGTGTTCACAATCATCTCATGTGAACTATGGTGCATAGTCGTCAATGACTTTATATGTTCTTCTTTGTTAAGGAAATCTTTTTATACGCTTTTGGTAACCACTATTGGTATAAATCCGTGCGAATAAGATTGATTCTACCTTCTAAGGGCAAAGATTGTTATTGCAGTATTAATCTTTATGATTTTGTGATATTTCAATTGTTTATGGGATATGTATTGTTTGCATCCGTGAACTTGAAGGTCCCATATGTTGTCAAAAGTAAAGTCGTTCATAAATTGGTATTCGTATTGATGAAAGGACGAATGGACTTTTGACAAATACAAAAGTTATGCCTATGCAGTCATGTATTTGATGGAAAATAGGATAAAATCTTTTGTTTGACAAGGATAAAGTATATTATGTCGTTATGATGGAAAATAGAATATATCCTTGTATGTTATCCAAGGTATTGATCTTCATTGATCCATTTTGTTATGCTTTACCGTGAGGGCTCCATTGTGTTTCTTATGTTGAGCACGATACAACTAAGTCAATTATTCTTATTGGCTTTGTTGGTTGTTCCATAAGATTCTATATGTTGAGCATTATGAACTAAATTAATCATCTTGGTTGGTTATTTAGTTATTTGCTCTTAAAGTCTTCTTTTGTCGAGCAAATCCTTTGACAATTAAATTGATTACTTTTGTGATTAGTTTGGTTGTTTATATTCCAATTAAATTAATTATAAGTTCTCTTGTAATTAGTATAGTTGAGTTTTCATATATTCCACAAGTTCTTGTGTTGAGTATATGAACGACTATACTAATCATGTTCTATTGGTTGATGTAGTCGTATATGCCGTAAGGTTTTTCCTTATGTTGAGTATGTGAACGATTAAGTTAGTCGTCTCCGTATGATTATCTTAGTCGTAGATCCGTAAGTTTACTTATGTTGAGCAACTTCAATTAAATTGATCACTTTTTGTGGTTTAATTTAGTTGCATATTCCAATTAAATTAATCATGGGTTTTCTTGTGATTAATTTGGTTGAGTTTTGGATATAGAAAATCATTTCTATGGTTTTTGGTGTCAAATTTAAAAATCCTTCTTTTCTTTCGAAATTAAGGTCGCTCTTGTTGTTCTTTCGGGAATGACATCAAATGGGGGAGAGTTCTTTTGAACTTGTGCTTAATGGTAATATCTTGTGGGGTGTGCGGCTGTGGAATTTTATAGGGGTTATCTTGTATCTTAAAACTCCTTGATGAATGCATTTAGCTTCGGCTTTATGATTTCATATAAATTAAGTGGGTATGTATTTTTCTTTTAGTCTATGAAATGTCTCTTGTGGAAATTTCATTATGATCCCGTTCTTGTACCTTTGCCAATTTTATTGACAAAAAGGGGGAGAAATATTGTAGTTCACACTACAAATACATATGGTTTTTGGATCATTGTGTAAGGGGGAGTGGTTTCCATAATCGAGATGGAGTATTGACTAAGGGGGAGTGATACATATCACCATAGTATTATTGTTAAAGTCGTGATACAATTGGACTTTGATGTTACATAATAATACTATGACACTGTATAATAATGATCGAGAATCTCGATTTCTCTCATTGTTATAGCTACGGATCTTCAACAACGGTGATGCTAAACTTACAACCTTTGGGATCATTGGACTACTTGGAAGGACGAAGATTTCAGGGAACAATGAAGATTGGACTATGGAATAGGAGCCATTAAAGTTTATCTTTTTTGTATTCCATATATATTAATAGTTTTGTCACTAAAATTAACAAAGGGGGAGATTATTAGAGCATAGCTCGGTCGACCTCGCATGCGTTGCTATCTCAAGCATGTTTGTCAATGTTAGTGATCAAAACTATGAGTCTTGATTTCTAGCCTACATAGCTAAGTCTCGGACTAGGATAGAAAAGTGTAGTTGAGCTCAAGAACTTCATGGCGATTCAACATACAACGACGAAGATCTAGTCAAGGAACCGTGGAACTTCATCAACAAAAAGGTATGTGGAGACTCGAACTTATCTATCACTCAAAAGTCTATCTCTTATATCTCCTACTTCTTATGAGACAAAAGTCGTATGCTATATAGATTGGATCATACACATTTGATATTTCGAGCCGAGTATATCTCGCCTATATATATCTCGAAATCATGTGTTGGTAAAGCGTTTCGCTTTGATCAAGTTTATCTTCACCTAGTGACGAAAGTCATGAAAAGTTTCAATTATTTTGAGAATAGCTCTGACGCGAAACGGTCTGTGAATAACGGCTATATAACGTCCTCTGAGAATGTCTCAATGATTGGAATAAGAGTTTAGATTACATAACCATGTATTCCTTAATCCGAAGTTTTTGAACTTTGTTGATTGAGAGAAACCGTAGAAATTGGCTTCGCCAAGTCCGCGAACTGACGGAAGTTCTTGTACTGAGAATTTCTGCTGGGATTTTCCAAAAACTCGTTTGCGTGTAAGTCCGCGAACTGGCGAAAGTCTCTTTGCCGAGATTTTCTACTGAGTTTGGAAAACTCCACCGGTTGTCTTAAGTCCGCGAACTTGTTTGTGAGCTTAAGTGGTTATGATCTAAAGATGTGCTCTGAACATGAAATTTATATTACTAAGGAATGCTTTATGCAAACCGTGGCTATAAAGTTCATGAGTCGATTCAATCGAATCGAATCATCTTTGTTTCAATTGTGTCTTGTGTAGTTACATAAGATCTCATAGCAATTGAACAACTCTTTAACTAGTTCATTTGAGTCAATCGAACTAGTTATGGTAAAGAAGAACAAGGTTAATATGAAATGCTCATATGGTTAACCTTTTGGGTTACTATGTTGAACCAACATACACGTACACGTTTGGGCATGGTTTTCACAAACCCAGTAAACTTCTACCCAAGTGTGTGTGACAAGCTAAGTTTTCGATCTAACGGTTGAGAAATATTAGCTTGAATCTAAATCAGGTTTTCATCTAACGGTGAATATGGATTGCTTTGTAACTAAGGCAAAACCCTGATTTGAAGATTATATAAAGGAGACATCTAGCATTGTGCAAAAATAATCCCCACACGTCTGTGTGATACTAGTGCGCTCGCTAGAGTGGATTCTCCTTTACCCAATTGATCTCATAGCAATTGAATCCGAGAGAATCCAGTTGTTCTGAAAAAGCGGGGGTCTAACAAAACCACCCAATATTTCTCTTAGCAATCTGTATGGACTAACTCCGAAATACTTTGCTAGAGAATCAACTAGACAGTCAGACTCAATCTAGATAAAAGTATCTCAAGGAGTTAATATCTCTCTCTTGATTTGATTTTTACTCAAGCTAAAATCAATAGCGAGTCTTTATCAAATACAAGGAATAACTTGGACGGTACAAAAGACCAATGTCCAAGGATCAATCAATATCAATTATCAACCAAAGGTTGGATTTTCAATTGATGATAACGAACGCACAACCTGTATTATTTCAATTATGTAAAATATAATGCGGAAAAGAAATAACACAGACACCAGAATTTTTGTTAACGAGGAAACCGCAAATGCAGAAAAACCTCGGGACCTAATCCAGATTGAATACACACTGTCTTAAGATGCTACAGACACTAGCCTACTCCAAGCTAACTTCAGACTGGACTATAGTTGAACCCCAATCAGTCTCCCACCGATCCAAGGTACAGTTGTAATCCTACGCCTCTGATCCCAGCAGGATACTGCGCACTTGATTCCCTTAGTTGATCTCACCCACAACCAAGAGTTGCTGCAACCCAAAATCGCAGACTTGATAATAAACAAATCTATCTCACACAGAAAAGTACATCAAAGGATAAATCTGTCTCCCACATAAAAACCCTAGGTTTTGTTCCGTCTTAAGATATGAAATCAAGGTGAACAGGAACTAATTGATAATTCGGTCTTATATTCCCGAAGAACAGCCTAAATTAATCAATCACCTCTCTACAATCCTTCCTGACTACACAGGTGGTTTGTCGAGGAATCACAAACAGTGAGACGAAGATGTTTGTGACTTCTTTATCTTGCCTATCGGAGAACTCTCACGATCTCAAGCCAATCAAAGATTGTACTCGTATGATAGAAGATGCAAGATCAGATCACACAACTACGATAAAAGTAATATATGTCTGGATTCACAATCCCAATGAAGTCTTTAAGTCGTTAACCTGGTTTTAGAGAAGAAAACCAAAGGTTAAAGGAGAATCGACTCTAGCGAGCGCACTAGTATCACACAGACGTGTGGGGATTAGTTTTTCACAATGCTAGATGTCTCCTTTATATAGTCTTCAAATCAGGGTTTTGCATTAGTTACAAAGCAATCCATATTCACCGTTAGATGAAAACATGATTTAGATTCAAGCTAATATTTCTCAACCGTTAGATCGAAAACTTAGCTAGTCACACACACTTGGGTATACGTTTACTGGGTTTATGAAAACCATTCCCAAACGTGTACGGGTATGTTGGTTCAACATAGTAACCCAAAAGGTTAACCATATGAGCATTTCATATTAACCTTGTTCTTCTTCACCATAACTAGTTCAATTGACTCAAATGAACTAGTTAGAGAGTTTTTCAATTTCTATGAGATCTTATGTAACTACACAAGATACAATCGAAACAAAGATGATTCGATTCTATTAAATCGGCTCATGAACTTTATAGCCACGGTTTGCATAAAGCATTCCTTAGTAATTTAAGTTTCATGTTCAGAGCACATCTTTAGATCATAACCTTTTAATCTCACAAACAAGTTTGCGGACTTAAGACAACCGGTGGAGTTTTCCAAACTCAGCAGAAAATCTCGGCAAAGAGACTTTCTCCAGTTCGCGGATTGAGTTCACGGACTTACACGCAAACGAGTTTTTGAAAAATCCCAGCTGAAATTCTCGGTACAAGAACTTCCGTCAGTTCGCGGACTTGGCAAAGACAATTCCTCCGGTTTCTCTTGATCAACAAAGTTCGAAAACTTCGGATTAAAGAATAGATGGTTATGTAATCTAAACTCTCATTCCAATCATTTAGACATTCACAGAGGACGTTATATAGCAGTTATTCACAGACCGTTTCGCGTCAGAGCAATTCTCAAAGTAATTGAAACTTTTCATGACTTTCGTCACTAGGTGAAGATAAACTTGATCAAAGCGAAACGCTTTACCAACACATGATTTCGAGATATAGATAGGCGAGATATACTCGGCTCGAAATATCAAATGTGTATGATCCAGACTATATAGCATACGACTTTTGTCTCATAAGAAGTAGGAGATAGAAGAGATATACTTTTGAGTGATAGATAAGTTCAAGTCTCCACATACCTTTTTGTTGATGAAGTTCCACGGTTCCTTGAGTAGATCTTCGTCGTTGTATGATGAATCGCCATGAAGTCCTTGAGCTCGACTACACTTTTCTATCCTAGTCCGAGACTTATCTATGTAGGCTAGAAATTAAGACTCATAGTTTTGATCACTAACATTGACAAACATGCTTGAGATAGCAACGCATGCGAGGTCGACCGAGCTATGCTCTAACAAGTTGTTCAATTGCAAGGAAATCTTATGTAACTACACAAGACACAATTGAAGCAAAGATGATTTGATTCACTCGAATCGGTTCATGAACTTAAATAGCCACGGTTTTTAAATGCATTCCTTAGTCTTTTAAGATTAAGTTCAGAAATCATCTTTAGATATATAACCTTCTCAAGTTCGCAGACTAGGTTCGCGGACTTAAGACACCGGATAGAGTTTACAAACTCCAGCAAAAATTCTTGGGTTCGAGAACTATGCTGGTTCGCGGACTGGGTTCGCGGACTTGGCTCACGCAAGTAGTTTGTCAACTCCAGCACAAAATTCTCGGGTCTGAGAACTTCGGCAGTTCGCGGACTGAGTTCGCGGACTTGGCACTTGCCATACTTCCAGTTCTCTTGAACAACAAAGTTCGAAAACTTCGGTTCAAGGAATCCATTGGTTATGTAATCTAAACTCTCATTCCAATCATTGAAACATTCTTAGAGGACGTTATACAGTTGTTACACTATTTCTTGTCAAAGCAATTTTCAAAGTGATTGAAACATTCATGACTTTCGTCACTAGGTAAAGATAAACTTGGTCGAAGCGAAAAGCTTACCAACACATATTTCGAGATATAGATAGGCGAGGTATACTCGGCTCGAAATACCAAATGTGTATGATATAGTCTATATGTATAGCATACGACTTTTGTATCAAAGAGTAGGAGATAGAATAGATAGACTTTTGAGTGACAGATAAGTTCAAGTCTCCACATACCTTTTTGTCGAGAAGTTTCACCGGTTCCTTGAGTTGATCTTCTACTTGTATGATAAATTTCCATGAAGTCCTTGAGATCAACTACTGTTAGAGCATAGCTCGGTCAACCTCGCATGCGTTGCTATCTCAAGCATGTTTGTCAATGTTAGTGATCAAAACTATAAGTCTTGATTTCTAGCCTACATAGCTAAGTCTCGGACTAGGATAAAAAAGTGTAGTTGAGCTCAAGGACTTCATGGCGATTCATCATATAACGACGAAGATCTATACAAAGAACCGTGAAACTTCATCAACAAAAAGGTATGTGGAGACTTGAACTTATCTATCACTCAAAAGTCTATCTCTTCTATCTCCTACTTCTGATGAGACAAAAGTCGTATGCTATATAGACTAGATCATACTTGACATTTCGAGCCGAGCATTCATTGCTTATCTTTTATATCGAAATCGTGTGTTGGTAAAGCGTTTCGCTTTGATCAAGTTTATCTTCACCTAGTGACGAAAGGCATGAAAAGTTTCAATCACTTTGAGAATTGCTCTGACGTGAATCGGTCTGTGAATAACGGCTACATAGCTTCCTCTGAGAATGTCTCAATGATTGAAATGAGAGTTTAGATTACATAACCATGTATTCCTTGAACCGAAGTTTTCGAACTTTGTTGATCAAGAGAAATCGGGAGGATTGTGGAATTGGCTTGCCAAGTCCGCGAACTGTCGGAAGTTCTCGACCGAGAATTTCTGCTGGGATTTTCCAAAACTCGTTTGTGTGCTAAGTCCGCGAACTCAGTCCGCGAACTGTCAGAAGTTCTCTTTCCGAGAATTTCTGCTGAGTTTGGAAAACTCAACCGATTAATTTAAGTCCGCGAACTTGTTCGTGAACTTAAGATGTTATGATCTAAAGATGTGCTCTGAACATGAAAAATTAAATTACTAAGGAATGCTTTATGCAAACCGTGGCTATAATGTTCATGAGCCGATTCAATCGAATCGAATCATCTTTGCTTCAATTGTGTCTTGTGTAGTTACATAAGATCTCATAGAAATTGAACAACTATTTAGCTAGTTCATTTGAGTCAATTGAACTAGTTATGGTGAAGAAGAACAAGGTTAATATGAAATGCTCATATGGTTAACCTTTTGGGTTACTATGTTGAACCAACATACACGTACACGTTTGGGCATGGTTTTCACGAACCCAGTAAACGTCTACCCAAGTGTGTGTGACAAGATAAGTTTTCTATCTAACAGTTGAGAAATATTAGATTGAATCTAAATCAGTTTTTCATCTAACGGTGAATAAGGATTGCTTTGTAACTAAGGCAAACCCCTGATTTGAAGGATATATAAAGGAGACATCTAGCATTGTGCAAAACTAATCTCCACACGTCTGTTTGCTACTAGTGCGCCCGCTAGAGTCGATCTCCATTAAACTTTGATTTTCTTTTCTAAAATCAGGTTAACGACTTAAAGACTTCATTGGGATTGTGAAGCCAGACCGATACGAGTACAATCGATTGATTGGCTTGAGATCGTGAGAGTTATCCGATAGGCAAGATAAAGAAGTCACAAACATATTTGTCTCACTGTTTGTGATTCCTCGACAATCCGCTTGTGTAGTCAGGAAGGATTGTAGAGGGGTGATTGATTAATCTAGGCTGTTCTTCGGGAATATAAGACCGGATTATCAACTGGTTCTTGTTACCTTGATTTTATATATAAAGACGGAACAAAACCTAGGGTTTATCTATGGGAGACAGATTTATCCTCTTATATACTTTTCAGTGTTAGACAGATCTGTTTATTATCAAGTCTGTGATTTTGGGTTACAACAACTCTTGGTTGTGGGTGAGATCAGCTAAGGGAATCAAGTGTGCAGTATCCTGCTGGGATCAGAGGCGTAGGAGTACAACTGTACCTTGGATCGTTGGGAGACTGATCGGGGTTCAACTATAGTCCAGTCCGAAGTTAGTTCGCAGTAGGCTAGTGTTTGTAGCGGCTTAATACAGTGTGTATTCAATCTGTACTAGGTCCCGGGGTTTTTCTGCATTTGCGGTTTCCTCGTTAACAAAATTTCTGGTGTCTGTGTTATTTTTTTCCGCATTATATTTTATATAATTGAAATAATACAGGTTGTGCGTTCGTCATCATCAATTGTAAATCCAACCTTTGGTTGTTGATTGATCATTGGACATTGGTCTTTGGTACCGTCCAAGTATTCCTTGTATTTGATAAAGACTCGCTATTGTTTTTTAGCTTGAGTAAAAATCAAATCAAGAGAGAGATATTAACTCCTTGAGATAATTTTATCTAGATTGAGTCTGACTGTCTAGTTCATTCTCTAGCAAAGTATTTCGGAGTTACTCCATACAGATTGCTAAGCGAAATATTGGGTGGTGTTGTTAGACCCCCGCTTTTTCAATTGATATCAGAGCAGGCAAACACGTTTAAGACCTCATCAGTCTGTGTTTGTAGCGATCTGACTCTGTGGACAGAATCTCATACGCATACCAAAATTCCTCCTAAAGCTGTCATCTTTGTCAAGTGTCTCGGAAATTCCTCAAAGGGTCACTCCTTAGATGATTCTTCCGAATCCCGAGGAAATAAGAATGTTTCATCTTGTTTCAATCATTCTTCCTCCAATGAGACATTGGATATAATGGCTAAAGCTGAATTGGAGCTAACCAGAATTTCAAAAAAATTCTACTCAGTGTATTTATCTACAGGATCATGGTAAACTCATTGATGAATTTTAAAAGTCTATTGATCGTGAACAGGTACTCTATAACATTATAGGGTCTTTCTCTAAGGAAATTGAGAAACTTCTTCAAGAAAACAACATACAGGTGAAAATATTTGTGATCTTGAAAAGCTGGTCAAAGAAGGTTCAATTAGAGAAATTTTTTTGATCAAGACGCATTCATCTGATCTAGACAGACTTCGTGTTGAGAAGGAGAAACTTGAAGCATCAGTTGTCTTAGCCCATGGACAGTGCGAATCCTTGGAAAAGGAAAACTCTGTCTTAAAGAAAAATTCTTCTGCACAATCTAAGTCTCATGAGTTACTATACAGAATGAAATTTTCTCCAGAAGAAGATCGTATCAAGAAAGGTTTTCAAAACTTACAATCTTCTCCGGTGGCTATGAAGTTTAAACAAGTACCAGTTGTTACTTCTCCTCCACGAATTTGTACCTTCTGTAGAAAAGGAAATTACTATGCTATCCATTGTTTTGGTAGAAATAAACGTGTTTCTGAACTTCACAAGTTACTTCTTTCTACTGTCAATGGAGTAAATAGTCGGACGCCTACTACATTGAAGGTCCCGTTCACAGGAAACCAGGCATCTTATAAAAATGATTTCTCTCCTAGAAATCATTACAGGACATTTGTAAATCCACGTGTTACCAATGAAAGTATGTCCTATACTTATAAGAACACATCTGATAAATCTAAGTCTAGTGTGTGGAGACGAATTTCAGAAAATCCCCTAGAACCTATTTCTATAGGTCCTAGACTTTGTCATCAGAAGGGTTTCTCGCCTGTGATTCCCAGAAGAACTGCTAGACACACCCTTTTTCCTGGAAGCTGCAGTGAAAGGACTACAAATGCTGCAATAAGACATCCTGAAAGAAATTACAACTACTCTCTCAGAACCTATGGTGAGACTATGTCTCCCTCTGCTACTTAGCAGCAGAATGGTCCATTCTTGTGTCTAACTTGAGAGATACAAGGATGAGGATTTGAGAGATTCTCAAGTATTGTGATATATTTTTCTTGTCTTTGCTGTTTTACCCTTTTCGCTTTGTCTTCTTGTCTCTATGATTTTGGGATGGAGGATTTTTGAAAGCTACATAGTGTGTAATATCAATTTTAGGTCAAATGGTTTTTGGTCGGCCCACGAACGCCCGTATCTCCTCAAATAACTCTAGGGTTTCTAGCCAGGGAATTCACGAACATATATAAATCTTATAGGTGCCTCATTTTTCTTCAGAAAGGAGCTCTATGGAAAATGTTCCCAAAGAAGAAGTTAACCCTATGGTTGAGGATGATCTCAAATATTGTGATTCTGGTCAAGAGTTTATACGGAAGAAGATGCTTGAAAGAAAAGAGTATAACACTTGGATTGGTGAATCTGTCAAGGATCGTGTTCAGGATAAAGTTAAGAACGAACTGGCTAACCTTCAATTGCAGATAAACTAGTTGATTGATGGACAGGCGAAAATCCTTGGTACTCAGAATATCTTGATCAGAAATCAGAAGAAAGTTATCCTTGACTGTGCAAAGGCTCGTCATTATGCTCGCACTATTGATCGAAAAGTCAACGTTCTAACTTTTGAACATGGTGTCTTTACGGTCAACAGGGTCAAGGATATCAGTGACTCCTACTTTGATGGGCCATTTCAGAGGTATGGAATCATCAAGGAAAACTGAGTCTTATATGCCTAGTAAGTCTTCTTTTTGGATTAGTAGGAAGAATAACTAGTGCTTTGAATAGCGATGATTGTGACTACACATAGCTATTTTTGTTTTCATCTTCTTATGTTATTTTTTAGGTTTATCGGTATTAAATTCTAAATATATTTGGAGGATGGTGTTTATTGCAGTATTTTAATGGTTTGTGATATTGCAATATTTTTATGGGATATGTATTGTTTACGTCAGTGAACTTGAAGGTCCCATATGGCAGTAAAAAGTAAAGTCGTTCATGAATCGATATTCGTATGGATGAAAGGACGAATGGACTTTTGACATATACAAAAGTTAAGCCTATGTAATCATTAATTTGATGGAAAATAGGATAAAATCTTTTGTTCAACAAGGATAAAGTCTATTATGTCGTTATGATGGAAAATAGAATAGATCCTTGTATCTTATCCACGGTATTGATCTTCATTGATCCATTTTATTATGTTTACCGTGAAGGCTCCATTGTGCGTCTTATGTTGAGCACCTTACAACTAAGTTGATTTACCTTGGCTTTGTTGGTTGTTCCATAAGATGCTATATGTCGAGCATTAAGAACTAAATTAAACAACTAGTTTGGTTATTTAGTTTGTACTCCATAAGTTTTCTTTCTTATGTCGAGTACATGTATGGTTAAGGTTGTCATATTCTATGATGAACTTAGTCGGGGTTCCATAAGTTCTTTTATGTTGAGCCCAAAATAATTAAATTGATTACTTCGGTTATTTGTATTCCAATTAGATTGATTATAGGTTCTCTTGTAATTAATCTAGTTGAGTTTTCATATATTCCACAAGTTATTGTGTTGAGTATATGAAAGGCTACACTATCATGTTCTTTGGTTAACGTAGTCATATATTTCGTAAGGTTTTCCTTATGTTGAGTATTTGAACGGTTAAGTTAGTCATCTCCGTGTGATTGACTTAGTCGTAGCTCTGTGAGTTTACTTATGTTGAGCACTTTCAATTAAATTGATCACTTTTGTGGTTTGATTTAGTTGCGTATTCCAATTGAATTAATCATGGTTTTACTTGTGGTTAATTTGGTTGAGCTTTGTACATAGAAAATCATTCCTATGATTTTTGGTGTCCAATATAAAATCCTTCTTTTCTTTCGAAATTAAGGTCGCTCTTGTTGTTCTCTCGGGAATGACATCAAATGGGGGAGAGTTTTTTTGAACTTGTGCTTAATGGTAATATCTTGCGGGGAGTACGGCTGTGGAATTTTATAGGGTTATCTTGTATCTTAAAACTCCTTGATGAATGATGTTAGCTTCGTCTATTAGATTGCATCTAACTTAAGTTGGTATGTATTTTTCTTTTGGTCATGAAATGTCTCTTGTTGAAATTTCATTATGATCTCATTCTTGTACCTTTGCCAATTTTATTGACAAAAAGGGGGAGAAATATTGTAGTTCACACTACAAATACATATGGTTTTCGGATCATTGTGTAAGGGGGAGTGGTTTCCATGATCGAGATGGAGTATTGACTAAGGGGGAGTGATGCATATCACCGTAGTATTATTGTTAAAGTCGTGATACAATTGGACTTTGATGTTATATAATAATACTATGACACTATATAATAATGATCGAGAATCTTGATTTATCTCATTGTTATAGCTACGGATCTTCAACAACGATGGTGCTAAACTTACAACCTTTGGGATCATTGGAGTACTTGGAAGGACGAAGATTTCAAGGAACGTTGAAGATTAGACTATGGAATAGGAGCCACTAAAGTTTATCTTTTTTGTATTCCATATGTATTAATAGTTTTGTCACTAAAATTGACAAAGGGGGAGATTGTTAGAGCATAGCTCGGTCAACCTCGCATGCGTTGCTATCTCAAGCATGTTTGTCAATTTTAGTGATCAAAACTATAAGTCTTGATTTCTAGCCTACATAGCTAAGTCTCAGACTAGGATAGAAAAGTGTAGTTGAGCTCAAGGACTTCATGGCGATTCATTATACAATGACGAAGATATATACAAGGAACCGTGGAACTTCATCAACAAAAAGGTATGTGGAGACTTGAACTTATCTATCACTCAAAAGTCTATCTCTTATATCTCCTACTTCTTATGAGACAAAAGTCGTATGTTATATAGACTAGATCATACACATTTGACATTTCGAGCTGAGCATTCATTGCTTATCTTTTATCTCGAAATCGTGTGTTGGTAAAGCGTTTCGCTTTGATCAAGTTTATCTTCACCTAGTGACGAAAGTCATGAAAAGTTTCAATCACTTTGAAAATTGCTCTGACGTGAATCGGTCTGTGAATAACGGCTACATAGCGTCCTCTGAGAATGTCTCAATGATTGAAATGAGAGTTTAGATTACATAACCATGTATTCCTTGGACCGAAGTTTTCGAACTTTGTTGATCAAGAGAAATCGGGAGGATCGTGTAATTGGCTTGCCAAGTCCGCGAACCTAGTTCGCAGACTCAGTCCGCGAACTGTCGGAAGTTCTCGACCGAGAATTTCTGCTGGGATTTTCCAAAATTCGCTTGTGTGCTAAGTCCGAGTACTCAGTCCGCGAACCCAGTCCGCGAACTGGCGGAAGTTCTCATCCCAAGAATTTTTGCTGAGTTTGGAATACTCAACCGATTAATTTAAGTCCGCGAACTTGTTTGTGAAATTATGAGGTTATGATCTAAAGATGTGCTCTGAACATGAAAAATTAAATTACTAAGGAATGCTTTATGCAAACCGTGGCTATAATGTTCATGAGCCGATTCAATCGAATCGAATCATCTTTGTTTCAATTGTGTCTTGTGTAGTTACATAAGATCTCATAGCAATTGAACAACTCTTTAACTAGTTCATTTGAGTCAATTGAACTAGTTTATGGTGAAGAAGAACGAGGTTAATATGAAATGCTCATATGGTTAACCTTTTGGGTTACTATGTTGAACCAACATACACGTACACGTTTGGGCATGGTTTTCACGAACCCAGTGAACGTCTACCCTAGTGTGTGTGACAAGCTAAGTTTTCGATCTAACGGTTGAGAAATATTAGCTTGAATCTAAATCAGTTTTTCATCTAACGGTGAATAAGGATTGCTTTGTAACTAAGGAAAAACCCTGATTTGAAGGTTATATAAAGGAGACATCTAGCATTGTGAAGAACTAATCCCCACACGTCTGTGTGCTACTAGTGCGCCCGCTATAGTCGATCTCCATTAACCTTTGATTTTCTTCTCTAAATTCAGGTTAACGACTTAAAGACTTCATTGGGATTGTGAAGCCAGACCGATACTACTTTATCGTAGTTGTTGATCTGATCTTGCATCTTCCATCGTACGAGTACAATCGATTGATTGGCTTGAGATCGTGAGAGTTCTCCGATTGGCAAGATAAAGAAGTCACAAACATCTTCGTTTCATTGTTTGTGATTCCTCGACAATCCGCTTGTGTAGTCAGGAAGGATTGTATAAAGGTGATTGATTAATCTATGTTGTTCTTCGGGAATATAAGACCGGATTATCAATTGGTTCCTGTTACCTTGATTTTATATCTAAAGACGGAACAAAACCTAGGGTTTATCTGTGGGAGACAGATTTATCCTCTTATAGACTTTTCTATGTGAGACATATCTGTTTATTATCAAGTCTGTGATTTTGGGTTACATCAACTCTTGGTTGTGGGAGAGATCAGCTAAGGGAATCAAGTGTGCAGTATCCTGCTGGGATCAGAGGCGTAGGAGTACAACTGTACCTTGGATCAGTGGGATACTGATTTGGGTTCAACTATAGTCCAGTCCGAAGTTAGTTTGCAATAGGCTAGTGTCTGTAGCGGCTTAATACAGTGTGTATTCAATCTGGACTAGGTCCCGAGGTTTTTCTGCATTTGCGGTTTCCTCGTTAACAAAATTTCTGGTGTCTGTGTTATTTTTTTTCCGCATTATATTTTATATAATTGAAATAATACAGGTTGTGTGTTCGTGATCATCAATTGGAAATCCAACCTTTGGTTGTTGATTGATATTGATTGATCCTTGGACATTGGTTTTTGGTACCGTCCAAGTATTCCTTGTATTTGATAAAGACTCGCTATTATTTTTAGATTGAGTAAAAATAAAATCAAGAGAGAGATATTAACTCCTTGAGATACTTTTATCTAGATTGAGTCTGACTGTCTAGTTGATTCTCTAGCAAAGTATTTCGGAGTTAGTCCATACAGATTGCTAAGCGAAATATTGGGTGGTGTTGTTAGACCCCCGCTTTTTCAACTACACTTACTATCCTAGTCTGATACTTAGCTATAAGAGACTAGAAATCAAGACTTATAGTTTTGATCACTAACATTTACAAACATGCTTGAGATAGCAACGCATGCGAGTTTGACCGAGCAGTGCTCTAACAAAAAGCTAGACGACCAATGAAGCACTTCGGTGATCACCGTCCACCACTCTTCCACAGGGAATGATCGACCGGGGATGGCCCGCCCATGCGGCCTCCAAACAATCACTCGAAGATGGTTGGACGTGATGCTATTTTAAGACGCTTAATCCGCGACTTATTCGGTTAAGCTTTAAAACAGCGATGCTTCATACATATTGATTGTTTTCGATGCATTACATGCATCGAGCATACATGATATTTCACAGATACCAACTCCTTAAATAACTTAGCACCGTATGATATTTCCTGCATGCGTCCCACGATCTGCTCATTCGAGACATCAAACATGTCACAAACTGGGGGATACTTACTGGGGTATTGGTCTGGCGGTTTACGCCGTGCAACGCGCCATTACAAGAACGTGTCGGGAAAAGGTGGACGGTTAATAGTGATGAGGGAAGTGGGAAAAGGTGTGATCGTGTGACAATCACCACTCCTACACGACCCCACTACTCCATCACTTCATCTCCTCCACTTCCTACGAGATGAGGGTTGCGCTCAATGACTTGTACAAATAGGTCCTTCACCTATTTCAAAACAACACAGACGGAGAGAAACCAAGTGTTGTCATAGTATTCAGAAAACACCCAGAACTGATAGCTTACATTGTGCAAGCTAGTTCATCATTCTGGTACAAGTCATAAACTGCCAACACCTTCACAATCTCAACACCTTCTTCGCTTCCCTCCCTAAGATCAATCACATCTCCTTCACTTTGTGACCGAAGCAAGTCTGGAACGGCCATTTCTTGGTTTAGGCCAGAATTGTATAGATTGATCTCTCGAATCAAAAGCACTCTCGTGCATTGCATTTGTATAGGGTTTAGATTCGTTTCTCATCCACACACCCAAATTTACCAAAACCAGTAGAAACAATTTTCACCCATAAACACACGTTTAAGACCTCATAAGTCTGTGTTTGTAGCAATCTGACTCTATGGACAGAAACGTTATCTCAAAAAACGTTTCACCAGTCCAGAAACGTTCTGACTTGGTTCAAAGCTCTGTTTCTCCTGAGAATTGTATCACATCTTCTACATGGTCTGAAACTGTGTATAACTGGGAAACACGCCTAGATGAACAGTCGGATTATCTTTCCGATGAAAGTGATTCAGACGATGGACACGATGTTGATGAGGAAGTCTCGCAATATATCAAGCTTTTTGACCATCTCATAAAGAAAAAGAAGTCAACATCTTGCTTGGCTGAGTTTCTGAATCCTCCCTGTCTAGAAAATAAGAAAATGATAAAGCTCTTTAAAGGTTACGATTGTGGATATAATCTCTTACAATCCCTTCTTAAAGATCGAGAAGAAGATGTGCGTTCAAAGAATTCTGAATGTGAAAATCTTCATCGAAATCTCTTTTTGTTGAAAGAAGAACTTGCTGAATCTGAAGCGAAATATAGCTCTCAACAAGGTTATTTTAAATACAGAGAAAACGTTTTTATCTCACGAGAGAAACAATTGGAGAATGAGCTTTCTGCTGCTCAGAACAAGGTAACTATGCTGGAGGAAAACTTGAAAAAGTTTAGTCTTAGTTCAACAAAATTATCCATTATGCTGGGAGCTTGTAAGAAACATCGTGATACGTGAGGTTTGGGCTCTGAAGGAATAGACGCTCCAAGCAGTAGTAAGACTAATTTTGTTTGTATTGATAGAAATTTCCTACAGAAAACTTGCACTAATGGCAAAAATGGAAAATTACCTTTTACGGCATAAGCTTCAATAAACAAAGGAAGTCAACCTCCTACTCATATGAGAAAGATTAATAACATTCCCTTCAAATGTTATTATTCCGGAAACAAAGGTCATCTTGAGAAAAGATGTCGTTTTCGCCTGCAGAATGAAAACTTCATAATTCTTATCTGGATGTCTAAGGAAGTAATCAAACCGGTTTCTCATGTTACTGGTCTTAAATGTCCAACTCTCAGACAAGAAAAGTGTTGTGATGAGCCAAGTCTTGCTCGTAATGATAACACAAAGGCTTTCTACAATTGTAAAAAGAATTGTGGTATACGGACAAATGACTGCCTTGTTGATCCAATGAGTAAGGAAAATTCTTCAAACTCTTCCTCCGTGACTAAAGGAAGTGTTGGATCAGAAGTGTCAATCGTTCCTGAATATATTCACATCAATAATCGTGTTTCGGAACTGAAGACCAATATAAATAGACTTAAGTGCAACATTAAGAAGGCAAGGACGACAACAACTTCATGTGTTTCTTGTCCTCCTCTTGTTAATTCTCTTGAGACTAACTCTATTGACTTTCCTAATAATATTCTAGAAATAAAAAGGGGAAATGTCAATACCATTGATGAGCTATATACTCGTCAAATTACAACTTGACTACTTACAAATGTGCATCCTCTTTGAGACCGCGAGGATGCACATATTTCTCAAGAAGCTCTTCTTCTTGACAAAGTGGTCTTTGTTGTATCTGCTTTTCAGTTTAAAAATAAAATGATCATCTTACTGTTGAGCCCTGCTTCGATTAATTATTACATGATGTAATATAATTGATCAATAACTCTTGAGAAAATTCTCTTTGTTAATTCACTTTGAAAATCTTCGTTTTTCCTTAATGATAGTTGATTTGTTGACTATCAACAATTACCTTGTGCTCTATTTCTGAGCTAAGATGTTTTGTCTTTAGAATTTTTTTTTGATATTATCAAAACATACTTCTAAAAATAGGTTCCATTGGTTCCTTGGTTTTGAACCTGGTTCATAACCACGAACGTACGTGCACCCGACTCTTACTAAACGTAAACGAGTAACCCTAGGGTTTCCCTATGAAAATCTCGTATAAATATATATCATGTATTTTTTCTTCTGATATATACTTGTTCCGTAACATCAAGATTTCTTGTGGTATTATGGTGTGCACAATGGATGGAGGCAAAAAGGAAGACAAAGTTGAAGAGGGCAAAGTTATTGAGTTTCACGAGAACCCTGTTTTCATTACATGCTACCATGCAGTCGATCATGAAAACGATCTTCTAGTTCAGATGTCATCTCAATTGGTTGGAAATCTTCTTCGAGATTTTGAGGTTGTTCGTGGTCAACTTAAAATTGCAACAAAAAATCTTGAATTACTGAAGATTGAACTGAAGAAAGCAACTGATGAACTTGGTTTTGTTCGATCCCTGGTTGCTGATTATGTCTAAAGTTTTATTTTGTCTAGGAAACTTCTTATGAGAATTTATTCTTGTGTTTTAAACATATATTGTGATTACACATAGCTATTGCTAACAATTTTCATCTTGCAATGTTTTTAGATTTATTCTAAGTTATTTGGAAGATGATTTTGCAGTATTAATCTTTATTGGGTTCATATATTGCAAATAACGTTATGGGATATGTATGTTTACGTCCGTGAACTATGATTATCCCATATATGTCAAAATTTAAGTCTATTGTGTCTTTATGCAAATATTGACGGACAATAGAATGAACTTTTGAATTATATGTCAAAGATTAAGTCTATCATATCATTATGCAAATATTGATGAAAAATAGAATCTTTGAATATTTCGCGGTATTGATCTTTCCCTGATCCACTTCTATGTGAAAGTATTGTAAGGCTCCGTAAGTTTTCTTATGTTGAGCATTTCCGATTAAATTAATCATTAAGGTTCCTTTGTGGTTAATTTAATTGAGTTTTCTGGATACAAATTCACGTTTCATGTGATTTGTTAATGTCCAAAGTAATCCTTCTTTTCTCGTAAAAGTAAGGTCACTCTTGAATGTTCTTTCGGGAATGAAATTTTATGGGGGAGAGTTATTAATTGAACTTGTGCTTAATTTCCAAATCTTTGTGGGGAGTGCGGCTGTGGAATATTGTAGGAGTTATCTTGTATCTTTATAAACTCCTTGATGAATACAGTAAGTTTCGACTATGTGAAATCATCGAAACAAAGTTGATATGTTCTCTTTTAGTCATGAAGTATCTCTTTGAGAATTTCATTATGATCCCGCTAGTTTTCGTACCTTTGCCAATTTATATTGACAAAAAGGGGGAGAATTATTTTGTAGTTCACACTACACATACATATGGTTTACAGATCATTATGTAAAGGGGAGTGGTTTTCATTGTGAGATGAAGTATTGAATAAGGGGGAGGGATACATATCACCGTAGTATTATTGTAAAAGTTGTGATACAATTGAACTTTGATATTGTGTAATAATATTATGACACTGTATAATAATAATTGAGAACAATTATTTTCTTATTGTTATGGATACGGATCTTCAACAACTATGATGCTGAGTTGAACACGTTCAGAATCACTGGAGTACTTTGAGTGACGAAAAATTCAAGGAATGTTGAAGAACCAAGTAAATCAAGCATTTGGATGAGAAGCTACAAAGTTTATTTATTTTGTAATCCATATATATTGATAGTTTTGTCACTAAAATTGACAAAGGGGGAGACTGTTAGAGCACTGCTCGGTCGAACTCGCAAGCGTTGCTATCTGTAGATGGTGGATTTTAAACAAGGGATAAATTCGTAAACATAATTATACGAAGCTCTGATTCAGCAATCAGACGTTAGTATCGAGACACGGGTCTCTCATCGAATTCTCAACGGATAGTACTTTCTCTCGGAGTACATGTAGATATGTAGTCTCACGACTGGACAATGGCATATCTCATGAATACTGAATACTTTCAGTGATTATTTCTATATAGCATCACGAGATGGACGGCTCCTAGACAGCTTGCTCTGCTAGTATAGAGCGATAACGTCTTCAGGAACAAACAACAAGTTTACCCTGACTATATAAAGGATATGACTTACCGACAAGCTCATATCGGGATGACTAATGCTCCTAGGCAGCTTGCTCTACAGTATGGAGCCACAAATTTAATTATTCCTAATTGCTCATATTCTATGGTCGAACCCACGACTGTTCCCATGGAATGGCGATAACAATTGTTCTGATTCTATGATCGAATCCACGCTTGATCTCATAGAATAGCAATAACTATATTATCTCACTACCCCGATTTCATGATCGAATCCACAACTGGTCTCATAAATGGTAATAGATAAATCTTAATTACTCCGATTCTATGGTCGAATCTACGATCTCATGGAATGGTAATGCTCATTTTATTATTCTGAATTCGTAGTCGAATCCTCAGCTGATCCTATGAATTAATAATAAACATCTTATTGCTCAATTTTGTGAATTATTCTCCATCGAATTCCACAATTAGTAATAAATAATCAACAACCGGGCGTCTGAGCTACCTCTAAGAAAGCCCCGATTCAAATGGTGAAAGTGTATTCAACGATGATACACTAACAGTCACCGCACGAACGAGTATTTCAAAAATACAACGAAACGATGAACCTATGCAAAATAGAGAAGAAAATAATAAATAATTAAAATATTGACCAGGGTGCTGGGAGCACGGACACAAGACCAACCGACCGTGTCGTGGTCAATCCCACGCCAGTTTTATATTTTTAATGCATTTTTATTATTTTTCATGATTTGATGAAAATTCTCTCATTTTATCAAATTTCCTTCGTCTCGAGGAAACTCCTCGGTTTCATGGTACTTCCATAAATCCATAAAAAATAATATAAAATTAAGGAAAGGAGTGTGGGGCGTGACCATTGGCCAACCGGCCATGCCTTGGTCCCAACCGGCCCCACACCCACGGTTCCTTATTATTTTATTATTATTATTATTATTATTATTATTATTATTATTTCTCTAATTTCATGAAAAAACTCCTTGATTTCATGGTATTTTTGCACAAATCATCAAATAATAATAAAATAATATAAATTATGAAAACTTGTGGGACCGGGCCTTGGCCGGCCGGCCATGCCCTAGCCCGTCCCACACGCCCTTTTGTTTTATTATTTTATTATTAGTTTTCCTTGAATTCATCAAATTCCTTGATTTCATGGTATTTCTCTCAAATTAGGAAAAATTCCCTCAAATCATCAAAAATACCTAAAAAAATATTAAAAAATTATGAAAACTCGTGGGACCGGGCCCAAGCCGGCCGGCCATGCCTCCATGGTCCCACACGCCCTTGTTTTTATTATTTTAATATTTTTTGCTTCCCTGAACTCATGAAAACTCCTTCAATTCATGGAAACTCCCTAAATTCATCAAATTTCTCAAAATTCATGAATTTTTCATAAAATCATTATAAAATTAGGGAAACTTGTGGGACCGGGCCCTGGCCGGCCAGTCATGCCTTCCACGGTCCCACATGCCCTTGTTTTATTATTTTAATATCTTTTGCTTCCTTGAACTCATGAAAACTCCTTCAATTCATGGAAACTCCCAAAATTCATCAAATTTCTCAAAATTCTTGAATTTTTCATAAAATCATCAAAATATTATAAAATTAAGGAAAAGCACCACAGGACCGTGGTCACGACCGGCCGACCATGCCTTGACCACCGCGGTCCCACGCCTCCTCGTTCCTTACTTTATAATTATTTTTCATCATCTCATGGTGTTTTTCCTCAGTTTCGTCGAAACCCTAATTTTGGCATATTTTCTCGAATGGATGCTCAATTGCACGCCAGAAAATATCAAAATTCTCAGGACTGAGACACGGACGCCTTGGCGACACAAGCACGCTATCTTAACCGACCAAGATTGGCTTTTTGGCTCACGGAAGCCGGTCCCATCAATTTTCACAGTTTTGACCTAATTTGCACAATTGCTCGTATTAGGTCCAAAACTCTCCCAAACACTTTGGATTTTCCTGAAGTGATCGTCAGGCGGTCACGGGATAACCCAGGGCCGGTTTCATGACTCCATGGTCGGTCCCTCGCCTCGTCATAATTAATTAGGTTTTCTCACCTAAGGCTCAGACGAGCATTTTTGAATAAATTATTAAACCAGCATTTAATCATTCTTCCACCAACAAATCGTCAACTCTTCAGGAGTTCTTTGTATTTGCTCACGTGAGCATATGGGCACTACATGGTTGATCCACGGTCCCATGTAATCGCTCCCTCCTTCGTCCCATGGTTGAAATTCTGACAACCATGAATTGATCATGATCAAATTAGGGTTTCTGAATCCAAGGATCATCATTACAAATTCCAACCTTAATAATTTTACGACGGCCTCATGGTCATTAATTTCATTAACTATGCTCGGTTCAACGACCAGTATTCTAATTAATATTTTGGTACGCTGCCAATAATCCATCAAATGAGCAACACATGCTCAGACGATCAAATATTCAACAATTCATCACATGAGCAGCACTTGCTCAGATGAGGAATATTTGCTCAATATTGGTTCAACAATCAATATTCAACGATCCATCGAATGAGCAATACTTGCTCACTTCATCGTAAGAACTATACCTCTATCTCATGACATGTTCAATTCATGAGTTTCAGAACATCATGTTCGACTCAACAATTACATGGACTCATCGTCCCATCAAACCACGAAGTCATCAATTGACTAACAAACCACGAGACGTCAATCGTGTAACTTGGGGGGATAACACTTAGGGTTTTTGGTATGGCGGTCTACGACACGTGTGTTCAAACACACGATGGAACGTGAGCAAGTCGTGCAATCAGTTGAAGGAATTCACGAGGTAGTGGGTGGAAAATCGACCAAGTCTCCACACGTTGAGCAACTGGTTTCAAACACGATCTCCACCTCCCCACTCCTTGATTCCATCAACTGTCACACTTCATGGAATCATGGTGTCTACAATTCCAGCAATATAAATAAGTCTTTGAATCATGATTGAATCATCATCAGTATCATCAATCTCACGTCGAACTGACAACACGAGATCATCAACTCATCAATTGAGCAACTACTCTCAATTGAGAAATTTCAATCACTCAGAGCTTATCGTATTCGGAATTCACATACCCACAATCTTTGATTACCATTGATTCCACACATTTATCAGCTTCCCTCCTACAGATCAATCCATCCTCTCTTGTGAACGAATTTACTTTGGAACGGTCATTGTCTTGATTTATGCCAGAGTACTACAGATTGATCTCTCGAATCTAAAGCACCCCCTTTGCAGCGGTACATCTGTGTGAGGTTTAACATTTCGCTCGGTTCGAGGAGTCTCCTCCGTACGGTCGTCTCCTCAATTCCTTAAAAACCAGCAAATCGTTTTTCCCCATCTACAGATTGGCGACCACAGTGGGAGATCATTCTCTCGGTTGCAATCTCACAATTTTACAAGATGGTTGATCTCAGGTCTGGTTCAGTTACGAATCCTAAAACAAACCGTGCTAGCACTAGCAACAACAACAATCGGAATATCCCGGAGACAATTCCGACCTCCAACACTGATTGTGGTGACACTACTCCTCCTCACGCCTAAGGTCATCCACTGTCCGGATGACACCCTGAAGAAGTCAGAGGAGATCCACCGCCTACCATTGCTGATCTTATCAAAGCGCAGGAGACTCTTGCAAAAAACCAGACTGACATGGCTGCTACACAGAAGAAGCTGTGTAATTATCTCAAAACTCTTACTGACAAGATGTCAGAGAAGACTAAAGAGAAGGGAAAGGAGAAGGAGAAATCCTCGGACGACGGTCCTGAAGTAATTCCAATCCATACAGTAGAAGACGACGAAGTCCACAAAACTGCTACAGACAACTAATCAGCGAAGGGATCACCGAATTTCATTACTCGCGAGGATCTGTAGCACCTCTTAGAGAACCATGGAAAAGGCAAGACATCGCATGACCATCGTCATCAACCTCCTTATCCTGCCGTTACGCAGAGGATTCCACTCCCTAAAGGTTACGCTTCTCCAACTTTCACCTAGTATCATGGAACTGGCAATGCTCGGGAACATGTCTCTCGTTTTCTCGAAGCCTTGGGAGAACATGAACATAATCATGTCGTCCGTCTCAAGGAATTCTCAAAATCTCTGAAAGACAGGGCATACACCTGGTATAACAGCATCACACCAGGGACCATCAACAATTGGGGAGAAATGGTTAACGCATTTTACAGGAAATACTTCTTCGTGTCAGAGAAAGTCACCCTCTCCGACCTTGGAAGAATGTTTCAGAGGGTCAGTGAAAATCCCAATGATTATGTGAAAAAGGTTCAGAGTCCAAGCCCTAGATTGTCATGACCCAAACGTCACGGAGCAACAACTGGTGGACTTGTGCATCAATGGCATGCTCCCGGTCTACAGGGCCTTGCTAGAAAACCTTCGATTCCATACTTTCTCAGAGCTTCACGAAGCTGCGAAGAAGTCGGCAACCACTGCACCCGCTCTTTTGGAAAGAGCAAAGTCAACAAAGACTGAAGATTCAAAAGACACTCGAGGAAGCAGACGTCTGATCAACAAGCAGTATAACCTGCAACCTTCAACAAATGCTGTCGCGGAAGGGAGTAAGCGAAAAGCAGAACCACAACACAAGCATACTTCCTCCACCCCTTCAAAGACACACAAGAAGGAGAATTCTAAAATCCCTCCTCAGCATACAGAAGATCCAGAAGCACCTGATTTTCCTTGTTCAATGGAAGAAGTTAATGAACTACTCGATGCCTGGATTCAAGACGGCGCAATCAAATTGCCTTATGTCAAGAAGGAACCAACTGAAGAGGCCATGGAAAATCCTCGGTATTGTCGCTTCCATAGATACGTCAGCCATCCCACGAGTGATTGCAAAATTTTGAAGCGCATATTCAAAGAAAAGGTCGAATCGGAGAGCTCAACCTGGGGACTGAGGGGGTGCACAAAAACCCCCTCCCAGTCAGAACTTTTACCATCTCCGAACCTCCTGTCAAGGAAACGGTCCAATCTCTGATCGAACATGTCTGCGAGCTGTTGTATCTTTCGAAAGCTCAAAGGAAAGACATGTTTGCTGCACTGAACCACATCGTGTCCGGAAGACGTCCGCTGATCCAAGAGACTACCACCGGACCTTCAGCCACGACACAGAAATGTATGACTGGGGACTGCTCACCACAGTGCACATTAAAGGAAATGAGTTCAAGAGGGCGTTCATCGATGTTGGTACCGCCGTCAACATCATCCCTTTGAAAACTCTCAGAGCTGCTGGTATTACTCGACGGGAAGCCACCCACGCTCCCATAGCAATCAGGGACCACGAAGGAATCTCCAGAAACGCATACGGCTTCATCACTCTCAAAGTTACGGAAAGATCGATCTGCACTGAGGCCAAGTTTTTCATAATCCGGGAAGACCCTGGATACGACATGGTCCTTGGGAGAACTTGGATTCATGCTGAAAGGACAACGATGCCTTCAACACATCCTGTCATCGACAAGGATTCCGAGTCGGAAGACGAAGCAGAGGACGCACCACCGTTTGAGCATCTGGAAGAAGTAAAAACTCTGATGGGACTTACAGGAACTTGGAGATAATCCGCACACCTTTGTCAGAAGGTTTCGAGCTCAGGCAAGTCTTATTCTCCTCTTGCTCCAATATTACCAATGTTCAAATACGCTACTATGGTCCAGGACTTCTCCCCATGAATAATTTAGCAGTCATCAAAAGCTACGAGTGGGTAACTTCACCTCAGCAATATTACACTCAATGGTTGGGTTCAGAACTTCTTCAAATCGGTCACTCCATCGAGATTTATTGCTGAAGACTTGGCTAAGCATGATCAACACTATGCTGGATACTCTCTTCCGCGCGAGTGTCCATACGGGCCACAATCGAGGAATTCCATCAAACAGGGAATTCCGAATCAGCGGAAGATATTCAAGGCACGATCGACCAAGCCTAACAAGTTTCATGAAGGGGACCTGGTTCTCAAAGCAGTTCAGCGCGGTCTTCATTCTACAAGGAACTCCAATTGGGAAGGACCATTCATGGTCGCTGAAGTGGCCGGAGGAGGATACTACAAATTGACCAACACAGATGGCAGAACCCTACCAGTAATTCACGAAAATTGGCTCAAGGCGTTTATCTGAAATTATTGGACATTTAAGGTATTGGGCGTTTGAAGCACTCATGGGTTGGGATTTAACATTTAGGATTTTCTTTCATTTGTATTTCAATTCCTCCAAAACATTTGCAATACTTGCAATCAGTATTTGAATTCAGCAATTTATCAAAATTCAGTTCATATTTCGTAAAAGAAAATCTCTATCAAATCTACAAGAAAATCCTCAACCATCAGTCAATCCAAAACCATCTAAATATCAAAAACCCAAGTATAAACCTCACATCTCTCAGAAGTTCAGAAGTTCAAGAGATCAGCAAGAAAAGGCTTTCGCTCATCAGCATCCTTCAAGATTTGCAAAGGCCCTCTCCTTGTTCAACTCCTCGGTCAGCTTGGCAATCTTGTCCTCCTTCTCCTTCACAGCATCGTTGGAAAGGGTATGTTCTTCTCACATGAATCCTTGATAACGTTTATTTGACGAAGCCATTTCACGTTGAGGCCAAGTCTTTCTGAATTCTCCAAGTTAAACTCCCAATCAAAGAGTATATCTGGAGTCACGGTATTCCTGGGTCTCGTATGCATATCACTCACGACACGAGATAACGCCTACTTGCATGATTAAAGCATAAGCACCCAGGGTTCCTGTCAACGATCATATGGCCGAACTTCTTCCATATCGTCTCATACAAGCGTGCATGTCCAATGGGAACGCTGAATCCACCGACCAGTTCATGATACGGGAGTGAAGTGTTAAAGGGAGGATCGAAAGCGACCCCTGCAGTTGGATATTCATACACTATTATACGGTTCTCGGTCACTGGAGTGGCTCCCACGACTAAAGCAACAGTTCCTTCGGTATTCTCCGCTGCTGTCTCGGTTTCTTCTATCACTGAGGCAACAACCATCTGGGTTTCCATAACCAGTAGCGACCTTCTCATGGCCTTGAAATACAGGGATGGTTGTCTCTTCATCAATAACTCCGGAATGGTTAGAGTTATCATCGTTGGCTCCAGTATCCTCAACTTCGGTATTTAGCACCTAATACGAAGATTACATGAGGTTAGAGTCACGAATCCAAAGGAGATTATGAAACACAGTATACCAGCAAGGCAACATCATCAAGGTTCATCATACTACATTCAAGCACGAGCAAATAACATGAAAGTCATGAAAACACATTTTACGATGAGTCCGTCTGAAGAAACTGAACTCTGCCCTGTACTAGAGACGAACTGGGAGCAATCTACAAGGAATCGAGGATGGGTCATATTCCATTCTCTTCGTATGGATGTCCTCTATGACATGTCAAAATTTCATGACAATCCGATGAACGAGCGAGTAGATGTGGCCAAAATATCAAGTGATGCCAATCTGAAAAAGTTCTGGAAGTCTCCTGGAAGTTTACTATTTCGCCTTTTTCAGGCTCTGAACGTGCTCAAAACTTAAAAAGCTTCTTTGATAAAGCTTGGAAATTTTCCGGGCTTGAATTTGCACATGCAGATCATCAAAATCCGACTCCGGACGAAGATTCTACAGCGTTTCACTAAAAAGCTGGGTTCTGAATTTTCTGACGACGAAATTCGACTAAGTTTTCATATATTCACATGGGTTCTCATTCATTCACAAGTCACACTTTTATACTTCTATGAAGAATATACAGGATATTACTTACTTGAGGAGTCTCCAAAGTGTCCAAGGGGTTGGAATTGTCCACATCAACGACAAGAGGAACATCACTTCCATCCGGCTCCGAATCTTGGGAATTACCTCCATTCCCTTCCCAGAGGATGATTGAGTTCCAGAATTCTCCATCTCCATGACGACATCCTCCTGTACACGTCCTTTACAATCAATATTTTCATCATGAAGCCCACTTTGAACATGTGAAGAAATACTTACAGTTTCTTCGTCACTCAAATCAGCGATTGCTTGTTCAGTAGCAGAAAATTGAAGACCTTCAAGACTGATGGAGTAAAATTCTGCAACAAAATTAACAACGTTGGCTTCATGATTCTAATGTTAATAGCAATGAAAGTCACGGTGAGAAATATTGGGAACTCACCAAAGCACCAACTGGGGACTTTACGGTATTAGGTAACAGCTTATAACCTTTATGCCTGCCTTCTCCGCCATGAATAACCGCCTCAGTCTCTGAGAAATCTACACCGATTCGAGGTCGTATATTACGACCGTCCTGTGGTGAAATCCAGTAATATAATCAGAATACAGTTCTTATAATTTCGTGAAGATTATATGAAGAAACATACCTGAGAGCATCCTGGAGACGACTTTCGTTTATCACCAGAAAGATACTTCAATCTTGGTCGACTGGAAATCATCTCAGCCGAAGGAAGATCCTTGAATGGAGGTCTGGGAAATCTTACAAAGCCACGCAAACGCCCAAGTTGCTGGTCCCAGAATTCTACATAACCTGGGGTTACATAGGCGAATCTATCAGAACCAGGAAACCAGTAGCTACTCCCTTCCACGTGAGTATGATCCAAATGAGTCCTGAGTTGCTCAACTGATGGCTTCCTTCTCCGTATGGTTGGAACACACTGATCCATACCCATTTGTCGAGCTGCTCTATCAATATTATACTCCTCCACTGAAAGCTCTCCAAACGTGACTGATAGCAAATGACCAGGAGTGCAACTCAACATGAAAGATCTTTCGCCATCACTCAGATGCGCACCAGACGTCAAACTCGTGCCTTCTCCAGTATTGAAAGTCATCGGAGAAACATAATCAGGGACTGACACCCACGGGCGAAAATTGAACTCAGATTCTTCATCTAACACATCAATAAAACGTATTTTAGAACGAGGCTGCTTGGTGGACCAACGCATGATCCTAGCATTATCTTTCTCAGGGAAAGTATGGCGCGCATCAGTATTCGGTCCTTGCAGAACATTACGTGGAGTAGGTGCATAATTCTTAAAATGCTCCCACATCAAAGCTTGAAGAAACATCGTGTTGGCATAACACTCAATCTTCATAGAGCCGTTCGACACACTGGAGTCTATAATCAAGGAGTCCAGGTTGTAATACAAGGAGCCTAAGAATAAACTACCTATCGGAAGTTGCTCACCTTGAGCCATCTTAATAGCAAAGGGAATCACAAAAGGCTTCAACAAGTTTCCACTGTCTTCAAAAACGTCTCTGGACAACCATAAACATAAGAAAGCAGCAATGGGTAACATACCGTCGATGGGTTTATCAGAAACCTCGTCTTTGGGCCACCAGTGTGTCAACCAGGAAGCATAGCATCCTTTACTACCAGCCTTATTCGCTTTCTCCATTGCAGCTGTCAAGACATGAGAAACGCGGTCTCCTCATCTGAAAGATCCCCAGGAAGATTGCCCGTGATCGGGAGATGCATCAGAGCCGCCACGTCTTCCAAGGTAATGGTAAACTCTCCCCATCTACATATGAAAGTGTGAGTGGGAATGCACCAGCGAAAACAGAGCCACAATACCACTTGCGTCATGATAAATGAACAACTCTCCAGAAGCTTGAATAGCTCTCGTCACCTGCGCCTGGTCGAGCATAGTCCTCACATGAGGAAAACCCAACATATGCCTCGCCCAGCCGGCAAATTTCTCCAAAGGTCGTCGAGAAAGCTTAAACTCTATGATTGATGAGGCGAAGACCCCTCGTTCAAGACAAAATCGAATCACTGTCTTAGGAGTCACCAATTTCTTCTGAGTAACAGTTCTGGGATTTATCAAAAGACGATACACTGGGGATTTCAAATGTTGCTCAGCTCCTGGATATCTTTTTCAAAGAATGCATCATCTATGTTCGGGACATTCTTAATCCCAGGGATTTCGTCTTCGTCTCCCCCAACGGAAGTTTCATCCATGCATGTCTCATCTCTGGAGATACCATCATCAACGCACATCTCTTCCCTCGAGGCGTCGTCAGCTTGGGAATTGGACATCTTTGCTAAGTAGCTGAAAAGGTTCACACTACATTCTACTTCAGTATGCCGTCCAGATATAAATCAAGGAAATACAAGCAAAAATGGTAACTCTTAACTCTTACCTTTTATACTTCCACTAACAATAGTGATAGTAATGCTAGAGTTAACACCCAAAATCGTTCGTCTCTTCGAAAACTGCAAAAACGAACGAAACTTTATTTAATTTCCGAAACTGATTTTTCATGAAATCACGGACACAATTTTCATAATGTGAACATTCACACAACTGACCTATGAAGTTTACAACAATAAAATATTTCATCATAATATATTGTCTATCTTCGAAGGTTCCTCAAAACCCACGTTTCTGATTTTTCGAAAAAAAAGCAATTAATGCAACTTGCATATAAATTCTCAAGATTTTATTTAATGAAAAAAACTCATGCAAATAAAATATATCATCATATTTTACACAATATATGTCACGGCTACATATATATATAAAAAAAAAATTATTTTCCTTCGTATCGTCGTTATTTGTCTTTAAAACGAAGGTTTATTTCAAAAAATATCGTGAAAGCTCACATCTCATACATATGATAAAGTTTTGTATTTACATGAAATCTCATAAGAAAATTTTTATCACTGGACACAAGTTCATCATACATATTTTCCTTCGTGTCATCATTATTTGTCTTTAAAACGAAGGATTTTTCCAATTTCATGAAAATTCACTTTTTTTATGATGAAACCTTGGTATACATGAAAGCTCATACACTAAGTTTTATCACTGGACCTAGGTTCATATTAAAAAAATAATCTCTCCTAAATTAGGGATTATAATTAGTTTTCAAAACTAACGATCGAACGAACATACATTTTCAAAAACGAGGGTTTTTCATAAAACTCACACTAATATACACACATGTATATAACTTAATCATGATCAAAGCATGAACAACTCATTAGGATTATAAACATCAGCAAAAAAATAAAACGCACCTGGGCGAATCGGCCGGAAGTTGGCCGGCGGCAACGGCGGCGGTCGGACGGCAGCGAAGCTCCGGCAAGAAATTTTCCTCCACTCGTTGCTGACGTGAAGGTGATGGAGAGGTGATGAAGGTGCTGGCCGTGTGTGAAGGAAAATAAAAAAAAAGGATTAATCCCTTTTATATCAATTTTATTTCCAAACCGACCACGGACTCGTCGTCCAAACCAGCGGTTCAAAACCAATTTATGTTCATCAAACGACGCTCCAATCATGACATTGAAGCATTCATCAAGTCGTGGTTTGCTCATGCTCTTTAAATCCGGTAACGTCTCAACTTACGACTAAGTTCAATTATTGGTATTATTATTTGTGACCGGAAAATCACCATTTAATGCTGACTGAGGAACACCACCTTCCTCAGTAAGCAGGGGACTTAATGTATGTGGTGGTTTTCAAAAAGGGCTAAATTCGTAAACTCATAATTATACGAATCTCTGATTTAACAATCAGACGTGAGTATCGAGACACGGGTCTCTCATCTAATTCTCAACGGAGAGTACTTTCTCTCGGAGTACATGTAGATATGTAGTCTCACGACTGGACAACGACATATCTCATGAATACTGAATACTTTCAGTGATTATTTCTATATAGCATCACGAGATGGACGGCTCCTAGACAGCTTGTTCTGCTAGTATAGAGCGATAACGTCTTCAGGAACAAACAACAAGTTTACCCTGACTATATAAAGGATATGACTTACCGACAAGCTCATATCGGGATGATTAATGCTCCTAGACAGCTTGCTCTACAATATGGAGCCAAAAAGTTAATTATTCCTAATTGCTCATATTCTATGGTTGAATCCACGACTGGTCCCATGGAATGGCGATAACAATTGTTCTGATTCTATGATCGAATCCACGCTTGATCTCATAGAATATCAATAACTATATTATCTCATTAATCCGATTTCATGATCGAATCCACAACTGGTCTCATAAATGGTAATAGATAAATCTTAATTACTCCGATTCTATGGTCGAATCTACGATCTCATGGAATGGTAATGCTCATTTTATTATTCTGAATTCGTAGTCGAATCCTCAACTGATCCTATGAATTAATAATAAACATCTTATTGCTCAATTTTGTGAATTATTCTCCATCGAATTCCACAATTAGTAATAAATAATCAACAACCGGGCGTCTGAGCTACCTCTAAGTAAGCCCCGATTCAAATGGTGAAAGTGTATTCAATGATGATACACTAACAGTCACCGCACGAACGAGTATTTCAAAAATACAACGAAACGATGAACCTATGCAAAATAGAGAAGAAAATAATAAATAATTAAAATATTGACCAGGGTGCTGGGAGTGCGGACACACGACCAACCGACCGTGTCGTGGTCAATCCCACGCCAGTTTTATTTTTTTAATGCATTTTTATTATTTTTCATGATTTGATTAAAATTCTCTCATTTTATCAAATTTCCTTCGTCTCGAGGAAACTCCTCGGTTTCATGGTACTTCCATAAATCCATAAAAATAATATAAAATTAAGGAAAGGAGTGTGGGGCGTGACCATTGGCCAACCGGCCCCACACCCACGGTTCCTTATTATTTTATTATTATTATTATTATTTCTCTAATTTCATGAAAAAACTCCTTGATTTCATGGTATTTTGCACAAATCATCAAATAATAATAAAATAATATAAATTATGAAAAATTGTGGGACCAGGCCTTGGCCGGCCGGCCATGCCCTAGCCGGTCCCACACGCCCTTTTGTTTTATTATTTTATTATTAGTTTTCCTTGAATTCATCAAATTCCTTGATTTCATGATATTTCTCTCAAATTAGGAAAAATTCCCTCAAATCATCAAAAATACCTAAAAAAAATATTAAAAAATTATGAAAACTCATGGGATCGAGCCCAAACCGGTCGGCCATGCCTCCACGGTCCCACACGCCCTTGTTTTTATTATTTTAATATTTTTTGCTTCCCTGAACTCATGAAAACTCCTTCAGTTCATGGAAACTCCCTAAATTCATCAAATTTCTCAAAATTCATGAATTTTTCATAAAATCATTATAAAATTAGGGAAACTTGTGGGACCGGGCCCTGGCCGGCCAGTCATGCCTTCCACGGTCCCGCACGCCCTTGTTTTATTATTTTAATATCTTTTGTTTCCTTGAACTCATGAAAACTCCTTCAATTCATGGAAACTCCCAAAATTCATCAAATTTCTCAAAATTCATTAATTTTTTATAAAATCATCAAAATATTATAAAATTAAGGAAAAGCACCACGGGACCGTGGTCACGACCGTCCGACCATGCCTTGACCACGACGGTCCCACGCCTCCTCATTCCTTATTTTATAATTATTTTTCATCATCTCATGGTGTTTTTCCTCAGTTTCGTCGAAACCCTAATTTTGGCATATTTTCTCGAATGGATGCTCAATTGCACGCCAGAAAATATCAAAATTCTCAGGACAGAGACGCGGATGCCTTGGGGACACGAGCATGCTATCTTGACCGATCAAGATTGGCTCTTTGGCTCACGGAAGCCGGTCCCATCAATTTTCATAGTTTTGACCTAATTTGCACAATTGCTCGTATTAGGTCCAAAACTCTCCCAAACACTTTGGATTTTCATGAAGTGATCGTCAGGCGGTCACGAGATAACCCAGGGCCGGTTTCATGACTCCATGGTAGGTTCCTCTTCTCGTCATAATTAATTAGGTTTTCTCACCTAAGGCTCAGACGAGCATTTTTGAATAAATGATTAAACCAACATTTAATCATTCTTCCACCAACAAATCGTCAACTCTTCAAGAGTTCTTTGTATTTGCTCACGTGAGCATATGGACACTACATGGTTGATCCATGGTCCCATATAGTCGCTCCCTCCTTCATCCCATGTTGAAATTCTGACAACCATGAATTGATCATGATCAAATTAGGGTTTCTGAATCCAAGGATCATCATTCAAAATTCCAACCTTAATAATTTTACGACGGCCTCATGGTCATTAATTTCATTAATTATGCTCGGTTCAACGACCAGTATTCTAATTAATATTTTGGTACGCTACCAATAATCCATCAGATGAGCAACATATGCTCAGACGATCAAATATTCAACAATTCATCACATGAGCAGCACTTGCTCAGATGAGGAATATTTGCTCAATATTGGTTCAACAATCAATATTCAACGATCCATCAAATGAGCAATACTTGCTCACTGCATTGTAAGAACTATACCTCTGTCTCATGACATATTCAATTCATGAGTTTCAGAACATCATGTTCGACTCAACAATTACATCAAACCACGAAGTCATCAATTGACTAACAAACCACGAGACGTCAATCGTGTCATTTGGGGGGGATATCACTTAGGGTTTTTTGTCTGGCGGTCTACGACATGTGTGTTCGAACACACGATGGAATGTGAGCAAGTCGTGCAATCAGTTGAAGGAATTCACGAGGTAGTGGGTGGAAAATCGACCAAGTCTCCACACGTTGAGCAACTGGTTTCAAACACGATCTCCACCTCCCCACTCCTTGATTCCATCAACTGTCACACTTCATGGAATCATGGTGTCTACAATTCCAGCAATATAAATAAGTCTCTGAATTATGATTGAATCATCATCAGTATCATCAATCTCACGTCAAACTGACAACACGAGATCATCAACTCATCAATTGAGCAACTACTCTCAATTGAGCAATTTCAATCACTCAGAGCTTATCGTATTCGGAATTCACACACCCACAATCTTTGATTACCATTGATTTCACACATTTCTCAGCTTCCCTCCTACAGATCAACCCATCCTCTCTTGTGACCGAATTTACTCTGGAACGTCATTGTCTTGATTTAGGCCACAGTACTACAGATTGATCTCTCGAATCTAAAGCACCCCCTTTGCAGCGGTGCATCTGTGTGAGGTTTAACATTTCGCTCGGTTCGAGGAGTCTCCTCCGTACGGTCGTCTCCTCAATTCCTTAAAAACCAGCAAATCGTTTTTCCCCATCTACACTATCTCAAGCTTTTTTATCAAGTTTAGTTGTCAAAACTATAAGTCTTGATTTCTAGTCTATTTACAGCTATGTCTCGGATTAGGATTCAATATGTAGTTGAGATTTATACTTCACGACGTTCATCGATTGAAGATGAATAACTACTAAGGGGAGCTTGTGGAACTTCATCAACAAAAGGTATGTGGAGACTTGAACTCATCTATCACTCAGAAGTCTATTCTATTCTATCTCCTATTGAGACAAAAGTCGTATAGCTATATAGACTTCACATTATAGACATTTGATATTTCAAGCTAAGCTTAACTCGCTTATATCTTTCTCGAAATATGTGTTGGAAAGCTTTTTTATTTAACCATGTTCATCATTATTCTTGACGAAAGTCAAAAGATGACAATCTGAAAATGACCTGGTAACATCTTACATGATTAGTGTGAGCCAGTCATTTGGTGTAGGCTCAGAATGTTTCGTATTGATCATTCGATCACTTGAAAATTGCTCATAATCTAATAGTCGTGTGAGACATCTATTATCGTCTTCTAAGAATGTTTCAATGATTGAAATCGGAGTTAAGAGCTAAAACCCATGTCTGGATACATTACGGTTTGTGTACTTAATATATGAACTGTTTTGACTGAATTCAGGACCGGAAGTTTGCATACCCGTTCGCAAACTTATTCAACTGTTTAAGTCAGGGTACTTAAGTTTGCATACCCGTTCGCAAAGTGATTTTAATTATTGAAGTCCTGGAACCAAGTTTGCGTACTTGTTCGCAAACGGTTTCAACTGAATTCGGTCCGGAGATAAATTTTACGTACCCGTTTGCAAACTGTCGGCTTGTGACCAATGTTCGAACTTAAGTTCGCGTACCCATTTTCAAACTTAAGTGGCCCAAGTTCTTAAATCGGTTAAGTATGATTTCATACACATGAACAGCTACATTTATAAATTAAGGAATGCGATCTTTGCAAACCGTGGCTAAAATGTTCATTAACTGATTCTTTTGAATCAATCTTCAATTGTGTCTTGTATACTTCTATGAGAATATAAACAATTGAACAACTCTACGAGTAATAAAATTAGATTCATTTGATTAACAATTGATCTAGAAGTGTTAAGATGAACAAGGTTAAAAGAAAAGTGTTCATATGGCTAACTTCGGTTAACAGTTATTGAGACAACTCAATATACACGTTTAGGTACGGTTACCCATATCTAAATGAAGGTATATTTAATTTGTGTGTAACAAGCTAAAGACAATCTAACAGTGGAAATATATTAGCTTGTATCTTGAATCAGGTTTCATCTAACAGTGAATATTGAATTCTTTGTTACCAAGGTAACATTGATTGTAAACCCTGATTTGAAGACTATATAAGGAAGAACTCTAGCAACTGGGAAACCTAATCCCCACACCTCCTGTGTGATATTTGTTGCGACTAGAGTCGATTTTCCTTTAACCTAGGGTTTTCCTAAAACCAGCATAGGTTAACGACTTAAAGACTTCATTGGGATTCTTACTTTGTTCTGATCTTACTTTGTTCTATCATATTGAGTACTATCTTCTCTAAGATTTGATCGAGATTTATATCTGATGGGTAAGTTATAAAAAGTAATCACAAAGCTCTTCGTCTCATTCTTTGTGATTCCACAATAACTTGTTCTACTACCTTATAGTTAAGTTATTGTGAGGTGATTGATATTTATAGGCTGTTCTTCGGGAATATAAAACCGGATTATCAATTGGTTCATGTTCACCTTGATTTATCAAAAGACGGAACAAAAACTTCGTAGGTATTTCTGTGGGAGACAGAATTATCTTTTCTAATAGACTTTTCTGTGTGATACAAATTTGTTTATCAAGTCTTCGACTTTGGGTCGTAGCAACTCTTAGTTGTGGGTGAGATCAGCTAAGGGAATCAAGTGCGTAGAGTCATGTTGGGATTCAGAGGCGTAAGGAACGCGATTGTATCTTAATCAGTGTGAGATTGGTTAGGGATCAACTACATTCCAGTCCGAGGTTAACATGTAGTAGGCTAGAGTCTGTAGCGGCTTAATATAGTATGGTGTTCAAATCTGGACCAGGTCCCGAGGTTATTCTGCATTTTCGGTTTCCTCGTTAACAAAACTTCTGGTGTCTGTGTTATTTCTTTTCCGCATTATATTTTCTATATAATTGAAATATCACAGGTTATACGTAGTTCAATCAATTGGTAAATCCAACCTTTGGTTGTCGATTGAAATTGATTGATGATGGGATATTGGTCTTTGATACCATCCAATTTATTTCTCATATTGATCCGGCTCACAGGTTCCTATCTGTTCGATTGCAGATTGATTTAAGATATTGAGATGTAACTCTTGGATATATTTCCTTGATTGAGTCTGGCTGTCTAGTTGATTCTCTTGGAATTATATTAGAGTTAGTCCATAAAGATTGCCTAAATGAAATATTGGGCGTGGTTGTTAGACCCCCGCTTTTTCACCTACTATCAGACTTCATACTGGAATGTAGTTGAGACCAAATACACCCTCCAAGCGATTCAGTTACATCGCATTCCTTACGTCTCTTGAACCTCGCAAGGTTATAAGAACTTGATTCCCTTTAGATGACGTCCTTTACAGCCTAAGAGTTGCTTCAGCCGAAGTGAATACTTTTGATACCAATCTTTCTTTAACAGATACGCTTATTTGATTTCCATTTAGATCAAAGATAAAGGTGCGAAAATGTGTTTGCAATTGACAAAGCTTGCAAACCTCAGAAATCCGGAACTTATGACTCCTGAAGAGCAGCCTAAATTCTTAATCACCTCTCAAGAACAATCTTCGAAAGATCAACTAAGATCAGTCTTTAGATATTTATCTTGAGGAATCACAAAGTATGAGACAAAGAAAACAACGCGATTACTATCTATCTTGCCTAAAAGAGATTATGAGAACCTCGATAACAGAAAAGCAAGATCAGGATTCACAAACTATCAAGGTAAAGATAGTTGTTTCTTGCTTCACGAATCCCTAAAGCTAAGTCTTTTAGTCGTAGACCTAATTTGGTTTCTCATAGGAAACCAAGGTCAATAAAGGACGACTCTAGAATCAACTAGGACACAAAGTGTCAGGGATTAATTTTCCCAGTTGACAGAGATACTCCATTTATAGTTTTCAAAGACCAGGGTTAGCTTAGAAACCAATCTAAGATAACTTGATAATCAAGCAAACACTTTAGGTCTTCAAAATACAATAGAAGATTATACACATATGGTCAGTTACGGAACCGTGTATAATGACTGTTCAGTTTGGAAAGTTATCCAAAGAACTGAAAGCTAGTTGATGTTCATTTAAATACCTAAGAAACTAATCACGATTCACACACATAAATGAGTGATCAATGAAGTCTTAAATGTGTTTAATAAAGTTCTATAAATGCTAAATATATTAAAATAATAAGTCTTTAAGCATCTGCTAAACATTAACGGGACAGTTGGTACAACGGTTCGCCAACCGTATGGCTTATTCAGAGTGAGGATGTTACGGTTCATGAACCGGGTTCACCAACCCTTCTAGATTATCGAACTCGGTTGACTACGGTACGTGAACCGGGTTCACCAACTGCTAGCCTATTTTATCCAACTTATAAATTCAGTTCACCATGAATGGCCAACCGGGTTCGTAAACTATTCCCAACTGAACTTGCAGTTTGCGAACTGGTTCGCCAACCTTTCTGTATTTTTGTATATCAGATATCTATGGTTTGCAAATGTTTTCCAACCTACCCTGAGTAAAAACATCAGTAAGTTCATATTTCTCTCTTATGATGTTTGAAACATTCCCAAGTGATATGACATGGGCAAATTTCAATTGATCCGCAAATTAATTCTTAAAACTAATATTGTTAAGGACCTCCGAACATCTAATTTCTAAATCATATTTCGAGATTTTTCACAAGACAAGCTTGACTCAAATCTTCTTCTTTGTGATTCTACTTTAAGTCATACAACATAGTCTCAATAGATAGAATGATGGTATGGTGAGTACAATAATGGTTCAGTCCTCACATACATGATACATAAATTCTACAAATATCTTCGTCGATCTTCAATCTTCAAGGGTGATCTCTGATACTCAACAAAAATTCTAACCTAGTCCGAGACTTGACTTAGTAGACTAAAAATCGCGATATAGTTTTGATCATCTAATATTGACAACAAGCTTGAAATAGAAAAATTTATGGGTTCAACCTATCAATGGTTTAACAATATGTATAAACCAAAGGTCCGAGTACCTCAAGAGGTCTTGGGTGATATCAAAAATCAATATCCAAGATCAACCTAGTATGTAGCCGAATTGTACAAGATCAGAATTCCCAAAAACACAAGACTTGTAATTTATATTTCAATATAAAAATTCAACAAGAACAAGTCTTGTAAGATGTCAATCAATTAAGGCTCGAAGACTATCTAGGTTGATTGCATACTACTTGTAATATTCCTATCATAAAGATAAAACATAATAATGCGGAAAAAGAAAATAACACAAGACACAAAAATTTGTTTACGAGTAAAATTGCAGAAAACTTCGGGACCTAGACCAGTTTGAAAACCACACTGTATTAAACAACTACAAATACTAGCATACTATCAGACTTCAGACTGGAATGTAGCTGAGACTGAGTTCACCTTTTGAGGAACTCAACTTTAGTCGTGCTTCTTACGTCTCTGGATCTAACGTGGTCCTACGCACTTGATTCCCTTAGATGACGTCATTTACAGCCTAATATTTGCTTCAACCTAAGGGAAATTCCTATGGTAATGTACAAATCCAATTTTTTGTTGAGCCAGGTGGATGGCCAAACAGGTTTCTCCACTATGGGAACAGAAGTGGGTGGTTGATCATCAAGCGCCAGGACTAGGGACACTCACTCGCGTGTGTAGCTCAAACTCGGCGTTGAAACAACAACCGCGGGAATTTGAAACATAAACGTGGCGTTCATTCTTCGCACGCTGGCGTTTGAAGCAAAAATGCCAACGGGCAGTTTTTTGAAAATTCAAAATTCACTTTCTTACCTCTATAAATTACCATCATCTTCAAACAATTCACTTACACCAAAATTCACTTCTCTTGAATTTTCTCTTCTAAAACTATTTCAACGTTTATTTCATTGTTGGTGAAATGGCTGAAAAGGGGATCACACTTTTTTGTGATGCAAAACTTGAAGCTGTTGTTTCTAAGATATGTAGGAGTTTTAAAAGATTGAAAATTGTAAGAGGGAAGTGCAAGTTTTTGAAGTTGCTCCAAGGAAATGTTTCGGTAAAAGGCAAAGAAGAGCTCCAGTTTTGAAAGTTAACAACAAAAAATTCAAAAACAAAGGCGAAACTGTCAAAGAGCGCGTTGAATGGAAGATACATCAAATGAAGATAAACAGGAGGCCAAATCTTGTACTTGATTTTTATTGAAGTTGTTTAGTACTTTTTATTATTGTCTAAGTTTATATCTTGTAAAAGAGTTGGCAGTAATATCAATGAATGAAAATATTTAGATTTTAAAATTGATTTCCATTTCAGACTAAGCAATATTTATTACAATTTAAACTTGCATATAACATAAAACTACATTTTAATAAACTACAAAAATAACATCAAACTGCATCAAATCCAGCGACATTATCTCTGTAGAGTACATAGCATTCAAAATGCTTAAACTCTCTTCCGGTTTCTTCAGTAAACTTGGTCTGAGCGACGATTTTCTATAAAACATATAAACAACAAGTTAAGACATTTATGATGCAGTTGATTAGGTAGGACAAAGGTAAGACGCTCACCAATTTTTCGTTGGATAATCCATAATTGCTACGGTGAACCATCCACAAAACCTTTGTATAATGTTTGACTTCCTTAATCATGAATGTAATTCTTAGTTATAGGCTCTTACCGTTTCTTATGGTTTCATTCCACGATGCTACAAAATGTCGCAATACTCTTTCCCAGAAATAGTCATTGTTCACTGGTCTCATCATACGATGTAACCAACATCGAACAAGAGTAACATCTTCTTCCGTTGTAAATACCGGTTGAGGCATTCGAGTGCAGTAACGATGTGCTTGAGATGGACCATCTTTAAGAATTCTAAAACATGTTTTGTAACAAAAAGGTTTACCGTGAGCTTCCTCCCAATCATCAAGAACTGTTTGGATCACTTCATCTTCAGTTACACCGATGAACTTTTCTTGATCAATTTTGCTTACCATAGTAAGAAATGGTTGGACTGCAAGACTAATAGATTTAAAATGAGCATACAATTGACGAGCATCTCGATTTTCAGGGTTCCCCGTCAGTGAGACGAACATTGTAAAAAGTTCTCCCAAAAAGAACCGCCTTGAAAGCCCATACCGACGATTACCCTATGAAAAAAATATTCTTTGCATATAATTATATCCTCTTCTTCAGTAAACTTGGGGCCATGATTTCTAACAAACAATTCTGCAGAGTGAGAGAGATTAAGAGTTTTAGAAAGAAAGAAGCTGAAGAAGATGTGAATTGGGAGATGGGAAGAATGGAATTTATAGGGAGAGAAAGAAAATCGAGTCGTTGGAAATTTAGCCGTTGGCGTTTGTACTAAAACCGCGCGACTTTACTACAACTGCATGTTTGAATTACCAATGCCTATTTTTTTGTTATAAATACAAAACTAGGTTTCATTCTCAACCAAACCAATAGATTTTTTTTAAGCCAACAACATCCACCATGTTTTCTAAAGGAAAAGCGAAGCAAATATTATGTGTCGAAGCAAAAGAGGTTTTTCCATTATGTTTCATGGATAACCACAATCTTATGCAATGCCCTTGGATGTATTGAAAGTGTCCATGGGAAGGTTGTTCATGCGTCAGAATGGTGATTGAATCACAACCTGAAAAGATCAGGTATATACAATGTCAAGATCCCAACTGTCTGGAGAAACCACATATGCTAGATGATGCTATGAACATTAAAGAAGAAGAGGAAAGTTATTACACTGCAAGCATTGTGGATATGGAGATCACGAATACAAACATTGTCCACAAAGAATCAGTGGATGCTCAAAGCCCGGTTGCAATACTTTTATGCATTTGTGCACTTCTTATGAAGAAGACACATATGGAAGACATTTCTGGAAATGTCTTAGGTGTTTTTTGGTGGAGTGGGATGATTGAAGTTGAAGGACAAATCGATTATGGTATTATGTTATTTAGTTTTTTGTTTATTTTGTGTCATGATGATTATCTATACCAAACATGTGGAAGTATTAATATTTGCACCATCAATATCATAACTAATTTAAATTTTTATAGGATTAAACATTGCACCATCAATATAACCACATCATACATGAGAATAAAATAAATACATTAGATTAAAACAACTACTACATAGTGTCAATTCTCGTCGGGTGGTGGAATTCCTAGGGCGATGTAGGGATTGTATCTGTTGAGCACCCTAAGAATGTTGAAACAAGCTTGGAAGTCGAAAGGACGTCCGCCGTAAGACACTGCCCACATCGTTAGTGTTATGGGTTCCACCTGATGTACAACTTCACCATAGAGTTTATTTTTGTGATTCTCCACTAGTTAGCGGTGAATTCCAATACATGACTACTAATTAAACTAAAACGATGCGACAATACGTGAGAAACACGCCTATTAATGTTCCCTGTTTTAGCGGTGAACATTTGATAAACTTTCTCTCAGAAACACAACATCGATTCGGCTACATTCCTAGCGACATCATCTTGTATGTGAAAAACAAAGGCTCTACAAATAACTAAATCCTCTTGTTGAGTGAATCTAACACCACGATCTCTGGGAGGCATTTTTGTAGATGATTTGAGAGCGAAGAATGTGTAGAATGTGTGAATTTAGAGTTGAAATGAGGAGTATTTATAGAACTCAAAATTATAGCCGTTGGATCACAAGATTTTTCAGCCGTCCAGATTTAGTCGTTGGCGGTTTTGGGAAAAACGTGGCGCTTTAAGACGCTCGTGTGTGATGAAATAACGGGCGGTTTTGTGACAAACGCTAGCGCTTTCGGCTCATACGCCAGCGGTTGTGCCATGATCGCCCGACCTTCCTTCAAGCGCGCGACTGTTCTTTCATCTCACTCAACAAACCAACAAATTTGTAGGTTTGTTCATCCGTTTTTCATGTTTGTTGAGTCCATAGTGGGATCAAAATGAAAAAATATTTGATTTGTTGAGTCCATAGAAACTGCTCTAAGTGAAGACTTTTGATGCTTACCTGCCTCTAGTAGGAAACCTATTGATTTCCTTTGAATATGTTTCAATCGAGGTAATGAAAATATGTTTACAGTAGAACAAACCTCAAGGAAATAATATTTTCTAGCAAACCTCAATGATTAAGATAAATACTCTGTTCAAAAGTTAAATAGAAGCCTAATCAATTATATCTCACAAGACCAATACAAACAAATCATATAAAAGTTTACATATATATCTCGTGGAGTCACAAAGATGAGAATAATTTTGTGATATCTATCTATCTTGCTCTTGATATATAGTCTGTGAACTACAATAATTAATAAGAACAAGATCCGGATACAAGAACTCAGGTAAAAGATATTTGTTCGGGCTTCACGAATCCCTATATGAAGTCTTCAAAGTCGTATAACTTAATATTGTTTCATAAGGAAACCAAGGTTATAGAAGACGACTCTAGCTTAGTAACTAGGACACATAGTGCCAGGCATTAAGAATTTCAGTTGCTAGAGTCATCTATTTATATAGATTATCAAGGCTTAAGTTTGCTTAGAATTCAAGCTAAACAATGTCTCTAATTATATAATTCCAAGTTAGAAAATCATGTAATAATGTGAGAAGTTTCCTTGTATCATGGAGAAGAATATGTACTCATGTTCCGGTTGATGACGGAACCGTGCACAATAGATGGTTCACAAGGACCAAATAAGGTCGTGAACGCTCAAACAATAATGGTGTTCAAGAACACTCAAGACTAAACAATAATTCATAGGCCCAATAAGATTTTGTTAATAAAGGTGTCTTAGAAGTGTTTATGAGAGATTAAACAAAAGTACAAGGATGCCTTAAAATATTAAAAAGTATATAGAACTATGTCAAAATTGACGTGGAATGCATACCGGATGCGCATACCCAAATTCATGTACTTTTGCCTTGTCTTAAAAGACAAGGTATGCATATTGTTTACTTGGGTAAGTTTCATAAGATCAATTCAGATAAAATTAGTTTGTAAAGAATAAATTCCTCTTTACTAAGATTGTTAAATATCTATGAACAACCGTTGCTTGAAACATATTTTGTGATTGATCATGTCAAGTTTGAACTCAAAATTTCTTCTTTGCAATATTCAAATCATACTAAAATCATTCTATGTGGTTCAATAAGATATAATGGTGGAAGCATTGAGTAAATAGGATAAGTCAGTCTTCACATACCTTTGTTGATAAAATTCTCGCAAATGTCGTCGTTTGTACTTCAGTCTTCAATCTTTGAGGGTATCCTGTGATATCTGATACTCAACTACCATGCTCTAATCCTAGTTCGAGACTTGACATTATTAGATTAGAAATCAAGATATAGTTTTGTGCAACTAACATTAACAACAAGCTTGAAACACCAAAACTTATGATCTCGACCAAGCGATGCTCAAATATTATTCTTTTTCAATCCAATAATACAGGCTCTTCATAACAAAGATAATCTCAACAACTTTAACAAACATTCGACCAAAAACATCCTTAAAGTTTCCATCAATAACATACTCAGTATCCAAGACTTCTATACCGGTACACACACCAGCATCAACAAGATTTCCACAGACACGACCATAAGCCACTACAATGACACAAAAGACACCAACATAAAAAAATTCCAAACCGATGCAGATGTGTTAGAGCAAAGCTCGGTTGAAACCACCAAGTATTGGTATGTCAAGTTTGGTTGCCATATTTTAGTGAACCAAAACTCATTTAAAGATTCGCTTGATTATGTACTAGAGTCAACTTCATATAGGTTAGCTTGAAAGTATTAGGATATGAGACATTACAAGTATTACGTGAAGACTTAAAGAAGTAAGGAGCTACAACGACAACATCATCCTTCCACTTGAGGTTGGTAATATTTGACTTGAACTGTTTCATTCCCTAACGTATCTTTCAAGTCGTGCATATTGAAGACATAACTGCGAAGCATGAATGATTATACTCTACTTACACGCAGTATTAAGGAATACAATACGAAGTATAACGCTTATCTTTTGAACTTCGTATATAAGACATCGACATAATTGTTTGAATGATATTGTGATTATGTATGGGTATGAGGTGACGATTTCATCCTAGGAAACAATGTTTTACATTCGTTTAAAGGAAGTAAATTCATGAACTTGTATCGTGAATCGAAAGGGAAATCGCTAGGCTTAGTGACATTGTTATTCATTGCATATCTTTTGAACTACCAATATATGTGATTAGTATAACCTCTCATGAATTGTTTATGTTCTTGGTAAAACTATTCACAAGGCCTGACTTTTATATTGGCATGACTTTTATTAATGAAACCGATCTTAAGTAATCACCTGAGATGGTATGACCGATTTTTTGTAATTGGTATGACCAACTCTAGGCAAAGAGGAACCGATCTTAGTAATAGGTGCAACCGATCACAAGAGGGGAATCGATCCTTGTACGAGGTGCAACAAGTTTATAGATATTGGGAACCGATCCTATGAACATGTGCAACACGTTTTTAGATATTGGGAACCGATCCTATGGATATGTGCAACAAATACAAGTTAGATACCATATATATGTGGGAACCGATCCTAGTACCCAGTCAACCAAAATTTGGAAAGCTAGTGTGACTAATTCCAGTACCCACATCGAGGTAGAACCGAAACTTGTTTTGGTAGAACCGAAACTTGTTTTGGTAGAACCGTGAAACCCATGTTTGGTGATTGAGTGTTCTTAATCAATCACATAGTTCTTGGAAGCCAGATGAACCAATTCTAAACTTGTTTCGAAGTGTGGAAAATCGATTCCAAGATAGTAAATATGAAAGATGATTTACTAAGTTAAGATGTCGACATTCTTTGAACATGTGCAGTAACGCTTATCTTTTATTGTTCAAAGATATTCCTTAGTATCTAAAGGAAAATCCCGGATCGAAAAATAAATTGTGAATCTTTTAATTAAGGTTTTTAATTCTATTTTTGGAAAATGAAAATTAGTAATGTGCATTTACTAGTTGGAGATTTTCTAAGAGATTTTCGGTCAATGTTTGGACAAAGCATTCCCAGGAATTATGGAAACCGAATTTGGAAATATATTGCATATCTTGAGAATATTTTCGATTTTGTAAATTCCTTGGTGTCCAAACTACCTTGGTCTATAAATATCAAAGTTTGCATTTCGAGCAAACTAATCCTCAGAGCCAGCAAAACTACCTAGTTGTGTTGTTACTAGTGGAGCCGCTTATTCGGAGAGGAAAGTAACCTAATTAGGCGAAATCTCTTACGACCGCTCGGTTTAAAGACTTCTTTGGGATTGAGAAGCTCTATTAGTACCATTGGTGGGAAACTAGATAATTGTGGTTTATTATTAGTTTTCGATTGATTTGATTGACTAACGGTTGTTGAACTTTGATTGCACCTAGTTTGCTTATACTTTAGAATCTTTTCATATGATATAAGATTCACTCAAACTAGATCGAAGTTTCGAAGGGGATCTTTAGACTGTTTGTAGATCTAAAGACGTCTTGTGATAATCCATTGTTAACAGACTCCGTTCTGCGTGTGATTGTTCACAAGAGATTCAAGTTGATTGCGTGTAGGTATTTATTGAAGATCTAAGAAGCTTTGAAGACGAAGAAGATTTCTGATTTGGGTTCATAATCTTTGGTGTGCACAATACTTGTTTCGGTTAAAAATGATCCAGCTATAATCGGTTTATCCTTGTGGTAGATTGGATTGATTAGTTGAGTAGATCGGCATCAATACAATTTTTTGTGATTCAAAGTATTGATTGTAAAATCTTGACAATTACTTTGGTAGTTGTTATTAGATAGATCTAAGGACCTGACAAAGGAGTTTATTGAGATAAACGGAAGAGCCTTTTGTCGAACTCATATCACTTGGTTGAAAATAGTTGTTACCAAACAGATTTGTTGTTCCTTTACTGTTTGGAATATGAACCAAAGGAATTGTTCCAAGTACGTGACTTATTACAAGTTGGAGGCGTGGGAATACAAACGGAAATAGGTGAACTATAGGTTTAATTGCTTGGTCTCAACTATACGAAGTTGGTTTGATTTTGTATAGCGGATTAATCCTGAGAGTACTCAATTCTGGACAAGGTCCTGTGGTTTTTCTGCATTTGCGGTTTCCTCGTTAACAAAATCTTGCTGTGTCTTTTACTTTTCTATTTCCGCAATTATAATTGTTTTTACTATAATTAGAAGTAAAATACACAAAAGTTAATTCCTATTTACTTGATAGTAATCCTATTGTCTTTGGTTAAGTCTTAACCATTTATCAAGTAAACATACTTCGTTGTTGTATTGTCTCGATCTCGTATCCATAGACGATCACACGAAGTGTGAACCGATTAGTTGTATTATCTCGACTCAGTCCATAGACAATCACTTTCGGAGAAGGACTTATAGGTGGAAAAGTTTTAGATTGAGGTATATTTGGGTACCCTCATCTTTTCAATTGGTATCAGAGCAGGCAAACACGAAAAGATCTAACAATTTGTGTTTGGTGCGATCCAACCTAGAAGACTGGAATCTAAAAATGGTTTTTATAGAACCTGATAATGATTCAATTAACTAAAGCAAGACATCAAGAGTTTTGAACTAACACTTGATGATGTCATCTACGATTCAATATCTGAAGACATTCGTGAAAGGGAATCTACTAGACAAGTTCATCTTGTTAATGATGTAGAAACTGGTGATAACTGGGAATCATGCCTAGAAAATTAGTTGGATGAAATATCCGATGATGGTGACTCAGATATTGATCAAGATGTGGATGATGAAATCTCAAAATACTCCAAGATACTGAAGCCTTTGGGAAAGAGTAAACTCAAAACTTATGTCGTCATTGATCTCTTAACTCCTCTATGTCGACAGAACAAGAAGTTGAGAAAAGTTTTTCAAGGACAATATTGCGGTTCTCACAATACTGAATATCTTCTTAAAGATCGTACAAACGATCTAAATTATAAGAAATTAGAATAAGAAAATCTTCGAAGAGAACTGTTTTTGTCGGAAAAGAAACGTGCTGAATGGGAAGCAATGTTTAATTCTCGACAAATACAGGGTCTTGAAGAAAAAGCCAGTGCTAGTCTCTCTCAAACAAAATTGTTAGAGAAAGAGCGTGATGTTTCTCTTAAAAAAATTCACTTATTGGAAGAGAAACTTGTTGAATCTGATACAAGGATTAACTCTCAACAAAAGAGTTTTGATGATAAAGAAGGTGTATATCTCTCACGAGAAAAACATCTTGAGGCTGATCTAGCTGGTGCTCTTGATAAAATCAAGTTGGAAGAAGAAAATTTGTACTTGAAAAATCCAATGATAGCACAAACAGTTTATCCTCATTGTTAGAAGCAGGAAGATATCATGGTGATACACGGGGATTAGGATATAAGGAATCAGATGCTTCCAACGATAACAATGAGATAAAATTTGTTAAAGCTACAAATTCTTCTCAACAAGAGGCTTCCACTGATGACAAAGATGCTCATATTTCTTGTAAAGAAGAAAAGTCTGTCAAGCCTAAGAATAGTGTTCAACCAGTAGTAATCAAAGAATGAATTTCTGCTAATGTCAAGAAAGCAACAATGTTGAAAAAAAGATAAGAAGAAGAAAACTCGTCGAGCTCCAATGCAAGAGGATCCACAAAAAGTTAACACTAAAACTCATACTTCGTATGTTTATACTAAGCATTGTTATTATTGTGGTAATAAAGGGCACTTGCAATGGGGATGCAAAGTTCGTAAGATGCAAGATGCACTTTCTTTTGTATCAAAAGAATTGGCTAAAATTGCTCCCCAAAGGAACTCGGATCGATATTGTCCAAAATTTAGGCAAAAGAATTATTATAATGACAGTTCAAATTTTCCCGATCGCTCAACAAGGTCATCTTATAAAAGACCCGAATATAGAAAGAGAGATGACTATGTAAATGCTAAGACAAGATCTGATGTTCCAAATTGGAGAAAAGTTGTTTCGAAAAGTATTCAAAAGGACAATCGTCCTAATGGTATGAAGGAAAAAGCTTCTCCTGCGAAACCCTCCTCTAAATGGGTCCCAAAATCCTCCATAGCCAAAAAGGGACAAAAGTTAGTCATAAGAATGACTCTCAGCAGTTAATTGTTGGTGACAATAATTACAAGAGTTTTCTTGAAAGACTAAAGAAAGACATCATGTCTGAAATCTCTTGTACTAGTGAACGTTGTGATAATGACACTCTTCATCACAAGTCAAAGAAGAAAAACAAGAGAAAACAAACCAAGCAAGAGGTCAAGAATGATGATTCTGTCTTAGTCACTCGTGACGAACAAGACAAGGCTCAACTCATCACAACCTAGTTGTGTTAAAATGTGCATGCTCACCTTAGTGCTCAATCTTTTGAAAGTTGAGAAAGCACATCAAAAACTGAGCACATGATCTCTCGGTTATTATATGACCGATTCCAAGAAGCAAATTCATATGAATGAACGTTTATATTTTTGCTTTGTGTATTCGGTTTATGGGATGTTTGATTTCGGTTTTCATAACCTTGATATTCGATCTCATATGTTGTGAACCCTTATGGTTTGGGTGAATTTTTGGTTTAGCAGGATTAAGTTCTAGCCCATGTTGGTAGGATTTATCAAAGGATCATGAGGGGTTCTGATTGAAACAATATGTGAAAAAGTCACAATATGTTGAATCGTTTGGTTTAGCATAAAAGCATATGTGTTTCGGGGTTTTCAACCTTTCTCCGGTAAAGGTTAGTTGTTGTTATTCTTTTGTTTTGTATAAGGATGACAACATAATGATATTTCGGTATGAATTCTCCCTGGAACGAAGATGCAAACATATTGGAGAAGAGGATGCGAAATTTGAGGTAACGACTTTGTTAGTTAATCGTTATCCTGTTTAAGAAAAGCCTGATTTTTTTGCGTATATTTATTGCTTTTGCAACAAAATTTCGGTACAATTGATGTTTTATTCCATTATTGTGTATGGATGTGTCTGTGATTCAATTGTTTCCGGTTAAGAAAAACTATTTTTATCTTGCTTTATTGTTTGGTATCAATCGTTTAGGCTTACAAAATTTCGGTGCAATTGCGGTGCTTTAATGTCTATGTTGTTTCAATTGCTTCTGGTTGAGGTAAATAATTATACAAGTTGATTTATTTGGTTTGTATGAATTGTTTATGGCTTAACAAAAGAAAAGGTTTTCGGGATGAATTGTTTAGTCCAATTCGATTCCAGATAAGATAAACTAAGTTAATTCTGATCTTAGTTAGACTTATCAAAGTGGGGGTTTCGGTTATTCAAATCTAATCGAATTCCTTAACAAGAAATGTTAGTTAACTAACCTAGTACTTGTCTTGTTTAAAAGTGAAAGGTCTAAGTTATATGGATAATTAGAACCTAATGAGAAAAATAGAGTTATCTTTATTTTGGTCCTATCGAATAAGCGATTGTATTTGTACAATCGGTTTAGCAAAGGAACTAAGGTGCTTAGTCGATTTTTGGTTTGCTAAATTATTAGGGAAAATTGCTTCGGGAAATTATTTCCTTGGTAACATATCAAAACAAAATTACTTTGTAGTTTCGGTTTTGATATTGGTTATCACAAATGGTGTGTGGAACCCTCGTGCTTAACTCTATAGGTTGCAAGTCTTGTGAGATTTGTAAGATCCTTTTGGTTTGTCCTTTATTTGCTCGTATCTTTGTCATTTTGTGACAAAAAGGGGGAGAAATATATGGAGTAAACAAGTGATATTGGTATTGATTTATATTGAATGATATCACTAAGGGAAAGGACAATGGTGCTTAACGTTTTATCTAACAAAAGAGTAAAGCATAGACTAAGGGGGAGTAGTATATCATATGATAATGGAAATAACAAAGACGTGCGGATTGAAAATCTACCTATCTTACCTTTAGGGGGAGTATTAGCTTTGTTATTATAATGTCAACAACGACATTTATGGATTGAATGTATACAGGTTATTGTGCTGTTGCATTCGGGAATCAAGCGTATGTGTAATGAATTCTTGTAATTTGTTTATCCATATGATCTAAGAGTTTTGTCACTAAAATTTACAAAGGGTGAGATTTTTAGAGCATAGCTCGGTTGAACCCACCAAGCGTTGGTATGTCAAGTTTGGATGTCATATTTTAGTGAACCAAAACTCATTTAAAGAGTTGCTTGATTATGTACTAGAGTCAACTTCGTATAGGTTAGCTTGAAAGTATTAGGATATGAGACATTACAAGTATTACGTGAAAACTTGAAGAAGTAAAGAAGTAAGGAGCTACAACGACAACATCATCTTTCCACTTGAGGCTAGTAATATTTGACTTGAACTGTTTCATTCTCTAACGTATCTTTCAAGTCGTGCATATTGAAAACATAACTGCGAAGCATGAATGATTATACTCTAGTTAGACGTAGTATTAAGGAATACAATACGAAGTATAACGCTTATCTTTTGAATTTCGTATATAAGACATCGACATAATCGTTTGAATGCTATTGTGATTATGTATGGGTATGAGGTGAAGATTTCGTCCTAGGAAACAATGTTTTACATTCGTTTAAAGGAAGTAAATTTATGAACTTATTTTGTGAATCGAAAGGGAAATCGCTAAGCTTATTGGTATTGTTATTCATTGCATATCTTTTGAACTACCAATATGTGTGATTAGTATAACCGCTCATGACTTGTTTATGTTCTTGGTAAAACTATTCACAAGACCTGACTTTTGTATTGGATGACTTTTATTAGTGAAACCGATCTTAAGTAATCATCTGAGATGGTATGATCGATTTGTTGTAATTGGTATGACCAACTCTAGGCAAAGGGGAACTGATCCTAGTAAGAGGTGCAGCCGATCAAAAGAGGGGTATCGATCCTTGTATGAGGTGCAACAAGTTTCTAGATATTGGGAACCGATCCTATGAACATGTGCAACACGTTTTTAGATATTGGGAACTGATCCTATAGAAATGTGCAACAAATACAAGTTAGATACCATATATATGTGGGAACCGATCCTAGTACCTAGTCAACCGAAAGCTAGTGTGACTAGTTCCAGTACCCACATGGAGGTAGTACCGAAACTTGTTTTGGTAGAACCGTGAAACCTATGTTTGGTGATTGAGTGTTCTTAATAATCACATAGTTCTTGGAAGCCAGATGAACCAATTCTAAACTTGTTTCCAAGTGTGGCAAATCGATTCCAAGATAGTAAATATAAAAGATGATTTACTAAGTTAAGATGTCGACATTCTTTGAACATGTGCAGTAACGCTTATCTTTTATTGTTCAAAGATATTCCTTAATAGCTAAAGGAAAATCCCGGATCGAAAAATAAATTGAGAATCTTTTAATTAAGGTTTTTAATTCTATTTTTGGAAAATAAAAATTAATAATGTGCATTTACTAGTTGGAGATTTTCTAAAATATTTTCGGTTAATGTTTGGACAAAGCATTTCCAGGAATTATGGAAACCGAATTTGGAAATATATTGCATATCTTGAAAATATTTTCGGTTTTGGAAATTCCTTGGTGTCCGAACTTCCTTGGTCTATAAATATCAAAGTTTGCATTTCGAGCAAACTAATCCTCAGAGCCAGCAAAACTACCTAGTTGTGTTGTTACTGGTGGAGCCTCCTATTCGGAGAGGAAAGTAACCTAATTAGGCGAAATCTCTTACGACCGTTCCGTTTAAAGACTTCTTTAGGATTGAGAATCTCTATTGGTACCGTTGGTGGGAAACTAGATAATTGCGGTTTATTATTAGTTTTCGATTGATTTGATTGACTAACGGTTGTTGAACTTTGATTGCACCTAGTTTGTTTATGCTTGAGAATCTTCTCTTCTGATATAAGATTCACTCAAACTATATCGAAGTTTCGATGGGGATCTGACTGATCACAAGAGATTCAAGTTGATTGTGCAGGTATTTATTGAAGATCTAAGAAGATTTAAAGACTAAGAAGATTTCTGATTTGGGTTCATAATCTTTGGTGTGCACAATACTTATTTCGGTTAAAGAGGATCCAACTATAATCGGTTTATCCTTGTGGTAGATTGGATTGATTAGTTGAGTAGATCGGCACTAATAAAATTCTTTGTGATTCAAAGTATTGATTGCAAAATCTTGATAATTAATTTGGTAGTTGTTATTAGATAGATCTAGGGACCTAACAAAGGAGTTTATTGGGATAAACAGAAGAGCCTTTTGTCGAACTCATATCACTTGGTTGAAAAGAGTTGTTACCAAACAGATTTGTTGTTCCTTTACTATTTGGAATACAAACCAAAGGAATTGTTCCTAGTACGTGACTTATTACAAGTTGGAGGCGTGAGAATATAGACGAAACTAGGTGAACTATAGGTTTTAGTTGCTTGGTCTCAACTATACGAAGTTGGTTTGATTTTATATAGTGGCTTAATCCTGAGAGTATTCAATTCTGGACAAGGTCCCGTGGTTTTTCTGCATTTGCGGTTTCCTCGTTAACAAAATCTTGTTGTGTCTTTTACTTTTCTATTTCCGCAATTATAATTAGAAGTAAAATACATAAACTTTAATTCCTATTTACTTGATAGTAATTCTATTGTGTTTTCTTAAGTCCGAACCATTTATCAAGTAAACATACTTCGTTGTTGTATTGTCTCGATCTCGTATCCATAGACGATTACACGAAGTGTGAACCGATTAGTTGTATTGTCTCGACTCAGTCCATAGACAATCATTTTCGAAGAAAGGACTTATATGTGGAAAATTATTAGATTGAGGTATATTTGGGTACCCTCATCTTTTCAAGATGAAGACCCAAACCAATCCCGACCAATTTCGTACGATGAAAACCGAGTTAAGTTATACCGGTTACCTGAGTTACTGTTACTATAAGAAAATCATTGATAAGTGGTTGGATTTATAGATCCTGTTATACCTATGTCACCTATTTCCGTATGATTTTGGAAATCCTCCCGAGATATGGTTAGATTTATGGACCCAAACATCTCTGCTAGTTTTGATGGTTCGGATGTGTTACCTTCGATCCGAACGATACCATTTAAACTAGTCATATTGCCTTGGAATCAGTTAGGATCTGTAAGAATTCTTTTCAGATTTGGTCATGTAATTATGTTGTTTAGTGTTTTGGATATCTTTATTACCAGGTTGAAACCTTTGTTGTTGTTGGAAACTCTTGAGTCAGTCCGGTATCCGCAGTAACCTGTAAGTCAGTCCTGTATCGTCGTTTTTTTTTATAAGAAAAGGGCTTCAAAAAGGCTAATGGTCCTCCTCAACTGTTGGAAGGATCCAAACAAGGGGTTTAGACCAGTACATGGAAGAATTGTTTTGTTTTTCCCATTGAGCAAGCTCATGAGCTACAGAATTACAACTTCTAGGTTGAAAACTAAAGATACAAGCAGCTAATTTGGAAGAAAAAAATAGAATATCTTTAAAGATAACATCCGTTCTAGAGTCTCCATCGAAATTCCCAGCTGAAAATTGATCAATGAGAGATTTTGCATCACTTTCTACAATGATGTGAGAGAGATGTTGTTCCACAGCTTTCTTCAGAACTACCCAGATGGCCCTTGCTTCAGCTTCATCAGCAGAGTGAACATTGATGGGCGTCGTAGCTCAATCAAATTAATAATCTTATTTCCACACAATTAACTGGTAATATAATGGAAGTAAGGATCGTTCCCACGAAGAGCAGTGAGTTTTAGTTGTCAAAGTGTCACAAAGGGGGGATTTTGTTTTAGATTGTAAACAAAATAAATAATCAAAGCAAATAAAATTGTATTGTAATCAATAGAGAGAGATATGATCGAGGAATCCTTCTTCGTATATAAACCGTCAATGAGTTAATATATTTATCTACTCGTCATTAATCATAGATTATCACCAACCGTAGAATAACAGGTACACTTAGTTATTCCCAAAATTCCTTAAATCATTGGACAACATGTACACTTAGTTACCAGATTCTATTCAACTGAGCGGCCCTGAGGTACGCTTACAAGGTGTAACTCAACCGAATGCTTTAGGTTTTGTGAATTTACGTTTGATCCTAGTAGTTAGACTCAGTACGCTCGGTCTACTTGCTAGGGTTGTGTCTACACACGATTGCTTTACAAAATCCCTCTGCAAGGTCTCGCGTTCTCTACTTGTGTAAGGAATAATTCAACAATTACGGATTTCCTAACCCTTACTAGCAATAGATTAGACTAACAAATATATTTAGTTGGCCACCTAAACAATCTATCAATCAATCATAAGTATTTTAATAGTAAATACAAACGATAATCATATGAAGAAATCAAAATAGATTCATATATTAAATCAAATCAAGTTTACAACTTAGAATTCATCCTCAATAAATAGGTGTTTAGCTACTCATGGATGTGGAAACATCCATGATATACATATAAGAAAAGTAAAGAGATAACGTTACGATTGATAATCGCTCCGTATGATGTTTCTTCTCTCCAAACCCTAACAATTTCGTGACCTAAAGATGTGATATGATTTCACATAACCTAATACCTTTTTATATGTTTTACATTGCTTGGCGTTCACGTATTGGGTTCGGTTCAAGAACCCGATCCAAAATAACGAATTAACGTTCCCAAACGTGCCCTTAGGCCTTCCAAGGTGTGAATTGATGAGTGCTAAAAAGTGCATATTTCTATATATTTTTCTTGGCATTTAACTCATCTTCTGTGCATTAATTCTACATTTTATCCCATATTCTGTATTTTCATTGTTTTCAAGAATAAATATTTTTATTAATTAATTTTGCATTTTTAGGTAATAAATAAAGTTTGGATGAATTGCGGAGCGGAAAAGAGCAAAGAAACGGTCAAGACTCCCGCAGGAAGGCAGCAAAGAATGATGTTTGCAAGAGCCGGATAAACTAGAAGTGGGCTTGAAGAGGAAGAATTTTTCTTAAAGAAGATATGGGCTTGGCATACCCAAGGCCCAAAACCCTTACCCAAATCCATTTCCAATATCCATACCCATTTCCATGAGAACCGTCAGATAGGATCCATCACATCATCCTACAGTCGGCTCATCATCGTGCATCAAACTCTGAAGTTCCTGTCAAACATCATAGTACCTAACCCCATCTGGAACCGTTAGCTTCGTTGTATCTCGCAATCCAACGGTCGCTACAAGTTGTTTCCCTTCTTGTCGTTCGATTCGTTTCAGATGTGGTCATCCAACGCTCTCGTCTTGCTGGACATCAAGATTGCTGATCCCGCCCAACACCGGAGCACACCCAACACATATAACCCAAAAAACCTAACCCTAAATCGCTCATTCTCTTCTCCCCTTCTCTTTATTCTCTTCTCCCGCCTCTGCAGACACCATGTCTGCCGTACCACCACCTTCTCCACCATGTCCGCCACCACCTAAACCACCAACTCCACCTGCTCGAACATCATCACCCCCTCTTTCTAGCCCCCTATTTGATTGATATTTCTTCTCACCTTTCTCTGAAACCCTAGAAGAAAAATCAATCGATTAGGCGAGTCTAGAGTAGCAATTGACACATGGGAATGGAGCAAAGGACCAAGGGGAAGAATGGGTCGAAGACAAACTCGTCAAATCACATCAATATGGGTAAGAATTACCAAACCCTAAATTTTCTGATTTGGGGGAATTTATTAAAGAACCCTAATGTTCTGTTAGGGAGAGCATTAGAGAAGATATGGGTCTGTTTTGTACTGTCAAATTAGGTAGAAATAATTTACCTAATTTCTGTTTAAATTGGGGATAATTTTGGGGAAGAACCCTAATTTTGTAATTTGGGGGAAAACCCAAATTGGGTCTGTGGGTATAAATTGAGACTGTGGGTATGTTTTAATAGGGAGGCCTGGATTAGCCAGAGCACCACCAAGAGGCCTGGAATAGCTAGGACCTCAACTGTTAATGTTGTTTCAATTTCAGTTCAAGTTCAGTTCAATGTTTTAAACAATTTCAATTCCATTGTCATTTAATTTCATTATGTTCTAACTCCATTTGCTAGGGGTTAGATGATACTCTTGAATTGTAAGCTAGGATAGTCCTTGTTCATGTCACTGTTCTTGTAGTGCTGAAACTAAGTAGGATTGATAATTAGCTAGTTGAGTGAATGCACCTGTGATCAGCTGTGCTGTAAGAAGACAGCTGATTCTAGGGGTGTAAGAGTGAGAGTAGCTAAGGATTCAGTCCATTTGAAGGGATGTGCTTAATTGAAGTAGGGAAGTTAGTAAACTTAGTGATCAAATGCACCTGTGATTGAGTGTGCTGTAAGAAGACACTCAATGCTAGGGGTGAACTAGAGAACTTAGGGGATTAACCTTCCACTAATGCGGATTGCTAGATAACTGGTTGAGCAAACAAACCTGTGATCAGCTGTACTGTGAGAAGACAGTTGATGCTAGGGGTAAGTTAGTAAGATTAGTTAAGTAAATCATCCAAAATCTTCCCTGAGATGAAACAAGAACATGATTGATTAGGATCTGCCTTAGTTTAGGATCAAGAAGTGGATTCAAAAGCCCTAGCATGTTCCTGTTTACTTGCTTTACATTCTGCTGTTTTTCAGTTCAGTCACTGCCATCATCTCAAGTGTGTTTTAACACAACCAAGACTCTTTGTTACAACTCAGTTTTAGTGAAACCTTAAGCTTCAACTACACACACCTTGTCCCTGTGGATCGACTCGCACTTGCACATTAGCTACATCGACGCCGTGCACTTGCGGTATTAGTTTGTGACTCTTTTAGAGAGCCACCATGAATACACGTTTCCCATTTGATAAGTTCGCGTACCCAGTCCGCAAAATTCAAATTCCAGCAGAAGTTTTCGGAAATAAGTCTTGGAACTCGGTTCGCAAACCCAGTTCGCGGACTTCACTGTCTTCGGTATTCAGTGAAAACTGTTTTGGCCACAACTTCATCATCTGAACTCGGAATGACCTCATTTTTTTTGAGTTATTTTTATATTTCAATTATCTTAAAGATGATGATGATAAATACTTAATTTGAATGAGTTAAGGTCGGTCTTTGGCCCTTCTCTTGATTTTGAGTGTTTTGCTTCTTTTCATCGTTTTTCTTCCACTTCTCTTGGACTTGGGCACTTGGGATACTTCTCTTCTTAGCTATTTTCAGAACTTTGTAGATCCTTTTTGGATGATTCACCTATTAGAGGCAAATAAGAGAAAACAAGAGTAATAATACGAATACATGCAAGAATAATAGCTAAAACAAGTATGGAATGGGTACTAAAATCATATGAATTATGCACTTATCAAATTCCCCCACACTTATCTTTTGCTAGTCCTCGAGAAAACTAAATAAAACTAATCCTAAATACAACAACTCCATGTCGTTGAGAAAACGGTTACTCTTAGCATGAATAACAGGCCGTTAAACCCCTAGGTGTCCCTAGTGGACGAGTTATAGTCTCGTGAGTGCTTACAAGAGGTATACCCACAAAAACTACTCCAATTTCTCGCCTTGGAAGAACCACTAAGGATAGACACAAAGAAAAAATCCAAGTAATTAGCTCGCATATGTTCTCTAGCTACAAACATCTCACATACGTTCCAATCATCACACATGAGTAATTACTTACGTGTGTCATTCAACCTGATTGCAAAACTCTACTAAGATAGTCATCGTACTTGTTGCAATGTTTGTCACAACACTCGCATACTGAAATCACATGGATAGACAAGATAATGGAAATAGAAAAGTGAAGTGTGCAAATGTTGACTTAAGTGAAAGATGTTACCCATAATACTTATATGAATGTCGTCAAAGGATATATATTAATAGCGCAATAGTTGAGAGAAGCACCCATTTAACTTGACCACATGATTAGATACTCTAAGCGCATGTTTCCTTTTCAACAAGTATGCGATAGTTGCCTTGGATCCTGCGTTCCACGCTTGCTTAGGCGACGGAGACAGGGACAACGTTTCACGCATACTGCCACCCAAGTGTCAAGAACCCCATCAATAGTCTTTTTGACTTTCTATATAATGATGATATGGTTTTTATTTTTATCGACTACATGATTAGATATTCTAAGAGCATGTTCCTTTTCAACAAATACGTGATAGTTGCCTTGGATCCTGCATTCCACGCTTGCTTAGGCGACGGAGACAGGGACAACGTTTCACACGTATTGCTATCCAAATGTCGATAAATGAAGAGGAGCCTTATATATATATTTTTCTTTTTCTTTTTCTTTTCTCTCTTTTTTTTTTCCGGCTCACTCTTTATGAGTGTAAGACAATTGTCTTATGGGGCTTTTAAAAACTCAACCAATGATTACCTTGCTACAGCATCCACGGCAGTATCAGGATCCCACCAAATCACTTTAGAGACACATATAACTGCAAAAATAAAAAAGAAGTGATTCAGTAATGATTAATTGCGGGGATAAATTTTTCAAACGACTACCATAGCTTAGTTTCGCAATCAATTATGAACATATATATAATTAAGGATTTTAGAATGATAAAATGGAACTCAATCTATAGTCGTAAGAACTGTTTCAACCTTAAAAGGTTTAGAGTGTCATCCTAAATAGCTCATAATTAACTCCAAAAGATGAAGTCTCAAGAATACAAGAAATCAAAGAGTATGATTTATCTTATTTTATTTTATTTATTTTTTATACAATCCAAACATGCTTAACTACTCCCCTACACTTAAACTCAACATTGTCCTCAATGTTCAAAACCGAAAATTCTGATTTCTGACGCAACAGCAAATTAAACTCGAAAACTATACAAATGGGTAGGGAACTAGGAAAAACATCTTAAACGAAAGTTGTTCGCCTACGTCTTTTCTATAAGGTGTCAAAAGAGCACAGTGTTTCGATAAACGGTGTGACTTCGTAACAAGTGCGCAGTCAGAATTTTCTGACGAGAATTCGTCAAAACTTTCATTAAAGAAATAGGACTTGTAAAATCTAAGATGGGAATGCAAGATATGATATGCAAAACTAATAAGATCAAAACAAAAGAGATAGAGATGCAAAACCAATGGGTTTACTCCCATTTAGTGCTTAGTTTAATGTCCTCAGCCCGACTTGGCATTCCAATGATGCTACTCCTCCAGAGGGAATAAATCTTCAAGTCTTATTACTTCTACATTCTCCTTAGAGAAATTTTCATAATAAGGCTTCAATCTATGGCCGTTGACTTTGAAAGTTGTTCCAGTTTTCGTACTAGTAATTTCAACTGCACCGTAAGGAAAAAAATTAGTAACAACATAAGGTCCTATCCATCTGGACCTTAGCTTCCCAGGAAATAATCGAAGACGAGTATTAAATAAAAGAACTTTTTGACCCACAACAAAACTCTTTCGAGAAATCATCTTGTCATGGAAAAGTTTTGTCTTCTCCTTGTATATACGAGAACTCTCGTAAGCATCATTACGTATATCTTCTAGCTCATTGAGTTGTAACTTCCTTTGTTTCCCTGCATTATCATAATCCATGTTGCACATCTTTATCGACCAATAAGACTTGTGTTCAAGTTCAACCGGAAGATGACAAGCTTTTCCATAAACCAACCGATATGGAGACATACCAATCAGTGTCTTGTACGCCGTTCTATACGCCCAAAATGCATCATTAAGCCTATAACTCCAATCTTTCCGTGTAGTGTTAACGGTTTTCTCAAGAATGGATTTAAATCTCACGGTTTGAGATTTCGGCTTGACCACTAGTTTGTGGGTGATACGGCGTACCAACCTTGTGTGTTATGTTATACTTCTTGAGTAGAGCATGGAAGGATTTTTGAAAATGCGAACCTCCATCACTGATAACCACTCTTGGTGTACCATGTCTAGAGAAAATATATTCCTTCACAAAATCACAAACAACTTGAGAATCATTAGTAGGGGTGGCTTTTAGCTTCCACCCATTTTGAAACATAATCCACAGCAAGAAGTATATAAAATTTTCCATTAGAATTAACAAAAGGACCCATAAAATCAATTCCCCACACGTCAAATACTTCAACGGAAAGAATTGGTGTGAGTAGCATTTGATTTCGAGCACCTAGATTGCACGTTCTTTGACATCTATTACAAGATTTGCAAAAAATATATGCATCCTCGAATAAGGTAGGCCAATAAAAGACACTTTCAAGTACTTTGAAAGCGGTACGTTAGAACCAAAGTGACCACCACATGCATAAGTATGACAGAAAGTAAAAATTGATTGAAATTCAGAATTAGGTACGCACCTGCGAATGATTTGATCACCGTATTTCCACAAGTATGGCTCATCCCACACATACTGCTTGGCTATTTTCTTAAGCTTAAGCTTTTGAAAATTAGACATTGTACTAGGTGTCTTGTAACCAAATAGTTCACTATATCTGCGTACCAAGGTGTTGAATCTTCAATTGAGAAAAGTTGTTCGTCTGGAAAACAATCTTGTAAAGGAAGTTCTTCTTCGGAAACAACAAGGCTACTAGGATGATCAACAACAGTATTTCAACACCTCTTTTATCTTTTATTTCATAATCAAATTCTTGTAATAGTAGTATCCACCGTAAAAGTCTTGGCTTAGCTTCTTTCTTCTTTAATAGGTACCGAAGTGTTGCATGATCGGAATACACAACCACTTTTGAACCAACCAAATAAGATCTAAATTTTTCAATTGCAAACACTATAGCCAAAAATTCTTTCTCGGTGGTAGAATAGTTGATTTGTGCATCGTTTAGGGTCCTAGATGCATAATAAATCACATGAGACAGCTTATCTACTCTTTGACCCAAAACGGCTCCAACTGCATAGTCACTTGCATCACACATTAATTCAAATGGTAAACTCCAATCTGATGACTTGATAATTGGTGAAGCTGTCAAAAATTCTTTCAATTTATCAAAGGCATCCTTGCACTCCCTGTTAAAGTCAAAAATAACCTCTTTTTGCAATAATCTGCACATCAGCATTGAGATTTTGGAGAAATCCTTGACAAACCGCCTGTAAAAACCTGCATGACCAAGAAAAAAACGAATTTCCCTCACCGAAGTGGGATATTGTAAGTTTCTTATTAAGTCTATCTTTGCTTTGTCAATTTCAAGCCCTCGAGAGGACATAATGTGACCAAGCACTATGCCATGGTTTACCATAAAGTGACATTTCTCCCAATTAAGAACAAGATTAGTGTTTATGCATCTTTTAAGCACAAGTTCAAGATTTTGTAAACAAAAATCAAATGAATCACCATAAACACTAAAATCATCCATAAATACCTTAATAATGCACTCCACATAGTCAGAAAATATATTGACCATACACCTCTAAAAAGTTGCAGGTGCATTGCAAAGACCAAACGACATTCGTCTATAGGAAAACGTACCAAAAGGGAAAGTAAAAGTAATCTTCTCCTGATCCTTCGGGCAATAAAAATCTGATTGTAGCCCGAATAACCGTCTAAAAAGCAATAATGTGAGTGTCCATCTAACCTCTCTAACATCTGATCAATGAAAGGCAAAGGAAAGTGATCCTTTCGGGTTGCTGTATTAAGCTTTCTGTAGTCTATGCATACTCTCCATCCTGTTTTAACTCTTGTAGGAACAAGTTCATCATCTTGATTTCTAACAACAGCGACACCTGATTTCTTAGGCACCACTTGAACTGGGCTAACCCATTTGCTGTCAGAAATTGGGTAAATCACCCCCACACTTAGTAATTTGAGGATCTCTTTCTTCACGACCTCCATCATTGGGGGGTTAAGCCTACGCTGAGCATCACGTACTGACTTGAAATTATCTTCCATTAGGATTCTATGCATGCACATGGATGGACTAATGCCTTTGATATCACAATTGTCCAACCAATAGCCGTTTTGTGCTCTTTCACAACCCTAAGTAGACGTTCTTCTTGTATTGGTGTGAGGTTCTTTGCAATAATCACTGGAAGTTCTTCTTTATCACCCAAGTACGCGTACTTTAAATGATCCGGAAGCGGCTTCAGTTCAAGTTTCGGTGCCTGCACAATATAAGTTAAAAGAACCTCATTAGTTATGGGTAAAGAAATATAAGAAATATTACCCGGTTTAGCTTCTTGTAGTGTTGTTAAAGCACCACACATCTCCACTAGCTCTTTAGATAATTTAACGTCCAAGGTCGGTTGTCCATGAACGTCCAAATCAATATTGTTGTGTAACACAACTCCAAGTTCGTCTTCATCATTCAATTCAAACATTTGTTGTGCTAACGAACCAATAACATTAATGGAGAAAGCTGAGTGAACATCACTAGGATAGCGCATGGTTTCAAAAATATTGAACCGTATGATCTCCTTATCAAATTCCATAGTGAGTGCACCACTATCAACATCAATCTTCGTCTTTGCAGTCTTCATAAACGGTCTCCCAAGAAGTAACGAAGTAGATGAACAATTATCTCCGTTGTGCATATCCACAATATAGAAATCAACCAGAAAGATTAATTGATTCACTTGAACTAACACGTCCTCAACGACTCCCTTAGGATATATATTGGACTTATTAGCCAATTGAATAGTGATCTTCGCCTCTTTTAAAGGTCCAAGATTCAAAGAATCATAAACATCGGCTGACATAACACTTATGGAAGCTCCCAAATCAAGCAAAGCACGCTTAAATCGTCGGTTACCAATGGTAACGGGAACTGTGAAGCCGCCAGGATCTTCACACTTTGTAGGCATATTTTTTAATAACATAGCTGTAGCACTTTCGCCCACTTGAATAATCTCATTAACAATCAACCTATCCTTCCTTGTACACCAATGCTTCAAAACCTTGGCATACCTGGGTACGGTTTTGATGGCCTCAATAAATGGAATGTTGATGTGTATCTTGCTGAAAATATACATGATCTCCTTATCTTGAGATTGCTTATTCGACTTGGCAAAACGACTAGGAAAAGGAGGTGGTATGGTAAAAGTGGAAACCGTGTCCTTAGGTTGGCCGTTTGAGGTTGGATTTTCCTTTGGGACGGTTTCCTCTTCTACTTCCTTTTCGATGTCGTTACTAACATATTTTTGTTGATGTGGCTCTTCATTTTGTTTCCCACTTCTTAGAGTCACTGCATTGATGTGCTCTCTTGGGTTCACAAACGGTTGAGATGGCAACTTCGTTGATGTCTGCGCCTTCAGTTGATTCACATCGGTTTCCATTTGCCCCAGCTGATTCCTCAAGTCCTTAATGGTTATTTCATGTTCCTGGTGGTTTTGGTGGACCGTTTCCTTTAAACTCTGTGTTGTAGATGCAACACCCTGCATGCTTTGAAATAATATATTGAACTTATCATCGATAGAAGAACTCTGCTCTTTAGGTTGTTGTCGTTGCTGGAATTGTTGTTGAAAACCACCTTGTCTTGCATATGGATTAGATACTGCTGCTTGCTTGTTGGCATAACTGAAATTCAGATGATCTTTCCAACCATGGTTATAAGTATTAGAGTATGGATCATACATTTGCATCTGATTCGGAAACACATCGTTCACCTGTTCGACCTCTTGTTCATAAAAAGGAATGATCACAGCCGCCATTTGTTGCATCATCTTCTCCATATTACCCATTATTTCCTCTAAGTGTGAAGAAGAACTGACTTCGTTGACCTTCCTAGCCATCGGCGTGCCTCTTGTATTAAATTTTTGCGTGTTTGCAGCCATGTTCTCGATCAATTCTGTGGCATCATCAATGGTTTGTTGGTTAATGCACCACCACTAGCCGCATCTATGAGATTTCTCTCCGATTGAAGCATCCCATCATAAAAATAATGCACTATGAGTTTCTCACTGATTTGGTGGTATGGACAGCTAGACAATAACTTCTTGTACCGTTCCCAGTAATCGTAAAGAGTTTCGCTAACAATTTGCTCAATTCCACTTATTGCTTTACGAATAGTTGCTGCTTTGGAAGCGGGAAAATACTTTTCTAAAAACACTTTCTGCATGTCATTCCATGATGTAATACTTCCTTGTGGAAGGTTGTAAAACCATTCTTCCGCATAATCTGTCAAAGAAAATGGAAAAGTTGTAAGTAAAGCTCTACCTTTGTCAGTTCCAGTTGGCTTCAAACTTGTCAACCTATGTTGAAATAGTTGCAAGTGTTTATTAGGATCATCTCCAGGTAGCCCTTTAAACTTCGGAAACCAATGTATCAACTGAGATTTGAGTTCAATAAAATCATCTAAGTTGATGAAAAGCTTTTATTGATCAAATGATGGAGATGTTACATCTTTGAGCGTCCTCCTTGGAGGAGGCCCCGTCGGAGGTGGTGGTGGATTATCTCCGTCTACCATTTCATCTAACGGTTCTTGTTGTGTTTGCTGACGTGCTTGTAGTACCGTTCCTTTACGGGTTTGAATACCGCACCTCAAATAATCCCAATCCTTCGGTGCCAGAGATTAAGTACCTGAAACCAAAAATCTAGAAAACGAAATTAAAAAAAAACTAACAAGAAATTATAAAAACGATAATAAAGCTAAAAGAAATAACAACTAAAGCTACCGGCTGCTCCCGGCAGCGGTGCCAAAATTTGATGGGTGTCGTAGCTCAATCAAATTAATAATCTTATTTCCACACAATTAACTGGTAATATAATGGAAGTAAGGATCGTTCCCACGAAGAGCAGTGAGTTTTAGTTTTCAAAGTGTTACAAAGGGGGGATTTTGTTTTAGATTGTAAACAAAATAAATAATCAAAGCAAATAAAATTGTATTGTAATCAATATAGAGAGATATGATCGAGGAATCCTTCTTCGTATATAAACCGTCAATGAGTTAATATATTTATCTATTCGTCATTAATCATAGATTATCACCAACCGTAGAATAATAGGTACGCTTAACTATTCCAAAAATTCCTTAAATCACTGGATAACAGATACACTTAGTTACCAGATTCTTTCAACTGAGCCGCCCTGAGGTACGCTTACAAGGTGTAACTCAACCGAATGCTTTAGGTTTTGTGAATTTAGGTTTGATCCTAGTAGTTAGACTCAGTACGCTCGGTCTACTTGCTAGGGTTGTGTCTACACACGATTGCTTTACAGAATCCCTCTGCAAGGTCTCGCGTTCTCTACTTGTGTAAGGAATTATTCAACAATTATGGATATCCTAACCCTTACTAGCAATAGATTAACTAACAAATATATTTAGTTGGCCACCTAAACAATCTATCAATCAATCATAAATATTTTAATAGTAAACACAAACGATAATCATATGAAGAAATCAAAATAGATTCATATATTAAATAAAATCAAGTTTACAACTTATAATTCATCCTCAACAAATAGGTGTTTAGCTACTCATGGATGTAGAAACATCCATGATATACATATAAGAAAAGTAAAGAGATAACGTCACGATTGATAATCGCTCCGTATGATGTTTCTTCTCTCCAAACCCTAAAAATTTCGTTACCTAAAGATGTGATATGATTTCACATAACCTAATACCTTTTTATATGTTTTACATTGCTTGGCGTTCACGTATTGGGTTCGGTTCAAGAACCCGACCCAAAATAACGAATTAACGTTCTCAAACGTGCCCTTAGGCCTTCCAAGGTGTGAATACACGTTTCCCATTTCATAATTTCACGTACCCAGTCCGCAAACTTCAAATTCCAGCAGAAGTTTTCGGAAATAAGTCTGCGAACTCGGTTCGCAAACCCAGTTCGCGGACTTCACTGTCTTCGGTATTCAATGAATACTGTTTTGGCCACAACTTCTTCATCCGAACTCGGAATGACCTCATTCTTTTTGATTTATTTTTATCTTTCAATTCTTTTCAAGATGATGATGATAAATCCTTAATTTATATGAGTTAAGATCGATCTTTGGCCCTTCTCTTGACTTTGAGCGTTTTGCTCCTTTTCATCGCTTCTCCACTTCTCTTGGACTTGGGCACTTGGATACTTGGGATACTTCTATTCTTAGCTCTTTTCAGCACTTTGTAGATCCTTTTTGGATGATTCACCTATTAGAGGCAAATAAGAGAAAACAAGAGTAATAATACGAATACATGCAAGAATAATAGCTAAAACAAGTATGGAATGGGTACTAAAATCATATGAATTATGCACTTATCAAACATCAAAGAATAGAGAGGCACAAAAGTTGCTTTTATTGAAAAATCATGCATCACATACCCTGCACCATTAGATCCAGAGATATCATCAAAGGCACCATCAGTATTACATTTAATCCAACCAAAAGAAGGAGGCATCCATTTATCACTAATACTGACATGTATGGTGGAGGGAGTAGTCAAACTAGGATTTATAGAATTCCTAGTGAGAATCATAGCTCTATCTCTAGCTAAGACAACAATGTAGTTTTCTCTAATGCCTTGGAAAACGAAGTTGTTTCTACTGGTCCAGAGGGAACATAGCCACAAAGAGACATTGATTATTAGACTGATGGTCAGTTAACCAGAAAAGAAGCCAATCTAAAAAAGATTTATTCTGAAAAAATAAGTATTAATGTTGAAATCAGAAATGAACCAAAATCTACTAGCAAAGGGGCAAGTGAACAAAGCATGCATAATAGTTTCTTGAGGATCATAACACCTAGGACAATCCACACTACGGATAGGCATTCTAGTATGGAGAATGGTTCTGGATGGAAAGGCATTTCTAGCTGCTCTCCATAAAAAACTGAATTTTGTAAGGCATTTTAACTTTCCAAATGCACTTCCAAAGGTTTTTACAAGGGGAAGGCCTAAGGCCTCTGAGCCCCAAGTAGGCAGATTTAGAGGAAAATTTGTCATTCTTTGAAAGATCCCAAGCCCTCCTATCAGGAGTGCAAAGCTGTCTTAAGGGAATGGAGATAATCTTCTGAACAAAAGTATTATCAAAATGGGTATTTAGCCTAGACACATCCCAACTTCTGGATTGGGGATCAATGAAATAAGCAACTTTAATACTAGGATCAGGAGGGATCAGAGGGTTGGGTGTGGCAGAACCCTGAGAGGGAATCCATCTATCACACCAAGTATCAATAAATTGACCATCCCCAACAATCCAAGAAATAAAGGGTTTTATAAGCTCCTTAATAGCATGCAGGCACTTCCAAGTCCAAGAACATTTAGCAGTACACTTAGCATTCAAAAAATCAGTTTTGGGAAAATACTTGGCCTTAAGAACAGTGGCCAGAAGACAGATTGGATTTTCCAGTATTCTCCAGGTATTCCTAGCAAGCATTTCTAGGTTGTTTAACTCAGCCTTCCTGAACCCCAAACCCCCTTCAGCTTTAGGGGAACATTAAATGTCCCAGCCTAGAAGGTGCAACTTTCTATCTTTGGGATCTAAAGTTTCACCCCACCAAAATTTACATAGGTGAGAGTCCATCTGTTTACAAAGGTGTTTAGGGATAAGAAAGGCTCTCATTTGAAAAAGGGGGATAGCTTGACAATGTGCTTGATCAGAGTAGTCCTAGCAGCTTGGGATAAAATCTTGTGAATCCAGATAGAGATCCTGATATCAATAGCTTGGAGAATACCCATATGTGTCTGGATTTTTGAAGCTTGGAAAACAGTAGGTGTTCCAAGATATTTTTCTCCTAAATCCCTGCTTTAGATATCGAAAATGTTAGCCAAAATGGCTTTCCTATGTTCAGGAATCTTCCTACTAAACAGAATACCAGATTTTTCAAAATTGATTTCTTGCCCAGAGGCAAGGAAGTATTTTTGAAGATAGTCTTTTATGACATGGAAGTTTTTTCAGTAGCTTTTGAAAACAAGAGAGAATCATCAGCAAACATAAGATGGGTCATTTCAGGAGCCTCTTTACAGACTCCTATGCCTTCTAAAGTACCCTTTTTTTGGAGGTTGTCAATGTAAGAAGAAAGGGCTTCAGAACAAATGATGTAAAGATAGGGAGATAGAGGGTCTCCTTGTCTTAGACCTCTTTCAGGTTGGAAGAAACCTGTAGGGGTACCATTAAGAAGGACAAAATAAGACATAGTGGAGACACACTGGTTTATCAGTTTAACCCAATGACTAGACAAACTCATTTTGGTTAAGACTTTCTCAAGAAAATCCCACTCAAGCTTATCATAGGCTTTAGACATGTCAAATTTGATGGCAGCTATGCCCTCAACTTTATCATTGTGATTGACAGCATAAATGACCTCATTAGCAAGCAAAATTTATCAGAGATACTCCTCTTAGGGATAAAAGCACTCTGATTTTGGGAAATAATATTGTTCATAAAAGGTTTCAGTCTATTAGCTAGAGTTTTTGAAAGAATTTTATAAATAAAATTACATAAGCCAATAGGCGTATACTGGGTTGCCAATTCAGCAAGAGGGACTTTTGGGATGAGGGCTATGTTGGTATGATTAAACACCTTGGAAATGTTACCAGTTCTAAAGCAGGTTTGAGTCATATCAACAACAGCTTCCCCCACAATGTCCCAATGCTTTTGATAAAAAAGTCTTGTAAAACCATCAGGACCAGGAGCCTTTTCCCCCCCATTTAGAAAACAACATTCTTAATTTCCTCTGGAGTCAGAGGTATGTTTAAGGAAGCATTATCTTCTTCAGAGAATTTAACAGGAAGATCAGCAAGAATTTCATCTTGAAATTGCTGAGGATGGGTGGAATAGAGGTTTTTGAAATAATCCATGAAAGAATTTCCAATACTATCTCTATCAGTTAGAATAGTATTCAAGTAGTTCTTTATCCAGCTAATAGCATTTCTTTTTCTTCTAAAGAGAGTTACTCTATGAAAATATGGTGAATTTTTGTCACCTTCCAAGAGCCAGACTTCTCTAGATTTGTCCTTCCAATATAACTCCTCCAGGTTGTACAGATATTCCAACCTGGCTTTCGGTCTAGAAGTATTACTAGTATCATTAGGATTAAGAGTTTGAAGGTCAGCTAATTCTTTTCTAATGGTAGAGATATTAGTATGTATATTACCAAAAGAAGACTTATTCCAATCTCTTAGGCCTTTCTTGGTGCTTAAGGGCTTAGCTTTAAGTTTGCAGGCAGGGGAACCTACCACATTAACAGACCAAGCATTAGCTATAATATCTCTACAAGTAGGATCCTCTATCCACATGGCCATAAAATGAAAGGGTCTGAGCATACTAATATCCTCATAGTGAAACCCTATATGCATGGGACAATGGTTAGAAGAATCCCTAGGAACGTTATTGACACAAAGTTTAGGAAACAGATCCTCAGCTGTTTGATTAATAAGACATCTATCTAATCTTTCAAGAATCAAATCAGGACCTTGTTGAATATTAGACCAAGTGAACCTTGGTCCAGAAAAACCAGGATCATGGAGATTAAAGACAGAACAAAAATTTCTAAGATTTTCAAAATTAGGGTCATCTATTTTTAGGCCACCATTTTTATCTTCAGTACCTAAGAGAGCATTAAAGTCTCCTATAAAGAAAACAGGTTCATCTAAAAGGACATTTATTTGTTGACATTGTTGTTCCCAAAAGGCTTGTCTTAGACTACTGTTAGGTTCACCCACCATACATGAAATGAATATGACAGGTCTTAGAATGGATTATATCAGTAGTACTAACATAGATGCCCCTCAGAATGGAGGAAATAATGTTGAGGTGTACTTCCTTTTTCCAAGCAAGGGCAAGACCACCACTTCTACAAACACTTGGGACATTAAATGTACAGGGAAATCTCATATTTCTTAGTTTCCTAGCTGCCATGTCTTTGTTCATTTTGGTCTCAGAGAGGAAAATAATATCTGGGTTGACATTCTTACATAGAAGACTAAGCTCCTTGTTAGCAGATTTTTACCAAAGCCCCTAAGATTCCAAGCAATCATGTTGATATTATTGACAGGAAAAAGATTTATGGTATTATGAGCAGTTTCAATTAAAGGAGATGGAAGGGTTTGATTTACCTGAGCGGTAGAGTCAGATCCACCACCAAGAGAAGTATTGGTACCGACGCCACTTTGAGAGTCAAATTGGGAGGAATCGAGACTAGAACTAGCAGCATTGAGAGGAGAATTATTGCAGACACCATTGTTGCTTGGGGAATTGTCAGCAGGTACATTGTAGCTTCCAAACGAGTTAAACACTGGTTGGGTATTGAACGAGCAAGTAGAAAGGTCAATGGTTGGTAGTTCTCCCAATTTGGTGATTGGAGGACAGAGTTGAGCATAATCAGGTTCAGTAGAAGTTTGTTCTTAATGGATTACCACTATACTAGCCACACTTGAATTAACTCTTGTTCGTTTTCGTAAATCAGCTCTGGGGTTAATCTTCCTTTTGAGGTTTGTTAGAGCATCTTGATCAGCAGTATTAGTTGTTCCTCTAGTGATGATTGGACTGGTATTTGGCAGAGCAACAGTTTTGAATCTTCTTGAGGAGTTAGAGGTACGAATCAGACCACTGGGAGTTGACTCTAATCCAGAAATAGAAGCAGCAACTGTAACATTTTGAGTAGTAACTTGTTTTAGCACAATTGGCGAACCATTTTCCAACTGGGTCAAATGTTTTTGAACCAGACCAACATCAAAGATCTTCAAAGTAGTAGATCTGTTGATAAACGGGACCATTTGGAATGTGTTAGATAAGCTCTTTTGAATAGAGTTTTCCATTCTTTGATCAATAGCTTCTGCTTTTCCTTTGTTGCACACTTCAATAGCAGTAGATTCAATTTGTGTTTCTGGTATAACTTCAGATTGTTGCATAACAGTATCATTGATGGCAGCAGCTGACAGAATTACTTACTTGATTGTAGAAGGCATCATTAACTTTGAGACAGTTGGGAGAGTATAGTTGTTGCAAGACGCGTCAAGCTCTTTGATCTTTTTTTGCTTTAACTGCCAAGTAGGGCAGTTACGATCATTGTGATCCAGAATGCGACAAGAGCTGAAGAAATACCTAGGAACTTTGATATGCCTGCATTCAATCAGAAACGGTTCCCTTCTACCACTTGTGAAAAGAGGAATGCCTGTTGGTAAAGCTTGTTGGACTTGGATTCTAATACAAACTTTGGCATTCTTCCTGAGAGGGTGTTTTCCAAAGGGATTTTGAGCTTCAAGCAGTTCCCCCATGCTGAGAGTTAGTTTTTGGAGATCCTCAAACTCCGTGCATTCGTTCGGAATGTTGCATAAGATGAACCACATGATTTCCTCATCAACAGTGAGTTGATGATTTGGAGGCCAACTATCTACCGGAACAACTCTTAGTACCATTAGATAACCGTATAAAAACCAAGGTTTCTGAGAATTGATTCTATTAAAATCCTCTTCAGATAAGTAACGGATGAGAACTTTGTTCGTTGACCATTGAAGGTAGTTATGGTTGGGTTTTGAGCTAAAGGCCAGTTATTACAGATGTAGAACCTGATTGAAGAAGTTGGGATCAAAGTCTCGCAGCAAACATATCCCGCCATACACCATTTCCAATTGGTATCAGCTTCAGCAAGGACTACTTTTTTATCAATAAAAACTAGTTTAGCAAGTGAAAATGGTAAGGTTAATTTCTCAGACATTTGGACAGAAAGGGGTTGAATTTCTTGGTTTAGGCTTTGAGTATCTTCAGAGTATTGTGGGAATTCCATCATCAAGGAGAGATAGATATATATGAAAATGGGATGATGGACCTCAGTTTTCCAAATAACTAATATAAAGTGCAGCTGCAGGGAAAGGAATCTCTTATAAGGACTATTCTGATATTGGATACAGACAATGTAGGTAAGGGAGAGACAGGGGGAGTTTGTTTGTTTATGAGTTTGAACCTTAAAAAAGGAATGTGAAAATTGTTGACTATGGATTGGAAAGCTTTCAGGATATATTTGGTTTAATGTAGTTGTTGTTATGCTGCAAGATATACTTTGGGAAGAGAGATATCATAAGGAATGTCCCTTTCATATCTTAGCTTTATTTGCATTATCCCAGTAGAAACATTCACGTGAGCATTATGCGACAGAAACGACATATTGACAAACTCAATAATACTTTGTTGGGACTTTTTTTGTAGGTAAGCTTGGGGATACATGACGTAGTTTTTGGTAGTTGGGTATTTATCACATTTTTCCTTTCTTGGGCTGACATTTGTATGATGATGCAAACAGCCAGATGAAGTAATGGTAGAAAATTGGAAGGAAAAATTGTATTGAAGTGGTTGGCTATGGGTTGTGAAAAAGCGGGGGTCTAACAACACCACCCAATATTTCGATTAGCAATCTATATGGACTAACTCCGAAACACTTACTAGAGAATCAACTAGACAGTCAGACTCAATCTAGATAAAAGTATCTCAAGGAGTTAATATCTCTCTCTTGTTTTGATTCACTCAAGCTAATAGAAATCAGCGAGTCTATAATCAAACACAAGGAATAACTTAGACGGTACCAAAGACCAATGTCCAAGGATCAATTAATATCAATCAACAACAAAAGGTAGGATTTCCAATTGATTGATTCAAACGCACAACCTGTATTATTTCAATTATATAAACAAATATAATGCGGAAATAGAAATAACACAGACACCAGAATTTTGTTAACGAAGAAACCGCAAATGCAGAAAAACCCCGGGACCTAGTCCAGATTAAATACACATTGTATTAAGCCGCTATAGACACTAGCCTACTCCAAGCTAACTTCGGACTGGACTATAGTTGAACCCCAATCAGTCTCCCACTGATCCAAGGTACAGTTGTACTCCCTACGCCTCTGATCCCAGCAGGATACTGCGCACTTGATTCCCTTAGCTGATCTCACCCACAACTAAGAGTTGCTACGACCCAAAATTGTAGGCTTTAACAATAAACAAATCTGTCTCACACAGACAAGTCTATCAAATGATCAATCTATCTCCCACAGAAAAACCCTAGACATTTTTGTTCCGTCTTTTGATAATAATCAAGGTGAACAGGAACCAATTGATAATCCAGTCTTATATTCCCGAAGAACAGCCTAGATTAATCAATCACCTCACAACAATCTTAATCGTATGGTAGCGAAACAAGATGTCGTGGAGTCACAAACGATGAGACAAAGGTGTTTGTGATTACTTTTTATATCTTGCCTATCGTAGAACTCTCACGATCTCAAGCCAATCAATATGGTTGTACTGTTACGATAGAAGATGCAAGGTTAGATCACACAACTACGATAAAAGTAATATCAGTCTGGCTTCACAATCCCAATGAAGTCTTTAAGTCGTTAACCTGGTTTTAGAAGAAGAAAACCAAAGGTTAAAGGAGAATCGACTCTAGCACGCAAACTAGTATCACACGTAAGGTGTGAGGATTAGTTTTGCACAATACTAGATGTCTCCTTTATATAGACTTTCAAATCAGGGTTTTGCATTAGTTACAAAGAAATCAATATCCACCTTTAGATGAAAACCTGATTTAGATTCAAGCTAATATTTCTCAACCGTTAGATCGAAAACTTAGCTTGTCATACACAAATGATTGTACGCTTCTAGGTTTGTTAACCGCACCCACACGTGTACATTGTTGGTTCAACAATAGTCTACCCAAAAAGTTTAACCATATGAGCGTTTCATACCAACCATGTTCTTCTTCACCATAACTAGTACAATTGACTCAAATGAACTAGTTAAGAGAGTTGTTCAATTGCAAGGAAATCTTATGTAACTACACAAGACACAATTGAAGCAAAGATGATTTGATTCACTCGAATCGGTTCATGAACTTTAATAGCCACGGTTTGCAAATGCATTCCTTAGTATTTTAAGATTAAGTTCAGAAATCATCTTTAGATATATAACCTTCTCAAGTTCGCAGACTAGGTTCGCGGACTTAAGATACCGGATAGAGTTTACAAACTCCAGCAGAAATTCTCGGGTTCGAGAACTACGTCGGTTCGCAGACTGGGTTCGCGGACTTGGCTCACGCAAGTAGTTTGTCAACTCCAGCAGAAATTCTCGTATTTGAGAACTTCGGCAGTTCGCGGACTTGGCACTTGCCATACTTCTGGTTCTCTTGATCAACAAAGTTCGAAAACTTCGGTTCAAGGAATCCATTGGTTATGTAATCTAAACTCTCATTCTGATCATTGAAACATTCTTAGAGGACGTTATATAGTTGTTACACTATTTTTCGTCAAAGCAATTTTCAAAGTGATTGAAACATTCATGACTTTCGTCACTAGGTAAAGATAAACTTGGTCGAAGCGAAAAGCTTACAACACATATTTCGAGATATAGATAGGCGAGGTATACTCGGCTCAAAATACCAAATGTGTATGATCTAGTCTATATATATAGCATACGACTTTTGTCTCAAAGAGTATAAGATAGAATAGATAGACTTTTGAGTGACAGATAAGTTCAAGTCTCCACGTACCTTTTTGTCGAGAAGTTCCACCGGTTCCTTGAGTAGATCTTCTACTTGTATGATGAATCACCATGAAGTCCTTGAGCTCAACTACATTTATTATCCTAGTCCGAGGCTTATATATAAGAGACTAGAAATCAAGACTTATAGTTTTGATCACTAACATTGACAAACATGCTTGAGATAGCAACGCATGCGAGTTTGACCGAGCAGTGCTCTAACAATCTCCCCCTTTGTCATTTTTAGTGACAAAACTATCAATACATATGGAATACAGAAAAGATAATGAAACTTTAGTAGCTCATATTCCACGTGTCTAATCTTTAACATTCCTCGAAATCTTCGTCACTTCCAAGTACTCCAATGATCCCAAAGGTTGTAAGTTTAGCATCACCGTTGTTGAAGATCCGTAGCTATAACAATGAGAAAGCATCGGTCTCGATCATTGTTATACAGTGTCATAGTATTATTATACAGTGTCAAATTCCAATTGTATCACAACTTCAACAATAATACTATGGTGATATGTATCACTCCCCCTTAGTCAATACTCCATCTCACATGAAAACCACTCCCCCTTACACAATGATCCGAAAACCATATGTATTTGTAGTGTGAACTACATATTAATTCTCCCCCTTTTTGTCAATAAAATTGGCAAAGGTACAAGAACGGGATCATAATGAAATTTCCGTAAGAGACATTTCATGACTGAGAGAAGGAAACACACATCATCTTATTTAGATGCAATCATATAGCCGAAGCTAACAACATTCATCAAGGAGTTTAAAGATACAAGATAACCCCTCTAAAATTCCACAGCCGCACACCCCTCAAGATATGACAATTAAGCATAAGTTCAAAAGAACTTTCCCCCATTTGATGTCATTCCCAAGGGAACAACAACGAGCGACCTTATTTTCAAGAGAAACGAAGGATTTTATTGGACACCAAAAACCATGAGAATGATTTTTATATCCAAAACTCAATCAAATTAATCATAACTAAACCCATGATTAATTTAATCGGAATACATAATCAAATTAACCACAAAAGTGATCAATTTAATTCATTGTGCTCAACATAAGTAAACTTATGGAGCAACGACTAACATAACCATTAGAAAATGATTAAGATAGCCGTTCATATACTCAACACAATAAAAACTCATGGAATATATGAAAACTCAACTAGACTAATTACAAGAGATCCCATAATTAATCTAATTGGAATACACAATCAAACTAATCACAAACGTAATTAATTTAATTGTAATTTGTTTTTCTCGACATAAGAGAGCTTATGGAGCAATAACTAAATAACCAAACAAGATGATTAATTTAGTTCACAAATGCTCAACATAAAGTATCTTACGGAACAACCAACCAAGCTAATCAAAAATTAATCAACTTAGTCGTATCGTGCTCAACATAAGACACATTAAGGAGCCTCATGGTAATACAAAAAGGATGGATCAATGAAGATCTATACAGTGGAATACACAAGGATTCATTCTTTTGCACAAGCATATACAATAGCAATAATCCTTGGATACAAAATATTTTAACTTATCTTCCGTCAAGGGTTGATAATATAGGCTTAACTTTTGTATATGTCAAAAGTCTATTCATTCTTAAACCAATACATGAATATCGATCATGAACGACTTTACTTTTGACAAAAATATGGGACAACAAAGTTCACGGACGTAAACACAAATATCTCATAACAAGTTGCAATATAACAAAATCAAAAATATTGCAAACCATCATCCTCCAAATAGTTTTAGAATTTTAAATCAAAAAACCTAAAAACAAGAAGATGGAAATAATAGCTATCTGTAGTCACAATCATCGCTATTCAAAGCACTAGTTATTCTTCCAACTAAGCCAAAAAGAATACATACTAGGCAACAATGTCTTTGAGAAATTCTTCATCATTCCCGAACTCCTTGTCGTCAACATCCATTGGTACATAAGGTTCGTGAAGATAGGAGTTAATATCAACAAACCTTCTTGGTTGATGATGTCGAACCTGGGCTTTCTGAATTTCCAAAGATTTTAAAACGCAAGCTTTTATATCACGAATCTCCTTTCTTACCTCCTTCAACTCATCAAGAACATCGGGAAATTTCTGAGAGTTAGAAGGGACAGCCCTTGGCTTTCTTGTATTCCTCCTTTTTCTTTTCAAGGACGGAATTACTGGAGATTTTTCTTTTTCCTTGATTGATGACTTAACAATCATGTTGACATACTTTCCATCCAAAGACATGATGCTTATAAGAACAGCTATAACCAACTGATTTTTGTGATTGGAATTCACAATCTCTACAAGAAGTCTTGGAATATAAAGAATATCAAATAGGAAAAAGGAATGTAGGGTTCGAAACATTTAAACAGGTTCGTGGACGTCCAACTCTAAACTCTATAAAGAGTAGAATTGTCGAAATTAACCCTTCCTTTTATTTGATGTACAAAAAAGAATAAACCTAAGAATACTTTTCCTAAATCCCGTGCGTTCACAACCTTGTCTCTTTTGAACAGGCACATGAGACAAGATTTACCAAACAACACAATTAGTTTGTGTTGTGGTGAACAATGATTTGTCCACCATTTTCCTCATGAGAGGAATCCTCTGACTTCTGTCTATCAAAACGATTTGACCATACTTTCTTCTTAAATGGTCTTGTTTTGTATTTGGAAACTAACTTCTTAAACGAAGATAAAATCCTACATACCTCAGCGGTCTTCTGAGCAAGTTTAAGCTTCCTTGCTAACTAATTTGCTCTTCGTTGAAGTTTGTTGGCGTGCCTCAATTGATGTTTGTACTTGTAACATCTTGATAGTTCATGACCCTTCTGAGAACAAAACGAGCACGTCAATCTTGGATAATAATCAGGCATTTGTGGTGCAACAACAACTAAACACACGGTAGATCCTGAAACATTACAGACAGAGTTTCCAAAGGTTGGTTCAATTGATTCTTCCATCATGATTGGCTTCTAATCTTCACCGAAACCATCAAGATTGATATATGTATTGCTCCAGTTATCAAAATCAATGTTTTCACACAGAAGACCGACACTTGATTTCCTATCTTCATCAGAATCATAGATCTCAGACATCTCATCAAGTGTTACAGCAAGACCTTTGTTCCCAGTGTATTTTCTACGATTTGGGCACTCGTTTGCAAAATGACCAAAACCTTTACACTTAAAGCACTGTGGCATATCCTCGTCATCAGCCTCGTCAGCATCCCTGTTTTTAGGAGGGACGCGATTGTGAGGTTTATTTGACGATCTAGGCTTGTCTCTTGAAAACCGTTTACTTCTCTTCAAAAGAAGATCCCTAAACTGTCTTGTGATCAAGGAAACTGATTTGTCAAGATCTTCATCCGAAAAATCATCCTCAAACTGATCATCCTCAGAGACATAAACACTTTTACTTTTATCAAGTAATTTAGTGTTCCTTTGTGCTTTAAAGGCAATATCCTTTCCGATTTTGGATGTATGCTCATGATCAAAGATCTTTAGCTTTCCAACCAATGTATTTCTGGAAAGATTATTAAGGTTATTTCCCTCAACGATGGTGTTATAGCATAGATCGGTCAACCTCGCATGCGTTGCTATATCAAGCATGTTTGTCAATGTTAGTGATCAAAACTATGAGTCTTGATTTCTAGTCTATTATAGCTAAGTCTCGGACTAGGATAGAAAAGTGTAATTGAGCTCAAGGACTTCATGGCGATTCATCATACAACGACGAAGATATACTCAAGGAACCGTGGAACTTCATCAACAAAAATGTATGTGGAGACTTGAACTTATCTATCACTCAAAAGTCTATCTATTCTATCTCCTACTTCCTATGAGACAAAAAATCGTATGCTATATAGACTGAATCATACACATTTGACATTTCGAGATGAGTATTCACTACTTATATTTTTCTCGAAATCGTGTGTTGGTAAAGCGTTTCGCTTTGATCAAGTTTATTTTCACCTAGTGACGAATGTCATGAAAAGTTTCAATTACTTTGAGAATTGCTCTGACGTGAAACGGTCTGTGAATAACGGCTATATAACGTTCTCTGAGAATGTCTCAATGATTGGAATGAGAGTTTAGATTACATAACCATGTATTCCTTAATCCGAAGTTTTCGAACTTTGTTGATTGAGAGAAATCGGAGGAATTGGCTTTGCCAAGTCCGCAAACTCAGTTTGCGAACTCAGTCCGCGAACTGAAGGAAGTTCTCTTGCCGAGAATTTCTGATGGGATCTTCCAAAACCTCGTTTGCGTGTTTAGTCCGCGAACTCAGTCCGCGAACCTAGTCAGCGAACTGGCGGAAGTCTCTTTGCCGAGATTTTCTGCTGAGTTTGGAAAACTCTGCCGCTTTCCTTAAGTCCGCGAAATTGTTTGTGAGCTTAAGTGGTCATGATCTAAAGATGTACTCTGAACATGAAACTTAAATTACTAAGGAATGCTTTATGCAAACCGTGGCTATAAAGTTCAGGAGCCGATTCATCGAATCGAATCATCTTTGTTTCAATTGTGTCTTGTGTAGTTACATAAGATCTCATAGCAATTGAACAACTCTCTAACTAGTTCATTTGAGTCAATTGAACTAGTTATGGTGAAGAAGAACTAGGTTAATATGAATTGCTCATATGGTTAACCTTTTGGGTTACTATGTTGAACCAACATACACGTACACGTTTGGGCATGGTTTTCACAAACCTAGTAAACGTATACCCAAGTGTGTGTGACAAGATAAGTTTTCGATCTAACGGTTGAGAAATATTAGCTTGAATTTAAATCAGGTTTTCATCTAACGGTGAAAATGGATTGCTTTGTAACTAAGGCAAAACCATGATTTGAAGGCTATATAAAGGAGACATCTAGCATTGTGAAAAACTAATCCCCACACGTCTGTGTGATACTAGTGCGCTCGCTAAAGTCGATTCTCCTTTAACCTTTGGTTTTCTTCTCTAAAACCAGGTTAACGACTTAAAGACTTCATTGGGATTGTGAAGCCAGACCGATACTACTTTTCTCGTAGTTGTGTGATCTGATCTTGCATCTTCTATAGTACGAGTACAATCTTTGATTGTCTTGAGATCGTGAGAGTTCTCCGATAGGAAAGATAAAGAAGTCACAAACATCTTCGTCTCACTGTTTGTGATTCCTCGACAAACCGCTTGTGTAGTCAAGAAGGATTGTTGAGAGGTGATTGATTAATCTAGGCTGTTCTTCGGGAATATAAGACCGGATTATCAATTGGTTCCTGTTCACCTTGATTTTATATCTTAAGACGGAACAAAACCTAGGGTTTTTCTGTGGGAGACAAATTTATCCTTTGATAGACTTTTCTGTGAGAGACAAATTTTTTTATTATCAAGTCTGCAATTTTGGGTTGCAACAACTCTTAGTTGTGGGTGAGATCAGCTAAGGGAATCAAGTGTGCAGTATCCTGCTGGGATCAGAGGCGTAGGAGTACAACTGTACCTTGAATTAGTGGGAGACTGATTGGGGTTCAACTATAGTCCAGTCCGAAGTTAGCTTGGAGTAGGCTAGTTTCTGTAGCGGCTTAATACAATGTGTATTCAATCTGGACTAGGTCCCGGGGTTTTTTTGCATTTGCGTTTTCCTCGTTAACAAAATTTATGGTGTCTGTGTTATTTATTTTCCGCATTATATTTTTATATAATTGAAATAATACAGGTTGTGCGTTAAAGATCATCAATTGGAAATCCGACCTTTGGTTGTTGATTGATATTGATTGATCCTTGGACATTGGTTTTTGGTACCGTCCAAGTTATCTCTCTTTGATAAAGACTCGCAGATTTGCATTTGCTTGAGTAAATATCAAATCGAGAGATTGAGATATAAACTCTTTGATATATCTTTTTATTGATGGAGTCTAACTGTCTGGTTGGTTCTCATAAAAAGTATATTGGAGTTTGTCCATACAGATTGCTAAGCGAAATATTGGGTGGTGTTGTTAGACCCCCGCTTTTTCAGATGGCATGCTTCTTAGACTCGTATCCAGATGGCAGTGATCTGAGAATTTTCATCACAATGTCCTTTTCAGGAATAGTCTTACCCAATGCAATGATGCATTAACAATCTCAGACACTTTGTGATTAAACTCATCAAACGTATCTTCATCTGCCATACGAAGGTTCTCCCAATCAGAATTAAGGTTTTGAAGCCTGGCTTCCTTTTCACTGGAGTTACCTTCAAATACGGTTTCTAAGATATCCCAAGCATCTTTAGACCGAGTGCAATTAGACACATGGTGCTGAATATTTAGGTTAATGGCATGTATGATAACATTCAAACCGTCGGAATTTTGCTTTGCAACATTTATCTCAGCAGGGGTGTATTTACCAATAGGTTTGGGAACGTTTACATATCCAACTGCCACAACGGGAGTATCATAGCCATTAACAACATATACCCATGATTGAAAATCATGTGCTTGAAGAAAAGCTCGCATAACAATTTTCCACCATAAGTAATTAGAGCCATCGAAGACTGGTGGTACGTTAATAGAGATAGCACTTATGTCCATAGAGTCAGATCGCTACAAACACAGACTTGTAAGGTCTTGAACGTGTTTGCCTGCTCTGATACCAATTGAAAAAGCGGGGGTCTAATAACACCACCCAATATTTCGATTAGCAATCTGTATGGACTAACTCCGAAACACTTACTAGAGAATCAACTAGACAGTCAGACTCAATCTAGATAAAAGTATCTCAAGGAGTTAATATCTCTCTCTTGTTTTGATTCACTCAAGCTAATAGAAATCAGCGAGTCTATAATCAAACACAAGGAATAACTTGGACGATACCAAAGACCAATGTCCAAGGATCAATCAATATCAATCAACAACCAAAGGTCGGATTTCCAATTTATTGATTCAAACGCACAACCTGTATTATTTCAATTAGATAAACAAATATAATGCGGAAATAAAAATAACACAGACACCAGAATTTTGTTAACGAGGAAACCGCAAATGTAGAAAAACCCCGAGACCTAGTCCAGATTGAATACACACTGTATTAAGCCGCTACATACACTAGCCTACTTCAAGCTAACTTCGGACTGGACTATAGTTGAACCCCAATCAGTCTCACACTGATCCAAGGTACAGTTGTACTCCCTACGCCTCTGATCCCAGCAGGATACTGCGCACTTGATTCCCTTAGCTGATCTCATCCACAACTAAGAGTTTCTACGACCCAAAATCGCATGCTTTAACAATAAACAAATTTGTCTCACACGGACAAGTCTATCAAAGGATCAATCTGTCTCCCACAGAAAAACCCTAAGCGTTTTTGTTCCGTCTTTTGATAATAATCAAGGTGAACAGGAACCAATTGATAATCCGGTCTTATATTCCCGAAGAACAACCTAGATTAATCAATCACCTCACAACAATCTTAATCGTATGGTAGCGAAACAAGATGTCGTGGAATCACAAACGATGAGACGAAGGTGTTTGTGATTACTTTTTATATCTTGCCTATCAGAGAACTCTCACGATCTCAATCCAATCAATATGATTATACTGTTACGATAGAAGATGCAAGATCATATCACAATACTACGATAAAAATAGTATCGGTCTGGCTTCACAATCCCAATGAAGTCTTTAAGTCGTTAACCTGGTTTTAGAAGAAGAAAACCAAAGGTTAAAGGAGAATCGACGCTAGCACGCAAACTAGTATCACAAGTAAGGTGTGGGGATTAGTTTTGCACAATACTAGATGTCTCCTTTATATAGCCTTTCAAATCAGGGTTTTGCCTTAGTTACAAAGCAATCAATATCCGCCGTTAGATGAAAACCTGATTTAGATTTAAGTTAATATTTCTCAATTGTTAGATCGAAAACTTAGCTTGTCATACACAAATGACTGTACGCTTCTAGGTTTGTTAACCGCACCCAAACATGTACATTGTTGGTTCAACAATAGTCTACCCAAAGAGGTTAACCATATGAGCGTTTCATACCAACCATGTTCTTCTTCACCATAACTAGTTCAATTGACTCAAATGAACTAGTTAAGAGAGTTGTTCAATTGCAAGGAAATCTTATGTAACTACACAAGACACAATTGAAGCAAAGATGATTTGATTCACTCGAATCGGTTCATGAACTTTAATAGCCACGGTTTGCAAATGCATTCCTTAGTCTTTTAAGATTAAGTTCAGAAATCATCTTTAGATATATAACCTTCTCAAGTTCGCAGACTAGGTTTGCGGACTTAAGACACCGGATAGAGTTTACAAACTCCAGCAGAAATTCCCGGGTTCGAGAACTACGCCGGTTCGCGGACTTGGCTCACGCAAGTAGTTTGTCAACTCCAACAGAAATTCTCGGGTTTGAGAACCTCGGCGGTTCGCGGACTGAGTTCGCGGACTTGGCACTTGCCATACTTCCGGTTCTCTTGATCAACAAAGTTCGAAAACTTCGGTTCAAGGAATCCATTGGTTATGTAATCTAAACTCTCATTCCAATCATTGAAACATTCTTAGAGGACGTTATATAGTTGTTACACTATTTCTCGTCAAAGTAATTTTCAAAGTGATTGAAACATTCATGACTTTCGTCACTAGGTAAAGATAAACTTGGTCGAAGCGAAAAGCTTACCAACACATATTTCGAGATATAGATAGGCGAGGTATACTCGACTCGAAATACCAAATGTGTATGATCTAGTCTATATATATAACATACGACTTTTGTCTCAAAGAGTAGGAGATAGAATAGATAGACTTTTGAGTGACAGATAAGTTCAAGTCTCCACATATTTAGTCTTCATAAAACAAAAAATGTCAATTAGACCCCAATTAGCAATCTCAAAGTTTGGTGAGCTACCAACACCTCTCTTAATAGCAATTCTGAGGGAGATAGAAGTAATAATGGGGATTAGGTGTTGAAAATAGGTCTTGACAAGGTAATGATGTTCATTAGGATGAAGGGGGTACGCATGGCTTTGAATGGGCGTGGTAAACAAAGAGACATGACGGTTAAGTAAGCGCCATAAATGAAATTGAATAGACGCAAATGGGTATTTAAGGGGGTAATTAGCAGAGAGATTATTATCTTCAAGATAAATCTTTACAGAAGAGGAAAGGTTTAGGTTTAGATTTAGCAAACAAATTTGAGAGAATGGCTGATTTTCCTCGCCAAAATCCATCACACTCCGATGGTAATCATCTCGTTGTTCCACCAGAAACGCCTGAATATACCCAAGCCAAATCACTTCTCCCTTCATTGAGTCTGAATGAGTTGCAGAGATTGAGAGATGTAGCACAATCAGAAATTACTCGTCGTATTCAAGAACAAGAACGCCAACGAGATGAAAAAGACGTTGCTCGTATCCGAATGGAGCGAAGGTTGAGACTCTCTATTTAGCATGGCAACCCAAGTTATTAGAATGGCGAGAAAGAAAAGATGAGGAATGGGCAGAGAAACATGCCAAGACCCCAAAATATGAAGTGCAACAGAGAGTGATTCTGAGGTTTCTGATGGCTTTGAATATGATATGGAGGAGGTGAACACCAGTGACCTTGATTCTGAGGCTGCAGAGGATAAACGCAAGATGAATGCGTATCACGATGGGAAGTTGAGAAGCCGATTCGCTTACGAACTCGCCAACCCCAAGATCTTTGCACGCACCATGAGTGAAGGTGAGCCAAGCAGGGTAAAGGTAAGCATACGTATTGCCGATTTGGATTATGAGGAAAGTGATGATGAAGATAAAGAGGAAGGGGATGACAGTGAAGAAGAATCTTCCAGTGGAACTTCACCTGCACCATCTGACAGTGAGGACAGTGAGTGTTATGAAGATGAGGGATGGGAAACTGATGAAGATGATTCCTGGTAATCTCTTCAGAATTACCAGGAAAGACTAGCTTTTCAGGTTTTGCATAAAGCTTGAAAACGATCAACAAGTTTTTAACAAAACAGTTTTTCTGGTAATTTTCCTTCTTCCTTCCTTTTTTGATGTTGGTGCTGAAGGTGTTAAGCTTCTTCTTTTTTTGGTTGTGAAATCGGTCGGTTTTGATCCTTTTTTGGTGGTGTTGATGAAGTGGAACGGTGATGTAGTTCAGGGGAAGGTTTTGGTTAAAAGGTGTAAAGTTTGAAGTGTTTATAGTTTTTTCAGGTATGTTGGATTGTTCGACAGTGGATAGGATTTGGGATGTAGTAATGTGGTATTTTGATTCAGGTTTGATATTTTGGTATTTTGAAACTTTGATCTTCTGAAGGTTTGATAAAAAAATTGGGATGTAATGCTTAATATAGAATTGGAACTTCTTTGTATGGGAATTTATGAACTGTTTGTTGTTAGTTTCAAGGTTGTTTGAGTAAAACTTGTATTTGTTTATGTTGGAATCAATTCTATTTTGGAATGATTTTCTGTCTATGAAAATAGTAATAAGTAATAAAGATCCGTAAATGATATAACTGCTAACCAGAATCACAATGAGAATAAAAGATTGATGAATACTACTAAGATTAACTCCCAGATAGAATGATTTTGAAAACATGAACAAAGAAAATGATGCTCACGTCAGGGTGACGTTGCATAGCTCTCTCGAGTATGTTAGTCTTAGTCAACCCAATTGTTTGCTCCCGGTTTCCTGTATCGCCGTTGATGTTGAACGGGAAAACTAAAATATTTGAGGCTGGGCTCTTTTCCTAAGTGAAATTGATTTTAAGCGACATTAAATGACGGCTAGAATCAGTATCACTATCACCGGACCGGCTGCTTGCGCTCGAGATGAAGGACGGAAAGGATGGTCACTCTGGGGCCGACATCACACAAGCTTCCCCCTTAACTTGTGCATCTGTCATCTCTTTTTTAATTGCACTTAAAAAAAAGGTCGAAAGGAGCGATGACAGACCCAACTACTAACCATCTGCTCTACCCATGAGTCATAAATATCAATAATCAATCACTCGCAACAAGAAAAAAAAAGATAGTATTAATCAAAGATATACACACATTGAATTGATCAATTGAAGATCACTTTGTTGTATCCGTTACGAAATCTAAAGTCTTCCACCTTTTAATCTATCTCTTTTCCTGCTGTCGTTGTTTTCAATATTTTGTTCGGTTTGGTAGATTACCAAACACCAGTCTGAGATTTCTATGATTTGTTGAATTTTCAAACAATTTTCTTAAGCATTTAGTGTGACAGAGTGAAAGAGTAAAACCCTTTTTTTTCTTGATGAAAATCAAAATCTGAAGTTAGTAGGGAGGAGGGGTTCATTAAAATCTGTCAATACTGGTAGAGATTAGTTCAGGTTTTGGTGAATAAGATAACCCATTAAATAAAAAAACAATCTTGGGTTGCTAAAACCTGCAGAACAGAACCATCTAGATAAGCATTATAATGGAAATTCGATGGGAGTGACAGAGTTGTTTTTAGTTTCAAGAAGAACCCAGATTATAAAATCTCAGTATTTGGTTTTGTTTAATTTGTTGAATTCTAGTGAAAATACTTTGAATTTGTAAGAAGATGGTTGGTGCTCAAGTAGCTGCAAACACCATTACTTCAAATGGTGGTAATGTTCAGATGATGTCAAATGGAAATGCTACAGAGTTAAAGCTTGATGAATTTAGAAAGCTAGTTGGAAAATCTGATGGAGATTTGTTGAAAATTGTTGGGGTTGGTGCTGGTGCTTGGGGGAGTGTATTTGCAGCTCTATTACAAGATAGCTATGGACATTTTAGAGAAAAAGTTCAGATCAGAATATGGAGAAGAGCAGGAAGATCTGTAGATAAAGTTACAGCTGAACATCTCTTTGAAGTTATCAATTCAAGAGAAGATATATTAAGAAGGTTAATTAGAAGATGTGCTTATTTAAAGTATGTTGAAGCTAGATTAGGTGATAGAACTTTGTATGCAGATGAGATTTTAAAAGATGGGTTTTGTTTAAACATGATTGATACACCACTTTGTCCTATGAAAGTTGTTACAAATTTGCAAGAAGCTGTTTGGGATGCTGATATTGTTATTAATGGATTACCATCAACTGAGACATATCAAGTGTTTGAAGAAATTAGTAAGTACTGGAAGGAAAGGGTTACAGAACCTATCATAATCTCTCTTGCTAAGGGTATAGAAACTGCATTGGAGCCTGTTCCTCATATAGTAACTCCTACTCAGATGATTATGAGTGCAAGTAAGTGTTTTTGGTTTATGCTTTTCCGACTTTTCGGTTTCTTTTGTTAAGATAAATGTGGGTTTCTTGAAGAAATTAGTAAGATTTAGCAGGATATATTGAATTTATTCTGTAATTACAAAATTATTTTACTTTTCTTAATTTAGTTATCTGTTTTTTTTTTTTGGTTTAGTTGTGATCCATAGTAGAGGGCTACAAAATCTAGTAATTTGGTGATGGTTGATCATTATATGGATAAATATAGTTGACGAATTTTGAATTTATGTAATTAGCTCAAGAGTTTTCTTATAGGACGCATATCGCAGGTGATATAGAACTATGGATACAGATAAAAGAAACTTAAAGTGCTAGGTTAAGAAAATCAAATTCAAATATAATTGTATGATTTCAGTAATTCTGGTGTATTTAGTCAGTGACTGTAATTGCATTTTGCTTAAAGAGACCCGTTCAGAAACGATGGAAACTAGCTTTAGAATCTCCATCATAAAATTAATGTACTTCGGCAGTAGCAGTGATTATTCCTTCAAACCTTCTAGCTATTTACTGCAGGATCCAAATTTTTGAAATTTTTTCTTGAATTAGAAGTACATCCTATCTTTATACTCGTTATTTTAGAAATCAGGTGTTTGCTCCAAAACATTCATGTAGGATTCTGTATTCCAGAAACCAAAATCAGATACATCCCATTTATTTATTATTTTGGAATCCCGGAGAAACTAGGTGTTCGCACCAAAAAGTTAAATAAAAAGTCGGAGGTTCTTCGGGACCTTACATTTCATTATTCTTACCTTCCCTATAGAATTTCATCTTGCAAGTATTTTAAACTTTCTTTTCCATTCATTTTCATTCTTAATTAGCACTGAAATCAAATACCAGTAGTGTACGTATCGACATCCTGAGATGGTGCATGTACACCACCTTCTGCTTCCAATATATTTCATGTTCGGAACATTGTATTTTTCCGTTCTCGTGGTCTGTTGATTGTTGAACAGCTGTTTACTTTTCGTCTCCCCTGTTAGACTAATAATCTACACTCGCAGCTGGGATTGCAAAGGAAAACATTCTTTATCTTGGAGGACCAAACATTGCTTCAGAAATTTACAATAAGGAGTATGCTAATGCTCGAATATGTGGTGCGGAGAAGTGGAGAAAACCTCTTGCAAGCTTTTTAAGGCAACCCCATTTCACTGTGTGGGATAACAGTGATCTCGTTACACATGAAGTAATGGGTGGTTTGAAAAATGTTTATGCTATTGGAGCTGGTAAGTTTTTGCTATATAGTTGTTATTTAACCTGTCAGTTGTAACTGAAATAACAAGTAAATTTAAGATAGAGGTTGTAATTACTTTGGTTGTCAAAACTAGGGCTAGGCTACAGTCATCATCCCTTCACTTCAATTTGATGCATGTTCACGAAGAAAATTGGTGTTTCTCTAGCGGAATTTGTCACTATCATTGGTTACTAGAATGCTAATGTTGAGTTTACTGCAATTTCGTTTATGAAAGAAATAAGGTTACCTAGACAACAAAGTTCTGTCATGTTCTTTGTGTCATCGTTTGGTAGTTATCTAACATGGATTAGAGATTGTTCTATTGGTTGTATTCTGTTTAACATAGTTCAGTGGTTTTGAATGTCTTTGTCTACTGTGTATGATGCCCATAGTTCAATATGTTTGTGTAGAGGCCACTATAGGTGTCTGTAATTCTCATATTCGAAGCAACAATGTCACAGTTACTGTTTTAGTTGGTTCCTATATGTTGTCTTTTTAACTTCAAATGGTAATTCTTTTCTCTATGTAAGAAAGAGAAAGAATTGTGTCGTGCATATGTGGTGGAACTCACTAAACAGTACTTAATTTACAAGCTAGTTAAAACAATTCAAATGTTTTCTGGTAAATGAATTTTTATTCGGTTACTTTTGTATAACTTTTTCGATTTTAAAATCTATAAACTTCAGTTGTTTTTCCACAGGAATGGTAGCAGCACTAACGAATGAAAGTGCTACCAGCAAATCAGTTTACTTTGCGCACTGTACATCTGAAATGATATTCATAACTCATTTTTTGGCGGAAGAACCTGAGAGGCTTGCTGGGCCTTTACTTGCTGACACTTACGTTACCTTATTAAAAGGTCGTAATGCTTGGTACGGACAAATGCTTGCCAAGGGAGAATTAAGCCTAGATATGGGTGATAGCATCAAGGGAAAGGGAATGATTCAGGTACCAATCTTTATCCTTGGACATGTCTACACAAATAAACATTGATATTGTCATGAACAGGTCTTCCCTGACAAGAAAAAGGAAAGGAAAATGAAACGAATATAAGTACCTTACAACATGCTGTTTAAAAACATCATCTGTTAACGATTCAGGAACCTTTTTCTTTTCTTTTTTTATAAATTTTACCGACTGACTCATTTGATGTGGCTTAAGTTGCAATTTTCTTGCGAACAGTTTGAACATAGATTCTGACCTAGTTTTGGGATGTCATTGTCAATATACCAGTAATGAATTAGTTTCAAAATTCTGGCAAGTAGTCCAAAATTGTAACATATTGGTGAGTCTAACAGAAAGTGTTCCATCCATGAGTTTCACATTTTTCTTAAGGTTTTCAGTTAATTAACCTAAGTCGTACTTGCAAAATACTTTACAGGGAGTTTCTGCTGTTGGAGCATTTTATGAGCTGCTTAGCCAGTCTTGTTTAAGCCTGTTGCTTCCTGTAGATAATAAGCCTGTAGCTCCAGTTGAGCTTTGTCCTATCTTGAAGACACTATACAAAATTCTAATTAAAAGGTATTCCTCATCAGTGTTCATAACTCTCTTGTTTTTTTACGTATAGTGCTTGGTTGTCCATTCATTATGAACGAGAAAAGTTGGGGCCTAACCGCTCTAGCCTGCAATTGTGGAATTAGTCTCACTTTACGAGTACAAAAATTCCATTTTGGTAGAAAAACAGTCTTGAGGCATTATGACCTTTGTCGTGGATGGTCTCTTCTCCAAAGTGGTATTATCCATTTGATATATGTTCCGGAACAATTTAATTTTGTGTTTTCTTTAAAAGCGCTAAGTTTTCATTCTGTAAAACAACAGAAGAAAAACTAATCAGATGTGTTGAGACCAGTTGAACAATCTTTTTTGAGACAAAGAAAGTTTAGGGGATAAGTCGCATAACTAATCAAACTGCAAACTTAACATTAATCATGTTGGTTTAGAACCAAGCTAATATCCACTTGTTTTGGTTTTGTTTGATTTACAATACAGAGAGCTTCCGTCAGAGGGAATACTTCAAGCATTAAGGGATGAAACCATGAATGATCCCCGGGATCGAATTGAAATAGCACAAAGCCAAGCCTTCTACAGAGCTTCACTTCTTGGTAAACCCTAAGTCACTAGATGCTCACATCCCATGGCCAACTATCTTCATTTAAGTTATAGATATGTATTGCAAATGAAAGTGAGTCTATACCAACCGTTTACTTTAGGGAGGAACTTTTTATGGTTCTTGGTTATGTAATCGATCATAAATTATCAATAGAATGGTATGCGTTGTAAGAACTTTATTTTCATTTGCGTCTACTAAAATTGGAAAGTTTATATTAGTTCACTTCAAGGAGTAGTTTCTAGTTCTTGGTTATGCATCCACTCACAAGTCACAAGTTATCAGCAGCATGGTTTGTAATTATGCTTTATAAGACCTTGTAAACTGTATTTCATTCATGTCTACTAGAATTTGAAAATTCATAATCTATTGTTTCAATAAGCAGAGACTGTTGTATCAAATTGTGGTTCAGTTTAGAAAAAACTTGATTGAATACATCTACATTCCCGATATTGCTCAGCACAGAGTTATCACTTCATACTGGTGATTACTAGATAGCACATCTACCAATCTTATTTGGAACGACAAACAACACTAATTATTACAGTATAAATCAGATATACCACTTATGCATGACCAGGCAAACACTAACCTCACTGTAGCAGAGTATGTTGTTATAGTAAAAGAAAACTAATTATTATAAATAAAAAAACATGAGAGTCTATATAACCCGGCTTGATTGGGGTATACCCAAATTAATTGGGGTATACCTAATGAGACAAAAGTTAGGTCATTATGAAGTAAAAGAAGCCATCCCTTATCCTTGTATTTTTTATATGTAAAAATTGACCCTGCAATGATTAACACTAATTTAATTGAAATGATTAGATTAGTTAGATTAGTTAGTTGATTTATACGAGTGGATTTGAAAATAATTGAGAGTAAGAAAGAGAATGAAGTAGCAGAGGAAGTTTTTTGGGGGGAAAGTTAGGGTTTTTGTGAAATTTGTGATATGAGTGATTCTAATCCTGATTTTGAAGTGGGGGGAGTCTTCTAACTTTCCTCCTACAGATGAGTACTTGTATGATGACCTACCAAATCATGATCAAATGGATTACATGCATGATCCTCACTTTTATTTTCCTCAAACTCAAGATGGCTATGGAAGTGATGAATATCTTGAGCCAAACGTAGAATCCAATGACCCAGAAGAAGAGAATGGAGCTGCAAGTAATCAGGTAGACAACCTACGTGGTGAAGATTGTGATTTTTCCATGCAAATGATTGATTTTTTTTTTCACTTTTGCTCCCGAGGGTCGGCAAGGTCGACGCTTGTCGATCATGCCGACCATAAGCGCCGGCGTGGTTTATATTTGAACAACGTGCCGACTTTTCATGAGCAGTACCCGTGTCGGCAAGGTAGAAAATTTGAACCCTGCCGACTTCCAGTTTTTTTGCAACACAGGAGTCGTGATTTGAAAATGCTTACGCCGACATTGTAGTGGATACGTAAACCCTGTCGACTATAGTTCGGTCGGCACTGTTGAATTTTTCTACCATGCAGGGTATTTTGTAGTCGGTATTGTTTTATATGTCGACCCTGCTGACTTTGGTAATACATATCAACTAAATTTTGATGTTTTGTAGATTGTTGCATTGGTACCGATGACGGATTAGCCTCAAGCTCACAATATTAGGGGTCATGATACTTCCGCACATTACGCTAATGATTTGGAATGGGAGGAAAAAAACGATGCAGTCAATTGGATTGTTGAGAAAGCAAAAGAGAAGATGTGCGTTCTAGTGAAAAATACCGACCAAAAAGATACACGGTTTGAAATGGTATGAGAGTGTTATGGTTCGCCGGATGCAAGTCACAAGAGAAAGGGTTATATGTATGATAAAAAGACGACTAGGGTGTACAAGACGAAGTCAAAGAAGTGGGGATGCCCATTCAAGATTGTATTTTGGAGGAACAAATAAACCGATAACGTGTGGAGAATGAATAGGGTTGATGTTGGTTGGCATAACCATTAAGATCCGGAAACTCTTGTTGGGCATTGTCAAGTTGCCAAGTTGAACCCGCACGAGTTCGAACAAGCAAGAACAAGTTGGGGAATTAAACTAAGCAAGTTCCTTAGTAAGTTCAAGAGGGATGACAAGAATAACCTCTCTTCATTGTCTACAATTTATGCGGCCAAGGCAACTATCAAAAGAATTGAATGGGATGGAAGAAAGGTGATGGAAGAATCACAATGGTTAGTATCTTTTTCTGGTACACAATTTCTTAGGAGAGGTAATTAGCTTCATCTTACCGTCGCAACATGGATCTGTGCATGGTAGAAGGTTGATTTTAGCAACTTCATCTTCATACGGAGCTAGGCGTTCATCTATCCAATAGAAAAACCCACAACAAATGCATTTTGAAGCATACGACTGATATACATCTCCTACTGCAGCTTTCATGAGAAATAAGAATCCCTTACAATCTTCAATTGTGCATTTGCTTCCTTCAAAGGGACAATCGTTTGCAAAATGACCACTTACTGTACAAAGACTACAAATATTTGGTTGTGTTGCACTTGAAACTTCCATTCTTTATGCAAGGTTGAAGATGAAGTTGAGAATGCTTTTATAATAACAACACACCTAATATCTTGATTTTGAAATTTATAGCCGTTGAGCATTCAATGGCTTGTACTTTCTACCTAAAAAGTAATATTTTTGTATTACTAACATTTACGTCGGCAGGGTCGAGATTTCAAACCATGCCGACTACCTATCCCTGACAGCACTATAACATATAGCATGGGATGATCGGAAACGTAGAGCTTACAAACCATACCGACTTACTGCAAATCTAATATTTTTTAAAACTGCACAAAAAAGAATAAGTTCTAAAGCAACTGAAACTGAAAATTAACATAAGTTTAATAAGTCTAAAACCACAATTTAAAAGTTCAAAACATAATGTACGAGTTCAAACCACAATCTAAGTTTCTAAACCAAGTGAAACATAATAAAATTTAAGAATTTCATGGATCCTTCTTGTTGTTGTTATCTTCCTCCACATCACTAGCTTTTCATCATCACTAGCTTTTTCACCAGCATCAGCTTTTGCTTTTCCCTTATCTGGACCTATGTAGTCACCGGCTTCATTGTAATAGGGGTCACTCCAGAAAAGTCACATGCCCTGAAAAAAGTTCTTGGATCAACCTCCTCTTCTTCCTCCTCTGATGATGTGCATTCTTCATAGTTGTGGGGATTGCTAGGACTATCCATAAACCTTAGAAATTCTTCAGGATCTTCCTTACCCATCAGAAGTAACTTTCTTACAGGGAAATTCTTTTCAGTTTCATCTTTAGGATCTTCTAAACCAGGATAATTCCTGTCAATAAATTCTAATAGCTTTGCTGCAATACAAGAGGTATCTTCTATTTTTGCCTCTGGGAACCTAAACAATACACAAATAAGAGATATGAAAATTCTAAACATTGAAACATGGTTCTGGTAATACAACCGGCATGGTCGATAATATAAACACTGCCGACTAAATAATGGTCGGAGGGGTTGTAATCATATACCACGCCGACTAATACATAGTCGGCATGGTCTTATTCAATAAATATGCCGACTATTAACTAAGGAAATTGAAGTTTCTGTGACCTAAAGTCGGCATGATACAAGTCTAAGACAATGTCGACTAGCTGTAAGTCGACAGGGTTTGTTATTATACCCTGTCGTCCCTGTTTATTGTCTAACAGTCGCCATGGCTGCTATGAAAAGTCGGCAGGTTATTCATCCTGAGACCATGCCGGCTCTTACAAAATATCAACAGTCGACGTGGTTGTTAATTATCGACCTTGCCGACTGAAAACACATAAATCATAATTTTTGATAATCTAACCTAATATAACAATCATACAACACATCAGAATAACGGGTTTGAGTTTAGAAATCACTTACAATCCTCTTTTCGCCTGTAGAGGTTTCTTTTCAGCATCTTCAAGGATTGCATTCTTGGGTTTACTCATTCCAATTTTTTCCTTACCTTTTCCCTCTGATTTGGATCTTTTTCATGTTACCTGTTGAATCTCTCTTGCTACTGGATCGTTTAGAATCAACCATTTTTTGTAGAAAATCAAAATCAAAATTTTTGGTTGGATGGAATAAGATGAAGGAAGGAGAAGAGGAGAGGGATTAAAGAAGATAGATTAGAGGAAGATTAAACAGTTTTTAGTTTTTAAGTTTAGGATTTAGTTTTAGGTTAATTAGTGCAGAGGTACTAAAGTAACTTTACCACGTTTTGGCCTCCCCTTAGTAAGGGAACTAGTTCATTTAACGCAGATAAGTAATAGCGTTAATAATGAAACTTAACTCACACAATAAATGAAAAAACTTGTCACAAACTAGTCAACATGTTCAAGAACTTTGATTTAGCTTCAGGGCAACTTATTAATCTAAGTAAATCGGGTGTCTTCTTTAGCCCTAAAACTGAAACAAGCATAAGAAACAGAGTTAAAGAAATTATAGGAGTTACCGCTATACCTTTCAAAGATAAGTATTTAATATCTCTTTTGTTTACAAATATATCTAAGATTGAATTTTTCGAACCATTGGTCGAAAAAAATGAAAACTAGACTGGCTAGTTCGAAAGGAATTGACTTAAGTAATGCTGACAAGACTGCAATGATCAAGAATATAACTACTTCTTTGTATGTTTACCAAATGAATTGCTTTAAGTTGCCTGTAAAGATTTGTAATAAACTAACAAAGTTGCAGAGAGATTACTGGTGGGAAAGGATGAAAATGGGTTAAATGAGAAAGGTAAGAAGGGTGTTTTTTAAAAAACTGGTATTCTATTAGTAGATCTCTTGAGGAAGGGGGGCTAGGGATAAAACATGTGCAGAAATTTAATTTAGCTATGATTTCTAAGATGGAAGGGATATTGCAAGAGAATCCTGATTCTCTTTGTGCCTCCGTTCTCAAAGCAAAATATTACCCTAATAATGATATTCTCCATATAAATAATACCCCTAATAGAAATGATAGTTGGATTTGGAAAGGCATGTTAACTGGCATTAATCAAATAAAAAAATATTGCTTCTAGGAAGTTGGGAATGGCTCTAGTATTGACATTTGTGATGATTTATGGATCCCAGAAACGGAGCCTCCCCTTCGGAAACCAGAAATACAAATTCAGGGATTAAATAAGGTTAGCGACTTGTTCACTCCTCACAAAACTTGAGATATTGAAAAATTGGTAACATGTTTTGATAGTCAAACTGTAGAGAAAGTTAGGAATATAAGAATTTTTGCAGATGACAAAGCAGGTATACCTCACTGGACTCTAAGCAAAAAAGGTACGTTCACTGTGAACTCTTTATATAGTCATATAAACTCTGATGATACTACGAACATCTACTGGGAAAAGATTTGGCAGATGGAAACATCACCATCTGTTAAGAATTTTATTTGGAAAGCAGCTCACGCCATACTTCCCAATAGTATGAGGGTGGCAGTTGTCATCCCAAATATAAACACGAAGTGCAATTTATGTAATGATGGTGAAGAAACACTCACCCATTTGTTTCTGCAATGTAATTATGCTCAATAAGTTTAGATGCATTTTAACTATGACATGCAATATGTTACAAATGGAACAGAAAATTTTCATGATTGGTTAAACAACTGTTTTGAAAATCCCGATAGAGGAGGGTATGATATTGATTGGCACGTCTTGTGCAGTGTTATCATTTGGCATATACGGAAGGCTAGGTGTGATATTACCTTCCAAAAGAAAATCCAAAACAGTGCCATTACTGCAAACAACATAATTAAATTCATCAATGGATATAAGTCTGTAAATCAAACATGTTATAATGTTATGCAATCACTGTATTACAACCCTAAGAATGACGAGTTGCTTAAGGTCAATAATGATCAATTGAATGAGTCTGCAGGATCCATGAACCTGAAAATTAATATTGCACTAACAATGATGAAATCTGTAGCTAAGGCTGGAATTGGTCTAACTTTGTTTGATCATACATGGAGAATTAAAGAAGCCAGAGGACTACACGTAGACTGTTCTGCCAGAGATGAGCTAGAATAGTTGGAGCGGATGCGGCTTTCTGATGGGCAACAGAATGGAGTGGTCACAACATCTCTTTCATAAGTGATTCTCAGCCAATTCTATTGCTGTTAATTGGAAAGTATGCCGAAGCTAGACAACAAAGATACAAGATCAGTACGGACTTTGGCAACAACACCAAATTTGATATAAATTTTATAGTTAAGGACTTCAATTTAGTTGTGCGATCCCAAATTATCTGGGCAGCTAAGATAGCCGTGTTTTGTAACAAATATGCTATTAAGCACAACTGGCTAGACCAAATCCTATGGGCTATTTTAACCTTTTTAAACATCCAAAATTGGAATGAAGATGTAATGATTTACCGTAACTCTCCATACGGAAGATACGGTTCTTTTCTGTCAATACAATGAGGATTTCCTCTTTTTCGAAAATAAAAAATAAAACTCACACAACAAATCTATTGATATAGGTTGTCATCAACCCTTCATCCATTGTAGATATGAAATTTTCAAAAACCGAAAGAAATTATTTTTAGATTGTATGTATTTTCAATCATTGACATATATCATTATAACCGGGACCTCCATAATAAAAAGTATAACCATTTGTATCGTAATTTCCGTTGTCAATTTTCAAATCATAACAGTTTGGATTCATGATGTATGTTTTAACATTTTCAGGGTCCTTCATCATGTTAGTTTCATCAACTACTTGAACCCAATTAAAATAACTCGATGTTTTCAAACCACCCTCAGAAGGGAAATGACCGCTACCCATTTGAGTCGAAGTATGTCGTTCTTCATTCCTATCAATGATTTGTCCACCCCAATCTACTCTTGTTGCTTCCTTTGATAATCCATCGAAAAGAGAACTTGGATAATAACCGGTCGGAATACCTTGTAATTGCACCCACCAATGTCCACTACTTTGGTCCTACCAAATTAGTCAATGTTTATGTTTAGATCAAAGTTGATAATGAGTATGAAAATTTAATCACTTATGTATCCTTACCTTGTGAATACTGAATGTGACATCTTTTTGGCTCCCATTGAAAGTGGACACATCACTAAAACTGCAACCAACAGAGACATTTGACGTTGTGTGCACAAAACCATCACAAAGGAGGTTGTAGCACCCCGTACCCGTGTATTCGTCCGCCTAACAAGAAAAAATAATGAAATTGTTTGATTTACTTGAATCTTGACTAAATAATGGCAACTCAAGACATCTTCATCACAAGGCCATTAAATATAATAAAAAGGGAAATAATGCTAACTGTCCAAAGTACAAAAAATCTGGTTCGATCATCACCATATAGGTTTCGGCACACCTAATTAAAAATGAATTCGGAAATTTAGTTATACATTACAAGAGGATAGAAATTTGTTTACATATAACTTCGGACGAATAACTTACCTCCCATCCAACTTCAATAGTATTGGTATCTTTTTCTTCGTTTACAACCCAAATTTAGGATATACTTAATCATTTTTTTCAACATATGGATTCCAAAGATTCATCTTTGCTTGTGCTCCTAGAAAATTACCTACCACTTTAATTGTCGCGTACTGTAAAAGATACATATTTTGATCACTATAATAATATATTTTCACGTATGGAAAATAAATTAACAATAACGATGAAATTAAACTAATAATAACAATGATATGTGATTATATATACCTCATGGACCCCAGAATCTTCCGTAGAGTCGTCTGCAGTGTCGTTTGAGCGCGATGTAACAGAACTCTTATAAGGTGATAATCTTGGATAATTATGTTTACGCAAAAGTGCGGGATTGTAATTTTTTCCTTTCCTCCGAATAGGGATAGTTCCTGCCGGACATGATCCATACTTATGCCAAGTTTGTGTAAGTTGAAGTGTCCCAAGATTATCCATTTTCATTCCTTTTGGGTACGAACTTGGTCGCATCTGTTTCATAACAAAAAAGCTCAAGTAATTTCTTAGGCGTTTAAAAACATATATATTATCAGGAAAAAATGTAAAAACGTGTACTAACCTGTATTGTATGATTATGAAGCAAGGGATGATTAAGACTAGGTTATCTGTAAATATCATAACAATCGATGATCTCATCGTTTTCAACCTACAAGACAAAAAAACAACAAGATAAATACGTCAAGAATCATGAAATTAAACGTATGAATCAACGTAAAGACAATACTTCACCTTAATGGTTTTTATTATTGCTTTGTTCACTGCTTTCATAATCACCGTTCTTCCTTCGACTAATCCTTCATTAACAAATATTGTTAATATGGGAAGCCAACGTGTTAGGTCGACGATTTTAAACATTATTAACCAGTAAAGTACAGGAATGCAATATGGTTGATGAAGAAGATTGTGTGTGAATATATTATTCCTCTAAATCCCTACATTCCACTTCAAATGAGGTTTTTTTAGTAAAAAATGTACCAAATTTATTTCATATCTTTCCTTAAAAGAGTTCATAATCATCAAAGAGGAACTAAAAACGAGTCTATATTATGGAAATAATCGGGACTTAAAGAGTATATAATAAGCAATTAATTCTGGATTGAGGGAGTATATCATATTTGATTTCCTTTTGCGTATGAATTCTTATTTTATTGGCTTTTATATATTCGGTATAAACATCCACCGATTTTTTTTTGCTAGAAAAGGAAGATATATTGATATAGAAAAACATTACATGAGGTTTAGGCCAAATGGAGGATTCATGTCCAACCATTCTCCTGAAACATTGAATCTTCTACTATATTTTGCTGCTTTATCAGCCCAACTATTAAAATTTCTATGAACATACTCTGTTTTGACATAAGTAAAATGATAAGCACGAAAGTGCGACGCATTTTAACCCATAAATACATTGGCTAGGACTCATTATTTCTCTAATAAACTTGCTTTAAGTCTTTTCAAGGAAATAAGCTCTTATGGAGAAAGTTGCTTGAAAAGTGGTTTTTACACCCCAGAGGACACGTGTTATTCAGACTCTCACTATTGGTTAAGGGGTACTCAATTACTAAGGGGCACCTTCTTTACTATTCAACACCTATTTCTAAAGGGACACCGAAAATGGATAAGGGGAGGTCATCTTCAACCTTTTGAATCTTTGAAATTTGGCGGGAAAATGGCAACATAATTAGGGTTTCAGTTTTAGAGGTGTTTGGTTGAGACTAAATAGCTGAAATCAAATGGGTTTGCTCCTAGAACCTAAACAGGGACGGTAATGTGCTCTGAATCAGTTAATTTAGGCTGGATAATCACGGATTGATGTAAACAAGGAAGAACAGTTTTGGCGGGAAAGTATAACTCTCACCTGCGTATTATTTTGGATTGATGCCTGTAGAGATTTGCTCAGATTTGTTGCCGTGTTTGGATAGATTTGAGACAGTTAGAGTTAAACAGGGGAGGTATATGTTCCATGCACATAAAAAAGGAAGGATTTTCTCATGATTTGATAAACAGGGAAAGTGTTAAATGCTCGAGAGATACTCGATAGTCTGGCAGTGATTTGAGAGATTTTGTCGTGAAGATTCTCTGATATTTGTTTGGAAATATCCTGTTACACTTAAATAGGATTGGTGGGTGCATTAATATGGGAAACAATGGGCTGTGTACGTGGATTTTAAAAAACAGAGTTTGAAGATATACAGAGACTCTGTTTGTGTTATCTTAGAAGATACGTGCTGATTTGGAGGATATTTGTAGTGGGAGTATATTCTGAGTTGATTAGAAGAGTTTGGAAAGATTTTCGAGCAAGAAAGAAGACGCGTAATGGAAACAAATATCTCGGGTTATCTGTTATTTCTCCACGAGATGGTTGAGCTGTTTTTGGGAGTTGCATGAGGTGAAAGAATGTTTGAATCTATCTAGTACGTGTTGGCAACAAGTTTGGAGTATGAAAACCACGAGCAGAGGCGTGAGAATGGAGAGAAGAAAAATATAAGGGAATAATATCTCGGAAAAATGGAGAGAGTGATTGCGGAAGATTTTGGAGTTATTGTTGATTATTTGGAGGTTGTCGGGCATAAATAGTCTTCTGGGGCAGTGAAAAAGGGCATCGAGTGATTGGGGAGGCTACAGAGTCGAGAGAATTGCTACAGAGAAATCTGCAGCAGCAGCAGAAAAACAGTGAAAAACGAAGAACAGGCTTGCAAAGACAGTCGTTTTCCAACAGTGACAACGACACTTAGCCGTGGGTCGTATATCTGACACATAGTGACAGTCGTAGAAGCTACAACGTCAGTAACAGTTTATTGTTGTATCTGTAACAATTATAACTGTTACAAAAGCCCTGTTTTTATACCTTTTCTCCTTGTAAACACCTTTTAGAGCAATGAAATATTATTTTGAGAGTGTTTTCACCATGTGGAGCTAAACCCCAACACTGGGTCGACGGAGGAAGCCGGACTTCATACTTGGGTGAATTTGTTTTATTTTCTATTTGACTTTTGCACTTAATTAAAATAGAATTATGATTTGAAAAAATTAGTTATTATTTTATTAGATGGGTCATGCTTGCTTAGATGTTTGATGTCCCATGCTTACGATTTATAATTACTGTTTGGAGAATCTACCTTGGCAAGAATAAGAGTCGATGTTGTTTTATTTGTCGAGCGATAATTGTTTGAGAATGAATAATTGAACCTATTGATATGAGTTTGGCCGAATCCTAGACCCAGTAACTCTCTATTTTATTCCTTTAAAATTAATTTTAACAAGTATTAGAGTTCAAATCTTTAATACTACAACAACCACAATCAAAAATCTTAATCATAAAATCACTTAGAATAAAGAGACAATCTTCCAAGATAGAGTTATTGAACCATCTAATATGATTCAATCTTTTATTTAGGAAAGAAATAGCATTCTTAGCATCACTCGGCAAACAAATTTTGGTATAGCCTCTTTCTTTCGCCCACTTTGCAGCTTCAAACAAGGCTAGGCATTCAGCTTCTTCCGGATTCAAGGCTTGTCATGCGACTGTCTTGCATCCTTTGCATTCTCCTGTTTGGTTGAAAATGACAATACCCACATCATATTTATTAGTATATTTATCATAGGAAGCATCGCAGTAAACAATATCATAATCTGAAGGGAGATCTTCATTAGAAGGAGGAACATGTTCTTGAACAACAACAGAATGATTATTTGAATGACTATGTACTAAGAATTTACTAGTATCACAAATCATCTTAGAAGAAAATCTGACAGTACTCAAAGTATTAAGGGATTTTTGTTGAAAAATATGAAAACATTTGTCCCTCCACAAACACCAGGAAGTGGTTAAAACAGAGCTGCAAAGATCATTGTTGGATGAGAGATATTTGTTAATCCAATCATGAATGCCAACATCAAAGTCATAATCTTGAAGCACCAAGTTTCCAAAAGGTAATGAAGCCCAAACAGATTTAGAAAAAGAGCAATGAAGAATGAGATGCTCAACTGTTTCAGGTGTATTAGAATCACACATGCTACAGGTGTTATCTAGATTAGGTTTAAAAACAGACAATCTATATTTGGTTGGCAGAATATCTTCAATGCGCTTCCACAAAAACAGTTGAACTTTAGACAATAGTGAAGCCTTCTAGAGATTTTTATAGATAAGATTAGCTTGAGTATTATGGTTCACAGCAGAAAAATCTCCAGCCAAAAGCTTATAAGCGGACTTAACAGTGAAACTACCATTTTTAGTAAATGGCCAAACCAATCTGTCTTTACCTGACATGGGGATCCTAATACTCATTATTTTCTGACAATTATCTTCAGTGAAAAAGGCCTACACTAGGTTTGAATTCCAAGATCTAGTGTCTTTATCAATCAAGCTATTCACGCATATATTGGGATTAAGATAAGATATGCATAAAGGGGAAGACATATTAGGCACCCAATTATCTAGAAAAGTATGAATACTATCACCATTTCTAACTTTCCAAATCGAATTATGCTGAATGATGTAAAGACGATGACATATACTCTTCCACATCCAAGAAGAATCCTTAATTTCTTTATGATGCAACGGGTGACAATTTTTGAAATATTTGCATTTCAAAATTCTAAACCAGAGTTCATCTTCTGAATGAATTAACAACCACGCAGTTTTAGCAAGAAGGGCAGAATTAGTTAACTTAAGACTCTGAAAACCTAGGCCCCCTCTCATTTTATGAGTGCAGACTCTATCCCATCTTTTAGGATAAGAACCACCATTTGAACCTTTCCCCCACCAGAAATCCCGTTGAGATTGCTCCATTTTGTGGACAAGATTAGCAGGTAGAAGGAAAGAATTCATATGATAGATGGGAGAAGAATTCAAGACATTATTAACCATGACAGACCTACCAAATTGAGACAAATGCTTACCCATCCACTTGGCCACTCCTTTTTCAAAATGCTCAGCAAGATGTGAGAAAGTCTCGTTTTTTTATCTTTTGGGGAAAAGAGGGATGCCTAAGTGTTTATCATTAGGATCAATTTTCTTGACATTAAGTGATCTAATGAGGGAATCACAATGATCCGGATGAACATTCTTGCTAAAGAAGCATCCAGATTTTTGAAAATTTATCACTTGGCCAGAAATGAGACTAAAGTCCTTAATTAGCGACATTAAGTTACTAGCCTCATCATGAGTGGCTTTAGTGAATAAGAGGCAATCATCAGCAAAGAGTAAGTGAGAAATACTAGGAGCCTCTTTGCTGACTTTAAACCCATGATGAGATGACATTGTTCAACATGCAACAAATATCTAGAAAAAGATTCCATACATAGAATAAATAGGTATGGGGATAATGGACCACCCTGACGAAGACCTCTACTAGGTTTATATGCAGGACAAGGTGATCCATTAAGAAGAATAGAAATACTAGTGGTGCTAACACATTGAAAGATAATATCACACCAAGAATATGAAAACCCAAAGCATTTGAGTATAACAATCAAAAAAGGCCATTCAACCCTGTCAAATGCTTTCGACATATCTAATTTGAGCCCCATAATCCCGCATTTATCTTTTTTTCTCTTCCTCCTCATAAAATGCACCAACTCATGGGCAATGATCACATTATTTTGTATATTCTTGTTGGGAACATATGCAGATTGGAAAGGTGATATAATTTTGCCTAGAAGTGGTTTCATTCTATTGACTATAATCTTAGAGATTATTTTATAACTAGAATTGCATAAAGAGATTGGTCTTAAGTCAGCAGGCTGACCGGATTGCTGACTTTAGGAATTAGAGATAGAAATGTGTGGTTCATTTCTTTTAACAAATGTTTAGAATGGAAGAAGCTTTGAACCATTTTAAACACTTCATTTTCCACAAGCTCCATGTTCTGTTTGTAAAAGCCTGGTGGAAATCCATCAGTCCCTGGGGCAGACCATGGAGCCATTTAGTTAATTGTATCCCTAACTTAAACATTGACCGAATTAATTCTATGATTTACTCCCCGTTAACGCTAAGAGTTGGGGATAGTCTTGGTCAAAGAAACCGTTCACTGCTAGCCCACTAAAGAAATCGTATGGGGTTAAGTTATGGGGACCTAACATGTTGGCTTCTCATTTTATATACATTTCAGGCACCTCCTAGAAATTCATACGGTTATAAAAATTTATTCTGCATATGCAGAATCTTATTTTCTGCACGTCGTTTCAAAGAAATATTTGGTTGAGAATTTTTTCAGACCATGCTGCAGCTTCTAGTTATTATTCAAAATTGTAGAAGGGAATTTGCAGTTCTTGATAGAAGCCAGTAACTAATCCCATGCTTCCTGCACCTCAGAATAGAATTAATCAACACTGACAGTCTCCTGCTACAGAATTCTGATGGTTCTTATTTGGCATCTAATAACTCTGAAGGAATTTGACTGATCTGTCGTGATTTTGCAGGTACGCACCAAGGCACGAAATGCATCTACTTAGCTGCAGTATCAAGTCCGGAACAAGCTGAGAGCAAGGCTTTATGGGAAGCAATGAAATGGGCATCGGAAAAGAATCTAGAAAAGGTGGTTTTTGAGCTGAACGCTAAGCTTGTAGCGGATGCTGTCAATGGCGGTACTCTGAATATCGATTGGAGATTGCATAATTTAACTTTAGACATAAAACTTTTACTTCGTAGTCGTGTCTTTTGGAAATGCTCTTATGTTCCAAAAGAAAAAAATAAAGTAGCTGATTGTCTTTCTAAATTAGCTAGAACTCAAAGAATGAGTGGTGTTTGGCTGTTGTATCCTCCGGTTGAAATTATTCATAAACTTCAGGAGGAGGCAAGCTATGTAAACTCTAATCAATTCAATTTCCAGTTTCAAAAAAAAAAAAATGCTGCAGCTTCTAGTTTTTTTGGATGTTTGCAGAAGTTCACACATGTTTCATTTGGATACATCCCAGCAGGCAATCATTTACAATTTACGCACATGATTGGCGAGACAATGAACTGCTAAATAGCACTAGATTTTTCTTCATACATGTTAACATCAGACAATAACTAAACAATGAAACAGATCCTAACCATTTAACAGACGTATGAAGTACCAAAAGGTTTGTCTGCCATTTTTCTCAAGTCCAGGTGTATTATGTTAGTTGAAGTCTGAGTACCTGTGACACTTTTTCTATGTCTATTATCATCAGAACGAACAAAAAGAAAGCCAGACTTCAGAGATCACCACCACCCCTTAATGAGAGGGGCCATTAGCATGTCTTCTTAGTTTTCACAAAAAGCTTTCCTATATCTTCTGTAACGACATTGCTCCTGCAAAAATGACACTTTAAACATCAGATCAAACATGAACACTGATGAGGAGTATTCAAAATTAAGGAAATTAGGATGAACTCCATGAACATGTGTTGAATGACAAATAACTTCAGGTGTGATGCCTATAGACTTATAAATTGTAGCCCAAATAGCAAAGTGGAATATAACATGTATGTTGCTCCATAAAGTCAATTTGGATTTCAAATAACTCTTACGTTCTGATTTCTGCATCAGCCAAAACTGCCTATTCAAAATATGTAGATTCTCTCACTTGACAAAAAACAATTTAAAAAAAGGAAGGCATATTATCTTCTCTCTCACTACAATGATAAAAGATCAAAGAGCTAAGCTGTTGAACACTACATATATGTGACTTCAACTTATGTTATAGGTTGCACAAACTCGTAATAAATGTCAAAGCTTCTGGACACTGACATGAATTCTGAATCGAATTCTTCTTAAGCCACGAAAGGGCTGTACCTGTTTTACTTCTTTCTCACCCTATTTAAAATCCTCCAAAATGAGGAGACATCAATGAATGATGCAAGTGATGTAAGCCTTGAGGCTACGGGGTCGTGCAAGACTCATGAGCATGTTTTGACTGATGAACAATAGAACAAATTAACTTCAGCTGTAAGGAAATGCCAAGTTATCACCTTTCTGTGTTTGATAATTGAGAAAAGAAAAGAGATCGTGATCAGTTCAGTAAAGCCATCATTTGACAATAAGCAGACCCTTCATTAATTTTCATATCTGCATTAGACTTTTCTTATGAAACTTTTTATCCACCACTGAACCATCTGTTAGACTCTTTCACCATCAACTCACCTACATCCCTATCTCCCTCATCTTATAGAACTCCCCATCCCTCTGATGTACATTATATCAGTGTGAAAAAAAGAAGAGGAATACTTTCGTGTCATTCGACTCATTCCTCTCCTGTTATGTTTATGTTAACTTTTGGACCGTTTGATATGATTATATCCAAACAGTACAAAGAACTGTTAATGCTTGACTCCATGATTGACTATAGAGTTTGAAAGATGAAAGGTGAAAACAAGGACTACTATTTGACATACTTTTCGAGAAACATTAAGAACAGAAACCTAGGAAACATATTCGCGTTTTTTACTTCTGTTCAGCAAACTAAAAAAAAAAAGGAAAAGGTGGAATTTGTATGCTAACCTTCCTTTGAGCTGAGGGGGAACTAGCACACCGCCAACAGTATCCGGAAAACTTTTTGTATTAGGCAAGTTCCCTCTGGGAAACTTACTTCGTGGATTGGTGGAAGCTGAGCCCTTTGATTCTCTCTTGCGTGATGAACTCTCTGCCATAGCAGCTGCAACTCTAGACGAGTGATCATTGCCACTCATTTGATGAGATGAGAAGGCGGGTGAATCTAGAAGTAGTGAGGCATCTGGAAGTTTCTCGATAGGACGTGTTAATGACTGTGAAGAACTTTCGGGTGGTTGGTGTGACGAAGTAATCGATCTCCTACATCAAACATATCTTATGAATATCAGAAAATTCAGAAGCCAGCAAGCGATGAAAAAAAACAAGACTGGTTCCTGCTTCTGTGTCCACTTAAACGAAGAAACAATAGAAAAAAACAACCCATATTAGAATACTGGCCCTTTATGCCCCTTAGAGAATGTCAGGTCCTCTAACTAGCAGAACATGTATGACGAGATAGTCACCCCTAGGATTACAAACACAGATTGCTATTTATTAATAGTTGTATCCAACTCAGCAAAGTGGCCAAGTTGCCAACTTTAAGGCTGTTGAACTCGCAAAATCCAGATCTCAATTCTAATTTCTGATTCCCTGGATGTGACTTCACATATAATGATAAATTGATCTACAAAAAGAATCCACAAATCAAGCAGTGAAATTAGGTAGAATTCAAAGTCGGCAAGAGTTTTGGTGCACAAAAGTGATACTCTCTCCAACCACTAACCTGTATCAAGTCTTTAGTATAGAGGATCCTAGAACACTTTTGAAACTTGAGATAACCCTCAGAATGACTGAACATTATACTATATCCAAATCCAAAGATGTGTTCCTCAAAAATCCACTTGTTTGGATTCTTCCCCAGCTAACCAAGAGATCTTGGCGGAACTGAGCGCAATTTTTGAGAAGAAACAAAATTAAGCCAAACACTTCAATTTCTTCATCATTCAAACAGCACAAAGAGAAGTTCATCTACACTCCTGATATTGCTCAGCACAAAGTTATCACTTCACACTGGTAAATACTAGATAGCATATCTACTAATCTTATTTGGAAAAACAAACAACACTCATGGTATAAATCAGGTATACCCACTTACGCATGCAAACACTAATCTCATTGTAGCAGAGTATGATGTACGACATCAAAACAGCTATCCTCGGATATGTTTGTTGTTTAACCACCCTAGCCTTTTTCTTCTTTGTCTAATGATGCATATTAGGTCAGTTTCTCAGTTAAAGTTGAGGTAGCAGTCGCGGTTGTACTTTTTCAAACACCCAAATGAATTTTCATATAATATAGAAGTACAAGTGAGTAGCCTCCGCCATCTGCGGTGAAAGCAAGTTTTAGGTTCATCTTCCATCACCTTCTTCTTATGGTCAATCGCATATTGGTACAATTACTAAGCTGGGACTTGGTTATAATTTATTATTCCAATTCCACAATATCAGTTTCAGATATCTAGTTATAGGCATGGCACTATAAACAACACATAATGGGCCGAAATATATTCTTATACTCAAGTATACTAGTCTAAAAGTGACCAATTTGCAGCTATCTTTGGTGACATATCTAGTTCAAAATTCAAATTCGTGGTGGTGTTAACAGTATTATTATCCAATAGTTACTATATGTTCCTAGGCAAGATGAGAACCGTCAACAACGTTATGTACCTGTTAATAATTGCTTCTTTCTATTAAGAAAGAAATCCACAAACCCTAAATAATGGTGTAATACAGTTTTTCCAAAATAAATTGATTAATTTGGGATATTTTCAAAATAAAAAACAATGATAATGAATAAAAATAATTATACATGGGCAAAGATGAAACAAGTAAGACATTAAACAAAAACCCTAATTCAATTTAACCTCTGCTAAACTAATGATAATAAAACTAAAGAGAAGGAGAATGTTTACTGGTTATGATGATGAGCTTCAAGAACAGTAGAAGGCTGAGAGTTTCCATCTTCTGCTACGTCGTGTTGTTTATCTTTAATATTTCCATCTTCATCATCTGAACTGGAAGCATAATCAACCAGCGACATCTTTCTTCTTCTCCTCTCTTCTCTCTCTCTCTCTGAAAGCCCGGTACGTCTAATCGGGATACGCAGTAAATGGATCAAATTCGTGCGTCGGGTACTAGCATGTAAAATAGGTGAGCCATTTGATATGCAAAATATGAGGCAGCACCCCAGCAGTGGTCCAGGTTCTTGACATATACTCCGTCCGTCCCAAATTAGATGAGCTAGTTGTAGTTTGCACAATTCTTAAAGCAATGAGGATTACTATAATCTGGCTCAGAATAATCAACATTTTCCGGAATGACCACAATACTAGCCAAAGTAGCAGAACTTGCTCTAATACGCTTGCGAAGATCAGTTCTGGGATTAATTTTCCTTTTGATATTTGAAAGAGCATCATGCTCAGTAACAATAGAGACTATTTCTTCTCTAGAAATACTAGTCTTCTAAGTAGGAGTAGCAGCAGTTTTGAATCTTCTGTCGAGTTAGAAGTACGAATTGGACCCGCATTGACCAGATCGGGAGTCGGATTCGAATCAACAGATTATTAATCTGATTGGAGATTTGCTTTAGGATAACTGGAAGACCATTGACCACAGGAATGAGGTGTTGAGTTTGAATAATATCCATGTCAGGAATATTTAGAGTAGTTAATCTGTTACCAAAAGAGCCCATATTAAGTTTATTTTTCAAAAACTCATGATCAAAAACTTTACCATTTTGAGTGACTACAACTGCTTTGCCTCTTTCTTTATCATCTCGATTAAGAGTATCAATCTGAGTCTCTAGAATAACTTCTGCTTGGGTCATTATAGATTCACCCAAAACCATTGTTGGAGTAGAGTCAGAAAGATGATCTGGAGGTGGTGGAGGCATCATGAGTTTTGGAACTCTTGGTAAAGTATATTTGGACCAGATGAACCTGCTTCTTTTATAATCTTCTATTTAGATAAACAGTTAGGACAAACTGCATCTTTGTGATCGATGATACGACAAGAGTAACAAAAAATTCTTGGTATCCTAATATATCTATATTCGGTGAGAAAGGGATCAATTCTTCCTCTAGTAACCAGAGGATGCCTGCTGGTAGAGCATGTTAAACAGAGATACGAACATAGACTTTAACATTCTTTAGAAGGTGGTTCCCATAAGGTTTTTTTGCTTCAATGATTTCTCCAAGTTTGAGAGTAATTCTTTTAAGATCTTAAAATTCAGTACACTCTTTAGGAACATTACACAAGATTAGCCACATTAACTCTTCTGTAAATGAAATCTGGTGGTGGCCAACCAGTAAGAGGAACAACTTTATGAACAATTAGAAAACCACAAGAGAACCAAGGGCGTTGATAATTAACCCTATTGAAATCATTTTATGCTAAAAATCTGATAAACACCTTCTTTCTTAAGCTACTGAATGTTGTAACTGTTAGAGGTTGAGCAAGAGGCCATTGGTAACAGATGTGATATCTGATAGAGGGTGTAGCAACAAGAGTTGACATAACCAACCTTACACCATTTCCAGTTGTTATCATTTTCAGCTAACACAACTGCTTATTTGTTAATAAAAATTGGTTCAGTAAGACTAAAGAAAAGATTTGTAGGTAAGGTTAATTTTTTCGCCATTTGAGAGGAAATATTTTGGATACCACAACTGTGGATTTAGGAGCATCAGTAGTATTAGAGCTCTCCATATAAATAAAATAACCAAGAGAGATGAAGAGGAATGAACTAGAATATGTGTTGAAATGAGTGGTTAGGGAAAGCTTATACACATATATCTGGAAATGATAATGCCAATAGATAGTAGAGCATGTGTTATGATAAATACATAACACAGATATCTCCAGGTGGAAAGAGATCTTGTTCTGTATAGGAGACTGAACCTCAAAATGGGAAAGGTTTGATAGTTGAACTTGGTCGCTGCAGATAAAGGGGAATAAAATAGATGAAAGTCTTGGAATTATTTTGTCATGACTAGGATGAAAGACTCTGTTGGTTCGCAAGGTTTTCACTTTACTATCACAGTTCATAAGATCATGACAGAAAGGAGCATCTTTATTTTAGGATTAAGACCTTAGAATTAACCTCTTCACAAGACACCAGTTCTTTGGATCACGTAGAACTAAAGAAAACAAAAAACAAGATGCACGAAACAGAAGCAAAGACACAATATTTAACGCGGTTCGGCAATATGCCTACGTCCACAAACGGCTACGATCAACTCTTATTATAGAACAAATTTACAGAGAATTAAACCTTAACGATTGATGAATCAATCAACAAACTATGACCAGCATAATGTTGTTCACAAACCCCAAACAATTCTCTATGAACAAAACGTTCTAAACCCTAAAATTCTCTAGTTATGAGAACTCTTTTCTAAATTGTGTTGTGTGTGTTTCCCTAGGACTTATACGCCTATTTATATAGGTTACAAACTTGTCTTCCAAGTATATGAGTTATATTAGGAAACCTAAACATAACTAAGAAAGGAAACCTTGAGTTTAACTAAATCAGGAAACCTCTAGCTATACCGAAATAAGGAAACACCTAGACAAGTCTAGAATATTCTAGAATCTTCTTAAAACATCGACAACTTCTAACACTTTGATCACATGAGTTTGGTGTAAAAGATACAATAAGACAACCCTACTAATGATAAACTTTTGATAGCGTATCATGACGTAAAGCACGTACATGATCACCTCACCAATTGTGGTTGTTGAATAATAATTGTCTTTGTTTTTTCCACAACTAGGTTGGTGTTGTCTCCAAGTACTTCCAAATATGATAAATATAGAACGGGTAAGTTTAATGGTAGTATGAAATAGAAATTGGGAGGGAGAAAATTGGATTTGTATGTTGGTCTGAAATTTGGTTACATTTTGTTTAGCAGAAGTATTATTGTATTAGGCTAGCCAAAGGTAAAGAATGGATTTTGAAATTTTTGGTGGTAGTCCATATGACATGATATTTGATCAAATGCATATCTGATACACTCCAACTAGCAATAGTGCCTCTTAACAGGTGTTGTCTGTTTCTAGATCTGACAAAATCAAAGATTCCAATTAATACCCAAATAAACTTATCTGAACTAGGTGGTCTACCAATGCACCTTTTAATGGAAATTCTGAAGCGATTTAAGGCAAATGAAATGTCTAGAATTAGGTTTTGAAAATAGGTTTTTAGGGAGTAATGATGATTCTGGAGAAGGTGCTCATGGCCTTGAATAGGCGTGAACTGCCAAGAGACATGACATTTCATCGAACGCCAAAAATTGTTATTAATAACATTTTTGAAAAGTTATAAAAAGGGGTTAGAGAAAAGATATCTAAACCACGGAAGATGAAACCAAAAATAGAAAAAACAATTAACAGGTCAATTTTATTTTGAAATGGCAAATCAAAGAGAAAATTCCGGTGGTGCTGAACAAAGTTCTGGCACCTATAGTTTCGCCAAAAAAGTAGTCTTGTCCCTTGAAACAATATGGTGGACTTCCATAATTCTGGTGGTGCGTAGATAGATTTGTTATGAGTTTTGAAAAATTATATAGAAGAAGAGGTAAATCGAAGAGCCGAGTATGAGAGATAGTTGAGCATGCATTTTACTTTTCATACTATCCGCTTGTAAGTTTTCAACTAACCATGTGAAACAATATGGTGGACTTCCATAATTCCGCATTTCTAGGAGCTATTCACACTTCTACAAAAAGTGTAATTGCGTAAAAAGCGGGGCTGTCATTATGTACAGAGATCATTAGATTATCATCAAAGGTTGGTTGTTTATTTGTGAGCATATGTAACAACTTCTCAGCTGAAATATTAGCAGCAGAGACATCTTGACTATAAAAGTGCAGTTGCCTTCGCCACTTTAACAAACCAAGAAATTGCCATGAATGAACCCCGCAAAAAAAATGTTGGGACTTGGATACCTCAGTGAGTATTTTATTTCTTATAGACCTTTCATGTAAAGTGTAAAAGTCTCTATCTCATAACCTTCCATGCAAGTATAAAAGTCCCAGTCAAGCCTGATCATGGTTTATGTATAAACTGGTTTTGGAAACAAAATTTGGATTGCAATGTAATATGATTTCATAAATAAATTTCATTAATGAAATTAACCTTTTACCGTAGTTTACATTAAGTTTCGATTTCTGATCCATTAGCTTTTGTGATTCTATTCCTAAAATTCGCCGTACCATCATGGCACGGGTTATCCACTAGTCCTCTATAAAAGGTGCTTATCTCTACGATTGCTGGTATAATAGTGCAAAAACTAAAAAGTAATCCCTCCGTCCCAAATTAGATGAGCTAGTTGTAGTTTGCACAATTCTTAAGGCAGGGAGGAAAGGGGAGTATGTTTAAGTATTTTTTTACAATTATACCCTTATGGATAATAACTAATAAAACTTACAGGGATTTACTCAGTAAATACTTTTTCTGATTTCCAGAGACTTTAATAGATTTCCAAAGTATTGTATTACTGGTTGTATACTTTAGAAAACTCCTTGTAAGTATATGTTACTCGTTATATACTTGTAAAATCTCGTTCAAAGTTTGTGTTACTCGTTATAAATAAGAAAATTTAAAGACTTTGCATACTTACCAATTTTTAAGACTTTGAATGATATTTATATGTATTTTTGCCTTAGAGAAAGTCTTGCAAAATATGAAAGATTTTGGGAGACTTCTACAAAAATTTAAAACTTCATTATTATCTTTTACTTTTTTTTGATATTATTTGTTTTTTTTTCAAGTTGATGCACGAGCTTGCATGTATACTCTAGATCCATTTCTCTCTCTCTATTTTTTAATTATATCCTAAATGCGATATATGTGATACATATGATACGATCAATCTTTTTTGGTTTTGTTATTTTTGTTGAAATGAAAATTTCTGTTAATGGCTAAAGTGTATACATTATGATTGCTACTCAATTTAATTTGCAATCAACGTTTTTCAAGAATTGTTTTTGGTAGGATAAATATTATTGAATTCTACAAATATCGAGATTTGTCATGCTTGATTTTTATACAATTCTCTAGAAATCTTGTTTTCATAACGTTTTAGAACTCTACAAATCTCTATAAGAATTAGGCCGACTCTACAAAACTCTGCAAGTATTTTTCCAACTCTGTAGAACTCTCCAAAAAATTATTATTTTTCATGACTCTTTTTAAATCTATACAAATCTAGAAAAGTATTTATTGAGTAAACCCCCGTATTTATCTCTTAAATTGTACCACGATTTTTCGTAAATTTTAATACCGTTGAAAAACATTTTAAAACATCTACGTTACGAATAAAAACATGACTACATATTTCTTATAGTAACAATAACTAATTAAAATGGTGATTTTAGAAATATCCACTTGATTAAAGAAATAGCTCATCTATTTTGGGACAAAATTTAAAACCAACTAGTTCATCTAATTTGGGACGGAGGGAGTACTTGTTATGAAGGAAACACTTGCAATCATTGTTCTTTTCACCAAAGTCTGCCAGGCAGCAGAAAAAACACATGGACATTCTTGATTTGTTTTCTTCAGCAATTTGTTAGATGGGTGTTGTTGGACTACTGCTTAAGCGTACTGAAATTCTTCAAGAAGTACATGCAAGCTCAATGAGAGACTCACGTTCTAATTTCTGAGATGCATTTTTAGGAAAAGAACATGGTTTCACAAGACCATAAAAGATGCAAAAAAGGGAAAATGGGTGCTTGGCCCTTGAAATCCCTGGGCTTACATCATGAAAGCTCCCCAGAATTCTGTTTTCACAAGTTCGAAAAACATGGATGTGTATAGAATTAAGAAGAAAAAAGATATAGAATATCTCCATCTTTCCATGAATTTGAATTTGACAAAGATTCCGGCTCTAATAGCTAATGAGACAAATGGAATAGCTAATTAAGAAGAAAAAAGATATAGAATATTTCCATCTTTCCATGAATTTGAATTTGACAAAGATTCCGGCTCTAATAGCTAATGAGACATCTTAATCTAATCAGGATCTACTATCGATCAATACGTTATATATGGACCCAAAAAATTAAATGGAAAGAAATCCAACCAGGTTTTCGCTGAAAATATGAAATATGATAAGCAACCCAATTGTTGTCAAAATCTTCCTTCTAGAAACTTCAGCTTGTACCTCCTTGCCGCTAACTTCTTCGTGATGTAACAAAATTTGAATAAATGTTGAAGGTGGAGAGTGCTTCATTTACTTAAAACGCCGCTTTGTTTCTCCATAAACAATTACACCAATAACTGTCAGGGAGTATCCAGCTATTCCAATAAAAGTGACAGGATTGCGGAACAGAAGTATCGAGATGACAACAGCCACGGCACCCTTTGCATTTCCCAGCACCTGGTGGCACCAATAGAGAAATAGAAACAAATGTGAGATACTAACCACATATTGTGAAATTTTCCTCTTGTAATCCCAATTATGTTTGTACATTGGAGCTAAGATAATAATACTTAATCACCCACAAACCTAAAATCAAATTTTATTTTACCATGAGAAGGACACATTATGTAAAAACACCTATCGTTTTTGCGGTTTATGAAAGTTTAACATGGTCTATCAACTTAAGATTAATTATAAACATCCGGATAGTAAAGGATACACAAATCAAACGGAAGGGATATAGCACCTGCAGTGTTAATGCACTTGTATGCTTGGTCACCAAAAAGTTGGACAAGTTCGCAGCGTATGCCATTACAGAGTTCACTAAGAGAAGTAGCCACATGAACTTATGCTTTCTCCCAAGCAAGAAAATGGTATCCAACATGTTAGGTTCCATTAGTATTGTTGCAGGCAATAGAACAAGAACAGCAATAGGAGACATGTACAGCATCAAATTCATGGAGTTCAACTTTTCCCTGCAAAAACAATTGAATGTTACACTGAACAACTTAAAAATGATGCTATAACAAAGCAGTAGGACTTGAAAAGGAAGAACTTCACCAAAACACAAGTGCACAAGTCTATTTGGTAAGCGTTTAGAATTCAAAAATCATCCAATGTTTATAAATGAGGTCAAAAGAATTCCGAACAACTATCTGCAGTCTACAGTTTTCGACGTGTTCAACATTCAAGGGTTCTAACTTCTAACCCACCTAACCATGTCTGTTTGATTTTGGGTTTGAGACAGATCAAATATAAGGGTATTTGATCTCGCAAGCAGCTTTCATAATAGTTATCTCCTTGATGCATCCATGCTCTTACACATTTAATTTAGCCCATAAGCGGACATCTCGATACGCCTAATACAAGGCAGAACTTGTTTCTTTTTGAAATGAAGCATAAAAAAGTCGAGTAAGCATATCAACAACCGGACAGAATTTTAATTTTTATGTCTAAACTAAATGAATGATAGTTGCATGTGGCACATCTTGCTACAAGGCAATAATATTGCTTCCATAATTTCAGAAATGAGAGTTAACGATTGACTACCAACTAGGTAATAAGCAGAACAACTGAAAATATCCTTCAAAAACAAAAAGAATAATTGAAAATTTTACCCTTCAGAAGAAAGTAAGACGCCCTGGAGTACAGACTTGAACGCCCTAGCAGCTGTTGCACTGATGCACATTATGAAGCCATACAAGTGAAAACTCGGTTCACCCTGCAACCCACAAGAGAGCACCATAATTACAACTCCATTTACGAAAGAAAGCCAAAATCTTTGCTACTTCGGAAAGGAACCAAAAATACAAAAATAATATTTCAGATTGATCCTATTGTATTAATTACGCAAATTCCCAAAATAAGGAGCAAAGAACTGCCAAGTTGAAGAGTCGAGGCTGATGGCAAGCTATATTGAAGCTGAAGGGAATTTTCAAACGATTGATATCTCAACACCACGGAAAGTGCAAAGACTCAACCAGTATCATAGACCATGTAAAAATTTAACCATCTCTGTGAAAAATCCCTTTCATCCTTCAGACAAGCTGTTACTTAAATATCTCTTTGGAGGTTCAACCAAAGAAATTCCTACAGAATCAGAGAATCCACACTTCTGATCCTTGTGTTTCCAGCCATTCCTTCCGTTGCAGGGAAGAACTAGCAAGGTTTTATCGAGAAAATTTAAAATGACAATGGGATTACCCAAAATCAAAGCATCTACATTCTCTTCAGTAGAGTAACCACATCATGATATATTTTTCTTCATCATCTCAAGATAAATAAATGGTAAAAGATCCAAACCCTTTGCGATATCGAAAAAATTCATGATTTTTATCACCATTGCCCTAAAACTGTGACTGATTAATCGACCGCATTCTGATGGTATTCAACATTACACATTACCACACAACAACCGACATAAACCCCTAAAATTCAGCTGGAAAATCTCATCCGATGTGATTTTTTTTTTACACATTAATTAAGAAGAAAAAAACTAGATTTATGAACCACATCTTGAGTGACATTGTATAATTAACACAGAAACAAACAACATTTTAAGAAACAACAGAGAATTGCCAAAAACCAGCCATTATTAAATCATAAATATATACTTAGATCAGAATTAATTATAAATAAATAAAAAAAACTAGAGATCTGTATAAATTCTTACCCCACTTGCGATGACAACACCAGTAACAACAGGAACGAGAGCAGCATAAGTAACCCAGGCTTCTCTTTTGAAAGTCATTAAATAAGCAAAAAAAGCTGTAAAAAATGGAGTTGTAGCTCCAACAGCTTGATTAAAAGAAACAGGAAGATATCTGAGAGAAATATTACCACCAACAACAGAACAACAAAAAACAACACTTAATGTTGAGATTTTGAAGAACTGTTTTCTTGAATTGATCATCTGAAGAGGAACAATTTTCAATATAACAATGGAAATGTAACTAAGTAATGCACAAGCTGACATATGACACATTGTGAGAAATATTGGAAATTTGAATCCATAATTTGATAATAAATATTTATTTAGAAGAAGAACACCAATGTTTGATGAATACCATAATAATATAAGAGATGATATGAATAGGGTTTGTTTTTTTGATCCTGATGATAATGCCATTATTATTATGGATGTCTTCTTCTTCAGAGATTTGTAGAGGAGTTTCGCATTGAAATTCCTCTAAAGGAAGAAGATAGAATTTTTGTTTGGTGTTTTTCTTCTTCTTCCTCTTCTTCTTTAACAAAAATTGTTTGTTTTTGATTTGGTTTGATTTTGATCCTGGTTTTTGTTTCTTTCTCTCTCTCTTACTTTTTTTTTTTGTGTGTTTTACTGTTTTCGGGTCAGTTTTTTTTGTGAGTTTGTATAAAAGAGGGAGCGGTGAGAATTAGGGAGAGTTTTGCTACGTTGCTACTTGGCGTTTGTTCATTATATTTGAAGAGTTTTATTAGGATTAAAACATGGACTAGTCCCATTCACTGTCCTTAGTTGCCTTGGGACAATTCTTATGCAATTGACAAATTTTAGATTTTTCGGCGTTGCTGTCGCTAACATCAAAAATGAATGGGCAAACCGAGGGCTGTTAATTCCGGGTTCTCCCGCATATCACTAGAACCAGACCCGGATCCTATTTATAAAGGTCGGGTCTGATTCCTAACGGGTTCGATTTTCAAATTTGTGGACCTAGAATCGGACCCGTTTAAAATCTCGGATATCCGTTGGGTATTAAAAACTATAAAGAAATTTTTTAAAACTTAATTTCTTTTTCTTTTTAACTTCATTCTAATTTATTTTTATACAAATTATTATTATTTCTTTATTAATGTACTAAATAAAGATTAAATGTAAGAAAAAAAATGAAAAATGAAAAAAAAATTCAAAGCCGAAACTAGCAAAATACCAATAATTTTGCTAAAAAAGATGAATAAAAGGATAAATAACCGGGTACCCGACGGGTATTACCTGTTTGGACCCGTTAACATTCAGGTCAAATCGGGTAATTGCCCCCCGGTCCTAAGTTGTTAATGGGTCCAACTTTAAGACCCAAAATCGGACCCGAATCTAACGGGTCTGGTTCCGGTTCCGGGTAATGGGTACCCATTGACAGCCCTAAGCAAACCAATAATCTGTGGGTTTGCCTATTATGGCCTAATAAGACATGCACAACACATGTTTTTTGGCTTTGGAAGTTCAGTCGAGCGGCCAAAGTTTCGTCGTCCAACAGCTCCATCCAATGGCTAGATCCAAAGATTATCTTTGAATTCTCTATAAATACTAATTTCTAACATCATATCAAGTTGCACTAGATTTTGTGTCCGTGCTACGCACCGGTCTGACCTGAAAACCATCCACCCGTGCCATATTTATTTATTTTCTTTTAACCATATTTTTAGTTTGGGCGTGATGTGGCTTCGCCACGCTTGTCGTGCATTTGTGAGCTGATGTGGCTCGCGTTACATTTTTTATTTGGTGTGGCTCGACTTCGCCTCGCCCGTGGCTTCAGATTTTGATTTGGTGTGGCTTGGCTTCTCCTCGTGCCTGTCACTTAATATTTTTGATTTGGTGTAGCTCAACTTCGCCTAATCCCATCGCGATGTATTTTTATTTGGTGTGGCTGGTTCGCCTCGCCCGTCGCTTAAGATTTTTTATTTGGTGTGTCTCGGCTTTGCCTCCCCGTCCTGATGCATTATTTATTTGGTGACGTCAAGTTTCTACATAAAATTGGGTTGCCGGAAAATCTTTGGAGTTACCGGAATCCGGCAAGAAAACCGCCTGAATTATGCGGTCCAGACACTTGGGTCGCTTACATTCATCGTCGGAATAGACAGTCAACTCAACGGTCTGAATCGTCTTAGAGGTCTGAATTACTGAGTTGACTCGGTTGAACAGAAATCCGGCCAAGTTTTGTCTATTTTTCCTGCCAAATAGACACTTTCATCTAATGACACATTAATTAGATTTGTGCCTGTGCTGAGCACGGAAATTCCTAACATTCATCTAATGACACATTAATTAGATTTGTGCCTGTGCTGAGCACCGGGCATATTAAACTTCACCACAGTTGATAATCCATTACCATTCGTAAATATGATGTATAATTATTTCCATGAGCTGAATTGTTTGCCTAAAAATGATATTTGAACCAAGAAACGGAGACCACCAATAGATCTTAACCATAGGGCTCAATACTCCTCCGCAATGCCTGTTCACAAAATTAACACCTCTTGATTAAACTCTTGGTCTCTTTAAATGGTCCCTGTAATTGGTCCAAATAAGTGTGATCTAGACTCCTAATTGGGTCCTGCATAACAACACAGAACTAATATTTTTATCAAAATTAGGTTAGCTAGATACATCCAAGTATTACAGAGTCAGAGTTATCATGTAAAGAGACCAAGAGAGTAATTTGGGTTATAGTTAGCACCTGTTGTAGCCGAAAATTTGGCTCACTTTACGCCGACACTTTGGTCAGCAACAATGCCTCACGAACATCCAAGTATATTTCTGGATCCTACAGAGCAAAAATGCCATTAGACCACAAACCATAGTGATCATCGACATTGAACCTATCAAGTAAGGCAGCAGTTAGCAATGACCTCGCCACCATTCTTACATAATTTTACACTAAAAAGAAGTTTCTCGAGCTTAATTATTCCTCAATAATCTGATTATCACAATTGGTACTCTCATTCCTTTTCGACGATGACGATTCTTAGCCACCTTTAGAAAGATTGGTATTCCTGAATATGCCAACCAATTGCACCCGAAATTTAGAATCAGTATCATAAACCATGTTTAATGCTTTCTCAAATAATCTCAACATATAGACCCGGGTTTAGGCCGAAATCCTTACTGTCAGCAGCGGGAGCGTAAGCAAAATCCGGGACCTGAAAAAGGATGAATAAATTTAGCAACCAAAAGGGAAAAATTTTCAATTAGTTGAAACTGAAACTCAAAATAATTTATTATTGTTGTTTTCAGGAAATGAGTTACAACGCCGGGCATGTCACAGCTACAACGCGTGCTATTCAAATAGAACGAATTTCATCCACCTTGAAAAACCCTCAACTTAATCCGAATCAATGAAGCCTCCTTCACTGAAAACATTATTGTACACAATCCAAATGGAACAAAAAACTCCAATTCCAATTATTCCCCACTTCCAAATATGCAAACCACTCCCATTACTTTCTTCTAAGTTTTTTTTTTGGTCTTTTTTCGTATCTGAAACCAAATAATTCTTTTAAGTTAAGTAATGATACATAATTCCATGTGTATTTTTACCTTTTATTTCAAAGTATACATCTTATTCTTTGAAAATGCTCGGGCCATGGCATCTAGAGCCTCCATAGCTTCGTACAGTTGTAAATATATCTTTCTTTTCCCCTATTTCTTTCATCATTTTTGTTTCCTCTGCAAAATCAAAATTAAGACTTTGTTATAGCAATCATGATATATCGGTCCAAGCATAAATGCACTAAAGGAGCTCTAAAGACTCATTCTGTATCAGCGTCAATCACATGCTCCAGAAGTTCCTTTTCTACCATGGGATGGCTTTGAACCATGACTTTCCTATCATGATCATGACTAACATCTATAAGCACAAAACATAAATTAAGTTCCCAGATGGCATAAGTTGCTAAACATGACTCTTAATCCATAGGATACGACCCAAAAAGCCAGCAGCAAAAATCACTTATTATAGGCATTGTAAATTCAATCCTTTTTCTATGTTTTGAAGTGATATTTGAATATTATCAAGAGATTGTAATATTAAAGAAAAAAGATACAGGCAATGAGTAGGGTTACATGGATAGTGAATCTATAGATTAGAGAGCAAAACCAAAATCAAAAAATCAATAACAAAAAAAAAGAAGAGCAAACCCTATTCTCTGTATAGTTGGGAAATACGAATTCAAATATCAAAATAATATAATGAACAGCAAATCACAGAAACCCATATCTAAAAATTTAAAGAAGAAGCCTCCAGAGTGGAGAATGGGGAAGAATTCAAAGGGTTAGACTTAACAATCATGTAAATAAACCTTTTCCAGATTCAGCCGAAATCGCACCTGTAAATAAACCGAACAAACAATAATTAGAAGGAAAAAAAATCAACAATAGGAACACAGTGCAAAGACAGTTCCTATTTGGCCAACCAAGCTACTGTATTTGGATGATAAGTTAATCAAACAATTAAGAGATTACCCTGAATCAAAGGGATTGAAGTCAGAGCAAATACTGGTATTGGTAATTGAAAAGGAGAAAGGAATATTTTTTGGAGGAGAGATTTTTTTCCTTTTTTGTGATAACTGTATTTGTAATGGAAGAGCTGAATAAGGCAGGATAAATCAAACCTAAATTAGGGCTGAACATGGTTTCGGTTTTTCGCTGGAACCGGACCGAACCAGACCAATTAGAAAGAAACCAAACCGAACCATTTATTAATGGTTTGGTTACGGTGTAGAAAGTGGAAAACCGATAGTGTTGGTTTTGGTTTGGTTTGACCTCTAAAACCGAACCAAAAACCATTAGAAAACCGATTAATTTTTAAACTTAGTTTCTACCGTTAATTTACAAGTATTAGATTCTACCCATTGATTTAGAGGATAAATAGAAACCATAAATCTAATATTTCATTATGATACTCTCCCTCTTTCTCTTTCTCCTTCTCTCAGTCGCCTCCCTTCTCCACCCCCAACTACAGCCGCTGCTACTCGACTTTTTTCTTCCCGTCTTCCTTCTTTTTTATTTGTCAATAACTAAATTAAGATATATTATATATCTTCTTTTGATCTCTAGAATTAGAGTAAGCTTTAACTATTCTTGATATTTTTTGTATTTTTTTTGTCTGTAAATTTATGTAAACCAATACTATCGGCAACTACGATTTTTTTATCTGTAAATTTGTGTGTTTTTTTTTTGGTTTGACATAATTATTGGTTAACCAAAAACCACTGGGACAAACCGAAACCAACTGGAACCATTTGGAAACCAAACCAATGGTTAATGGATTGGTTTGGTTTAGATTTTTAGAAACCAATAGTATTGGTTTCGGTTTTGGTTTGGCTAGAAACCGAACGAAAACCGACCATGAACAACCCTAAACCTAATGGTACCCAAAAACACGTAACCGAAGAAGAAAATAATAAAAAAAGGGTTTTAGATGATGATAATTTCACGGGTGTATTGTACACTTAACGGACGTCAATAACGTACAGTTAAGTTTTTGGTGTAAACCAAGTGTAAGTTTTTAGTTAGGTGTAAATCCTCACATAAGTGTTATATACCCACGTTTTTGTTAACGGTGTTACGAACGGGCAGTTAAATACAGGGTGTAAACAGAGTGTTATTCATGTTTTAATGCTCCGACCAATAGAGTCATGCCACTTGTCCTCTCCAGAATTGCTCTATGTCAAAGCTTTTATCTCATTTAATTTGAGGGGGATGTCACACTCGCCGTGCGACGTGGGAGCTTATATGACTTAGTGTTATAAAGGAGGAGAGATTTCCTTTAAACCTCAAATATCACAGAAAATATCTTACAATTTTAATATTTGTTGAAATATGTCTTGACCCTTGTTAGTTCGTCGAGCTCAGTATACTTGAGAAGAAGGTTTAGCTATTTGCAGAAAGTATGTGTTAGAAACTCAGCTTGCTAGACCACAAAAACCGCGTGTGAATTTATGGCAGACTATTTACGAAAAGTTCTGCAGTGACATATGTAATCTGAGGCATCTTGATATATGTGACCTCCAATCTCGTTTTGAGACAATTAGTAGAGAAGTAAGTGAATTTGTAGCCATAATCATGCAACTCAATCGATTAAAAGTGAGGGATGAAACTGATGTTGAGCTGGTAAGAAGATATGTAGAGGAATGGAAAAGATAGAAAATGGTAGTATCCCACTTCGAAGGTTGTTTCGAAATCCTTAAGGTGTTGGAAAAATTCAACCCATTTTTGTTGGATGTTGTTACACCAAATACATCTATATGAAGATGTATTGAGTACAATAGTTATTTCTAATTAGAAGTGAATGCTTATCAAGTAATGTAAAGCTTAATTTAATCATATGTAATTTCATTTCGATAGAAAGCAATATTTTTCATTAATTAAAATAAGAATTACGTTAATAACATAAATAAAAGTTACAAGTCTTCTAATGTCATTCATCATCGTCTTCTTCACCTTGATTTCATTCTCAAGACCCAGAATATCCCCACTTGTCAACAAATTCGTGAATTGACTTATATATCAATATTGTTGAAAAGTAGTGATTGGTAGAAACGTAGAAGAGGTTTTTTGTGGTGTAGTGGGATGATAAGTTTCATTCTAATTCCAGGCGGAAATGACCAAAAAAAAGCGTCTCGAATTTGGTTGAAATATTTGATATTGGGAAGTAGGCATAGTTTGTGGTTCAGTTGTGGTACTTGTGTGTATTTCCGACATTCTCTTGCCATGATGAATTGCTCCTAAAAGTACTGCCATAATTTTCACGACCATTGGCTTTTATAGATGGACTCAGTCCAATAGTGTGTTATTTTACCTGCCATTTTCGAACCGTCTGCAAGTGCAAAGACTTCATTTATTGACTTATCCACCATAAATTGTTAAGTTTTGTCTTCAATTGATCTTCAGTGGCATCTACATTGTAACAAGGATATGTATGTTCCATAATTGTCGAAACTATTGGGATCATGGTTGGATCCCCTTTTGAAATTATACTTAGCAACTCCAAATCTAATTGATGAAGATGATGAAGAACTTCCATCCATGGAGTGGGTCATTCAGCATGGTTCTTCAACAGGTGTCTGGTTAGGAATGATAAACTTATCACGACCCATACGAGCTAACACCGGGATTCAAACCCATAGATGTGCATTTTGTGAACACCAATTACCGACTTCACAATTCTCTAGTACCATTTGAGATATCGTGTTTCAGTAATATTTATTTCAACGTTTAATTCAAACCTTTCCCATGACATCTATCGCGACCTATCAAAATCTGATGCAAATACTTTGATATGCCTTGTGGGTTAATCATCTTTGCAAAAGTATTTTGTAACTATAAAAGTATTGGTTCTCTCAAATACCAAACACCCATTTGCATAGCTGGGGTGAAAAAAACAACTATTCGGAGTGTAATCTGGAATTTCTGGTACCTCAGGTTCTCCAAACTAAGCAAAATTGTAGTAAAAAATAAACAAAAATATTTCGGGAGCTCTGTTTCACTTTTTGATACCTTTGAACAAAAGTGAAAATCATTCCATCGGTCACCAGTGCTCTTATCCCAGTTTCTCTTATAGTACATGTCTATTATTGGAGCCCTCTGGGTTTTGTCTTTAAGAACTTGCTAACATGGAAGTTAGTATACACCAATACTAGAACAAATTCATAATTTAATATCTCGGACATGTTTTTGTTCACAAAAATGTTCAATTTAAAAAGAAGAATTTGAATATTTACCTCTATGATACCCTAGATACCAGTGAAGTTTGCATCCCCTATGGATGTTGCATCGAGACTGTTGTACATTTCTGCTAAAATTGCATACACCTAATATGATATGGTGCACCATGAAGATCTTCTAACACGTCGAGCCGACCAATGTGAGAAACAATGGTTGAGATAGGAAAGAACGTTTGATCCAATATCCATAACACAAACATTCTATCGATTTCATCATATCCCGCTCCATTATTTGATCCCATCTTAGATAGTAGGAAATATTTCAACTGTTTATGATCTTCCCATATACGGGATTCCAAAACCGGTGGGAGAAACGTCTTCCATCTTTTATTTAACACCCATTCATTTTGGTTGAATGCTACAGGGGATCCCGAAAATAAGAGGGTACCAAGTATACCACCAACTTTTCCGTTCGGCAACCTGTATGGACAAAACCTCAAGTAGATCTAATTAAAGATCCTTGAACAATATGTATATATAGTTTTCTCTTATCTCTTCTACAACCAATATATCCAGACAATAAAATCCATGAACTTGATTGTATGGAAGAGTTCTTGGACGATCTCATAAATCAATATCCAAGATCAATCTAGTTGTATCCAAATCAAGAGGATCTGAATTCTTCCAAGTATGAAACTTGTTATTTGTATTTCAAGATACAAATTCTAAAAGAACTAGTCTTGTAATCGATTATAATTAATAAGAACTCAAACTACCTAGATTGATTGCGTACTACTTGCGTAATCCTATCATAAAGATAAAATAATATAATGTGAGAAGGGAAAAACACGAGACACCAAAAGTTTTGTTAAGGAGGAAAAATGCAGTTGCAGAAACCCCCGGGACCTAGTCCAAATTTAAACACCGAACTGTATTAATTCGCTACAGATGCTAGCCTACTATCAGACTTCAGACTGGAGTGTGGTTGAAACCGGATTAACCCTCCAAGAAATTCAGCTGCAGTCGTGCTCCATATGTCTATTGAACCTCGCAAGCCTCTACGAAATTGATTCCCTTAATTGACGTCCTTTACAGCCTAAGAGTTGCTTCAACCTAAGTGAATACTTTTGGTACCAATCTGCCTCCAACAGATAATCCTATTTGATTTTCTTTTAGATCGTTCAGATCAGGCTTAGAAATTAAGTTGTTTGCAATAGACAAAGTTAGCTGAGAAAACTGGATTACTAACCACCTCCCAAGACCAATCTTAAACCGCTCAACAAAGAAGAGTTTTAGATATCTATCTTGAGGAATCACAAAGTCTGAGACGCATAGAACTTTATTTTTATCAACATCATTCTTAATCTGAAATAACTATAACCTAAAAGATCAATAACAACAAGATCATGATACACGAACTATCAAGGTGGAGATAGTCGGATCTGGATTCATGGATCCGTAAGTGAAGTCTTTAAGTCATAAACCTAATTATATTTCTCAGGGGAACCTAGGTAAATAAACGACGACTTTAGCATACAACTAGGACACAAAAGTGGCATGGATTAAAATTCCCTGTCGTTTGAGTCTATCTATTTATAGACTTTCAAGATTATAGTTAGCTTTGAGTTCAAGCTAAGATAACTTGAGATTCAAGTACACACTTTCTCAGTTTAGATGAAACTCTTGTAAGGAGTTTATGTAAGCATGTAAGAAGTTCATGTAAAAATTACATAAAAGAATATACATTATGGTCCAGGGTATTGGAACCGTGTACAATGATACGTTCATGACAAGTATGATATATGGACATATAAATATATTCGTGTTCATTTAACACTCAAGACTTAAATCATGAATCACAAACAAAGAGTGATTAGTTATCAAAGATGTCTTAGAAGCGTTTATGAGAGTTGTTGCTATGCCTAACATATATGTGAAAATGGTTTGTAAGCATCTGCAGAATTCGTACTAGGTAAGTATGTGTACGGGTACATGCACCTATGAACCAGTTCGTGAATTCAGGATCTTGGATTACGCGTACTGGGTATGCATACCTTAAACCGTTCACCCAGGACCTTTGGGGTGCGCATAATTGGTATACATCCACCCCCTATTAACGAATTCAGAACTTTTGGGGTATGCACACTGGGTATGCCTGCCTACCTGCATTCCGGAACTTCAATATCTAGGGTATGTATACTGGGTATGTATACTGGGTATGTATACTGGGTATGCATACCTACCCTTTGTCTAAATTTTAATCAAGCTTTAAAAACTCTCTTTTCATATTTTGAAACATTTCCAATCGCCATAGATATAATTACCATAGAATTGCTTAGGAAATTCTCAAATTATCAACTTGAAATAAAAATAATTCTTGAATAAATAAATTGCCTTAAACTAAGATTATTAAGGATCAATGAACATTCATTGCTTGAATCATATTTCGAGATATTCAACAAGACAAGCTTGACTCGAAACTTCTACTTTACAGTATTAAATCTACTAAAATCATATGACATAGTCTCATAAATATAGAATGGTAATGTCATGAGTAAATAGGATGGTTCAGTCTCACATGCCTCTTTGTCGATGAAGTTCCAAATGTCTTTGTATGATCTTTAGTAAACTAGATCATGTGGTGTGTGATACTCAACTACCATACTCTAATCCTAGTCTGAGACTCGACTTTAGTAAACTAGAAAATCAAGATATAGTTTTGTGCAATTAACATTGACAAAAAGCTTGAGAAAACAAAACTTGCGAGTTCGACCGAGCAGTGCTCTAACAATCCCCCCTTTGTCAATTTTAGTTACAAAACTGTCAATACAATGGATTCAATAAATAGATCTTTCAGCTCAAAATTCATCATGCTTTATTTCCTTGGTTCTTCAACATCGTCTTGAATTCTTCGTTCTTCAAGTTCTTCTATGGTTATGCATATGATTAGTTCAGCACCTTTGTTGTTGAAGACCCGTAACGATAACAAATTACAAGAAAACAAGTATTTACTCAACTCAATGGTTTTTATGAGAGATTATACACCAACTTGGCAATCTTCTTGAAGCATAGTATTGTTACCTTGCTCAAAGTTAAATTGTACCAAAACTTTGAAGCAATACTACGGTGATATGTTCTCCCCTTAGTCATTACTTACATTCTTTTCATAATAGTTTATAATCCCACTATTTACTATTTTCAGAGCATTGCTCGGTTGAACCCGCCAAGTATTGGTATGTCAAGTTTGGTTGTCATATTTTTGTTCCAAAACTGAAGATCCCTTGAGTAGATTACTAGAGTCAACTTCATTAGGTTAGACTAGGAAGTCTAGAAATGTTGAGACATACAAGTATTACTCTCAAGAACTTGGTGAACCTGAAGATGTATCGACATCAACATACATATCATCCTTTTGTTTGAGGTTATTAATATAAGACATGAATTTTTTCCATTTATATCTACGTTAATTTCAAGTCGTCATAACATGTGAAGTTATATATATGCAAGGTCGGCCTTGGGCCAAAGTTGACGAAGTTCAACTTTGGGCAGCAAGGCCAAGGAGGGCATCAAAGATTCATAATTCATATATAATTCTTTTGTTAGGGTGATGATCTAGTAAATCAATCATTAGCCGTTTGTTTACCGTTTTAACACGTCTTATACCATGTGTGCTTAAAAAGAAAATACCATAGGTTTGCTTTTTGTCTGATCGGTCATCTTAGACCTTGGTCGTAAAAAGCTAAAGGTAAAATGCATTTTGTCCAGTCAACACTCCCGGATTTACTTAAATATCCCCTTTATCGTGTTTTTTCCTTTACGATAGGTTCATACACACACACATATATTTATAGTTGTAAAAATCATTCAGTATACCATTGGATATTCTACTCTACATCCATAAGAAAAAAAAGGTTTTAATCGGACCGTGGATAAATTTTATACTCCACCACTGATGTTATTTCTGGCGTAGCAATTAGGAGGGAAAAAATTAATATAAACATTTTTCTTCTCATAGTCAATGTATGTTGACTGTGGTCAAACTTTTAGAGGGCAGTATTCATAATGACGCTTTGGGAATCCTCAAGTTCAGGGCCGACCTTGTATATATAAAACTTTGTTATTAGAGACTTGACCATTTTAGTATGATCAAAGTGTCAATGAAGAATATACAAGTTATGTCACAACATTTGTATATTGAATTACGAAGTATAATGCTTATTTTTTGAACTTCGTAATTGCGAAGCAGACATTATCTCTGTAACTTGTTACTATATTGTGTGTAATGAACTTGGGATTGATTCCATGCCTAGAATACTATGAGTTTAAGGAAGTAAACTAACAAAATATTTTTTTTATTTGAAAGGAATCAATAGGATTGGTGGTCGGACTCTTTTTTGGGATCTATAGCAGGACTGATCCCTTCCTTGGGGATCTATAGAAGGACCGATCCGTATTGGGGATCTCTTGCCAGACCGGTCAAATAGAAAAACTTATATTTCCGGTTTTACATATACGTTAGGGTTTTGTAAATATCAGAATATGAGTTGCTATTAAGGAAAGTTCAAGATGTCAATGTAGTGAGTAATTTGAACATGTGATAGAATCTTATCTTTCATTTTTCAAAGATATTCCTAACCTTGATACTCGAGGTGAGATTCTAAAACCGAAGTATTTGAGAATCTTCTAATTAGGGTTTTCGAATTTATATATTTCATTTTCCATCTAATAAAACATATCTCTGGAAGATATACTGGTAAAGTATACTAGTAAGATTCAATTTCTTACAAGCATATTTCTTTTCAGTTGTATGATTGTATATCTCAAGCAGTTGAGATTGAAGATCGATGAGCATCTCTTTTGAATCCTTGAGCATATGTTCATGATGCTTAATGCTCTTTTTGGCAGAGAAGATCTGTTTTCTTAGAGAATCTTGCTAAACCTTAAGTTATTGTCGTCTTTTGTTTCATTCATGATTGATTCATAATCTTGTTTTTATACACAGATCTCCAAATACTATACGTATTTATACCTCCCCACAAACACGAATTAGACAATGAGTGGGGATGCATTTTTCCAACACAATCAAGTTGTGTTGGGGTGAGAATTAATATCACCACATGTGACCTAAACAACCTGAGGATGATCAATAAACACAGTGGCTTGTGTTCTCAACTTATTTTGTTCCTTTCATTTGAACTTATAGGAACCTACAATCTCTTCTCTTGGTTTGGTAAATTCACTAAGATATGGCTCCATCTTTTTCATGCTCATTTGGAGTTTCTTTATGAATTTGTTATTCCGTTTGGAATACCAACAAAAATTGACAGTGTGGCCATTTCTTCCACAAAAGGAACATAGCATGAGATCTGGATCTTTTCGGGAATTTATAACAGTCAAGATAACGTCTTTGTTTTCAATGCTTTCTCACAGAGCAGGCTTTGTAAGGATAAACTTATTGTTTCTGGTATAGGTGTTTCCAGTATAACTAATACCACACATTTTCCCGAAGGTCTTTTGTCCAAATAGCACAGACGAAACTTTGTTAGAAATCCCTGAGAGACGTTGTAAGTCACCTTTTAAGATTTCAATCTCTTTATCTTTTAGAACAATCGTGTTGGAAAGTTTTTCCTGCTCATTTTTGCCTCTTGAGTTTTATTAGACAAACTTCTTAGGTTGTCAAGTTCCCTTTTCAATTCTAGATTATCTTTGCTGATTACATCAAGATTAGCTATACAGTCCTTAAGAAGTTGATCAGACTCTTCCATGTGGATACTGCTAGCTTCAATAAAGAATGCATCACAACATGACGCTCCTTCATAGGTTTTGTCCTCAGGAATATCATCAAGAGTAGTGTGTTATTCCCTGCTTCCTCTATATGCTCTTTTACTGGGATAGATCTTATCCATGTTTCTAAAATCGTGATATTTGAAGCATTGGATTTCTTCATCGTCTTTGGACACAACTTCTTTCTTGGTTGAAGAAAAATGTTGTCCGGATGATGACTTGTTAAGGATTAGTTTTTCTCTCCTTTTTTTAAGAAGATCTTTAACACATTGTGTTAGAAGTACTATTGTTGAATCAAGCTCATCTTCAACAAGTGACTTATCTTCTTTACAACATTCCTCAACCCACTTTATACTTACTTTTTCGAAGCTTCCAATGCAACATTCTTGTCTTTCAGACCTGATGATCAAAGGTCTTTAACTTTCCAACAAGGTAGCTTTGAGAAAATGTTGAAAGATAATTGGCTTCCATGATAGCATGTTTCTTGGACTCGTATCTAGATTGTAACGATCGGAGAATCTTGCATATTATATCCTTTTTCAGAAATAGTCTTTCCAAGAGAGAAAGAAACATTGAGAATCTTAGAGAGTTTTACATGGAACTCCTCTAAGGTATCGTTATCATCCATCCGAAGGTTTTCCCAATTAGAAATGAGAGACTGAAATCTAGCTTCATTTTTTGATGTGTTACCTCTGAATACAGTTCAATGGTATCATAAGCTTCCTTGGAAGTTTCACACGTAGAGACATGATGCTGAAGATCTCGACTTAATTACTGCGTCTATTATAGTATTTAAACCATTTGAATTTTGTTGGGCGATAGCCTCTTCTTCATATAAAACACTAAGCATTTAAACTCAGTTTCTGAATTTCCTATTTTAGGACAATCATACCCATCAACGACTAATATCCAATTATTTTAATATCGCGTGACTGAAAAAAGGATCTCACAGCGGACTTCCACCACATATAGTTAGTACCATCAAATCTTGGAGGTATGTTAACTGGACTTGATTCATGTAAACTCAAACTCATTGTCTTATAGGTTGGATCGCACCAAACACGGATTATTATACCTTTTCGTGTTTACCTGCTCTGATACCAATTCAAATGATGAGGGTACCAAGTACACCACAATCTTTTCGATATCAACCTATATGACAAATACCTTGCGTGATCTTAATATAGACAGAGACTATCAAGAATATAACAACTACAAGGTATACACTTGGTATATAAAATAGGTATCACAACCAAACTTAACTATAAAGATCAACCCAATTGTTTTGATTAACATACAAGTGCAATTACTTTATTATAACTAAACAATTATACTGCGAAAAGTAAAGTAAAATCACACAACAAGATTTTGTTAACGAGGAAACTGCAAATGCACAAAAAACCCGAGATCTTAGTCCAGTTATGAATATTCTCAGAATTAAACCGCTATACAAAGACTACTACCAACTTCATATAGTTGAGACCAAGTAAACTAACCCTAATTACCCTGCTATTTCAGTCTCTCTGCGCCTAAATCCAATGTGGCCAACTCACGTGATTCCTAAGAGAGAGTCCGCCATCTTAAGTTGCTTCACCAGCTGTGAAAACTTCTTGCACTCAACTCTTTTGAATTGTATTCCGAAACAATAAATGACTAATATGTATTTGGTAACTACTCTGTCAATGTCAAGAAATAAATCAGAGATTTTTTTGAGTTAAAAAAAAGGTTCTCCCGTTTAATCTAATAAACTCCCTTTTTCGGTTTAGATCAACCAAGACATAGATTATCAAGATAATCAGATCTAGGTTTACAAACTATCAAATTCGGATCCTGAAGAAGACCATTAAATGATAAATTACCGATTTATACGACTAGGAATAAGATGTTTATCAAAAGATAAACAAAGCTAAGTAGGATCCCATCCGATCCAGCATGTACACGAAATAAATCACAAAAAATCAGAAACCAATAAAAAAATTTTGTCTTCGGATCTTCAATGTCTTCAAAGTACCTGCACAAACAAACTTGATTCCACTTGTGATCGATCATGCACAGAACATAGTCTATTAATAATGGATGATAAAAAATCTATCGTCAGATCTAAAGACATATCTGAACTATCGTCAATCCTTGATCTAGTCGGAGTGACCTAATGCCAGGAGAGAAGGCTCCCAAGAATAATCAAACTAGTGCAATCAAGGTTTAACCACCATTAGTCACTCAAATTAATAATCGAAAACTAAAAATATTGCAAATTATACTTTCCCACCAACGATACTATCAAGACGCTTCCTGATCCCACCAAAGTCTTTAAACCAGTGGACGTAAGAAATTTCGCCTAATTAAGTTACTCTCCTCTCCAAGATAATATTACAAGTAATACTATTAGTCGACTACCATAGTGACTACATAATAAAGTGCTTGTATCATGATAAGTTTGTAAGAAGAACAAACTTCACTATTTATAGACCAAGGTAGTTTGAACACCGGTGAATTTTCATAACCGAAAATATCTAAAGATATGCAATAAACATCAATTTTCAGTTTTGTCTAATCCAACTAATAAATGGAAATCCCTCATGGATAATAACTCAATATTAGATAGTTTACAAGTATACTTGACTAATATATCTTCCATATATATATTTTTCTTCATGGAAAAATAAAACATATAAGTTTGAAAACCCTAATTAAAAGATTCTCAAATATTTCGGTTTCGGGATCTCACCTTGAGTATCAAGGAATATCTTTGAACAATGAAACATAAGATTTTAGCACATGTTCAAATTAATCACTATGTTGACATCTTGAACTTTCCTTAATAGCAACTCATATCCCGATATTCACAAAACCCTAATGTATATGTAAAACCGGAAATATAAGTTTTGCTATTTGGACCGGTCCTGCAAAAGATCCCCAATAGGAATCGTTCCTTCCATAGATCCCAAAGGCATGAATCAGTCATACTATGGATCCCAAAAAAAAATCGGACCACTAATCCCATTGATTCCTTTCAACTACGAAACAAGTTCCGTAAGTTAACTTCCTTAAACTCATGTAGTTAAATATAGTTTTCTAGGCATGGAATCAATCTCATGTTCATTACATAATATAGTAACAAGTTATAAAGATAGTGTCTATGTCGTAATTAGGAAGTTCAAAAGATAAGTGTTATACTTCGTAATTCAATAAACAGAAGTTGTGACACAACTTGTATATTCTTCCTTAACACTTTGATCATAATAAAATGATCAAGTCTATAATATTATATTTTCATATATATAACTTTGCATGTTATGTTTTCAATCTAAACGACTTGAAATTAACGTAGATATAAATGAAATCATGTCAAGTCTTGTATTACTAACCTCGAACAGAAAGATGAAATGTTCGTTGATGTCGATACATCTTCAGGTTCTCCAGGTTCTTTAAAGTAATACTTGTACGTCTCAACATATTTAGACATCCTAGTCTAACCTAACGAAGTTGACTCTAGTAATCTAATCAAGCGGTCTTGAGTTTTAGAACAAAAATATGACAACCAAACTTAACATACCAACCTTGGCCGGTTCAACTGAGTTATACTCTAACAGCAACCCAGTTGCAAGAGATGAGAGACATGGCGATTTGAAAGAAGATGATGAGGATAACGAGGGTTATGACACTTCTGCTTCTTCCATCAACGAAAGTGGCCGTGACTTTTACTATGAGGAAGATGAATTTGGAAGCGACAATGCTAATGATCAGTGCCGATCATTTGGAGAGCATCAGAGGAACCTTGGAGGAGAATCTTGGAGATTAAGATCATACAGATTTCCTGTGCTTCTTCGTGAAAATATGTAGGGGTTTTGCTGGTGCTTATCGTTGCTGGGGTTGAAGGAGGTAACTAGTCTTCCATTTTCTGTCATCTTTTGAAACGGAGTATGGTGTGTTTATGGTTTATTTAAAAAGTTTTTTTTTGTGGAAGATGAATAGCAGAAGACTGGTTTATTTGTTGCTGGTGATGCTCAGTCGGTAAAATGTGTGTGATAGTAGTGTTTATGATGGTTATGATGTAAATATAATTTTGCTTTGTGTTTTTCGGATCTGAAAGTTTAGTGCTTTGGTAAGTTATTTTCTGCAAATGGTAATCTTGGATGAGAAAGTTGCAGGTAAGGGTCCTTTTTTGCTTGAACATAGACTAGATGTAAAAGAAAATGTTTTGTTAATGAATTTGTAGTTGGTGTTGCTAAGATAATTTTGAGGGTTAATTATGAAAAGTTTGGATGATTGGGTTTGTAAATCTTGTTATGAAATTGAGAAATAGGGTTAACAACCGGCTGATTTAACTATAAATGAGATGAAATTATGCAATTGAGAAATTGGGTTAACAACCGGCTGATTTAACTATAGATGAGATGAATTTATGAATATTTCGTAACCGGGAAATTACATATCCAATAAAATAAAAACAAAGAACTTGCTTACATCATGATGACTTAGCAGAGCTTCCATAAATCCATAACATTAATACATTCACTTAGCTTAATAGTGAGCAAGAAAAATCATTGGTGAACTTTCTCCTTTCACTCTCCTTCACTCCCAAGTCCCAAAAACATTTTCTCCCCAAATCCACTGAAACCCTAGCCGTCTTGGAGTTTTTCTTGCTCAAATCGGCTCTTTTGGAGCAGATCCGAGCAGGAGAACCTCAACTCATCTCCCTCATCTACTGAATCTTCCGATCTCCTCCTTTGTAATTGACCTTTGGCCTTTGTTGATATCTGAGTATTTAATTTGGGTTCTGTTTTTACAACATCTACTAGTCTCTCTCACTTTCAATCGAGTTAATTTAGTATAAGATTTCCCTTGTTTGTTTTTATATTTGAAGTTTTTTTTCCAGAAATCTGCTGCTTAGGATTTTCTTTTATCTTTGCTGAAATTTTAAATCTGCTATTGTTTGTTGATTAAAGAGATTGGGTTGGGATTTTTCATCAAGTTTGCTTTCAAGTCCTTTTTGATTGATTTTTGATCCAGCTGCTTAAGTTCTTCTCTTCAAAGAAGACTGTCATCTTCAACAAACTTATTTGGTAGCTGCAGCAACAAAGATTCTACCAGCGGCATCTTCAAAAGGTTCCATGACACCCGGTTCCTTCAACACTCCAACAGCTGCAACTTCACTAAAGACTCAGGCACAAACCGTTTCAAAGACACCAAAGACTCAGATACAGATCGATTCAAATACACCTAAAACACCAGTACCTATTTGGAAGAAGAAGACCCGTACCCATCAAGACAGTTTCAACAAGAAGATTATTGATTACACTTGCTACCTGTGTTACTGTTACTATGAAAAACTCATTGGCGAAAGGATGGATTTATAGATCCTGTTATACCTTTGTTGTCTATGTTACTATGATTTTGAAAAAAACTTTGAGAAATGGTTGGATCTTTGGATCCGAACATCTCTATTGTATGTAGATTTGTTCTATGATTCAGATGCGTTACTTTTGATCCGAACAAGACCATTTAAACTTGTCACAATATGTTAGAATTGGTTAGGATTGGTGGGAAGCCTTTTCCAAACTAGGGTCTGGGACTATGGTGTAAAATGATATGAATGTTCTTGTTGTCTATTTGAAATCTTTGAATTCGTTGTAATAGCTGAAGTCCGAGTCAGTCCTGTAATCACTGTTGATTTTGAATCACAGTTTAATGATCAATGTATACGAGGGCTTGCCTCTTTTATGAAAAAAAAAGCTTAATAGTGAGCTTGATCCCTCTTAAATATGCTTATATCAACCACGATAAAAATAATATTATGGTGGGTTTGGATGTAGAATTTTAAAGGTGGGATTTATGGGTCGAGGGGATTTGGTGGAATTACGTTTCCCTCGGTACGTTTGGTTGCCCAAATCCCTGGAATCACGTTTCCCATGGGAATTACTTTTCCAGCAAATCCTCCATATGGAGTCCCACCCCTCCCCCTAAGATTTGCTGGGAAATTTCTCAAGGGATTTATGGATCCACTTTTTTAATCTCTAAATGCCATATATATGCAATTTTAAGATTTTAAAATAATGTCAAACTGTATATGGACTTTAAAACAAGATAATATTATGAATCGTAATATTTTTAACTGAGTTACCAAACACATGAGGGATTTACTTGAATCCCGGAATTTGTAATCCCATGGAATTATAAATCCTGGAAATTGTGAAATTCTACAAACAAACCCACCGTTAGTATAAGTAACTCTGAGGTGTCTTTTTAAGAAGGCTATTATTGGGGCGTCACATTCCAATAGAGGGGCTTCACTTGGATTCTTAATGTCCAAAAAAGTGGTTGTGGGATATCCTAACACATATACAAAATGTCTAGATTACCCTTTAACTAGAAGTGATTTTACGTCCAGGTTTGGATTAATTCCAACCGTAGAATTTTATTTGCATGTAATTTTACGTCCAGGTTTGGATTAGTTCCAACGTAGAAGCTCATTTTAGTCCAGGTTTCTTTTAATTCCAACCGTAGAATCCGATTTTACGTCCAATTTTCTTTTAATTCCAACCGTAAAAGTGATTTTACGTCCAGGTTTGGATTATTTCCAACCGTAGAATTTTATTTGCATGTAGTTTTACGTCTGGGTTTGAATTAGTTCCAACCCTAGAAGCTCATTTTACGTCCACGTTCCTTTTAATTCCAACCGTAGAATATGATTTTACGTCCAGGTTTGGAATATTTCCAACCGTAAAAGTGATTTTACGTCTAGATTTGGATTATTTCCAACCGTAGAAGTTTATTTTACGACCAGTTTTTCTTCCCATAAAAACCTTGTCCCAGAATTCATCAAGTATACAACAAAATTCATTAATTTAATTTTTATCTAATTATATTAAATTAAAATTAACTAAATAAGGATTGTTTAGTCATTATAAAATTATTGAGATAAGGAGTTTTTGATATTACTTATGGATGATCCGTTTTTTGTCATATTAAGTGACGCCCCTCTAATGAAATGTGACGCCCCAATAATAACCCTCCTTTTTAAACCGGGGACATAGTCAAAATGCCCCTAAAATTTTCCAACATCAAAAAAGGTAAATGGTAAAAGATTCTCCACCAGTGTTTCGTATAGTTAAATTACCCCTGCTGTTGACTATTATTTACCATTCTTACCATGTTCACGTTTTTTTACCATCAGTCTCTGTCACTCTCTGCTCATTTTTACCATCAGTCTCTGTCTCCCTCTGCTCATTCTGGGCACTCTCTGAAAACTCGTCGCATACTTTCTCTACCCGCGTTTTCTCCAACCCACTAAAGTGAATCCATCAGGTCTCTTTCTCTTCTTCTTTTTCTACTACGAAACCCTAGAAATTTTGACCTAGGAGAAAGGAATGGCGTAAAATAAATCTACATCTGCCATTCATATTACATTTTTGATTTTTCTGTTTGGATTCTTCTAAGGTACATTCTCTCTGACTCTTACTGTAAAGCTTAATTTCATGTTTGTTGTTCATATCATGTTGTTTACCCTATAAATTTACCCTTGTTGTTTCATTTACTCGTCAGATTTGAGTTTTCATATATTTTTCTTTTCTTTTGTTTCGTTTTGTTTTTGTTCATTTCTGAGTGTATCTGTAATGCCCTAGTTTTTTATTGTTAATCGGAACTTTCATTGATATAAAATTATTGTTTCTTGAATTTTTGATACATGATTTTATCTTTGTTTGTGTTTAGTGTAAATTGTTGCTTCCATACTGTTCCTTCATTTAGATTCTGTCATTTCATCTAGAAATTAGGTTAAGGGGTATAGTTGTGTGACTGGTAATTTTGCTGTTCTCATCTCATCAAAGACTGCTATAATGAATAGGAACATTTTTCTGAAGTAACAAAAATTGGTTGAACATATGCCACTCTCTCTAATTTTATGTATTGGACTAAACTTTTTCTTCATCTGCTTAAGATGTTTTAAAACCTCTAGACGGGGCTTGATTGCGATTGGAGTTTCTCATTAACAAATTATTGCTTTGAAATTGCTTTTGATGATTCTGGTGAGTTTTAGTCACCGGATTATTTGATGACGGACTCATAATACCTTTGAGAGTTTGTGCACCACATACTTGAAAAGGTTTTCTGACAACGAATCATTGATGCAATTCATTTTATATCCAAAATGTAGCCTCATCTCCGTGACTCATCCAACTTCACATTTCATGAGATTTGCAATGCATGTTCCATATCTCTCACTAACAGGTTATTCGGATAATTCATTCTTAATTGACACATATCTATATAATTCAGTTTGCTGTTATGTTTTTATTTATTCTGTTGCTGTCTGTCTTTTACGGAGCCTATCTTAATATAATCAGGTGTTTCAGTTTTGTCAGTATGCTTAAGCAACCGCCACTTCAGGCCAGTTGATGGAAATGGATATGCTACATGTATATATGTTTCATTAAAAATTCAATGCAAATTCCGCGCTGCCTCCGTATTTTCGTTAATCGAAGTAGTAATATTTTCATGTTTTAGATTGTAGGTTATACAAGAAGTTATGGACTGGGGTATCTGTGGTCAATTATATAGCCAAGGTTCTTCTTTACCTTCATGCTTCGCTCAAGTTCCATTGATACAATTTGTTTCTGCACGAGGGTAGTTAAATTTAATTTAGTCATTATGGTTTAACAAGTTACCTACCTTATTCCTGAATATCTACATCTGTGCACCAGATGGAAAAAAATACATGGAAGATGGCGTGAAGTGTATTGACTACGTTGACTACTGGCCTGGTAATTTGATGTTGTATCTCTCAAATTTATTTAGTAGAATTAGACTTGAATTTCTGATGACCTGGTTCCACACATGCTGTAGATGTGATCGAGGAAGATGCTGTAAACGAAAAGTATTGTAAGAAAGTACTCAGAAAGCTGATAAAGAAGGCAGATCATGAACTGGAAGAACTGGAAGAAGACCTGTTCATCCTTCAAACACAGCTGGAGTGGGCAGAAAAAAATAAACATGATGAATGGTTTGACACATGCTACAAAGGATTGAAAGAAAATATCCAAAAGCTCGAGTTGTCAATATGCAGTTTGAAGGATGTGGGACATGGAGATATTGATGATAATCACACAAAAGTGCTTAGAGAGCCTGCGAGGAGAGTCCATGAGGTTATAAAAGCTTTACTTAGCAAAGAGTTACAAAATAAACACGAGCAGGTTCGCACCTGAAGAACTTATATTATAACTGTCCTTCTTTAATTGGTAGCAACTCCAAACTACTTGATTGCCTGGGATTCCTCTAGTCAACCGTGCATGTCTTAGATTTTACAGTCCCATGGTTGTTTTTTAAGAATAATTAAGTGAATAAAATAGATATGTAAGTTGTAACATGCTTAGGGATTTCTATTTCACCGAAACCTCACAAACTAAGTTGGTTTTCATGTTAAAATACAAGTTGTTTTGATGACTAAATTCTATGTTCTCTAATCTGTTGCTATTTTTTTGCTCTAGATGGGTCAGCCTGCAGATAGCATCCCGGAAGAGGTGAGATCTGATCAGCAGCCTGCAGGCATTTTTTCTGAAGATTTGAGATCGAGTGAGCTGCCTGCAGACATTCTTTCCAGAGATTTGGGATCAGATGAACAACCTTCTAAGATTGTTACTGAAGATTTGAGAACGGATACTTTAAGTCATTCTAGTGGACCGTCTGACTCAACTACAGCAGAAACAGAAAAGGCCAAATCGAAGTTTACTTCCTTTACTGAGTCAAGCTTGTGTTTGAAGCCGAATCCAGATGTCTCAGCAGCAGTGAACATCCAGGTATTTGGTGACACGGTTACTTCTGGCACTACTAGTATAGTTTCATCCCTGATGGTTCCAGGACATATGAATGAAACTGCAATCCAGCCATTGAAATTTCATGGCCAAGAACCCATGATTTCTGTTACTGAAAAGACTCTCAGTTTAGTACCTTCTTTGGAGTTACAGCAGCGACAAGAAAAGAATATGGCCAGTAAATCTTCTTTCGTTCTCTCAAATCCATCCGTAAATTCAAAAGGGGAGGTGGCACTAAAACCAGAGAGTATTGCTCAATCAAATCGATCAGGTACCCAAAAATCTGGTCCAACTGTTACTGAAAACAGGAAGAGATCTACGTCGTACTGGAATTCAAAAGGGACAAAGAAACACATGCAGAATCACGTGAATGGACGATGTATGCCAGTGTCACTTAGACACAATTCTACTAGCGACATTTCAAGTTCTAATTCATCTTTGATGTTGCAAGAACAGATGGATAAACAAGTAATGCAGTTCAACACAGAACCCTTGACTTCTGTTACTTATGAACCTGTTCAACTTTTACCATCTTCGGCTATCCAACGAAAGGTAAGAATCAAATCAGAGATCCATGTTGTCGAAGAGCCTAAAAGTATCACTGGTGTTTCAGTTCATCGGGATTCATCCTTGAACTCTCAAAGGAAGATAAGTCAGAGTGTGGAGAGTAAAGCTCAATTGTTTCCGTTGGGTACTGAAAAATCTGCTGCAGCTCTTACAGGAAGCATGACCGGTTCTGCTTCATCTTCCAAATCAAGAGGGACACAGAAACGAAAGCAGGATCAAGTGGAAGGCCAGAAATCCTACAGAAGAAGTGCACCTCAGAAAGTTCTAGATGATGCCAGCTTGACGTCACGGGAGAAACAGAAGAGCCGCATAATTCAGAAAGATGGAGAGAGAGTGAAAATGCCTATGGTTGCTTCTAATGAAACCCTGAGTCTGCCGGAGCCTACAACTTACGATGATTTGAATAACCTCAAATTAAAACAGTTGCAGAAACATGGGATGTCACTAGGTCTGAGAGGTTGGAAGGACTATCGAAAAGAAGCTCTCATTCATAAAATACTGGAGGCAAAAAAGCCGGATGCACAAATGTGTATAGGCACCTCAATAAGTCGATAATTTTGTTGATCAATTATCAGATCTGTAATGATAGAGAACTTTTACTCTCTCTCTCTCTCTCTCTCTCTCTATATATATATATAGTATGATTTTAGATTCTTGGTCCAAAATATGACCAGCTGTTAATATCTTCCCAAAGGGTTACACCACAACTTACAGTGGTGACACCACTTTGAAGAATGTGCATATGCTCTACTGCTTGTAGCGATCTTTCATACAAGTTTTATGGTCCAAGACTCCAGATTTTCTTTCTTTCTGCTACAAGCTCAATGTGCCTACTCCCGGCCAACTTGACAGCGCAAGGGAAGTTTACTGTTTACTAGTGTAAGAATCCACTGAATTGTAATGTAAGAATCCACTGAACTGTAATATTTGTTATTCTTGTCAAGTCAAGTGCGTCAATGACACCTGAGTGTGTCGGTGTACTCAGTTGTGTGCTGCTGACCACACGAAATTTCCTCTCTGGATTGTGCAAAATATGTCTGTAGTAAATAGACATCGGGTTCTGTAATGAGAACGGATTCCTCCTGAACTATTTCCAGCTGCGCCTGTTTTTGAAGTCCTATAATTCAAAGTGGTCCACTGGCTAAGGAAAAAGAAAAAAGAACAAGATTAATAAAATGAAGCAGCAGATTTTAAAAATATTGTACCTATAGCTGTGTGATCCCACTGAAAGAATTGAAGGTTGGTACCAAAGACCTACATATCAGCTATTAGCGCACTAATGAAACCCACACAGTAATGTTTACAACAAAGTGTACATCCATGATTAAACTAAATCTTTATACATTTTTAAACCAATGTGCTATCCCACTGATCTGAGAAAAGAAAAATTAAATTCCTAATGAAAAATAAACAAGAGCGTCAAATTATTCCATGATCACATGAACCAGAATAGTTGGCCACATTAGAAGGAAAGAGCTACAATGTTTTTCATTATTTCACAGGAGTTCCAGAGGAGAGAAGATAATCTTAACTTTCTCTGCAAAGGAAATCAATTCCCTGATAACTTTAATGACTGAAGGTTTTTTGCAGCAGCGGCCCTATCTGCAGCTTCACGCTTCAATGCTCTCTTTGCTCTTCGCCCAGTTGGGGTAGTCTCTTTGCTTTTATGGTTAGAAGCACGAGAAGGACCTGCATCAAGGTTGGGAAAGTTGCTACGATTTACGGGTCTTGCTTCAACACGCCCTCCCCTAACAAAACCATTATCACCCCACATTCGGTTACCAATACGAAGATTCGATGAGCTTCTCACCCTCATAGTCTCTAGGTATTCATCATCATCTTCGTCGTCGTCATACTCAATCTGGTAATCATAAATATCTATATGCTGTTCATGTGCCTCTTCTTCATGGGAATCCACCTCCAAAGGCTTAAACCACGGTGCTCTAAGAAGCAGACATATACTTTCCTCAAACATGTAGTCATGAATACTGGCACAAGTGGAAGCAAATAAAGCATCTTGGTGAGACAATAGAATCATGATAACTTTGTTGGCTATACATGTAAACATCCAAAAGTAGTCTTTAGGTTTTAAACCTGCCATCAATAGATCGATGAAGAAGAAGGAACTCGAATGACTGCTTACACTGCGGGCAACAAGGATCCTTGGTGTATGTGGCCCACCTCAGAATGCAAGTCACACTACATGGTAAAAACAATGATAAGTAAATCACCAGCATCTCGTGACAATAAGATGGTGAACTGATATTGGAAAAAGAATCTCATATACTCTTTCTTTCTTTTTTTAATATGACCAATAGAGTAACATAAATTGATATTCCATCTCTAACATCATTTACAATGAAACTGTGAACAGAAAGCAAGAAAAAAAAAATACTTAGATGGAAATATTTTTGACTGTTGTCCGTTATGAAAGTAGAAGTTGTTATTGCATATATTTGGTGAGGTGTTTAAATCTATACATATCGTATTTGATAGGTAGTCGACTTTTGTCTGTCAGATTTCCAGTCATATGAAGAAATTAACAAGAAGAAATGGTAGCAATAACAATAAAAATGCAGATCAATATCCTCTCAACCGATAATGGTGAACTAATGAGCTTCTGTGTAGCTTGATAAACTAAGACATGGACATAACAGCCCATTTGGGTGAAGTTTGAATACCCCAATATGAGTTGGTGAACTTATGAGAATATGAGTTGGTGAACTTATGAGCTTTCTTGACAGTTGAGAGACTTAATTCACCACCTAAACAGTAGAAATAATTGAACAGTAAGAATCACATTAGTCATGCTGATGATATCAGATTACAGCAATTGTAAAACTTGGTTCGAAACATCCACAACAAACAACTATGTTAGTACACAACAAACACAGAAGGGACCAAAGAGTCGATAAAAGATTGATAACATGGTGTGAAATACCATCTCACAAGGTATGATTGAATTGAACTGAACCTAAACTATATTAAGGTGATCTAAAACTTTAAAACTCTTTCATTAAGACTTCTTCTCTTCTTTTTTTTTTTTTCCAATACTATTCCACTTCTCATATCAGTTCATTCAACTACCCCAAGATCAACAACCGTGATATGTAATCTGTAAATTCCTAAACTTTCACAACATTTGAATCTAAAATTCTTGAAATCATAAAGATAGAATAAAAGATAATGAACAAAATAGAAAAGGAAGAAGAGATGTTTAGGGTCAGACAAACCAGTAGGCATGCTCGCAACCTTTTATTAGGGCAGTTTCTTGAAGAACTATGTTGTCCATACAAATTGAACATATTCCTTCAGCTTCAGACATCATCACACACTCATCAACCAATGATGATGCTGATGATTCCTCCTCCTACACACATTCAAAGAAACCCTAATTAACAAACCAAAAACTAAAATTACCCAGAGATGGTTAGTAAATAATCAAATCAAATCAAATCAATGAGATGATAGAGAAAAAAAATTATTGTAAAGAAATTACCTTTTCAGAAATTGTAATGGATTGATTTGCAGTCTCCATAAAGATTATGGGGATTTGATAAATATGGAGGAAAGATGAAGTAAGATAAATAGAGAGGACCAAGAAGAAAAAAGAAGAAGAACAACAAGTTGTGGTCACTCGGACATGAATTCGGTGGAAGGGGATTTTAAGGGAGAAATCTCTCACCAGACAGAGAGAGAGGAATTCTGGGCGATTCTTTTTTACGATCCTCTTTTGATGCGGTTGGTCGGTCCGTTTCAGATAAAGTGAGAATACACTGTATGTATTCTACCTAGTACATCTGGGAGCCCCAGCAGTCTGGCACCTCCGTCAATAATTCGCGAGTTGTGCCGATTTATTACAAATAAAATTGCTCGTTGCTACTCCGATTGAAGGCCTTGGACAGAAGATGTCGCCTTTCGAGTATCGCGCCATCCTTAAATACAGGTTGATGATCCCTTTATACAATTCGGATACACGTTGTCATGCTTGTTTCACAGGGTGTCTCGATATTTACGGGGAACACACAGTTTATTGCAAGGTAGATCCAGATTTTAAACATAGACATGATTATGTGAGGGATACTTTTTATGATATATTATGGAGAGCCGGTATTTCAGCGAAGAAAGAAGCGGCTGTCAACTTTTTGACAGATCCACTCGAAGGGAGATCAACACTTAGGCCAGCCGATGTTCTTATTTTTGGGTGGGCAAACGAAAAACACGCATGTGTTAACCTCACTGGGGTGTTCCCTTTAGTAGGTACTGGACATGACTCGTTTACAGTGGGACAAGCAGCATTGAGGGCTGCCTCAGGTAAGATAGAGAAACATGAGAAAGCATGTCATGATAACGGACATGTCTTTACTCCCTTTGCTTTTGACACATTTGGTTTTTTGGTCCCAGAAAGTCATGCACAGTAATGTCATGACTCCTAGTTCGAGAGAGTTTGTTTTTAAAAGAATAGGATTTGCAATTCAAAAAGGGCTTGCGGCGCAGCTTGTTGCGCGCTTACCCCATACGTCGATGTAAACTATTCTTCTAATTCTTAATAATGACAAATTAATTACTAAACAAAAAAAAATTGTTTATAAACGAATTTCAAGCATAAACATCGAACGTTTCCCAAGCTTGGAAAATGGTACCTATTATTTTCTTCATTTTAGCCTAAAAATGGGTCAAAATGAAAATTTTAATAATATATATTTTCCAAAAACATAAAGAATAAGTGTTTTTCCAGCTTGTCTATATTTCAAATGAGTTATTCATTTATATTAATTTTATTTTTACTAACAAGTTGGATGTAACCTAAAAGGATTTTCGATTGTGGAAAGACGTTAATTTTAAAAAATTACATCTCAAATCTTGAGATGGCACGTGCAAATCATTAAACATAAAAGGGTTAGGATTCGATAAAGTTAATAAGGCTAATCGGGTCGTGATAAGCAGGATTATTCAGTGACTAGTTGATAAACCAAATGATTTCTGGACTACCATATTTCAGGAAAAACATTTCCAAACTCAACTGCAATTTACAAGGAAAAAAAACCCAGACTACCTAAAGGCGCTTGGGATAAGATAAAGTTTGAGTCATATCAAACAATATAGCACTTGGGAGGCAGAAGATGAAAATTCTATTGATATTTGGATAAACAAATGCATTATAAGTTATATTGAACCCATGAAGCAACTCCACCCACAAAGTTGAACAAATTTCAGTACACTTCTAATACTCGTGACTGATATTAAATCCAGTTACTATGAAGTGAAACAAGATATCTTGTTTACAACCTCTCTTGTAAAAGTGGTCCTTAACACCCTGAGCATATGGCTTTAATGATCTTACAATGACAATATTAAATAAGATAAACTCAGACTGAGTTTGAACAAAAATGGTGAATTTCTTAAAGAGTTTTTATATATTAGACTCTTAATAGTTATTCTTTTTACGCAAGTTAACTGTTAGAGCATTGCTCGATCGAACTCACGAGTGTCGCTATCTCAAGCTTGTTGTCAAAACTATATCTTGATTTCTATTCTACAATTAGTTAAGTCTCGGACTAGGATATAAACGTAGTTGAGAAATAGAGGATTACATCAGTCATAATTGCGTCTACCGTTTGAATGCGAAGATCAACCGAAGCTTTTGGAGAACATCATCAAAGAAAGGTAAGTAAAGACTGAACCAACTATATCTCAAGTTATATTCACTTTCTATCATTTGAGGTGATGTCGCATAACTATTTAGACTAGTATGCATAGGCAAGAATTTCGAGTCAAGTTTATCTCGGTAATTTCTCGAAATATAATGACTAAGCTTAGTGAATATTTGTTTATACTTTATGAATTTCGGTTAAGGAAAATTTATTGTTCGGAATCAAAATGATTCAAGTTTATCATTTGGAAATAGCCTGAAACAGTAATATGTGTCATTGATGGTATTCAGGAATATTTCGAATTAATTTAGAGAAATACAGAACTACTATTGCTTCAGATACAAGACAGTGGTATCAGTTTTACTGGGGAAAACTGTTATAAGTCTGAACCTGTATTACATGTATTTGTACAAGTAGAGGAGTAGTTATATACATATCGACTTACAGATTAGTGGTAAACATATTCTTACGCATATCATACTGAAAATCTGTGTGACTCATGAACCAGATCGGTATGCATACTCGTATGCAAACCATTATTGAACTGTGGTTACGGAACCAGGGGTGAGTATCCAAACTGGCACGCAAACTTAAAAAGTTATGTGTTCTTGAACTCGATAGCGTTTCAAAACCGGTACGTAAACTGATTCAGTTATTGAACTCCGGAACCGACGACAGTCTTTGAGTTTCCAAACCGGTATGCAAACCTTAAAAGTTATGTGAACTCCGGAAATTAGGTTTCTTAGAAAGTTTGCAAATTGGTACGCAAACCTAAAAAGTTTTGTGAACTCCGGAACTCGGTTTTGGTTTAAAGTTTCCAAACTGGTATGCGAACTGTGACTGAACCGACTCACGAACTACTATGTATTTGTACTCATACATCTACTAATCATGTCGATTATATTTTCAAGCGTGTTTAAATTATTTCTTCGAGATAATTAACATTTGATTAATTCTCTATAAACACTAGACTAAATTTATCACATGTTTGTGACTCAAAGTTAATGTCTTATGCGTTCATGAAAATGAAGATTAAGCTTTTAAGTTCAAACTGGCTAGTTTCGGCTAACCATATTGAACATAGTCTTTGTACACGGTTCGGTTACGGTCTCACCTAACCAGAGTGTATATATTGCTTATGTAAATCACATTCAAAGATTCATCCAACGGTGGATATTGTTTGCTTGGTTCCAAAGCTATCTTAGCTTAAACCTAAAGCAACCCATGGTTTGAATATATATAAAAGGGGAACTCCAAGCAACTGGGATTTTTGAATCCTGACACTACTTTTTGGTGTGTCCTAGTTGTATATAGAGTCGTCCTCTCCAGAAAACTTTTTAGGGTTTTGCGACAATAAAGACTTCATTGGGATACATGAAGCCAGGTCCAGTCATTTTTCCTTGATAACTCGAGTATCCTGATCTTGATTGTTTGTAGAGCTTTCTCCAAACATCAAGATAGATAATGATCATCAAAATTATCTTCGTCCAAGACTTTGTTAATTCCAAAAATTTTATACTTGTGAGGTGAATAATAATCTAGGTTGCACTTCAGGTTGCATAAGTCTGGATTTTTAGGATAGCTAGACTTTGTCGAATTGCTATCGATTTCCATCACCTTGATCATACGTTTGATCGTAATCAGGGAATCAATTATATAGGCTTAATCTGTGGGAGCCAGATTTGATTTAAAGTCTTCAATTGAGTTGAATCAACTCTTAGTTGGTGTGATGTCATCTAAGGGAATCAATTGCGTGGAGTCCTGCTGGGATTCAAGAGGCGTAAGGAGCGCGACTATACCTTAATCGGTGGGATACCTTTTAGGGCTCAACTACATTCCAGTCCGAAGTTAATTGGTAGTAGGCTATTGTTAGAGCATTTCTCGGTAAAACTCGCATGTGTTGCTATCTCAAGCATGTTTGTCAATGTTAGTGATCAAAACTATATGTCTTGATTTCTAATTTACTTATGACTAAGTCTCGGTGTAGGATAGTTAGGTATAGTTGAGCTCTAGACTCCATGGCGATTATCTTACGAAGACGAAGAACTACTCAAGGAACCAATGGAACTTCATCCGACCAAAAGGCATGTGGAGACTTGAACTCATTTGTCACTTAAAAGTCTATCTACTCTATCTCCTACTCTTGATACAAAAGTCGTATATAGTTTTCATACATACACATTTATTATTTCGAGACGAGTTTACTCGCCTATCTTTTTCTCGAAATATGTGTTGGTAAGCTTTTGCTTTAGCCATTTTCATCTTTACCCGTGACGAAAGTCATGATGACGTTTCAATCTTGAAAATAGCTTTGATGACGATAGTCGATTCTTTTTGTCTAACGACTATTATAACATTATAAAAGAATGTTTCAATGATTGAAAAGTAGAGTTGAGATTACCAACTATGGATATAAGCATATAGTGTGTTTGCACATTAGCGTATAAATCCATGTTCCGGAAACCAAGTGCGTGCATATGTGTGCATGCGGTATTGGTGAAGGAGACAGGTTAGGTACGCGTACTCGTACACGTACTGGCAGAAGTTTTCATACCGAAAAGTTTCTGCTGAGTTTGTAAGTTTGAAAACTAGCAAACCAGTCACCTTAGGTACGCATACCCGTACGCGTACCCACAGAAGTTTTCGAACCGAAAATTTCTGTTGAGTTTGTAAACTCAAATCCGATAGCTAAGGTACGCATATCCGTTCGCGTACCCAAGCTGGTTATTTCTCAAATCGATAGTTTCATGAACTTAAACAATAAATCAATAAGGAATGCACTCTTTGCAAACCATAGCTATATTGTTCATGAATTGATTCAAGTGAATCAAAAACCGATTTTGTTTCAATTGTGTCTATGTATAAAGACCTAAGCAATTGAACAACTCTTGAACTAGTTCTTATGAGTCATTTGAACTAGTTATGAGAAAGATGAATACGGTTAATATGAAAGTGCTCATATGGCTAACCATTGGTTAACTATTTATGAACCAACCCAATATACACGTTTAGGTACGGTTACTCAAACCTAAATGAAATACATTTCATTTGTGTGTGAGACAAGCTAAGTTTCGATCTAACGGTTGAAAGATATTAGCTTGGATAAGTAAGGTTTTTCATCTAACGGTGAATATTGAATGCTTTGTTACTAAGGTAACTAAGATTGCAAACCCTGATTTGAAAATTATATAAGGGAGACGTCTAGCAACTGGAAAACTAATCCCCACACCTCCTGTGTCATACTAGTTGGTTTTGCTAGAGTCGATTCTCCTTTAACCGTAGGTTTCTTCTCGAGACCCTGTCGGTTAACGACTTAAAGACTTCATTGGGATTGTGAAGCCAGACGAAACTACTTCTCTTGTAGTTAAGCGATCTTATCTTGCCATTTTCTATCGTACAAGTTGAATTGAATAATTGACTTGAGATTATATCTTCGATAGGGCAAGATAAAAAGAAATCACAAACATCTTCGTCTCATCGTTTGTGATTCCACAATATCTAGTTTCGCTACCATACGATTTAGATTATTGTGAGGTGATTGATAATACTAGCCTGTTCTTCGAGAATATAAGTCTGGTTTATCAATTGGTTCCTGTTCAACTTGATTTATCAAAAGACGGAACAAAACTCATAGGTTTATCTGTGGGAGACAGATTTATCTATCATCGTAGACTTTTCTGTGTGATACAGATTTTTTTATCGAAGTCTTTGACTTTGGGTCGTAGCAACTCTTGGTTGTGGGTGAGATCAGCTAAGGGAATCAAGTGCGTAATATCCTAGTGGGATCAGAGACGTAAGGATCACAACTGTACCTTGAATCAGTGTGATATTGATTAGGGTTCAACTACAGTCCATACAGAAGTTAGTTTGTAGTAGGCTAGTGTCTGTAGCGACTTAATACAATGTGGTGTTCAATCTGGACTAGGTCCCGTGATTTTTCTGCATTTGCGGTTTCCTCGTTAACAAAATTTCTGGTGTATGTGTTATTTCAATTCCGCATTATATTTTGTTATATAATTGAAATATCACAGGTTGTGCCTTGTATCGATCAATTGTGAAATCCAACCTTTGGTTGTTGATTGGAAATTGATTGATCCTTGGATATTGGTCTTTGGTACCATCCAAGTTTATTATCCTTGTATTTGATAAAGACTCGCAAATTATTATTTGCTTGAGTAAAGATCAAATCAAGTGAGAGAGATATTAATATACTTTTCTCTAGATTGAGTTTGACTGTCTAGTTGATTCTCTAGAAAGTATATTGGAGTTAGTCCATACAGATTGCTAATGAGAATATTGGGTGTGGTTGTTAGACCCCCGCCTTTTCAATCGGTATCAGAGCAGGCAAACACGTTCAAGACCTTACAAGTATGTGTTCGTAGCGATATGACTCTATGGACAGAGGTGTTATCTCTATTAACGTACCACCAGTCTTCGATGGCTCCAATTACTTATGGTGGAAATGCGAGCCTTTCTTCAAGCGCGTAATTTTCAATCATGGGTATATCTTTGTTAATGGATATGATGCTCCCGTTGTTGCAGTAGGTAATGTTAATGTTCCAAAAAATATTGGCGAATACGATGCTGCTGAGATACTTGCTGCAAAGCAAAACTCCGACGGTTTGAACGCCATCATACATGCCATTACCCCAAATCTTCAGCACCATGTGTCATATTGCGCTAGGTCTAAAGATGCGCGGGATATCTTAGAAACCGTATTCGAAGGAAATACCAGTGAAAAGGAAGCTAGGCTTCAAAACCTTAATTCCGATTGGAAAAACCTTCGTATGGCAGATGAAGATTCATCTGATGAGTTTAATCACAAAGTGTCTGAAATTGTTAATGTATCTTTTGCATTAGGTAAGACTATTCCTGAAAAGGACATTGTGATGAAAATTCTCAGATCGCTTCCATCTAGATACGATCTAAGAAGCATGTCATCGTTGAGGTAAATAACCTGGTTACTCTCGCCGGAAATACTCTGGTCAGAAAGTTATAGATTTTTTATCTTGAATTACAACAACGAGAGAAACATTAATTGGTAGTAAACTCTGTTACCACAACTAATAAGAAATCTCGCCGCTCAAAAATGATTGAAGAAAATGAGAATAGCTTTAGTTAATCTCTTTCATTGTTCATACAACAGTCGAAGAAGACACTCATACAGAATAAAATAAAGTCTCATAAGAAAAATAACTCAATCAATAAGGAGAATAATAAAGATCAAAAGAGTTATAAAAATAAGTCTTGCTTAAAGTGCTACAGAAGTGTTCACACTTCAAAAAATTCTGATGAGACAGTTAATGAGTTAACAGAGGCTTGGATGGCTACTCTTGACTACTGTCCAGAGGAAGAAGTCTGTATAAGTTCCATTAACCTCTTTGCTGACAATCGCACATGTTCTCCAAACAATCCAGTCCTCTCCAAATCACTCAATCCTGTCACTTCAAAGGAAAAAAGTCTAATGAAAAGGATTGAATTTTTGGAAGATCAACTGGCTGCTCTAAGACAAGAAATTGCAACTTGCAATCGTGATTCATATAAGAAATACCATCACTCGATGATCTCTTCTCAGCAAATTACTCCTGACTCTATTTCCAATGAAAGGAATGATATAGAAAACCACAAGATTTTTTCAAAAAAATTTGATACCTTGTGTGAAAAACCGGATCATCCTGAAAATCTGAGCATAAGAAATCAAGAAATTGTTTCCTCTATCAAAAAACGCTTGTCAAAGAGGAAAAAGAAATCTTTCATTGGTACTATTAATAGTACAGAAGAGAATTCCAAGGCTACTCATAGCCCACTAAAATCAACAAACAGAACACTCCAATCAGTTCTGAGAAGAATGGATAAAACGCTTAATTCTGTTCTTTTAAAGGCAGAACAAAATCAAAGTACATCTTTGAGATGGAGACCTTCTGATCCTAGTCTGGATAGGAAGGAACTTATTCTGTAATAAGAGTTAGAGATGGTTCTTGTACCCTCTTTTCAAACAAGGACCATATCCAACTGAGAGGGTTGTATATCTATTCTTAGTCTGTTGGGTTTGATTAATAGTCTCTTCTGATGAGTGTTCATAAACGGTTTCTTCTTTAAAACCGTTATGTCTTGCCTACCCTTGGTCTAGGGTTTCAGTCAAAAGATCTTGTTGGAATATTATCTTTTTAAGAAGTCTTTTTCAAAGACTGAGCATTTCATTTCTCTCTTCCATCATGTCTTCATTCAGTCTTTCAAGCAAAGAAAGTGATGTGTGGACTGTTCTATTTCCATCTAAGAAGATTCGTTTCGACTCATCTGATAATGAGTTGTGCTCCGACAAACGTGATGATTCCTTTGATGGAAATTCGTCTGTATCCTAGTTTGAGAAGCTCTTTTTAATCATGAATCTCGTTTTGGAACAAGTGAGTGCTCTGAAAAACGAACTGATTCTATCTTCCAAAAGATTGGAAGAGAAGATTGAAAACCTCGAATCAAGGATTGACCTGATTGAAGATGAGCTTGGAGATTATAGGGAATACGAGAAGAATCCGGAAATTCAGTGAAATGCTATTTATATCTAGGAAACTTCTTAAAAGAGTTTTATTCTTGTTTTTGTTTAAGAAGGATAACTAGGGTTTGGAATAGCCATTATTGTGAGTACACATAACTATGTCCAACGTTTTCATCTTGCAATGTTTTTAGATTTTTTTTTTTTTAAATTATAAAGTTATTTTGGAAGATGATGATTGCAGTATTAATTTTTATGGTTTTATATATTGCAATATGTTATGGGATATGTGTGTTTGCGTCTGTGAACTATTATTGTCCCATATATTGTCAAAAGTTATCTCTTTTATATGTCGATATGCAAGTATTGATGCAAGATCGATGAACTTTTGAAAAATAAAAATTAAGCCTATTATGTCATTTATTGATGGAAGATAGGTTAAAATCTTTTGTTAAAAAGATTATGTCTATTATAAGTCGTTATGCAAATAGTGATGAAAATGGAATGAATCTTTATATATGCCGCAGTATTGATCTTTCCCTGATCCATATTTTATGTGTATACTGCAATGCTCCATAAGGATTTCTTGTGTTGAGCATAAAACGATTGAGTTAATCATTCTTTTATGGTTAACATAGTCGTAGCTCCGTAAGTTCTCTTATGCCGAGCATGTTCAATTAAATTGATCACTTTTGTCTTTAATTTGATCGAGTATTCCGATTAAATTAATCATGGGCTTACTTGTGGTTAGTTTAATTGAGAATTTTGGATATAGAAAATCATTTCATTATGGTTTTTGGTGTCCACTAAAATCCTTCTTTTCTTGTAAAAGTAAGGTCGCTCTTGTTGTTCTTTCGGGAATGACATCAAATGGGGGAGAGTTCTTTTGAACTTGCGCTTAATTTCCATATCTTTGTGGGGAGTGCGGCTGTGGAATTATTTAGGGGTTATCTTGTATCTTTATAAACTCCTTGATGAATGCATTTAGCTTCGGCTTTATGATTGCATCTAAATAAGTTGATATGTAATTTTCTATGATGTTGAAGCGTCTTCGTGGAAATTTCATTAGGATCCCGTTTTCGTACCTTTGCCAATTTTATTGACAAAAAGGGGGAGAATTAATATGTAGTTCACACTACAAATACTTATGATTTACGTGTTTTACGGGTCATTATGTAAGGGGGAGTGATTTTCATGTTGAGACGAAAGTATTGACTAAGGGGGAGTGATACATATCACCATAATATTGTTGTCGAAGTTGTGATATAAGAACTTTGGTGTTGTGTAATAATACTATGACACTGTATAACAATGATCGAGAGCTTTTTTTTCTCATTGTTATGGCTACGGAACTTCAACAACTATGATGCTGAATTGAACATCTATGGAATCATGGGAGTACTTGGAAAAGACGAAGTTTTCGAGTAATGTTGAAGCACCAAGGAGATCAAGCATGTGGACGAGAAGCTACAAAGTTTTATCTATTTTGTAATCCATATGTATTGATAATTTTGTACCTAAAATTGACAAATAGGGAGATTGTTAGAGCATTGCTCGGTCAAACTCGCATGCGTTGCTATGTCAAGCATGTTTGTCAATGTTAGTGATCAAAACTATATGTCTTGATTTCTGGTTTACTTATGACTAAGTCTCGGTCTAGGATAATAAGGTATAGTTGAGCTCCAGACTCCATGGCGATTATCTTACGAAGACGAAGAACTACTCAAGGAACCAGTGGAAATTCATCCGACCAAAAGGTATGCGGAGACTTGAACTCATATGTCACTTAAAAGTCTATCTACTCTATATCCTACTCTTGAGACAAAAGTCGTATAAGCATGATAGTTTTCATACATACACATTTGCTATTTCGAGCCGAGTTTACTCGCCTATCTTTTTATCGAAATATATGTTGGTAAGCTTTTGCTTTAACCATTTTCATCTTTACACATGACTAAAGTCATGATGACGTTTCAATCTTGAAAATAGCCTTGATAACGATAGTCGATTCTATTTGTCTAACGACTATTATAACATTATAGAAGAATGTTTCAATGATTGAAATGTAGAGTTGAGATTACCAACTATGGATATAAGCATATAGTGTGTTCGCACATTAGTTTATAAATCCATGTGCCGGAAACCAAGTGCGTGCATATGCGTGCATGCGGTATTGGTGAAGGAGACAGGTGAGGTACGCGTACTGGCGGAAGTTTTCGTACCGAAAATTTCTGCTGAGTTTTAAGTTTGCAAACTAGTAAACCAATCACCTTAGGTACGCATACCCGTATGCGTATCCACAGAAGTTTTCGAACCGAAAATTTCTGCTGAGTTTGTAAACTCAAATCCGGTAGCTAAGATACGCATACCCGTACGTGTACCTAAGCTGGTTATTTCTCAAATCGGTAGTTTCATGAACTTAAACAATAAATCAATAAGAAATGCAATCTTTGCAAACCGTGGCTATATTGTTCATGAATTGATTCAAGTGAATCAAACCGATTTTGTTTCTATTGTGTTTATGTATAAAGACCTAAGCAATTGAACAACTCTTGACCTAGTTCTTATGAGTCATTTGAACTAGTTATGAGAAAGATGAATACGGTTAATATGAAAGTGCTCATATGTCTAACCATTGGCTAACTATTTGTGAACTAACCCAATGTACACGTTTAGGTACGGTTACTCAAACATAAATGAAATACATTTCATTTGTGTGTGAGACAAGCTAAGTTTCGATCTAACGGCTGAAAGATATTAGCTTGGATAAATCAGGTTTTTCATCTAACGGTGAATATTGAATGCTTTGTTACCAAGGTAACTAAGATTGCAAACCCTGAATTGAAAACTATATAAGGGAGACGTCTAGCAACTGGAAAAACTAATCCCCACACCTCCTGTGTGATACTAGTTGGTTTTGCTAGAGTCGATTCTCCTTTAACCGTAGGTTTCTTCTCGAGACCCCGTCGGTTAACAACTTAAAGACTTCATTGGGATTGTGAAGCCAGACGAAACTACTTCTCTTGTAGTTGAGCGATCTGATCTTGCCATTTTCTGTCGTACGAGTTCAATTGAATAATTGACTTGAGATTATATCTCCGATAGGGCAAGATAAAAAGAAATCACAAACATCTTCATCTCATCGTTTGTTATTCCACAATATCTAGTTTCGCCACCATATAATTTAGATTATTGTTAGGTGATTGATAATACTAGGCTGTTCTTCGGGAATATAAGTCCGGTTTATCAATTGGTTCCTGTTCACTTTCATTTATCAAAAGACGGAACAAAACTCATAGGTTCATCTGTGGGAGGCAAATTTATCTATCATCGTAGACTTTTCTGTGTGATACAAATTTGTTTATTGATGTCTTCGACTTTGGGTCGTAGTAACTCTTGGTTGTGGGTGAGATCAGCTAAGGGAATCAAGTGCGTAGTATCCTGTTGGGATCAGAGACACAAGGAGCGCAACTGTATCTTGAATCAGTGTGATATTGATTAGGGTTCAACTACAGTCCAGACCGAAGTTAGTTTGTAGTAGGCTAGTGTCTGTAGCGGCTTAATACAGTGTGGTGTTCAATCTGGACTAGGTCCCGGGGTTTTTCTGCATTTGCGGTTTCCTCGTTAACAAAATTTCTGGTGTCTGTGTTATTTATATTACGTATTATATTTTGTTATATAATTGAAATATCACAGGTTGTGCGTTGTATCGATCAATTGTGAAATCCAACCTTTGGTTGTTGATTGGAAATTGATTGATCCTTGGATATTGGTCTTTGGTACCATACAAGTTTATTATCTTTGTATTTGATAAAGACTCGCAAATTCTTATTTGCTTGAGTAAAGATCAAATCAAGTGAGAGAGATATTAACTCCTCGATATACTTTTCTCTAGATTGAGTCTGACTATCTAGTTGATTCTCTAAAAGTATATTGGAGTTAGTCCATACAGATTGCTAATCGGAATATTGGGTGTGGTTGTTAGACCCACGCTTTTTCAGCTAGTGTCTGTAGCGGCTTAATACAATTTGGTGTTCAATCTAGACTAGTCCCGGGGTTTTTCTACATTTGTGGTTTCCTCGTTAACAAAACTTCTGGTGTCTGTGTTATTTATTTTTTCCGCATTATATTGTTTGTCTTTATAATTTAAATATCACAGGTTTTGCATTGATCAATAATAGTAGAGACATCCGATCTTGTTTGCTGGATACGACTTGAGGCATTGCATGTGCTGGAATCCAATGAGGGATCAAAAACAATCATGTATAATAAAATATAAAGATCAAAGTCAACATTGAGTAAAAATGGCTATAAACATTCTGAAACTAAATTATGACGCATCTTGGACACCCCGTAATACTTATTTGGGTTTTGGTTTGATTATATAAAATCACACAGGTACCTTCAAACGATCTAGCTGAGGAAACTTCTTCTAAAGAAGTAAAAGTAAAAGCTTTAGCTTTAGCTTTTACACAGGTAACTATGTGGGCTAAACAAAAACAAATTCAACCTCTATTCGTGAAAGGGGACTGTTAATCAATCATTAGGTATGTGCAAGGAACAACAACTCAATTAAATGGTTATCCCAAGAAATTCTGGATTAGGCAAATAAAATATTTACCAAACTTCATTACTTTTGGGACTCAAGTTCAGTCACAGATATGCAAATAGCACAACTTATATTTTTCCTAAGAAAGAAACAAAACTACTTCTCAGCCCTGAGAGGAGCAAGCATTAAGCTTCATAATCATAGAGTTAACTTTGACATATGTAAGTGTAGTTACATAAAATTGATGAGAGGATAAAAGTGGGATTTTAGGGTTTCAAAAGTGAGTTACGGGAGGTTGAGCACAAACAGTCTTCATCTAAACCACATATAATGGCAGTTCAAAGGCTGCTTCAGTCACAAGATAGGTTTTGGGCCGGTTATAGGGGGAAAAGCAGAAATGAAGAGAGAGATAATAAAATTCTAGGGTTTGAAGAAGAACTGCTCTGAGAGTTTTGAGAAAGTTTTGTCTTAGCTTGGAGAAATAGATGACATATTTATAGTTGAATTCTCTAATCTCAGGTCGGTAAAAATAGGGATTGCTTGCCGTGCAGAGCACTTTTCCCATATTTTCATGAATAACTAAAGATAAACTAGGTTGAGTTTATCCTCTTATTCCACTCCCTTTACTCTATTCTATGGTGAAAAATATGTTAGGTATTTTTTACACGACCGCCAGACCAAAACCCTAATTGGTATCCCCCCATTTGTGTGTGGCTGAGTCAGCCTTTTGAGATAATTTATTGAGACTTAGAGAGAACTATTCTATATAGCCTACGTTAACCTAGAAAAGGAGATATTCCCTGATTTGTGAGCATGACTAGGATGACTCACATGAAAAGGCTAGGAATACCTGAGAAATCGTGTATAGAGTGTGAGAGGAGTTATGATTGGAATATCTCTTTGTTCCCAGTCACATATGCCATGTTGAGGCAGGAATCTTACTCGTGGGTCCTTTTATAGATCATGAGGAGCTTAAGGGATTTTATCCACGTTTTTGGATAAACATTTACAGTTCAAATTTAATCCACTAGTCGTTAGTGCATTTGAGAAGCTGAGAAAGAGGCGTTTGTCGTAGTTGAGGCTTGTGTCTGAGTACTGTACTTATACGAGACTCTTTAGACGAGCTGGTTCATCTCGGATTAGCATGAGTTCAGTTGAGGCTTGGGTCATGATATTGAATCTTTTTGGAGTCAGTTAGGACATGTTTGAGACAATGAGGGAGGCTTGTATGCCTTATAGCATATCTGCAAGACCTTAACCCATTTTTTTTTGAACATCATATCTTACGGATATGTGCTAGGAGTCAATTGTGTTCGTATAGTGGGGATGACATGACCGGTTAGATCTCGAAAGGATGTTCTAGGAATCTGTTGAAAGGGCCAGAAGGTAGAATAACCAGTGTATCTCGCAGGGATGTTCCAGGAATTAGGAAAGCCTCAGTAAGTTAATTTGGGGCCTATAGCAGACGTACCCAATATATCTCGTGATGATGTACTAGGATTTAATCCTTGATCTCAAATAGGGGGTTGGTCGTGCTTACGGGGGACATGAATGTGTCCGTTATGGGTCATAAGTCAGTCGTGGACATTTTTACGCATCTACGGAGCCTACATGACTAGTGGTATGTCGTCGAGGATGTATACTAGAAATCTTCGCATCACAACCAGCTGTGTCTTGTGAAGACATGCTGAAATTATGGTTGTTTGGTAGGCTCGAGAACCTACAATAATAATACTGCAAGTGCACAATGTCTAACTAGTAGAACAATGGCAAGTACAGGTCATTCCCTCGAGGAGTGTGAAATACTCAACCAACTAATATCAAAAGTAACTAATCGACAAGATGATGTTTTAACGATTTTTCAGGAGTTTGGAAGAAAATGATATAATATAAAAATGAGTTATTAAGGTTTTCGGTTTCCACCAATTAATTACGCAAACTCTACTAATCTTTAAAAATATATTCCATGCATTATCAAATATTGTTTCTCCGCTATAGCTTTCTTCGCTTCATGGGTAGTGATTCTAAAGCATTACCTATCAATCCTTGCATACCACGTCTAGGAATTTAACCGAAGCATGAAATATCAATTTAAAAGCATAAATAATCAAGAAAATCACATAAACGATTAAACACCAAGCTATATGAAGAAAAACTATTAATCAATCAAATCATTATTTAGCATATAAATAAAGAGTTCACACAATTAAATTGGTTTCTACCTAAACCTTAACATGGCTCTAGCTAGACATGGCTTTCTCAAAAACCATAAACATATTCAAATCAAATCAGCTAAGCAAAAATGGATCCGGAGAAGAAGAAACTCCAAACCCTAGTATTCTCTGTTCACGGCGGTAGCCGCACGCCTCCCTTTGTTTTGTGTCAAAAGAAACATATATATAAGTGGTTTGAGGAGTCGGACCTAGCAAGACTCAGCCAAGGCCCAGTCCAAACACGAACAAATAATTTCCAAAATCCAACTCCACGGGACTTCGACCACCAATTTTTCTTCTCCCTGGACTTCTGAAACTTGTCACCACTGGCTGTACAAGGTCCGGCAAACCTTCACTCCACTGGGACCAACTCAGCCAACATACGGACCCCAACTTCTATCTGTCCGTCTAAACCCGACTGCAACCATCTCAATCTCGGCCACTCCTTCCTAATTCCGGCCTCAACAGCCGGGTGATTATCCTGCTCCATATCAACAGCAGCTTCGAAACTCCTCCGTCAATCACCATTTTCATTATAGCTCAGCTGCATATCAATTACCAGCTAACAGTCTCACCGTCATGATTAATCACCAACAATGACAACAACTCCCTTTCTTCATCTTCTTATCACTGCCAATCAATCACGATCAGCAGCAACATATTAAGACCACATTCGATCCAGAACTTGCATCTCCTCAGCCACTATCCATCTATGTCTCAGTCATCCACTACCGTTAAGAGTGCTACGGCCAACTCACATCTCAAAATGACGCAAGTTTCAATCCATGCAAAGAAACCAACAAAACCGACAATTCCATGCTACAAACCACCCCTGTAATCACTCTTCCAATTGGTGTAGTACTGCACCTTGCCGTTAACATTCACAGCCAGCTTCAAACACCATGAGACCCAATCTCTACTGCCTTCTACAGATTACAGTCATCACTGCCTGCCAACGAACAACTCCTTGTCTCGCTGCTACTCATTCTCTTTATTGAGAACTCTCAACGTAACCCAATTTCAGGCCATAGCCATATTACAGATGAACCATCAGTTTTGTTCACAGTCCCAAGACTTATTGAGCATCACTAACCCACGCGAACAATTATCGCAAATTTGCTACTCGGAAATCGTGTTCTGCAGATGAACACCAACAACAGCAACTGTTTTAGCACAAACCCATCATTACTCGACTGATTCGAATCATCACTCCGTTCTTACTCTTCTCTCATCAATAACTTGATTCTTGATTATCTCCCGATGACTTCTTTATCTCGCAACACTCAGTGGAAAGTAGCAGCAGCTCCTTGGGAGATCCACAAAACGTATCATGAAGAATAAAGCTCCATATGTTTCTAGTGCCGTGAAAGGTGAAGTGATCCACGTGCATAACAGGTTGATAAAGAAGTCCACGATCCTCAGATATCTCTTTTGGTGCTATGAGCAGCTTTAGTGGTGCTGATATATAAAAATACCAGGCCAGCCATTTTTATTATGATCGCAAACGCCAAACTAGCTTCTCATTTAGTCATTTATCTTCGGATGATTGAATTCGCGTGTACTTTCTACAAAAGCACTAAAACACTGTTATTAGCCAAAATATTGAGTCCTAGCTAATATACATATGGTATAAAATGTAACACTTACGTGCTTATCAACACCCCCACACTTATATTTTGCTAGTCCTCGACCAAAATAAAGAATTGACCCGCTATACAGCTGGTCATATCATAAGAGAGAGTTAGACCCGCTACACAGCTGGTCATAAAATGAAAATTTGAAATACCATACCAAGACCCGCTACACAGCTGGTCATGACAAATACCATACACGAGACCCGCTACACAGCTGGTCATAACCCTAAAAATCATAATGATATATTTTTTTAAGACCCGCTACACAGCTGATCATCTTTTTTTTTATTTTTTAGACCCACTACACAGCTGGTCATAACATTTTTTTTATTATTAAAAATTCCCAACGAAAGTGTCACACCACCACACTTAAACATTACATTGTCCTCAATGTAATTGAGTCATCCAGTGTAAAGATTAAGGCGGGAAATTTTAAGATACAATAAAAGTAAAAGATAGAGTGCAGGGAACAAATCTGATGGGTTGACTCCCATGAAGCGAAAGGTATTTGTTTCACTGCTTGCCATTAGCACGTAGTCTCAAACAAGGTGAGGTTGGAATCCCAAAGTAAGCTGTCAATCATATATATAGAGTCTGAAAAGTTGGGGATCAACCCAACTAGTCCGGTCAGCTGAAAATATGCACCTGCAAACACTATATTCGTCCAAAAATATATGTGAATCCATTCCCCTTATAAAATAATCTTTAGTAATCAAGCCATGCATTGTCGGGATATGTAAATCATTCACACAATGAGATATAAACTGTTCAATAACATCTTGCTGAGGTGCGTGCCCTAAATCAGACTTTAAATCAGCACAAATAACTTCCACGGATATTGGTTGAAATTCAACAAAATGAGACACATGAACATATGTTGTCTCAAATTCATCTGCGGAACAAGGGCTCAATGGAGCAATAATATCATGAGTAATAGACCCATTCTCATCCACAACAGTTTCATTATTAATATCACCAAGATGAAAAAAATCATAACTTGATAGCTTAAGGGTCAAAGTCGGAGCTTTCTCGACTGATGGAACTAGTCGAAGCTCGGGCAAAACTAGAGGTTCTAGTTTGAGTTTCCATTTATTAGTGTCTAGCAGTGGTGTGGAGTCTAATAAGGCACTGACTTCACAAATAACACATCATCATCAAAATCATACCCAAAATGAGCTAAGCAAACCTCTAGTGAATCTTCCAAGTGACTCTTGCAAAAACTTTGCGAGTGCATCTTTTCGTCTGTAGCACTTCAGACTAAGGTACCTGGAAAATATTCAAACGAACTGCGTAAAAAGAACTAAAAGAAATCTAAAAGAAAAAGGAAAATAAATTATATACAAAAAAATAAAATAAGTTATATACAAAAATTAATATCAATCAGAGTGTATCATGCAACCAATCCCCGGCAGCGGCGCCAAAAACTTGGTAGGCTCGAAAACCTACAATAATAATACTGCAAGTGCACAGTGTCTAACTAGTAGAAAAATGACAAGTACAGGTCGTTCCCTCGAGGAGTGTGAAATACTCAACCAACTAATATCAAAAGTAACTAATCGACAAGATGATGTTTTAACGATTTTTCAGGAGTTTGGAAGAAAATGATATAATATAAAAATGGGTTATTAAGGTTTTCGGTTTCCACCAATTAATTATGCAAACTCTACTAATCGTTAAAAATATATTCCATGCATTGACAAATATTGTTTCTCCGCGATAGTTTTCTTCGCTTCATGGGTAGTGATTCTAAAGCATTACCTATCAATCCTTGCATACCACGTCTAGGGATTTAATCGAAGCACGAAATATCAATTCAAAAGCATAAATAATCAAGAAAATCACATAAACGATTAAACACCAAGCTATATGAAGAAAAACTATTAATCAATCAAATCATTATTTAGCATACAGATAAAAAGTTCACACAATTAAATTGGTTTCTACCTAAACCTTAACATGGCTCTACCTAGACATGACTTTCTCAAAAGCCATAAACATATTCAAATCAAACTAGCTAAGCAAAAATGGATCCGGAGAAGAAGAAACTCCGAATCCTAGTATTCTCTGTTCACGGCCGTAGCGGCACGCCTCCCTTTGTTTTGTGTCGAAAGAAACATATATATAAGTGGTTTGAGGAGTCGGACCTAGCAAGACTCAGCCAAGGCCCAGTCCAAATACGAACAAATAATTTCCAAAATCCAACTCCACGGGACTTCGACCACCAATTTTTCTTCTCCATGGACTTCTGAAACTTGTCACCACTGGCTGTACAAGGTCCGGCAAACCTTCACTCCACTAGGACCAACTCAGCCAACATACAGACCCCAACTTCTATCTATCCGTCTAAACCCGACTGCAACCATCTCAATCTCGGCCACTCCTTCCTAATTCCGGCCTCAACAGCCGGGTGATTATCCTGCTCCATATCAACAGCAGCTTCGAAACTCCTCCGTCAATCACCATTGTCATTATAGCTCAGCTGCATATCAATTACCAGCTAACAGTCTCACCGTCATGATTAATCACCAACAATGACAACAACTCCCTTTCTTCATCTTCTTATCACTGCCAATCAATCACGATCAGCAGCAACATATTAAGACCACATTCGATCCAGAACTTGCATCTCCTCTGCCACTATCCATCTATGTCTCAGTCATCCACTACCGTCAAGAGTGCTACGTCCAACTCGCATCTCAAAATGACGCAAGTTTCAGTCCATGCAAAGAAACCAACATAACCAACAATTCCATGCTACAAACCACCCCTGTAATCACTCTTCCAATTGGTGTAGTACTGCACCTTGCCGTTAACATTCACAGCCAGCTTCAAACACCATGAGACCCAATCTCTACTGCCTTCTACAGATTACAGTCATCACTTCCTGCCAACGAACATCTCCTTGTCTCGCTGCTACTCATTATCTTTATTGATAACTCTCAACGTAACCCAATTTCAGGCCATAGCCATACTACAGATGAACCATCAGTTTTGTTCACAGTCCCAAGACTTATTGAGCATCACTAACCCACGCGAACAATTATCGCAAATTTGCTACTCGGAAATCGTGTTCTGCAGATGAACACCAACAACAACTATTTTAGCACAAACCCATCATTACTCGACTGATTCGAATCATCACTTCGTTCTTACTCTTCTCTCATCAATAACTTGATTCTTGATTATCTCCCGATGACTTTTTCATCTCGCAACACTCAGTGGAAAGTAGCAGCAGCTGCTTGGGAGATCCACAAAACGTATCATGAAGAATAAAGCTCCATATGTTTCTAGTGCCGTGAAAGGTGAAGTGATCCCCGTGCATAACAAGTTGATAAAGAAGTCCACAATCCTCAGATGTCTCTTTTGGTGCTATAAAAGCTTTAGTGGTGCTGATATATAAAAATACCAGGCCAACCACTTTTATTATCATCGCAAACGCCAAACTAGCTTCTCATTTAGTCATTTATCTTCGGATGATTGAATTCGCGTGTATTTTCTACAAAAGCACTAAAACAGTGTCATTAGCCAAAATATCGAGTCCTAACTAATATAAATATGGGTATAAAATGTAGCACTTACGTGCTTATCATTGTTCTGGTTCATAAGTCAGCCGTGGACGTTTTTACGCTCTACAAAACCTATATGATCAACAGTATCTCGTTGAGGATGTATTCTAGGAGTCACGACATCACGACCAACAGTGTCTCACGGAAACATATACTAGAAATCCGGGCTATGTGTGCCTTGAAGACCAAGGACTGAGTCTCTCATGTTAGAGTTAAGTTTTGTTCTATAGGGCTGAGCTTTTCTTTTGGCAATGAAGATCTAACTTGTCTCTAAAGCTCCCATTTCACGTCCAATTCTCTCTCATTTTAGCTTTGGCTGAACTTCGAATACAACTATTGGCTTTGAATGATGTACCCCATAATTATGGAATATCCATTTTACCTTTGGTCTTGAAATGACAATTCTGCCCTTCTGTTAGAACACTGCTCGGTCGAACTCGCAAGCGTTGCTATCTCAAGCTTGTTTGTCAAGTTTAGTTGTCAAAAATATAAGTCTTGATTTCTAGTATACTTATAGCTATGTCTCGGATTATGATAGAATGTGTAGTTGAGCTTTAGACTTCACGACATTCATCGATTGAAGACGAATAACTACTAAGGGGAGATTGTGGAACTTCATCAACAAAAGGTATGTGCAGACTTGAACTCATCTATCACTCAGAAGTCTATTCGATTCTATTTCCTATTGAGACAAAGTCGTATAGCTATATAGACTTTACATCATACACATTTGATATTTCGAGCTGAGTTTAACTCGTTTATATCTTTCTCGAAATATGTATTGGAAAGATTTTTGCTGTAAATACGTTCATTATTATTCTTGACGAAAGTCAAAAGATGGTCATGTGAAAATCACCTGGTAACATCTTACATGATTTGTGTGAGACAGTCATTTGATGTAGACTCGGAATGTTTCGTATTGATCATTCGATCACTTGAAAATTGCTTATAAGCTAATAGTTTGTGTGAGACAGCTATTGTCGTCTTCTAAGAATGTTTCAATTGTTGAAATGGGAGTTAAGAACTAAAACCCATGTCTGGATACATTACGGTTTGTGTACTAAGTGTGCGAACTGTTTTGTTGGAATTCATGACCGAAAGTTAAGTTTGCATACCCGTTCGCAAACCGATTTAATTGTTGAAGTCCGGGAACCAAGTTTGCGTACCCGTTCGCAAGCGGTTTCAATTGAGTTTGGTCCGGAACTAACGTTTGCGTACCCGTTTGTAAACTGTTGGCTTGTGACCAATGTCAGGAACTTAAGTTTGCGTACCCGTTTGCAAACTTAAGTGGTTCAAGTTCTAAAATCGGTTAAGTATGATTTCATACTCATGAAAAAATACATTTATATATATTAAGGATGCAATCTTTGCAAACCGTGGCTAAAATGTTCATGAACTGATTCTTTTGAATCAATCTGATTTTGCTTCAATTGTGTCTTGTTTACTTCTATGAGAATATAAACAATTGAACAACTCTATGAGTGGCACAATTAGATTCATTTGATTATCAATTGATCTAGAAGTGTTACGATGAACATGTTTAATACAAAAGTGTTTATATGGCTAACTTCGATTAACTGTTGAGCCAACTCAATATACACGTTTAGGTACGATTACCCATATCTAAATGAAGGTATATTTCATTTGTGTGTAACAAGCTAAGACCATTTAACTGTGGAAAGATATTATCCTGAATCTTAAATCAGGTTTCATCTAATGGTGAATATTGATTGGTTTGTTCCAAAGTTATCAAACCCTGATTTGAAGATTATATCAGGGAGAACTCTAGCAATTGGGAAACCTAATCCCCACACCTCATGTGTGATACTAGTTGCGACTAGAGTCGATTCTCCTTTAACCTAGGTTTTTTTCCTAAAACCATTACAAGTTAACGACTTAAATACTTAATTGGGATTCTAAAGCCAGACCCAACTATTTTCTCTGTCTTGCGTGTTCTGATCTTACTTGTTCTATCGTATTAAGTACTATCTTCTCTAAGATTTGATCGAGATTTATCTTCGATAGGTAAGATATAAAAAGTAATCACAAAGCTCTTCGTCTCATTCTTTGTGATTCCACAATAACTTGTTCTACTACCATATAGTTATGTTATTGTGAGGTGATTGATATTTCTAGGCTGTTCTTCGGGAATATAAGACCGGATTATCAATTGGTTCATGTTCACCTTGATTTATCGAAAGACAGAACAAACTTCATAGGTATTTCTATGGGAGACAGATTTATCAATCAGAATGGACTTTTTTTTGGGAGACTGATTTGTTTATCAGGTCTTCGACTTTGGGTCGTAGCAACTCTTAGTTGTGGGTGAGATCATCTAAGGGAATCAAGTGCGTAGAGTCCTGCTGGGATTCAGAGACGTAAGGAACACGACTGTACCTTAATCAGTGTGGCATTGGTTAGGGCTCAACTACATTCCAGTCCGAAGTTAACTTGTACTTCCTCCGTCCTAGTTTACTTTCCTAAATTGAGTTTTTTTTAGCAAAGTGTACCAGAAAATTTCTATGTTTCCCACTAAAATTTTCTAATTATCAAGAAAGAAACAAAAACTAGGATGTGAAAATTAGTATATTAAACAAGTAATTTGGAAGATTAATGGTGTATGTGGAAGTAATTTGAATTTCTTTCAAGTTTTTGCAAAATCCAATTTAGGCAAGTAAACTAGGACGGAGAGAGTAGTAGGCTAGAGTCTATAGCGGCTTAATACAGTGTGGTGTTCAAATCTGGACTAGGTTCCAGGGTTTTTCTGCATTTGTGGTTTCCTCGTTAACTAAACTTCTGGTGTCTGTGTTATTTCTTTTCCGCATTATATTTTCTATATAATTGAAATATCACAGGTTGTGCGTAGTTCAATCAATCAGTAAATCCAACCTTTGGTTGTTGATTGAAATTGATTGACACTTGAACATTGGTCTTTGGTACCGTTCAATTTGTTTCTCATAATAATCAGGCTCGCGGATTCTATCTGTTTGATTTGCTGATTACATTGAGAAACAAAGATATAACTCTTGGATATATTTTCCTTGATTGAGTCTGACTGTCTAGTTGATTCTCTTGGAATTATATTGGAGTTAGTCCATACAGATTGCCTAAATGAAAATTGGGTGTGGTTGTTAGACCCCCGCTTTTTCACCTTCATCTAAATTTCACCATCCACAGTAAGTTATGTATTATTTAACAACGAACACTTTCTTGTATAACCACTAATCTTACAGGTACAACCACCTTAAGGGTCCCAATATAAGGGCAACCACGAAACTAGAATCTAGAATAGTTGAATCCCTTTTAAATATATCCTCTTTTGTTCTCAAAAATATCTCAATCATATATAAAAATAAATACGTAGATTTTCAATGACAAAGCAATCACAAAGCATAATATATTATACTCTAGTCACCCGGGAATAAATCTGATCTAAAAAATGATACAACACACGCCTCTTGATAATGATATCTACACAGGAGCGTATTGTGGATCCTTCGTTTTCTTAGCGATTCACATTCACCATAACTTGTTTTTCTCAGGTGATAATGATATCTACACAGGAGCGTTCATGTGCATGTACTAACGTGCATGCATATCATGGGTCTTTTAATCTTACGTACATTACCATGCAACAAAAAATTGCTAAAATGAGACAAACAAACCATATATATTGTTGTCTTATTTTTTGGGTGACAATGGCCTTTAAAATTAGTTTAATATTTAACAAGTGGGCGGTAGTATTATGTTAGTCTAGGTGAACTCGCTTTACAACTGATTTGTCATTTTCACAATGTTATTTGGTTGTTATGGTTTTCTCTAGTAAGTAAGCTCAATTTTAGTTGTTCACAGAGACCAAAATAAAGCAATAAGAAGATATGGGTAAGAATTTCGGCTTTGATTAACTGGTGAAAGGTGGATGTTTGGCTCATATGTCGATGTAGGTAGGTTGAAATTGAAATCTCTTTATATATGTGTAAATAGCATAGGTTACAGTTTTTTGCCCCTATCCACTAAACCTAATAGATTTGATGTATATGACAATCTTGATATCATCATAAGGTTTGACTGAATGAAAATGGGATAAAACCTATAGGATCCAATCCATAGTTATCCCCTAGTTCTGGGCATCAGTTTTGACTCATTTAAGTGATTCAAAAATAATTGTGACAAAGTCTTCAATATTCTACGGCTTGAACACGAATTTAAGATCACAAGGCCTTCTATAATCAATTATATTATTGACCTATTTTCTTTGCTAACGCGCCTAATAAACTTTATGTTATATAGGACTAATAATATTTTTTCCCAGCAATTCAATTTAATAATTTGACCTTTAAATGTGTAAAATTGGAATTTAGTCCTTCACAAGTAACCTATTTATTTTACATGTCCTTCGAAATGGTTCACAAGGTAAACTATGCAATAGGATCACATCACACCTTGTCAAAATCTATGAAGGCTTTTTCTGGAGCTATGGGTGCAGGAAAATATTCTTTAGAAATCAAGGGTATCAAAATTGCTAAAAGAGCCCCACCGATTAGTCATCTGCAAAAGTAGATGACTATTTAATCTTTCTGAAAGATGATTTAGTACTTCTTCTGTCAGCTATTGAACTATCAAAACTCTTACATTTATTTTGGTAAGAATTTAAGTGATTCCGCTTGTAATCATATACAAAATGTGTTACAGGTTAAGAAGATGGATCCTAATGAAGAATACCTTGGTGTACCATTGATTCTCACAAAGAGTATGGACATTTCTTTCAATCACATTATTGGTAAAATACAGACAAGATTGTCAAAATAGTTGGATAAAATGCGGTCTCAAGCAGAGAAATCTGTTAAGATTGTACTTAACATTATTCCATTGCATCAGGTGAACTCCTTGAAGCCACCATAAGATAATATTAGGAAGATGAAATTTATACAACTGACATTCTGGTGGGATAAACCTAAAAAGAAGAGATTTCTTATTACTTCTTGGAACACTGTATGTACGTCTATTTTAGATGGTGGGCTTAAGTTTAAGAGATTTAAGATGTTTTCGCCACTATCTAAGGATGCTTAGAGATTACGCACGGTCCAAAACAATCTCTGGGCCACCTCCCCTAAGACTAAGTATTTCAAGAAAACATCCATACTTCCAAGAAATCATATTTTACTTGGTATTGGGAAATTATTAGTAATGAATAAATGTTGAGTTTATTTGCTGGCCCTTAGGTGATGGAAAACAAATTTGGTAACATAAATGGTTGCCCAACCATGATTACGTCCACCAATTATTCTGGAGACATCATTCAACATATATTTATTTTTTGTTTTCTAATCATATTAGCATTAATATACACAAAATGCATAATGGTAACAATAGTCATGCCAATAGGAAGAGCAAAAATCGGAAATGGAAAACCCCTCTTGTTACTTGTTAAAAATAAATATAGATGCTTCTATAATTCCAAAAACTAACAAAACTGGTCCCAGTGGCGACCTAGAAGTTTGCCTGACTGGGAACAAAGTATGAAATAATTTACCACTACAATCAGTTGTTCCATGAGAGTTTAGAGGGATTACTGAGGATATTATGTATTTTTTTTAAAAAAAATATGACAATTGAAATTGTGTGCATGCAAAGAGGGAAATTCTGATTAGCTAAGCGATTATCCAAGCTCTCTAGCTATGTTATCATGTCAGACATCTCTTAATTAATAAAAGTCTCTTGTTTTCTGCATAAAGAGAATAACATTTTGTTCTCAACTATCAAAACTACATTCACATTAGGCTGAGGCTTATGGAGGAGAGAATATACCCTCTGAACAGTGTTGACACGTTAGTTGGAGGGATGCCTATTGTACATGAAACCAGCCTAGTTTTCTGACACTTTATTACTTACCTTTTTTGGTAGGCAATTCCACAATAAATGCAGAAAATTACCTGCACATCAAAATAATAACATACCCAAGTAAAATCAAAGAAAATTAAATTAAATTAAATTAAACTAAAACTAAAACTAAAAAAAAAACACCCTAAAACCTAGCCTAAAGGAAAGTCCACGTCGGTGGCGCAAAAACTGATGTAGTTTTTATAATGGAAGTAGAATTCGAATCTCGGACTTTGTAAAGATTCAGTTTTAAGACTAATTAAGAAAAAAAATACTTAACAAAAAATTTCTATACACCAAAAGATTGATATTTAGGGAAAAGACAAAATATGTTTTCTCGTTTTAAGGGATTAATAGTTTTAAATATCAAAAGTGGGTCCAACAAATAAATTTTCATTATATTAAATTACAGGAAATGAATTCTCGTCCAACTTTTACTTCCCACCGAACGAATGGTGGGTTTAGCCATGCTTTTCTTTCATATCATTTCTTTCGTTTCCTCCATAAGCAAGGTTGTGAAATCGTAAATCGTAACGTGAATCATTTTCGTATTTTAAGGAATCAAATCGTATAATGAATCGTGAATTGTAGACTCGTACTCACTTTTATATATACCTTGAAAATTAATAGTATGATTATATTTTTATAAATGACACTAGTTTTTACAGGACGTATAAGTAATTTCAACAAAATGAGTACAAAATTAAAAATATATGCATTTACAAACAAACAAACAAAAATTGTGGTAAAATATATGCATTAATGAACAAACTACTGCTGAGCTATATAAGGTGGAGTTGTGCCGTGCATCAACCATAATTTTAATCTTTTTTAAAAACATATTGGTATTTGATGAGTCCATAAGAAAAAAATTTGAACACAAATATCTTTAAGTTACTACCCCTATCTTTAAGTACTACCCCTATATATGTAGATGGTTGATGGGTCCGTGAGGACACAAAAGTACGAGGGGACATCAATTATTACACCTTGTTTTATAAGTTAACCAAGATAAAACAGTCATATTCGTATATTTAAAAAGGAATAAACACGATTTTACTGTCATACGATTCAATGTTACGATGTGAACCGAGTTCGAATTTTTTAAGTTCTAATCGTGCGATTTTAAAAACCATGATATCAAGTGCGTCAGAAAAAATTACAAAAGTAAAATCAACATTGAAGAAAATAATAGAGAAGTCAATGAAGAGGTCAAAGTTAAGAGGCAAGAGTAATGGCGGACGTGAAGGTCATCATCTTATTTCAGATTGTAAATCGTTAATTAGGAGTCCAAAAGATGTCAAAGTCCAATTTAGTCCTAGATAAAGTAACAAGGCCACTGATGCGCTTGCAAAGCATGGCAGAGTCAATAGCTGTAACAAAATATGGAAGTTGAATCCTCCTGCTTTTGTAAATCGTATCCTTATCATATATATATATATCAATGCGGAATCCATGTTAAATGCTTATGTGTTTGAATGTTTAGAATTTTAGTGTTGGTTTGTGTCCTTCTGCTTAGTACAAGAGTTTGTACTCATCTTTCCTTTGAATGAATTTATAGTTTTTTCAAAAAAAAAAAAAACTTAATCAACTTAGCAGTATAAATATTTAAATCTATTGTTAGTTTACTATGAGATATTAACTATGTTACACGAGAGGATATTCTTTAGGATTTTGATTTGGCGTTCTACAACATGTGCGGTGCAGCAACACACTCACAATGAGAAAGTGACTAAGTAGGCATGAAATTGTCAGTCTTCCAACCGATGCGGACATGACTTCACCACGTTCTCCATAGTCTCAACTTCTCCATAACTTTTACTTATGACGAGATCAGTGTGTATGGTTACTACTATAAATAGGTTCCCCAACCTATTCAAAAATCATTTCAGACTTACACCGACAAGTCTAATATAGTAGATCAACCTTTCTTCTCCTTTTGTGACCTAAGAAATACTCAAACGACCATTTCTTGGTTTGGATGTCTTGTTCAATTTTAATCTCTCGTGCTCATTACAATTTCGACTTACCCCTTACTTTTCACAATATTAATGTTATCCTAAAGCAATAGTCTAATAATTTGAAATTTTGCAGGCACCTATATAGTCTCAAAATGTAAAAGCTTCAGTGGTGCAGGAGATCTGAATGATAAGAGCATCTTATTGTTTTGGAAGTTGTTGAATGACCAATTATTTTTTGGCTTTAAGAGGATACATATGGAGACTGATAATCAACGTTTGATAAACACAATTTTCGGCAAACAATCAGTTGTTCCATGAGAGTTTAGAGGGATTGCTGAAGATATTATGTATTTAAAAATAAATAAATATGACAATTGGAATTTTGTGCATGCAAAGAGGGAAATTCTGATCTCTAGCTATGTTATTATTCCAGACATCTCTTAATTAATAAAAATCCCTTGTTTTCTGCATAAAGAGAATAACATTTTTGTTTCTCAATTATCAAACTACATTCACATTAGGATGAGTCTTATGGAGGAGATAACATACCCTCTGAACAGTGCTGACACGTTAGTTGGAGGGATGCCTATTGAATATGAAACCAGCCTAGATTTTTCGGACACCTTATTACTTACCTTTTTTGGTAGGAAATTCCACAATAGACGCAGAAAATTACCTGCACATCAAAACAAGAACATACCCAATCAAAATCAAAGAAAATTAAATTAAATTAAACTAAACAAAAACTAAAACTAAAAAAAAAAAGAAAAACCTAAAACCTAGCCTAAAGAAAAGTCCATGTCGGTGGCGCAAAAATTGATGTAGTTTTTACAGTGGAAATTCAATTCTCAGATTTTTTAAAGATTCAGTTTTAAGACTATATAAGAAAAGAAAAAGAAATACTTAAGAAAAAAATTGATATACAACAAAAGATTGATATTTAGGAAAAATGACAAAACATATTTTCTCGTTTCAAGGGATTAATTGTTTTAAATATCAAAAGTGGGTCCAGCAAATAATTTTTTTTTTTGAAACATAAAGTAAATTTATTTCATTGAGATAATTTTTTTATCTTTTTTTATTTTTTTGAAACAGAAAGTAAATTTATTTTTTAATAAATTACAGGAAATGAATTCTCGTCCAACTTTTACTTCCCTCTGAAAAAATGGTGGTTTTTAGTCATGCTTTTCTTTCATATCATTTCTTTCGTTTCCTCCATAAGCAAGGTTATGAAATCGTAAATCGTAACGTAATCGTTTTCATGTTTAAGGAATCGAATCGTATAATGAATTGTGCATCGTAGATTCATAGTCACTTTTATATATCCCTTGAAAATTAATAGTATGATTATATTTTTATAAATGACACTAGTTTTTACACGATGTATAAGTAATTTCCAACAAAATGAGTACAAAATTAAAAATATATGCATTTACGAACAAAAAAAAAATGTGGTAAAATATATGCATTAATGAACAAACTACTGCTGAGCTATATAAGGTGCAACTGTGCCGCGCATGCAACCATAAATTTAATCTTTTCTAAACACACATTGGTATTTAATGGGTCCATAAGCAAAAAATTTGAAAGCAAATATCTTTAAGTTACTACCCCTATTTTTAAGAAGGCTGTTTTTAGGCATATCAAAAACTTTCAAGACATACAAAATAGTTTTCCCATCCTAGGTGACCTTATAAGGGGTGTCTATTGGATAGTTCAATTACCTATATACCCTTGAACCTAAAATCAAAAAATAAACTATCCTAAACATCTCTTCTTCTTCCTCCAGCCAAACCACCTTCCTTTTCTCTCAGATTTTTTTTTCATCACCGTAATTAATTATCGATTCGTGAAAATTCGATCATTGGTTAAATTGAACTATATAATGGATCGTACAAAGAAAAAAGCAAACATCGGGTGTTCTAAATCCTCTTCCAATCCATGAATTAAAGAAGAAGAACCAATTGAAGATGAAGGTGTAAAAACTATAATTGAACCAGAAATTGAATCGGAAATTCAACCATTTGGAGCTCCAAATACTGAAATGAGGATAAGAAGGTATTCCCTACAAACCCAATCTTTTATTTGTTGTTTTTCATGGATTGAATGGGTTAAATTTCTAAAAACTTAGGGTTTTTGACGGTTACAGTAGCGGGTTCGACTGATAATTGAGTTGAGTTTTGAGCCGAACTGTTATTATAAATTCACCCTGAATGTGTGTATGAACAGTTCGGCTTAACCGTAAATTTCAGGTTTTAGCCGAACCCCAAAATGTGTATTAAATGCGTCCTAGAACAGTGTCAGGTTCGGCTAATACCTTGCAAACCTTCCCGACCGAACCTGAGAAGTGAAATTTACCCCAGGTGGTTGTCAGGTTCGGCTGACTCGATTAGATCACATTCAAGTCGAACCTCTCTCTGTAAACACTTCGAAAATATTGATTTGCAGGCTTTAGGTTCGGCTAGCTCGTGTTGTTGAGTTATCAGCCGAACCTTCTCTTTGCACACTCAAGTTTTTCGATCTTGTTTTGACCATAACTTTTTCGTCCGATGTCGGAATGACCTCATTCTCTTTGCATTGTGTTTGTCTTTTAATTCTATTGAAGTTGAAGATAAGATCTCATTGATTTTAATGAGTTTAATATGGACCTTGGTATTCTCCATCATTAGACTTCACTTTCTTAACACTTTAGTAATTTCCACTTTTTTTGTTTGGTTCATCCTATGAAAAGGCTGCACAATAGAAAACATATGTAATAAAAATCCTAACCCCTAAATGTGTATGAATTTAAGTGTTTCATGGAAAATCAGTATCATGTTCGGCTGATGTGATTTTTTGAATATGAGCCGAACTTGGAAAATATATGATTCGGCTGATACGATATTTAGAGTGAAAACCGAACTTAACTCTCAGGAATAGGTTCGGATTGTTATTAGACTTTAATATAAGCCTAGGATCTTGCAAATAGATTGGAAGTTGAAAAATGAAGGTTCGGCGTATAACGTTAACAAATTCAGCTAGCCGGACTGTTCATCAATTTAGTGGGTTCAGCTTATATTGTGAAGCCGAACATAGTCCTAGTTCGCTGAACCATGATGAAAAATACAATTTTTTGATGATTTCAAGCTACAAAAGTGAGATTAAACATAAAATAGAAGTGTACATGTGTGTTAGAAGCATTGGGTTCCTCATCTATGTATTCATCATCTGGATTTGGCTCATAAAAATCATCATCTTGAGTTTGAGTTTGTGTAAAATCATTCTCATAGTCTAAGAAATCAGCCATTTCTGGATCATTGTTGTAGTTGATATGTATTTTCCTAGGTTTTTTAGATGAAGAATGACCCTATCCTCCATTGAATCAAGAATTTTTTTTCTCACTTTCTCCTTTTCCTTCTCTCCTTCTCAATAAAAACTTGATTTTTTTCCCCAAATTTTTTCATCTACCCAAAACTTTATAATTCTGAATTATCTTAGCGTAGGCTTAAACAAAACTTTTTTCATCTACCCAAAACTTAATCACTAAACAAAAGTTTTAAGAAAAATTTGTTGTTTGGTCATAGGCCCAAAATATTAGTTATAGCAGGGTCCAATCGGAGAATAATCTTAGCTTAGGGTCCATATTTGTTTAAAATATGGAAAAGACATATTTAGCCCCTGGCGTCGAGCGTGTCAAATAAATAAGAAAATGATCATTTAACAAGACCAAGACGTAAAACAAAAACATAAAAAGAAAAAGAAATAACATAAACTTTTGGACAACTAGATTCGCACTTTCCTCCTCTAAGTTACAAAATTTACCATTGACATTAGTTACTGGAATCCTCTTTTTTCAAGAATCCTCACAGTAGGCAGTAAATCTGGACATGCCTCCCATAACATAAAACAAACCTTAGTGGAATATGCTTTGTGCCACGAGTTTCCAGCTTTCCCTACCACCCTTCCAGCTTTCCCTACCACCCAACGAGCCACTACTAGCCGAAACACTCCCTACTGCTCCACTTTCGTTGAACCTTATCCTCCCAAAGCACCAACAGCCTCATCATAAGAAATGTCGAAAATGTCAGATCCAATTCAACCTGTCCTCTTCGAGTCTACACCAACACTGTCAGCAGCGACCTCATCATTATGAGGCACCACTCAAAATCCAGGGAATTGAATGAGGCACAATTGTTACTACAACATATATGTACTGTTTAATGACTACTCTGCAAAGTAGCTTGAGAGATTCCACTGTAGTGCTAGTGGCTTCATGGGCTTCACGAGTAGTGTATTCGCAATGTAAAGAATCTGTGTTTAATTGGGGCACATAATATGTATTTATAAAATTGGTGCAGCAAATATGTACTCAAAACAAGAGCATATTCTGTCTGCACTAGAAAATGATGACAGTATGTTGGAATCTTGCAATCAGCATGCTAGTTAGCTATCAACAGTGGTGCCGTAAATTAAATTACCATGGTCTACAAGGGGAAACACACCCTTGATCCCATTTTTGATTTCCAGTTGCATAAAATGCTAAAAAAAATTAAGAATATATCAGCATACTTAACTACCCTCAGTAACAACCTATGCGTTACACCTTCATGCAAATTTACAGCTAGTTTGGAACTGATCACTGATTGCTAATCATTACCTGACCATCAGAACCAACAAAAAAAATACTTTATTATGAATAGGAGAAGATGCCAAAGCATTGACATTACCCTTGCGGCAAAGAATGTGTCTGGAAAGGAATTTTTTGTTCACCGTCCCAAAACTGTACACTACCAGTACTATCTCGGCTAACCACGGTACTGTATCTAGAAGAAAAAAGACAATGATTAATGACTGCAAATCGAAACAAGACAAAAAATCAGTAGATGATTGAATATTAAACAACTTCTGCCAAAGCTTTTTGTTCCTGCAATACAAACGAAATGGCAATATTAAACAGTCGAGATTTGGTACACAAGTTAAATCAGTCTTACTGGTAACCACACAAGTTATTGAAGTCTAACACTCAATGCAAAGTAAAACTTTGGAATTCATCTAGTGCAACTGAAAGATCCGTAGTGCGATTACAAATCCACAACACCTAACACCAGCTACCCAAATAGCAAAAAACGAAATGCCAAATCCGACAAAATTAGTAATTAAGAGTGCAACCTCAGTCAGATTGTCTAAACTATTTGTTTTGGCTCCTCCAATATATTTGAGAAATAACACATAACAACATTTATACAATGATTTTTTATTGAGTGTGGCTGGTGACGATTATACACTGAGAAGTATCCCAGTACATCATTTATACACTTATTTTCTCAGGAGTGCAGCGCTTATACACTGTGATTTTCTATTAAATTATGGGCCAAAGGAGGTAATCTCCGTAGCTCACCAAATACGACAATTGTCAATTATATACTCTATAGTTATACTGCAGAGAGACCAGAGGTGCTTACACCCATGTAATTCACAATTTTTATTTTTATGAATATGAAAATTGTATTCGGAATTTCTTGTTTGCAAGGTGGCTTGGAAAGTTACTTTCTCAATTATTACATGCATATGCACCATCGGCTAATGAACATGTTATCGAGAACTTAAAGAAATGCTTCTAAAAAGAGTATTTAGTTATGTGCAAGTGTAATCAAAATAAGATCAAGTGGCAGATACAATAGTAACAAATGGAAATTGATTTTTAGGAGTACGTCATTTATGTACTATGAAAAATTCTTATTCCCCGATCCATAGAATGCCAGCAAATCTACAAAATTTCATAGTAACATTAGTGGTATGTTTACACAACATAACCTATGCGTAATGCAAAGATATTCTTCTTGTGGTAGGCTTCTAAAAGGTCCTACAAATTATAACCGCAAGTGCACGGTGTCGAGGTGTAGAACAATGCAAATACGGGTCGATCCACAGAGACAAGGTGTGTGTGAGTTGAAGTTTCCTAGATAGTTCTGAGCTAGTGACAGTGAAGCAAAGGGACAAAGGCAATGAGCCTAAGGCAGTGAAGTAAAGAGCCAAAGAAACAAAGTAAAACAGTTGCAGTGAGGCAGTGAGGGAAAGAAACAGTGACTTTAGGCTTAATCACTAAGGCTTTTGATTCCACCTCTAACCTATGCTAAGTCAATTTTCAATGCTAACTCATGTTCTTGCCCCTTGTTTAGATATTAGTGAGATTCTAGCCTCAGCTAACTATCTAGATAGCAGTGGAGGTTCGAGCCTGCTGCTTATCAAAGAGGTGGTTTTAAGAGAAGGATTTAGGGTCACTAAGTTAAGTCTAGTCCTTGTAGTAATTGGGGCTCTCACACTGCAACTACCCGCAGATAAGCCACTTAGATGATTGAACCTTCCTAAAGGATAATCTAATTACAGCTAAAATGTTCTTCCATAGCACTAACTGTCTGATTAGAGCACAACTAGTATAAGGTTTGAACAATAAACATTAATCATGAGCTGCAGCACCATCAATCACAGGGTTATCCTAACTACAATGTATGCTTGACATACAATGTGAGAGCAATGTGATGAAATGCTTAAATTATAACTGTCCTACACAGTTTCAGAACACAAGAACATTGTCTACACATTAACCAACTAGCATTAGCATGGAAGCTTCATCTCAACCTTAGCAAGTGATAAATTAAAACATGATGAATATGTGAAAATAAAACTGAATTTGAAAGTGAAGCAAAAACAGAACATGAACAATTGAGGAACTGGCTAGTCCAGTCCTCTTGGTGGTGCACTGGCTAGTCCAGGCATGCCTCAATTCGTCACCCAAGCATTCAATTTATACATGCAAGCTCAAAAAATCAAAAACCCCCAAATCAGTGAAACTAAGGTTTCACCAAATACGAAATTCACTCACCTAACTCTCTGATTTCTTCTTCTCTTTCGTCGACCCATGCTTCCATATCTTCTTCTCTATCTTCCCATACCTTTGATTTCTTCTCTAACTAACCTATATCATCAACCCCTAAAACTAGGGTTTCAGAGAGAAAAAAAGGTCGAGAGGTTGATGTAATAGGTAGGTAGAGTGATGGGTTTGGTTGTTATACGTGGTGGGTATGGTGGTGATTGAGGTGGAGTTGGTGGGGGAGCAAGTGGTAGTGATGGCGACAATGCAGTGGAGTTGGTGGAGGCGCTGTGAAGAAGAAGAAGGAGGAGACGAAGAAAACCCGATAGAATGAATTAGGTGTTGTTTGTTTTGGGAAAATATGTTAGGGTTCTAAGGTGTGTATCGGGAACATCAAGATTTGATGTCTTGCAAAGCTGAGCCGTGGCATAACATATTATGGAACGGATCTAACGGCGATATGGAGACAGATCATGAGCGACCGTTGGATGCAAAAATACAACGAAACTGACGGCTCAAGATCGAGTAAGGTGCTGTGGTGTGAAGCGGTTGTAGCAAATTTGATGTACTGGCGATGAAGCGACCGTTGGATTCAGATGAGGATCCAATCTGACGGCTACAGGAGAAGTGGTTGTGAATTTGGGTTTTGGTGTGGGAGATAAGTTGGGCTTGGGGTAATTCCGAGCCCATTTCTTCTTTAAGATCAATTTCCTCCTTGTTGAGCCCATTTCTAACCTTTTGGTCTTGCGCACAACATTCTTCACAGCTTCCTTGCGTAATTCTTCTCGGCTTCCACCACTTTTCTGCTCTTTTCGCTTCGTAATTCCATCCAAACTTTATTTAGTACCTAAAATGCAAAATTAATTAATAAAAATATTTATTCTTGAAAACAAAGAAAATACAGAATATGGGATAAAATGTAGAATTAATGCACAAAAGATGAGTTAATTGCCAAGAAAAATATAAAGAAATATGCACTTTTTAGCACTCATCAAATACCCCCAAACCTGAATTTTACTTGTCCTCAAGTAAAACAAAACTAAGGAAATCCTACCTATACCACTGTCGCTGGTCTCTCGAATGCATTTAGCGTATGCACTAAGCCTTTTAAACCACTAAGTGTCCCTAGTGGACGAGTTGAAGTCTCTTGAAGGTTTGCTTAGAACGTACCTACAAAGTTCTAGGCCAAAATATAACCTCAGATTCCATGAAATGTGACATGTGCAAGACAGTAGAAGCTCACAGCAAAATGGAGATGTCAATCTAGCTATCAAAGGCACAATCCTAGCACTGATAACAACTAAAGACACGTGATAAGAGTGTAAAGTGTATCTACACATGTTTCTAGAATGACCTGAAGTTATGACTACTAATCACCAAGAGATAGTTTTTAGGCTAAGAACCGAATTCTAAGCCAAGCTAGCTGTCCGGCTTTACGAGAATTGTGAATGTTCACCCAATGAGTTGGTGATATTTCAGTTTACCCGCGTTATACATCGATGGTTGCACCCTCCTTGCTTATTACAAGACTATTTACAATAAAAAGATGACTCTTTACATGACTCTTATTTACATTGATTACTCTCTTTTATTTTTGGAACAAGAGAGAATATTGTCTTTAACATGATGTAAACGATAACTATCTACTGTTGTGAAACAACAACAGTGGTATGAAAATAAGTCTGCTGAAGAACGACGGACTCTGCGAGTCTGTTCTTCGTGTTCTTCAGAAGCTTTAATGGCAGCAGCAGCAACAATCAATGGTATCTTCCTTGTTTCGGCTCTGAACTCTCTCCTCTTTCTCCCTAAACTTTTCTCACCCTTTTTATGACTTGAAACCACTCTTATATATCCCACAGACCCCAAATATCTCGTATAAATTCCGACTTTTTCTTTTCTTTTTCTTCTCTGTGCTGTTGAGAGAATAATCCCTTCTGTTGAGCTTTTTCACGTGTTGTTAGCTATAAAATAGCTACCAAACTCTTCCCTAGACTTGAATAAGACCGTGTACATGTTAATCCATCGTCAAAGTCCTCCATAAATCTCTCAAAAATCTTTGAAAGTGCACAACAGGACACGTCTCTCTGTTTTAACTTCGATTGCTTCTCCCGGATATTCTAGCCCAATTAAGCCCATGAAATCATCCATACTAGAATTCTATATCCATATCACGTCCATCCCAATCAATTTCCGGTGTTTAATCTCCCTAAAACAGCTCCAACAATCGGATCAAAATTCAACAACGATATGCATGGCCTTTCCCGCCAAAAACCAGTATTTGAAATTTGAAGAAGACCTCCCCCTATCCAGTTCTGGTGTCCCTTTAGCAGCTGCCTGAAAATGGGTCACCCCTTAGTAATTAGGTTACCCCTTATCCAAAGTGAGAGTCCGTATAGTAATTTTCTCCCACGAGCGCAAAAACCACTTTTTTTAGCCAATTTCGCCGCAAAAGCTTATTTCTCCGGAAATACCTACAGGGACGTAAAAAGCCATAATAAGTACAAAAAATGGGTACTAACACAATATACAGTTGGGCTATATTAGACACATAAATGCGTCTATCAAATACCCCCAAACTTATTATTTGCTAGTCCCGAGCAAATCAAATAGAAAATAAAATCCTAACTCACTGTCGCAGGCATCGTCGATTGCATTTAGCGTATGCAATAAGCCTTTAAACCCCTAGGTGGCCCTAGTGGCCGAGTTATAGTCTCGGGAGGGCTTATCAGAGATATACCCACAAAACCTTAATACTCCAGACCTTAGCTATCTACGCAGAACCTTGGAAGGCACTAAAGAATCTCCTTGGTTGGCATACTTATTGACTACAAGAAGAAGTACCCTGATGCGAAATTCCAATTGTTGTACACGAGTTTGCACTCAAGCATACTAAAATTCATATAAAGTGACAGAGCTCTACTCAGATAGTTGCACTATGGACATCATATTCGGAGTCAAAACTAATCACATGGATAGATCAAGAAGATGGATATAAAAAACATAGATGGTTTTGATGTTTACTAAGTGAACGACATTTCCCATATCTGTCTGAAGGCCTCCGCCAAAATGAACCTATCCTAATGGATTGAGATACTAGTCTGACTAATATCAACACACTGGCATATACAAGGGTACCAGTGGTCGATAACCTAACTCTAGGTCAATACAACTGGCATATACAAGGGTACCAGTGGTCGACTTTATTGAATTTATTCCTTTTGGTCAAATGGTCTGGTCGACGCAAAACTCGTATCTACCATATTGGTGCTACTTCTATTGACCAAGAGTCTTTTAGGGGGTTCAACACAAGATTCCCATTGTTGGGATTTTTCAGCGATAGCTCCTAGGAAGGTAAAAGCATCATCAGCATTTTTACTAGTGAACTCACCAGCGCACATAGATTCAACCATGGCTTTGGTCGAATAGTCTAAACCATCATAAATAATCTGTACAAGTTTCATATTATCAAATCCATGGTGAGGACACTGAGATAGGAGATCATTGAATCGCTCTAAAAAACTGTAAAGAGACTCTCCCTCTTGTTGTACACTAGCACTAATTTTCTGCCTAACAGCTGCAGTTTTATGCTTAGGGTAGAATTTCATATAGAAGGCAGCGATAAGTTCCTGCCATGTTTCTATGGATTCAGACGGTAGGTTGTTAAGCCAGGTCTTGGCTTTATCTCTCAAGGAAAAGGGAAACATTTTAAGTTTCAAGACTTCATCAGTAAGGTCTTTTATTCTAATTGTCCCACAGATTTCCTCAAAGTCCCTAATATGGAAATAAGGGTTCTCATCATCTTTTCCTAAGAATATAGGGATCATCTGAAGAATACTAGGTTTTATCTCAAAATTAGCCGTAGTGGCTGGCAATTTAATGCATGAAGCTCGGTTGGTCCTAGTTGGGAACATGTAATCTTTCAAAGTTGCCATTGTTGGCACAACTGGAGTACTAGGGGTACTTTTGTCACTCAGAGATAAATTCTCAAAACTGAAGTTTCCAAAAACAGGGCTCTCCAAAGAAGAGTCTTCGAGCTCCCTGCTTAAATCAGAAGAACTACTAGGTTTTTTTGCTAATCAATCGACCTAGAGTATCTCTTTTCCAAGCCCTATTAACAAAATCGAGCATACACTAAAAAGAATTCAAAAAGAAATAAAAAAAAAAAATCCTAACAGGAAGATTCTAGCAAACACACAATAGGCTGACTCGACATTACCACAGCAAACCTAAAGATTTCTAGCAAACAACAAGCATGATGGCTCCACTTAGATTGTTTCTAGACCAGCTTCTAATCCTTCGAAAGGGAATTCGTTACAATTTGAGCAAACCCCTCTGGAATCAATCCGAGTTTAAGCAAGTTGAATCGAGGCGAGGGAAGCTCAGTGGAGCTTTGATACCCAAAACCTCACCGATCCAATGCGGCGCAGTCACGCATTCAACTCGCAGAAACCTTCAAGAACTTCGAGGTGTGCTTAAAAGAGTAACCAATATTTTTCGAATGATTGTCCTGTTAAGCTCGATACCCTATAGGTCTCTTTCTAGTCCAAATTTTAGGCTTAGGTTCGCTTTAGGTTTCGTTTTCCTAAGGCGGGCAAGAAGGGAGCGGTGATGAAATCCGAACCCTTATCTTATATGGTCCAGTCCTTGCCCTTTACTAGGAATTTAAAAACAGTCCATATTCAAGTCCTCAGCATATATTCACCTTAAGGAGTCCAGTAACCCGCTTGCAGGAGATTCGCGGGTGTTTAGAATTTTACCTCCCGTACCAGACGGGCGAAGAACCGCTGAAGTCGACTCGGGCCACGACTCCTATGCCGTGTGCGAACCCGAGGGGCCGAGACGATATTGTAATCGTCGTCCTTCCCTGCAAACAGTGATATTTAACTACCCTTCCGTAGGATTTAAAAATAAATAAAAATAAAGAATCCAAATGTCCAAAGTTCACAGTCCAAAAATAAAGTGCAAAAACAAAAAATGAAAGCCTAAAAAAAAAAAACTAATAATAAAAAAAAAAATCTCTCTTTTTTTTTTCTCTTTTACAAAATAAAGAAAATCTTCTTCTTTCGCTCCTTTAGCTTTGCTTTTCACTCCCAAACTTTAAGTAAATCACCACAAGCTTTGGCAAAATTCTTTCGCTCCAACTTCAAAAATCTGCAAGGAAACAAAAAACCAAAAACGTAAAGAAGAACAAAAATAATAAAAATAAAAAAATCTAAAAAAAAGCTACCTAAACACAAATCGCGTCCGCGTCGCGGCGCCAAAAATTTGATGGTTTTCAAAAGTGATTGTAGTTGTAGTGGTAAAAGGGGTTCTTTTCGAACTTGTGAAGGTAACTTTTTTTTTAATAAAAAAAAGCAAATTAATTTTCAAAGAGTGATGTCAAGATTTAAAATGGACTAAGGCTCCGGATTCACTATTACTTCAAGTTGATTGGTTACAAAAATATTTCATAATTATCTATCTCTTTTTCCATTAAATCACTTCTTAATCTATAAGGTGTCCAAATATTAAATTGTAATCCTTAAGCATGATTTATCAAAGAATTAATTCTAAGCATAAAACATCAAACTGATTCACAACTAATTAAGAAAACCATTTTTATCTCTTTTTTTATTGATCCAAGTGAATTAAATAAAATAAATAATTAAGAATTTATAAAAAGAATTTACCAATCAAACATGAGTGAATAGATCCTCCATTGCCTCAATCACCAAGAATTTAGCTGCTCATCATGTTGGAAAACCTCTCAAAATATTTCATTGATGCTCAAAAGTGTTTTACAATGAAGAGAAAGACAAGCAAATGATGTAAAACAGAATTTTGCGACCCACAGAAGGCGTCCAGAATCAACGACAAAGCTGAAGTGCTGTTGTCGTTGAAGAACTACGACCCACAAATGACAGTCGATGTCACTGTTGATAAACGACGGCCTTGGAGAGTCTGTTATTCACGTTCTTCCTCCTCGCAGCAGCAGCAGCAACAATCAATGATATCTTCCTTGTTTCGGCTCTGAACTCTCTCCTCTTTCTCCCTAAACTTTTCTCACCCTTTTTATGACTTGAAACCACTCTTATATATCCCACAGACCCCAAATATCTCGTATAAATTCCCACTTTTTCTTTTCTTTTTCTTCTCTGTGCTGTTGAGAGAATAATCCCTTCTGTTGAGATTTTTCACGTGCTGTTAGCTATAAAATAGCTATCAAACTCTTCCCTAGACTTGAATAAGACCGTGTACATGTTAATCCATCGTCAAAGTCCTCCAGAAATCTCTCAAAAATCTTTGAAAGTGCACAACAGGACACGTCTCTCTGTTTTAACTTCGATTGCTTCTCCCGGATATTCTAGCCCAATTAAGCCCATGAAATCATCCATACTAGAATTCTATATCCATATCACGTCCAGCCCAATCAATTTCCGGTGTTTAATTTCCCTAAAACAGCTCCAACAATCGGATCAAAATTCAACATCGATATGCATGGCCTTTCCCGCCAAAAACCAGTATTTGAAATTTGAAGAAGACCTCCCCCTATCCAGTTCTGGTGTCCCTTTAGCAGCTGCCTGAAAATGGGTCACCCCTTAGTAATTAGGTTACCCCTTATCCAAAGTGAGAGTCCGTATAGTAATTTTCTCCCACGAGCGCAAAAACCACTTTTTTTAGCCAATTTCGCCGCAAAAGCTTATTTCTCCGGAAATACCTACATGGACATAAAAAGCCATAATAAGTACAAAAAATGGGTACTAACACAATATACAATTGGGCTATATTAGACACATAAATGTGTCTATCACATGACAAAACATGGAATAAATACTTGATTTTTTTTTTTTTATTTTTTTTTTCTGAATATACATCATATATATATATATATATATATAATATTTTTTTTTTTTTGTAAGAAATAACTTTGATCTTTACAACATAGTGACACTTTTGATACATGAACAAAAAGAAAAACATAATTACATGACTCTTAGCAAGAGGTGGCCCTTATCGAATGCATCCGGTCAAATTCTATGGTTGCTTTTCTTAACGTATCCTCAAACTTATATCCCAGCCAACCAAAGAACAAGCTAGTCAAGTCTCATTCAGTATTCTAAAGTGATTGGCAATCTAACTTCCTATCAAACACCTTGAAGATCGAGGCTATACATGTATTGGTAGATCGTGCGCGTGCAAATTTCTTATCACATGTGAATTGTGCTAGAATCAGGGTGCCTAAATATCTAGACTAAGAATCCTTATGTTTACATACATGCACAAGAGTCAACATTTCAAGGTAAATGAGCTCCATTTTTATGATTTTTTTAATTATTATTATTATTTTTTTTTTAATTTTTTTGGAATTTTTAAATTTTTTCAAAAAGAGTTCAAAAAGAAGGAGTTCTTGTTTTCAATTATGGCATGTGATCGTGGTATCTACTCTATACCCCCAAACCTAAACTAAACATTGTCCTCAATGTTTCAAAAGATGTAAAGAATTATAATACAACATATGGAGAGGATTATGCTGAGTAGAGAAAAAGGAAAGAGAATACCCGATTTCGGCGAAAGCAAGATTAGAACTCCATTTATTCAAGGCAAAAATCCAACATTTTTTTTAGCCGAGATCATATTGGATTAGCACTATATATACAAAAGAAACAAAAGATTTAACTAAGAAACTATCTACAAGAAAATTTGGTTTTTAATGGGATTGGACTTTTTGGGAAAAATTTGGTTTTATCGGGAGACATTTGGTTTTGATGGGAAAAAGAAAATTTTTGGATTTTAGGGAAACATTTGGAAAGCTTTGGTTTTTATGGGAGAAAAACATTTGGTTTTTAATGGGATAAGGAGACCAAGCCCACTGTTGGGTTTTGCGAAGCCCAGCTACGTTTTTGAAAAACAGGCCCACTGCTGGTGAGTAAAGCTCACTGTTGGTTTTTGGAATTTTGAAATTTTGGCCCACTCGAACTTTGGTTCAGGCCCACAGTTCAGAAACAAGCCCAGGTAACAATTTGAAATTTGGGCTCTTAAATAGCCAAAGGTCGAGGCCCAACTGGGCTTTGAAAACGTTTTCTGTTTTTGGGTCAAGCCCACAGTGTAAATGTTTAGTTTTCAAATGGATGTTAAGCCCACAGTCCCAGAAATTTAGTTGGGATTTGGCTAGCTACTAACTAAAATATGAGGCCCAACTGGGCTTTCAAAAGTTCAGTTTTCTTTAATTAAAACAACAGGCCCAAATCAATCTAAAACCACAAGCCCACAAGAAATTAAACAAACAAGCCCACAAGAAATTAATTACAAACCCAACAGAAAATATAAGCCCAAATGTTGGGTTTAATATTACAAGCCCACAAGAAAAATGGAAGCCCACAGTTTGGGTTCTCTTAATGGGTTTAGGCTTACTTGCTTAAGCACAGCCCAGCTGTTCAGTTTGGTTGCAAAAGCCCAGTTGGGCTTTGGATCATCCTAAGCTTGTGTAGCCCAGTTGTGTTTTGGTCTAGTTACAGCAGCAGCAGACAACAACACAAGATCAACTCAGCAACAACAATAGGCTTGGCCTGACAGGAAACAACAGCATCACCAGGTCAGTTTGTGGCAAGGTCACAGCAACAACAGCAGGGGCAACAGCTTCAGCAACAGCAGCTCTGCTGCAGCACCACAGGTAACAGCAGCAGCACCATTTGGGCTTCACAGCAGCACAACAACACCAGAGGTTTGTTCTCAGCCTCACAGCAAGGTCACAGTACCTGGTCACTCAACAAAAATGTCAAGGACAGCAAAGAAAGGCAGTGAACAAGAACTGTAACGCAAGATTGACTGCAAGAATGTAAAGATGACTAATATGCAAATATGATATGCAATCAGGACAGCAAGATGCGATGAGTATGCAATGCAAAGATGAATATGCAGTAATGAATGCAAGTTATGATGAGATAAATGCTTACACTAAATGATTATACTAAATGCAAGATATGCAAGTGAATAGCAGCAAAAGAAAGCAAGGAAAAACAGCAACCACACAATGCCAAGTCCCCGGCAGCGGCGCCAAAAACTTGGTAGGCTTCTAAAAGGTCCTACAAATTATAACCGCAAGTGCACGGTGTCGAGGTGTAGAACAATGCAAATACGGGTCGATCCACAGAGACAAGGTGTGTGTGAGTTGAAGTTTCCTAGATAGTTCTGAGCTAGTGACAGTGAAGCAAAGGGACAAAGGCAATGAGCCTAAGGCAGTGAAGTAAAGAGCCAAAGAAACAAAGTAAAACAGTTGCAGTGAGGCAGTGAGGCAGTGAGGGAAAGAAACAGTGACTTTAGGCTTAATCACTAAGGCTTTTGATTCCACCTCTAACCTATGCTAAGTCAATTTTCAATGCTAACTCATGTTCTTGCCCCTTGTTTAGATATTAGTGAGATTCTAGCCTCAGCTAACTATCTAGATAGCAGTGGAGGTTCGAGCCTGCTGCTTATCAAAGATGTGGTTTTAAGAGAAGGATTTAGGGTCACTAAGTTAAGTCTAGTCCTTGTAGTAATTGGGGCTCTCACACTGCAACTACCCGCAGATAAGTCACTTAGATGATTGAACCTTCCTAAAGGATAATCTAATTACAGCTAAAATGTTCTTCCATAGCACTAACTGTCTGATTAGAGCACAACTAGTCTAAGGTTTGAACAATAAACATTAATCATGAGCTGCAGCACCATCAATCACAGGGTTATCCTAACTACAATGTATGCTTGACATACAATGTGAGAGCAATGTGATGAAATGCTTAAATTATAACTGTCCTACACAGTTTCAGAACACAAGAACATTGTCTACACATTAACCAACTAGCATTAGCATGGAAGCTTCATCTCAACCTTAGCAAGTGATAAATTAAAACATGATGAATATGTGAAAATAAAACTGAATTTGAAAGTGAAGCAAAAACAGAACATGAACAATTGAGGAACTGGCTAGTCCAGTCCTCTTGGTGGTGCACTGGCTAGTCCAGGCATGCCTCAATTCGTCACCCAAGCATTCAATTTATACATGCAAGCTCAAAAAATCAAAAACCCCCAAATCAGTGAAACTAGGGTTTCACCAAATACGAAATTCACTCACCTAACTCTCTGATTTCTTCTTCTCTTTCGTCGACCCATGCTTCCATATCTTCTTCTCTATCTTCCCATACCTTTGATTTCTTCTCTAACTAACCTATATCATCAACCCCTAAAACTAGGGTTTCAGAGAGAAAGAAAGGTCGAGAGGTTGATGTAATAGGTAGGTAGAGTGATGGGTTTGGTTGTTATACGTGGTGGGTATGGTGGTGATTGAGGTGGAGTTGGTGGGGGAGCAAGTGGTAGTGATGGCGACAGTGCAGTGGAGTTGGTGGAGGCGCTGTGAAGAAGAAGAAGGAGGAGACGAAGAAAACCCGATAGAATGAATTAGGTGTTGTTTGTTTTGGGAAAATATGTTAGGGTTCTAAGGTGTGTATCGGGAACATCAAGATTTGATGTCTTGCAAAGCTGAGCCGTGGCATAACATCTTCTGGAACGGATCTAACGGTGATATGGAGACAGATCATGAGCGACCGTTGGATGCAAAAATACAACGAAACTGACGGCTCAAGATCGAGTAAGGTGTTGTGGTGTGAATCGGTTGTAGAAAATTTGATGTACTGGCGATGAAGCGACCGTTGGATTCAGATGAGGATCCAATCTGACGGCTACAGGAGAAGTGGTTGTGAATTTGGGTTTTGGTGTGGGAGATAAGTTGGGCTTGGGGTAATTCCGAGCCCATTTCTTCTTTAAGATCAATTTCCTCCTTGTTGAGCCCATTTCTAACCTTTTGGTCTTGCGCACAACATTCTTCACAACTTCCTTGCGTAATTCTTCTCGGCTTCCACCACTTTTCTGCTCTTTTCGCTTCGTAATTCCATCCAAACTTTATTTAGTACCTAAAAATGCAAAATTAATTAATAAAAATATTTATTCTTGAAAACAAAGAAAATACAGAATATGGGATAAAATGTAGAATTAATGCACAAAAGATGAGTTAATTGCCAAGAAAAATATAAAGAAATATGCACTTTTTAGCACTCATCATCTTGTCACAATGGTCAGTACATATTAGCTACACTCATACTTTCATTGGATTTTAAACATCATAACAGGGATTGCATTCTAAAATACAACTAATTCCATCTAAAACCTTTGCATAATGCTAAGATAACAATTCTTCCTTTCACAACTGTGTCAGTACATATTTACTACACTCATATTTCAGTGGATTTTAAGTATCATAACAGGGATAACATTTGAAAAGATAACTAATTCCATCTAACACCTATGCATAATGCGGCACAAACACAAATCAGGCTAATGTAAATTTCATTTTGGAAAATGGTGCACTTGTCTTTACAACAGAGAGATGAGTCTGTAGTAATCATGGTGTACTGTAATTTACACAATAAGAGAGAATAGACTTACATATCTTGTAGATGTTTTCTTTAGATCTCTTGTTTGTTCATCAAATGCTTGTAAAGTCTAGTAGCACCACCACCTTTTGAGTACAAAATGAACAACACCATCAACACCATTAATGAAACGGGGTAGAAAAATTTAAGTGAAGTCGTGGCGAAGATCTCAAAGATCTAATTTAACAAAACCAAAAATTACCAAAAATCAAAAAATAAACTCAAGATAATCCTCTGAATATGAAATCAAAAACAACAATATTAGAAGCACACCTGTCAGCTAAATCATTGACAAGGACCACTACTCAGTCATTGGTTTAAACTACTCCTGACAGTAATGAAATTTGTACATGTGTATGAAGGCTTCGCCACATATAAAGTTAGGAAGTACGAAGTACATCGTTTATGCAACGATTTTCTCTTGAGTGTAGAGTTTTCAGCAGTGCAACATATATATACATTGTGTCTTTTTAGCAGTGCAGTGTATATATACTGTGACTATCGAATGTAAGCTAAACGAGGTTTAGGATTGTGGAAACATTGGCATTAACATATGCACAAGGTTAAACTAGTACTCCATAACATTAATCTTTCACGAAATAACTACCATTCTAATCAAATTTCTAAATATTGTAATTATGGGCGAACCTGTGTATGAAAGCTTGTCCTATACAAGTTTAGTAAGCATTGAGCTGCTGCTGCTGCACTTTCATATCCATGTAGAAGGCATTTATGCAGGAGCTACAAAGACTATCTCTCCATGCCTGTAAAAAAAGAAAAAAAATGCAACATCAGAAACATCTAAAATCTAAAAATTCAAGTACAGTTGTTATGCATTGTTAAAAAAATCCAGTACAGCTGCTATGTAGTGTATGTTCTACTCTAGTCTCAAACATACTGCGTTGGGTAGTAGTGTGAAGACGGGTATGCAGTAAGAAGAAAAATTACTTCAATAACAAATCCAGTATAGTTGTTATACACTGCTCAAAAATCCAGTACAGTTGTTATGTATTGTATATGTTTTATTCTATAATTTTGAACATACTGCATTGGGTAGTAGTGTGGAGATTACCAGCCTCTGATTTTTCAGTAAACCAAATATACTCACATCAAAAATTAACTCGCATGATGGGTACTATACTCGCATCAAAAATTAACAACAATCTCAGAGCCAAAAGCACAAACATATACAACCAACAGAAACATAGGAATATATCAGAACCGAAACACTTTCAATTCAGTATTTCATATGTACTGCTAGATCATATGAATTAACTGAGTATAACTATGAACACAACAGAATTACAAGCAATTATTTTCAGTATTCCATATATGTACTTCTGATTCGTAAACTAAAAATCAACTGCATGTCAAAAATAACTTATAAACCTATGAATCTAACAGAATAAAAACAACTCCATTCCAGTATTGGATACAAGTACTTCAGGATCAAACAAAAAAAGTAATAAAACAATGAATATAACAAAATTAAACCAGTTTTTTTCTTCAGTATACCGTTTATGTACTGCTGAATCAAATAATCTGTAACAACAAACAATCATGATTTTAACAAAAAAAAAGAAACAAAAAACAAAATTATGGCTATATTACTGAATAATCTAAACAATAACAATTTTTGTTCTCAAATCAACACATCAATTCTTCCTATAACGTTTCAGTGGCCAAAGTGAGATCCATTAATCCACTACCAAACGTAACAGATCATTACATCGAACCAATTCACGGATCAGCAATCAAACATCCAAAATTAGATCTATTTACTAGACTGTAACTAGTAGATCGAATCCAACAAATCACTCAAATTTCAGTAAAAACCAATTAATTGATGATAAAAAGAACTCGAACAGCAAAGAAGAAGATACTAAAAATATCAAAACCCTAAGAAAACAATAAAAAGAAGACTAAATTAAGAATCTCACCATTTTTTAGGGTGTTAGAAATGATCAATCGAAGGAGATACAGAGGAATAAATCTAGGGAACAAAATCTTACGCGGAGAAACTGATTAATCGATCAAAGACCTCGTAAGAGTCTTCATCGCAAGTCGCCAGAGCTCTTCAAATCGAGAGAGACAATAGAGAAAATGAAGAATGATGAATTGGTCTGTAAAGTAGAAAGGTTATTTCTGGTATTTTTAAATTACACATAAATGTTTCCGCACGTGTACAAGACCTGGGATTAAAAAGTTGGGTCCATTTTACTGTTTTCTTTTTATTATGGACCTCTGGCTCTGGTTACAGGGCTTTAGTGGGTGGACCTGCCACTAACCAATACTAGGATATTAGTACCTATAGGTAATTCCTACAAGTTTTAATCACTAATCCAGATTACTAACACTAATACAGAAAGGACAGATTTGTCATTATAAAAAAATTTGGTTAAGGAGATTTCTGATTTTGTTATTTGACATTCTTTTTTGTCCTTATTCAGTATGCCAAGAAAGATTTAGGTATGACTAAAAACAACCTTCATTTTTAAGTACTACCCCTATATATGTAGATGGTTGATGGGCCCATGGGGACACTGAAGTACGAGAGGACATCAATTATTACACCTTGTTTTATAGGTCAACCAAGATAAAACAATCAAAATTATATATCTAAAATGGAATAAACATGATTTTATTGTGATATGATTCAATGTTCCGATGTGAATCGAGTTCAAATTTTTTTGAAGCGAATCACGAATTGGGCGATTTTAGAAACCATGTCCATGAGACTTGGCCATATGGATTAAAATGCCACCTTGGTAAAAAAATTATTAATTAATTTGACATAAAAACAAGTTTATATCACTTTCCAAAATTGTTTAAATTATTTTCAGTAGTGGCCCTTTTATTTGGGGTAGCAATAGAAGCAGCAACAGCTCCAAGACCATCACCTTCAAAACTTCACTCCTTCGCCCTAGAAAGAAATAAGAAACTCATGCTCATGAAATCAAATATGGCCAGGCTTCATAAGGGATAAGACAATAAACCACTGATATACACTTGAAAAGAAATGCAGAAATTACATCAACACAACATCAAATTCAGGGGAAGAAAGTAGATATAATCAGAGTAATCACCTAGTGACATATGAGTCATCGACTGTATTGACAATTATCTGATCACCAACTTCAATGAATGGAGGTGCCTGTGCAATTTGGTGAACACACAAGCAAAACAAAAACGAAATTTCAGATGCATATAGCAGTTTAAAGTTAGTTAACGAACTTGAGTTACAAACAGATTAGCTGGAACTTTAACCTGCAAAGACATAAACTGCAAAAGAAATAACCTTTCCTCTATTTGTATCTTTTATCCTTATTTCTTTCATCCACTTAAAAGGTCAAGATTCAGGAAACAAATGTCGTACAAAATTAATCATTTCTATGTGGCAAATATAGGAATGAAGCCATTACATTTTCAAACTGAAAATGGCTCACTCAACCATTCAAGACCATTGCGTCGTAAATGGGAATGACATAAGCCATTAGTATGATACTAATCCCTCCATGTACACTGACCATTGACCAATAAGGTAGAAATCTCTCCTGGATTTCTTTAAATAGTACCATAATATGTAATCGATCAATTAGAAACAACTCAAGAGAAAAAGAATTCTGCAAATAAGTAACTTGTAATAAAAAGTGCAACGGAAATTTATTTTCTTTTATGCAGTATTTAAGCTTTCAGACTTACTTGCACTGTAAGACCATTTTCCAGCAAAACTCTTCTATACCTGTGCATTTCATTCAATTTAAACAGAAGAAATTCAAATGTCACTAACAGTTCAGAACAGAAATCTAGTGGAACCAAATAATTATGCGGCTAAAAACAATCAAGAGGTTACTACTAACAATCGCTTGATAATATTGAAACCTTTACACTGGTGAATGTGTCTTAATACCTGCCAAACTAATCATGTGGCAGGTCTAATAATTCAGAAAACTTAAGAGCTAACCGAGGGAATTACAGATTTCTAATGTTAAGCATGATAAGCCGTAATCGTTCTATGCATTTAACAGAAAAAGTCTTGAGATGTTAGCATGTCGTTTAAATTCAGACCCCAAATCTAACAATCTTCAATGCTTTACTGCGAGAACCCAACCTCCGATTGGTAGAGTACATCAACCTATTGGTAAGACATCAAAGCTATATAAAGAATATAAAAAATAGACAAAACAGTCCACTGCTAAAGATGAAACATACTGAGGTGTGGCAGTCAGCCCCTTCATATTGCCTTTTGCTTCAGCAACAGTACATGTCACCCGTGGTGGAATAGTAGCAGACATCACTTTACCATCATATAATTGCAAGCTGACTTTCATATCCTCTGTAATCCATAAGATTCATTCTTTCATTAGCAGAGTAGAAATAATGTTGAATATGAAAGTAGGAACTTCGTAAAAAAGTAGTAAATCAAATATCAAAAGCTCGTTCCTGACTAAAACAGGACCCTTATTAGCAGTGAGAGAGCATCACCACAGAATATGACTTCGCGAGGTCAACTTTTAGAGGTATAATTATAAGGTAATCAAGCTTAAAATAATAGAAGTAGCATTTTCAGATAGTTTTACTTAATAGAAAAAGGAAGAAGAAATATACAGAAAGAAGAGGCGGTCATAGGAACCAAAACCAATTAAGAAAATTTTTTTGTACAGTACATCCATTTGTTGTTAACATAAATGTGATCTGGGGGACCCAAACTTGGTGGCTAGACGATCACGTTTGGCTAGGTTTGATGGGGAAGAAGAAGGAAAAAGAAGACATTTACTTGAATACATGTCATCACGGAGAAATTAGATTTTTGGTTTATTAGTTGGAGAATAAGATTTTTAATGGAAAATAGCTGAGCGATTCCATGAGGCTAGGTAAGTCTTGAAAATGTTTTATACTCATCAGTTTAGGTTATTCACGACAGAGTTCTGTCATACGGACTCAGACAACTAATCCAAGGTGTTTCCAGAAATACATAAATCTGCTGTTGTTCAAGTATCATTCAAACATAAATAAAGATTGTTAGTCATTCGCCCAGAGTATAACTAATCACCTTTTAGGTATGCAGAAGCCTTGCCAAACAAGTCCTTTGTTACCTCCATTTGTTCATATGTTTCGGGCCTGTTAAGAAGCAAAGAGAAAGCCACTGTAAACTTCATTCAGGTAAATAGTAAAGTGGCAGAAGAAAAGCAAGGAAAAAAGTTAAAGTTTAATATGATAGATGTAGAGATACTGAAGCAACCACACTCACTCCATTAGTGTTACTGACTCGCCTATGGTGTACAAATAGGTGAAAGATTTCTCTTCGACAAAAACTCCTGTAGATATTAGAATCAAAATCAGTTTTCATTAGAGGGAAAGATTTTCATCACTGCCGCCAACAAGATACAGGCAGAACTAAGTGAAACAACACTCGCATTAAAATATATATTGGTATAAGTTCAACTCATCCTCCACCAATAATAAAAACTTGACCAAGATCCATATATCTTTTGGCTCACCCTACATAAACTAACATGAGGAGATATAGTTAAAGATTTTGGCAACTTTTGGCTGCTCTGGTGCCAAATGCTAATGTCTAGGGTCAATTTCGTTCTCTCCAAAACTAAAGTAGCAAAGAAAAAACAATATCTGAAGCATACAAATAAGGCAGCTGGGTGGACTTTAGCTGAAATGATGTCTGCCGATAAGAAACACCACTTACAACTACAGTGAAGGGGGGTTACATGTGACCATAAAGGAAACTATCTTGGAAATTATTTGTAGTCTAAACATACTTTCCATTGCCTCATCGGTGTGAAATCTTTCGGTCACTTTGTTTCCACTGTCAACATCACGTAACTCCACCTGTGACAACCCAAAAATAGCTTGCAATATACTCAAAAAGAGAAGTGAGGAATTCTGTTAACCTCAATTCAGAAAGTAGAATGCAGGGGAGATCACATTCTCAAAAAGAAATGACCGCTGGTCAGTAATGGTCATACACTACAAATATAGCATCTAGCCACGTAGCAAATTAATTATTAGAATTTCTTGTCAACATCCAACTACCAGACTTCAATAATACCTTCACTAGAAGTGATCTATAACCTATAAAATGAACCTTCATCACTCTATCATGCCTCTCCGTGCTCCATTGAAATAGGGAAACCAAATCCTATTTCAAGACGTACCATGTTCAAGCTAAAGGTATATAAAGAAAAGGAAAATCCCTGAATGTACTAGGACTAGGATTAGAGGAGCAGTGTTATTCCAGTATACCTCAAATAAGACCTCATAGCAAAACGTTAAGTACAGTATAATTTTAAATTCTGAATAATTGTAGTGGACCTTAGGCACAAAGTTTATCATCAAATAGATTATACGGCTTCTTTCATGCATATTGGACCATGCAGGTTATAGCAAAAGGAAGCTTGTACAACTGACAGGTATAACATTTAGTATCATAGGTTTAATACTTAAGTTCTCTGGAATGTCATAGGCTTGAGACGACTCGGGGTTTCTACAGCTTTATGGTAACCATGTCGTATAACATATATTCTTCTGAAATTCAAAATTTGTATTCCGTAATATACCTGTATTATTGCTCCTCCTCTTCCCTGCTGTGTGTGTTGTGCTTTAAGAACCTAAAAGAAAATAGTGAATACCACATAAAGCTTGGAAACACTTCTAACACGAGAAATTAAGGTACTTCCTTATCATACAACTAATATTTGTCTATCTCTTCGGTAAACCAAACTTGCAACATCAACAAGATTAGTTTCTACTCTTTATTCTTTGTTTTTTTAATTTGTGAAATTCCTCGAAATAAATAAATAAATCCTACAATAATGGTAAAGTACCTTACCTGATAAATACGTCCTGAAGTAATGCAGCTCCCCAATTATTACATAATAAATAAAAGATATGTCAGTGATTATGCAGCTAAAAGAATAAAAGTATTATCTTAATGGGCGTGAATCAAAATGCTACCTTTCCTTTGGATGACATTCCCGCTTCTGACCTGAAACAAACAGCTTGATATATCAGTACATATAACATATTACAATTAAACTATTAGTTACTTGAAAGAAAAGTGTACAGTTGCCGGTTGAGACTTGAGAAGCATGTAAGAGAAATTTAAGGTTTTAAAAATAAATTTGAACTCAATAATTATAAACCCAAACCAGGAAATTAACAAGCAGTTAAATATAATACCGCCATGTGAGTTTATTTCAACACATTACAAAATGTAATTTATGTCGTGTATTTGTAAATGAGCTAAAATTCAGCTGTGGTCAGAACGACCAATGAATGGAACCCTAACTCCGAACGTAGACCACCAATTTAGACTGCATTGAAAACGTATACATTAAATTTCAAAGAAAATGAACTTGGAAAACAAAGCAGGTAATCAAATCAAATCAGTCTCATCCTTGATCAATGATAAACCAGTCGAAGATTTTGAGCAATGGTGAGATCTTCTTCCGGTGCTCTTACAAAGACAACAGATTTTAAACGTTAAAAAGATGAACACGAAGTTTGATAAAGAAGAATGGGGTGAGCGAGACATACATCAGTGCCTAAAACTTTAACTCCACGGTGTTGGGAAGCGGACCATGGTTTATCAAAGGTGCCACGCGAAAGCGAACTATTATTAGGTGAGATGGTCTGGTAATTTTGTAGTGATGCCGTGAGAGTTGTGATGCTTCTGAAATAAGAACAATGAGATGAGGAAGAAGACTTGTTAGTAAAGCTCTCTCTCTCTCTCTCTCTCTCTCTCTCCATATATGTCATACATGGTACTTATATAAGCTAATTGAGTATTAATTACACAAACCATAGTAGTTGTATTACCAACTCTGCAAAACAAGGCTAATTCGGAATTAAATAGACAAGATAGAGCTTCAAATCTAACCTGTAAAAAGGTCCTTTGTAAACTGAATTTCCCAGTAAACCAAGTTCTTTTATGTTCTGTAAGATACAACATATGAATCAAACAAATGAGTTTTCGTATTCTAATGCTTTATTAAAAAAATGATAACAGTGAAAGGAAATGTTAAGCTATCTAAATTTTTCAAGTTTAGTGATCTTTATTTACAGGGGTAAGATGAGAATTAATACAAACTGGATAAAAGTTTACCAGATAATGAGGAATCTTAGTTTGCTGGTGTTTGTCTTCGGACTTTAAAACTTCTGTTGATCTTTCTAAATCTTGAAGAGCTGCACGGTATCTTCGTCTGAAGATATTAGTCAAACTCCCTTTCATCCTCATTCTCAATCTCTCCGTCTCAATAGCTATTAAGTATTACAGGGGGGTGAGCACGTAAGTGAGCTTACAGTTACTTATACTTATTGGCTCTGTTTAAAGACTATGGCAGAGTACATTCAACTCAGCGCTGCACAGTCCAAGTCTAACGATGAGAGTATATCCAAAGACAATTAATGGTGTTTTTGTGTTCAACAAAAATGTAAGGCATACAAATGGCGAAGTAGAACTATGTTTAGTCATAACAAAGTGCATACTCAGTTTAACATTAAATGTGGTCAGTTTTACTCCAAAAGATGTCATGAGAAGATAATAAAGTCGAACTCACAGCTTGTTTAACAAATCTACAAACGATTCTGTTGCCAAGTATAAGAAACGACATTTGTTTCGGGAATTCAGTCATTCACATAATTTTACTATTATAGTTCTACGAAACTATTGTTTGTGTGAACTTTCATCAAACAACTTATATGCAATACCAAAAGCTTTAGTTTTAACATGATAAATCCAAAAGATGCTAATGTATAGTTAGGTTTTCACAGCAACAATATTTTAGATGCATATGTACAGTCACCTTGGAAGCTTTTGAACCAAAAATCAAATGAATTGAGAAGAAATTGAGTCAGTGGTTAGAGTAACAATTACCCGAGATCACAGATTTTGACAACGAAGTTTTACGGAGATACCAGTGAGTCAGAGATGGCCGAGCAGCGGTTTGCACGGCAATGGAAATGGAGTAGAGTCCGTATAAAAATGTTAGACACGGTATCAAGGATGACCGGAGATTCTTAGTTTTAGTTTCAATGGCTGCCTTACGGCACGGAGGTTTCTTTTTCAGTAATCTTCTATTTTTACGACGGTTAAAGCAAAGTTTTGGAGCAAGAACTATGGTGCTTACTTCCTTCCCTGTCCAACCACTATGGCTTATTTTTGCCATGGCCGGTTAATGCACTCAGCTCAAAAGAAGTCGATTTTTGTATATACAAAAAAGAGGGCGGATTCAGTTACACTTTTTGAAGCTCACATTTGGGGATATGCTTCTCCTTTGAAGTTTTATATTCCTGCCATAAATGAGATATACCAGTCCTCACTATCTACCAATCATAATTTCGACTTTTATGTTATTCATTTCAGAATATGCTTATTTTACGGGAATAAAAGTGTGAGTGGATCTGCCCTCAAAAAAAATGATCAATGAGTAGGCTCTTTTCTCATCCGTAGATGATCTTCCACTAGCTTTAAATCAATTTGAGGAGATACACTCAGGGTAATTTTCTTATTCATACAGATTGTTAGAGCATTACTCGGTCGAACTCACAAGTATTGCTATCTCAAGCTTGTTATCAAACTTAGTTGTCAAAACTATATCTTGATTTCTAGTTTACAATTAGTTAAGTCTCGGACTAGGATAAAAATGTAGTTGAGAAACAGGGGATCACGACATTCACCTTTGAGTTCTATCGTTTGAAGGTGAAGATCAACCGAAGCTTTTGGTGAACTTCATCAACAAAAGGTAAGTGAAGACTGAACCACATATATCTCAAGTTATATTCACTTTTATATCATTGAGACGATCGCATAACTAATTAGATTATTATGCATAGACAACAATTTCATGTCAAGTTTATCTTGGTAATTAGCCCTCGAAATATAACGACTAAGCTTAATGAACATTTGTTCATACTTGATGAATTTCGGTTAAGGACAATTTATTATTCGGAATTAAAATCAAGATTCAAGTTTTATCATTCGAAAATAGCCCGGAACAGTGATATGTGTCATTGATATTATTCGGGAATGTTTCATAGTCGATTTAGAGAGAAATATAGAATTACTATAGATTCAGATAGTATAGAAGTGTAGTTGAGAAGTGGACATCACGACAGTCATCATTGCGTTTTACCGTCTGGAGGCGAAGATCTGTTAAGTGCATATTTTGCACATATTTAGTGTCAAATCCATGCTAGCAAGTGCTATTTTCTTGTAAATTATTTGTACATTATGTTTGTTTTGTCTTATTTATGTTTTATTAGGTGAATCATCCAAAATAAGAGAATTGACACTTAATTGTGCAAAGAAAAAAGTTAGTTGCAAGTGGAGAAGGACCAAAGACCAAGTGGAACTCATCCAAATCGAGGAGTAATTGTTATCATCTTAAAGAGGACGAAAAGACGAAGTCAACAACGAAAGAATGAAGTCCATTCGACGTCGTATGAAGAATCTAGAAGCATTTGAAGCACGCCGAAATTGTCGAAAAGTATAGAACCTACAGAATTGTTAAATGCACCCGCTTAAATTACTCAGGGCAGCCTCTTAGTGATTGATAAAAGCTAGCACTATGGTGCACTCCATCTCTTCCCTATCCCTCATATGTAGGGAAGGGATAACACAAGGAAGCCAACTTCACTATGGTGCCCTCCTATCCCTTCCCTACATGATACGGCTACTCAGTAGCCGTATCATAGGTTTAAGTCACCAGACTCTCGCTCGAATTTCCCACTTCTTCTGCTTCTCTAGTTATTTCATCCTCTCAAAACCCTTTCAAACCCCTCTTACCCCCTTTCGATTTTCATATTGATTCATTGCGATTCGATGGCTTAAATTAAAAAGGTTTGATCGTTACTCCAAGGTGAAACAAATTCATTCTTCAATTTCGAATTTCATCCAAAAAATCATCTAAGGTGAGTGAATCTAATGTTAGGGTTTCAAATTAATTTGATTTTGATTTTGATGAAATTGTAGACATTAGGTTGGTTAGGTATGTAGTATGCAATTCAATGATGTAATTAAAACATATATTTAGTGAAAAATCCATGATTAATTGTTGTGTTTCTTGATTTCATGAAATGTTTGTAAACTAGCATATCAATGTAGAACATTGATTGACTTGTATTTATGTATGTGATGAGTGCCAAATATTGTATATATTTGCACCTTTTTGTTGACATTTAACTCATCATTTGTGCACTAACGCTCCATTTTATCCCATATTCTGTGTTTTCGTTGTTTTCAAGAATAAATACTTTTCTCAATTAATTTTGCATTTTTAGGTACTAAATAAAGCTTGGTTAACTCACGGAGCGAAAAGAGCAAAGAAACGACAAAGACTCCCGCAGAAAGGAAGCGAAGATTGATGTTTGCAAGAGCCGGATCAATTAAAAGTGGGCTTGAAGAGGAAGAATTGTCCTTAAAGAAGATATGGGCTTGGCATACCCAAGGCCCAAAACCCTTACCCAAATCCATTTCCAATATCCATACCTATTTTCATGAGAGCCGTCAGATTGGATCCATCACATCATCCAACGTTCGCCTCATCACCGAGCATCAAATCTTGAAGCTCCTGTCAAACATCATAGTACCTAACTCCAATCTAAGCCGTCAGAATTGTTGTAACACGCATCCAATTGTTGCTGCAAGCTTGTTCCATCTTAGCCGTTCGATTCAATCCAGATGTGATCATCCAACGTATCATCTTCGCTGGACATTGAATTTCCTACACCCGCTCAACACCCTAGCACCAAATATCTTCTCCCAAAACCATCGACTTCTCCTCTTCTTCCCAAATTTCTCCTTCTTCCCCGACCAACTGACCTGCAACTCCTTCACCACCATATCCTGCCACCACCAGACCCCGATGTTCACTGCCACCATCTCCATCAAACCATTCCAAACATCTACACCATCTCCCTAGCCTAGTTCTTTTACTCATCTCACAACCACTGAACCCTAGGTTTGGGGTGAATAAAACAACTCGAGTTAGGGAACAATTAGAGCATCATAAGAGACAATTGGAGCAGGAGGAGTAGCAGAGAAGGAAGACAAAACATGGGTCGAGGGGGAGACAACAAAAGCAGAGACGGGTGAGCTTTAATTTTAATTTTCAATGTAAACCCTAATTTGGGAATTTTGGGGGAAACTGTTAAGAACCCTAATTTTGGGTATAAATAGAAGATGGTATTGTGTGTGTGGGGGTATGCCCGGATTAGCCGGTGCACCAAGCAGTAGTTCATGTTTGATTTCATCATCTTCATCATGTTCTAAATTCACCTGCTAGGGTTTAAATGAAGCCCTAGTTTGCTACTAGTTATTCCTGTTAATGGCAGTAACCTTGTTGTACTTAATTGTTTTAGAATAAAATTCAATCTTAGGACTTCAGTACTTTACTTTCACAGTGGATGCCATGTATCCATTGTAGTTAGAATAATATTGTGTTGAAGAACTACAACTCATACTTAATCCCATATATTGATCTTTTGATTAGCTGTTCCCTGAAAAGACAGTTAATGCTTAGGATAAATACCTTAGTTGTGATTGAATCATTCATATCAAGGTGACCTTAGATATACAGAGGATTGACATCCCTTTTGTTATCAGATATGAGGACAAGGTTAGTGTTATGAGAAGAATAACTAGTGTAAGTTAGTGGTGGACTCAAAGGCCCTAATACCATTCTCATCATTTGCTCTATTTACTTTCTTTGCATATTACTTTACTGCTTCTGTTACTATCAATCATCTTCGTCGTATCGACATCAAAACAACCCCCATTTTGGTTACTCTTTCTTGTTTAGAATCAGTTTAAGTGAGACCATAGTTTCAGCTTTACACCCTCCTTGTCCCTGAGGACAAACCCATTCTTACCTCACTCACTACAACTGACCCTGTATACTTGCAGGTCTAAGTTGTAGGTTCTTTTAAAACCACACCAAGTTTTTGGCGCCGCTGCCGGGGAGTCAGTAGCGGTGTGATTGTTTCTTTTCTTCCACTTTCCTGATTTTTAATATACTGCTTGTATATATGTGTTAGATTTTTGGTTTTTCTGTTGTTAATAGTGTTAGATGTAACTAGTTTATTTGATCTTCCATTTTGTAATAGTTTAATAACATCATCATTCCACTTCATCTTAGCTGTAGTTTATCTGCCATTTTGTAGTTGTTAACTTAGCATCACTGCATTTTCATTTTCACTGCACTTTCATTTTCCCTGCATTCCACTTCATCTTGGCTTACTGTTTGTATATATATGTTAGCTTAGCCTGCCATGTGTTAGATTAGTCTGCCATGTAACATAGTCTGCCTCATTTGCATACTTAGCAAACAGTAACCTTGTGTATATATGTGTTAGCTTTCTCTTTGTTCTGTCACCTGCACACCTGCAAAGCATCACTGCATCTGTGGCTTTGCTCATCATCTGTGGCTTTGCTCATTATCTGTGGCTTTGCTCATTTCGTCATTGTCTGTAGCTTTGCCCTGCCCTGTAACTGCCTGCTTCCCAGTCTTGGCCTTGCCACAACTGCATCTGTTACTGCATTTGCTTGGAGTACTTGAGCATTAAGTCTGCATATTGACCATTGGGTCATTTTTGGTTCTATAACAAGTGCAACTGTGAAGTTTAACATACTGTGAATGCTTGAATGTGTTGTTGTCATCTTGAATGCCTGAAATATGTTACTGTGAATGTGGTGTGGTGCTGTCAACTATGAAATTTGCTGAAATTTAATGCTGTGAATGCCTGAGTTGTATGCTGAGTTAGCAGTGTCATCTTGAATGCATGAAATTTGCTGCTGTGGGCTGTGAGCTAGCTTACTGCCACTGAAGAGGTGATCCTGCTGCTGTTGGAGTTGAAAGATTGAACAAGGCCCAACTGGGCTGTGCAACAAAAGAAAAGGGGATAAAAGCCCAACTGGGCTTCCCTCCAAAAACAAGTAAGCCTGAACCCGTTAGCAAAGCCCAACTGGGCCTTCTTTATTGTCTGTTGGGTTTATATTTTTTCTGGGCTTGTAATATTATTTTAAACCCTACATTGGGCTTGTGTTTTTGGACTTTTGGGCTTGTAATTTTAATTGGACTGTGGGCTTATAACTTTGAACATTAACCGGGCCTTGTACTCAAGACAGCAACTTTGGAACTTTGAGAACAGTGGGCTTAAAATCTTTGAAAATCTATCAAGTTTTCCACTTTCAAAAACTCCTGTTGGGATCCTCACTTTCCAAATAACCTGTTGGGCCTCCTGAAGACTACTGGGCTATGCTTTGGGACCTGTTAAAATACCAACTGGGCCTGTTCAAAACTTTCTTTTGGGCTGCACAATTCTCCCACCAATGTGGGCTTGCTCCTAACAACAAAACCAAATTTTTCTCCCAACTCAAAACCAAATTCTTGCTCCACCAATGTGGGCTTGCTCCCAATTTTAAAACCAAAGTTTTTCTCCCAATATTAAAAACCAAATTTTTCTTTTTATCTCCCAATTAAAACCAAAAGTTTTCTCCCATTCAAAAACCAAAAATTTTCTCCCTCTTTTTAACCAAAAATCCCAAATAGGCTTTACCTTTAAAGCCTAAAAACCAAATTTTTGAAACCTATAACTGAAAAGTGTGGGCCTTATTTCTCTTTTTGAATTGTGTGATTGTTTGATAAACATAACATGTCTGGATTTTGGTCTGCCACTGGGAATAAATCTATTAGAGAAGCTTACGGTCAAGATTCACCTTATGAGCCTCCCACAGACCATGATGTCAATAGTTATAGGGATTATTATTATGGACCTTCTGTAGGTCATGAATCTCAATATGCAAACCCTAATGACTATTCACACATGTATCATCCACCATTGAGTGAAAATGAACATCTAGACAATATCCAACTCACACATTCGTCACTTGTGAATCAGTTAGAGGCTCGGATCACTGCTTTAGAAATGCAAACACATGAGAAATCTGTAGCATCTAGTTCACATAGACGACCTGAAATCTATGCATGTACCTTATGTGGTGGTTTAGATCACCCGGATAAATATTGCTATATTTTGTATGATTATAGGCAATTTAGAGAATCCCATGAAAATCCAAATTATGAAATGCCCACAAATTGTGAGGCTGATAGTCATTGGGACCATAATCAATCCTTTGAGGGTTGCGATCAATCTTTTATAAACCCTAATGACCATGCACACATGTACCATTCACCACAATTTGAACATGAAGAATTTTGTACTCCCATGAATTTAGACTCCACCACAAAAGCTTTCAGACTCAGTGAGCAAAACTTTGCTAGATCTACATCACGAATTCAGGCATATTTAGATCATATTTTGCTTCACATACAAAAGGAGGAAATTCATGAGGAAATGTATGTTGTCCCTAATGAATTGTCTAGTCCCATTCATGTAAATGATGTTGAATATGAACCTAATTTAGAGGAACATGAATCGACTAATGACACCATCACTGTTAATGAGGACCAATATGCATGTTACCATGATGATGATTATGAAGATTATGATGATAATGATGTTATGTTAGAAGAACATGAAAATATTGTGGAACCTTTTAGTTCAATAACATATGGCTTCTCGCCCTCGACCTTCATGAATGTTGTTTCTTCTAATACTCATAGCAAATCATATGATTTTGATATTGATATGGTACTCGTACAATTGTTCTTCGAAGATGAGCATGACATAGGAATAGTTGAATCTTCTGTGGACACTAATGTTAATATGCATGAAAACAAATTTGATGTGTCTGATTCCTTGCCTAAGTCACAAAATGTTATTTCTTCCGATGTTGATTTGAGTACTACGGACAATCATGATACCGATTTAGGTCTTAATGTTTTGTTCGATGAATGTGAGCATGATTTACCAATTTCTGATTTAGGGGAAGTATGTGTTGGTACTATTGATCTTATCCATGAAAATAACTTAGTTAGAAGTACCAACTTTCTTACCTAAATCGCATATTGAGATTATTCCACCCAACCTAGATTTGGTTTGTAACAAAACTTTTAAACCAACTTTTCTGAAAATTCCCAACCTAGGATTGGAACTGTGTACCTCCCAAGTCCTTTTGGACTATTTTGCATCAAAATACAACATTTTTAAAGATCCACAGTTGGAATTAATTTCTCTGACCATCCCGCAAAAAGTCCATTTTGAGTTAGACCTTGTGAATCCTGAACCCCTAAAATTAAAAGATTTTGTGCTTAAAAGTAAACCTGTTGAAAAATATAGGTTTAGGGGTGATTCATTTGGTTTTTCACTCTCACTCGCATTTCAGTCCAACTATAGTTGTTTGAAACTGTCTATGTTTCAACACTTTGTCTTTTGGGTTGATCCTCAACTCTTTAAACTGTATGTATATGGTGAATTGTTTGTATATAATCTGGTAGGTAATGTTTAGTGGAATCATATGTTTCTTGTATATATTGTGCTAACCCAATGTGAATTTACTTGAGTTACTGTTGGGTTTTGCCTTGAATAATGAAGTTCAAAACTTGCTTTCGCCAATATCCGGTAATCTCTTTCCTTTTTCTACACTTAGCATCGTTCTCATAGTTTGTGTTATAATCATGTTTATCTTTTGAAACATTGAGGACAATGTTTAGTTTAGGTTTGGGGGTGAAAAGTAGATACTTTGATAACATGCTATAATTGAAAACAGAACTCTTTCTTTTTGAAAAAAAATAAAATAAAAAATGAAAATAAAAATTTAAAAATTCGAAAAAAAAAACTACATAAAAATGGAGCTCATTTACCTTGAAATGTTGACTCTTTTGCATGTATGTAAACATAAGGATTCTTAGTCTAGATATTTAGGCACCCTGATTCTAGCACAATTCACATAGTGATAAGAAACTTGCACGCACACGATCTACCAATACATGTATAGCCTCATCCTTGAGGTGTTCTATCGGAAGTCACGATTTCCAATCACTTTAGAATACTGAACGAAACTTGACTAGCTTGTTCTTTGGTTGGTTGGGATAGAAGGTGGAGGTTACATTAAGAAACACAACCATAGAATTTAACTGGGTGCATCAAAAAGGGCTACCTCTTGCAAAGTGTCATATAATTTTTTGTTTCTTTTTGCTTATGTATCAAAAGAGTTACCATGTTGTAAATAATTTTTTCAAAAAAAAAAAAAAAAACGATGTATATATTCAGAAAAATATCAGAAAAAAAAATCAAGTATTTATCAATTCCATCCTCTCTTGTTCCAAAAATAAAAGAGAGTAGTCAATGTAAATAAGAGTCATCTTTTGTGTTTTTGTGATATAAGCAAGGAAGGGTGTATGCCATTGATGTACAACGCGAGTAATTGTGAAATACCTCCAACTCATTCACAATTCTCGTAAAGTCCGGACAGCTAGCTAGATTTCGACCTCGGTTCTTAGCCTGAGAAACTATCTCTTGGTGATTAGTAGTCATAACATCCGATCTTTCTTTACACATGTGTAGATACACTTTACAATCTTATCACATGTCTTTGTTTGTTATCAGTGTTAGGATTGTGCCTTTGATAGCTAGATTGACATCTCCATTTTGTTGTGAGCTTCTACTGTCTTGCACATGTCACATTTCATGGAATCTGAGCTTATATTTTGTCCTAGAACTTTGTAGGTACGTTCTAAGCAAACCTTCACGAGACTTCAACTCGTCCACTAGGGACACTTAGTGGTTTAAAAGGCTTATTGTATTCGCTAAATGCAATCGAGAGACCAGCGACAGTGGTATAGGTAGGATTTCCTTAGTTTTGTTTTACTTGAGGACAAGTAAAATTCAGGTTTGGGGGTATTTGATGAGTGCCAAATATTGTATATATTTGCACCTTTTTATTGGCATTTAACTCATCATTTGTGCACTAACGCTCCATTTTATCCCATATTCTGTGTTTTCATTGTTTTCAAGAATAAATACTTTTCTCAATTAATTTTGCATTTTTAGGTACTACATAAAGCCTGGTTAACTCACGGAGCGAAAAGAGCAAAGAAACGGCAAAGACTCCCGCAGAAAGGCAGCAAAGATTGATGTTTGCAAGAGCCGGATCAATTAAAAGCGGGCTTGAAGAGGAAGAATTGTCCTTAAAGAAGATATGGGCTTGGCATACCCAAGGCCCAAAACCCTTACCCAAATCCATTTCCAATATCCATACCCATTTCCATGAGAGCCGTCAGATTGGATCCATCACATCATCCAACGTTCGCCTCATCACCGAGCATCAAATCTTGAAGCTCCTGTCAAACATCATAGTACCTAACTCCAATCTAAGCCGTCAGAATTGTTGTATCACGCATCCAATGGTCGCTGCAAGCTTGTTCCATCTTAGCCGTTCGATTCAATCCAGATGTGATCATCCAACGTATCATCTTCGCTGGACATCGAATTTTCTACACCCGCTCAATACCCTAGCACCAAATATCTTCTCCCAAAACCATCGACTTCTCCTATTCTTCCCAAATTTCTCCTTCTTCCCCGACCAACAGACCTGCAACTCCTTCACCACCATATCCTGCCACCACCAGACCCCTATGTTCACTGCCACCATATCCATCAAATCATTCCAAACATCTACACCATCTCCCTAGCCTAGTTCTTTTACTCATCTCACAACCACTGAACCCTAGGTTTGGGGTGAATAAAACAACTCGAGTTAGGGAACAATTAGAGCATCATAAGAGACAATTGGAGCAGGAGGAGTAGCAGAGAAGGAAGACAAAACATGGGTCGAGGGGGAGACAACAAAAGCAGAGACGGGTGAGCTTTAATTTTAATTTTCAATGTAAACCCTAATTTGGGAATTTTGGGGGAAACTGTTAAGAACCCTAATTTTGGGTATAAATAGAAGATGGTATTGTGTGTGGGGGGGTATGCCCGGATTAGCCGGTGCACCAAGCAGTAGTTCATGTTTGATTTCATCATCTTCATCATGTTCTAAATTCACCTGCTAGGGTTTAGATGAAGCCCTAGTTTGCTACTAGTTATTCCTGTTAATGGCAGTAACTTTGTTGTGCTTAATTGTTTTAGAATAAAATTCAATCTTAAGACTTCAGTACTTTACTTTCACAATGGATGCCATGTATCCATTGTAGTTAGAATAATATTGTGTTGAAGAACTACAACTCATACTTAATCCCATATATTGATCTTTTGATTAGCTGTTCCCTGAAAAGACAGTTAATGCTTAGGAAAATACCTTAGTTGTGATTGAATCATTCATATCAAGGTGACCTTAGATACACAGAGGATTGACATCCCTTTTGTTATCAGATATAAGGACAAGGTTAGTGTTATGAGAAGAATAACTAGTGTAAGTTAGTGGTGGACTCAAAGGCCCTAATACCATTCTCATCATTTGCTCTATTTACTTTCTTTGCATATTACTTTACTGCTTCTGTTACTATCAATCATCTTCATCGTATCGACATCAAAACAACCCCCATTTTGGTTACTCTTTCTTGTTTAGAATTAGTTTAAGTGAGACCATAGTTTCAGCTTTACACCCTCCTTGTCCCTGAGGACAAACCCCTTCTTACCTCACTCACTACAACTGACCCTGTATACTTGCAGGTCTAAGTTGTAGGTTCTTTTAAAACCACACCAGTATGGTATACACAAATTGATATTGTTTTTGTTGTTTTCAAATGTGCATAATGAGTCTAATGCGTGCTTATGTGAGAGTTAAATATGGATTCTATTTGGATTCCTCTAGTGATGAAGAAGAGAAAGCTTTGCTAATGTTTACACAACTATGTTTGGATGAACGATTGCATATTATTAGATAACCTGTACCAAGGGAGGTACAAACACGTAGTGTAATAACGCGTGATCGAGTGTGGCATGATGCCAAAATGATGAATGATTATTTTACGCCTGGAACTGGTTATACCTCAAGAAAATTCAAACAACGTCTAGGCATGAGGGAATACTTATTCAAGAAATTGTTAGGAAAATTGCTTGAAGTTGATCCAGAATGGCAACAACGTCTAGATGCAACCGGTACTATGGGACATTCTCCGCATATGAAATTAGTTGTTGTGATGAAATGTTTATGCAAAAGTACGGCAGCTGATAGTGTTGATGATTACACTAGTATGGGTGCCACCACAATATACTATTATCTAAAAAGATTTTGCCACACCGTTTGCATGACTTTTGGAGAAAGGGATATTTGCGTGAACCCACTCCCGAAGATGTTCATAGGTTGCTAGCTGAGAATGCGAATCGAGATTTTCCTGGAATGCTTGGTAGTGTTGATTGTATGCAATGGCCATGGAAGAATTGTCCGGTAGCTTGGCAAGGAACTTACATGGGTAAAGATAAAGAGAGTAGTTTGGTATTAGAGGTGGTGGCATCATACGATTTGTGGTTTTGACATGCTTTTTTTGGAATGCCTGGATCAAACAACGATTTGAATGTGTTGGCACACTCACCCCTTTTTGATAACATGCTAAAGGGTGTAGCACCTCCATGCAATCATGTCATCAATGGTCACCACTACAATATGGGTTATTTCTTAGCCGATGGTATCTATCCAAACTTGACTACAATTGTACAAGCTTTCTCTCAGACATTGGACATTCCCGACTATGTGAAATTCAACAAGTATCAAATGGCTAAAAGAAAGGATGTCGAGCGTGCTTTTGGAGTGCTTCAGGGTAAATTCAGAGTTGTCGGATCTCCATTTAAGTATTGACAACAATCTGACTTGAACCTAATTATGAAATGTTGTCTTATTTTACACAACATGATTATCGAGCATGAACGTCGGGAGCCGGATTGGGGCAGAGTTGTTCCTGTTCCGATTCCGTAACCTACCAATAATGGTCGTGTATTCATGTCATCTCTGAAAAACCTAGAAATGAACCTACAACTAAGAAATGATCTCGTCAAGCACATTGTTGCGCGTCCTGGTAGAGGAGGCCAGGCAGGAGACTTGTCTAGTTTGTAGGGTTCAGATATGGAATACGTGGTACTTCCATCATCAGAAGGAGATTATGATGATACAGACTTAGAAGAAGAAGTTGTTCCTGGTCAAAACGGGGAAGGAGCATTTGATTATTATGGATATTACAACGATCAAATCCCAAATGACTTTGAACATGCAGTTGAACATGTTTATGCAGACGGATATGTGGGAGACAAATATGAACATGATGGAGATGCCGATGAGGATTCTGGCGATGAGGAGGATTATGACGATGATGAGGACGATGACGATGAGGAGGACGATGATGATGAGGATTCTGACGATGGCGATGATGCTCTGTATGATGATGCGGGTCTGTATGATGATGATGATGTTGAGGCATAAGATGTATTTCAATGTTGTGTTTTAAGATTTTGAATGTTACATGCATATGTAATAACAGACTTTTAATTATTTTTTGGTTTCAATTATGTATGAAAATGAATACGTTTATATTTGATGGCATATGGTTTACAATTAGGAAAATACATGAAATCATTTAAATCTCCTTGTACAGTATACGGATATGTATACATATCCGTGAAATCTCTTTCTACAGTATATGGATTAGTATACTTATCCGTAAAATCTCTTTATACAGTGTATGGATATGTATACGGACCATGTATAAAGGATTCACAATCTCTTTAGCAATGAACACATTAGTTCGACCAACCCTGTTCTCTATCTTCAAAAATAAACACTTATTTTTGTCCAAGTTATTATCCACAACTCTTTTCTTTCTTAATTATGGTGGGTTATATTCCGGAGGAAGACGAATTGATAGTTAGTTTATGGGTTGAAGTTCATCTAGAGAATGAAGAATAAGATCAGACGGGCATCCGAATTGATAGTTAGTTTATGTTGCAGTTGCTGCAAAATTTGACTATGCATAACGAGAATCCGAATGAACGCACGGTTAAGTATCTGAAAACAAGGTTGAACGTTATAAGTTCAGACGTGAAAGTATATGTATCGACATAGAGATCGTTATATTTATGGAGGACTCCAGTACCTTCGAAAATCGTAAGACACTTACCAGTTACCTATCCAACAATTTTTTGTGTATGTGTACTGAATTGTTGAATAATTTAATTGTAAATTGATATTGTTTTCTGTTGTTGTAGGAGCAATCCGCTTTGGATAGTTACAAAAAAAAGGAGGGGAAACCTTTTAGATTTTTTAACTGCTATGTGATTTTGAAAAACAGTTTCTCGGAATACCCTTCCCCTTTTGAAGGTTCATCCTCCGAATCATCATATGAAGAGTAAAGAATTTAAATAAAGATAGGTTTTGTGGGTATATCTCTCTGTAAACCCTCACGAGACATAACTCGTCCAATAGGGTCGCCTATTGGTTTAAAGGCTGGTTGCACGTGCTTAATGTAATCGTTAATCATATGAATATGAAAATAGCTATTATTATTTATTGTAGAAGCATATTACATCATGTTCATCACGTTTAAATTCCAACACATACTAATTATAAAAAAGCACATTACATCAATTGATATTCAAACTCTTGATTAAACTAAAACATAACAACACTTATTCAACCCGTGCCACCGTTCCACACTCAAGGCATTTCCAGTAACGTTTTCCATATGATTTCTTTGCACTTGACTGGTGCATTTCCATAAAGAAATTACAGCCCTCAGTTTCACAGGGAATCCCCTTGGTGCATTCAAACTCCACCTTTCCTTTTAGTTTGAAGTTCTTGCATAGTCTTTCAACATTTTCTTGTTTGATTGCATCTTTCATTGCATCTTCCAAACATTGTGCTTCTCCCGGACATTTAGCATACTCACATTCCAAATACCTTATCTTCTCTGGTATCGACTCTTTTACCTTCCTAGTGCCGGTGCAACCTCGTTGTGGACATTTGGTATATAGCCATGGACATTGAAGCCTATGATTATCCATGAAACAACATGAACAAACCTCTTTTGCTTCCACACATACTATTTGTTTTCCATTTCTATTCGAACTGTTAGAATACATAATTGAGGTTTATATCTGAGAATGAATTGAGATTGTTGTTGGTTAGAAAAAATGTTCTATATTTATATAAAGAAATATAGCCATTGGGAACGAGTTTTAAGAAATAGAGCCGTTGGGCACAAGTTCTAAGAAATATGGCCGTTGGGAACGAATCCTACATAAGGTAGATAACCCATTTTTCTTTGCAGAATCAATCTACTCATTCTTCTTTGCAATATTAATTTTTGAGGTGAAAATCAAAGTTAAACATCTATTCAACGGCAAATCAATCAGCAACTACCAACTCAGTCGAAGACATTCTTAGAAGATGCAAGCGAACCACTCGATCAATTGCTGCAATGGAAAAAGAGATATGCAAAAGAGGTCATCAAGCTACTACGAACGCAACAACGTCTTCATCACCTACCAAATTAACTAATGTGATGGATGAAGTGTTAAGAAAACGAAAATCCACAAAAAAAATCAAATATTCATTAGCGGTGCGACAGAATACGAAGAAAAACTCAAGGCAAAGAAACGAGGTCAAGAACAATTCCAACTGAGGGCAAAGTTAAAGGATGTTGAAGAAGAGACAGAATGGATTAGAAACTTTTACCTTCTCAAGGATGATTTTCCAGATGATCCTAAAGATCATACTATATTTTGGATTCAAGTTGGTCGGGGTCCTTTCGTTAAACCGACGGGCAAGAAACCACGCTTTAATTATGAACCATCCCACATCTGTTCAAGGACAAATCATGTTAGGAAATTATGCATCAAGTACAATGAGTTTCTCCATAAGTACAGAAGGGACAGGTCCGCTGCATAAGAGGCATATAAAGCCTAGAGAGGAGAACAGTTTTATCATATCGAAGCGGGATTGATCGTTGAATCTCACACCAACAAAATAATAACATGTAATGTATTCATACCTATCGTGCACCATGTCAAGAAACGAGGGCAGAGCGATACACGCTTTTAATCGAATGATATGTTGTAATTTCTTTTTAAAGTTATTAATTTGAATATGAAAATCGTTTGGTTACAACACATTGAAACATTTAATTAATTCAAACAACAATTTAAATTAATTTAGAGAACACTTTTAAAATTAAGTGAACAACAATACTAACTAAAAATTTAGGACAACACTTTTAATTTAAACATGGACTATAAATTAAAAAACTAAACTCAATAAAAGATAAAACAATTAGAGATGGATTACATCTGCATCTTCTGAATCTTCAACGCTGATTATATTCACCCCCTTCAAAATCTCCTTTTGCTTGCATCGATAATATTTTTTTCGTTGGGAGCTAATCGACTAAGGTCCACAGACATTATTGCATTGTCTTGATCTAAATTCATTTGTTGTTGATGCATTTGAATAGTCTGTTGATGAAGCTTTTGAAAATTGAGTTGTTCTTCCATTTGATAACTCGGTTGTTGAGTATACTCCCAAATTGTTTGGTATGGGGATTCTTGTTCCATTTTCATTTTTTCCTTCCTTGATCGTGTTTCCTTAAGATACTCCAAAATACTAGCACTTTGCTGATAGATCCTATCTTCTTCCATCTTAACCGAAGATGTTCCCTCATCACCTTTTCTAAATATAACTTGCTCACGATCCTTCTTCTGCCTAGCTAGCATCTTGGCTTTTTTGGTTCCTATAGGACGTGCAGTATGCTTGTATTTCCAACGAGTCTCTCCATTAGGAAGAACTTCATGAAATTGCTCCCGACCATCTTTTGTCTGAAAAATTATGTAAGAAACACTAAGTTTATTACTATTATCACCAACTATATGGAAAAACTTAACAAATTAATAGAACTTACCAAATCTTCGTGGCTCGTGCCGCTTTTGGTTTTCCGATATATAGCGTTAAGAATGGACACGAATTCTTTGACATCTTTTTTTATATTCTTCATCTTGGTTTTTAAGGCTTCCCAATCTCTTTCATATGGATTGCCGTTGCGTTCGACAAAAATTTGGTGAATACGTATCCAAAACATAGCGGTTTTTTGTCCCAAACTCACAATTTCGTCCATACTCACATAAATAAATGTAGTAGTAAGATCAATCTCTTCCCGTTGAACAAAATTATAAACCATTTTGAATGAACTAAAATATAAAAACTTGAGTAGTAGAAGATAAATATAAAAATCAAAGAGGTATAGTAAGAAGAAGAGAAATAAGAAATCAATTGATGTAAGAAGAAGAAAAATAAGAAATCAATTGATTTGGTGTGATTTGAGTAGAGAATTAGAGTGGTATTTATAGAGGATTTTGAAAAAATGACCGTTGGGATCCGACGGTGAAGAAAATAGAGCCGTTATTAATGATGGATGGTTAGGATCAGGTGTGAGAGAGGTGTAAACGAAAAAAGGTCAAACAAATATTTTTTCTGAAACGGCTACTCAGTAGACGTGTAAAAATATACGGCTACTCGGTAGCCGCATCAACGGTAATACGGCTACTCAGTATCCGTAAAGCGTAAATTTATATGGCTACTGAGTAGCCGTGTGATTTCCCTTCCCTACAAGCGGGATCAGATGTGATCCTCCATTAGGGAAAGGGGTGGATATCCCTACACATGTAGGGATATGAGAGACCATAGTAGATGGATTTTGGAGATTTTGAGAGATGGTGAGGGATAGGGAAGGGATGGAGAGCACCATAGTTCTAGCTCTAAGAGAATTGAATTGTCGGTATGCAGTTGCACTGTTTATAAAGACACCAGGCGTTTATTTTGGGCACCATCGTCTTCCCCATTTCACCACGCAGGAATGATGGTTGCAGATTATCTCGGGGTATGCAGTGACAGTGGTGGTCGTGATGGTAAGACTCGAATGGCAGAGATAGAGGTGCAACTGGTAGTCGATGGAGTTGAGGTCTTTTGGGTCGACATTGAGAAGAAGATGGGACATGAGACAGAGATGGAGGATACAATGAAGATCATGATGGGTTTCTGCTGCCATTGATACTTGCTGATGATCATGGAGATAGAGCTGAACTTGTTAGTGATAGTGATCGATTCAGAGAAGTCAATGAGAATTGATTCCATTTAGGCTGAGCTGCAATTGATGGAAGAGCTCGAGTAGCTAAACATTAAAGAAGATGGTCTCTGGTGATGGCAGGGACGATGGAGCTGCGGTTATCAGTGAAGGAAGAGATCGAGTTCAGGTTTCTACCAGCGTGAAAAGGTGATGGAGAATGAGTCTGTGACACTGATGGAGGGTTGGCCTAGTACTGTGATGCTGTGCTGCCTGTGCAGAGAGATAAGGAGTTGTTGTTAATTATGCAGCTCGATGGAGAAGGAATGATCCCTGTTGCAGTCAGACTAATGGAGGGTGTTCAATGATGATGGCAGTGATTCTCGATGAGAGTGGAGCCGGGTTTCTTTCATTGCCAATGCCGAGAGATGAAGATTGCAGTAGTGACGATGGTTTGCTGTTGTTGTGAATAACTCGAGATAGACTTAGCCGTAGAAGTAGTAGAGAATGGAGAAAAATTACAGGAGATACTACGACTGGGAAGTTTTAGCCGCAAAACTGTAGAGAAAATAAGAGAAAAGATCCAGGAGAAGATACGTTTAGGAAGTCCTAGCCGTGATTATAGTGTAAGAAAATGGAATAAGATACATGAGAACTTACAGACAGAATATCATGGTCGTAATAAGAGAAGAAGAAATAGGCTGTCAGTTTTGCATGGCTGAGAAGCTAATGACGAGTTGGTCTGGACTTTGGTGTTTAGGTACAAGCCCATGATGACTATTCGGACGTGGGATATATGTTCTCACGAGTTTGAGAAGGGTTTGATATTCTTTTCTTTGGAAAGTTTGGCAACCTTTTCGACGGGATTCAATGCACAGGCGCACCTACAACTTGGGTACTATATAAGAGACTCTTCTAAAATTTTTGAGATATCTTTTAATCTTTTATCAAGTCTTTGGAGAAAAAAACATAAGAGAAGAAAAACTAGGATTTTTGAGCGTTCTTCATCACTGTAACTATTTCTTTTACTTTTATTATATGAATCTCATGGGTTTTGTTAGTACCATGAGTAACTAAATTTCTTAGTGATTGGGGATGAATTCTATGTTCTAATACATGATTTGATTTAGCATATACATCTATTTTAATTGTTCACATGGTTATTGATTGTTTTTATGATAAATAATTTTATAATTGACTGATAAATTGTTTAGGTGGCCAACTGAACTAGTTTATTAGTTAACCTAATTCTAGTAGAGAATTAGGATATCTGTAATTGATAAATAATTCTCTACACAAGTAGAAATTGCGAAACCTTGCAGAGGGATTCTGTGGAGCAATCAAAAGTAAAAACAACACTAGAAAGTGAACCTTGCGTTAAGAGTTCAACTACTAGGATTGACCTAAATTCACAAAATATAAAGCATTCGACCAAATTACACTTAGAGTGCGCTACTTCTAGGTGGTTTAGAGAATAAAATCTGGCATTCGAGCGCTTCGGTGTCCAGTGACTTAGGGAATTTTGAGGATAGCACTGCGCTAGCTGCTTTCTTACGGTTGGTAATAATCTGTGATTTATAAAGAATAGATGTTGTTAGAGCATTGCTCGGTCGAACTCGCATGCGTTGCTATCTCAAGAATGTTTGTCGATGTTAGTGATCAAAACTATAAGTCTTGATTTCTAGTCTACTATAGCTAAGGTCTCGAACTAGGATAGAAAGTGTAGTTGAGCTCAAGAAATCCATGGAAATCATCATACAAGACGAAGGAACCGGTGGATCTTCATCGACTAAAAGGTATGTGGAGACTTGAACTTATCTATCACTCAAAAGTCTATTTATCTCATATCTTGAGACAAAAGTCGTTTTGCTATATAGACTTAGATTATACACATTTGCTATTTCGAGCCGAGTTTATCTCGCTTATCTATTTCTCGAAATATGTGTTGGTAATCTTTCGCTTTAACCAAGTTCACCTTTACCTAGTGACGAAAGTCATGACAAGTTTCAATCACTTTGGAAATTGCTTACTTTGACGAAAAATAGTTTGTGAATAACAACTATAGAATATCAACGTCCTCTAAGAATGTTCCAATGATTGAAATGAGAGTTTACATTATATAACCTTTGGAGGATATACGCATTGTTGTGGAAACACATATATTTATAAGTCCTTAATCCTTGAACCGAAGTTTGCGAACTTTGTTGATCAAGAGAACCGGCATGGTGGCGTGAGCCAAGTCCGCGAACTCAGTCCGTTCTCGACCCGAGAATTTCTGCTGGAGTTTGTGAACTCCTTCCGGGAACTTAATTCCGCGAACTTGAGTAGGTTATATCTAAAAACGATGTTTATGAAGTTATTCTTATATAAACTAAGGAATACAAATTGCAAACGGTGGCTATATAGTTCATGAACCGATTCGAGTGAATCAAATCATTTTTGTTTCGATTGTGTCTTGTGTAGTTACATAAGATTTCCTTGCAATTGAACAACTCTCTAACTAGTTCATTTGAGTCACTTGAACTAGTTATGGTGAAGAAGAATATGGTTGATATGAAAGTGATATATGGCTAACCATTTGGTTGACTATTGTTGAACCAGCAAATGTACAAGTTTGGGTACGATTACACAAGCCTAGAAACGTGCATTTCATTTGTGTGTAACAAGCTAGTTTTCGATCTAACGGTTGAAAGATATTAGCTTGAATCTAAATCAGGTTTTCATCTAACGGTGAATATTGAATGCTTTATTACCAAGCTAACATTGATTGCAAACCCTGATTTGAAAGACTATATAAGGGACAACTTTAGCAACTGGGAAACCTAATCCCCACACCTTCTGTGTGATAATAGTTGTGCTAAGCTAGAGTCGATTCTCCTTTAACCTTTGGTTTCTTCTGCTAAACTAGGTTAACGACTTAAAGACTTCATTGGGATTGTGAAGCCAGACCGATACTACTTTCTCGTAGTTGTGTGATCTGATCTTGTTGTTTCTATCGTACGAGTACAATTATAATAATTGGCTTGAGATTGATATATCCGATAGGCAAGATATTAAAGAAATCACAAATACTTCGTCTCATCGTTTGTGATTCCACAATATCTTTTTTCGTTGCGTCAATTAGGATTATTGTGAGGTGATTGATAATACTAGGCTGTTCATCGGAAATATAAGTCCGGTTTATCAATTGGTTCCTGTTCACCTTGATTTATCAAAAGACGGAACAAAACTCGTAGGTATATTCGTGGGAGACGGATTTATCTATTACCGTAGACTTTTCTGTGTGATACAGATTTGTTTATTAAAGTCTTCGACTTTAGGTTGTAGCAACTCTTAGTTGTGGGTGAGATCAGCTAAGGGAATCAAGTACGTAGTATCCTGCTGGGATCAGAGACGTATGAGCATAACTGTACCTTGGATCAGTGTGAGATTGATTGGGGTTCAACTACAGTCCAGACCGAAGTTAATTTGGAGTAGGCCAGTGTCTGTAGCGGCTTAATACAGTGTGTGTTCAATCTGGAATAGGTCCGGGGGTTTTTCTGCATTTGCGGTTTCCTCGTTAACAAAATTCTGGTGTCTGTGTTATTTATTTTCCGCATTATATTTTGTTATATAATTGAAATATCACAGGTTGTGCGTTGTTCAATCAATTAGAATATCCGACCTTTTGGTTGTTGATTTAAATTGACTGACACTTGGATATTGGTCTCTGGTACCATCCAAGTTATCTCTCTAGTATTTGATAAAGACTCGCATATTTATATTTGCTTGAGTATATATCAAATCGAAAGATTGAGGTATAAACTCTTTGATATACTTTTTATCTAGATTGAGTCTGACTGTCTAGTTGATTCTCTAGAAAGTATATTGGAGTTTGTCCATACAGATTGCTAAGCGAAATATTGGGTGTGGTTGTTGTACCCCCACTTTTTCAATTGGTATCTGAGCAGACAAACACGTTTAATACCTCAAAAGTCTGTGTTTTTGGCAATCTGACTCTATGGACAGAGGTGCTATCTCAATTAACGTAACACCAGTCTTCGATGGCTCTAATTACTTATGGTGGAAAATTGCTATGCGGGCTTTTCTTCAAGCATGTGATTTTCAATCATGGGTATATGTTGTTAATGGCTATAATGTTCTCGTCATGTCAGTTGGAGATGTAAACGTTCCCAAGCCTATTGGTGAATACACCCCTGCCGAGATAAATATTGCAAAGCAAAATTCCGACAGTTTGAACGCCATTATACATGCCATTACCCCAAATCTTCAGCACCATGTGTCAAATTGCACGAGGTCTAAAGATGCGTGGGATATCTTAGAAACCGTATTCGAAGGTAACTCCAGTGAAAAGGAAGCTAGCTTCAAAACCTTAATTCCGATTAGGAAAACCTTCGTATGGCAGATGAAGAAACATTTGATGAGTTTAATCACAAAGTGTCTGAAATTGTTAATGCATCTTTTGCATTGGGTAAGAATATTCCTGAAAAGAACGTTGTGATGAAAATTCTCAGATCGCTGCCATCTAGATACGACTCTAAGAAGCATGCCATCGTTGAGGAAAATAACCTTGATATACTATCCAGAAATACTCTTGTTGGAAAGTTGAAAATTTTCTATCTTGAACTTGAACAAAGAGAGAAAAGTCATCAGTTTAGCAATCATGTTGTTGCATCTGACCGTAAGTCTCGATGTTCTAAATTGACTGATAAAAGTAATGAGAATTGCTTTAATTCGACCTTGTCACTGTTTATACAACAGCTTAAGAAATCCCTTAGACAGGGGAAAAGAAAATCTCAAAAGAAAGCTCAGTCAATCAATAAAAAAGTTCAGAAAAACTATGTCAACAATTCTAGTTTCAAGTGCTGTAGAAGTGTTCACAATGCTTCTATTCATCCTGATACGGAGAAAAGCGAGATAACTAAAGCATGGATGGCTACTCTTGACTACTGTCCTGAGGGTGAAATCTATGAAGATTCTCTTAATCTATTTGCTGATAATCACGTGTGTCTTCCTAACAGTCCTGATTATTCCATGATAAACAATCTTACTTCCTCAGAAATACTTCAACTTGAAAAGGAAGTCTTAATTAAAAGAATTGAAAATATGGAATGCCAACTGTATAACTTAAAATTGGAGATGAACAATTGTGATCCTTACAAGACGACCTTGTACTGCCAGCAAATTTCTCCTGATTCTATATCATTCTTAAGTCACCTTGACGACAAGAATCATACAGAAGATCACAAGGATTTATCTAATCTCAAGATTTCCTCATGTGATCGTCAGGATCATCTTAAAACATGTGACACCTTGAAACAGGAAAAGTACTCCTCTGTCAAACGTCGTTTGCAGAAGAAGAAAAAGAAATCTCGTACAAAACTCTCATCTTTTGTAAAAGAGATTTCAAAAAGAATGCATAGTTTACGAAAATCAACAATCAAGGTATTCAAATCTGTGCTAAAAGGAAGAAATGATGAAGTACATAACTCTTCTTTCTTAAAAACAAGGCAGAAACAAAATATATCAAATACTTCATCCCCTCGAAAGAAGTTACCCAGTCCTGCAGAGGATTGGAACAATTACAGTTTGTAATACCGTTTTAATGATTCTTGTCTATCCCTCTTAGACAAAAATCATAATCTTCAAGAGGGTTGCGATAACTTATTTATGTTATTGTTTTAGCCTAGAACTGTTTTGTTTTCAAACAGATTTTCTTCCTAAGACTCGTTATGAGGATATTCATTTAGGGTTTTGGTCAAAGGTTATTTTGGACATTTATCCCTTATCCTCAGTTCCTCTTTAGATGAAGTTTTTCTCCTTTGCATAAACATTTCATCTATCTCTTCCATCATGTCCTCTTCAAGTAAATCAAGCAAGGAAAGTGATGTTTGGATTGTTCTCTTTCCATCTAAGAAGATACGGTTTGATTCTTCTGATAATGCGATGAGCCCTGATCTTCACGGCTCTTTTCTTGATGGGAACGTCTTTGTTTCTCATTTTGATAAGCTCTCTTTAACCATGAATCTCGTTTTGGGACAAGTTCGTGCCCTGAAAAGTGAACTTGAAACTTCTTCCAAGAAACTTGAAGAAAAGATGGATCATCTGGAGTCGAGAATTGATCTGATCGAAGATGAGTTTGATGAATACAGAGAATATGAGAAGATTATTCAAAGTAAGTGAAATGCTTTATAGGAGTTTATTTACCTAGTAAATCTTCTATTTTCTTGTTTTTGTTAGAAGAATAACTAGAGTTTGGAATAGCCATTATTGTGATTACACATAGCTATGTCTAACATTTTCATCTTCATGTTTTTAGATTTATTGGTTTATACCCTAAATTTGTTTGGAAGATGATTTTTTGCAGTATTAATCTTTATGGTTTTATATATTGCAAATTTGTTATGGGATATGTGGGTTTACGTCCGTAAACTATGATTGTCCCATACCTTATCAAAAGTAAAGTCTTTCGTATGTCGATATGCATGTATTGATAAAAGAATGAATAGAGTTTTGACAAATACAAAAGTTAAGCCTATTATGTCAATTATTGATGGAAGATAGGTTAAAATCTTTTGTTTACAAGGATTATGTCTATTGAATGTCGTTATGCGAATAGTGATGGAAAATAAAATGAATCCGTGTGTATTCCGCAGTATTGATCTTCCCTGATCCATATTTTATGTATTACTGTGAGGCTCCGTAAAGTGTCTTATGTTGAGCATTGAACGACCAAGTTGATTATTTTTATGATTAACTATGTTGTTGTTCCGTGAGGTACTTTATGTCGAGCATATTCAACTAAATTAATCATCTTGTTTGGTTATTTAGTTGTTGCTCCGTAAGTTTTCTTATGTCGAGCATGACCAATTAAATTGATTACTTTTGTGATTAGTTTGATTGTGTATTTCGATTAGATTAATTATGGGTTCTCTTGTGATTAATCTAATTGTATGTTTTTAAGTCTCCATAAGTTCACTTATGTTGAGCATTTGTCGATTAAATTGATCATGGTTCTCTTGTGGTTAGTTTAATTGAATATTTTGGATTCAAATTCATACTTGTATGTGATTTGTTATGTCCAAAGAAATCCTTCTTTTCTTTCGAAATTAAGGTCGCTCTTGTTGTTCTTTCGGGAATGATATTTTATGGGGGAGAGTTCTTAATTGAACTTGTGCTTAATTGCTAAATCTTTGTGGGGAGTGCGGCTGTAGAATATTATAGGGGTTATCTTGTATCTTTACAAAACCCTTGATGAATGCATTTAACTTCGGCTTTATGATTGCATCTAAATAAGATGATATATTTTTGCTTTCTTTTGGTCAAGAAATGTCTCTTTCGGAAATTTCATTAGGATCCCATTCTTGTACCTTTGCCAATTTTATTGACAAAAAGGGGGAGAATGAATATGTAGTTCACACTACAAATACATATGGTTTTCGGATCATTATGTAAGGGGGAGTGGTTTCCATGTGAGATGGAGGAGTATTGACTAAGGGGGAGTGATGCATATCACCATAGTTGTTGTTGAAGTTGTGATACAACTGAGCTTTGACACTGTGCAATGATATTATGACACTGTATAACAATGATTGAGAACTCTTGTTTTATCGTTGTTATAGCTATGGATTTTCAACAACGATGATGCTGAACTTACAACTGTAGGATCCAAATATCGCACAACAGTAAAAGTTTGCGAAATTACAGATAGAGCCTGCGAAATTATAGAGAGAGTTTGCGAGAATGTAGCAGAGCTTGCGAGAAGGTAGCGAAGCTTGCGAGAATGTAGTTTGGGCGTGAGATAATATGAGTTGTACTCCACTATATGTGAGTTGTCATCCACTATATAAACACCTATATAAAGAGAATAGCAGGAGAGAGAAGGGGGGAGGACACACTTTAGGAGAGGATCCATTCTGTAGAGAGAGAAAGTAGAATTGGTTGTATTATTATTATCTTCTTATTCTTCCCTAAAAAATCAGAGAGAGAGAGCTCCAAATACTCATTAATGGAGTCTCCATGTAATCAAGATGAATTACAAATAATCATAGTAAAACCTAACCCCGTGGATGTGATCAAATTGATCGAACCACGTAAACCTTGTGTCTCTTCACAATTTTAGCATTCTTATCATCATTTTATGTTTAGCTCTACAAATTATTATAAGGGGTGTGTTGTAGGATTTCCTGCAACTACATAATGGCGCTAGAAACAGGGAGGAGTAAAGGATTTATCCTTCCTATAACTTGTTGATTCAAAGAAAACATCCAGAGATTCTCATGAAGTTTAGTCAAGCAAGATCGAGCGGAGTTAGCTATTGTTAGTCATTAGTTCAAACAACAACACAATAAAAGATGGAAGAAAGCTCCATCAACAGCAGATCAAGAAGAAAATCCTCCTTTTAACTCATTACTTTTGTTACTACTGTTTTCTTTCAGAACTTCTGATTTATAAAAGAAAATTTTGAAAAACTTTCTCACAAACTTTAGTTGTTTACAAAAGGATCAGATCTCTTTTCGAAAACTTACTTAAAAAAAGTTTCAGTATAGATTTGTGATTACTAACTTGTGCTTTTCAAACTAATTTAACCGACCTTGGAAACGCTGATTATTGATTATTGCAGATCTAATTTCCCCTTGATTGCTTATTGTGCAGCACAATAACAAAGATAGGAGAATGCAGTTCACGAAGAAGCGCTAGAAGCGAAGGATGATGAGTAGTTGTACGAAGTATCAACGGTAGAGATATGAAGACAATAAAGGACCTGTCATTTGAGCTACTTCGGTTGAGATTCAACTGGCGAGATGAAGTCCACTTCGGGGAGAAACTAAAGACGTCAGAGGAGGAGGGAAAATGAATACCAACAGAACCAACTTCATTATCAATTCCACACTACAATTTGCAAATAAATAACCATAAGAGTAGCTCACCTCGTCAACAATTTAGATGAAGGAAGATTCATATTAGCCCTCGTCAGCATGATGACTTAGGATCGATTAAGACAGCTCAAAAGACTCAGCAAGTTACTTCGTCACCAAAGTTGGTAAAGCCATGATGATTCACGAAGAAATCGATAGAAATAATTAGAGGGGAAAACAGCGAAGAGAAGATAAGTTACTACTTCAGCGAAGTACTATCACTGGCGAACAACCAATATAAAACAAAGATCAGTTAACTTCAGCACCTCCCCTCCCCTCCCCTCGTCACCAACTCAAGAGCAACCAGAAATGAAACCAAAAGGGAAATACGTTATCTATAGTTTGTTGTTATTCAGTCCTTTTAATTGTTTAACCATTTGAATTACGAGACGCAGGGTAGAAAAGGACGGAACGAGGCAGCACTAATATTGAGGAATTTTAGTTCGCCGTCGAACAGAACAACCAAAGGAGCCACGAGCAACTAATATTGAGTTTACTTTGATAGAGGTTCCAATGAACAACCCCAGCCAATAGCTCACTTCGTCACCAATCATCCACCTGCGAGATTCAAATCTACTCCAGCCATTATATACAACCAATTCGTACCCAACTCGCCAACTAACTACTTCGCCGATTTATGCAATACAACTTCGCCAACGGACTCAATGACAACTTCCTACCTCGTCAGCTAGACGACACCAGTTTATGCGAAGGAAAAGGAATTAGTACTTTGTCAACTAGTTCATCCCCGGCGAACAAAGCATCTCAAATTCAGTTCATCAGATTCCTCTCGTCAATCCACTAAACACACCACCCACTGTCAATAATACCACTAAAAGGGAAGTACTCTTACTCTCCCTTATCTAATCATTAAAAAATTATCATCTAAGAAAATCCGAATATAATATTGTCATTTATAGCTCACTCAGATTTCATTTAATTGTTTAAGTGCTTGAATTCTAAGCCACAGGTACACGAACAATGTCGAAACAATAAACTTGAGATGCCGGTGAAGGATTGAACTTCAGAGAGGTGTCCAACAATTGCAAAGCAAAGCAAAGACCAAACCAACCTTTCCATTCTAGAAATACGAAGTTCATCCCCAAATCCAATGAAGACAACAACTTTAAGTCAAAATAATGAAAACGAGAATCGTACGGTACAAAGCTAAGATGAAGAGAATGAGGGAGTAGGCTATCATAAGGCAACCAGTAACGTAAATTCCTAATAGTAGTAGTGAAGAGAAATAGTAGAGAACCCTACTCCGTCACTAACTACCAGGAAGAAGTACAGAGAGTGAAGAAGTGGTAACAAAGAAATCGCTTACACAAAGTTGCTCCAGCGAAGTGCAATTTCAAAGAAGAGGAAGTTCTGCGAATCACGCTTCGAGACAACCTCACCAGCAGCTGATGAAGTTCGAAACAAATTCTCCGTATCAGCTCTAGCGAAGGGAAAATGAAGGACCAGAGAGGCAATGGAGAGGAAAGACTTAGGGTTAAAAGTTTCGCAGAGATCAATTCGTCAACCAACTTCGTCAGCAATCAGTAAGGAACGAACAGCTCGCAGAAACGTAATATCTCAGGTTCAACTCGCCAGCTTGACTAGTCAAGGATCAGCAATCATTACTTCGTCAGATATGAAGGTACTTCGTCGACAACCTTTATCTCGCCAAGTAATCACTTCGGAAGGGACAGACCTGCGAGCAACAAACCAGCGAAGTACATATCTCTCTTGACCAACCAGTTCAAGAGTTACGAATAAGAACCGGCGATCCAAATAACTCAATGACGAAATAAACGACTCCATTCTTTTGGACTTGTTGATCATCTCAAGTTCAAATCTTCTCAAATCCATAAGGGAAGTACCTTCTCCACTTATCTCTGATTTTATTGGTCACCAAGCTAGAAATAAGCAATGATAAAGTTGATAATAATAAAGTAAAGCAGTGATGTTATTCTTTCTTTTACTTTTGATTATGCAACCATTAACTCTCTGCAGAGAATCACAGGAGCATATATACATTACTAAAGTGGAGCATTAACCGACGGTGCATGACGCAAGAATTGCAAATTAAAAGAAAGAGAAGTAATTTCTTCATCAAGTAAAGCAATGACGGAAATGAAAGAATGAATGAAAGAATAAAAGAATAAAGAAACGCGAAAATTTCGCAAGAGACAATCTAAGATCCATAAAAATCTAAGATTAAAATGGGGCGAACCTTTATGGCGTACACCCTAATTCGTGAATAAAATTTCGCAAGAGGCAAATGTAAGACCTAAAGTACGTCATAGAAGGGGGTACCTGTAACATGACTCAGGGAAAAGGTTACACCGCCCCTGAAACCTGAGTCATGGAGATTTGGGTTCAATAAAGCCCATCCGGGAGAGGCACCTTGGATTCTCAGCTTGAGCATATGACTTAGGTTGGGCGACTAAGGTAATAAGGACTCTCCCAAGGAGTGCGGAATCTGATCAAGGCGCCGAGGTACACGGTTGAGTCAAGAGTGCCAGGGGCGTTTGAAGCGTACCTTGCCATTCTTGACAAGTCTTGGCTTATACTGCACTCGACCCGAAGAAAACCCCACTTAGGGTGCAGTCTCGTAACCATAAGCCCTATAGGTAAAAGGGATAAGAGGCTGCGAAAAGAACTGGTTGTTGTTAAGACTGGATGGGAGGAGCTAACCTTGTATGGTAGAAGTACGCCTCCTTGAAGGGGAAACCAGGGGGAGATAAGGGCGGCACCCTCCATTAGGGAGCTGATAAGTGTCTTAAGACGCAAATGTCATGAGGCTTTTTACTCGCAAGGGTATTAAGGCTTGTCATATTTGTGCAACAATCCTGAAGAGGCAATAATACTAGAGAAAAAGATAAGACGAGATGAATGGGTCATTACATGAAAGTGTGAAGACGTCCTGCGATTTCGTCGCAAGACGGCAATGTCATGGGGCTTTATTTTCGCAAGAATATTTAGGCCTGTCATATTGTCGCAACAATCCTGAAGAGGCAATAATACAAAAGAAAAAGTTAAGGCAAGATCAATGGGTTTTTGCATGAAAGTGCAAAGACGTCTTGTGATTTTGTCGCAATGACAAGGGGTGGAAAAATAAGACCTTTAACTAGGAAGGCAAAATAAGACCACATAAGAAAATAAGAAAAAGAGCTAATGAGCTTGCGAAAATGATTATATGTAAGCAAATAAGTTTGCGAACATGTACATGGAAATGAAATAGAGGCAGTGAAAATGCCGCGGACTTGATACTATGATCATACTGTTATGAGATACTAATAGTGCATGAAAGAGGAAAGATGAAACACAAGTAAGAACTTGTGAGGAATAATAACTACACGAAGAGGAATGCATACACTAAAGAAAAAGCCAGAGAAATGAAGAATGGAAACAATTTAAAGCTACATCAATTTTAGACGGCAAAACAAGCTAAGTAACACAAACATTGGCTATACATTGCAATAGATAAGTATTCTCATCATCCAAGCATCACACTGCATCATCAAAGCATTGCATAAGCATTTCATGGCATAAACATCGCATACACATTTCATAACATAATCATTACATAAGCATTAGATTCGCACAAGTATTTTACAAAGCTTTACGGAATAATATCTCAGAATTTCGCAGGATTATTCAGAATTTCGCAGGATTATTCATCATTTCGCAGGATTATTCATCATTTGGCAAGATTATTCAGAATTTCGTAGAATATGTCAGAATTTTGCAGAATATGATTGTTTTGCAGAATGTGATTATTCTGAACGATATAATTATTTCGCTCAATTATTTTGCTAAATTATAAGCAACTTGAAGAGATTATACTATCGCATGAGCACAAAACATGAGACAGAGGCAAGATAAGAATGAGGGAAAAATTCGCACATTCAACATTTTCTCAAGGATTCTACCTTCATATATAAAGAACAGAGGAAACTATGGATTACCAAGAAAACATTTTATGTTCTTTATCTCTTCGACAAGAATCCTCACCAAAAATGGAGTAATAATTTCGCACGAATAGAGGTAATACTTATTATTCTCATTCAAGGACGGATACTTCTTATATTTCGAGGATTGAGTACTTCTTATACTTCTTCAAGGATACTTCATACTTCGCATACTTCAAGATATGATACTTCTTATTTACTCCGCAAAGTTTCGGAACGTCGCAAAAGAATATAGGCAAGTACGTACTTTTCAAGACCAATATTCTTTCGCTCGTTCCTCCAACAACTACAACAAAGTGGATTTTTCCTTAAAGATCGCTCTTCAAGCAATATTCAAGGAAAAAGAGGCAAGATGTAGGATCCAAATATCGCACAACAATAAAAGTTTGCGAAATTACAGATAGAGCCTGCGAAATTATAGAGAGAGTTTGCGAGAATGTAGCAGAGCTTGCGAGAAGGTAGCGAAGCTTGCGAGAATGTATTTTGGGCGTGAGATAATATGAGCTGTACTCCACTATATGTGAGCTGTCATCCACTATGTAAACACCTATACAAAGAGAATAGCAGGAGAGAGAAGGGGGAGAACACACTTTAGGAGAGGATACATTCTGTAGAGAGAGAAAGTAGAATTGGTTGTATTATTATTATCTTCTTATTCTTCCCCAAAAAACCAGAGAGAGAGAGAGAGAGCTCCAAATACTCATTAATGTAGTTTCCATGTAATCAATATGTAATTACAAATAATCAGAGTAAAACCTAACCCCGTGGATGTAGATCAAATTGATCGAACCACGTAAACCTTGTGTCTCTTTACAATTTTAGCATTCTTATCATCATTTTATGTTTAGATCTACAAATTATTACAAGGGGTGTGTTGTAGGATTTCCTGCAACTACAACAACCTTTGGGATCATTGGAGTACTTGGAAGTGATGAAGATTTCAAGTAATATTGAAGATTAGGAGTATGGAATAGGAGCTACAAAAGTTAATTTATTTATTTTTTGTATTCCATATGTATTGATAGTTTTGTCACTAAAATTGACAAAGGGGGAGATTGTTAGAGCATTGCTCGGTCGAACTCGCATGCGTTGCTATATCAAGCATGTTTGTCGATGTTAGTGATCAAAACTATAAGTCTTGATTTCTAGTCTACTATAGCTAAGGTCTCGGACTAGGATAGAAAGTGTAGTTGAGCTCAAGAACTCCATGGAAATCATCATACAAGACGAAGGACTACTCAAGGAACCGGTGGATCTTCATCGACTAAAAGGTATGTGGAGACTTGAACTTATCTATCACTCAAAAGTCTATTTATATCCTATCTTGAGACAAAAGTCGTTTTGCTATATAGACTTAGATTATACACATTTGCTATTTCGAGCCGAGTTTATATCGCTTATTTATTTCTCGAAATATGTGTTGGTAAGATTTCGCTTTAACCAAGTTCATCTGTACCTAGTGACGAAAGTCATGACAAGTTTCAATCACTTTGTAAATTGCTTACTTTGACGATAAATAGTTTGTGAATAACAAGTGTAGAATATCAACATCCTCTAAGAATGTTCCAATGATTGAAATGAGAGTTTAGATTATATAACCATTGGAGGATATAAGCATTTTTATGGAAACACATATATGTATAAGTCTTTATTCCTTGAACCGAAGTTTACGAACTTTGTTGATCAAGAGAACCGGCATGGTGGCGTGAGACAAGTCCGCGAACTCAGTCCGTTCTCGACCCGAGAATTTCTGCTAGTGTTTGTGAACTCCGTCCGGGAACTTAAGTCCGCGAACTTGAGTAGGTTATATCTAAAAACGATGTTTGTGAACTTATTCTTATATAAACTAAGGAATGTAAATTGCAAACCGTGGCTATATAGTTCATGAACCGATTCGAGTGAATCAAATCGTTTTTGCTTCGATTGTGTCTTGTGTAGTTACATAAGATTTCCTTGCAATTGAACAACTCTCTAACTAGTTCATTTGAACTAGTTTTGGTGAAGAAGAATATGGTTGATATGAAAGTGATCATATGGCTAACCATTTGGTTGACTATTGTTGAACCAATAAATGTACAAGTTTAGGTACGGTTACACAAGCCTAGAAACGTGCATTTCATTTGTGTGTAACAAGCTAGTTTTCGATCTAACGGTTGAAAGATGTTAGCTTGAATCTAAATCAGGTTTTCATCTAACGGTGAATATTGAATGCTTTTTTACCAATCTAACATTGATTGCAAACCCTGATTTGAAAGACTATATAAGGGAGAACTCTAGCAACTGGGAAACCTAATCCCCACACCTTTTGTGTGATACTAGTTGTGCTAAGATAGAGTCGATTCTCCTTTAACCTTTGGTTTCTTCTTCTAAACCAGGTTAACGACTTAAAGGCTTCATTGGGATTGTGAAGCCAGACCGATACTACTTTCTCGTAGTTGTGTGATCCGATCTTGCTGTTTCTATCGTACGAGTACAATTGTAATAATTAGATTGAGATTGATATCTCCGATAGGCCAGATATAAAAGAAATCACAAACACTTCGTCTCATCGTTTGTGATTCCACAATATCTTTTTTCGCTGCGTCGATTAGGATTATTATGAGGTGACTGATAATACTAGGCTGTTTTTCCGGAATATAAGTCCGGTTTATCAATTGGTTCCTGTTCACCTTGATTTATCAAAAGACAGAACAAAACTCGTAGGTATATTCGTGGGAGACGGATTTATATATTACCGTAGACTTTTCTGTGTGATACAGATTTGTTTATTAAAGTCTTAGACTTTGGGTCGTAGAAACTCTTAGTTGTGGGTGAGATCAACTAAGGGAATCAAGTACGTAGTATCCTGCTGGGATCAGAGACTTAGGAGCATAACTGTACCTTGGCTCAGTGTGAGATTGATTGGGGTTCAACTACAGTCCATAACGAAGTTAATTTGGAGTCGGCTAGTGTCTGTAGCGGCTTAATACAATGTGTGTTCAATCTGGACTAGGTCCCGGGGTTTTTCTGCATTTGCGGTTTCCTCGTTACCAAAATTCTGGTGTCTGTGTTATTTCTTTTCCGCATTATATTTTGTTATATAATTGAAATATCACAGGTTGTGCGTTGTTCAATCAATTAAAATATCCGACCTTTTGGTTGTTGATTTAAATTTATTGACACTTGGATATTGGTCTTTGGTACCATCCAAGTTATCTCTCTGGTATTTGATAAAGACTCGCAGATTTATATTTGCTTGAGTATATATTAAATCGATAGATTGAGATATAAACTCTTTGATATACTTTTTATCTAGATTGCGTCTGACTGTCTAGTTGATTCTCTAGAAAGTATATTGGAGTTTTTCCATACAGATTGCTAAGAGAAATATTGGGTGTGGTTGTTGTACCCCCACTTTTTCAGATGTATATGCTACTTTGATGAACGTTTAGTAACAAAGAAGGATTCCCCGATCATATTTCTCTCATTTTCTTGCAATCTTAATTATTTTTAATTGCTTTGATTTTACTTTGAGTCTAAAACAAATCCCCCTTGTGACACTTTTGACAACTAAAACTCCTTGCTCTTCGTGGGAACGAACCTTATTTACTGCTATATTATTCATTAGTAAAGTAGAAGATAAGTGAATTAATTTTACCATACGACACACATCAAGATCAACCGAAGCTTTTGCAGAAATTATTCAACAAAAGGTAAGTGAAGACTGAGCCACCTATTTCTCAAGTTATATTCACCTTTATATCTATGAGACGTTGTCACGTAACTAATTATACTATCGTAAGCATATGTGTCATTGATGTTATTAGGGAATGTTTGGAATCGATTTACAGAGAAATATAGAAGTACTGTAGATTCAGATATAAGACAATATACATATCATTTTTACAAACTGGGAAAAATGTTACAAATCTGAAGCCGTAGTACATGTATGTAGTACACGTAACAGAGTAGCTATATGTCAACAAACAACTTTTGGTACACATATCCGTATGCACACCTTAAAAAGTCTGTGAACTCGTGAACCCGGATCGGTACACAAACCAATACACGTACTAGAAAAAAATTGTTGGTCTTGGAACCGGTATTGTATCCATACCGGTACACGTGCCAGAAAAGTTCTGTGAACACCGGAACTGGTCATTGTCTGAAGGTATCCATACTAGTTTACGTACCTGAAATGTTCTGTGAACTTTGGAACTCGGTCATGTTATAATGTATACATACCGGTACACGTACTTTGACCTAACTGTTCACGAACAGGTTAATTATCTGTACCTTGTACATCTACTTGCCATGTCGATTAAATTCATATGCACATAAATTATTTCTCCGAGATAATTAGTATTTGAATAATCTCTAAAAACACCATAAACATATTTGATTACATAATTGTGACTCGAGTTAAGTCTTAAGTGTTATATGAAAATGCTCAAACTTATAGATCAGTTGGCTAGTTTCGACTAACCATTCATGAGTGTGGTCTTTGTACACGGTTCGGTTACCGTTCATCCTAACCAGAGTGTATATCATGTTATGTAAATTATATTCAAATATTCATCTAACGGTAGATATTTTTTGCTTGGTTCCAAAGTTATCTTAGCTTAAACCTAAAGAAACTTATGCTTTGAATGTCTATAAAAGGGGAACCTCAAGCAACTGGGATCTTTGAATCCCAACACTACTTTCTTGGTGTTCCCTAGTTGCAAAACTAGAGTCGTCCTCTTCCTAAAACTCTTTTAGGGTTTAGCGACTACAAATACTTCAGAGGGATTCGTAAAGCCAGGTCCAGCTATGATAGCTCGAGTATCCCGATCTTGTTCGATTTTTGAGCTGCCCACTTGAAAAAGATAGATATCGAATCATCAAATTTCTCTTCGTCACGGACTTTGATTGATTCCACAAGTTTAATACTTGTGAGGTGAATAATAATCTAGGCTGCACTTCGGGTTGCATAAGTTCATATTTTGAGGTTAGCTAGGCTTTGTCTATTGTTATAGATTTCCAATCACCTTGATCTACGATCAAAAATTTACAAAAGGGGGAGATTGTTAGAGCATTGCTCGGTCGACCCACAAGTATTGCTATCTCAAGCTTGTTGTCAAATTTAGTTGTCAAAACTATATCTTGATTTATAGTCTACAATTAGTTAAGTCTCGGATTAGGATATAAGATGTAGTTGAGAAATTGACATCACGACAGTCATCATTCTATTCTACCGTTTGAAGGCGAAGATCAACCGAAGCTTTTGGAGAAATTCCTCAATAAAAGGTAAGTGAAGAGTGAACCACCTATTTTTCAAGTTATATTCACCTTTTTTTTTTTATCTTTGAGACATTGTCGCGTAACTAATTAGGCTATCGTAAGCATATCAAGAATCTCGAGTCAAGATTCTTCTTGTAATTAGTCCTCGAAATATGACTAAGCTTAATAAATATTTTATACTTGATGAATTTCGGTTAAGAACAATTCATTGTTCGCAATCAAAATCGTAATTCAAGATTATCATTCGAAAATATTCTGGAACAATGATACGTGTCATTGATGTTATTCCGGAATGTTTCGAATCGATTTGGAGAGAAATATAGAACTACTATAAATTCGGATACAAGACAAAGTACATATCAGTCTTACAAACTGAGAAAATTATTATAAGTCGGAAGCCGTAATACATGTGATCAGTACACGTAACGGAGTAGCTATATGTCGATAAAAAGATTTTTGGTAAGCATATTAGTATGCACACCTTTAAAAGTCTGTGAACTCGTGAAACCGGATCAGTACGCAAAGCAGTACGCGTACTAGAAAAGAAATGTTGGTTGCGGAACCGGTTTGGTACCCATACCGGTATACGTACTAGAAAAGTTCTGTGAACTCCGTAACTTGGTTATATATAAACGGCATCCATACCAGTACGCATACAAAAAAGTTTTGTGTTAACTCCGAAACTCGGTTATGTCTTAAGGTTTACATACTGGTACACGTACTGAAAAAGTTCTGTGAACTCCGAAACTCGGTAATGTTATAAATTATACATACCGGTACACATGCAATGACATAACTGTTCACGAACAAGTTAACTACTTGTACCTTGTATGCCTACTTACCATGTCGATTAAATTCATATGCACATAAAATTATTTTCCGAGATAATTAGCATTTGAATAATCTCTAAAAACACCATAGACATATTTGATCACATTATTGTGACTCGAGTTAAGTGTTAAGTTTTTATGAAAATGCTCAAGCTTATAGTTCAGTTAGCTAGATTCGGCTAACCATTCATAAGTGTGGTCTTGTACACGGTTCATTTACGGTTCATCCTAACCAGAGTGTATATCTTGATTACGTAAATCAGATTCAAAGATTCATCTAACAGGGAATATTGTTAGCTTGGTTCCAAAGCTATCTTAGCTTAAACCTAAAGCAACCTATGCTTTGAATGTTTATATAAGGGGAACCTCAAACAACTGGGATTTTTGAATCCCAACACTATTTTTCTTGGCGTGTCCTAATTGTAAATCTGGAGTCGTCCTCTTCCTAAAACCCTTTTAGGGTTTAACGACTACAAAAACTTCGTAGGGTTTCGTGAAGCCAGGTTCAACTATTGTTTATCTGATAGCTCGAGTATCTGATCTTGATCGATTATTGAGCTGCTCACTTGATCAAGGTAGATAGTAATCTTCAAAGTTCTCTTCGTCTCTGACTTTGTTGATTCCACAAGTTTAATAATTGTAAGGTGAATAATAATTTAAGCTACACTTCGGGTTGCATAAGTCCAGTTTTTAAGGTTAGCTAGACTTTGTTTATTATATAACTATTTTCATCACCTTGATATTCGATCAAATAGGAATCACATATATAGGCTTATCTGTGGGAGGCAGATTTGTTTAAAATGTTCAATTGAGTTGAAGCAACTCTTAGTTGGTGCGCAAAGTCCTACTGGGATTCAAGAGGCGTTAGGAACGCGACCAGGGCTGCACAGGAACCGTCCCGTCCTGTAGAACCGTCCCGGAACCGCAAGAACCGTACCGGTACCGTCACAGAACCGCGGTCATATGGGACAGGTACAAGTACCAAAAAATGATACCGTACCTAGCGTACGTACAAGTATGGATCTAGTCTATTCCCGTCCCGTCCCGTAGTACCGAGGATCTTTACCTGTAGCATATAAAAAAAATTAATAGAAAAAATTAATGCGATGGCTTAAAATTATTGACAAACATTATTGACTAATTTTTGTTTTTGCATAGTGTTGAGTAGAGATGAAGTATTCAGGAGTATCAGTTCGAGAACGATAACAAACATCTTCGTTTCTCGAACGAATCTCTCTAGCTTCTCTTCTTATCTAGCTAGGCCGCTTCCATTTCCTTCCTTGTTTAGTATTTTTGCTTGCATAACAGGCAATCCACTAGAGCTGGTACCGGCCATATACTTTTTCTATTAATTTTTTTTACATATGCTACAAGTAAAGAACCGGTCCCGTCTCGTACCGTGTTAAACAGGTACAGGTCCCGTCCCGTCCCATACTGCACAGGTACAGGTACACGATATAGGTTCCGGCCATAGGGAGGTACATGTACTGAGCTAAGCAAAAACCCGTACTGTCTCGTCCCATGTGCAGCCCTAAACGCGACTGTAACTGAATTGTTGTGAGAGTTTAATTCGGTCTCAACTACGTTCCAGTCCGAAGTTAGTTTGTAATAGGCTAGTGTCTATAGCGGATTAATACAGTTTGGTGTTCAATCAGGACTAGGTCCCGGGGTTTTTCTGAATTTGCGGTTTCCTCATTAACAAAATTTCCGGTGTCTGTGTTATTTGTTTTCCGCATTATATTATTTATCTTTATAATTGAAATATCACAAGTTGTGCGTTAATCAATCATTGTAGATACGTTCAACCTTGTTTGTTGGATACGACTTGATTGATTACTTTGGAAATTGATCTTTGGAATCACCCAAGTACTCTCACACGCAAATCAGGTCCACTGATTAGTCTCTGTAACTTTCTGATTGTGAGAGAAAGAGATATAACTCTGAATACTATTCCTTGATTGAGATTCATTAAGTTGAATTTTCGGAATTGTGTTTAAGTTTGTCCATACAGATTGCCTACGAAAAGTTGGTGGTATATTTTGGTACCCCCGTGTTTTCAAATACTAGCTAGATTTTTCGATTTTTCTTCAAAAACAATTAGATTTCTCACTAAAACTGGTAACTTTGTCATTGATAAGAAAAAGAAAAAAACTCTACTGGTGACTTAATGTCTTTACACGTATTTTTGCTAGTGTTTTTGTTATTTACGGAATCATGAATTTCGGTATTAATTGATTAATGATAACTTTAGTGATGTATGCATTATATATATTTTTTTTATTATCTAATTAAATATTTCTTATAAGTGTATTTAAAATAAAAAAAGTAAATGAAAAAAATATGATTCACTACGAGGCGAAAAAAATAATTTATTATATATAAAATAAATTAAAAAGTGTATTCCATAAATTTTATAGTTACAACATAAACATTATTGGTAAAATTATTACCAACAGATTAACTATCATTGTGCAGAAGAACCATTAATACCGTTGTGCAAGATTATATTATGCAACAAATATACTGAAACTATTGGAAAAGAGATTAATGTTCTGATACGTTATGCAATACCAATAAACTAATACCGTTGCACATATTAAGACATCAACAACGCCATTATGTTACCGGTAAACTGGTATTTATTTATATTAATATATAAGCGACAAATTATATGTTATACATTAATATATAAACGATAAATTATTTTGTGTTAAAATGTCAAGTATTATTATATTAACGAATTAAGGAATATCTTAATTGGTTAGTTTTTTCTTTCTTTTTATTCTTTTAGAAATAATTCAATACCGACCTAATGTATCCTTGCTATACTGAGATGAAGGTGAACTATGCTCGCGGTTTGACTATATTAAACTAATCAAATTCTTCAAAAATTTTCATTATCAACTCAAGTTAAGTACAAGTTTACAACATATAAGTTTATTTATTTTTGAGTAGTACACATTTCAACCACTAAGCTGAACATACTATCCAGATCCCTCGTGACTATCAACTAATATGCTTACTACCATTTTAGGTTCTTACACCTCATATTGAGGTGTCTAGATTATCTGGTCAAACAAGGGTCCCACTCCTCTAACCAACATCCCTTTATAATTTTTTTATTCCATTTTAGTGTTGCTATATGTTTCCGTAAACCTTTTACATATAACTTCTTCCTAGTTAGGTGACTACTAAAAGAATCAACAAATTAGTAACCTTTGAATGTTCAAAAATAATCTTTTCCTTTGCAAAATATCTCAAGGTCTACCTGAAGAAATAAATGTAAAAGGGTGATTCTTTCAATGTAACAGAAAGTAAATTATTATTACCTTCTTATTTAGACCTTTTTAAATATATTTTTAAATTTTTTTGTTCAAACTTTCAATTTATTATTGTTGTTTTTCTAACCTTCCTTACAAGCACAATCATGATTGCATACTCTTTTATCACGAATTATCGCTAAAGATCTCCACTCCGCTAACCAATAACTATTCACAACTTTTTCTCTATTTTTATACTAGTAACTTATTACCGTGCAATCTTTCACATATAATTTTGTATAATTAAGGTCATTACCAAATCAATCAATAAATTAGCAATCCATGATTGCTCAAAAATAAACTTTCACTATACAACAAATGTTAAGGTCTACCAAAAAATTACGTAGAAGTATGATAACGTCAATATAACAATAACTAAATTATTTTACCTTCCTATTTAAACCTCACTAAATACTTATTTTTAACATTTATTTTGTTCAAACTTTTAGTTAATTTTTTCTTGTTTTTTTAACCTCTCTGACAAGCGTAATCATTATTACCTACATTTATGTCACTTACTCTCTCTAAAAGGCTTCTATAAATTTACTTATTTTCCTTCAGAAGTTTCACCTCAAATAATTCCTATTATATTGATACCTCTTTGTTTTTCCAGTCTATGATATTTAGAATATCCATTTTATCAAGTAAAGAATTTTGCTTCTTCTTTTTCTTTTTCTGAAAAATGGCTCAGAATTTGGCCGCTCTTCGTGAAGAACTCTCCATGTTTTTGTCTACAAAATATGATGAGGTACAATGAGTATTCTTTTACCTATTGATTCTTTAGTTAGTTTTTAATTATTTATTTCCATTTAAAAAATACATACAAATCTTAAGGATTTATTATGGGAAACCTAAGTTCTTTGATTTGATTATTGTTAGATCATATCCAATGCTAGGGGTGAAGGTCTTAAAAAGACATGACACCTAGGATTTAACACTTTTCTAACCAAAAATTTATCTCCAATGGTATGGTAAAGGTTAACTAAAAATCATGACATGGCTGCCATCTCATAGGTAAGGGTAAAGGAGGAAGTCATATCTTCACTTTCTCCATGACCCAAGGTCTGTTGACACATCATCAATTCTTTATTCCAAAATTATTTTGTCTCGAAATTTTAGGGTAGTAATACCTTGGCATTGGAGATGAAATTTTAGGTGGAAAGCATAACTTAGCCACCAAAAAAAAGGTACTAATAAGACCTCCACCTAGGATTACCTTCACCCCTAGCATTGGAGATGCTCTTAAAGTGAGTTTCAAAAGTCTTTCTTTTTTCATGCTTGTTTTTGTGTCCTGCCTCCTCGGTGTCTAGGATTGAATATACCTTATTTAAAATTAAAAATAAAATAAAATAATCGTACGAGTTTTGTTATTGACTTTCTATTTTGTTTGTCTCGTGCTATGTTTTGGGTTCTTCTTATTTTCGTTTTGAATTTATGCAAAGTTTTGATTGTTAAAGATTGATTTTCTCATGCACCCCTTTATCCATATCATATGATGTATCAATGGTAAAATCTATTATGCATTTTCTACATATGACCATTTAATAGTTTATATAAGATTGAGTTCTAAGATCTTGTGATATATTCAATGAGAGCGATAGTGGTGATTATTTCTGCAACAAAAATAAAACAACATTATTGGTTACTAGATGGTTGCTTCTGGTACATATACAAATGCATTTATGGAATAAATACACTTGCTTCTATATATGGTACTTAATTTATTAGTGAGGATGATTCATTTCTCATTGATAATTTTAATAAGGACTTTTTATTTGCCACATTTATATCTTATTGTAAGTTAGAGGGTGATGTGGTAGATAGTCTCCATAAATGTGTGTGTATGTTTCATTTTCTCTTGCTATATGTATTTAGATCTCTACTTGGTTATATGTTTCATCAAACTCTTTAGTTTGGAGATCGAAGATATAATGATATTGTTAAGATGAACAATGATATATGTGTTATTGTATTTATTCAATGCAGGGTCTTCTTGATAGGGATGATTTTGAATGTTTCCGAGGTGTTCAAAACATGGAGGACCATAAGAAAAAGGGATTCAGTATGGCGTCTGATCTTTTAACTGTCATCTACAAAGATGGTGAACAAATGATAGGAGAAATATATCAATTATATGCGTACATAATTTGAAGAAAATTTTGTATCACCTATGCATATGTCTCTTTCTATATATATACTCGTGTGTGAGTCTTGGAGGTTATATACATTAGTATATTACTTTAAAACTAATTGTTATTATTAGAGTCTTGTATTAAACTTCTGCGGGAGGCATGTTTTCAACATAATAATGCATTTTTCGGTATGCATATTTACGTGTGTTTATATGATTTTGGGAGGTTATAGAACTAGTACATTACCTTCAAAATTAATTGTCATGATTAAGATTTTGTTTTATTTTTCTGCAGAAAACCTGTTATCAACATAGTGAAGATAGGAGATTTGATTCACCGAATCCACTCAAATAGCAAAGGGTAATCAACCATGTCATGTAGTTACTTAATATTTAAAACTAATTCAAGTAGTAATGATGGTGAGTCTGAAAATCTAATGTGTGTATATTTGCTTATCGTAGTTCATAAATTTTGATACTTGTTAGAGGTATTTTGGTAACATCTAACTTAACCAATTTCCGAAAGGTAGTGATAATGGTCGAAAATATAATATGCGTATATCTGTTTCATAAATTTTGATATTTGTTAGAAGTATTTTTGGAGTATCCAAATTAACTAATTTCCAACCAGACAACTCACTCTTTGCAGATATAACATTTAACTGAGAACCAAATATGATACCTACACTTTGAGGATTATGTGGTACTACTGATCATTTTAAAACACAATATATATATATATACATATACATAGTATTTTTAGTTTTTACCTGCCATAAGTTTTCCTTATCATGAGCCAATTAATCATACTATAAACGCATATATATATATACAAATCACTTATTAGAGAAATTATTTGTTAATTGATTATATATATTGTACCGTTAGCTTCTATCTGCCATAAATTTTCCTAATCATGAGCCAATTAGTCATACTATAAATGTGTATATATGGTCAAAATATTGATTAGGGAAATTATTTTTTAATTGATTATCATCCAGATCCAATGATCTTATCCAATACGTATCAGTGATTAGGTTATTTGGCTTTATCTCTCAAATTTTTTTTCGTCAACGATAAATTCTACTTTTTGGTATTTTCTTTCCGTAGCGCATTCCTCACTCTAATAGTAGCATTAACTGTTGTTATGGTATCTTTTCAGCTTTAAGTATTAGGTTTTTTAGGTTCGTCGAAATATTAACTGTTGGTGCGTTTTAATAAGAGGTCTGGAATTTGAATCTCACTTACATCAGGATGGGGAAATTCTTTTTTCTTTCTTCACCTAACTGCCTAGGCTTGTAGGTAGCATGCCTCTTCTTATGGAAGAGTTCATTTTAAAAAAGAATTTTTTTTCTTTGGGACCATAAGCAGACCATTTTTATAGTTGCTCTCATCTATCAGACTTACTACTTATTCTAGTATATTCTTTTTATCACCTCTTGTAGGGCTTAAATAGGCGGGATATTTTGTGTTGTTCATTGGGAAGTTACAAAGTTATTTGCACAAACCTGGACTGACAAGTCCAAGTTGTTAAAATTTTGCTTTATCAAATGCTATGTTATCAGGCGATTACACGGAAACTAATATCCTCGTTGAATTTATTTGGCGTTAGTGTCGGCTCCATATAGATCACCGAGGCATGCAAGGCATTCAAAGAGGCCCGGGATAAGTCAGAGATTATTGAGTTAGTATGAAGCTCTTGTTATACATATATAGTTTCAGTTCATGTTAGATAGGAAGATACATATCGATATGACTATAATGCCAATCAAATTCTAAAATCTTTTCTCATTTGATCTTCTCTCTGATTATTCATTTATAGTATGAAGACTTTTCGTAGCGCTCTTTCCTTACTTTCTAATCTATATAAAGTATGAAGTAATCAATTTATTTCCATAAAATTAATAAACATGTGGATTGCATATATAATCTCTTATAGATCTAAGTTTAAGTGTGTTCAACGCTATGGATCAAATTTCGCGTGAATTTCAGCGGATGAAACCATTTTATCTCCACATCATAAAAGTAATTGGATTTTTTCCCAGTTAAAATAATTTATTAAAGCCGTTACGTACTCATATGTTAGCCATTACGTATTCATAGGTTAGACATAAATTTAATCTAATTGCATGCACAACATTTATAACCCTTACAATGTTTATTTAGTTTTATGAAGTTTTGCTATATGAAGTGTAAACTATTCATACCCAATTTGTTTTTCAAGAGGTGTTCACAATGCATGGAGCATTACACAGTTATATTTAAGGATTAAACTCATCTAAGGTCCAGTTAATATCATTTATAGAATGAGCATGAGTTCAAGTATCATTCTTGTTATTTTTTTTTCTTCAGATTTTAAAAAAAATCTTCATTATAAAAGACCTTTCACAAGGTCCTCGATGTAAGAAAGGAAAACCAAGTAAAAAAAAGCTTAATTATTTGTTGACTACTTTAGTCCAAGTGTTTGTGTATGTTATCCCATAATTTATTAAGGCAATCATGTATTCATAATGTGTGTGTTTTCTTGATTGTGCAGCTTGAGCGACGGATACATAACTTGATCATTTCCCAACCACCAACCATTGTACTCTCTAGAGCCTCACCACCAGCAATTAGCCTATCCAGAGCCTTGACCAGCGGCATCCCTAGAGTGCCACCCCCATCGATCGACGGCCGTCGTAGATCTCCACTCCCTCCACAGACCAACGACCGCCGAAGAGTTTAATAATCAAGTTTGCATCCCCGTCTGCTTGTAGTTTTTTGTGTTTTTGTGGCGTTATGAACTCGTAGTCAGCTTATGAATAATTAGTTTTATTTGTTCTGTTATTTTATGTTATTTCAAGGGTGTTGTTCACAATAAATATTACATTTATGCGGTTAAAATACTTTTTGTTTACACCATTCCTACGATTTCCTAGGCCAATCCTTATAGGCATTTGCAAAAACGACAATTTGGCTAGCCAAATGGATGGGAAAATGTATTTTTCCACAATGGAACAGGACCTAAAGCGGTAGCGACTATGTTTCTAGCGGCCAAGAATTATCTTCCAGCGACAAAGTGCAGTCTATACCGTTAAGTTTTTTTTTTAATAGTTGTTACTTATATTCCCCTATGTACACTACTCTCCCCCTATTGGATCCTCATCTTTTTGCAGTTATTTGTGTTTTGGTGCCATAATAAACCCATAGTCAACTTATACATGATTAACTTTATTTCTTATATTGTTTGTATTTTCATTTCATCAATGTTGTTTATAATAAAACAATATCTCATTGATGCAGTTAAAATATTTTTTGGTTCTACTATTCCTATTCCCAAGCCAATCGTCGTAGGCATTGACAAATATGCCCATCTGGCTAACCAAGTGGATGGAAAAATGTGTTCATCCATTATGGGAAAAGGGCACAAAATGACATAGACTATGCCGCTAGCCTCCAAAACTTGAGCGTTAGCGATAAAGAGTCCATATTCTAGTATAGTATTGTAGATGGTGAAAATTATATATGGGGAAAAAGTGTCATTTCAAGACCATAGACAAAACTCAACTCTCACGGGAGTGATTAAGTCCTTGGTCCTCAAGGCACCCATAACCACGATTTCTAGTATACATCCCCGCGAGACATTGTTGGTCGTGATGTCGTGATTCCTAGCGCACATCCTCGACGAGATACTACTGGTCATGTAGGTTCTATAGAGCGTAAAATGTCCACGACGAATTTATGAACCAAAACAACCACAATTACAACATATCTTCGCGAAACGGAGATGATTGTGATGTCATGATTCCTAGTATAGATCCTCGACGAGATACTGTTGGTCACGCAGGCTCAGTATATGCGTAAAAACGTTCCCAATGGACTTATGATCCAGAGCGGATATATACATGTCTGCTGTAAGCACGACTCACCCTATTTGAGATCATGGACTGATTCCTAGTACATCATCACGAGATACACTGGTCATGTCTATTCTAGACTCTAACTCGACTTACTGAGGCTTTCAAACAATTCCTAGGACAACCCCGCGAGATACGATGGCTATTTTGCCTCTGGGGCCTTTAGAAAGACTCATAGAACATCTTTCTGAGATACATTAGTCATGTCGGCTCCACAATACGGATATAATTGACTCCTAGCACATCTCTGCAAGATACGCTGGTCAAATACAAGTGATCCGAAGTCTCGCAGAGACATTATCAGGCGTGCAGGCCTTATTTTCTCTCCCAAACATGTCCTAGCTTACTTCGGAGAGATTCTATTGCGTTGGCCATGTCTCGAACAGACTCGTCATCCAACTATCATACGGCTCCAGACGCGTCGGCCAAATCTCAGACGGTCCCAGACGCGTCGGCCAAATCTCAGACAACCCCAGAAGCGTCCGCCAAATTTCAGACGGCCCCATACGCGTCGGCCAAATCTCAGACAGCCCCATAAGTGTCGTCCAAATCTCAAACAACCCGAGTTACGTAGGTCAAATCTCAGATGGCCTCATCCGAGCTGAGCCATCTTGCATGAAAATTCTTATGCAAGTAAAAGTCTTAGGCACAAGCCTCAACTATGGCACAAGCCTATTTATCAGCGTCTAAAACAGACTCATGGCTAGTAAATTGGGACTGAACTGCACATATCTATCCAAAAACGTGGATAAGCTCCCTTGAGATCTGCATGCTCAATAAAGGGACCCACAAGCAATATAGTTTCCATGCGACATATGTGACGGGCCATTGAGAGTCAGATCTCAACCTCAGTTCCTCTCATGCTCTGCACACGGTTTCTGAGGCATTCCATGCCTTTTCACGTGACTCATCCTAGTCATTCTCACAAATCATAGAATATCTCTCTATCTTGGACAACTTGGCTATATATAATATTTCTCTCTCTCAACATATCATCACAAAGGCTCACTCAGCTTCACACAAATGGGGGGGATAACAATTAGGGTTTTGGTCTGGCGGTCTACGACACGTGTGATAACTACCCGACCTATTTCTCAGCGTGGAAAATAGTTAAGGCAGTGGGATAATGAGATAAACTCAGCCTAGTTATCTCTGTCAGAGCACTGTTCGGTCGAACTCGCAAGCGTTGCTATCTCAAGCTTGTTTGTTAAGTTTAGTTGCCAAAACTATAAGTCTTGATTTCTAGTCTACTTATAACTAAGTCTCGGACAGGGATAGAAAGTGTAATTGAGCTCTAGACTCCATGGCGTATATCATGCAAAGACGAAGAACTACTCAAGGAGATGGTGGAACTTCATCGATTAAAAGGTATGTGGAGACTTGAACTTATCTATCACTCAAAAGTCTATCTACTCTATCTCCTATCTTGAGACAAAAGTCGTATTGCTATTTCGAGCCGAGTTTATCTCGCTTATCTATTTCTCGAAATATGTGTTGGTAAGCTTTCACTTTGGCCAAGTTCATCTTTACAAGTGACGAAATTCATGTTGATTATTTCAATATCTTGAAAATTACTTTGATGAAAAATAGTGTGTGAATAACCTCTATTTAACATCCTCTAAGAATGTTTCAATCATTGAAATGGGAGTTTAGAATATATAACCTTGAATGGATATAAACATTGTATGTGAACTCATACTTGTGTAAGTCCAAAATCCTTGAACTAAAGTATGCGTACTTTACTGGTTCAGGAAGTCCGGAAGCTAAGTCCGCGTACCCGTACTGCCGGAAGTTCACATCCCGTGAATTTCTGCTGGAGTTTGTGAACTGAAAACAAACTCAAACCGGGTACTTAAGTATGCTACCAGTATGCATACTTGAGTGGGTTATTTTATAAAAACGGTATATTCGTGAACTAAGATATATATAAACTAAGGAATACATATTTGCAAACCGTGGCTATAATGTTCATGAATCGATTCGAGCGAACCAAAATCATTTTTTCTTTGATTGTGTCTTATATAATTCTATGAGATCTAATAAATTGAACAACTCTTTAACTATTTCATTTGAGTCATTTGAACTAGTTATGGTGAAGATGAATAAGGTTGATATGAAAGTGCTCATATGGCTAACCATTTGGTTAACTACTGTTGAACCAACTAGGTGTACACGTTTAGGTACGGTTACACAAATATAAATGAACGTGCATTTCATTTGTGTATAACAAGCTAAGTTCGATATAACGGTTGAAAGATATTAGCTTAAATCTAATCAGGTTTTCATCTAACAATGAATATTGAATGCTTCGTTACCAAGGTAACTTAACTTGCAAACCCTGATTTGGAGATTATATAAAGGAGAAAGGTTGGGAGTTTGTAGTTTGCAAACTAGTAAACCAGTCACCTTATGTACGCATACCCGTACACATACCCATGGAAGTTTTCGAACCGAAAATTTCTGCTGAATTTGTAAACTCAAATCCGGTAGCTAAGGTACGCATACCTGTATGCGTACCCAAGCTGGTTATTTCTCAAATCGTTAGTTCATGAATTGATTCAAATGGATCAAACCGATTTTGTTTCAATTGTGTCTATGAATAAAGACCTAAGCAATTGAACAACTCTTCAACTAGTTCTTATGAGTCATTTGAACTAGTTATTTGAAAGATGAATACGGTTAATATGAAAGTGCTCATATGGCTAACCATTGGCTAACTATTTGTGAACCAAATAAGTGTACATGTTTAGGTACAGTTACTCAAACCTAAATGAATACATTTCATTTGTGTTTGACAAGATAAGTTTCTATCTAACGGTTGAAAGATATTAGCTTGGTTGAATCAGGTTTTTCATCTAACGGTGAATATTGAATGCTTTGTTACCAAGGTAACTTGGATTGCAAACACTGATTTGAAAACTATATAAAGGAGATATCTAGCAACTGGAAAAACTAATCCCCACACCTCTTGTGTGATACTAGTTGGTTTTCCTAGAGTCGATTCTCCTTTAACCTTAGGTTTCTTCTCGAGTCCCTGTAGGTTAACGACTGAAAGACTTCATTGGGATTGTGAAGCCAGACGAAACTACTTATCTTGTAGTTGAGAGATCTGATCTTGCCATTTTCTATCGTATGAGTTCAATTGAATAATTGGCTTGAGATTATATCTCCGATAGGGCAAGATAAAGAGAAATCACAAACATCTTCGTCTCATCGTTTGTGATTCTGCAATATCTAGTTTCGCTACCATACGATTTAGATTATTGTGAGGTGATTGATAATACTAGGCTGTTCTTCGGGAATATAAGTCCGGGTTATCAATTAGTTCCTGTTCACCTTGATTTATCAAAAGACAGAACAAAACTCATAGGTTTATCTGTGGGAGACAAATTTATCTATTATAGTAGACTTTTCTTTGTGATACAGATTTGTTTATTAAAGTCTTCGACTTTGGGTCGTAGCAAATCTTAGCTGTGGGTTAGATCATCTAAGAGAACAAGTGCGTATTATAATGCTGGGATCAGAGACGTAAGGAGCGCAACTGTACCATGAATCAGTGTGAGATTGATTAGGGTTCAACTACAGTCTAGACCGAAGTTAGTTTGTAGAAGGATAGTGTCTGTAGCGGCTTAATACAGTGTGGTGTTCAATCTGGACTAGGTCCTGGGGTTTTTCTGCATTTGCGATTTCCTCGTTAACAAAACTTCTGGTGTCTGTGCTATTTATATTCCGCATTATATTTTATTATATAATTGAAATATCACAGGTTTTGCGTTGTATCGATCAATTGTGAAATCCAACCTTTGGTGGTTGATTGGAAATTGATTGATCCTTGGATATTGGTCTTTGGTACCATCCAAGTTTATATCTCTAGTATTTAATAAAGACTCGCAGATTTCCATTTGCTTGAGCAAAGATCAAATCGAGAGATAGAGATATTAAGATTGACTCTGACTGTCTAATTGATTCTATTAAAAGTATATTAGAGTTAGTTCATACAGATTGCTAATCGAAATATTGGGTGAGGTTGTTGTATCCCCGCATTTTCAGTTATCATTGATGATATTAGCAATTTTCATCATGATAATCCTCCTGCTGAATTGCCCCCAACAAAGACAATTGAGAAAGTCAAAGATGAAAATGCGGGGGTCTAACAACCACACCCAACAATTCGTTTGGCAATCTGAGAGGACTTACTCCAATACACTTTCTAGAGAATCAACTAGACAGTCAGACTCAATCTAGATTAAAGTATATCAAAGAGTTTAATATCTCTAACTCTTAATTCAATCCGCAATCAACAAATAGAAATATGCGAGCCTGATTGAATATAAGAGGAGTTACTTGAACGGTACCAAGCACCAATGTTCAAGTTTCAATCAATGTAAATCAACAACCAAAGGTTGGATATCTAATTGATTGATCTTAACGCACAACATGTGATATTTCAATTATATAACAAAATATAATGCGGAAAAGAAATAACACAGACACCAGAATTTTGTTAACGAGGAAACCGCAAATGCAGAAAAACCCCGGGACCTAGTCCAGATTGAACACCACACTGTATTAAGCCGCTACAGACACTAGCCTACTACCAATTAACTCCGGACTGGACTGTAGTTGAACCCTAATCAATCTCACACTGATTCAAGGTACAGTTGCGCTCCTTACGTCTCTGATCCTAGCAGGATACTACGCACTTGATTCCTTTATCTGATCTCACCCACAACCAAGAGTTGCTACGACCCAAAGTCGAAGACTTGATAGACAAATCTGTCTCACACAGAAAAGTCTATAGGATTGAATAAATCTGTCTCCCACAGAAATACCCAAGAGTTTTTGTTCCGTCTTTTGATAAATCAAGGTGAACAAGAACCAATTGATAAACCAGACTTATATTCCTAAAGAACAACCTAGTATTATCAATCACCTCACAATAAACTTAATCGACTAGTGACACAAGTTATTGTGGAATCACAAACGATGAGACGAAGTTTGTTTGTGATTACTTTTCTATCTTGCCTATCGGAGATATAAAATCTCGAGCCAATTATTTCAATTGCACTCAGCACGATAGAAATAGCAAGATCAGATCACGCAACTACAAAGATAATAGTTGGGTCTGGCTTCACAATCCCAATGAAGTCTTCAAGTCGTTAACCTACAGGGTCTCGAGAAGAAACCTAAGGTTAAAGGAGAATCGACTCTAGTTATGCAACTAGTAACACACATGAGGTGTGGGGATTACCTTTCCCAGTTGCTAGAGTTCTCCTTTATATAGTTTTCAAATCAGGGTTTGCAATTTAAGTTACCTTGGTAACAAAGCATTCAATAATCACCGTTAGATGAAAAACCTGATTCAACCAAGCTAATATCTTTCAACCGTTAGATCGAACTTAGCTTGTTACACACAAACGAAATGTACCCTCATTTAGGTTTATGTAACCGTACCTAAACGTGTACACCATGTTGGTTCACAAATAGTTAACCGAGGTTAGCCATATGATTACTCTCATATCAACCTTGTTCATCTTAACCATAACTAGTTCAAATGACTCAAATGAAACTAGTTAAGAGTTGTTCAATTGTTTAGAAAACACAATTGAAATCAAATATGTTTGATTTACTTGAATCAATCATGAACATTATAGCCACGTTTTACAAAGATTGCATTCTTTATGATTTAAATGTTTAAGTACATGAACTGACCGATTTGACAAAGTAACCACCTTAAGTATGCGTACGGGTATGCGTACTTAAGCAACCGGATTTGAGTTTGTTAAGTTTCCAAACTCAGCAGAAACATTCAGTTCAAAAACTTCCGCCAGTATGCGTACAGGTACACATACTTAAGGTGACTAGTTAAGAGTTTTGCCAAAACCAAAATCAGCATAAATTCTCGGTTCGAGAACTTCCGCCAGTATGCGTACGGGTACGCATACTTAACCTGTCTCCTTCACCAATTTCGTATACACACATATGCATACTCTTGGCTCCCGGTTTATGGACTTATACACTAATGTGCGAACACACTATATATGCTTATATCCAAAGATGATTACATCATCGACTCTTTATTTCAATCATTGAAACATTCTTCTATAATGACTATAGCCATTTTCACACATTATTAGCATCAAAGCAATTTTCAAGATATTGAAATAATCATTGTCGAAACATTCCAAGCCTACATCAAATAATTGTATCTCACAAATCATGTAAGATGTTATTCGGAAATTTTCTCATGATATAAGATGAACTTGGTCGAAGCGAAAGCTTACTAACACATATTTCTAGAAATATGTAAGCGCGATATACTCAGCTCGAAATCTCAAATGTGTATATAGAAAACTATATCGTAACATGACTTATGTCTCAATACAGGAGATAGTAGAAATAGACTTTCCAAGTGATAGATAAGTTCAAGTCTCCACATACCTTTTGTCGAAGAAGTTCCACAAGCTCCCCTTAGTAGTTCTTTGTCTTCAAGAGATGAACGTCGAGAGATTTAAGATCAACTACACTATCTATGTTCTAGTCCGAGACATCTTCAAATAGGCTAGAAATCAAGACTTATAGTTTTGATCACTAACATTGACAAACATGCTAGAGATAACAATGCATGTGAGTTCGACCGAGCAATGCTCTAACAATCTCCCCCTTTTTCAATTTTAGTGACAAAACTATCAATACATATGGATTACAAAAAAGATAAAAAAAATGTAGCTTCTTATCCACATGCTTGATCTCCTTGGCATCATCAACGCGACTCGAAATCTTCGTCACTTCCAAGTACCTCATGATCCTAAAGGTTGTAAGTTCAACATCACAATTGTTGAAGATCCGTAGCTATAACAATGAGAAAACAAAATGCTCTCAATCATTGTTATACAGTGTCATAGTATTATTACACAACATCAAAGTTCAACTGTATCGCAACTGTGACAATAACACTATGGTGATATGCATCACTCCCCCTTAGTCAATACATATCTCAACATGAAAACCACTCCGCCTTACATAATGATCCGTAAACCATATGTATTTTTAGTGTGAACTACACATTAATTCTCCCCCTTTTTGTCAAAAAAATAGGAAAAGGTACGAAAATTAGTGAGATCCTAATGAAATTTCCATGGAGATACATCATGACGAAAAGGTGTATTAACATACCAACAAATTTAGATGCAATCATAAATCCTAAGCTAAATGAATTCATCAAGGAGTTAATAAAGATACAAGATAACCCCTAAAAATTCCATAACCGCACTCCCCACAAAGATGTGGCAATTAAGCATAAGTTCAAAAGAACTCTCCCCCATAAAATGTCATCTCCAAAGGAACAACAAAGGTGACCTTACTTTCACAAGAAAAGAAGGATTTCTTTGGACAACCAAATCACATGAAAACATGAATTTGTATCCACAAAATTCAATTAAAATAACCACAAGAGAACCCATAGTTAGTTCAATCGAAAAAATAACAACCAAATTAATCACAAGAGAACTTACGATTAATTCAATTGACATATACAACTAAATTAACCACAAAATGATCAATTCAATTGGTCATGCTTGACATAAGCGAACTTACGTAGCTACAACTAAAATAACCAAAAGAGAATGATTAATTTAGTTTATCATGTTCGACAAAGGGAACCTTACGGAGAAACAACTAAGTTAATCATAAGAGAGTGATCAACTCGGTCGATTGTTCTCAACGTAAGAAACCTTATGGAACAACACAGTATATGCACAAAGATTGTGGACCGGAGATCGACCAAATACCGCAGAATAGACAAGGATTCATTCTATTTTCCATCACTATTTGCACAATGACATATAATAGACTTAATCCTTGTACAATAAAGTTTTATCCTTTTTTTTTTAATCAAAACATGACATAAAAGGCTTTAACTTTTGTAATGTCAAAAGTTCATTCTATCTTTCATCAATACATTCATATCGACATAATAGAGATAACTTTTGAACAAGTATGGGACAGTCACAGGTTCACAGACGTAAAAAACATATCCCATAACAATTTGCAATATATAAAATAATAAAGATTAAAATTGCAAAAATCATCCTCCAAAAACTTAGAATTTAAATAAATAAATAACTCTAAAAACAATGAAGATGAAAAATGTTGGATATAGCTATGTGTACTCACAATAATGGCTATTCCAAACCCTAGTTATTCTTCTAGAAACATAAAAAGAAGATTTACTAGACATTGAGACCTCTAAAGAATTATTTATCGTCCCCGAACTCCTTGTCGTCAACAACCATAGGTACATAGGGTTCATGGAGAAAGGAGTCGATTCCAATGAACCTTTTAGGCTGATGATGTCGAACCGGGGCTTTCTGAATTTCGAGAGTTCTCACAACAAAAGCCTTTATTTGCTGAATCTCCTTCCTTGCTTCCTTCAACTCTTCAAGAACATTAGAAAAAATCTGAGAATTTGAAGGAACAACTCTTGGCTTCCTCACATTCCTTCTTTTTCTTTCAAAGTCGGAGGCAACGGAGATTTTTATTTTTCCTTCATGATTGATGGCTTAACAATCATATTAACATTTTTTTTAATCAAAACACATGATGCTTGGAGTTTCCATACGTGTATGGGTTTGTGAGAGGAAATCACAATATAAACTCAACATGCAGTCTTAAGATGAAAAGAGTTTCAGAGAAGGAAAAAAGAATGTAGGGTTATGGAACCTTTTAACCACACAGGTTCACGCACGCTCGATTCACGAACTAAAGAGAGTGGAATAGTCGAGAATAACCCTCTTTTGATAAACATGGAGGTTCCTTCCAATATCGATTAGATACGAAAGAATTCCAAATCATACAACAAATCTAAGAAAAGCAAAAAGTTTATTTTTTTCTTTTTAAGCCTGAGGTGTGCACATTCTTGTCTCTTTTAATCAGGCACATGAGACAAGATGCACAAAAACAACACAATTTGTCCACCATGACCCTTTTAAAAGGAATTCATAGATCCCTGTCTATCAAAGTTTTTAGACCATACTCTTTTCTCTAGTGGTCTTGACCTATCTTTGGAAACCAACTTCTTTGAAGAGGATAAAGTCTTACATACCTCAACGGTTTTTTGAACAAGTTTAAGCTTGTTTGTAGGCGATTTGCTCTTCGTTGAAGTCTCTTGACATGCCTCATCTTGTGTTTATACTTGAAACACTTTGAAAGTTCATGACCCTTGAGTGAACAGTAAGAGCATGTCAATGGATATGCTGATTCAGACTCCCGAGATGTGCAAGCTGCTAGGCACATAGTGGAACCTAAAAAATCAGACAGAGAGTTTCCAGCAGAAAGGTTAATTTCTTCTTCCAGATTGGTTGAGTTTCTTTCTGGAAGAATATCAAGATTGATGTACGTATTGCTACAGTTATCAAAATCGATATCTTCACAAAGAAGTGCAACACTTGATTTTTCGTCTTCATTGAAATCATAGTGATCAGACATTTCATCAAGAGTTGCAGCAAAACCTTTATTTCCAGTGTATTTTCTACAATTTGGACACTCATTTGCGAAATGACCAAAACCTTTACACTTAATGCACTGTGGAATATCTTCGTCACCAGCCTTGTCAGCATCCCTGTTTTTAGGAGGAACGCGATTGTGAAGTTTAACTGACGACCTAGGTTTGTCTCTTGAAAACCGTTTAAGTCTCTTCAATAGAAGATCCCTAAACTGTCATGTGATCACAGAGACTGATTTGTCAAGATCTTCATATAATGAATCAGTCTCAGAAAGATCATCCTCAGAGACAAACACTTCTACTTTTGTCAAGTAATTTAGTGTTCTTTTGTGCTTTGAAGGCAATATCCTTTCCGTTTTTTGAAGATGTGTGCTCATGATCAAAGATCTTTAGCTTTCCAACCAACGTGTTTCTAGAAAGATCATCAAGGTTATTTCCTTCAATGATGGCATGCTTCTTAGATCGTATCTAGATGGCAGCGATTTGAGAATTTTCATCACAATATCCTTTTAAGGAATAGTCTTACCCAATGCAAATGATGCATTAACAATTTCAGGCACTTTGTGATTAAACTCATCAAATGAATCTTCATCTGCCATACGAAGGTTTTCCCAGTCGAAATTAAGGTTTTGAAGCCTAGCTTCCTTTTCACTGGTATTACCTTTGAATACGGTTTCTAAGATATCCCAAGCATCTTTAGACCTAGTGCACGTAGTCACATGGTGATGAAGATCTGGAGTAATGGCATGTATGATGGCATTCAAACCGTCGGAGTTTTGCTTTGCAGCGAGTATCTCGACAGCATTGTATTCACCAATGTTCTTTGGAACGTTCACATTCCCTACTGCCACAACAGGAGCATCATATCCATTAACCACATAAACCCATGATTGAAAATAACGTGCTTGAAGAAAGGCACACATAATAATTTTCCACCATAAGTAATTAGAGCCATCGAAGACTGGAGGTACGTTTATAGAGATAACACCTTTGTCCATATCTGATCGCTACAAACACAGACTTATGAGGTCTTTAATGTGTTTGCCTGCTCTGATACCAATTAAAAATGCGGGGGTCTAACAACCACACCCAGTAATTCGTTTGGCAATCTGAGAGGACTTAATCCAATACACTTTCTAGAGAATCAACTAGATAGTCAGACTCGATCTAGATTAAAGTATATCAAAGAGTTTAATATCTCTAACTCTTAATTCAATCCGCAATCAGCAAATAGAAATCTGCGAGCCTGATTGAATATAAGAGGAGTTACATGAACGGTACCAAAGACCAATGTTCAAGTTTCAATCAATGTAAATCAACAACCAAAGGTTGGATATTCTAATTGATTGATCTTAACGCACAACCTATGATATTTCAATTATATAACAAAATATAATGCGGAAAAGAAATAACACAGACACCAGAATTTTGTTAACGAGGAAACCGCAAATGCAGAAAACCCCCGGGACCTAGTCCAGATTGAACACCATATTGTATTAAGTCGCTACAGACACTAGCCTACTACCAATTAACTTCGGACTGGACTGTAGTTGAACCCTAATCAATCTCACACTGATTCAAGGTACAGTTGCGCTCCTTACGTCTCTGATCCCAGCAGGATACTACGCACTTGATTACCTTAGCTGATCTCACCCACAACCAAGAGTTACTACGACCCAAAGTCGAAGACTTGATAGACAAATATGTCTCACACAGAAAAGTCTATAGGATTGAATAAATCTGTCTCCCACAGAAATACCCAAGAGTTTTTGTTCCGTATTTTGATAAATCAAGGTGAACAGGAACCAACTGATAAACCGGACTTATATTCACGAAGAACATCCTAGTATTATCAATCACCTCACAATAAACTTAATCGACTAGCGAAACAAGTTATTGTGGAATCACAAACGATGAGACGAAGTTTGTTTGTGATTACTTTTCTATCTTGCCTATCGGAGATATAAAATTTTGAGCCAATTATTTCAATTGCACTCAACACGATAAAAACAACAAGATCAGATCACGCAACTACAAAGATAATAGTTGGGTCTGGCTTCACAATCCCTATGAAGTCTTCAAGTCGTTAACCTACAGGGTCTCGAGAAGAAACCTAAGGTTAAAGGAGAATCGACTCTAGTTATGCAACTAGTAACACACATGAGGTGCGGGGATTACCTTTCCCAGTTTCTAGAGTTCTCCTTTATATAGTTTTCAAATCAGGGTTTGAAATCTAAGTTACCTTGGTAACAAAACATTCAATAATCACCGTTAGATGAAAAACCTGATTCAACCAAGCTAATATCTTTCAACCGTTAGGTCGAACTTAGATTGTTACACACAAATGAAATGTACCCTCATTTAGGTTTATCTAACCGTACCTAAACGTGTACACCATGTTGGTTCACAAATAGTTAACCGAGGTTAGCCATATGATTACTCTCATATCAACCTTATTCATCTTAACCATAACTAGTTCAAATAACTCAAATGAAACTAGTTAAGAGTTGTTCAATTTTTTAGAAAACACAATTGAAATCAAATCGGTTTGATTCACTTGAATCAATCATGAACATTATAGCCACGGTTTGCAAAGATTACATTCCTTGTGATTTAAATGTTTAAGTCCATGAACTGACCGATTTGACAAAGTAACCAGCTTAAGTATGCGTATGGGTATGCGTACTTAAGCAACCGGATTTGAGTTTGTTAAGTTTCCAAACTCAACAGAAATTTTAGGTTCAAAAACTTCCGCCAGTATACATACGGATACGCATACTTAAAATGACTAGTTAAGAGTTTTGCCAAAATCAAACTCAGCAGAAATTCTCGGTTCGAGAACTTCCGCCAGTATGCGTACGGGTACGCATACTTAACCTATCTCCTTCACCAATTTCGTATAGACACATATACATACTCTTGGCTCCCGGTTTATGGACTTATACACTAATGCGCGAACACACTATATATGCTTATATCCAAAGATGGTTACATCATCAACTCTTTATTTCAATCATTGAAACATTCTTCTATAATGACAATAGTCGTTTTCACACACTATTAGCATCAAAGCAATTTTCAAGATATTGAAATAATCATTGTCGAAACATTCCAATCCTACATCAAATGATTGTATCACACAAACCATGTAATATGTTACTCGGAAATTTTCTCATGATATAAGATGAACTTGGTCGAAGCGAAAGCTTACCAACACATATTTCGAGAAATATGTGAGCGAGATATACTCAGTTCGAAATCTCAAATGTGTATAAGAAAACTATATCGTAGCACGACTTATGTCTCAATATAGGAGATAGTAGAAATAGACTTTCCAAGTGATAGATAAGTTCAAGTCTCCATATACGTTTTGTTGAAGAAGTTCCACAAGCTCCCCTTAGTAGTTCTTCGTCTTCAAGAGATGAACGTCGAGATATTTAAGCTCAACTACACTATCTATGTCCTAGTCCGAGACATCTACAAATAGGCTAGAAATCAAGACTTATAGTTTTGATCACTAACATTGAAAAACATGCTTGAGATAGCAACGCATGCGAGTTAGACAGAGAAATGCTCTCACAAAAGAAATCCCACAATCAGTTGAAGTCATCCCAACTGTTACTGATCCTGATATTTCTAGTGATGAGGATAAGATCATTGATCAGGCTGCTCCCGTCGAATAAGAACGTGTCCCTCCTCGACACCTCTGGGTTCAAAGGAATCATGATCCCAACAGTATTATTGGAGGTAGAGATTCTACTGTTAAGACAAGAGGACAACTTCAGAATATTTGCAATTTTGGTTGTTATCTTTCACAAGTAGAACCGAGAAATATTGATGAATCTCTTAGCGATCCCTTTTAGGTGGATGCAATGCATGAAGATTTAAATCAATTTCAAAGACAGGATGTATGGGAACTATTACCTTGTCCCTCCAATATCAATATTGTTGATACCAAATGGATATTCAAGGATAAGCCGGATGAATTTGGCACAATTGTCAGAAATAATGCCAGTCTTGTCGCTCAAGGATATTCATAGATTGAGGGTATCAACTTTGAAAAAACCTTTGCTCTTGTGGCACGCCTTGAGTCCATTCGGTTATTGTTAGCTCATGCTTGTTTTCTAAAGGTTAAGCTGTTCCAAATTGACATAAAATCTGCGTTCCTAAACGGAAATTTGAAGGAAGAGGTCTATGTCGCTCAACCTAAGGGTTTTGAAAACCCTGATTTCCCAGATCATGTCCTTAAGCTTAAAAAGGCATTATATGGGATAAAACAAGCACCTCGTGCCTGGTTCGAAAAACTAACTACTTCTCTTCTTAGGAAAGGTTTTTCGAGAGGCGGAGCTGATAAAACCTTGTTTACCAAATGGAGTGGGAAAGATGTTGTTATTGCTCAAGTCTATGTAGATGATACCATCTATGGTTGAACTTCTGAAAAACTTGCAAAAGATTTTCAAGTCTCTCTTGGCAAAGAATTTGAAATGAGCAATGTTAGTGAATTAAAGTTCTTTATAGGATTACAAATTCAGCAACATAAGGATGGAATTTACTTATCTCAAGAAAAGTATGCCAAGGATCTTGTCTCAAGGTTTGGTCTGGATAAGTCAACTCTGAAAAAGCGGAGGTCTAACAACCACACCCAATATTTCGATTAGCAATCTGTATGGACTAACTCCAATATACTTTCTAGATAATCAACTAGATAGTCAGACTCAATCTAGAGAAAAGTATATCGGGGAGTTAATATCTCTCTCACTTGATTTGATCTTTACTCAAGCAAATAAGAATTTGCGAGTCTTTATCAAATACAAGGATAATAAACTTGGATGGTACCAAAGACCAATATCCAAGGATCAATCAATTTCCAATCAACAACCAAAGGTTGGATTTCACAATTGATCGATACAAACGCACAACCTGTAATATTTCAATTATATAACAAAATATAATGCGGAATATAAATAACACACACACCAGAAATTTTGTTAACGAGGAAACCGCAAATGCAGAAAAACCCCGGGACCTAGTCCAGATTGAACACCACATTGTATTAAGCCGCTACAGACACTAGCCTACTACAAACTAACTTCAGTCTGGACTTTAGTTGAACCCTAATCAATATCACACTGATTCAAGGTACAGTTGTGCTCCTTACGTCTCTGATCCCAGGAGGATACTACGCACTTGATTCCCTTAGCTAATCTCACCCACAACCAAGAGTTGCTACGACCCAAAGTCGAAGACTTTAATAAACAAATCTGTATCAAACAGAAAAGTCTACGATAATAGATAAATCTGTCTCCCACAGATAAACCTACAAGTTTTGTTCCGTCTTTTGATAAAATCAAGGTGAACAGGAACCAATCGATAACCCGGACTTATATTCCCGAAGAATAACTTAGAATTATCAATCACCTCATAATAATCTAAATCGTATGGTAGCGAAACTAGATATTGCGGAATCACAAACGATGAGACGAAGATGTTTGTGATTTTTTTTTATCTTGCCCTATCGGAGATATAATCTCAAGACAATCTCATAATTGAACTCGTACGATAGAAAATGGCAAGGTCAGGTCGCTCAACTACAAGAGAAGTAGTTTCGTCTGGCTTCACAATCCCAATGAAGTGTTTAAGTCGTTAACCGACAGGGTCTTGAGAAGAAACCTACGGTTAAATGAGAATCGACTCTAGCAAACCAACTAGTATCACACAAGAGGTGTGGGGATTAGTTTTTCCAGTTGCTAGACGTCTCCCTTATATAATTTTCAAATCAGGGTTTCAATCCAAGTTACCTTGGTAACAAAGCATTCAATATTCACCGTTAGATGAAAAACCTGATTTATCCAAGCTAATATCTTTCAACCGTTAGATCGAAACTTATCTTGTCACACACAAATGAAATGTATTCATTTAGGTTTGAGTAACCGTACCTAAACGTGTACACTTAGTTGGTTCACAAATAGTTAACAAACGGTTAGCCATATGAGCACTTTCATATTAACCGTATTCATCTTTCTCATAACTAGTTCAAATGACTCCTAAGAACTAGTTCTTCAAGAGTTGTTCAATTGCTTAGATCTTTATACATAGACACAATTGAAACAAAATCGGTTTGATTCACTTGAATCAATTCATGAACAATATAGCCACAGTTTGCAAAGATTGTATTCCTTATTGATTTATTGTCTAAGTTCATGAAACTACCGATTTGAGAAATATAACCAGCTTAGGTACGCGTACGGGTACGTGTACCATAGCAACCGGACTTGAGTTTGAAAACTCAGCAGAAATTTTTGGTTTGAAAACTTCAGTGGGTACGCGTACGGGTACACATAACTAGGTGACTGGTTTTTCAGTTTGCAAACTTCACAAACTATAACAGAAATTTTCGGCATGAAAACTTCCGCCAATATGCTTACGGGTACGCGTACCTAACCTGTCTCCTTCACCAATACCGCATGCACACATATGCAGGCACTTGGTTTCCGGCACATGGATTTAAATATTAATGTGCAAACACACTATATATGCTTATATCCCTAGTTGGTTACGTAATCTCAACTCTACATTTCAATCATTGAAATATTCTTCTATAGTGTTATAATAGTCGTTAGACATAAAGAATCGACTATCGTCATCAAAGCCATTTTCAAGATTGAAACGTCATCATGACTTTCAAGATGAAAATGGTTAAAGCAAAAGCTTACCAACACATATTCCGAGAAAAGATAGGCGAGTAAACTCGGCTTGAAATAGAAAATGTGTATGTATGAAAACTATCATTGTAGGATCAGAATCTCGCAACAATTATGTCTCAGCGAAATTATCAATGGTATTGCACAATAGCGTCGCAGAACAATTTCAGAAATGACGTCAGCAAGGATCATGAGAAAAATGTGATAGTCTTGCGAAAATTAGAGAGCTTGCGAAATTAACATTTGTAAGGTTGCGAGAATGTCGCAAACCACATCCGAAAATAAAGGACAGATTAGCTGTCATCTACTATGTATTTCCTTATAAATATTCATTCGAGTTGTAAAGAGGGAGAGAGATCTTTTTGAGTAAGAATCAAGTAAATAGGAGAGAGAAAGTCCAAAGCAAAGATCATTCTTGACTTCTTTATCTTTCTTGTAAGAACATTCAAAAATTAATCAATAAAATTAAGAGTGTAAACCTAAAAATGAGTTGATCAACAATGAAATCATATGAGGGGTGTAGTGTAGGATTTCCTGCAACTACAATCATACTTATACGACTTTTGTCTCAAGAGTAGGAGATAGAGTAGATAGACTTTTGAGTGACAAATGAGTTCTAGTCTCCACATACCTTTTGGTCGGATGAAGTTCCACTGGTTCCTTTAGTGGTTCTTCGTCTTCGTAAGATAATCGCCATGGAGTCTGGAGCTCAACTATTCCTAACTATCCTAGACCGAGACTTAGTCATAAGTATATTAGAAATCAAGACATATAGTTTTGATCACTAACATTGACAAACATGCTTGAGATAGCAACGCATGCGAGTTCGACCGAGCAATGCTCTAACAATCTCCCCCTTTGTCAATTTTAGTGACAAAACTATCAATACATATGGATTACAAAATAGATAAAACTTTGTAGCTTCTCGTCCACATGCTTGATCTCCTTGGTGCTTCAACATTACTCGAAAACTTCGTCTTTTCCAAGTACTCCCATGATTCCATAGATGTTCAATTCAGCATCATAGTTGTTGAAGTTCTGTAGCCATAACAATGAGAAAAGAAAAGCTCTTGATCATTGTTATACAGTGTCATAGTATTATTACACATCATCAAAGTTCTTATATCACAACTTCGACAACAATACTATGGTGATATGTATCACTTCCCCTTAGTCAATACTTTCGTCTCAACATGAAAACCACTCCCCCTTACATAATGACCCGTAAAACACGTAAATCATATGTATTTGTAGTGTGAACTACATATTAATTCTCTCCCTTTTTGTCAATAAAACTGGCAAAGGTACGAAAACAGGATCCTAATGAAATTTCCACGAAGACGCTTCAAGACCAAAGAAAAGTACATATCAACTTATTTAGATGCAATCATAAAGCCGAAGCTAAATGCATTCATCAAGGAGTTTATAAAGATACAAGATAACCCCTAAATAATTCCACAGCCGCACTCCCCACAAAGATATGGAAATTAAGCGCAAGTTCAAAAGAACTCTCCCCCATTTGATGTCATTCCCAAAAGAACAACAAGAGCGACCTTACTTTTACAAGAAAAGAAGGATTTTATTGGACTTCAAAAACCATAATGAAATGATTTTATATATATCCAAAATTCTCAATTAAACTAACCACAAGTAAACCCATGATCAATTTAATCGGAATACACAATCAAATTAAACACAAAAGTGATCAATTTAATTGAACATGCTCAACATAAGATAACTTACGGAGCTACGACTATGTTAACCATAAAAGAATGATTAAGTCAGTCGTTTTATGCTCAACACAAGAAAATCTTATGGAGCATTGCAGTATACACAAAAGATATGGATCAGGGAAAGATCAATACTGCGGAATATACAAATATTCATTCTATTTTCATCAATATTTGCATAACGACATATAATAGACATAATCTTTGTTAACAAAATATTTTAACCTATCTTCCATCAAAGAATTGACATAATAGGCTGAACTTTTTTTTGTAAAAAGTTCATCGATCTTGTATCAATACTTGCATATCGACATATAACCGAGATAACTTTTGACATCGTATGTGAAAAAGTGGGGGTACAACAACTGTAGTTGCAGGAAATCCTACACTACACCCCTCACAAGATTTCATTAACATTCCACTCATTTTTGGATTAAAAATCTTAATTTTATTGATGAATCTTTGAACAATCTTACAAGAAAAGATAAAGTAATCAAGAATAACCACTGCTCTAGATTTTCTCTCTCCTATTTACTTGCTTCTCACTCAGAAAAGATCTCTCTCTTTCCCTTACAACCGAACGACTATTTATAAGGAATTACATAATGGATGACAACTAATCTGTCCTTTATTTTCGGATATGACTTGCTACATTCTCGCAACCTTATAAATATCAATCTCGCAAACTTTCTTATTTTCGCAGGATCGTCACACTTTTCTCATGATTTGGCTGATGTCGTTTATTATGTCGTTTCTGAAATTGTTCTGCGACACTGTCGTGTTGTGTTGTTAATAATTTCGCTGAGGCATTATTGCTGCGAGATTCTGATCCTACATCTTGCCTCTTCTCATATCTTCTCTGCGAAGTAGAGAACGATGTGAGAAATGCCGCAGCTATCCATCACTTCATATTCTGCATTTATCACACGTATCTTTTCTCCCATCTGTTTCTTGACACGTCTTCCGTAACCGCTGCTTTTCAACCGTTCACGTCTTTTCGCATTAATTGTGTTTATCTTCTCGAAAATCTACTCTATATATACTCTTCTTACTCTCCCTTTTCTTCTTTTTTACTCTCTTTTTCATCTTCTCTGCAACTTCATCATTTTTTCCGTAAATTCCTCTGCTGTAATTTTTCTTCTATCTTCCTTCTTCAATCTTCTTAATTCTTCGTCCATTCCCATACTCTATATTTAAATATGCCTCCAAGTGGTCAAAAACATGAGAAAACCTTAAAGGATGTTCAAAAAGATCTTGCCGAGAAAGGTTTCACACTTTCTACCATTCCTGGTGAAAGTGCCAAGTCAATTCTTTCTATCAAACTTTTCTTTGATCAACATTGTGATGATCAATCAATTATAGTTTCGCTGGCTCAAATTCTCGCAGGTCTCCCCATTCCTCTTTATGACCCAGATATTCCTATTTTCTATGAAATTCTCGCTCACTCGGGATTTTTGCGAGCTATCTTCCAATTGAGTGGGGATTGCATCCGTCTGATATTGGAGTTTTCTAATCGCGATGCTGGTAAAGGATCTCTTTATCCTAAAGAGCTTGGGGATCCTAAATTCGCAGACTTAGAGATAGTCACTGAGAAGTACACAGTGGCGAATTTCTTCGAAAATTATGAACTAATATCTATGAAGAAGGAGAATACTCGCTGGGGTGTTCGATTGAAAAGGAAGGATGTTATTGCTGAAGATAAAATGCTCATGCATGACATTGATTGGCACTCTGGAATAAATAAAACCCCTCGCCAATCCAAAGATGATAAATGGTGCGTCTTCCCCTTGATGATGAAAGGACCCTATATTGCTGGTTCTAATGTTATTCCTGCGAATCTCAACGCTTATCGACCCTGGGTATTCTCTTGGCCTGATAAAGTGAAAGAGGTATATTTCTTCTAATTTTGCCTGCTTTATGTTTCTTTATTTATCTTTACTCTTTTGTTCGTTGATTGTTGCGACATTCTACAGATCCAGGAAATGAAAGATAGCTACCGCAGGACTGGTAAAGCCAATACCTTGTTAGCTCTTCGCTCATACACAGATGAGGTAAGAAATATTCTTTTATGATTTTAAACAATATATTGTTTCCTCTGTTTCTTATCTTCATTTGTGTGTGAAGGTTATCGCTGAAGTAGAAGAATCCACCAAGGCTGCGACGGATGGTGATAAGGGTAAAGATATTATTCGCAAAGGAAAATCATCTGCATCCTCTTCAAAGAAAAGAAAGAGAGGGAATTCTCCTCCTCCTTCAGATGTTCATTTCCCTTATGGTTCTGAAGATGATGAAGAAAATAAAGATGATGATGACGACTCTGCTGCGAATAAAGATTCTCCGCCTGAATCCTCTATGGCGCAGTTATCTGGTATCTTCTCTGATTCTTGGCAAGGGATGGGAGATAATTGCCTCGCCAGTATATGAAAAGCTCTCGCAACTATTTGCGATACTCCTTTCTTAGATGGTGATAGTTCTCTTCGTGGAGTCTCAAGATCAGTGACTCATAGCTTCCTAAATTCCCTCAATAGTTTGGTATGCTTTCGTCTTTTTACTTCTTCATTATTGTGACTCAAAATTTCTTTTTATTTTAATTATTTTTTGTATTTTCTTCGCAGGATGGAAAAGATTCTTTCGCTGTTGCCTCAGATTTGGAGAGGAGACACGAAATTCTTGAAAAGAAGAATCTTCAATTTCGTACGAAGAATGAAGAACTGGAAACTGAAGCTAAAGGTCTTCGTGAGAAGAACGAACAATTAGAAGCTGAAATTAAAGGTCTTCGCGAGAAGAACAAAAAACTGGAAACCGACACTTCTTCGCAAAGGAACAAAATTTCTACCCTTCAAAAAGCTAATGATCAGCTCTATGGTATGCAATTTTTCTCCTTTCCTTTCATTCATTCATCCTATTATCTTATCTTATTTGATTAATCCTTTTTTCATACATTTATGGTCTTTCTGATGAAGCCATTCTTCTTCGTTCATTTCCCGATGCCCTAGATAATGACACTCTTCTTGAACATCTTAATAAATCTTTGAATAGTTTCTCTAATGATAACATTTCATCTCTGCCTTTGAATGAACTTAAATCCAAATTTCGCCTCTTAGAGATTGATCATAGATCTAGTTTAGTTTTAGCCAACCAATTTAAACGTTTTTATCTCAATTCTAAAGAGAAGATCATTGAATTAAGAACCAAGATTAACAAACTTATAAATGATAAAGATCGTATCTCTGATCAAGGTGTTAAGGCTTTGGCGAAATTCCAAGAGACTCTTCTTAAGGTTCAACTTGAGCGAGATGAAGCCAATCGTCAAAATGATGTTCTTAACGAGAGAGAAAACCAAGTTCGTTATCGTCTTCTCATAAATAGTGATGATGAGTTCGCTTGGGCCGCGGCAATCTTGGATAATGCCAGAAAAGATTTAGGTGTAAATGTTAGTCTCCAAGTTGAGCATACAACCTTGATTAGAGATATGATTTATGAGAGAGAAGGTCATTAACTGTTTTCCTTTATCAATCTTTGGTTTTTCACGAGTTTTTATCAAGTTACTGATTAATTGTTATATGCTTCGCAGGATCTGAAAGTAGATATCGCCAAATAGTTGAGGAACTTGAAGCTGAAAAAGAGGAACTCGCAAAGAATCTTTCTTCTCGCAACGACAAATATTCTAGATTAAAGAATCAAACCAAGATCACTGTTACGAATTTTAAGAACAACGCTATGCATTTTCGCAATCAAACTATTCAAATGGTTTGTGATGACCATAATATTCCTCACTCTGATTATCCTTGTATTTTGGAGGAGATCCCAAAGAACATTCCTAGTCTGATCATCTCTGATAGCGAAGCTGATGATGAAGAATCTGATGGTGATGAAGGTTCTGATGGAGATAAAGGTTCTGATGCAGACAAAGAAGAGAACAAGTCTGATGATGAAGGATCAACTAAGAAGTAGTCTTTGTTTCTTTCTTTGATCTTCTGTAATACTTGTACATTTATTCCTTCTTTTTGTATATTTGCGAATTCTTTTGGTTCCCCATATTCCTTAATATATGAGTTTCTTTCATTTCGACCTGCATTCATTAAAACAATTCTTCCTTGCAATACGGTTAATCAACATAATCATTAATTTTTGAATTTTTGCATAAATCTATCATGTGGAGACCAATAACATTTTCTAATTTCATTCATTCCCATACTTGCCCCTGTTATTTGTATCCAAATGAGAGACTTTGCAGATTTTTCTTATTTTGTGCCTCAACTTCGCAGTTGTTTATGTATAATTTAGCAATCATATGCGAAGTGAATTTTGATTCTTTTCAAAATCTCATTCCTGTATGGTCTTATTTTTCCTTCCTAGTTAAAGGTCTTATTATGCCATCTCTTGTCATTGCGACAAAATCGCAGGACGTCCTTGCATTTTCATGCAAGAACCCATTGATCTTGTCTTAAGTTTTTCTTTTGTATTATTGCCTTTTCAGTATTGTTGCGACAATATGACAAGCCTAAATATTCTTGAGAAAATAAAGTCCCATGATATTGTCGTCTTGCGACGAAATCGCAGGACGTCTTCGCACTTTCATGCGAAAACCCATTGATCTCGTCTTATCTTTCTCTTTTGTATTACTGCCTCTTCAGGATTTTCGCACAAATATTACAAGCCTTAGTACCCTTGCGAGTAAAAAGCCTCATGACATTTGCGTCTTAAAACACTTATCAGCTCCCTAATGGAGGGTGCCGCCCTTATCTCCCCCCTGGTTGCCCCTTCAAGGAGGCGTACCTCTACCATACAAGGTTGGATCCTCCCATCCAGTCTTAACAACAACCAGTTGTTTTCGAAGCCTCTTATCCCTTTTACCTATAGGGCTTATGGTTACTAGATTGCACCCCAAGTGGGGTTTTCTTCGGTCCGAGTGCAGTATAAGCCAAGACTTGTCAAGAATGGCAAGGTACGCTTCAGACGCCCCTGACACTCTTGACTCAACCGTGTACCTCGGCGCCTTGATCATATTCTGCACTTCTTTGGAGAGTCCTTATTACCTTAGTCGCCCAACCTAAGTCATATGCTTAAGTTGAGAATCCAATGTGCCTCTCCCGGATGGGCTTTATTGACCCCAAATCTCCATGACTCAGGTTCCGGGGGCAGTGTAGCCTTTCCCTGATCCATGCAACAGGTACTCCCTTTTATGACGTACTTTAGGTCTTACATTTGCCTCTTGCGAAATTGTATTCGCGAACTAGGGTGTACGCCATAAAGGTTCGCCCCTTTTTCTTTTGTCATTATTCTCTGATTGTCTTTTGTAGAATTCATTATCTCTGCGAGATTCTCGCACATCATCACATCGTATTTGCACTTCTGAATCTCTTTTTTATCATTCAGTAAAATGTACTTTTGATAATTTTATTTGTTGCGAGAGAATGTTAACATATGTTAATAATTAAATTAACTACTGCTTATTTTTGTTACCTTTGTCATTCCCTGCTTCTTTGTTATTTTCTGCTACTGCTTCCTTGGTAGTGGTATGTTCACCATTTCTTATTCTGAGCTAGCATTAGTTTCGCAACATTTCTTCTTCTTTTCGTTCGATTGCATCCACCATCAATCTCTCACTTCTTTGCGTCTCTTTGATTTTGCGTCGCCAACTTTCCTTCTTGTTTGCTCTTCCTTCGCAGGATTCTACCTCAGTTTCGTAACATTTATTTCCTTCAACCCAATCTCCTTTTATGATTCCTACACCGCTGGGGTGAGGGAATTTGATGCACTGGTGGAAATTTGAAGCTACACCTAGAATCCAATGTAGCCAAGGTCGACCAATTAATGCATTGTAGGGTGACTCTACGTCAGCAACACAGAACAGGATTTCAGAAGGTATTCCCTTCAATGGAATTCGCATAGTAACCTCCCCTTTAGGCTTGTTGGCAGTACCATTAAAACCATATATCTTACATGTTGATGGTATAAGATCATCATCTCTCCCTCCCATGGTTTTATAAGTATGATAGAATAAGATGTTCATAGAGCTTCCGGTATCCATTAGAATCTTATTAATTGCCCATGAGTCTTCAGCTTCATCATCTTCATCTTCTTTCGGTTTTGGATTAATTTATAATTTTACCACCAATGGATTGTCATGTACCTCTCCACCTTCGGGGACTTCTTCTGCGGTAAAAGAAATAGTCTGCTTCTGTCATTCCTCTAGTGGCGAGATTTTCGCAATGTTCATAATTTCTCTTCCATCACTGTCTCTTGCGAACACTCTACTCAAAACATTGTCATGAAAATCTTCAATTGTCTTGTATGAATGTACGATAGAGTGAAAAAATAGATTCTTTGCTTTTGCACCAACTTCTATGAAGAACGTTTCCTTCTCTTTCACCGTGTTTACTCTATGATGCTCTGGTGGTGGTGGTAGTAATGGTTGAGATTGTGGGTGTCCTACCAGAAAGTGGTTTAGTTTTCCTTGATCTATCATTCTCATAATAATTCTCTTTATATTTCTGCAATCATTTGTAGTATGTCCGTGAAAATGATGATAAGAACAGAACTCATGACTTCTGCGGCTTTGAGGTGGTTTCGTTCCCATGTTCCATGGTGTTGGTATATTCTCCATCAAAATTATAGCTTCCCATATTTTCTCCACACTTCCATTCAGAGGTGGCATCTTGATTTCTTCCCATACTACCTTGTGACCTCCTTGTCCTCTATTATAATTTTGTCTTTGACCTCCATAAGTTTCTTGCGGCTGATCAAGTCTTTGAATCTTATTATTTCCACCACGATTGTAGAAATTTCTTTCGCTTTCATACTCCTCTTGATCTCGTCTTCCCATAGCCAACAGTTTCTGTTGATTGTTGTTGCCCGTAACCTTTTCTTGTTGTACTTGCGAAGTGCTCGCCACTGTGTTTATTAGTTTAGGTAATAAGCTTGCATTCGCTGCTTGTGAATTGGTGTTCGCAACTGGGTATGATTCCATTTCATTTTGCCTTTCCTCTAGAGCAATATACTCTTCCTGAAGTTCTCGCAGTTCAGTCATTCTGATTGTATTCTTGACTCTGAAAATTTGGATATACAATAGATTGGTTGCGAACATAACATTGATAAATGATACGATAAGATATCTCTCATCCACACGACCAGCCATTTCACTACACATAGTTCTCCACCTTTTAGTTAGGTGCTTCAAACTTTCGCCAATCTTTTGTTTTAATCCAAATACATCTTCAATACCAGGTCGCGAAGAATTGTTACTTATATATGCCCCCAAGAATGTGGTCTGCAAGTGATTGAAAGATGTTATTGTATTTTTTGGTAGACCCTCGAACCATTTTAACGCCTCTCTTGTTAGACTGGATGCAAAATACTTGCACAATACAACATCATGATTTTCCCACTGCAACATGCACCTCACTTAGGCTTTAATGTGTTGAATTGCACAAGTTGTTCCATCAAAAATGTTGGTTAATGCAGGCAAATTGCATTTCAGAGGTATTCCTCCTATTTGTACTTATCTTGTAAATGGAGTTTTCGCAGCTTCTTCTATAGCTTCATCTAATTGTCTTCTACCTACTTCTCCTCTATTATTTAGCATTCCTCTCATTTCTTCCAATTCTTTTAAGATTTGTTCATTTACGCTTGAATTTTGATCCATTGGTCTTTTTAATTTCGCCTCCCTTCTTCTGCGTTCATGTCTTTCTTCTCTCGCGAAATTTTGCATTTCTTCTTCATCATCTTCATCTCGTCTTCTCCTGCGGTTCTCTTCCTCATCTTTATCTTGAATTCGTATATGATGATGTCTCTCATTTTCCCCTCCATGATTTTGTTCATTTCTTATCAATTCCATTCACTGTCTTTCAACCCTCCTTTGTACTCTATCATACTCTTCATTGAGATTACCGTTATTCTGGTTTTGTGTACGCCTTGTTTCTCGATTGTCATGATTGTTCTGGTGAATTGCCTCCTGAAGCTCTTGATCTTCCATTTCTGCTCTCAATTTTTCACGTTCGCAAGTTAAACGTGCTTGTTCAGCATAATGTCTTTCAATTTCTTCTTCAATCGTTGTTGATTTCTTTGAGTTTCTCTCTCATGTAAAATTCTCCTTCCTTCCTCTCGATTCCCTTCGCCATCTTGATTATTTCTTCCCTGACGTTGTCCATTCTCCTGATTTCTATCATTTTGCCTATCATTAAAAGTTTGATTTTATGGAACGTAACGATCATCAGTCCTTTCTCTACCTTCGCGATGTTCTTCATTCGGATTTCGTATTTCTTCTCGAATATTATTTCCAACATTAATTGTGGATGAGTTTCGCCTCATCTTTCCTCTAGTCGATCTTGAATACGATCTTGTAGTACTTATTGATCTTCTACTCTGTAGTCTCATATTTTCCATCCTCAATTCGTGATTTTGCCTTGTTAGATTTGCACGCTCTTCTGTCTCAGCTCTTCTTTGTTCATGCATTCTTCGTCTCAACATCTCTACTGCTCCAATTTCCTCATCTTCACGAATTATTCCTTCAACTATTTCTTGTCCTCCCTCTATTTGTCTATTATTTCTCGTTTGTCGTTCTTCTTCTTCATTTGCTGAATTTGATCTCCAAGTATGTATGCTCACTCTATCATAATCCATAGTTTTATTTTGTACCGGTGTTTGTTGAACTGGTTGTTGAATTTGATTTTCTCCATCATTTCTTATTCTAGTAGATTCTCCTGTTTCACTTCTCTCCCTTCCAGCAAGTCTTTTACTTCTTCTTTTAGTGGTTGTTGGTTGTTCGGATATATTCCTCCTTCTAGCCATTTCTTCAATACTAATGAATTGTAAGAGATTCCGTAAAATTCTTCACCAATTATTCTAATTTCCCACAAATCAGAATATTAATCTTCAACCTTTTCTAGGGTGATCTTCAATCTTCGTCCCTGTTTCTAGCGCCATTATGTAGTTGCAGGAAATCCTACACTACACCCCTCACAAGATTTCATTAACATTCAACTCATTTTTGGATTAACAATCTTAATTTTATTGATGAATCTTTGAACAATCTTACAAGAAAAGATAAAGGAATCAAGAATAACCACTGCTCTAGATTTTCTCTCTGCTATTTACTTGCTGCTCACTCAGAAAAGATCTCTCTCTTTCCTTTACAGCCGAACGACTATTTATAGGGAATTACATAGTGGATGACAGCTAATCTGTCCTTTATTTTCGGATATGACTTGCGGCATTCTCGCAACCTTATAAGTATCAATCTCGCAAACTTCCTAATTTTCGCAGGATCGTCACACTTTTCTCATGATTTGGCTGATGTAGTTTCTGAAATTGTTCTGCGACACTGTCGTGTTGTGTTGTTAATAATTTCGCTGAGGCATTATTGCTGCGAGATTCTGATCCTACAACAATCACACCCAATACTTCGCTTAACAATCTGTATGGACAAACTCCTATATACTTTCTAGAGAATCAACTAGATAGTCAGACTCAATCTAGATAAAAAGTATATCAAAGAGTTTATATCTCAATCTCTCGATTTGATATATACTCAAGCAAATAGAAATCTGCGAGTCTTTATAAAATACTAGAGAGATAACTTGGATGGTACCAAAGACCAATATCCAAGTGTCAATCAATTTAAATCAACAACCAAAAGGTCGGATATTCTAATTGATTGAACTACGCACAACCTATGATATTTCAATTATATAACAAAATATAATGCGTAAAAGAAATAACACAGAAACCATAATTTTAATAACGAGGAAACCGCAAATTCAGAAAAACCCCGGGACCTAGTCCAGTTTGAACACACACTGTATTAAGCCGCTACAGATACTAGCCTACTCCAAATTAACTTTGGTATGGACTGTAGTTGAACTCCAATCAATCTCACACTGATCCAAGGTACAGTTATGCTCCTACGTTTCTGATCCCAGCAGGATGCTACGTACTTGATTCCCTTAGATGATCTCACCCACAACTAAGAGTTGCTACGACCCAAAGTCGAAGACTTTAATAAACAAATCTGTATCACACAGAAAAGTCTACGGTAATAGATAAATCTGTCTCCCACGAATATACCTATGAGTTTTGTCCGGTCTTTTGATAAATCAAGGTGAACAAGAACCAATTGATAACCCATACTTATATTCCCGAAGAACAACCTAGTATTATCAATCACCTCATAATAATCTTAATCGACGCAGCGAAAAAATATATTGCGGAATCACAAACGATGAGACGAAGTGTTTGTGATTACTTTTATATATTGCTTATCAGAGATATCAATCTCAAGCCAATTATTACAATTGTACTCGTACGATAGAATCAACGAGATCAGATCACACAACTACAAGAAAGTAGTATCGGTATGGCTTTACAATCCCAATGAAGTCTTTAAGTCGTTAACCTGGTTTGGAAGAAGAAACCAAAGGTTAAAGGAGAATCGACTCTAGCTTCGCACAACTAGTATCACACAAAATGTGTGGGGATTAGGTTTCCCAATTGCTAGAGTTCTCCCTTATATAGTCTTTCAAATCAGGGTTTCCAATCAATGTTAGCTTGGTAACAAAGCATTCAATATTCACCGTTAGATGAAAACCCGATTAGATTCAAGCTAATATCTTTCAACTGTTAGATCGAAAACTAGCTTGTTACACACAAATGAAACGCACGTTTCTAGGCTTGTGTAACCGTACCCAAACTTGTGCATTTGTTGGTTCAACAATAGTCAACCAAATGGTAGCCATATGATCACTTTCATATCAACCATATTCTTCTTCACCATAACTGGTTCAAGTGACTCAAATGAACTAGTTAGAGAGTTGTTCAATTGCAAGGAAATCTTATGTAACTACACAAGACACAATCGAAGCAAAAACGATTTGATTCACTCGAATCGGTTCATGAACTATATAGCCACGGTTTGCAATTTGAATTCCTTAGTTTATATAAGAATAATTTCACAAACATCATTTTTAGATATAACCTACTCAAGTTCGTGGACTGGGTTCGCGGGCTTAAGTTCCCGGACGGAGTTCACAAACTCCAGCAGAATTTCTCGGGTCGAGAACTTCCGCCAGTTCGCGGACTGAGCTCATGCCACTATTCCGTTCTCTTGATCAACAAAGTTCGCAAACTTCGGTTCAAGGAATAAAGACTTATACATATATGTGTTTCCGTAACAATGCTTATATCCTCCAATGGTTATATTATCTAAACTCTCATTTCAATCATTGAAACATTCCTAGAGGACGTTGATATTCTATAATTGTTATTCACAAACTATTTTTTGTCAAAGTAAGCAATTTTCAAAGTGATTGAAACTTGTCATGACTTTCGTCACTAGGTAAAGATGAACTTGGATAAAGCTAAATCTTACTAACACATATTTCGAGAAATAGATAGGCGAGATAAACTCAACTCAAAATAGCAAATGTGTATAATCTAAGTCTATATAGCAAAACGACTTTTGTCTCAAGATAGGAGATAAATAGACTTTTGAGTGATAGATAAGTTCAAGTCTCCACATACCTTTTAGTCGATGAAGATCCACCGGTTCCTTGAGTAGTCCTTCGTCTTGTATGATGATTGCCATTGAGTTCTTGAGTTTAGCTACACTTTCTATCCTAATCCGAGACCTTAGCTATAGTAGACTAGAAATCAAGACTTATAGTTTTGATCACTAACATTGACAAACATGCTTGAGATGGCAACGCATGCGAGTTCGACCGAGAAATGCTCTAACAATCTCCCCTTTGTCAATTTTAGTGACAAAACTATCAGTACATATGGAATACAAAAAATAAATAAATTAACTTTTGTAGCTCCTATTCCACATGCCTAATCTTCAACATCACTTGAAATCTTCGTCACTTCCAAGTACTCCAATGATCCCAAAGGTTGTAAGTTCAGCATCATCGTTGTTGAAAATCCGTAGCTATAACAACGAGAAAACAAGAGTTCTCAATCATTGTTGTACGGTGTCATAGTATCATTACACATCGTCAAAGTTCAATTGTATCACAACTTCAACAACAATACTATGGTGACATGTATCACTCCCCCTTAGTCAATACTCCATCTCACATGGAAACCACTCCCCCTTACATAATGATCCGAAAACCATATGTATTTATAGTGTGAACTACATATTAATTCTCCCTATTTTTGTTTATAAAATTGGCAAAGGTACAAGAACGGGATCCTAATGAAATTTCCGAAAGAGACATTTCATGACCAAAATAAAGAAACACATATCATCTTATTTAGATGCAATCATAAAGCCGAAGCTAAATGCATTCATCAAGGAGTTTATAAAGATACAAGATAACCCCTATAATATTCCACAGCCGCACTCCCCACAAAGATTCGGAAATTAAGCACAAGTTCAATTAAGAACTCTCCCCCATAATATGTTATTCCCGTGAAAACAACAAGAGCGACCTTAATTTCGAACAAAGAAGGATTTATTTGGACATAACAAATCACATACAAGTATGAATTTGAATCCAAAATATTAAATTAATCACAAGTGTTAGAGCATAGCTCGGTCAACCTCACATGCGTTGCTATCTCAAGCATGTTTGTCAATGTTAGTGATCAAAACTATAAGTCTTGATTTCTAGCCTACATAGCTAAGTCTCGGACTAGGATAGAAAAGTGTAGTTGAGCTCAAGGACTTCATGGCGATTCATCATACAACGACGAAGATCTATACAAGGAACCATGGAACTTCATCAACAAAAAAGTATGTGGAGACTTGAACTTATCTATCACTCAAAAGTCTATCTATTCTATCTCCTACTTCTTATGAGACAAAATTCGTATGCTATATAGACTAGATCATACACATTTGACATTTCGAGCTGAGCATTCATTGCTTATCTTTTATCTCGAAATCGTGTGTTGGTAAAGCTTTTCACTTTGATCAAGTTTATCTTCACCTAGTGACGAAAGTCATGAAAAGTTTCAATCACTTTGAGAATTGTTCTGACGTGAATCGGTCTGTGAATAACGGCTACATAGCGTCCTCTGAGAATGTCTCAATGATTGAAATGAGAGTTTAGATTACATAACCATGTATTCCTTGAACTAAAGTTTTCGAACTTTGTTGATCAAGATAAATCGGGAGGATTGTGGAATTGGCTTGCCAAGTCCGCGAACCCAGTACGCAGACTCAGTCCGCGAACTGTCGGAAGTTCTCCACCGAGAATTTCTGTTGGATTTTCCAAAACTCGTTTGTGTGGTGAGTCTGCGAACTCAGTCCGGGAACCCAGTCCGCGAACTAGCGGAAGTTCTCTTTCCGAGAATTTCTACCGAGTTTGGAAAACTCAACCGATTAAATTAAGTCCGCGAACTTGTTTGTGAACTTAAGAGGTTGTGATCTAAAGATGTGCTCTGAACATGAAACATTAAATTACTAAGAAATGCTTTATGCAAACCGTGGCTATAATGTTCATGAGCTGATTCAATCGAATCGAATCATCTTTGTTTCAATTGTGTCTTGTGTAGTTACATAAGATCTCATAGGAATTGAACAACTCTTTAACTAGTTCATTTGAGTCAATTGAACTAGTTATGGTGAAGAAGAACAAGGTTGATATGAAATGCTCATATGGTTAACCTTTTTGGGTTACTATGTTAAACCAACATACACGTACACGTTTGGGCATGGTTTTCACAAACCCAGTAAACGTTTACCCAAGTGTGTGTGACAAGCTAAATTTTTTATCTAACGGTTGAGAAATATTAGCTTGAATCTAAATCAGGTTTTCATCTAACGGTGAATAAGGATTGCTTTGTAACTAAAGCAAAATCCTGATTTGAAGGCTATATAAAGGAGACATCTAGCTGATGTGACTCAATAATGTTGTAGTAAAAAGGTTCGTTGAGACTTGTGAAAGCAAAATAATTTATACTTAAAAATTAAAGAAAACTTAACTCAAAATTTGATTTCAAGATATGAGAAAATAACCAAGACACTGATTCCACTATTACACATGAATGAATGATGGTAAATAACCCAAAACTCTAATTATCTTTAAGTCCCTTATTTTCTTAACTCACAAATAATCAGGCAAATTCTCAAAAATTAATTGTATCCCCTAAGCAGAGATTATCTAATCAAAGCATGACCTATCTAATTGAATCACAACTAATGAAGAAAATTATGCAAACAATTAAAAACACTGCAAAAGCAGTGATTGAGTGAATTATAATTAAATATTAGAGAAAATATAATAGTTACCAAATTATTCATGCGTAAATAGCTTCCTCATTGCCTTGGTTGTGAGAGAATTAGCACATCATCATGTTGGAAACACGCTCGAAATTCATTATTATTGCACAAAAATGGTTTACAAATGATGAAAAGGGAGAAATATAATGAAAACCGGGTTTGTAACAGTTATATGTGTTACAAACCAGAACGACCCACAGTATGTGTCACTGATACTGTAGCAAATAAGTCTGCCTCTGATGTACGACCCTCGGATAAGTGTCGTTGTCACTGTTGGAAAAAGACTGTCCTGGTAAGTCTGTTCTTCGTGTTCTTGGTGTTCTTCATCATCAGCAGCAGCAGAAACAGAGTTTGATCAACTCGTGATTTCTTGCTCCTGAGCTATCCTCTTGACCTCTCCGTCCCCACTCTACTGACCCTCAATGACTTATATAGCTTCACTGCCCCCAAATCTCCCATCATAACTGCATATAATCTTCCATTACTCGGCATTGAAGAAAAAATATTCTCGGGAATATTTTGTTTCCATTTTCTTCACCTGCACACGTCTTCAGCTTGTCAATTCGTGTTTACTCACTCCAAACACAATACATAATGAGTCACGTCTTCTCCCATCACATGCTAACCACAGAGAAACTCGGGAAAGAATAAAAAACGGTCCCATAAAACCTCACGCCCCTGTTTTCTTCATCCGGACAATTGCAACCAATTCTAACTGAACCGTGGACCATACCATCCCTGTGTGGTCCAAACAGGCCCAAAGAAACAAAAATCATTGATCGAGTCTCACTCAAACTTGCCCAATCTCTTAACAGGTTTTCCGCAGGAAGAAAACCCTAGAATCGGTTCAATCCCTGAATCCATCTTTCTAGCCAATTCTGGTATAAACTACGACCATTACCAGCTCTGTTGCGTCGATATATACAAACCCAACAAGTTTTGGCCCTTGAATCTCCCTACAACACGTCCAATTCTCAAACCCTAAATTATGTTATCTGAAGAACTCTTTTCCCGCCAAAAACCAGATTCAAATGGGGAAGATGATGGTCGCCCCCTATCCAGAGTAGGGGTGCGAATATCAAATGCCATGAGGGGCGCCTTTGGTCAGCTGCTTGGGTGTAAATATCCTTTGGGTACCCCTTATCATTTGGGTGCCCCTTATCCAACAATGCGAGTCCGAATAACATGTGTCCTCCGGGTGCTTTAGACAACTTTTCGAGCCGATTTTTCCACCAAAGTTTATTTTCCAGAAAATACCTACAAACACACAAAACACCATAATAAGGACGAAAACGAGTACTAACAATACGAAACATTGAGGACAAATTAGACACATAAATGCGTCTATCAAATACCCCCAAACTTATTATTTGCTAGTCCTCGAGCAAAACTAATAAATAAAACCGAGTTAATCTCGGGAGGGTTTACCAGAGGTGTACCCACAAAACCATTACTCCATACCCTAGCTATCTACGCAGAACCTTGGAAGGCACTAAAGAATCTCCTTGGTTGGCATATAATCACTGACTACAGGAGGAAGTACCCTGATGCGAAATTCCAATTGTTGTACACGAGTTTGCACTCAAGCATACTAAAATTCATATAAAGTGACACAGCTCTACTCAGATAGTTTCTGGACATCATAAACCGGAGTCAACCAATCACATGGAAAGATTAAGAAGATGGATAAAGAGAAAAAATCGATGGTTTAAAGTGAACGGTGTTTCCCATATCTGTCTGAAGGCCTCTGCCAAGATGAACCTATCCTAATGGACTGAGATACCGGTCTGACTAATATCAACACAACTGGCATATACAAGGGGACCAGTGGTCGATAAACCTAACTCTAGGTCAACACAACTGGCATATACAAGGGCACCAGTGGTCGACTTTATTGAATTTATTCCGGTTGGTCTGATGGTCTGGTCTTTTTTTTTTTTTTTGGTATCTCAATCACCCTATTTCACCCTAGCAAAGGTAACAACTTGAATCGTGTGCCCCACCAAATCACTTAAAAAATAAAAACAGAAGGATTAGGATTCAACAAAATATGGCGAAACTACCATGTTTTTTTTAAATTCTAACACCTGAGCTCTGTGCTTTTATGAATAGACTCTTTAGATGTTTCCATCTAATCAGATTGGTTCCTCAAATCCTACAACCAAGATGTTTCCATCCACTTAGATAAGTTAGTGATATCCTTAATAGGCATAAATTTCTAGGCTCTGGAGTTTATTTATTGCAGCAAAAATTTTCTTCCCCACCCCCAAACTTAAATCTAACATTATCCTCAATGTTTCTAATCAAAGAGCAATACCAAAAAGTAAAGTAACATGAGGAATCAGTAAAGAGAGAAGTCGGAAAGATAGTACCTGGGTGAAAAGAGAAATCAAAGACTAATATACAACATACAATCGCCTCGATGGTCAATCAAGGGTAAACAGGGTCCTCCAGAGGGACCTCCTCAACATCACCTGTAGGAAAGGGCTCTAAAAATGGTTTCAATCTCTGACCGTTAACCTTCGAAGAACTACTACCATCCGGTGTCTCAATTTCAACAGCTCCATGAGGAAAGACAGTGCGAACAATAAAAGGACCCGTCCACCGAGAACGTAACTTCCCAGGGAAAAGATGCAAGCGGGTATCATACAGAAGAACTTTTTGACCTGGAGAAAATGACTTCCGTAAAATATTTCTATCATGCACAAGTTTCATTTTGTTCTTATACTCCTTCGCACTATCGTAAGCATCTATACGAATCTCGTCCAACTCATTGAGCTGGAGTTTCCTATGGGCTCCTGCCTTGTCAAGTGAAAATTTTAGCTGCTTAACATCCCAATAAGCTCTACTCCTGCCTTGTCAAGTGAAAATTTTAGCTGCTTAACAGCCCAATAAGCTCTATGTTATAACTCAACAGGTAAATGACATGCCTTTCCATACACAAGCCGATAAGGCGACATTCCAATGGGGGTCTTAAACGCAGTACGGTAAGCCCATAAGGCATCAATAAGCCTAGAAGACCAGTCTTTCCGATTAGGATTAACTGTTTTCTCTAATATACGTTTTATCTCCCTATTGGAAACCTCAACCTGACCACTAGTCTGAGGATGATACGGGGTAGTTACCTTATGTGTAATACCATATTTCTTCATCAGAAGCCAAAAAGGCCCATTACAAAAGTGCGACCCTCCATCACTAATTATAGCTCGCGGTGTACCAAAACGTGTAAGTATATTATTTTTCAAGAACTCAATCACAACCCTATGATCGTTGGTTTTACACGCAACCGCCTCAATCCACTTAGAGACATAGTCTACAGCGACAAGGATGTATAGGTTACCAAAAGAATTAGGAAACGGACCCATAAAGTCAATACCCCACACATCAAAGACCTCAACAACTAAATAGGGTTCAAGGGCATCATGTTCCTACGGGAAATGGTTCCTAATTTCTGGCAACGTTCACAAGTACACAGTAACTATGGGAGTCTTTAAACAACGAAGGCCAATAGAATCCACACTGCAATATCTTAGCAGCAGTTTCTTAGCACTAAAGTGACCCCCACAAGCATGATCATGACAAAAGGAAATAATACTGGACTGGTCACTCTCAGGTATACATCTCCTAATAATCTGGTCTGGACAATACTTAAACAAATAAGGATCATCCCAAAAGAAGTGCTTAACCTCAGCTAAAAACCTAGAACGATCTTGTTTACCCCAATGTTGGGGCATTCGACCAGTAACAAGATAATTCACTATATTCGCATACCAAGGCTTGGGTAACAAAGAAAAGTTGTTCATCAGGAAAACTATCCCTTATAGGAAGGGAATCATCAGGGGAATCAACAACTAGCCTAGACAAGTGGTCGCTACTACATTTTCGGCACCCTTTTTGTCTAATGCTGGAGAAACTCTTGCAACAAAAGGATCCACCTAATCAATCTAGGTTTCGTATCCTCTTAGACAAAAGATATTTCAAAGCAGCATGATCAGTATATATGACGATCTTAGAACCTAAGAGATAGGGTCTAAACTTGTCTAAGGCAAACACAATGGCTAACAGTTCCTTCTCGGTAGTGGTATAGTTCAACTGGGCATCATTCAGAGTTTTGCTAGCATAGTAAATCACATGAAGTAATTTGTTTTCTCGCTGACCTAGCACAACACCAATAGCATAATCTGAAGCATCACACATGATCTCAAAGGGTAGTTCCAGTTGGGTGCCTGGACTATGGGGGCGGTAGTGAGTAAAGTCTTAAGCTTCTCAAAAGCCTCTAAACAAGCATCATCAAAGACAAACTTAACATCTTTTGCAAGCAAATTGCAAAGAGGTCTAGAAATCAAGCTAAAATCCTTAATGAATCGACGATAAAAACCTGCATGCCCTAAGAATGACCTAATATTCTTACGGTTTTTGGGACCTGTAAAGTCTTGATAAGGTCAACTTTGGTTTTATCTACCTCTATACCCTTAGAAGATACGATATGCCCTAAAACAATTCCTGATCGAACCATGAAATGACATTTCTCCCAATTAAGCACTAAATTCTTTTCCTTACACCTAGTCAACACTAATGACAAATGATGCAAGCACTCATCGAAAGACGAACCAAACACTGAAAAATCATCCATAAAGACCTCTAAAACTTTTCTACCATATCGGAAAATATGCTCATCATGCAACGCTGAAAAGTCGCAGGGGCGTTACATAGCCCGAAAGGCATGCGTCTATACGCAAAGGTACCAAAGGGACATGTAAAAGTAGTTTTTTCTTGGTCTTCTGGGGCAATAACGATCTGATTGTAGCCTGAGTAGCCATCTAGAAAACAGTAATGACTATGTCCAGCTAATCTCTCTAGCATTTGGTCGATAAAGGGAAGGGGAAAGTGGTCCTTCCTAGTGACCTTGTTCAATTTCCTATAGTCAATACAAACACGCCAACCCGTGGTCACTCGGGTCGGGATTAACTCATTGTTATCATTCTGGACTACAGTAATACCGGATTTCTTGGGAACAACCTGAACGGGGCTGACCCACTTACTGTCTGAAATGGGGTAGATAATGCCTGCATCTAACAACTTAAGAACCTCGGTTCGAACTACTTCTTTCATATTAGGGTTTAGTCGTTGCATCTCCCTAGAAGGTTTGGTATCTTCCTCTAAATAGATCTGATGCATACAAACAGTAGGACTTATACCCTTAATGTCTGCTATGGTCCACCCTAAAGCTTCCTTGTTGTTTTGAAGGACGTACTAGCCTACTTTCCTGATCACTATCCAACGGAAGAACAATCACAGGTAAAGTCTCAGACGGGCCTAAAAAACATACTTCAGGGTATCTGGCAATGGTTTTAGGTCCAACTTAGGAGGCTCTTCTAACGAAGGAACTAGGGTAGACTTAGAAACTGGTAGTGGTTCGAACTTAGGTTTCCATCCGTTACTAGTGTCTAACAAAGGGGTTGAATCTAACAAAGCATTCACCTCATTAATCACATTATCATCATCAAAATCAATCCCAAAGTGAGCTAGGCATTTCTCTAAGGATCTTCTAACAAAGTGTTTGGTAATGACTCCTCGACTAATGTTCCTATCATGTTACCTCTTCTATGCTCGAGTCATCTAGTTCAGAGGGTAGCTTACTAATATGAAAGACGTTCAGCTCAATAGTCATATTACCAAAAGAAATTCATAATACCAGTTCGAATTAATGATCGCATTGGATGTTGCTAAAAATGGGCGACCTAAAATCACTGGTATCTGGTTCTCTGGGTCAGGGACAGGTTGGGTATCTAGGATAACAAAATCCACTGGATAAATAAACTTGTCGACCTCAATAAGAACATCCTCGATCACACCACGAGGAATTTTAACGGACCTATCAGCTAACTGAAGTGTCATCTGGGTAGGTTTCATATCACCAAGTCCTAGCTTGAGGTACACATGGTATGGAAGTAAATTCACACTGGCTCCTAAGTCAAGCAAAGCTTTCTCAACACGGTATTTACCTATTGTGCAAGAAATGGTAGGGGACCCTGGGTCTTTATACTTAGGAGTAGTGGTATTCTGAATAATGGAACTCACGTGACTAGCTAGAAGGCTTTCTTTGGACTAAGCTTACGCTTTCGTGTACACAATCCTTAAGAAACTTGGCATAAGGGAATCTGCTTAATACATCCAACAATGGTAGGGTTGATAGTTACCTCCTTAAAAACCTCCAATATATCATTAAAGTTGGACTCCCTCTTAGTTGGAACTAGCAGCTGGGGAACGGGGCTCTGGGACAAAGCGGGCTCAATGACCCTCATTGGTCTCTTTAGAGACTCTATCAGTCTCCTCATTTCTGGTTCAGAAGGGTGAACTACAACATGTTCACTTCAGGCATGGACCTTTTGTCAACTTCTTCCCACTCCTAAGGGTTTTAAAGCATTCACATGATCAGATGGTCTTTCACCTATTTCATTAATTCCTCTAGGGTTGGGTTGAGTCTGACTAGGAAACTTACCTCTTTCTCTTAAAGACTCATTTATCTGACTAACCTGGTTTTCAACTCGGAAATAGCCTGAGAGTTAGCCTGACCTATTCTCTTATTTTCTTCTAAACCTTGAGCAACAGATTGCTGAAACTGCACAGTTACGAGTTAACAAAGCAAGAGACTCTTCTAAACTCATAATCTTCTTATCCGAAGGGTTCTGAAACTGTGCCGGAGCTGAAGGATTCTTAGTATAGCCAAAACCTGGGGGAACCTGAGCATTACTAGACTGACCTTGATTCTGGCCCTTGGACCAAGAAAGGTTTGGATGGTTTCTCCAGCCAGGGTTATAGGTTTCTGAATATGGGTCAAACTTCTGTCGGTTATCAAACCTAGTGTTGTTATAAAGAGCATTGGCTTGCTCTTCAACACAAGGCCTTCCCAAAAAGGCTCATTTCTTCCACTACTACCACTAGAATGACCTAATTCTAAGGCTTCTAACCTTTTGGCTATAGCTGCTATTTTGGCATCTGACTCATAAGATCCTTCTACCCTATTAACATTTCCTCTACTTAGAAGAATTGTTTTCTGGGGTTCCCTACTATTTTCCCATTGTTGGGTCTTATCGGCGATTTCATTCAAAAATGTCATCGCTTCATCAACAGTTTTATTCTCAAACCCACCTGTGCATAAGGACTCAACCATGGTTGTTGTTGAATAATCTAAACCCTCGTAGAGGATCTGAACTAACCTAACCTTCTCCAAACCATGATGAGGACATTGAGATATCAAGTCATTGAACCTTTCTAAGTACCTATATAAAGATTCTCCCTCTTGTTGGGCAAAAGTACAGATTTGTGTCCTAATAGACGATGTTTTATGCCTTGGGAAAAACTTATGTATAAAGGCAGAAGTAAGTTGGTCATAGGTTTCAATTGACTCAGAGGCCAAACTATACACCAAGATTTGGCTTTATCTTTTAAGGAAAAGGGGAATAACCTAAGTTTCAACGCATCATCACTTAGGTTTTTAATTTTCAGAGTGCTACAAACTTCCTCAAATTCCCTAACATGAAAATAGGGGTTCTCATTCTCTTTTCCTAAAAACATTGGGAGCATCTGTAAAGTCCCAGGTTTCAGTTCATAATTTGCCTCGGTTTCAGCTAACTTGATACAAGACGGACGAGAGGTCCTAGTTGGGTTTAACAAAGCTTTCAAAGTTGCCATTTCTGGCACTACCAAAGGACTAGGAGTACTTTCTTCACAAGAAATTTCAAAGCTGAAATTTCCAAAAACGGGCTCTCAAAAGAAGAGTCTTCGAGCTCCCCGCCTTCACAAGAAGAACTACTAGGTTTGTCACTAATCAAACGACCTAGAGTGTTTCTTTTCCAAGCCCGTTCTAAACTCGGGCATACACTAGAAAAACAAAATAAAAAGAAAAGTCCTAAAAGGAAGGGAAGTTCTATGCAAACACAAACAAGGCTGACTCCACCACACAAACCTACTGATTTCTAGCAAACAAAAAGCATGATGGCTCCACTTAGATTGTTTCTAGACCAGCTTCTAATCCTTCGAAAGGGAATTCGTTACAATTTAAGCAAACCCTCTGGAATCAATCCGAGTCAAAGTAAGTTGAATAGAGGCGAGGGAAGCTCGTGGAGCTTTGATACCCAAGGCCTCACCGGTATTACAAGGCGGCGCAGTCACGCATTCAACTCACAGAAACCATCATGAACTTCGAAGTATGCTTAAAAGAGTAACCAATATTTTTCGAACGACTTTCCTACTAAGCTCGTTACCTATAGGTCTCGTTCTATTCCAAATTTTAAAGCTTAGGTTCGCGTTGTCGTTTTCCTAAGGCGGGAAGAAGAGAACGGTGATGAAATCCGAACCCTTATCTTGTATGGCCAGTCCTTGCCCTTTACTAGGAAATTAAAGCAGTTTTCAGTCCTCGACATATATGCAACGAAGGAATACAGTAACTCGCTAGCAGGGGATTCGCGAGTGTTTCGACAAACTTACCTCCCGTTCCAGACGGGGGATGAACCGTTGTAGTCGACTCGGGCCACGACTCCTATGTCATGTACGAACCCGAGGGGCCGAGGTGATATCGTAATCACCGTCCTTCTCTGCAAACAGTTTATATTTAAACTACCCTTCCGTAGGGTTTAAAAATAATGTCCCAAATTTAAGTCCAAAGTCCAAAAAAAAAAAAAGGAAAAGAAAGTCTAAAAAAATAAATAAAACAATAAAAATGTCTCTCTTTTTTTTTCTCTCTTTTTTTATAAAATAAAAAAGAACAATTCTTCTTCTTTCGCTCCTTTTGCTTTTCCTTTTACTCCAAGTATTTAAGTATTCACCAAAAGCTTTGGCAAAATTTTCTTTCGCTCCAAATTCCAAATTCTGTAAGGAAAAGACAAAAACCCAAAAACGTAAAGAAGAACAAAAAAAATAATAAAAGAAAAAACAAATAAAAACCTAAAAAAGAAAAAAATATAAAAACTCTAGCCTAAAGACAAGTCCGCGTCGGCGGTGCCAAAAATTGACTAGTTATGGTGAAGAAGAACAAGGTTGATATGAAATGCTCATATGGTTAACCTTTTTGGGTTACTATGTTAAACCAACATACACGTACACTTTTGGGCATGGTTTTCACAAACCCAGTAAACGTTTACCCAAGTGTGTGTGACAAGCTAAATTTTTTATCTAACGGTTGAGAAATATTAGCTTGAACCTAAATCAGGTTTTCATCTAACGATAATAAGGATTGCTTTGTAACTAAGGCAAAACCCTGATTTGAAGGCTATATAAAGGAGACATCTAGATGATGTGACTCAATAATGTTGTAGTAAAAAGGTTTGTTGAGACTTGTGAAAGCAAAAGAATTTAGACTTAAAAATTAAAGAAAACTTAACTCAAAATTTGATTTAAAGATATGAGAAAATAACCAAGACACTGATTCCACTATTATACATGAATGAATGATGGGAAATAACTCAAAACTCTAATTATCTTTAAGTCCCTTATTTTCTTAACTCACAAATAATCAGGAAAATTCTCAAAAATTAATTGTATCCCCTAAGCATAGATTATCTAATCAAAGCATGACCTATCTAATTGAATCACAACTAATGAAGAAAATTATGCAAACAATTAAAAACTCTGCAAAAACAGTGATTGAGTGAATTATAATTAAATATTAGAGAAAATATAATAGTTACCAAATTATTCATGCGTAAATAGCTTCCGCATTGCCTTGGTTGTGAGAGAATTAGCACATCATCATGTTGGAAACACGCTCGAAATTCATTTTTATTGCTCAAAAATGGTTTACAAATGATGAAAAGGGAGAAATATAATGAAAACCGGGTTTGTAACAGTTATATGTGTTACAAACCAGAACGACCCACAGTATGTGTCACTGATACTGTAGCAAATAAGTCTGCCTCTGATGTACGACCCTCGGATAAGTGTCGTTGTCACTGTTGGAAAACGACTGTCCTGGTAAGTCTGTTCTTCGTGTTCTTGGTGTTCTTCATCAGCAGCAGCAACAAAAACAAATTTTGATCAACTCGTGATTTATTGCTCCTGAGCTATCCTCTCGACCCAACAAGTTTTGGCCCTTGAATCTCCCTACAACACGTCCAATTCTCAAACCCTAAATTATGTTATCTGAAGAACTCTTTTCCCGCCAAAAACCAAATTCAAATGGGGAAGATGATGGTCGCCTCCTATCCAGAGTAGGGGTGCGAATAACAAATGCCATGAGGGGCGCCTTTGGTCAGCTGCTTGGGTGTAAATATCCTTTGGGTACCCCTTATCATTTGGGTGCCCCTTATCCAACAATGCGAGTCCGAATAACATGTGTCCTCCGGGTGCTTTAGACAACTTTTCGAGCCGATTTTTCCACCAAAGTTTATTTTCCAGAAAATACCTACAAACACACAAAACAACATAATAAGGACGAAAACGAGTACTAACAATACGAAACATTGAGGACAAATTAGACACATAAATGCGTCTATCACTAGCATTGTGCAAAACTAATCCCCACACGTCTGTGTGCTACTAGTGCGCCCGCTAGAGTCGATCTCCATTAACCTTTGATTTTCTTCTCTAAAATCAGGTTAACGACTTAAATACTTCATTGGGATTGTGAAGCCAGACCGATACTACTTTATCGTAGTTGTGTGATCTGATCTTGCATCTTCTATCGTACGAGTACAATCGATTGATTATCTTGAGATCGTGAGAGTTCTCCGATAGGCAAGATGAAGAAGTCACAAACATCTTCGTCTCACTGTTTGTGATTCCTCGACAAACCGCCTGTGTAGTCAGGAAGGATTGTAGAGAGGTGATTGATTAATCTAGGCTGTTCTTCGGGAATATAAGACCAGATTATCAATTGGTTCCTGTTCACCTTGATTTTATATCTTAAGACGGAACAAAACCTAGGGTTTATCTGTGGGAGACAGATTTATCCTTTGATAGACTTTTTTGTGTGAGACAGATCTGTTTATTATCAAGTCTGTGATTTTGGGTTGCAGCAACTCTTGGTTGTGGGTGAGATCAGCTAAGGGAATCAAGTGCGTAGTATCCTGCTGGGATCAGAGGCGTAGGAGTACAACTGTACCTTGGATCGGTGGGAGACTGATTGGGGTTCAACTATAGTCCAGTCCGAAGTTAGTTTGCAGTAGACTAGTGTCTGTAGCGGCTTAATACAGTGTGTATTCAATCTGGACTATGTCCCGGGGTTTTTCTGCATTTGCAGTTTCCTCGTTAACAAAATTTCTGGTGTCTGTGTTATTTCTTTTCCGCATTATATTTTATATAATTGAAATAATACAGGTTGTGCGTTCGTGATCATCAATTGAAAATCCAACCTTTGGTTGTTGATTGATATTGATTGATCCTTGGACATTGGTCTTTGGTACCGTCCAAGTATTCCTTGTATTTGATAAAGACTCGCTATTGTTTTTAGCTTGAGTAAAAATCAAATCAAGAGAGAGATATTAACTCCTTGAGATACTTTTATCTAGATTGAGTCTGACTGTCTAGTTGATTCTCTAGCAAAGTATTTCGGAGTTAGTCCATACAGATTTCTAAGCGAAATATTGGGTGATGTTGTTAGACCCCCGCTTTTTCAACAAGAGAACCTATGATTAATTTAACTGAAAATGTTCAACATAAGTGAACCTATGTAGACTCAAAAATATACAATTAGATTAATCACAAGAGAACCCATAATTAATCTAATCAAAATACACAACCAAACTAATGACAAAAGTAATCAATTTAATTGGTCATGCTCGTCATAAGAAAACTTACGGAGCAACAACTAAATAACCAAACAAGATGATGAATTTAGTTGAATATGCTCGACATAAAGTATCTCGCGGAACAAGAACTAAGCTAATCATAAAAATAATCAACTTGGCCGTTTAGTGCTCAACATAAGACACTTTATGGAGCCTCACAGTAATACATAAAATATGGATCAGGGAAGATCAATAATGCGGAATACACAAGGATTCATTCTATTTTCCATCACTATTCGCATAACGACATTCAATAGACATAATCCTTGCAAACAAAAGATTTTAACCTATCTTCCATCAATAATTGACATAATAGGCTTAACTTTTGTATTTGTCAAAAGTCTATTCATTCTTTTATCAATACATGCATATCGACATTCGAAAGACTTTACTTTTGACAAGGTATGGGACAATCATAGTACACGGACGCAAACACACATATCCCATAACAATATTGCAATATATAAAACCATAAATATTAGTACTGCAAAAATCATCTTCCAAACAATCTAGAATTTAAACCAATAAATCTAAGAACATGAAGATGAAAGCGTTGGTCATAGCTATGTGTAATCACAATAATGGCTATTCCAAACTCTAGTTATTCTTCTAACAAAACAAGAAAACATAATTCTTATCTGAAGACTTACTAGTTGTTGTAGATCTTTCTCAGAGCCTCTACAGAGAATTCCTTCTCATTATTGAAAAACCCATTGATTATGGGATCATTCAATTCCTCCAAATCTTCAGAAATATCAGTCAACTCACTAAGTTCTCTCTTTAGCTCACGCAAGGTGTTCCTTGAAAGAGACAACATTTGATCATAGTGAGCTATCTCTTCTAAAGACGAAACAATTTGAGATTTTAAATTGTTTCTTCTGTTGATGCAGTCTTTCACCAAACCTCTTAAGTTATCATCAAGCTGATAAAAAGACAAGAGGTAGTTAGAGGAAGATATTCCCTTACAAAGGTGTAGTCTTCACTTGCTTCACCCTTGAGGAAGATATTCCCTTACAAAGATACACATTGATTGCTTTGACTGCATCTCTGCTTGTGATGCCTCTAGTTACATGAGCCATGAAACTGTATCTTTTAGGAAAAAAAGGAGAAAGTCTACAAATGAAATAAATAAACTTGTGAGCGTCTAAACCCTAGAAGAACAAGTCTTCCGTAGTTTAGAGAATCAGTATCTATATTGTTAGGAGAATATTTTCTTAACAAAAATAAATACACTACTTGAGCCAGAAAGACGCAAAACCCCATTTTCTCAAGTTAAAGATGAGGATGCGAACGTCTCTAGCATTAGATAGAGACGTTGTGAGCCAAACGCTCTCCTTGTTTACAACATAGTGATTTACCAAGGTTTGTCGTGTAAACAGAATTCCTACCTCTTTTGATTCTGGAAACACTAGTTTTATGGGACCCACGATGATTATCCAGACTCATGTTTTGCATGTTCTTTTGCAGTTTAGAGAGATTTCTATTGCTCCTTCTGAATCTCCAGCACATACTTTGAACATGATTTGCATGTCCACAAAACGAACAGATCAAAGCTCCTTTGTCTTGTTGAGGTGCCTTCTGTTTAACACAACAATCAACCTTTATTTTTCCCTGATCAATAGAAGCAACGGGGTTGATAATGACTACACACTTGCTTTTAAATCCTAAACCATTAGTGTTTCCAAAGGACTTCTGACCAAATAACATTGTTGAGATTTTGCAGAGCTTCCAGGCAATCTTTGTAGATCATCCTTAAGAGTATTAATCTCTTTTTCCTTTAGAGCAATGGTTCTGGTGAGTTTATCATTAAGACAATTTATCTCAAGATTTTTCACCTGGATTAATGATTCTAGTTTCTTCAATAAAGCTTTTAATTGAAGATTTTCTTGAAGAACCTCTTTATTCAAGAATTTGAAAATCTCCATGTCAGACTCAAACTCTGAATTTGAACTTGAGTATGTGGATGTTTCTGCTGTAAGAGATGAGGGTTCATCACATCCATCAATCGTATTCAAACGGTTGACACTAAGAGATCTTTCTTTTACGGAATCATTAGCAGTGAAGGCTGAAAAAAGATGTTTGTCACGTCTAATGCTTCTTTTTACAAATTCTTTGATCTTTTCTATTATCAATGGTTTTTCAAAACAGATACCATCTGAACAACATTCATCAGCCCAAGACAAGGTAGAGGATTCACTTGTGTCGGAAAAACATTGAATGCAACAGGTTGAACATAATTTTGATCAGGAATTCTTACCTTTCCAAAAGAATTATTTTCGGAAAGAGTGTTGGTTATTTCCTCCATCGATGGTATACTTATTAGAAACATATCAGTTGACTTCAAAAGTAGTTTCTAAGATATCTCAGGCATCTTTAGACTTAGTGCAAGTGGACACATAGTGCTGAAGTTCTGGGGTAATGGCCTGTCTGATAGCATTTAAGACTTCAGAATTTTGCTTTGCAGCGAGGATTTCTTTTGGACTATAACTACTAACATCCTTAGGTATAGATACATTGCCTTCTGTATTAACCGGAGGATCATAACCATTAATAAAATGTACCCACATTCGAAAATCACGAGCTTGAAGAAAAGCGTGCATAGCAACTTTCCACCGCGGGTAGTTTGAACCATCGAAGACTGGTGGTACGTTAATTGAGATAGCACATCTGTCCATAGAGTCAGATCGTTATAAACACAGACTTGTAAGGTCTTGAATGTGTTTGCTTGCTCTGATACCAATTGAAAAAGCGGGGGTACAACAACCACACCCAATATTTCGCTTAGCAATCTGTATGGACAAACTCCAATATACTTTCTAGAGAATCAACTAGACAGTCAGACTCAATCTAGATAAAAAGTATATCAAAGAATTTATATCTCAATCTCTCGATTTGATATATACTCAAGCAAATAGAAATCCGCGAGTCTTTATCAAATACTAGAGAGATAACTTGGATGGTACCAAAGACCAATATCCAAGTGTCAATCAATTTAAATCAACAACCAAAAGGTCGGATATTCTAATTGATTGAACTACGCACAACCTGTGATATTTCAATTATATAACAAAATATAATGCGAAAAAGAAATAACACAGACACCAGAATTTTGTTAACGAGGAAACCGCAAATGCAGAAAAACCCCTGGACCTAGTCCAGTTTGAACACACACTGTATTAAGCCGCTACAGACACTAGCCTACTCCAAATTAACTTCGGTCTGGACTGTAGTTGAACCCCAATCAATCTCACACTGATCCAAGGTACAGTTATGCTCCTACGTCTCTGATCCCAGCAGGATGCTACGTACTTGATTCCCTTAGCTGATCTCACCCACAACTAAGAGTTGTTACGATCCAAAGTCGAAGACTTTAATAAACAAATCTATAGCACACAGAAAAGTCTACGGTAATAGATAAATCCGTCTTCCAAGAGTATACATACGAGTTTTGTTCCGTCTTTTGATAAATCAAGGTGAACAGGAACCAATTGATAACCCGGACTTATATTACCGAAGAACATCCTAGTATTATCAATCACCTCACAATAATCTTAATCGACACAGCGAAAAAAGATATTGCGGAATCACAAACGATGAGACGAAGTGTTTGTGATTACATTTATATCTTTCTTATCGGAGATATCAATCTCAAGCCAATTACTACAATTGTACTCGTACGATAGAAACAGCAAGATCGGATCACACAACTACAAGAAAGTAGTATCGGTCTGGATTCACAATCCCAATGAAGTCTTTAAGTCGTTAAACTGGTTTAGAAGAAGAAACCAAAGGTTAAAGGAGAATCGACTCTATCTTAGAACAACTAGTATCACACAAAATGTGTGGGGATTAGGTTTCCCAGTTGCTAGAGTTCTCCCTTATATAGTCTTTCGAATCAGGGTTTGCAATCAATATTAGCTTGGTAACAAAGCATTCAATATTCACCGCTAGATGAAAACCTGATTAGATTCAAGCTAATATCTTTCAACCGTTAGATCGAAAACTAGCTTGTTACACACAAATGAAATGCACGTTTCTAGGCTTGTGTAACCGTACCCAAACTTGTACATTTGTTGGTTCAACAATAGTCAACAAAATGGTTAGCCATATGATCACTTTCATATCAACCATATTCTTCTTCACCATAACTAGTTAAAGTGACTCAAATGAACTAGTTAGAGAGTTGTTCAATTGCAAGGAAATCTTATGTAACTACACAAGACACAATAGAAGCAAAAAAAATTTGATTCACTCGAATCGGTTCATGAACTATATAGCCACGGTTTGCAATTTGAATTCCTTAGTTTATATAAGAATAATTTCACAAACATCGTTTTTAGATATAACCTACTCAAGTTCGCGGACGGAGTTCACAAACTCCAGCAGAATTTCTCGGGTCGAGAACTTCTGTCAGTTCGCGGACTGAGCTCACGCCACTATTCCGGTTCTCTTGATCAACAAAGTTCGCAAACTTCGGTTCAAGGAATAAGGACTTATACATATATGTGTTTCCGCAACAATGCTTATATCCTCCAATGGTTATATTATCTAAACTCTCATTTCAATCATTGAAACATTCTTAGAGGACGTTGATATTCTGTAGTTGTTATTCACAAACTATTTTTCGTCAAAGTAAGCAATTTTCAAAGTGATTGAAACTTGTCATGACTTTCGTCACTAGGTAAAGATGAACTTGACTAAAGAGAAAGCTTACCAACACATATTTCGAGAAATAGATAGGCGAGATAAACTCGGCTCGAAATAGCAAATATGTATAATCTAAGTCTATATAGCAAAACGACTTTTGTCTCAAGATAGGAGATAAATAGACTTTTGAGTGATAGATAAGTTCAAGTCTCCACATACCTTTTAGTCGATGAAGATCCACCGGTTCCCTGAGTAGTCCTCCGTATTGTATGATGATTGCCATGGAGTTTTTGAGCTCAATTACACTTTCTATCCTAGTCTGAGACCTTAGCTATAGTAGACTAGAAATCAAGACTTATAGTTTTGATCTCTAACATTGACAAACATGCTTGAGATAGCAACGCATGCGAGTTCGACCGAGCAATGCTCTAACAGTATGGGATAATAATAGTTCACGGGCGCAAACACTTATATCCCATAACATATTACAATATATAAAACCATAAAGATTAAAATTGCAATCATCATCTTCCAAAACAACTTTAGAATTTAAATAAATAAATCTAAAAACATGAAGATGAAAATGTTGGACATAGCTATGTGTACTCACAATACTGGCTATTCCAAACTCTAGTTATTTTTCCTAAAAAACACAAGAATATAATTCTTATAAGAAGATTTACTAGACATTGTAGAGCTCTATCTAAGGCTTGCTATAAGGTTGCGAATAAAAATTGTTTCTTCATTAGCTTCCTTCAGCTTGATCTTCACAAACCCAAGATTCTTTTTCGCGATCACGAACTGTTTACGTAGAACTTCAAAATCTTGAAGAAGATTTCCAACCAGTTGTTGTGATAATTGAACTGGTTTCTTGTCTACATGATCAATTGCATGATAGAAATTTATAAGAACATGGTTCTCATAAAACTCAGCAATGTTGTTTCTTTCGATCTCATCATCCTCTTTGCACCCTTCCCTAGTTTGCATCATTATCTCTTGAGAGACTATTCCGTTCTCGAACTTGTACATACCAAGAAAATCTTCATGATATATATATATATATATATATATGTGTGTGTGTGTGTATGTACGACATACATATAGGAAAACCCTAAGGTTACCCTCTTAGAAGTCGGTAACGGGCCAGGTACGCAAACGCTCACAGTTATGAAATAAGTTCTAAACCATCACAGCAGAGGAGACTTATAGGAGGCTTTGTCAAGGTGCAACAAGAGAGAGAGAGCACTGAAAAGTTCAGTGTTTCAACAAAGCATGATTTTCTCAAGAGCTTTTATGGATCATCTATGCTTCAATATGAAAGGAAAGCTAAAGTAGGATTCTACTTAGAAGACATTAATTTAAAGAACCAAACGAATAATAAAACAACCATTTTTGTCAAGACGAGTTGCATCTTGAACTTTATGTGCATCCTCATGAGGATGTAACGAGGATGCACAGAAAGACTGGTCAAGTTGTAGACAGAGCACGTAGCTCATCATCATTTTCTTTCTCTGAGTCAACAAGAGGAATAATTTCAAGAGAATTATTACAAGGAGAATAAGACACACCTGAAGATGCTTTCTTCCTTAATTTTTTGATTTTTCGCTTGAGATTATTTATACTGGTTCTTAAATCGGAAGCATGATTGTTAATGTGAATGTGATCGAAACCCGATATTTTTGACTCAATGTGATCCTTTCCACCAGATGACATTCCTTTTTTCCCTTGACGTCTTTTTCTATTCACCGGGACATCAAACTTCTTTTCTTTCCATATGACATTGTTTTCTCTACGTATGTCAAAAGAGTCAGTGTCATACATATAACTAAGAGAGGAATTATCATAGTACTCCTCTGGATTCGATAATATGCTGTTATCAGCATGGAGAGAGACCGACTTGATTACTTCCTTTGACATCCATATAAGAATGTTATGAAGTTTTTCATTTCTTATCCGAAAATGACATTTCCGTTCAACATGACCCTTGTTTCCACAATAGTAACAGTTGAAAGAAATGTTTTTAACGGCTCTCCTACGCCTTGTCTTTGAAGAATGACAATCCTTGTTTACCGGAACATCAGATGTAATAGGTGATTTTTCACACGACACGTTGTTATTGGCACAAACAAAATTGATCTTCTCAGTGTTAGAAGCGTCTATTTCTTTATAGCCCAGACCACGTGTATCACGATACTCTTTACATGCTCCTAACATGGAAGATAATTTTGTAGAGCTAGTGCTGAATCTTCTCAGATTTTCTTCTAGCGATTTTGCCTTGTTAACAGCTGTAGAGAAATCATTCTTCAGTTGTTTTTCTTTGGCAAGAAAAAGACATTCTCTGTCGTTATAGTATTTCTGTTAAGAGTCATACTTTGCCTCAAATTCAGCAAGTCTTTCTTTCAACACACACAAACTCTTCCGAAGGTTTTCACATTCAGTAATCTTTGAATGGACTTTTTCATCATGATATTTAAGGATGGATTGTAGAAGTTTTTAACCACTGTTATATTCTTTAAAGAGTTTTTTAGTTTCCTATTCTCACGACAGAGAGGTGTTTATGGGTAAAAACTGTTTTTGCCGGTTTTGGTAAATTTGGGCGTGTGGATGAGAAACGAGTCTAAACCTAAAACAAATGCACTGCACGGGAGTATTTTTAGATTCGAGAGATCAATCTGTATATCCTGGCCTAAACCAAGAAATGGTCGTTCCAGTCTTGCTTCGATCACAAAGTGAAGGAGAAAGGTTGGTATTAGGGAGGGAAGCGAAGAAGGTGTTGAGACCAGAATGGTTAATTCTGAAGGTGTGGCTATTTTATGACTTGTATCAGAATTTGGAACTGGCTTTCGGAATGAAAGCTATCAGATCTTTGGTATTTTTCTGGATACTGTGTTGTTTTTCTCACCAAAACTTGTTGTTTGATGGAAATAGGTAAAAACTATTTATACAAGTCATAATTGAATACACTCTGGTCTCGTAGGAAGTGGGAGTGATTGAGTGATGGAAGAGTGGAGTAACGTGTAACTTCCAGAAACCACACCTCCACTATGAAGGAAGCGGGTTTGTTTACACCCACTACTTCTTGCCTCCACCAACTGCCTTTTTTTCCTGACATTTTCTTATGATGAACGTGTTGCACGCTGTAAACCGCCAGACCAATACCCTGATGAGCATCCCCCAGTTTGTGACATGTTTGATGTCTCGAATGTTTTCATGAAAAACGTATAGCAGATTCCTACGTGTGGCAAGTCAAAGTCAAGAGACTTGCCATAAGAAAATATCATGTGATGCTATTATCTTGTCTTGGCTGGCCGCCTAAAACTTGCCACAGGCCTGCCAATTCCATGGGGAACTTGGACGGCTGAGATTGTAGCTTATGAGAAAGGATGACCATTGATTATGGCCACATCTTTTGTATAGAAAAGTGGCTCCATTCGCATAGTGGCGCTTGGCGTAGCCATGGCATAACGGCATGCCAGCGGCGTAGCCGTGGCAGCTTTTTTTGGCATATTGGTGTTAGACCCAAATATGGCTCCGACAACATTGGCCATGTTGCCACATCAATCCCAATGCTCTGGGAAACGTTACTTGGCTTGGTTGGCGTAGCAACTCTGCTTAAATTAGGGTTTGGCGTATCGAAACCCTAATTAGCACGTGCGCTGCGGCACAGTGGTGTGGCGGACATAGTTAGCGCATGCCAGTGACACGATAGTGCAAGTAGCGCGTGGCGTATCCATGGCCACTAGATTTTGGCACATTGGTATTAGACCCAAATGTGGCTCCGGCAACATTGGCCCTGTTGCCACATCAATCCCAGTGCTATGGGAAACGTTACTTGGCTTGGTTGGCGTAGCAATTTTGCCTAAATTAGGGTTTGGCGTGCCAAAACCCTAATTAGTGCATACGAAATGCGACATGTGGCATGTGGCCGTGGCGCATCCACGTTTTGTGCAAATGGTGCCATAGCCACGCTAAAGGAACCATAGCCAGTCCATCATATGGAAACGACCACAGGAACAAGGATTGCCACGGGTGGCCATGATATGGCGTCTGTATTAGGGATTCCTGGGTCCCGCACGGCTCGTGGCATGTTTTGGGGCCCGAAGTGGCATAATTTGTACCACGACTGGAAGTTAGGGTTTCGACCATGCAAGTTCGTGTTTCTGTTAGGATAATCACATTGAAGTCTGTTATGGCGTTGGCCACGAACAGAAGATGGGTTAGCACGTAAATGCATTATTTATGGTATGTTTCCACGTTCGGCATGCTTCTGTGGCAAAGTGGCACGTCCGGCACGTTGTGCATGCACGTTTGGCATGCCAGTTAGCGCGTTGGCGCAACTTTGGAAAGCCAATTTGGTATTGGTGCAATTTTGTCTCTCTTTTTAATACTGTGGCAGGTTTAGAGCAACCTTATTGGTCGAAAAAATAGAGGGCCAGCCAAACGCGGGCGTGGCCACACTTCTGGTGTGGGTGTGGCAAGTTTAAAGCGACCTGATTGGTCGATGGGAAATAGGGCCAGCAAGTATGGGACAAACCACAACTTATGTGCGTGTGGCGGGTTTAAGGCGACCTGATTGGTCAAGGGAAATAGGGCCGGTTTAGGCAACATGGGGAATTACCAATGGCAAATGGCGCCGGTTGGCCTAAGGCATGGCCACGCCTTCCTTTGTTGTTATTCCCATTCTGCGGCTCCTCTATTTTTTTTTCTGATTCTGGGCAAGATTTTGCACCTACTAATCCATGGCGGAATAATTACCTAGTTTTCCTAGGCTTAATTTCGACAGGAAAGGTCTGATATACTGCGCAAGGCGCAAAACCCTAATTTTTGCAAATTATCCAAAGTAATATCTGAATCCTGTGAATTATCACAAAATTGATTGAATTCTATGTGTTGACACAGAGTCTTTAAGTTCATTGCCAGAGAGGAGTATGCTTTCTGATTGAATACTTTATGCAGAGACCTTATCCTTGATACTTGGAAATTCGTGCTACTCTGTTGCGAGTGAATACAAATTATCATGCCATATCAACATTAAGGGCTTAGCCGGGGAACATGGCACAGAAAGCATTCAAAGAGACTTATATTAACTTAGTAATACAGGCAAGGTGCCAAAATTTACAGAATATCTGGATTGTTGCTACATGCACCATTCTGGACAAATTTCATGAGAAAACATTGAGTTGCTCAATAAATGCGTCAGTGAAGAGGTTGAACACTCATCACTTTTATATGGCTCCGTTTCCTTGCAGAGTGACGGCACATTAAATGCAGGGTTTTACAAATTTAGCCCTGAACTAAAAACCACCATCAACATTAAGTCCCCTGCTTAGCTCCTAACAGTGGCATTGTTACGGGGTAAGCATGAGATGGTGACAGACAAGGATGAAATCAAAAGGCACAACATGCGGAAACTTCCATGAAGAGTTCAACTGACCTTGGTAAGAGGCACGAGTGGTCCATGGTCCTTGCGTTGGTGGATTGGAACGTTAGCGCGCTCCCGACTTGGATACAGTGCTGATGGCATGGAGCATAGTGTTGGCTTGGTCGTAAGGATTGACGCGAAGAGTTTGGCGTGGAGACTTTGTCCATGGAGCGTTGCGTCATGGAGCATTGGCGCTGGTTCGGACGCGGGGCTTTGGCGTAGCAACTTTGTCCATGGAGCGTGGCGCCATGGAGCACTAGCGCCGGTTTGGCCGTGGAGTCTTGGCACTTGGAACATTGGCGCCACGAGCCAAGCTTCCTTTTTCCCGTACATGGCCCAAAAGAGAAACCTCCTTTTACTCAAACTCCGAAAAAGAAAAACGCTATGCATATAAAGAAAAGTACTGCCTATCTTCCTTATTTCTTGTATCGTTGGCTTTTGATTTCGTTTCCTCATCTTCTAGCAGCAAAGGTGCATCGATTGTGAGCCTACCAGCAAGAGTGATAACAACAGTACGAGAGCTTGGGTGTAACTCATATATGTAGTTCAACATCTCTTCTTTTCCTTTGGAACTTGTTTGTTCTTCTATGCCGGCATGAAACCCTAGCCAGTGGTTTCCTTGAACTTGTAAAACTTATCACAATGCACTAGCAGCATCATAGTAGCATCAATAATGATATTAATAACAATGAACCCAACACCATTAGCTTTTCTAGTAGGGCGGACAAAATGTATGCAAGAATGTGAAAAAGTGGGGGTACAACAACCACACCCAAAATTTCGCTTAGCAATCTGTATGGACAAACTATAATATACTTTCTAGAGAATCAACTAGACAGTCAGACTCAATCTAGATAAAAAGTATATCAAAGAGTTTATATCTCAATCTCTCGATTTGATATATACTCAAGCAAATAGAAATCTGCGAGTCTTTATCAAATACTAGAGAGATAACTTGGATGGTACCAAAGACCAATATCCAAGTGTCAATCAATTTAAATCAACAACCAAAAGGTCGGATATTCTAATTGATTGAACAACGCACAATTTATGACATTTCAATTATATAACAAAATATAATGCGAAAAAGAAATAACACAGACACCAGAATTTTGTTAACGAGGAAACTGCAAATGCAAAAAAAACCCGGGACCTAGTCCAGATTGAACATACACTGTATTAAGCCGCTACATACACTAGCCTACTCCAAACTAACTTCAGTATGGACTGTAGTTGAACCCCAATCAGTCTCACACTGATCCAAGGTACAATTATGCTCCTACGCCTCTGATCCCAGCAGGATGATACGTACTTGATTCCCTTAGCTGATCTCACCCACAACTAAGAGTTGCTACGACCCAAAGTCGAAGACTTTAATAAACAAATCTGTATCACACAAAAAAGTCTACGGTGATAGATAAATCTGTCTCCCACGAATATACCTACGAGTTTTGTTCCGTCTTTTGATAAATCAAGGTGAACATGAACCAATTGGTAAACTTGACTTATATTCCCGAAGAACAACCTAGTATTATCAATCACCTCACAATAATCCTAATCGACACAACGAAAAAAGATATTGTGGAATCACAAACGATGAGACGAAGTGTTTGTGATTACTTTTCTATCTTTCCTGTCGGAGATATAAATCTCGAGCCAATTATTACAATCGTACTCGTAACGATAGAAGATGCAAGATTAGATCACACAACTACAAGAAAAGTAGTATCGGTCTGGCTTCACAATCCCAATGAAGTATTTAAGTCGTTAACCTGGTTTTAGAAGAAGAAACCAAAGGTTAAAGGAGAATCGACTCTAGATATGAAACTAGTATCACACGTAAGGTGTGGGGATAGGTTTCTCAGTTGCTAGAGTTCTCCCTTATATAGTCTTTAAAATCAGGGTTTGCAATCAATGTTAGCTTGGTAACAAAGCATTCAATATTCACTGTTAGATGAAAACCTGATTAGATTCAAGCTAATATTTCTCAACCGTTGGATCGAAAACTTAGCTTGTTACACGCAAATGAAATGTCCAATTTTGGGTTTACGAACCGTTCCCAGACATTAACATATGTTGGTTCAACAATAGTTAACCAAATGGTTAGCCATATGATCACTTTCATATCCACCATATTGTTCTTCACCATAACTAGTTCAAATGACTCAAATGAACTAGTTATAAAGTTGTTCAATTGCTTAGATCTTATGTAACTACACAAGACAAAATCGAAGCAAAAACGATTTGATTCACTCGAATCGGTTCATGAACTTTATAGCCACGGTTTGCAAAAGCATTCCTTAGTTTAAATAAACATGAGTTCAAGAAAAACCGATTTTAGATATAACCTGCTCAAGTTCGCGGACTGGGTTCACGGACTTAAGCTCACGGAAGGAGTTCACAAACTCCAGCAAAAATTCTCGGGTCGAGAACTTCCGCCAGTTCGCGTACTTGACTCACGCCACATTCCGTTTCTCTTGATCAACAAAGTTCGCAAACTTTGGTTCAAGGAATAAGGACTTATACATATATGTGTTTCCACAACAATGCTTATATCCTACCAATGGTTATGTAATCTAAACTCTCATCTCAATCATTGAAACATTCTCATAGGACGTTATGTAGCCGTTATTCACAGAGCATTTTTCGTCAGAGCAATTTTCAAAGTGATTGAAACATAACGTGACATTCGTCACTAGGTAAAGATGAATTTGGCTAAAGCGAAATCTTACCAACACATATTTCGAGAAATAGATAGGCGATTTAAACTCGGCTCGAAATAACAAATGTGTATAATGAAAGTTTATATATCAAAACGACTTTTGTCTCAAGAGTAGGAGATAGAGTAGATAGACTTTTGAGTAACTGATAAGTTCAAGTCTCCACATACCTTTTAGTCGATGAAGATCCACCAGTTCCTTGAGTAGTCCTTCGTCTTGTATGATGATGCCATGGAGTCTTGAGCTCAACTACACTTTCTATCCTAGTCCGAGACGTTTAGCCATGTAGGCTAGAAATCAAGACTTATAGTGTTGATCACTAATTTTGACAAATATGCTTGAGATAGCAACGCATGCGAGTTCGACCGAGCAATGCTCTAACAATCTCCCCCTTTATCAATTTTAGTGACAAAACTATTAATACATATGGAATACAAAAAATAAATAAATTAACTTTTGTAGCTCCTATTCCACATGCCTAATCTTCAACATTACTCGAAATCTTCGTCACTTCCAAGTACTCCAATGATCCCAAAGGTTGTAAGTTTAGCATCATCGTTGTTGAAAATCCGTAGCTATAACAACAAGAAAACAACAGTTCTCAATCATTGTTATATAGTGTCATAGTATCGTTACACAACGTCAAAGTCCAATTGTATCACAACTTCAACAACAATACTATGGTGATATGTATCACTCCTCCTTAGTCAATACTCCATCTCACATGGAAACCACTCCCCCTTATATAATGATTCGAAAACAATATGTATTTGTAGTGTGAACTACATATTAATTCTCCCCCTTTTTGTCAATAAAATTGGCAAAGGTACAAGAACGGGATCTTAATGAAATTTCTGAAAGAGACATTTCTTGACCAAAATAAAGCAAAAGTATATCATCTAATTTAGATGCAATCATAAATCCGAAGCTAAATGCATTCATCAAGGAGTTTGTAAAGATACGAGGTAACCCCTATAATATTTCACAGCCGCACTCCCCACAAAGATTTGGCAATTAAGCACAAGTTCAAAAGAACTCTCCCTCATAAAATGTCTTTCCCGAAAGAACAACAAGAGCGACCTTAATTTCGAAAGAAAATAAGGATTTCTTTGGACATAACAAATCATATACAAGTATGTATTTGGATCCAAAATATTCAATTAAACTAACCATAAGAGAATCCATGATTAATTCAATCGACAAATGCTCAATATAAGTGAACTTATGGAGACTCAAAATATACAATTAGATTAATCACAAGAGAACCCTTAATTAATCTAATCGAAATAGACAATCAAACTAATCACAAAAGTAATCAATTTACTTGGTCGTGCTCGACATAAGAAAACTTACGGAGCAACAACTAAATAACCAAACAAGATGATCAATTTAGTTGAATATGCTCTTACGGAACAACAACATAGCTAATCATGAAAATAATCAACTTGGTCGTTCAATGCTCAACATAAGACACTTCACGGAGCCTTACAGTAATACATAAAATATGGATCAGGGAAGATCAATTACTGTGGAATACACAAGGATTTATTCTATTTTCCATCACTATTCGCATAACGACATTCAATAGACATAATCCTTGAAAACAAAAGATTTAACCTATCTTCCATCAATAATTGAAAATATAGGCTTAACTTTTGTATTTTTCAAAAGTCCATTCATTCTTTTATCAACATATGAATATTGACATACGAAAGACTTTAGTTTTGACAAGGTATGGGATAGTCATAGTTCACTCCCATAACAAATTTGCAATATATAAAACCATAAAGATTAATACTGCAAATATCATCTTCCAAAAAAATTTAGAATTTAAACCAATAAATCTAAAAACATGAAGATGAAAACGTTGGACATAGCTATGTGTAATCACAATAATGGATATTCCAAACTCTAGTTATTCTTCTAATAAAAACAAGAAAATAGAAGATTTACTAGACAAATAAAAGAAATCAACAAGCTAGAGAACAAAAGCAGACTCCAGTGCCATGGCCGAACACGAACTAAGGTCAAATAGACAGTTCAGGATCCTCACGAGTCTTTGTGTCTTTGAGCTTGTGATTAGAAGCATCCATTGCATCTTCAGAGAAGAGATTCTCTTTGTGAAGATCATTGATGTGAGATTTTATGAGACCAAGGTCACATGAAACCTTTTTCAACTCTATTTTCAAAACATCAAGACTTTTCAGAGTATCAACAAGCTGCAGTTTTGCTTCCTCAAAATACTTAAGAAAGTCATGGACCACTTTAGCAGAAATCATATCATCCTTCTCAACATTCTCATGAGTATATGCAAAGTAACACGAGGCATTAGGATGATTTTCATCTACAAGGATCCTTTTCTTCCTCCCTTCGGATTCAAAACCAATACCTTTATCAAGAAAGCCTTTAGAAAAATCACACGATTGTGAAGAGGACGACATTCTTTATGAACCAAAATAACCTAGAGTACGCAAACGTGACTCAGAGGTTTGGTATTTATATGGTTTCTTAGGGAAGAAGACCTTTAGAGATTGCAAACGGTTGACTCGTGATGGTAACCTGTGTACACGTACGAATACAACATGGACCATAAAGAAACAACAAAATAACTTTTGCTACATGAGAATTTATAAATGGCTCAATAAATTCCTTACCATAGGGGTAATTTCGAGCACAAGTGTAGCAGACCACAAAGTTGCAAAAGAATTTCAAAAACAGAGAAACGATACAAGACAACACAATACTTCTTAAGCAATATTGTCTGCAAACACTAGTTTAGCTATAAACGATAAGAGGATAACTCAACTAAGCAGAACACCAAATTTCCATAGTATACCTGATTTTTACACAACTTGCTCAACAGGATTTTCATGAGCAAGTTCTTAACCCTTGTGATTAATTAGCACAAGTATGAGCTCTGAGCTCATTAAAATAACATTGCTCTTGGTTATCCTTTTTCTTACGAACTGTTGGAGGAAAACCGTTATGATGTGAATGGTAATCATAAAATTCATTCTTACAGAAATATAACTCAGAGAACTGATTCTTACCTGAAGGATATTGGCATTTTACTGATATCTTGTTCACATCAAAAGTATCATTGACTCCCCTTTTTAAAATGGAAAGAATCTGATCTTCTCTTAGATTGTTAAGACATTTGTTCTGAGTCAGAGCATTTAGGGAACTCATAGAACTGACTTTCCTGGTATGATACACGGGCTGAGTACTGAAACCAGGTTTAGACATATGAAAGTCAGTCATTCCTTTGAATATTACGTCAAAGGTGGGTTGAAGAAGAACAAGGGAATTGTTACTCAACCTAGAGTTTCTCATTTGTCTGACCGGTCCTCTTGAAATACAACAAGGACATACTTTCTGAACGTTAGAAAGTACTATCTTAACACTCTGTGAGGATTTTCTCTTTTCATGTGATGTGTACCATTTTTGATAAAGGGTATAGGCATGTCTTTTACACAAGAAGAGGATACTGATTTTTCTTCTGGATCACCCTTAGTCACAGTAGTAGTTGATGACGAAGGTCTAGAGAACTTTCTGAAACATCCTAGAATTAAGAGCTTGTTCAAGCGATGTTTGATTTCCAATATATCTCTTTCAAGACAAGCTTTAAGAAAAAGCAGAGCTTCAGTGTTTTTGGAGTTGTAGTCTCTTATTTCCCCAAGAAGAATTTCGACATGTTGTTTCAATTGATCAGCTTGAACTTTAACAAAACTTATCATCAGTTCATTCTCTTTAGCTATTTCCTGTTCATTTAGAGAGAAACACTCTTTTGAAGGGTAATCGTGATAACACATGTCAGAGCCTGTCTGTCTTGTTGGAACAGGTGGTTCGTCTATATTCGATATTGAAAAATCTTTCTCTTTAATAGAATTAGACAAGACAGAGCCTTTATTTCTGGTAATGCGTTTATCAGAGATACTATCGTCCATCCTCAGATCGCTACAAATACAGACTTGTAAGGTCTTAAACGTGTTTGCCTGCTCTGATACGAATTGAAAATGTGGGGTTACAACAACCACACCCAATATTTCGCTTAGCAATCTGTAAGGAAAAACTCCAATATACTTTCTAGAGAATCAACTAGACAGTCAGACTCAATCTAGATAAAAAGTATATCAAAGAGTTTATATCTCAATCTCTCGATTTGATATATACTCAAGCAAAAAGAAATCTGTGAGTCTTTATCAAATACTAGAGAGATAACTTGGATGGTACCAAAGACCAATATCCAAGTGTCAATCAATTTAAATCAACAACCAAAAGGTCGGATATTCTAATTGATTGAACAACGCACAACCTGTGATATTTCAATTATATAATAAAATATAATGCGGAAAAGAAATAACACAGACACCAGAATTTTGTTAACGAAGAAACCGCAAATGCAGAAAAACCCCGGGACCTAGTCCAGATTGAACATACACTGTATTAAGCCGCTACAGACACTAGCCTACTCGAAACTAACTTCGATCTGGACTGTAGTTAAACCCCAATCAATCTCACACTGATCCAAGGTACAGTTATGATCATACGCCTCTGATCCCAGCAGGATGTTACGTACTTGATTCCCTTAGATGATCTCACCCACAACTAAGAGTTGCTACGACCCAAAGTCGAAGACTTTAATAAACAAATATGTATCGCACAAAAAAGTCTACGGTGATAGATAAATCCGTCTCCCACGAATATACCTATGAGTTTTGTTCCGTATTTTGATAAATCAAGGTGAACATGAACCAATTGGTAAACCGGACTTATATTCCCGAAGAACAACCTAGTATTATCAATCACCTCACAATAATCCTAATCGACACAACGAAAAAAGATATTGTGGAATCACAAACGATGAGACGAAGTGTTTGTGATTACTTTTCTATATTTCCTATCGGAGATATAAATCTTGAGCCAATTATTACAATCGTACTCGTAACGATAGAAGATGCAAGATCAGATCACACAACTACAAGAAAAGTAGTATCGGTCTGGCTTCACAATCCCAATGAAGTCTTTAAGTCGTTAGCCTGGTTTTAGAAGAAGAAACCAAAGGTTAAAGGAGAATCGACTCTAGATATGCAACTAGTATCACACGTAAGGTGTGGGGATTAGGTTTCTCAGTTGCTAGAGTTCTCCCTTATATAGTCTTTCAAATCAGGGTTTGCAATCAATGTTATCTTGGTAACAAAGCATTCAATATTCACCGTTAGATGAAAACCTGATTAGATTCAAGCTAATATTTCTCAACCGTTGGATCAAAAACTTAGCTTGTTACACGCAAATGAAATTTCCAATTTTGGGTTTACGAACCGTTCCCAAACATTAACATTTGTTGGTTCAACAATAGTTAACCAAATGGTTAGCCATATGATCACTTTCATATCCACCATATTGTTCTTCACCATAACTAGTTCAAATGACTCAAATGAACTAGTTAGAGAGTTGTTCAATTGCTTACATCTTATGTAACTACATAAGACACAATCGAAGCAAAAACGGATTGATTCACTCGAATCGGTTCATGAAATTTATAGCCACGGGTTGGAAAAGAATTCCTGAGTTTAAATAAACATGAGTTCAAGAACAACCGATTTTAGATATAACCTGCTCAAGTTCGCGGACTGGGTTCGCGGACTTAAGCTCACGGAAGGAGTTCACAAACTCCAGAAGAAATTCTTTGGTCGAGAACTTCCGCCAGTTCGAGGACTGAGTTCGCGGACTTGGGTCACGCCACATTCCGTTTCTTTTGATCAACAAAGTTCGCAAACTTTGGTTCAAGGAATAAGGACTTGTACATATATGTGTTTCCACAACAATGCTTATATCCTACTAATGGTTATGTAATCTAAACTCTTATCTCAATCATTGAAACATTCTCAGAGGACGTTATGTAGCCGTTATTCACGGACCATTTTTCGTCAGAGCAATTTTCAAAGTGATTGAAACATAGCGTGACATTCGTCACTAGGTAAAGATGAATTTGGATAAAGCGAAAGCTTACCAACATATATTTCGAGAAATAGATAGGTGAGTTAAACTCGGCTCGAAATAACAAATGTGTATAATGAAAGTCTATATATCGAAACGACTTTTTTCTCAAGAGTAGGAGATAGAGTAGATATACTTTTGAGTGACAGATAAGTTCAAGTCTCCACATACCTTTTAGTCGATGAAGATCCACCAGTTCCTTGAGTAGTCCTTCGTCTTGTATGATGATTGCCATGGAGTCTTGAGCTCAACTACACTTTCTATCCTAGTCCGAGACGTTTAGCTATGTAGGCTAGAAATCAAGACTTATAGTTTTGATCACTAATATTGACAAACATGCTTGAAATAGCAACGTATGCGAGTTCAACCGAGCAATGCTCTAACAGAATGGCCACTGTTTGCTCTCTCTTCCGTAAAACTTAGCCTTAGGTTTTGGACATGAACACAATTCCCGTGGCATCACATGTGTTTGTTGGAGCGGGCGTCAGTGCCATTCCTCTTGGTCGTGAGCGCCATAACATGTGTCCACAGAAACTTCCCGTAGAGAATTTGTTGTCGACTCTTAATTACTGTACCCATTTTTTGACAAAATTTTCATGTATGGTTTCCTCCAAAGTAGTAACTTTCTGTTTTGCTTCGTTGTGGTTACTTCGAAAGTAAAGGTAGCATAAGGAATTTTGTTAAGATGTCACCTGAAAGCAGTTCTGTCGCAGCATCGAGAAACGCTAACAACTCCAAGCCGAACACAGATGATGAGTTCTTTACGAAATCTGCTACAGTTACAAAGACCCATCCCAAATTCGTGGCAACCTTCTTGACTGATTCAGAGAATGATGGAGAAGTCCAATCAGTCTATCCAGGGCGTATACAGTAAAACCTCCATAAAAGAATACTCTATAACGGAATAAACTCTATAAATGAATAAAAAATTCTGGTCCCAATTTGGCTTAATCTTTGTAAAATTTACCTCTGTATAAGAATAAACTCCATATAAGAATAATTTTATATGGTCCCAAAAATATTCTGAAACAAAGGTTTTACTGTAATGAGGTATTTCCTTCAGAAGAAAGAGTATCCGGCTTCTCCCATAGACTTCAAAATTTGTCATAGTCCATTGCGCTCTTATGATAAATGGATGAAATTCATGATAAGACGAGACCATGTAAGAGCTAATCTGACTGGGGCGCACATCTGCGACACTTCAAATCAGAAAAGATGTCGTAGGCTTGATTACTTTCATCTCCAGATGGTGTCTGGAAACTCACACGTCTATATGTAGATGGGGCGAGATGGCCATTTCTTTGGAAAGCGTAGCCGTTCTGTTGAGTCTTCCAATAATCGGGAAACTTGACGTTGTCTTGTCTGAGTAAGAAGAAGAAATACATGCCACTTTGGTCACGAAAGCAACAAGATATGTTCAGAAGGATTATGAGGAAAAGTGCTTCTATAACTGGTGGGTGTCTGAATGGTTCCCTGATGAGCCTAAGTCGGATCAGGTGATGGATGATACACTCCATGTTGCTGCATTTTTAGCTCTCTGGATATCCAGAGACATTTTTGATGACGACTCTGGCAAGAAGGAGATAAGGCAGAATCTCATCAAATTTTCTATCAAACTAGCAAAAGGCGTTGCTCTTCCCATCGGCAGTTTGTTCCTTGGCTCTTTGTACACCCATCTAGATCACCTAGTAGCGGACATATATGTCTCTAATGGATACATGAAAGTAGACTCGTACGTCCATGTCGCCTTTCTCCAAGCATGGTTGTGGGAGCATTTCATAAATTACGCTCCTAACCCGAATACCTTATTTCCTGACACATATGGCGGCTCTAGGATACTCCGTTGGTTGGAGAGGCGTCCACGACCTGGCTCAAAGCTCATTAATTTTCTTGACAACGCGCATGTAGTTAAATTTCTTCCTTGGGTTCCGGTACACGCTTCCATAGTTCAACCAGACACTTTTTCTTCCGCCTCGAACGTGACATTGCATTCTGCTGACGAGAATATGAGCATTGGAGAAACTTTGTTCTTGAGAAGTTGCATTCCTAGGTATGTGCCATATTTTTTCAGAGGGTCTTGTGAAGTAGTCCCTTAAAACATTGACAGGGATACTCGACACATGGGCTTTGATCAGGGAGTCCCATTCCGCCGCCCAATGACAACTCCAGATGAATTGCTACCCACTGTTCTCGATAACAACGTCTTTGCACCAGATAAGAGCCTCCCTTTCTTGCTTTCAGAACGAAAACCGGTGACGACTCCCAAATATAATGTCTTTTAGCAGGATGAGTTTCTCGCTATCCATCAATTCGTGCAGGATTTTGTCACAAATCCACGTGGCAAGCCCTCCTCTAGGATTTTAGCAAATCACCCCTTGTTAAGGGAGCCTTCATCGATTAAGCATAAATCTCCTAGTTCGAATGGGAACAGTCCCCAGAAAAAGGAGCAAAGATCAAAAGGTCGTGCAGGTGGCTTCCGATCGGATTCGACGGCTCTCGTGACCTTTAGTTCTTCCAACATGCAGGTATGTATGACCTTCTTCCTGACTTGTCCGAATTGTGTAAATATTCTGAATTGTCGCCACTGAAAATATTTTCCCCCTTTGACTCAGGGTCTTAGCAAGATAAACTCCTTCACCAGACTTGCACGTGGCCTGAAAATGGCACCCTATGAAAAAAATCTGGCGATACTGAGCCTCTTGACAGTAAATAGGAAAGCGAGGAAGAAGAAAGCTCAGGATCCGATGGTGACGGGAAAAGTACTTCAGAGTGTAGCGACGAGTCTTCTTCCAGTCCCAGTGGGCCCGCAGATGAGTCGGTGAGTTTCCCACACGTTTTCCTGAGTCTCCCACATGTTTTCCTCTTGGACTATTTATTTATAATATTCAACTGGTGATGTTTACAGGAAGAAGACGCTTCTGAAAATAACCTTGAGATGGAGATTCATGGCAATGAAGATGTAGCTGCGTCTTCGATCATGGAAGCCGTACCTGCTGGAAATCTGGAGATAGAGATTGATCATCGTGAAGATGTTGTTGTGTCCCCAATGGCGGAAAACACTGTTGTGACGACGGGCGTGATTGTTCCCAAAGAATCTTTGCTAGTCGCACATCCAGCTGCAGGTGTCGTTTTCAATCCTCCATTTGAGGCTCCTTTTGAGGGTCATGTGCTGATTGGAGGATTCAGCGTGCCAGTGAAGTATGCGTAGCTATATACTGAGATGTGGAGAAAGTACGGACACATCGCCACGACCAGGAAGGTTGATAGTCGCTTTGCATTGGTTAAGCGTGTGGAGGAAATCTTATCTTCAATCCATGACATGTGCAGTGTGACTGGACACACTGTTTCTGGAGATGTAATCAAAAGCTGGGAATTCCATCGGGACGTGTGTGTGAACTTCGAGTTTAATGCCTCCTGGTTCTATAAAGGATTTTCCAAAATCCAAAAGCTGCAAACTGAGATGGATGGAGTTCCTTCCGCGGATTTTATTAACCGACAGGAGGAGGAAATCGATAGATTATCCCAGGAGTTGAAGTTGAAGCAGGATGCTCTTCAAAACATGAAGTATGGTTTCTCCAAGAATAATGGGTTGTTGTTGGACAATTTCCCTTGAATTCTTTTTTTTTTTTGAACCTCCTTTTCTTAAATTTTTTTTTTTTTTGGGGAAAGGCAAAAGACGCCTCTTTATGGTTTTATTTTCTGGTTTTGGATTAATAGATGATTATTTCCTATAAGAGTTTTTGGATTATTTTTTGGAATGGATTATTATTTTTGGAATAATGGCATTTGGATCAACTTGGAATCCGAATTACGAATGTGAGTAGCACAATTATTCTGGAAAATTTGTGAAACCGCGAATGTTACATGAAAAGGGAAAATATGGGATGATATGAAATATTGGGACAATTGGGTTATCGGTTTCCACTGTCAATACGGAATTGATGTCTGTGCCCACCTTTAATAAATTCAAAGCAATAGGTTGTGTAAACATTGTCTGACAAAACTTACTCGCTTTAGGGTCTTTTAAGGAAACTGAATTTTCAGGGCTAAATCCGAGTTTTCTGTGTGACGCTATCCTTGACGCGAGAAGTCCCCAGTCGTTCTTTATTGTATGTGAAACATCTTCATGTAGATCCGTGGTAAGGCGGAGGATCTCTAGTCCCCAGACGCAATTCCCCTGAATCTATCTTTTCTTGGACGATGCACTTCAAAGCATTGCATTCACTGGTAGGATGATGGATGAATCTGTGATAATGGAAATACCTTAAATCCAGCATTTCCTGGTCAGTGGGTGGACGCCATACCGGGGGTAGTTGGACTACTCCCTCTTGTACCCAAATCTCCAGTAGCTCTACAACTCTTCTGATAGGCAATGAGAAGCGTTGATATTTTGAGTCCGGCTTCTCTCGCATCTGTGGCTGCCGTGGCGGAAGTTCCTGCAGGCTTCGGCATGAAGCTCTCTTTGAGGGTGGAATTGACGCTTGAGCGATCATTGATTCATGAGCGGACCGTTTGCCTCTACCATATTGCTGAAGGGTAATTTCTCTTGAGGGTTCTGCATCAGTGGCATCAAGACGAGGTGGTTGGGATGGATATGCATCTTGGAAGATTTCCCTCTCTTCAGGTGCCTCTTTCTTAAGTAAAGCAGTCATGGACGCAGACTGTTTGACGACCCTTTGAACCTCCGTGAGGGTTTGGAGGTAAATGTTTTCCAACAAAGCTTCATAGGCCGGCTCTTTACGTTTGTCCTGTAGACACTTCGGCATACCTGGAAAATCTTCTTCCTTGATCTTGCGAAACTGTCTTGGCTCTCTGATGGAATCCAATTGGTTGTTCTTCCCCTGCTCGTGGCTACGTGATCTGTTTGCGTCTTCATTGGTAGAAATACAGGACTTGGCCAGAGGTTGAACGTCCTTCGTATTATTCTGGAAATTGGTGAGATCTTCCTGACAGGTACTCGTCGATTCTTTCCTCAATCGACTTATCATACTCTTCAGGACACGAAACGTTTCATCTTGCTGCCCGATAATATCAATTTGGTTTGTAGCCATATCTTCTAGCGTTTTTATTACGCATTCCATGGTGGTTGGCTACTGGATGTTCACTGCGTTCGAAATGTTTGAATGACCAGGATACATCTGGGAAATTGGAATCGTTGACTGAAATGAGTTTTAGTTAATGATTGGACTAAGACCAATTGGGATGGAAATGAATTTGAGAATTGAATTCGATATTGCAACCGAGAGATTAATCTCCCACGGTAGTCGCCAGTTGTTTATGGGTAAAAACTGTTTCTGCTGGTTTTGGTAAAGTTGGGCGTGTGGATGAGAAACGAGTCTAAACCTAAAACAAATACACTTCATGGGAGTACTTTTAGGTTCAAGATATCAATCTGTACAATCGTGGCCTAAACCAAGAAATGGCCGTTCCAGTCTTGCTTCGGTCACAAAGTGAAGGAGAAGGGTTGGTATTAGGGAGGGAAGCGAAGAAGGTGTTGAGACCAGAATGGTTAATTCTGAAGGTGTGGCTATTTTATGACTTGTATCATAATTTGGAACTGGCTTGCGGAATGAAAGCTATCAGTTCTTTGGTATTTTTCTGGATACTGTGTTGTTGTTCTCACCAAAACTTGTTGTTTGATGGAAATAGGTAAAACCTATTTATACAAGTTACAATAGAATACACCCTGGTCTCGTAGGAAGTGGGAGTGATTGAGTGATGGAAGAGTGGAGTAACGTGTAACTGCCACAAACCACACCTCCACTATGAAGGAAGCGAGTTTGTTTACACCCACTACTTCTTGCCTCCACTAACTTCCCTGTTTTCCTGACACTTTCTTATGATGAACGTGTCGCTGCACGCTGTAAACCGCCAGACCAATAACCTGATGAGCATCCCCCAGTTTGTGACATGTTTGATGTCTCGAATGTTTTCGTGAAAAAACGTGTAGCAGATTGCTACGTGTGGAAAGTCAAAGTCAAGAGACTTTCCATAGGAAAATAATATGTGATGCTATTAGGCTTGCCTTGGCTGGCCGTCTAAAACTTGCCACAGGCCTGTCAATTCCACGGCGAACTTGGACGGCTGAGATTGTAGCTTATGAGAAAGGATGACCATTGATTATGGCCACATCTTTTGTATAGCAAAGTTGCGCCATTGGCATAGTGGCGCCTGGCGTAGCCATGGCTCAGCGGCATGCCAGTGGCATAGCCGTGGAAGCTTTTTTGGCATATTGGTGTTATACCCAAATATGGCTCTGACAACATTGGCCATGTTGCCACATCAATCCCAATGCTCTGGGAAACGTTACTTGGCTTGGTTGGCGTAGCAACTCTGCCTAAATTAGGGTTTGTCGTATCGAAACCCTAATTAGCACGTGCGCTGCGACACGGTGGTGTGGCTGAAAATGTTTTTTTTTTGATGTTGTAGTAATGAGGTTCAAACTCTCGGACTTTTGAAGATTAAATTTAAATATTTAATAAAATTATATACAAAAATATTAACAAAGTGGGCGAGAGGTATGAGAAAATAACCAAGACACTGATTCCACTATTACACATGAATTAATGATGGTAAATAATCCAAAACTCTAATTATCTTTTAAGTCCTTTATATCTTAACTCACTAATAGTCAAGCAAATTCTCAAACATCAATTGTATCCCTTAAGCATAGATTATCTAAACAAAGCATAACCTATCTAATTGAATCACATCTGATTAGGAAAATTACACAAAAAATTTAAAACTCTGCAAAAGCAGTGATTGAGTGAATTATAATTAAATATTAGAGAAAATAAAATAGTTACCAATTATTCATGCGTAAATAGCTTCCTCATTTCCTTGGTTGTGGGAGAATTAGCCGCTCATCATATTGGAAGCACGCTCAAAAATCATTATTATTTCTCAAAGGGTGTTTACAAATGATGAAAATGGAGAAATAATTCAAAACCGGGTTTGTAACAATTATATTTTTTACAAACCAGAGAACTACGACCCACAGTATGTGTCACTGATACTGTTGCTCTAAGACCCACGGCTCTGTGTCGCAAACGCTGACAAATAAGTCTGCCTCTGATGTACGACCCATGGCTGTGAGTCGTTGTTACTGTTGGAAAACGACGGTCTTGGATGGTCCGTTCTTCTTGTTCTTCATGTTCATCATCATCAGCAGCAGAAACCGATTTTGGGAAAACTCGAATTTCTCCTTCTCTGGCTCTCCTCAGCCCCCCAGAGTCTCTACACCCCTTCTCTATGATCCCATCCACCTATTTATACTCCTTAGACTCATTTAATCACGCCATGATTCTCAATATTCTTCATTGAACTCGGGCAGTAAATAAAATATTTTGGGAATATTTTCTTCCCTGATTTAGCTTCTCACGCGTTTCTACAGCTGCAAAATCTCCTCATTTATCTTTTTCAAGTTCCAAAGTGTTGCTAGAGTCATCATACATGAGCAGAACACGTTTAAATTCTCCAAAACTCATGTAATCCCGTGAAATGTCCCTCTCATGCACGTGCTGCCCTGATTTCTTCTCACGGATTTTTCAGCCAAATTTGATAGACCAAAACACTTGTAATAGCTTTGTATATGTCCCACGAACAATCCCATAAATTTTCATCCATTTAGTCTCCCTATAACACCTCCAAATCCTTGATTGAAATCTGACAGTGAATAAAAATATTTTCCCGCCAATATTCGGTTCAAACGAAGGGGATGAATGTGCCCCTTAACCAGCTGCTTGGGTGCCAATAACAAATGGGTGCTGTGGATAAATTTGGGCTACCTATAGCCCTGGGTGCTGAAGATGAATTTGGGCTACACATAACCATGGGTGCCCCTTATCCAAATCTGGGATCCGTATAGCAAATGTTCTCCGGAGGTGTCCCGAGCAACTTTTCGAGCCGAATTTTCCAACAATGTTTATTTCCAAAAAATACCTATAAACACAAAAAACACCATAATAAGTACGAAATCGAGTACTAACAATATGAAACATTGAGGACAAATTAGACACATAAATGCGTCTATCAAATACCCCCAAACTTATTATTTGCTAGTCCTCGATCATAACTAATAATAAGAAAATAAAACCGAGTTAATATCGGGAGGGTTTACCAGAGGTGTAACCAAAAAACCATGACTTCTACTTGGTCACAAGTATCCAAAGAGCTATGAGGACATACATATTCTCAACCTATCTCCAAGTAACTAGAATGCTAGAGAAATTAAAGGTGTCATCTCTAAAGCTGACTAAAGAAAAGGGGAGACACATCCGCAACACTGCTAGATAAATATATATCCGCTACATATCTAGATAAACATTGTAAGATGCGTCCGCTGCTTTACAACTGGATTAGATTAGGAGAGAGATAAAGATGAGAGGGACATCTGCTACACATCTGGACTAATTACGTGTGATGAGTTAAACCAGTGCTAGAAAAATCTTGTGCCAGATTGAAAGCGGACTAACAAAGCAACCAAATGTATCTTTCTTCGACTCTCTCATAGTGCTCAGTAGAAACAACGTCTTCTTCGGTCTTCAACTGTTGATGATAAACTATCGAACCTCATAGAACCTTGACAATTAACTCTTTTCTTCAATTTCTTCCTTGACTTATAAAATTCTACTTCCCTTTGGCCTTATTGAACAAAACGTAACGATGATTTTTTTTCATTTTTCATTTTTTTTCTTTCATTTTTTTTTTTTTTTTTTTTTTTTTTTTTTTTTTTTTTGGAAACAAAAATTACAAGACAACAATTTACATGGCCATGAGAGAAGGACTTTCAAAATTTGGATCTTCGCAACTTGTGATGTCTTGGTATCATGGATTCTAACAACTTATATCATTCGCTCTTATAACTTCAACTTTGATTTTTGAATTATTCTTTTCTATTGTTGCTTCTAAACCTAAAACGTCTTCAACTTTCTTCATAGATTTTGATGTCGCTCCGCTTGTTGATGATGATAAGTTTCTACTGAGAGAGAGTCGTAATCCAGTAACTAAGACTACATTGTAAGGTTTCTTTGTCTTTCTGGCATTTCCTGACCTACTTGCCTTTCCATCATGTATGGTTAGGTTCATCACGGTTACCCTCTAAAAGGAACAAGTTCTCTCCTGAATTTCAAGGATCTCAATGTCTTTTTCTCTAATGTCTCAAAAGGTTGTTATCCCCAGCATTCCAATTTCTATCTTTTAGGTGAGAAACAGTATGTAAACTTATCTAACCGGATACCATGTGACGCTAGAAGTTTCAAAAGTGCAACTAAAAAGTTCTTCCCCACCCCCAAACTTAAATCTAACATTGTCCTCGATGTTCCAAAGATAAAATTAAAAGCATGAACAAGGAGAAACTGTTACCACTTGAAGAAAAAGAGTTAAGGAAAGATATTACCATGTTGCATGAGCATGGGTTACCTCCCAAGAAGTGCTAAGTTTAAAGTCTTCAGCCAGACTTAGGAAAGGATTAGCCAACTCGAACCGTATAACAGTAGCCGGAATAACTGTGGGTCTTCAAAACCAAATAGAGTTGACCAAAGGAAACTGCAGTAAAGAAAATGAACAAGACTAGCATGCCCTTACCTAGTTTCCTGATTAAGACGACTACATCTAATTGAGGTTCAGGTTCAGGTTCTATAAAATGGCCTAAATATATTTCTTTAGGCTGCAACTCCTCAAAAGTGAGATCCGAATTATTAGGTCCTGGAGTCTGTAAATACTCAAATAAAAATTTAGAAGCACATAATAATAACCTAAATAATTGAGGATCCTCTAAATCAATCAGGTTTGACTTACAAAATTGACCACAATGAGGGTAGTAGTCATTCTTAAGAAAATGTGTTTATTCTAATTTCCTAAAGCATTTAGGTTTAGTCTCACAACTAAATATTCGACACATTTGAAAATCAAAAGTTCCCACAATTGGAAGAAAAGTTTTTGGTGGGAAAACAAAGTTAATCTTGGTATCATAGCCTGGGTTAACCACATCAACCAGAGGATGGGTTTCTAACAACTGAGCTTCTTTCTGGACATCATTAGGTTCGGGAAAACGTGTATGAAGATAATCTTGTAAGATGGTTGAGGCACAAATGTCAAGTCCTACAGGAGGGTACTTTCTAAGATTTAAAGCACACGGAGAATGATAATCACCCCCAAACTTAGAGTTTTTTGTGTCTCTAGAAAGACTAGTCACAACTTCCCTAATTTCTAGGTCATCAGATTCCTGAAAATGGTCAATTGCTTCTTCTAAGTCTGGTTCATCCTCACTCATCTCTACGAGTTTATCATCTTCTAAGACTAGTGTTTCTAAATCGCTAGATTCTAAAACAGTATTCTCAGGGTAAACTCTTTCCTCTAAATCATTATCGGCTTTGTAAACAGGAAATACTACATCGTCTAAAACGGGGGTATCTCTAGTCAAATCCTCGTCCTTTTGAATAGGTGAATAATTATTAAAATTATTTGGATTTGAACTAGAAATAATATTATCATTAAAGAGCTCATTGGGAGTAACAGATTCCTCATCACTATGCCTATATATTTCAGATTATTCATCAATACTATCCTCATCACAGTCCTCATTATAATAACATGAAAAAGGTCGAACCTCATCAAAACAAGTAGTGTTACCAATTCTAACCTCGTCATCTTGATTATGTGAATAAAAACTATCCTTATTTTCGAGGGTGGTATTGGGAAAACTACACTGGAAATTAAAACTATCCTGAGCAAGTTTTTCCACAATCCTATTTGTACTCTCAGTAAATTGCTTGAGGGTCTATTCTAGATATATCTTAGTTGACCGCTCTACGGACTCTTCTGGGAGAAGAATATTATAAGTCTCTTTCATAAATAACTTCTGTGTTGACTCATTGAAACTCTTGAGAGAATCTTCTAGAGAAATAGAAGGATTGTTTTGCTCGTATGACCTGTGGGTATATGGATAGTAATTGGGATCACAATGGTATGGACCATAACCTTCAAAAGTTTCGCGTTCCCAATCACTATTCACACTATGGTCATAAAAAAAATAATGTCCAAGCTGCTCAGCCGGATACTCATTGTATTGGCTATTATAATACCAGTTCGACTTCCTAACCGCAAGGGAATTCTGCACAATCACAAACAAGGCTGACTCGACCAAATCAAACCTATAAAATCTAGCAAACAACAAGCATGATGGCTCCACTTAGATTGTTTCTAGACCAGCTTCTAATCTTTCAAAAAGGAATTCGTTACAATCTGAGAAAACCTCTCTGGAATCAATCCGAGTTTAAGTAAGTTGAATTGAGACGAGGGAAGCTGCGAGGAGATTTGATACCCAAGGTATCACCGGTATTATAAGGCGGCGCAGTCACGCATTCAACTCGCAGAAACCATCATGAACTTCAAAGTATGCTCAAAAGAGTAACCAATATTTTTCGAACGACTTTCCTATTAAGCTCGTTACCCTATAGGTCTCGTTCTAGTCAAAAATTTAAGCTTAGGTTCGCATTTGGTTTCGTTTTCCTAAGGCGAGCAAGAAGGAAATGGTGATGAAATCCGAGTCCTTATCTTAATTTGGCCAGGCCTTGCCCTTTACTAGGAAATTAAAACAACCGTATTCAAATCCTCAGCATATATTCACCTTAAGGCATACAATAAACCCGCTGACAGGGGATTCGCGGGTGTTTCGAAAGCTTACCTCCCGTACCAGACGGGCGCAGAACCGCTGAAGTCGACTCGGGCCACGACTCCTATGTCATGTGTGAACCCGAGGGGCCGAGACGATATTGTAATCGTCGTCCTTCCCTGCAAACAGTTTTATATTTAATGTACCCTTCCTTAGGGTTTAAAAAAAATAATTGTCCAAGTCCAAAGTCCAAATAAAGTGCAAAAGAAAAGAAATAAAAAAAATAATTACAAAAAAATGGAAGGTCTCTAAAAAAAAAAAAATCTCTCTCTTTTTTTTTATTTATTTTTCTTTCACTCTTTTTTTTTTGCTTTGTCTTTTTCCTTCTCTTTTGGCTTTAAGCTTTGATTCCAAGTCTTTAGTATCCAACTTCAAACCTGTAATACAAAAACACACCCAAAGAAACATAAAAAGAACAAATGAAATAAAAAAAAATAACCTAAAAATTCTACCTAAGCACAAATCCGCGTCGGCGGCGCCAAAATGATAATGTTTTTTTTTTATGTTGTAGTAATGAGGTTCAAACTCTCGGACTTGTGAAGATTAAATTTAAAGATTTAATAAAATTATATACAAAAATATTAACAAAGTGGGCGAGAGGTATGAGAAAATAACCAAGACACTGATTCCACTGTTACACATGAATTAATGATGGTAAATAATCCAAAACTCTAATTATCTTTTAAGTCCTTTATATCTTAACTCACTAATAATCAAGCAAATTCTCAAACATCAATTGTATCCCTTAAGCATAGATTATCTAAACAAAGCATAACCTATCTAATTGAATCACAACTGATTAGGAAAATTACGCAAACAATTTAAAACTCTGCAAAAGCAGTGATTGAGTGAATTATAATTAAATATTAGAGAAAATAAAATAGTTACCAATTATTCATGCGCAAATAGCTTCCTCATTGCCTTGGTTGTGGGAGAATTAGCCGCTCATCATGTTGGAAACATGCTCAAAAATCATTATTATTGCTCAAAGGGTGTTTACAAATGATGAAAATGGAGAAATAATTCAAAATCGGGTTTGTAACAATTATATTTGTTACAAACCAGAGAACTACGACCCACAGTATGTGTCACTGATACTGTTGCTCTAAGACCCACGGCTCTGTGTCGCAAATGCTGACAAATAAGTCTGCCTCTGATGTACGACCCACGGCTGTGAGTCGTTGTTACTGTTGGAAAACGACGGTCTTGGATGGTCCGTTCTTCTTGTTCTTCATGTTCATCATCATCAGCAGCAGCAGAAACCGAGTTTGGGAAAACTCGAATTTCTCCTTCTCTGGCTCTCCTCAGCCCCCCAGACTCTCGACACCCCTTCTCTATGATCCCATCCACCTATTTATACTCCTTAGACTCATTTAATCACGCCATGATTCTCAATATTCTTCATTGAACTCGGGCAGTAAAGAAAATATTTTGGGAATATTTTCTTCCCTGATTTAGCTTCTCACGCATTTCTACAGCTGCAAAATCTCCTTATTTATCTTTTTCAAGGTCCAAAGTGTTGCTAGAGTCATCATACATGAGCAGAACACGTTTAAATTCTCCAAAACTCATGTAATCCCGTGAACTGTCCCTCTCATGCACGTGCTGCCCTGATTTCTTCTCACGGATTTTTCAGCCAAATTTGATAGACCAAAACACTTGTAATAGCTTTGTATATGTCCCAGGAACAATCCCATAAATTTTCAGCCATTTAGTCTCCCTATAACACCTCCAAATCCTTGATTGAAATCTGACAGTGAATAAAAATATTTTCCCGCCAATATTCAGTTCAAACGAAGGGGATGAATGTGCCCCTTAACCAGCTGATTGGGTGCCAATAACAAATGGGTGTTGTGGAAAAATTTGGGCTACATATATCCCTGGGTGCTGAAGATGAATTTGGGTTACACATAACCATGGGTGCCCCTTATCCAAATCTGGGATCCGTATAGAAAATGTTCTCCGGAGGTGTTCCGAGCAACTTTTCGAGCCGAATTTTCCAACAATGTTTATTTCCAAAAAATACCTATAAACACAAAAAACACCATAATAAGTACGAAATCGAGTACTAACAATATGAAACATTGAGGACAAATTAGACACATAAATGCATCTATCAGTGGCTGACATAGTTAGCGCATGCCAGTGGCACGATGGTGCAAGTAGCGCCTGGCGTAGCCATGGCCACTAGATTTTGGCACATTGGTATTAGACCCAAATGTGGCTCCGGAAACATTGGCCCTGTTGCCACATCAATCCCAGTGCTCTGGGAACGTTACTTGGCTTGGTTGGCGTAGCAATTTTGCCTAAATTAGGGTTTAGCGTGCCAAAACCCTAATTAGTGCATACGGCATGCGGCATGCAGCATGTGGCCGTGGCGCATCGACGTCTTGTGCAAATGGTGTCATAGCCACGCCAAAGGAACCATAGCCAGGCCATCATATGGAAACGGTCACATGAGCAAGGATTGCCACGGGTGGCTATGATATGGCGTCTTTATTAGGGCGTCTGGGTCCCGCACGGCTCGTGGCATGTTGTGGGGCCCGAAGTGGCATAATTTGTACCATGACTGGAAATTAGGGTTTCGACCATGCAAGGTCGTGTTTCTGGTTAGGATAATCACATTGAAGTATGTTATGGCGTTGGCCACGAACAGAAGATGTGTTAGCACGTAAATGCATTATTTATGGTATGTTGCTACGTTCGGCATGCTTCTGTGGCAAACTGGCACGTCCTCCACGTTGCGCATGCACGTTTGTCATGCCAGTTAGCGCATTGACGCAACTTTGGAAAGCCAATTTGGTATTGGCGCAATTTTGCCTCTCTTTTTAATACTGTGGCAGGTTTAGAGCAACCTGATTGGTCGAAAAAAGAGAGGGCCGGCCAAACGCGGGCGTGGCCACACTTCTGGTGTAGGTGTGGCAAGTTTAAAGCGACCTGATTGGTCGATGGGAAATAGGGTCGGCAAGTATGGGCCCAGCCACAACTTATGTGTGTGTGGCGGGTTTAAGGCGACCTGATTGGTCAAGGGAAATATGGCCGCTTTAGGCAACATGGGGCGTGGCCAATGGCAAATGGCGCCGGCTGGCCTAAGGCATGGGCACACCTCCCTTTGTTGTTGTTCCCATTCTGCGGCTCCTCTATTTCTTGTTTTCTGATTCTGGGCAAGATTTTGCACCTACTAATCCATGGAGGATTAGTTATCTAGTTTGCCTAGGCTTAATTTCGACAGGCAAGGTCTGATATACCGCGCAAGGCGCAAAATCCTAATTTTTTCAAATTAGTCAGGGTAATATCTGAATCTTGTGAATTATCACAAAATTGATTGCATTCTATGTGTTGACACAGATTTCTTTAAGTTCATTGCCAGGGAGCAGTATGCTTTCTGATTGAATACTTTATGCAGAGACCTTATCCTTGATACTTGGAAATTTGTGCTACTCTGCTGCGAGTGAATACAAATTCTGTTGCCGGGGAACATGGCACATAAAACATTCAAAGAAACTTATATTAATTGAGTAATACAGGCAAGGTGCCAAAATTTACTGAATATCTGGGATTGTTGATACATGCACCATTTTGGACAAATTTCATGAGAAAATATTGAGTTGCTCAATAAATGCGTCAGTGAAGAGGTTGAACACTCATCACTTTTATATGGCTTCGTTTCCTTGCAGAGTGACGACACATTAAATGAAGGGTTTTACAAATTTAGACCTGAACTAAAAACCACCATCAACAAGAGGAAACAGATATTCTGCCAGGTAGGCAGTTGATCCCTTTTTTCTATGATATCGTCAAAGAGTATAATATACTGTGAGACTTCTTCATCAATACTTAGTCCCTCGTCTAAGTCACTTTCATCTGAAAGTTCATCCAATTGTTCATCTTGGGGATTCTCCCAGTTGACATAGGTTTCTGACAGAGGGGAAGATATGATGGTTTTCTTGGAGGTCTCAGAAATCTTATCGTCATCAAGAGGATACTGATCTGGTTTTGCGAAGACAGAGATATCACTACCGTCCATAGAGTCGGATCGCTACAAACACATACTGATAAGGTCTTTAAACGTGTTTGCCTGCTCTGATACCAATTGAAAAAGCGTGGCTCTAACAACCACACCCAATATTTCGATTAAAAATCTGTATGGACTAACTCCAATATACTTTCTAGAGAATCAACTAGACAGTCAGACTCTATCTAGAGAAAAGTATATCGAGGAGTTAATATCTCTCTCACTTGATTTGATCTTTACTCAAGCAAATAAGAATTTGCGAGTCTTTATCAAATACAAGGATAATAAACTTGGATGGTACCAAAGACCAATATCCTAGGATCAATCAATTTCCAATCAACAACCAAAGGTTGGATTTCACAATTGATCGATACAAACGCACAACCTGTGATATTTCAATTATATAACAAAATATAATGAGGAATAGAAATAACACAGACACCAGAAATTTTGTTAACGAGGAAACCGCAAATGTAGAAAAATCCCGGGACCTATTCCAGATTGAACACCACACTGTATTAAGCCGCTACATACACTAGCCTACTACAAACTAACTTCGGTCTGGACTGTAGTTGAACCCTAATCAATATCACACTGATTCAAGGTACAGTTGCGCTCCTTACGTCTCTGATCCCAGCAGGATACTACGCACTTGATTCTCTTAGCTGATCTCACCCACAACCAAGAGTTGCTACGACCCAAAGTCGAAGACTTTAATAAACAAATCTGTATCATACAGAAAAGTCTACGATAATAGATAAATCTGTCTCCCACGTATAAACCTACAAGTTTTATTCCGTCTTTTGATAAAATCAAGGTGAACAGGAACCAATCGATAACCCGGACTTATATCCCCGAAGAACAACCTAGAATTATCTATCACCTCACAATAATCTAAATCGTATGGTAGGGAAACTAGATATTGCGGAATCACAAACGATGAGACGAAGATGTTTGTGATTTCTTTTTATCTTGCCCTATCGGAGATATAATCTCAACACAATCTTACAATTGAACTCGTACGATAGAAAATTGCAAGATCAGATTGCTCAACTACAATAGAAGTAGTTTTGTCTTGCTTCAAAATCCCAATGAAGTCTTTAAGTCGTTAACCGACAGGGTCTCGAGAAGAAACCTACGGTTAAAGGAGAATCGACTCTAATAAACCAACTAGTATCACACAGGAGGTGTGGGGATTAGTTTTTCAGTTCCTATACGTCTCCCTTATATAGTTTTCAAATCAGGGTTTGCAGTCCAAGTTACCTTGGTAACAAAGCATTCAATATTCATCGTTAGATGAAAAACCTGATTTATCCAAGCTAATATATTTCAACCGTTAGATCAAAACATAGCTTGTCACACGCAAATGAAATGTATTCATTTAGGTTTGAGTAACCGTACCTAAACGTGTACACTTATTTGATTCACAAATACTTAAACCAATGGTTATCCATATGAGCACTTTCGTATTAACTGTATTCATCTTTCTCATAACTAGTTCAAATGACTCATAAGAACTAGTTCAAGAGTTGTTCAATTACTTAGATCTTTATACATAGACACAATTGAAACAAAATCGGTTTGATTCACTTGAATCAATTCATGAACAACATAGCCACGGTTTGCATAGATTGCATTCCTTATTGATTTATTATTTAAGTTCATGAAACTACCGATTTGAGAAATATAACCAGCTTAGGTACGCGTACGGGTACGTGTACCATAGCAACCAGACTTGAGTCTGAAAACTCAGCAGAAATTTTCGGTTTGAAAACTTTCGTAGGTACGCGTACGAGTACGCATACCTAGGTGACTGGTTTTTCAGTTTGCAAACTTCACAAACTACAACAGAAATTTTCAGTATGAAAACTTCCGCCAGTACGCGTACGGGTACGCGTACCTAACCTGTCTCCTTCACCAATACCGCATGCACACATATGCACGCACTTGGTTTCGGCACATGGATTTATATACTAATGTGCGAACACACTATATATGCTTATATCCATAGTTGGTTACGTAATCTCAACTCTACATTTCAATCATTGAAACATTCTTCTATAATGTCATAATAGTCGTTAGACATAAAGAATCGTCTATCGTCATCAAAGCTATTTTCAAGATTGAAACGTCATCATGACTTTCGTCACGGGTAAAGATGAAAATGGTTAAAGGAAAATCTTACCAACACATATTTCGAGAAAAAGATAGGCGAGTAAACTCGGCTCAAAATAGCAAATGTGTATGTATGAAAACTATCATACTTATACGACTTTTGTATAAAGAGTAGGAGATAGAGTATATAGACTTTTGAGTGACAGATGAGTTCAAGTCTCCACATACCTTTTGGTCGGATGAAGTTCCACTGGTTCCTTGAGTAGTTCTTCGTCTTCGTAAGATAATCGCCATGGAGTCTGGAGCTCACTGTTCCTAACTATCCTAGACCAAGACTTAGTCATAAGTATACTAGAAATCAAAACATATAGTTTTGAACACTAACATTGACAAACATGCTTGAGATAGAAACGCATGTGAGTTCGACCGAGCAGTGCTCTAACAAACTCCAAAACTGACACCTATGCCCACCACTGGTAAACTATATAAGATGAGAAAGGAGTAAATGTGGATCAAAAACTGTATCGATATATTATTGGTAGCCTTTTATATCTTACATCTACTAGACCTGATATTACGTTTAGTGTGGGTTGTTGTGCTAGATTTCAGGCTAATCCAAAGGAATCTCATCCTGCAGCTGCAAAAAGGATCATATGATATGTGAATCACACGGTCGGGTATGGTCTATCTTACACTTTTGATACTAACACTGATCTTTCTACTTATTCAAATGCTGATTGGGCAGGATGTATGGAAGATAGAAAAAGTACATCAGGGGGTTTCTAAAATGTGGGACTGAATCTTGTGGCCTGGCATAGCAAGAAACAAAATTCACAATCCTTGTCCACATGTGAGACAGAATATATTGTTGCCGGTTCATGTTGTACTCAACTCCTCTGGATGAAGCAAATGTTGGCTGATTAAGAAATTGATACGGGAATAATGAAGATCTTTCGTGATAACTCTAACGCGATTCGAATCACTGAGAATCCCTTTGAGCACTCAAGAACAAAGCATATTGATATAAGGTACCATTTTATTCGAGATCTATATGAAAATGGTATCATAAAAATGGAATTTGTGCCTTTCGAATAACAATTGGCTGATATTCTCACCAAACCATTAGATACTGCTACATTTCAACACTTACGGAAGTCTAATCGTTTTGTTTTGGTTCATTAGTCATATCTAAAACTCTTGCCCCTATGCTTATCTCGATCTTTTGGGAAATTGAGTTTAGAATTCCAGTAATTGTTAGCTTCAATTCTACATTTGTTTCAGTAGTTGATTTTCTGTCAGTTTTCATAGTGTAATGTCCAAAGAAATCCTTCTTTTCTTGTGAAAGTAAGGTCACTCTTGTTGTTCTTTCAGGAAAGACATTTTATGGGGGAGAGTTCTTAATTGAACTTGTGCTTAATTGCCAAATCTTTGTGGACAGTGCGGCTGTGGAATATTATAGGGGTTATCTTATATCTTTATAAACTCTTTGATGAATGCATTTAGTTTCGGCTATATGATTGCATCTAAAAAGTTGATATGTGCTTTCTTTTGATCATGAAGCGTCTCTATGGAAATTTCATTAGGATCCCACTAGTTTTCGTACCTTTGCCAATTTTATTGACAAAAAGGGGGAGAATTAATGTGTAGTTCACACTACAAATACATATGGTTTTAGGATCATTATGTAAGGGGGAGTGGTTTTCATGTGAGATGAAGTATTGACTAAGGGTGAGTGATACATATTACCATAGTATTGTTGTCAAAGTTATGATACAATTGAACCTTGATGTTGTGTAATAATACTATGACACTGTGTAACAATGATTGAGAGCTTTTGTTTTCTCATTGTTATGGCTATGGATCTTCAACAACGATAATGATGATTTGAATATCTTTGGAATCATTGGAGTACTTGGAAGTGATGAAGATTTCAAGTAATGTTGAAGAACAAAGGAGATCATGCATGTGGAAGAGAAGCTGCAAAGTTTAATTATTTTGTATTATATATGTATTGATAGTTTTGTCAGTAAAATTGACAAAGGGGGAGATTGTTAGAGCACTGCTCGGCCGAACTCGCAAGCGTTGATATTTCAAGCTTGTTTGTCAAGTTTAGTTGCAAAAACTATAAGTCTTGATTTCTAGTCTACTTATAGCTAAGTCTCTGACTAGGATAGAAAGTGTAGTTGAGCTCTAGACTCCAGGACGTTCATCATGCAAAGACGAATAACTACTCAAGGAACTGGTGGAACTTCATCGACTAAAAGGTATGTGGAGACTTGAACTTATCTATCACTCAAAAGTCTATCTACTCTATCTCCTATCTTGAGACATTTGTTATTTCGAGCCGAGTTTATCTCGCTTATCTATTTCTAGAAATGTGTTGGTAAGCTTTCGCTTTGGCCAAGTTCATCTTTACAAGTGACGAAGTCATGTTGATTACTTCAATATCTTGAAAACTGCTTTGATGAAAAATAGTGTGTGAATAACCTCTATTTAACATCCTCTAAGAATGTTTCAATGATTGAAATGGGAGTTTAGAATATATAACCTTGATTGGATATAAAAATTGTATGTGAACTCATACTTGGTTAAGTCCAAAATCCTTGAACTAAAGTATGCACACTTTACTGGTTCAGGAAGTCCGGAAGCTAAGTCCGCGTAATCGTATGCGTACTTCCGGAAGTTCACATCCCACGAATTTCTGCTGGAGTTTGTGAACTGAAAACAAACTCAAACCGGGTACTTAAGTATGCGTACCGGTATGCATCCTTGAGTGGGTTATTTTCTAAAAACGGTTTATTCGTGAACTAAGATATATATAAACTAAGGAATGCATATTTGCAGACAGTGGCTATAATGTTCATGAATCGATTCGAGTGAATCAAAATTGTTTTTCTTCGAATGTGTCTTATATACTACTATGAGATCTAAGAAATTGAACAACTCTCTAACTAGTTCTTTTGAGTCATTTGAACTAGTTATGGTGAAGATGAATAAGGTTGATATGAAAGTGCTCATATGGCTAACCATTTGGTTAACTACTGTTAAACCAACTAGGTGTACACGTTTAGGTACGGTTACACAAACCTAAATGAACGTGCATTTCATTTGTGTATAACAAGCTAAGTTCGATTTAACTGTTGAAAGATATTAACTTGAATCTAATCAGGTTATCATCTAACGGAGAATATTGAATGCTTTGTTACCAAGGTAACTTAGATTGCAAACCCTAATTTGGAGACTATGTAAAGGAGAACTCTAGCAACTGGGAAACCTAATTCCCACACCTCCTGTGTGATACTAGTTGTATAAGCTAGAGTCGATTCTAATTTAACCTTAGGTTTCTATCGAGACCCCGTAGGTTAACAACTTGAAGACTTCATTGGGATTGTGTGATCTGATCTTGCTGTTTCTATCGTGATTGAGTGCAATCCTAAGATTGGCTTGAGATTAATTTCTTCGATAGGAAAGATAGAAAACTAGTCACAAACATCTTCGTCTCATCGTACGTGATTCCGCAATATCTTGTTTCGCTAGTCGATTAAGATTATTGTGAGGTGATTGATATTTCTAGGATGTTCTTCGGGAATATAAGTCCGGTATATCAATTGGTTCCTGTTCACCTTGATTTATCAAAAGACGAAACAAAACTCGTAGGTATTTCTGTGGGAGACAAATTTATCTATTCATGTAGACTTTCCTGTGTGATACATATTTGTTTATTAAATTCTTCGACTTTGGGTCGTATCAACTCTTAGTTGTGGGTGAGATCAGCTAAGGTAATCAAGTGCGTAGTATCCTGCTGGGATCAGAGACTTAAGGAGCGCAACTGTACCTTGGATCAGTGTGAGATTGATCGGGGTTCAACTACAGTCCAGACCAAAGTTAGTTTGTAGTAGGTTAGTGTCTGTAGCGTCTTAATACGGTGTGTGTTCAATCTGTACTAGGTCCCGGGGTTTTTCTGCATTTGCGTTTTCCTCGTTAACATTCTGGTGTCTGTGTTATTTATTTTCCGCATTATTTTTTGTTATATAATTGAAATATCACAGGTTGTATGTTGAAACGATCAATTGGTAAATCCAACCTTTGGTTGTTGATTGATCCTTGAACATTGGTCTTTGGTAACGTTCAAGTTAGTTTCTCTTGTATTCAATCAGACTCGCAGATTTCTATTTGTTTGAGTAAGGGTTGAATCGAGAAATTGAGATATAAATTTTTGATATACTTTTTATTAAGATTGAGTCTGACCGTCTAGTTGATTATCTTAAAAGTATATTGGAGTTAGTCCATACAGGTTGCTAAGTGAAATATTGGGTGAGGTTGTTGTACCCCCACTTTTTCAATCTCTATCAATTTCTGAAGAGACAGGAGAAGTGCTCCGCATGACAAGCAATCACTATCCCTGAGATTAGAGAATTCAGTTTGTAGATAGGGCAAAACGAGTTGTTGGTTTTTAAGGAATTGAGGAGACGACCGTGCGGAGGAAACTCCTTGAACCGAGCGAACTGTCTAACCTCACACAGATGCACTGCAAAAAAAGGGAGTGCTTTGAATTCGAGAGATCAATTTGTAGGACTCCGGCCTAAACCAAGACAATGGTCGCTCCAGAGTCAATTTGGTCACAAGAGAGGATGGGTCGATCTGTAGGAGGGAAGCTGAGAAATGTGTGAGATCAATGGTGATAAAGGATTGTGAATGTGTTTAAGAATTCTGCAAATTTGACGAACTGTTGAGTTCGAATAAGTTCTGATTGATTAATCGAATTCTTGAGAGTGAATGCTCGTAAGAATTATATGTTAGACCAATGTTGTTGCTCAATCATGGATTCAGAGACTTATTTATATTTCTAGAAGTAGAAGACACATTGATCCCATGAAGTGTGACAGTTGTTGGAGTCAAAGAGTGGGTGTTAGAGCATAGCTCGGTCAACCTCGCATGCGTTGCTATCTCAAGCATTTTTGTCAATGTTAGTGATCAAAACTATAAGTCTTGATTTTTAGCCTACATAGCTAAGTCTCAGAGTAGGATAAAAAAGTGTACTTGAGCTCAAGGACTTCATGGAGATTCATCATACAATGACGAAGATCTATACAAGAAACCGTGGAACTTCATCAACAAAAAGGTATGTGGAGACTTGAAATTATCTACCACTCAAAAGTCTTATCTCTTCTATCTCCTACTTCTTATGAGACAAAAGTCATATGCTATATAGACTAGATCATACACACTTGACATTTCGAGCTGAGCATTCATTTCTTATCTTTTATCTCGAAATCGTGTGTTGGTAAAGCGTTTCGCTTTGATCAAGTTTATCTTCACCTAGTGACGAAAGTCATGAAAAGTTTCAATCACTTTGAGAATTGCTCTGACGTGAATCGGTCTGTGAATAATGGCTACATAGCGTCCTCTGAGAATGTCTCAATGATTGAAATGAGAGTTTATATTACATAAACATGTATTCCTTGAACCGAAGTTTTCGAACTTTGTTGATCAAGAGAAATCGGGAGGATTGTGGAATTGGCTTGCCAAGTCCGCGAACTGTCGGAAGTTCTCGACCGAGAATTTCTGCTGGGATTTTTCAAAACTCGTTTGTGTGCTAAGTCCGCGAACCCAGTCCGCGAACTGGCGGAAGTTCTCTTTCCGAGAATTTCTGCTGAGTTTGGAAAACTCAACCGATTAACTTAAGTCCGAGAACTTGTTTGTGAACTTAAGAGGTTATGGTCTAAAGATGTGCTCTGAACATGAAACATTAAATTACTAAGGAATGCTTTATGCAAACCGTGGCTATAATGTTCATGAGCCGATTCAATCGAATCGAATCATCTTTGTTTCAATTGTGTCTTGTGTAGTTACATAAGATCTCATAGCAATTGAACAACTCTGTAACTAGTTCATTTGAGTCAATTGAACTAGTTATGATGAAGAAGAACAAGGTTAATATGAAATGCTCATATGGTTAACCTTTTGGGTTACTATGTTGAACCAACATATACGTACTCGTTTGGGCATGGTTTTCACGAACCCAGTAAACGTCTACCCAAGTGTGTGTGACAAGCTAAGTTTTCGATCTAACGGTTGAGAAATATTATCTTGAATCTAAATTAGGTTTTAATCTAACGGTGAATAAGGATTGCTTTGTAACTAAGGCAAAACCCTGATTTGAAGGCTATATAAAGGAGACTTTTAGCATTGTGCAAAACTAATCCCCACACGTCTGTGTGATACTAGTGCGCTCGCTAGAGTCGATTCTCCTTTAACCTTTGGTTTTCTTATCTAAAACCAGGTTAACGACTTAAAGACTTCATTGAGATTGTGAAGCCAGACCGATACTACTTTTATCGTAGTTGTGTGATCTGATCTTGCAATTTCTATCGTCCGAGTACAATCGATTGATTGGCTTGAGATCGTGAGAGTTCTCCGATAGGCAAGATAAAGAAGTCACAAATATCTTCGTCTCACTGGTTGTGATTCCTCTATAATCCGCTTGTGTAGTCAGGAAGGATTGTAGAGAGGTGATTGATTAATCTAGGCTGTTGTTCGGGAATATAAGATCGGATTATCAATTGGTTCCTGTTACCTTGATTTTATATCTAAAGACGGAACAAAACATAGGGTTTATCTGTGGGAGACAGATTTATCGTTTTTATAGATTTTTCTGTGTGAGACTGATCTGTTTATTATCAAGTCTGTGATTTTGGGTTACAACAACTCTTGGTTGTGGGCGAGATCAGCTAAGGGAATCAAGTGCGCATTATCCTGCTGGGATCATAGGCGTAGGAGTACAACTGTACCTTGAATGGTGGAAGACTGATTGGGGTTCAACTATAGTCCGGTCTGAAGTTAGTTTGCAGTAGGCTAGTGTCTGTAGCGGTTTAATACAGTGTGTAATCAATCTGGACTAGGTCCGGGGTTTTTCTGCATTTGCGGTTTCCTCGTTAACAAAATTTCTGGTGTCTGTGTTATTTCTTTTCCGCATTATATTTTATATAATTGAAATAATACAGGTTGTGCGTTCATGATCATCAATTGGAAATCCAACCTTTAGTTGTTGATTGATATTGATTGATCCTTGGACATTGGTCTTTGGTACCGTCCAAATATTCATTGTATTTGATAAAGACTCGCTATTGTTTTTAGCTTGAGTAAAAATCGAATCAAGAGAGAGATATTAACTCCTTGAGATACTTTTATCTAGATTGAGTCTAACTGTCTAGTTGATTCTCTAGCAAAGTATTTCGGAGTTAGTCCATACAGATTGCTAAGCGAAATATTGGGTGTTGTTGTTAGACCCCACTTTTTCAGTGGGGAAGTGGAAATCGTGTTAAAACCAGTTGCTCATCGTGCGGAAACTTGGTTGATTTTATACCCACTACTTTGCTAACTCCTTCGAAACGGAAGCAATTACTCACGGCGGAGAAGGTAGGAGCAGAAATTATAAGATGTTGCCTAACACCATAAAGTCCCTAGTGGTTTCTTTGGTGAGTTGTCAATATTTCTTTAAGAATTGCTCTGACGTGAATCGGTCTGTGAATAACGGCTACACAGAGTCCTCTGAGAATGTCTCAATGATTGAAATGAGAGTTTAGATTACATAACCATGTATTCCTTGAACCGAAGTTTTAGAACTTTGTTGATCAAGAGAAATCGGGAGGATTTTGGAATTGGCTTGCCAAGTCCGCGAACCTAGTTCGAAGACTCAGTCCGCGAATTGTCGGAAGTTCTCGACCGAGAATTTCTGCTGGGATTTTCCAAAACTCGTTTGTGTGCTAAGTCCGCGAACTGGCGGAAGTTCTCTTTCCGAGAATTTTTGCTGAGTTTGGAAAACTCAACCGATTAACTTAAGTCCGCGAACTTGTTTGTGAACTTAAGAGGTTATGATCTAAAGATGTGCTCTGAACATGAAACATTAAATTACTAAGGAATGCTTTATGCAAACCGTGGCTATAATGTTCATGAGCCGATTCAATCAAATCGAATCATCTTTGTTTCAATTGTGTCTTGTGTAGTTACATAAGATCTCATAGCAATTGAACAACTCTGTAACTAGTTCATTTGAGTCAATTGAACTAGTTATGATGAAGAAGAACAAGGTTAATATGAAATGCTCATATGGTTAACCTTTTGGGTTACTATGTTGAACCAACATGTACGTACTCGTTTGGGCATGGTTTTCACGAACCCAGTAAACATCTACCCAAGTGTGTGTGACAAGCTAAGTTTTCGATCTAACGGTTGAGAAATATTATCTTGAATCTAAATTAGGTTTTAATCTAACGGTGAATAAGGATTGCTTTGTAACTAAGGCAAAACCCTGATTTGAAGGCTATATAAAGGAGACTTCTAGCATTGTGCAAAACTAATCCCCAGACGTCTGTGTGATACTAGTGCGCTCGCTAGAGTCGATTCTCCTTTAACCTTTGGTTTTCTTATCTAAAACCAGGTTAACGACTTAAAGACTTCATTGAGATTGTGAAGCCAGACCGATACTACTTTTATCGTAGTTGTGTGATCTGATCTTGCAATTTCTATCGTACGAGTACAATCGATTGATTGGCTTGAGATCGTGAGAGTTCTCCGATAGGCAAGATAAAGAAGTCACAAATATCTTCGTCTCACTGGTTGTGATTCCTCGACAATCCGCTTGTGTAGTCAGGAAGGATTGTAGAGAGGTGATTGATTAATCTAGGCTGTTCTTCGGGAATATAAGACCGGATTATCAATTGGTTCCTGTTACCTTGATTTTATATCTAAAGACGGAACAAAACCTAGGGTTTATCTATGGGATACATATTTATCCTTTTTATATACTTTTCTGTGTGAGACAGATCTGTTTATTATCAAGTCTGTGATTTTGGGTTACAACAACTCTTGGTTGTGGGTGAGATCAGCTAAGGGAATCAAGTGCGCAGTATCCTGCTGGGATCAGAGGTGTAGGAGTACAACTGTACCTTGAACGGTGGGAGACTGATTAGGGTTCAACTATAGTCCAGTCCGAAGTTAGTTTGCAGTAGGCTAGTGTCTGTAGCGGCTTAATACAGTGTGTAATCAATCTGGACTAGGTCCCGGGGTTTTTCTGCATTTGCGGTTTCCTCGTTAACAAAATTTCTGGTGTCTGTGTTATTTCTTTTCCACATTATATTTTATATAATTGAAATAATACAGGTTGTGCGTTAGTGATCATCAATTGGAAATCCAACCTTTGGTTGTTGATTGATCCTTGGACATTGGTCTTTGGTACCGTCCAAGTATTCCTTGTATTTGATAAAGACTCGCTATTGTTTTTAGCTTGAGTAAAAATCGAATCAAGAGAGAGATATTAACTCCTTGAGATACTTTTATCTAGATTGAGTCTAACTTTCTAGTTGATTCTATAGAAAAGTATTTCGGAGTTAGTCCATACAGATTGCTAAGAGAAATATTAGGTGGTGTTGTTAGACCCCCGCTTTTTCAGTTGGTATCAGAGCAGACAAACACGTTTAAGACCTAACAAGTCTGTGTTTGTAGCGATCTGACTCTATGGACAAGAGTACTATCTTTGATAAACGCGTCACCAGTAATAAAAATTCTCTCTCGTCTAAATCTATTAAAGAGAAAAGTTCAATCTCTAATATAGATAAACCTTGTGGTTCGACGAGACAGACAAACAATGACATGTGTATTCATGATTACCCTTCGAAAGAGACATTCTCTTCTAATGAATGTGATACAGCTGAAGAGAGTAAATTGATTCTAAACCTTGTAAGAATTCAAGATGTTAGAATGAATCAGTTAAAACACCATGTCAATGTTCTTCTTGGTATTGTAAGAGATTGCAAAGTCCATGGCAACGCTGAAGATCAGTCTTCATGCTTGACTCTTGAGGCCAGCCTCGAAGAGGATGCCTTGGATATTGAACGCCGCTTGAATAAACTCTCCATTCAAGGATGTTCAAAGCAATCTAATGTACCAAGAACTTATGATGCTTTACATTCATAAGTAAATACAGATGTTCCTAATGTTTCTTCCAATCTTGAACTTGGGACATTCTGTAAAAGAGACAACACTTCTGATGATGATATTAAGACTGCTTCCTCCAATCATTCCTATGATCAAAAGGTATGTCTTGTTTGTGAGACCAAGTGTTCTGTTAGAAAAAATAGAAACTCCAAGTTGAATAAAGACTCCTTAGTTCAACATCAAAACACCCTAGATTTGATTCTCAAAGGTGTGACTGACATCCATAGGATTGAGCCAATTGGTTTTCGTACGTATCCTGTGTATGCTACCACGAAAGTCAGTACAGTGAGTTCCTCCAATGTTCAAGGGCAGAATATACGTCTTAATAATCATCGTCCTAAGAAATTTCGACGCCTTGTCTCTAAATGCAACATTGTTCCTGTTGAGAAAGTCATTCCAGAAGAAAGGAAGATTGATAAGACAAGAAAAGAGATTAAAGAGGTAATTGTAAGGTACAAAGAGCTTGTCAACAGATTATCTTCTTCCTCATGTCAAGGAACTTCTGGTAAGAACTCTAACTATGTCTCTTATTTTGATGACAGTAAATTTTATGACAATTTCTCATGTCAAACAGGATCCCTCTCTAAGACTAAGAGGAAAAACAAACTTAACCAAAGACATACACCTCTTAATGAGCCTGTGGCTCTTTACTTGTGCTAATTAATCACAAGGTTCGAGAACTTACTCATATAAAATCCTGTTGAGTAAGTAGTGTTAAAAACATGTATACTTGTTGCTTGCATCTGTTAAGTTAAGATATTTTCTTATCGTCCATAGCTAAACTTATGTTGACAGATTTGCTAAGATCAAGTATCGGTTAAGTCAAAAGAAGATGTTGCACACTGTCTTAAATTTTGTTTTTAGGTCATGTTTTCAAAATGTTTGAAGGACTTTCCTTCCTGGGTATTTGTTGTACTCGAACGGATTTCGTTCTGGCCCGAGTCAACAGTTTCTGTTTGAAACCCTAAATTGTTGTCCCCAAGAATAAAATATCCAACCTCTTAGGGTTACAAGTCACGTACGTGTACTCCTGGTGGTTTTTGGATTTTCAAGAATGTCTTCCTCCTCTTCTTGCTATGGTGATTTTGCAAAAGGATTTCTTGACAAAGGTGTTGAGGTTGATTCCAAGAGGAAGAGAACACTTGTAGATGAAGATCATCCCAATGCTTTGTGCTTCTTTGCTTATTCTCATGAAGATGTTGAGAAGGATGATATGATCTCTGCTGAAGTTGTTCATGACTTTCTTAAGTACATTGGGGAAGCAAAACAACAGCTTGTTGATACTCTAAAAGGTCTTGATAAGGTGAAATCTGAGTTGGAAAAGGTTGTGTCTGACCTTGGTCTCATAAAATCTCAAATCAATGATCTTCGTAAAGAGAATCATCTCTCTGATAATGCAGAGAAGGCTGCTGTTCACAAGACGGAAGACTCCTTGTCTTGTGAGGATCCTGTTGTGCCCTTATCCCTATTCGCTGTCAGGGAAACAATGGAGTCTGATTCTCTCTAGCTTGTCTTTTTAGATGCCTAGGATGTCTTAGTTGGAAGAATAACTAGTGCTTTGAATAGCGATGATTGTGACTACACATAGTTATTTTGTTTTCATCTTCTTATGTTTATTTTTTAGGTTTATTGGTATTAAATTATAAAAATATTTGGAGGATGATGTTTATTGCAGTATTTTAATGGTTTGTGATATTGCAATATTTTTATGGGATATGTATTGTTTACGTTCGTGAACTTGAAGGTCCCATATTGCAGACAAAAGTAAAGTCGTTCATGAATCGATATTCGCATGGATGAAAGGACGAATGGACTTTTGACATATACAAAAGTTAAGCCTATGTAATAATTAATTTGATGGAAAATAGGATAAAATCTTTTGTCCAACAAGGATAAAGTCTATTATGTCATTATGATGGAAAATAGAATAGATTCTTGTATGTTATCCACGGTATTGATCTTCATTGATCCATTTTATTATGTTTTACCGTGAAGGCTTCATTGTATGTCTTATGTTGAGCACCTTACAACTAAGTCGATTTACCTTGGCTTTGTTGGTTGTTCCATAAGATGTTATATGTCGAGCATTAGGAACTAAATTAATCAACTAGTTTAGTTATTTAGTTAGTACTCCATAAGTTTTCTTTCTTATGTTGAGTACGTGTACGGTTAAGGTTGTCATATTCTATGATGAACTTAGTCGGGGTTCCATAAGTTCTCTTATGTTGAGCCCAAAATAATTAAATTGATTACTTCGGTGATTAGTTTGGTTATTTGTATTCCAATTAGATTAATTATAGGTTCTAGTGAAATTAATCTAGTTGAGTTTTCATATATTCCACAAATTCTTGTGTTGAGTATATGAAAGGCTACACTATCATGTTCTTTGGTTAATTTAGTCATATATTCCGTAAGGTTTTCCTTATGTTGAGTATTTGAACGGTTAAGTTAGTCATCTCCGTGTGATTGACTTAGTCATAGCTCCGTAAGTATACTTATATTGAGCACTTTCAAGTAAATTGATCACTTTTGTGGTTTGATTTAGTTGCGTATTCCAATTGAATTAATCATGGGTTTACTTGTGATTAATTTGGTTGAGCTTTGGATATAGAAAATCATTCCTATGGTTTTTGATGTCCAATAAAAAAAATCCTTCTTTTCTTTCGAAATTAAGGTCGCTCTTGTTGTTCTCTCGGGAATGACATCAAATGGGGGAGAGTTCTTTTGAACTTGTGCTTAATGGTAATATCTTGCGGGGGGTGCGGCTGTGGAATTTTATAAGGGTTATCTTGTATCTTAAAACTCCTTGATGAATGTTGTTATCTTCGTCTATTAGATTGCATCTAAATTAAGTTGGTATGTATTTTTCTTTTGGTCATGAAATGTCTCTTGTGGAAATTTCATTATGATCCCATTCTTGTACCTTTGCCAATTTTATTGACAAAAAGGGGGAGAAATATTGTAGTTCACACTACAAATACATATGGTTTTTGGATCATTGTGTAAAGGTTAGTGGTTTCCATGATCGAGATTGAGTATTGACTAAGGGGGAGTGATACATATCACCGTAGTATTATTGTTAAAGTCGTGATACAATTGGACTTTGATGTTATATAATAATACTATGACACTGTATAATAATGATCTAGAATCTCGATTTATCTCATTGTTATAGCTACGGATTTTCAACAACGATGGTGCTAAACTTACAACCTTTGGGATCATTGGAGTACTTGGAAGGACGAAGATTTCAAGGAACGTTGAAGATTAGACTATGGAATAAGAGCCACTAAAGTTTATGTTTTTTGTATTCCATATGTATTAATAGTTTTGTCACTAAAATTGACAAAGGGGGAGATTGTTAGAGCATAGCTCGGTCAACCTCGCATGCGTTGCTATCTCAAGCATGTTTGTCAATGTTAGTGATCAAAACTATAAGTCTTGATTTCTATCCTACATAGCTAAGTCTCGGACTAGGATAGAAAAGTGTAGTTGAGCTCAAGGACTTCATGGAGATTCATCATACAACGACGAAGATCTATACAAGAAACCGTGGAACTTCATCAACAAAAAGGTATGTGGAGACTTGAACTTATCCATCACTCAAAAGTCTATCTCTCCTATCTCCTACTTCTTATGAGACAAAAGTCGTATGCTATATAGACTAGATCATACACACTTGACATTTCGAGCTGAGCATTCATTGCTTATCTTTTATCTTGAAATCGTGTGTTGGTAAAGCGTTTCACTTTGATCAAGTTTATCTTCACCTAGTGACGAAAGTCATGAAAAGTTTCAATCACTTTGAAAATTGCTCTGACGTGAATCGGTCTGTGAATAACGGCTACACAGCGTCCTCTGAGAATGTCTCAATGATTGAAATGAGAGTTTAGATTACATAACCATGTATTCCTTGAACCGAAGTTTTAGAACTTTGTTGATCAAGAGAAATCGGGAGGATTGTGGAATTGGCTTGCCAAGTCCGCGAACCTAGTTCGAAGACTCAGTCCGCGAATTGTCGGAAGTTCTCGACCGAGAATTTCTGCTGGGATTTTCCAAAACTCGTTTGTGTGCTAAGTCCGCGAACTGGCGGAAGTTCTCTTTCCGAGAATTTTTGCTGAGTTTGGAAAACTCAACTGATTAACTTAAGTCCGCGAACTTGTTTGTGAACTTAAGAGGTTATGATCTAAAGATGTGCTCTGAATATGAAACATTAAATTACTAAGGAATGCTTTATGCAAACCGTGGCTATAATGTTCATGAGCCGATTCAATCGAATCGAATCATCTTTGTTTCAATTGTGTCTTGTGTAGTTACATAAGATCTCATAACAATTGAACAACTCTGTAACTAGTTCATTTGAGTCAATTGAACTAGTTATGATGAAGAAGAACAAGGTTAATATGAAATGCTCATATGGTTAACCTTTTGGGTTACTATGTTGACCAACATATACGTACTCGTTTGGGCATGGTTTTCACGAACCCAGTAAACGTCTACCCAAGTGTGTGTGACAAGCTAAGTTTTCGATCTAACGGTTGAGAAATATTATCTTGAATCTAAATTAGGTTTTAATCTAACGGTGAATAAGGATTGCTTTGTAACTAAGGCAAAACCCTGATTTGAAGGCTATATAAAGGAGACTTTTAGCATTGTGCAAAACTAATCCCCACACGTCTGTGTGATACTAGTGCGCTCGCTAGAGTCGATTCTCCTTTAACCTTTGGTTTTCTTATCTAAAACCAGGTTAACGACTTAAAGACTTCATTGAGATTGTGAAGCCAGACCGATACTACTTTTATCGTAGTTGTGTGATCTGATCTTGCAATTTCTATCGTACGAGTACAATCGATTGATTGTCTTGAGATCGTGAGAGTTCTCCGATAGGCAAGATAAAGAAGTCACAAATATCTTCGTCTCACTGGTTGTGATTCCTCGACAATCCGCTTGTGTAGTCAGGAAGGATTATAGAGAGGTGATTGATTAATCTAGGCTGTTCTTCGGGAATATAAGACCGGATTATCAATTGGTTCCTGTTACCTTGATTTTATATCTAAAGACGGAACAAAACATAGGGTTTATCTGTGGGAGACAGATTTATCCTTTTTATAGATTTTTCTGTGTGAGACTGATCTGTTTATTATCAAGTCTGTGATTTTGGGTTACAACAACTCTTGGTTGTGGACGAGATTAGCTAAGGGAATCAAGTGCGCATTATCCTGCTGGGATCATAGGCGTAGGAGTACAACTGTACCTTGAATGGTGGAAGACTGATTGGGGTTCAACTATAGTCCAGTCTGAAGTTAGTTTGCAGTAGGCTAGTGTCTGTAGCGGTTTAATACAGTGTGTAATCAATCTGGACTAGGTCCCGGGGTTTTTCTGCATTTGCGGTTTCCTCGTTAACAAAATTTCTGGTGTCTGTGTTATTTCTTTTCCGCATTATATTTTATATAATTGAAATAATACAGGTTGTGCGTTCATGATCATCAATTGGAAATCCAACCTTTAGTTGTTGATTGATATTGATTGATCCTTGGACATTGGTCTTTGGTACCGTCCAAATATTCATTGTATTTGATAAAGACTCGCTATTGTTTTTAGCTTGAGTAAAAATCGAATCAAGAGAGAGATATTAACTCCTTGAGATACTTTTATCTAGATTGAGTCTAACTGTCTAGTTGATTCTCTAGCAAAGTATTTCGGAGTTAGTCCATACAGATTGCTAAGCGAAATATTGGGTGGTGTTGTTAGACCCCGCTTTTTCAGTGGGGAAGTGGAAATCGTGTTAAAACTAGTTGCTCATCGTGCGGAAACTTGGTTGATTTTATACCCATTACTTTGCTAACTCCTTCGAAACGGAAGCAATTACTCACGGCGGAGAAGGTAGGAGCAAAAATTATAAGATGTTGCCTAACACCATAAAGTCCCTAGTGGTTTCTTTGGTGAGTTGTCAATATTTCTTTCACCGTGACTTATTATCATCCGTGTAATTAGGATCACAAAACCAATGTTTGTTACTCCATTACAGAATTCTACCCCGTCAAGTATCGATGGCCTTCAATTCTCTGGGCAAATTGTTTCTGAATTGAATGTTGAAGAAGAAATTTATGTAAGTATCTCTTCGCACATTTAATCACAACGTTTGTGAATAAAATTATAACTGTTATGAATGCATCCAGGAGGATGTTGCCATGGAAGTGGAGAGTGCTGGTGATGCTCGTTCATCTTAAGAGGACTGCGATGAAGAGAATTCCCAAAACTCAAGACCGAATGAAAGCAGTCCTCCTGACACTGATACGTGCAATTCCGGTTCTTTGAACGCTTCAGAGACCACCCAAGTAAGTATTTATCTTGTATTTTATTCATAGAAGCATAAACTTGTTTATTTGTGAATGGATGAACGAGAATCCATGTAAATATACGAAAAGTTTTGCCGAAATACCTCACCAGAAAATCCAGAATTGAGCCTTTTAGTAAAAATGTTGTAGAATCTTCGTCCGATGTCGTATTTTTATGGTCTACCCCAGTTTTCTTATGCCCAAGAAACTTCCAAGCTTTGTAAAAGAATATTTTTAAGTTTTGAGCATGTTTAGAGGTCTAAATCGACGAAATAGTAAACTTCCAGGAGACTTCCAGAAAATTTTCAGCTGTCATGTAGTCCAATGTTTTGGCCACATCTCTTTATTCGCTTATCCAATTGCTATGAAATTTTTATATGTCGTATATAATATACATACGAAGAGAATGGTATATAACTCAACCTTATATTCTTCACCAATTGCTCCCAGTTCGTCGTCTTATGCAAGGAAGTGTAAAATCTCTTCAGATGAGCTTTTTGTAAAACATGTTTTTATGACTTTCACGCTATTTGCTCATGTCTTGCATGTGTAATAAAGAAATTAAATATTATTAGTTCACTTACATGCTAGATTTTACGATTTCCCTTGGTTTCATACTTGGATAACTCTAATCTTCATATCTGGTGCCAAATGCCGAAGTTGAGAATGAAGGAACCAATGATGATGACTCGAGCAACCCTGGGGTTATTGATAAAGAGACGACCATATCTGAACTTCAAAGTTGTGAGAGAGTTGTTGCTGAAGTTGTTAAAGAGTCTGAAACATCAATTGTCGTTGCTTCAGTGATGAAAGAAACCGAGCCACGAGTAGAAGAGACTGAAAAAACTGTTGTTGTGACTGTAGAAGTTGCTCTGATAATTGAAAATCGTATAGTGGTGCATGAATATCCAAGTACATGAGTTGATTTTGATCCTCCATTTGGCGCATCACTCCCATATCACGAACTAGTTGGTGGATTCAACGTGTTCCTATTGGATATGCAGGCTTGTACGGGAAGATATGGAGAAAGTTTGGTCACATCATCCTTGACAGATACCCTAAGCGTGCTTATTCTTTAACAATGCAAGTAGGTGTTATCTTGCGTGTTATAAATGATATATGCACCAGAGCTAGAAATATTGTTACTCCAGATATACTCTTTGATTGAGATTTCAACTTGGAAAATTCTGAGACTTGGCTTCAACGTGAAGTGGCTTCGTAAGAAGATAAATGCTATCAGGGACTTATGCGAGAATAACATACCCTTTCCCAATGATTCTGTGATGGAGAAGGAAGACAAGATTGCTAGATTGACCGAAGAGTTGAACATGGAGAAGGCGGCTTTACAAGTCTTTAAGGATGCAGAGGAGCGAAAATCTTACTTTGCTGATTTTCTTTGATTTTCTTTCCATAATATCTTGAACTTTTGAACTTCCGAGAGATGTGAGGTTTTATTTTTTGGTTTTGATTGGTTTTGGATAAGTAGATGATTGAGGATTTTCTTTGGATTTGGTATAGGTTTTCTTTAAGTAAACTGAATTTTGATAAATTGCTGAACTCAAATTACTGAATGCAAGTATTGCAAACATTTTGGAGGAAATTGAAATACAGTGAAAGAAAATCATAAATGCCAAATTCGGGTATTTTGGGCGTTCATGCCTTGAACCCAAATACCTCAAAGATCCCATATCTTAGGCGTCGAATGATTTGAGCCATGTTTCGTGTATCAATGCCACATTCTCTTTGCCATCCATGTTGATCAATCTGTAGTATCCACCAGCAACAGACTTAGAGATCATAAAAGGTCCTTCCCAGTTGGAGTTCTTTGCAGAATGAAAGTTAAGTTGCTTTGAGAACTAAATCTCCTTCCTGGAACTTGTTGGACTTGATTGTCCGCGCCCAAAATATCTTCTGTTGGTTTGGAATTTCTCGTGCAGTGGGATTCCATGTTGTTGAATCCTTCCAATCTTGCGGTACATATGGACATTCGCGGAGGGGTGAGTATCTAGGATACTGCTTGTCGTGTTCAGCCATTATTTCAGCAATGACTGTATTAGTGAGGTGATCGAATCGGAGAGGTTCCGCGTCTAACCATTTGGTAAAATATTACTGAGGTGAGATTTTCCATTCATATCATTTTGCAATAGCTAATTTGTTGGTGGAGTGAAGCCCTCGGAACCAAGCAACATATTTGAAAGTTGATAAGATGGATGCATGAGGAGGAATAAGACTTTCCTGAGTGCGGAACCTTTTGATGAAAGCATGCGCATTTTCTTCAGGTCTTTGTGTCAGCTCCATCAAGGCTTTGACTTCCTTCAGATGCGGAGTATCCTCTACTTCTTTCGAATCAGAGCTTTCCTCAGCAGGGAAATGTACAATTGAAGGTGCTGGAGTTACCTTTCCATCATGAATCCACGTATGTCCAAGGATCATATCGTATCCGGGATCTTCTCGGATTATGTAGAACTTGGTTTCTGTCCAGGTCGAGTTTACCTTCATCTTGAGGGTAATATAGCCATAAGCATCTCTGGGCGTCCCTTCATGATCCATGATTGAAACCGGAGCATGAATGGCTTCTTGTCGCGTGATACCAGCAGCTCTGAGAGTTTTCATAGGGATAACATTGACAACAGTGCCAACATCAATCAACGCTCGTTTAAACTCGTTTCCTTTGAGATGGACTATAGTGAGAAATCCCCAGTCGTACATTTCTTTGTCTGTTACTGAAAGTTCAGGGAATGTCTCCTGAATCAATAAACGCTTCCCTGACACGATGTGATTCAATACATCAAACATGTCTTTCCTTTGAGCCTTTGATAAGTACAGCAATTCACAGACATGCTCGATTAAGAATTGAACTGCTTCCTTGATGGGTGGTTCAGAGAGAGTGAAGGTTCTGACCGGGAGAGGGTCCCTGTGTACTCCTTCAGTCCCCAAGTTAATCTCTCCTGATTCGACCTTTTCTTTGAATATACGCTTCAAAGTTCTGCAGTCACTTGTGAGATGATTGACGAACCTGTGAAAGCGACAATAACGAGGATTTTCCATGGCCTCTTCAGTTGGTTCTTTCTTGACATACGACAACTTGATTGCACCGTCTTGAACCCAGACATCTAGTAGTTCAATCACTTCTTCAATGGGAAAGGGGAAATCAGGTGCTTCTTCATCGGTTCCTGTGTGTTCGGTAGGAGCTCGTGCATTATCCTTCCTTTGTGCTTTCGAAGGGGCTGGAGAAGTACGCTTGCGTTGTGGCTCAGATTTTCGTTTGCTCCCTTCTGCAACAACGTTTGTGGAAGGTTGGAGGTTGTACTGTCTGTTGATTAAACGTCTGCTACCTCGAGTTTCTCGTGGTTCTTCGGCCTTTATAGATTTATCCCTCTCTAGTAAAACAGGTGCGGTAGTTGCTGATCTCTTAGCCGTTTCATGAAGTTCTGGAAAGGTCTAGAACCGGAGATTTTCCAGTAAATCTTTGTAGACCGGGATCATTCCATTGATGCATAAATCCGCGAGTTGTTGTTCTGTGATATTTGGATCATGACAGTCGAAGGCTTGAACTCTGAACCTTTTCACTTAATCATTAGGATGTTCATTGCTCTTTTGAAACATCCTTCCAAGATCAGAGAGGGTGATTTTCTCTGAAACGAAGAAATATTTTCTGTAGTTAGCATTAATCATTTCTCCCCAACTAGTGATACTTCCTGGTGCGATGTTGTTGTACCAGTTATATGCCCTGCCTTTCAGATATTTTGAAAATTCCTTCAGACGGACGACATGGTTGTGCTCATGTTCGCCCAATGCCTCCAGAAATCGAGAAACGTGTTCTCAAGCATTGATTCTTCCATCATAAAGGGTGAATGTTGGAGAGGTATAACATTTTGGCAGAGGAATCTTTTATGTAGCAGCTGGGTATGGAGGTTGGTGGCGGTGGACAGAGGACGTCTTATATTTTCCACGATCCTCCAAGAGGCGCTCCAGGTCTTCACGAGTGATGAAACCGGGCGGTTCTTTCGCTGGTAGGATGTTTGCAGCCTTATGAACTTCTTCATCATCTACTACATGGATTGGAGTGACTTCAGGATCAGCGTCTGAAGATGTTTCTTTAGATTTTCCTTTCTCCTGAGTTTTCTCTGATATCTTGTCTGTAAGAGTCTTGAGATAATTGCATAACTCCTTCTGAGTGGCAGCCATGTCAATCTGATTCTTGGAAAGAGTCTCTTGCACCTTCATGAGATCACCTATGGTAGGCGGATTTTCTCTGACTTCCTCGGGATGACGTCCGAAGAGAGGATGATTTCCAGTGTTGGTTTGAGGAGGAGTAGTATCACCACCATTGTCGGAAGCAGGAATGGCTTCTGGAATACTATCATTGTTATTGTTGTTAGTGCTAGCATCTTTCACATTTTTAACTAACCCATACCTAAGACCAACGATCTTGCAAAAATGTGAGATTTCAACCGAGAGAATGATCTTCCACTGTGGTCGCCAATCTGTAGATGGGGCAAAACGAGTTGCTGGTTTTTACGGAATTGAGGAGACGACCGTGCGGAGGAAACTCCTTGAACCGAGTGAACTGTCTAACCTCACACAGATGCACTGCAAAAAAGGGAGTGCTTTGAATTCGAGAGATCAATCTGTAGGACTCTGGCCTAAGCCAAGACAATAGCCGTTCCAGAGTCTATTCGGTCACAAGACAGGATGGGTCGATCTGTAGGAGGGAAGCTGAGAAATGTGTGAGATCAATGGTGATCAAGGATTGTGAATGTGTTTAAGATTTATGCAAATCTGACGAACTGTTGAGTTCGAATAAGTTCTGATTGATTGATCGAATTATTGAGAGTGAATGCTCGTATAGAATTCTCTGTTAGACCAATTTTGTTGTTCAATTATGGATTCAGAGACTTATTTATATTGCTAGAAGTAGAAGACACATTGATCACATGAAGTGTGATAGTTGCTGGAGTCAAAGAGTGGGGAAGTGGAAATCGTGTTAAAACCAGTTGCTCATCGTGTGGAGACTTGGTTGATTTTCTACCCACTACTTTGCTAACTCCTCTAACTTCTTGCACGACTTGCTCGCATTCTCATCGCGTGGATGACCACACGTGCCGTAGACCGCCAGAACAAAACCCTAGTTGATATCCCCCATGTGACACGATTGATGCCTCGTGATTGTGGAGTCTGTAAGACATACGTATATTTAGTTAGTCAGTTGTTGGCTTTATAAGACGATGAGTCTTTGTATTGCTGAGTTGAACATGATTTGGAAATGTTCTAGCACTCATGAATTGAACGTGTCTGTTGAGACAGAGGTACAATTGTCGAATAAATGTTGATAGTTAAGGTGAACAAATAGTGTTCATTTGATGAATTGTTGAAGCTGTGATACATGCCTTAAAATTCTCAATAGAAATGAAAATAGAAAATGCCAGGATCACTAGTGATTCGCAGCTAGTTATTCGCCAAATAAAGGGAGAGTATACTACAAATGAACCATCCTTGAAGAAATACAAGAAGCTGGTTGAAGAATTGTCAGCGAAAATCCCAAAAATAAAATGGAGGCACATCTCAAGAAAGGATAACAGACTCGCAGACGCTTTTGCTTTCATCTCAAGCATGATGACAGATCCAACTGCGAGATACATAAAAATACAAACACTTCTATCACCATCAATTAATAAAGAAGAAGAAGAAGTGGATGCGATGATAATAGACAACGAAGAAGAAGAACAAACGAACAATATCGCAGACTGGAGAACAGAACTTCATGCATATTTGGAGAAAGGTGAAACACCAAGAAATAGATTAGAAACACACAAGTTAAAAAGCCGCGCAACGAATTATGAATTAAGAGATGGGATGCTATACCGAAAATCCTTTAACGGACCTTCACTCAGATGTTTGACACGAGAGGAAGGAGAAAAAGTGCTAAAAATGTTACATAGTGGGGATGCTTGCAATCATAGCGAGGGAAGATCTTTGGCACATAGAGCAAAAATGAAAGGCTATTACTGGCCATACATGAATGAAGATGCAAAACAAATATCAAGGCGTTGTGAAGATTGTCAGCGGCATGGAAAGAAAATACATGCACTTGGAGCACCGTTATCATCTTCAACCAGTGTGTGGCCTTTTGGAAAATAAGGCTTAGATATTGTGGGACCATTTTTACCAGGTTCTGGACAAAGAAGATATTTAATAGTCGACAACAGATTATTTTACAAAATGGACAGAAGTGAAAGCAGTACAGCATATTCGCGACAAAGATATCTTTACATTCATATTCGAAAATATCATTTGCAGATTTGGAATTCCTGCGCAGTTGGTATCTGATAATGGGAAACAATTCGAAGGACAAAATATAGAAATGCTACTTAATGCATTCAAGATAAAATGTGGAAAGTCTACTCCATTGTATCCACAAGCTAATGGGAAGGTAGAAGCAGCAAACAAAACAATTGCAGATATATTAAAGAAGAAATTGGAAGGACATCACAAAGCATGGTGCGAACAAGTAAATAATGCAGTATGGGCTTATAATACAATTAGAAGAGAAGATACTGGAATGTCACCTTTTTGTTTAACATACGGAGTTGAAGCGGTGTTACCAACAGAAGTTGTTATTCCAACAACAAAAAGAGAAGCTTGGGAGAAAAATCTTAGTGCGGGTTTGATCGTAAATAAACTTGATGAATTAGAAGAAAGAAGAGAAAAAGATTTACAACATATGGAGAATTATCAGCGAAGATTAGACCGAGAATATAATAAACGTGTCAAAGTACGCGAATTCCAACCAGGAGATTTAGTTCTGCGAGAGACACCAATATATCAGCGAGAAAATGGTGGAAAATTAGCGAAAAAATGGGATGGACCTTACATCATTAAGGAGATAGTTGGAACAGGAGCTTATAGATTAATGGATCCATAGGGCAGAGATGTTGGTCATAGACTTGACAGACCATGGATCGGGTTGTATTTAAAAAGATATTATCCGTAAGAAGCTTTGAGAAGTTATGGATTCTGAAAAAATAATTGCAAGATTATTCATATCAAAACAAGATCATGATGTGCGAAATTTTCGCAGAGATAATCACAGAACAATGACATAAAAGAAAGGGGCGAACCTTTATGACGTACACCCTAGTTCGCGAATAAAATTTTGCAAGAGGCAAATGTAAGACCTAAAATATGTCATATTAGGGGGGTACCTGTTGCATGGCTCAGGGAAAGGCTACACCGCCACCGGAACCTGAGTCATAGAGATTTGGGGTCAATAAAGCCCATCCGGGAGAGGCACCTTGGATTCTCAGCTTAAGCATATGACTTGGGTTGGGCGACTAAGGTAATAAGGACTCTCCCAAGGAGTGCAAATCTGATCAAGGCGCCGAGGTATACGGTTGAGTCAAGAGTGTCAGGGACGTTTGAAGCGTACCTTGTCATTCTTGACAAGTCTTGTCTTATACTGCACTCGGCCCGAAGAAAACCCCACTTAGGGTGCAGTCTCGTAAACATAAGCCCTATAGGTAAAAGGGATAAGAGGCTGCAAAAACAACTGGTTGTTGTTAAGACTGGATGGGAGGATCTAACCTTGTATGGTAGAAGTACGCCTCCTTGAAGGGGCAACCAGGGGGAAGAAAAGGGCGGCACCCTTCATTAGGGAGCTGATAAGTGTCTTAAGACGCAAATGTCATGAGGCTTTCTATTCGCAAGAGTATTAAGGCTTGTCATATTTGTGCAACAATCCTGAAGAGGCAATAATACAAAAGAAAAAGATAAGACGAGGTCAATGGGTTTTCGTATGAAAGTGCGAAGACGTCCTGCGATTTCGTTGCAAGACGGCAATGTCATGGGGCTTTATTTTCGCAAGAATATTTAGGCCTGTTATATTTTCGCAACATTCCTGAAGAGGCCATAATACAAAAGAAAAAGTTAAGGAAAGATCAATGGGTTTTTGCATGAAAGTGCAAGGACGTCCTGCGATTTTGTCGCAATGACAAGAGGTGGCATAATAAGACCTTTAATTAGGAAGGAAAAATAAGACCACATGATAAAACAAAATTTTTATAAGTATTCATAACAAATTATTTTTTGCAAGAAAGATAATGAGAGGCAAGTATGAGAATCAATAAACAAGAAGCATTATCTTTCTCATCAGCAAAATACTAAAAGGAAAAATTGATTCCAAAGTTGGTTGAAGAATATTATTCGCAAAAGTGATAAAAGTAAGACAATTCAAGAAGATAATTCACCAATGTTCTCAATATCGCAAGCCTCTCCTTCATTTCGGTTCTGATCTTCTCCTTGACTAGCACCTTGATTATCACCAGCAATTACTTCTTCAGGAGAGATTTTTTTCTCATTTTGATTAACACCAGCAGATGCTTCCTTAGAAGGAATTTCTTCTTCACCTTCCAAGAGATCATTTATGAGGTCATGAGGTTCACTAGGATGAGGAGAAACATGATTTCAGCTGAGAGGGAGCTCCATGCAGAAATGGAAGGTATGTGGGAACAAATGGCTCAAGCACAAGCAGCTGCTCCTGATGGTGCTGATGTTGGTGATGGTGCTCCTGCTGATGGTGGTGCTGCAAATGCTCCCGGTGGTGCTGCTTCTGCTGGTGCTCCTGCTCTTTAAGTTTTTACGTTTAAATTTTAGATATTAAAAGTTTAGGTTTATAAGACTTGTGGTTGTTTTAAGTTCTTAACACTCTCTCTTTTAAGGTTTGTATTTTGGATGATCTCTGTGTTGAATAATGCACTTGAAGTTTTAATTATAATTATGTGTTGCTCGATAATTCTAGCCTTACATGCCAACAATCGGTCTACTCGGTATGTCAACATAAACCCATTGTTGAAGCTATTTTTCCTGTATGCTTTTCAAGCTAGAATCGGGTCACATATGAATATATATAAGCCGATTAGTTTCGGTGAAAATTCAAAATTTTAACATGTCTTTAATCGGTTTATGTTGGTTACAAGAAAGACCGATTCCTTGTGGCATTAAAATACAATCGGGTTATACTGACCTTCGAGAAGACCGATTATACCAAATTATTTCACGTTTTTAAAAAAAAAAATAGCCGTTAGGGACTTTCTCTATAAATAGAGACCTCACCCTTGGACCCCATTTGCCCCAAAATTGATCATTTTATTCCCCCTCACTCCATATAATCCACAACTACTCATTTCATACCTCCACATACAAGAAATGGCATCATTTGATTCAAACGAAGATTTGGCAAAGCGTGGTACCCGGAAACTCGAGTTCGACGTCAGTCTTCCGTAAGGGTGGATTCTGTAACCTTTTGGGCTAGGGTACACAACAAATTTAGCCAAGAGTTTGGAATCCTAATGGAAGAAGTGTTCAACAAGTTCATGATAGGCACATAGTCATCGAAAATGCGATACTTGCTTATTTAGCTATCCAACCTAGGATTTGTAACACTCGCCCCTTCAACTTGTCCATTGAACAATTCGTAAGTTTTTTTTGTAGTTTGTTTTACGTAACCCATGTTGTTTTTTCTTCCAATGAAACACCACTAACAAATTTAAGTTTGTTTTTGTATTTTTGTAGCACGAAGTCGTGAAAGCGCGCTACTTGGAGGAAAAGGGGGAAGCATTCGCATTTGATGCAAACTATCACTTCTTGGTAGAAAAAATCCCGGAGGATGACCATGACTTCATGGATCGTGTATCGTCTTCGGAGGAAGATTTATGGATTTAGAAGTTTTTGTATAGGTTTTGTGGGTAGACCTCTATGTAAACCTTCACGAGACTATAACTCGTCCACTAAGGTCGCCTAGGGGTTTAAAGGCTTGATGCATATGCTAAATGCATCCTACAATAATAATGGAATGAATGAAAAAAAAATCCGTATGAAAGGAAACAATCAGTTTATATATGTAATATGTAAAACCCGATTAAGAAAATCAGATTATACATATGGCAACGTTAACCGATTATAAATATCCTCTGTTAATTTGGAAACACCAATCCAGAATCGGTTTACAAGTGCATGAACGTAAGCCGATTCTGAGTACTGTTTACGAAAAAAAATCTAAATGTTTGATGTTTTGAAGAACTCTCTAACATTAGTTAATCTCACATCCAAAACACAATTAACCCCTAATACAATTAATTAATGCTAATTAATCAGGAAAAAAAATAGGTACTTGAGTAATTATTTTGATAAGAGTGGCGTGAAGGTTATTTCTAATGACCTATTTTGTCATCTAGCTATAGACCCAAATTAAATGCTATAGGTCCCAATTTAGCCAGGCAAATAAAAGACAATCGATCAGCTGAGTTTATAAAGGTATTAAAATGAGACCAGATCAATATGATTCCAATAGCTTAGTCTGTACTAGGTTTTAAATAGTACATGATCACCAAATCAATAAGTTCAAGTGATCTCAATGTTTATCTTCACAATATGTAGTTTCGTTAATTAGTTTTGCAGAAGATGATCACCAAGTTGGGTGCAAATTAGATTTTGTCAAGGATATAGACTTGTATAATTTCTTCTAATGAACCAAAAATGATGAGCATCTATGACCGGTTTATTCATTATGCAAGTTTGGATGAGATGAGATGAGATGAATAAAATGATAAATCAAGTTTTTCTTTATGGTTTTTTTCTATCTACTGCAACAATGTGCTAGCTCAGTAATCCATGAATAAGGCTAATCTCTATGGACTAGATTGAGCTGCTAGACTGGCCAAAAATGTTGCAAATCAAGAAAAAAGTGTGGGAAAAAAGTTAACACTACTTCTGTCTACTTCTCTCTCCTAACAAGTGGTCGCAGTTCAACTAACAACGAGATTGAAACGCTGAATGATTCGGCGCTCAAAAAGTGGTCCCGACGCTGAATGGTTCAGCGCTCAGAAAAATCACAAAAATCACACGGATCACAAAAATCACAAAATTGATCTGACGGCTGAAATTTAAAACGCTGAACCAAACAACGTTGTACAGTGGTCCCAGATGAGATAGACTGCTAATCTAGCTGCTAGATTAGCAATACCATAGGACTTAGGAGGTTTCCCTAGCTGACGTGGATGGCCAATCTAACTGCTAGATTAGAAGACCATAGGAGTTAGCCTAAAGAATTTTGGGATTTTGAGAGACGGACCAACAGGAAAATAATATCAGGGGGTGTCATTTTGCTTCAAAAATAATGACTTCATGCTACAGAAGGAAAGCATTTATGGTTTGATATTCCCTTCCCGATTTTAATACGATCATCCAACATTCCCACTCTAAAACAAAATTTCTAATAAGGGAAGAATATTGATGCCACATGTCGCTGCCTAATTGGAAGGATACGAGGGCACATGAAAGCGATGGACAGGGGATCCGAATTGAGGCATATGCTTAAAATACCCCTCTGTTAATTACCCTGAGCTAATCAACTATGGAAAGTACATTTTCTACAATTAAGTCTCTTCCTTCCACAATTGTACAATATTTCAAAGCCAAAGTGTTAAAACAATTGTTATTAGAAAGATTTTAGCTCATATTCTTTTTATCATTCACGTGAAGTCAATCTAGAAATTCAATTCCTAAATTTTTTGTAGCTTAATTGAAAACAAATAAAGGAATTTCCTAGTTTGATTTAACTTTAGATTTCCCCCGATCGTAACATGTCATGCATCAAATTTGTTTATATTTTTACCTTAGTTAACTAAATCCAAAATTATTTCCCAAAAGCAAATATTTTTCTTACCTTTGTGGTCAAAGAAGATTAATACTGATCTCACTAATAAAACTAAATATCCATGAAATAAAATTTCCCCCGATCGTAACATGTCATGTATGAAGCTTGTTTATATTTTACCTAAGTTAACTAAATCCTAAATTATTTCCCCAAAGCAAATATTTTACTTACCTTTGTGGTCAAAGAAGATTAATACTGATCTCACTAATAAAACTAAATATTCATGAAATAAAATTTCCCCTGATCGTAACATGCCATGTATGAAGCTTGTTTATATTTTTTACCTTAGTTAACTAAATCCTAAATTCTAAATTATTTCCCCAAAGCAAATATTTTACATTTTTACGTACCTTTGTGGTTAAAGAAGATTAATACTGATTTCACTAATAAAATTAAAGATTTTTGTTAAAGGGAGAACAAAAAGTGACTCGAGGAGAACAAAAATCGTAGCTGACTCACTAACCAGAACCAATTCCAGATATTCTTCCTACTCGGACTAGAACACCCCTCACTAATCAATATCCGCATGTTATAAAAAGTTTGATTTTCAAATCGTTTTGTTTTCTGTTCCACAAAGAAGTTTATGAACCCTAAACAATTTATCGCATAATTATTATTTTTGTATCAAAACACCTGTTTACATGTTTACTACGATTTAAGTCAAAACATAAAACCAAAATTAAAATTCAAATGAAAAGTCCTAAAAGATTGATTAGACCAATCGTATCAATAGAAGCTCAAAAAGATTTCAGTAAAAATGTCCGTGGGAGAATAAGAGGAGTTAATTAAAAAGATAGACAAGTCAAGATTACCACCATCATCATAGAGATAAGACGTAAGCACTTACAGCAAGCCCTGAAAACAATAGCGCCATAAACAATTTCTTCTGATATTATAATATTACTTCTAAGCTATAATTCCCTGATTTGTAAAGAAATTCTTTCCGATCATTTCATTATACACGTCACTCGATCATTGCTACTACTAACATAGTTTGATGCAGATGACAAAAAGAAATCGATGGGATTTTTTTTAAAAAGCAAATCGAAAGAAAAAAGATTCCAAAATCATTCTTACCATCAGATCAATCAAAGGAAAAAATTGAAAATTTAATTTTGACGAGGTTTTTATATGAGGATCCAAGATCGGAAGTGTGCGGAGAGTTTATGCAGCGACTAAGGGCTTTTTAGTCCGAGCCGAAAAAATATATGGAATAGGTCCTAGTTAGCGAGTCGGTTGCGATTTTTGCCCTCCTCGGATCATATTTTGCTCTCCCTCTAACAAAAATCGAACTAAATATCCATGAAATAAAATTATCATAATATGTAATTAATATCCTTATATCAAGACTAATAAAATAGTACTAGTCAAAAATACTCCTAGAGTTAGCTAAGAGAAAATCAAAATAGTAATTACCAAAATATCTTTTTAAGTAAATTGCCAAAATAACCTTTTGAGCAAATTACAAAATTTCCTTTGAAATTTTGATGGGTATTAAAATTCAAGAGTGCTAGGTAGTCTTGATTGCATGTACTGGGTGTGGCAGGGGTGCTACCTTTTGGCAGCTGGTCAATAAAGGGTCGTACACAAAACCAACTGAGTTGTGGAACTTCATAAAAAAAAGGTATGTGAAGACTAAAACTCATCTATCACTTGGAAAGTCTATTTATACTCTATCTCCTATATTGAGACAAAAGTCGTATTACTATATAGTATTCGATTATGCACATTTGAGATTTCGAGCTGAGTTTAACTCGCTTACATATTTCGAGGGTAAGCTTTCGCTTCAACCAAGTTCATCTTATATTCTTGACGAAAGTCAAAAGATGATCATGTGAAAATCGTCGAGTAACATCTTACATGGTTTGTGTGATACAATCATTTGGTGTAGACTTGGAATGTTTCGTAATGATTATTTCAATAACTTGAAAATTGCTTTGATGCTAATAGTTCGTGAAAACAACTATTGTCATCCTCTAATAATGTTTCAATGATTGAAATAGAGTTTAGAACACTTAACCATCATTGGATTATAAACATAGTATGTGTTTTTGCATATATGTGATTCATGACCGGTGTGAATATCAATATTCTGCGGAGCACGTGTCGCGGTTTCAGTGGCCGCATGCAAGATAATTGCATAGCCCTCGCTATATGGAGAAACCCGAGTAGCGGAAGACACCTTCGCAGACCTACTTTATCTTATCCCAAGAAGGGATACCTCGACGACCAAGATAGAAAAGTAAAGCCTAGTCTAAAGAGAGGCAGCTGGCGAAGGGACAGAGGTGGATGACATATCTAATCATCATTAAATGCGCAAATCTCTTATCTACACGCTTAATCAAATCACGTGGAGAGAGATGATGTGGCAGAGTCTGACTATAAAAGGTTAGCAGTGAACCAATGTACAATCTGTATTGAGGATGGGAAGTTCCCGAAGGAACGTGGGTCAGCTGAGGTGGAAGAGTCCGTCTGGAGAGAGCACGCGGTGAATGAAGGTACCATTTGTACGAAAGGTATATCAGGGAACGATGGATCCAAAGACAGCAAAGAGATACCTGGAGCAGAAAGGGCTATAAATACCAAGTTTCACCAACAAATCAAGGGTATTCAATACCTAGGAGAAGAAGATCTAGTCTTAATCTTATACCTCTTTAATGTTTAGAACTTAAGTATTTACTTCAACTTGAGTTCTCACTATTACTTTGGGAAGCATTTAAGATCTTTGTAACCACCAAAACTTAATACAAACAATCACTCATTATCCCGTGGACGTAGACGAAAGTCAAACCACGTAATTTCTTGTGTCTCATGATAACTTAGTTCCATTTACATTATATTTGCGTTCTTCGTTATTATTGTGATCTGAATATCTTTTATAACTTAGCATTATCAGTTCGACAGAGGCATTAATACTACATAGTATTCGATCCTCCGAGCTGTATACATTACGTAGATTATGGGAAAATTAGTAGTCACAGTTTGGTGTTAGAAGGTTTTTCTCACCAACTTGAGTTTTTATGTTCCTTTACTTTTTAACTTACGCATCTTCTTTAACAAAGAGATTTGAGTTCTACAACGATGAATCTCACTTTCTAGTGATTTGTTCATCCGTTCTTTACGCAAGTTCTTTGAGTTCATAACCTCTAAAGACTTGCAATATTACATATCTACAAAGTTTTCGGTAAAAAACGCATTCACAAAACGTTAAAACTTTTATTTTGTACTAAAAACAACCTTTTCCGACAAGGTATCCTCTAGATCTGAGTACCTCTGACCGCAGAGGAATCTCAGTGAGAATTTAAGGGAAAAAGATCTTCCAAAGCATTTAATAACCTGTTTTTGTGGAAGACCTGACACCCTTTCTAATTTGTTTTCAACATTTAAGGTTGTTTTTTCCAAGGGTGTCATAAGAAATTAAATACCCATCTTTCTATACATCATTCTCGTACTATTTCTGAAAAAGCTGCTTAGACGTCTTCCGTGTCGGAGCATTAATTGCTATCTTTTACGAAGAAACCCTAGCAGCGGATTTTGTTGTTTTTCCTGTGACCACATGCTAACAAAAAACCGAAGGCATGCAGAAACCAAATAATGTACCAACAAGCTCACGACCTGCTGTTACAAGAGGAAGATCTCAAAAACCATCTCAAGCGAATCAAGGAAATGAAGCAGACGACAGACAAAGTGATATATCAATAAGAACTGTTGCTAACAAACCACCTACCCATGTTGAAGGGATGGGGAAAACATCGAGATCACAACCACTTTACGACATGCCGTTACCGGAACGTCCCAATTTTACGAAGCCACCCGCGGCTAACAAAGGGTTAACCAGAACCTTAGCTCATATGGGACGAGGGTTGGAAATCTAACTCCTATCCATCTAGATCCTGACGCTCCGGTCATAGACGAAGGAGTGGATGACTATGAGGATCTCGACAACAGTACCCCTCAGGGTGGTGGAATCCACAACGAAGAAAAATGGCAGCGCAAGTAGCAGCTCTGCTACTTCGCAACAAGGAGCACGAGGACGCAATGCATGTGATGGTCCAGGATAATCAAAACTTGAAAGACATGCTGGATGTCCAACTAGAAGGTTCCCAGACTCACCCTCTGTTGAAGAGGCGTGAGCACAGAGCTATCTCAGGGAAGCGAAGGGGGGATCCTAACCCACCAAAGGCTAACCCACTAGGGGGAGCCAGGAGAACGCATCATGATCCAAACGAAGTGGATCCAACTTACAAGCCTTCTACGTCTTATTATGATGAGACATTTTTTAGAGACGCTCACAATGTGAACATGGTCATGGAGTAAATGAAGAAGATGCGGAAAGAAATACAAAGACTAAAAACCTTCACGCAGGCGCAAGGCTGGAAGAAGTACTCCAAGAATCGACAACATCTTCGTTGTCTTTTGGCATTTTGAGGGAGCACATCCCTCGGAAATGCCCAGTACCTACGTTTCAGGCATACAATGGTACCTCAGATCTCGCAGCCCACCTACGATACTACACTCGGGTCCTTTCCCATTGGGAAAGCGATGAGGTATTACTTTGTAGGTACTTTCCTGTAAGCTTGACGGGATCAGCATTGGCGTGGTTTGATAATTTACCAGCAAACTCAATTGACTCTTTTGAGCAATTGTATACGATGTTCTTGGAGACATACATGTACAACAATTCAACAAAGGAAAGGTTAGATAGGCTATTTGCTTTAGATATCGGACCCCGGGAAACATTGATGCAATACACAGACAGGTGGCAGAAGACATGCCAAGCAATCGGGAAAGTCAATCCAGAAATTAGCATTAATTGCTATAAGTACAGACTTGATAGAACCTCGACTATCTTCGTGGAGCTTCACAACCGATCCCTTGATTCCGAAGGGGATCTTAGGACTGTCCAATATCGCTACATCAGACTTTAAGAAATCCAGAAGGACAACCCCAGAGCGCAAACAAAGACAACAACAGCCCGCAACGAACCAACTCTCTAGAACCAATTCCGGAGATACTTAAGAGGCAAAATGAAGTCGGGGGCAGAACCAACTCTCGAGACAAAAGATCAAAATACGGAGATGGCAAAGGCAGAGGAAAAGGAAGAGAAGAGTTTGTAGATAAAATCTACACAAAGCTAAAGACAACGTTCTCCCACATTCTAAGCAAGGAAGGAGCGAATCCGGACATTCCTTACCCTAATACTAGGGGAAAGCAACCAAATAAAACAAAGGAGGCTAAGGAGTACCGTGAGTACCACCAGTACTATGGGCACATAACTGACACATGTTATCACCTATGGAACACGATTCAGAGATTCATAGACGAAGGAAAGTTCATGGAATATATGAAAATACAGCCAGCGGATGCTGAGATAGCCCCCAAGAAAAGGGTGTAACTACCTCAGGACGACAAATACATCAACATGATCACCTTCTCCAGCGGAGGCCAGGAGGAGATACTCGAATACATCCTCGAGTTGGCTCGGAACAGAAGAAATCTATAAGCCCACGAGGTGTTCAATCTAAGTGGACCACCTACTAGCACTTGGGAAGAATGGATGGCTACGCCATTAACATTCTCAACAAGAGACGTCAACCAGGATGTCGAGATGCACAACGATCACTTGTGATTACTCTGCCAATACATGGATGGAACGTTACGAAGGTCCTCATTGACGGGGGCAGCTCGTTAAATGTATTGTTCTACGAATACTACTTACGTATGGGTTTGACAGCCGAGCAAATGGATTCATCCACTTGCACAATATACAATTCCAATGGAGCAGTCTTTAGACCAAAAGGAGAAATTGTCTTGCAGGTACGCGCAAGACCCTTAGTAACCAATACAAGGTTCTGTGTTGTGGAAGCACCTGCGTCATACAACGTTATCATGGGACGACTATGGATCCATCGGTTAAGGGGAACAACTTCGACCTATCATTAGTATCTTCGATTCCGTATACCCATGGGTGAAATGGAAATCAAAGGTGATCAACAAGACGCAAGGCAATGCAATCTAGCAGATGTTAGATTCAACGAAGAAAGAGTTGCTGCACAACAACATGAAATAAAAAGACGAATGGAAAATACCAACGAAGTAAAATACGGAGGCTTCAAAGTCCCCGAAACCCCCTCAGTTCATGAAGCAAGCACCTCCGCCACTCAGGTAGCGGACGTCTCTGCTAAATGACAATTGTAGAAATGCACTCCTCTGCAACCTCAGAAGCCAACCTTTTCACCGGTGGAACCAACAAAGAAAATCAACATCGGAACGGAGGCAGAGCCAAAGATGATCAACATCGACACTCTACTGGAAGAGGACGAGGAGATGCAACTACAAAGGCTATTACAGGATTACGTGGATGTCTTTGCGTGGTCAATGGAAGACATGCCAGGAATTGATCCGAATTTGGTCTCCCATCACTTTCGGCTCAAACCAGAAATGGCACCATTCAAGCAACGAAACCGCAAAGTGGCAGATGTTTATCAAGAAGCAGTGGAGAAGGAGTTACAAAAACTCCTAGTAGCAGGATTCATACGAGAAGTCAAGTATCCCACGTGGATATATAACATGGTCATTGTACCTAAGAAGAATGGAGGCGTACGCATTTGCATCGACTTTAGCAATCTCAACAAAGCATTCCCCAAGGACAGCTACCCGCTGCCAAATATTGACCATCTGGTCAATGCAACCGAAGGTCACCAGAGACTATTCTTCATGGATGGATACTCCGGTTACAACCAAATATCCCTTGCATAAGAAGACCAGAAGCATACTGCATTCTATACCCCCACGAGGCTTGTATTGCTATACGAGGATTCCTTTTGGACTAAAGAACGCGGGGCAACATACCAGCGATTGGTAGACAAAATCTTTAAGCCATGGATAGGAAAGATACTAGAAGTCTACGTGGACGATATGCTTGTCAAAAGCAAATAGGCAAAAAACCACCTGTCAGACCTAAGGGAGATATTTTAAGCCGTGAGAAACTTTCACATGAAAGTAAACCCGGAGAAATGCACATTTGTAGTAACCTCAGGAAAGTTCCTAGGATACTTGGTAACTAAGCGAGGAATAGAAGTGGACCCCGAAAGGGTCAGAGCAATAATGGAGATGCCATCTCCAAAAACACTAAAAGGAGTACAAAAGCTAAATGGAATCTTGGCCTCCATGGGAAGATTCCTAGAAAGATCATCGGAAAAATGCAAAGCATTTTTCGATACCTTAATGTTGATGGTGGATTTTAGTTCAGGTCTAAAATTGTAAAAACAAATTTAATGTACTGACATCCTGCAAAGGATAAAGCCGTGTGCTGACATCTGCAAAGGATAAATCCATTTGATAAGCGATGAGCGCAGAAAACCTCTCGCCTTATTTATTTGAAGCAATTCGATAAACACACAAAATTCACCTAGAATGGTGCATGTAGCAACAATCCCAAATATTCTGTGAATTTATAGCATTATCGATTAATGCATGATTTGCCAAGTATTTCCTATGTTGTTCCTCACCGAACTCTCATTATTAGCATGACATGATGACTGAGTGTTCACTCTCAGCAGAGTAACATGAATCTCCAAGTGCCAATTTAGAGACATGCATGAAATACCCGTACATGCTACATCACTCTCTGACAAAGAGAACTTCGAATCGATACACTTTCAGCTCGATCGAACGCATTTAATTTCCTTGAGGGAAATCTGGACTGTCCGTATCAGTCTCAGAAACGATTGCAGCCATACAAGTTGTCCACGCAATCTAACAAGCCTAGCCAAACCCTGGAAAGAGTAGGTGATTGACGTGATGACTACCGGAGGGCTCACTTATTCCCTATCTGGTCGAACATCACACAAACTCCTCCCATCACGTCAAACGCCAGCCCCAAAATAGGGTGGTTGCGCTGCTTTGGAAGAAGATCGACGAGCTTAGACTGTTCAAGGAAGTCTTAAAATCATCACGACCGTCCAACTTCACCAGCCTGGTTGGACGACTCAGGTCATCCCGTGAATGGTCAGTGAATCGCCAATGCACACATTGGCAGGCCCACTCCTCACCTACCCGATCGACTCTCTCATGGCCTAACCATAGAGTAGAAAACACTTGCTCGAAGTAAGGCTGGCGTGATGCTTAAAGGGTCGTGGATCGATCACAACCATCCAACTTTGCCGGCATATTTGGATGGATTAGATCGCGCCTAGGACCATCGGCCAGGTACACATATGTTCATTGTCGGCCCAACATGGGCCCCACATGGTCGGTCTCCCCAAAGGAGGAGCATAGCCTGCCAAACCGCTTAGCCAAAGTCACGCGTACGTGACCGTTTTAAAACCCTAATTAGGGTTTGCAGCGTTGCATAACTGTCGCAGTTCGATCGCGTCCATCCATCTTCGCCAGCCTAAACGGCGGGTGTAGATGTATACTTAAGAGGTACCAAGAGTGTCAACATAATCACCATGGGCCCACCTATGCGTGTGACCGATCGGCCTAGGCCAACCTTGTCCGAGCGCCTCAAAACGCACGCCCAAAGAAGGCATGTCACGCAGTTCCCAAATCCTTTGCGGCAAAGGATTTCTATCGCAAATCGATCACGGCCACTCATCTTTGCCAGTCGACTTGAGTGGCCTAGATCGCACCTCCGCGAGGCAGAGTGGCATGGACTTGTACACCGGCAATCCGTCTACACGCATGCCTGGTCGGTCCCACCAGAAGCTTTGTCCATGCTTGATTTCGGTCAAGCTAAAGAGTGATGCTTGCGCACCTCTTTAAAACCCTAAAATCCATCAACGGTCGCAAACGTGTGCCGCAGATCATCTCGTCCGTCCAACTTTGCCATCTTGGTCAGACAACCTAGGCTAAGAGTTAAACGGCCAATGAGGCACCTTGAAGATCACCGTCTGTCACTTTACCACAAGGATTGATCGGTCAAGGGATGGCCCGCCCATGCATCCTTCAAACAATCACTCGAAGATGGTTGGGCATGCAACTATTTTAAGACGCTTAATCCGCGACTTACTCCGTTAAGCTTTAAAACAGCGATGCTTCATACATATTGATTGTATTCGATATATTACATGCATAAAGTATACACGATATTTCATGAATATCGTTTTCTCAAATAACTCAATTATTTAACCTATCACCGTATGCTACTTCCTGTGGGTCCCACGATCCACTCATTCGAGACATCAATCATGTCACAAACAGGGTGATACTTACTGGGGTATTGGTCTGGCGGTTTACAGCGTGCGGTGTGCAACGCGCCCATTTACAAGAACGTGTCAGGAGGCATGGACGGTTAAGGTGATGAGGGAAGTGGGCCAAGACGTGACCGTGTAACCACCTACACGACCCCACTACTCCATCGCTCAACTTCCTCCACCTCCTATGAGAGACGAGGGTTGCGCTCAATGACTTGTATAAATAGGTCCTTCACCTATTTCCAAGACAGACACAGAGAAAACCAAGTGTTGTCACAGTATCCAGAAAACACCCAGAACTGATATCTTACATTGTGCAAGCCAGTTCAACATTATGATACAAGTTATAAACAACCAACATCTTCACAATCTCAACACCTTCTTCGCTTCCCTCCCTAAGATCAACCCCATCTCCTTCACTTCGTGACCGAAGCAAGTCTGGAATGGCTATTTATTGGTTTAAGCCAAAATTGTATAGATTGATCTCTCGAATCAAAAGAACTCCCGTGCAGTGCATTTGTTTAGGGTTTAGATTCGTTTCTCATCCACACACACCCAAATTTACCAAAACCAGCAGAAACAGTTTTCACCCATAAACACCTAAGGAAAGGAAGCAGGTTCATGTGGAGCACTGAGTGCGAGCAAGCTTTCCAAAAAATCAAGGAGTACTTGGCCTCAGTACCTATCTTACAGAAGCCAGATCCAGGTGAAATACCCACCCTATACTTAGCAGCAACAAACTACGTTGTCAGCGCAGTATTGGTATGAGACCAGGAGCAAGGAGAAAAGTCCATATACTACATCAACAATACACTCAGTCCAGCGGAGCGTAACTACACCAAGGTGGAGCAACTCATATATTCCTTAGTAGTGGCAACACAAAAGCTAAGGATATATTTTTGACGCACATACCATCCGAGTATTCACAAAGGCTCAGATAGGTCAAATCCTCGATAGCACGGAGAAGGTTAGAAGGGTGGCAAAATGGAATTCCATGATCAAACATTTCCACATAATCTTTGAAACAAGTAAGGATGAGAAATCACAAATCTTAGCAGACTTTCTGGAAGACCTACCTCTCAGCGACGAAACGGAGGACCTGTTAGAACCTCAGAACTCGCGAAGGTGGGAAATATTCGTAGATGTCTCCTTCAATGGAGAAGGCGCAGGCATAGGGATTGTAATAACAACTCCTACAGAGACCGACTCATCAATGCATTCAGGTTGGAATTTGAAAAATACACCAATACCATCACAAAATATGAGGCGGTCATACATGGTTTACGCTTTGCATGGGATCTAGGCTTATCAGATGTTCGATTGATTAGTGACTCACAACTGGTCATTAGACAAATCCAACTCAAATACCAAACTTTGGATCCAGTGTTATCTTCGTACTTAAAGCTGGCTTAGGAGCATGCGTCCAACATCAACAACGTGTCATTCAGGCAAGTATGTCGAAAAGACAACAGACACGCAGATGCCTTAGCATTCATGTCCTCTATGCTAAAAGACAGAAATACCACCGCCGTGCAAATTGGAAGGATCTACGAACCTTCGATACAAAAACCTACCTCAGGCGCTGAGGAGGATTTGGTTGTTCAAACTCGGTCCATGAGAGAAGAATATAAAGGAAAAGCAAAGGAAGAAATAAAAGAGCCAGATGACGAACCTGAAGAGTCTGACAAAGACCAATCTATGTCAAACTAAGGAAACAACAACGAAGCATAAGATGATTGGAGGATTCCAATCCACCAGTACCTTGACAAAGGTATCTTACCATCCGATGTTAAAGAAGCCCGGATACTCGAGTCAAAAGCAGTAATGTACAACCTTCGTGACGAAATACTGTATAGGAGGTCATTTCTCGGACCTCTCATGCGGTACCTCTCACGAACCGAAGGGAGGAGAATACTCCACGATATACACAACACAGATGCCAGAGACCATAGTGGAAGAATATCCTTTACGGTTAAAGCCAAAATGCAAGGATACTACTGGCTAAGCATGGACGAAGATTCAAAGAACGTAGCTAAGCGATGTGAAAAATGCCAACGCTTTTCCCGGAAGATCAAAGCACCATCAATGGAGCTCAACTCAGTCATCAGCCCTTGGACATTTGTCAAATGGGGGGTTGATATTGTCGGACTCTTGGTAGAGGGAACCTCAAAAAATAAAATACCTCATTATGGCTACGTACTACTTCACCAATTTCCTTTGGAAAGAATTACAGACACAGACGTCTTTAAATTCTTTTTTGAGCAAATCATATGCAGGTTCGGATTACCAGTTGTCATAGTCTCTGACAATGGCAAACAGTTGCAAGGAAAGAACATCGACATGTTGTTTGATACTTTCAACATTCAGAAGAACAAGTACACTCCTATATATCCTCAGAGAAATGGACAAGCAGAGGCAACCAACAAAACCATAGCGATAAACTTAAAGAAGAAGCTAGGAGTACATAAAAAGAGATGGTGTTGTTTTGGGGTAAAAACTGATTCTGCTGTTTTTGGTAAATTTGGATGTGTTGATGAGAAACGAATTCAAACCCTAAAAAAATGCACTGCACGAGAGTACTTTAGATTCAAGAGATCAATATGTAAGACTCTGGCATAAACCAAGAAATGGTCGTTCCAGATTTTTAATTCGGTCACAAAGTGAAGGAGAAGGGTTGATCTTAGGGAGGGAAGCGAAGAAGGTGTTTGAGATCAGAATGTTTAATTATGAAGGTGTGGCTGTTTTATGACTTGTATCAGAATATGGTTTCTAGATACTTGTGTTGATAACACTTGTGTTCTGTGTTGAAATAGGTTGAAATCCTATTTATACAAGTCATTGAGCGCACTCCTGATCTCGTAGGAAGTGGAGGCAGTTAAGTAGTGGATAAGTGGGGTTGTGTAAAAAGTGGTGATCACCACGTTTCCATTACGAGGGAAAACTGGGCACACTTTCACCCACTACTCCTATTGCTGTTAATCGTCCGTCCCTTCCTGACACTTTCTCGTAATGGGCGCGTTGCATGCCGCACGGTATAAACCTCCAGACCAATACCCCAGTGAGAATCCCCCAGTTTGTGACATGTTTGATGTCTCGAGTAAATGGGTGAAGTCGTGAAACTCGCCGCTAAAAGTATCACATAGTGCTTTTAGGTCAAACAATAAATTAATTGTGGAAGCAATATTTATAAAACATCTCTTATGATCGATGTATATAAAGCATCGCTTTTGAACAAGCAGCTGAAAATAATAGATGTGCAGCAAACATTGTTGTTTTAGAGCTTGTTCAAATTAGTAACGAATTGAACGTCTTAAAAAAGTAGCATGGCCAGCCACCTTTGGGCGACCGTTTGGGAACCCTATGGGTGAGATACCACTTGGTCGATCGCTCCCTGTGGAAGAGGGGTGGCCGATGATCACAACATTACCTTGTTGGACGTCTGAAAACAAATCTACACCATTCAACTAGGCTAGCGAAGTTGGATGGATGAGATGATGTGCGGCAGTTGTATATTGCCGTTGATGTAATTTAGGGTTTAGAAGCCGTGCAGCTAACCCTATTTTGGCTGATCGATTGAAAGCGTTGGGCGGTAATTTGAGCAGGCCGATCTTCCTTATGCAAAGGCGGGTCGCCAGTGAGCGTGCTGACATATTTTGGGCCGCCTGAAACTGAAAATAAGCCACTCACTTTGGCTGGAAAAGATGGACGATTGTGATCGATTTGAGGCCGTATCTCATTTCCGCAAACGCAATTTAGGGTCTCTAAAGCAGCGTGTTCACCCTACTTTGGACGAGCGATTCTATATACTCTTGACTTGTCGTGAGCAAGTCGATCGACCATAGGTGTAGATGGGTCGTCGGTGAACACGCCAGCACTTCTTTGATCATCCGAAGGAAAACCTAAGCCATCCAACTAGGCTAGCTAAGTTGGGAAGTCGTGATGTTTTTGAGACCGTTTTTGTCGGTTTCAGCTCGTTTGAGCTCTTTTTAAAACAGAGCGATCACCCATGTTTTGGCAAGCGTTCAAGGGTGTAGTGGATGAGCTAAAGGAATTTCGACCAGTCAGGATGTTAGTGGGCCCGCCGGTGTTTATTATGATGATCGCCTAGTTCCGCTAGGAGTAGGCTAGGCTTGTTGAATTACGTGGCCAAATCGTGTGACTTTGATCTTTTTTAAGACTGGTATGGACAGTCTAGGTTTTCCTTACAAAATTTAAATGCGTCGATCGTGCTAACTTTTAATTTAAAGTTTGTCGACACGTCGATCTTTTTGTCAAAGGGTAGTGTAGCCTATGTGAGTGTTTTCATGTAGGTCTCAATACTGACACTTCGGGAGATTCATGCTACTCTGCTGCGAGTGAACATTAATCGTCATGTCATGCCAATATTGAGAGTTCGGCTGGGAACATAGCATAGGAAAATACCAGGCAGGTTATGCATTAGTGAATAACGCAATAGGTTAAAATTCACAGAATATCTGGGATTGTTGCTTCACGCATCATTCTGGATAAATTTCGTAAATATGTAGAATTGCTCAATACATATGTAAGTGAAAAGGTTTATGCACTCATCACTTTCAAATGGATTTTGTTCCTTTGTAGGATGACATCGTATTAAAATACAGGGTTTCACGATTTCATCCCTAAACCGGAAACCACCATCAACGTTAAGTCCCCTGCTTAGCACGTAATAGTGACGCTATTGTGGGGTAAGCACTAGATGGTGACAGATGAAGAAATTCACAAGAGAAGTTATGTTTCTTTAGAGCATTGCTCGGTCGAACTCGCATGCGTTGCTATCTCAAGCATGTTTGTCAATGTTAGTGATCAAAACTATAAGTCTTGATTTCTATCCTATGTAGATGAAGGTCTCAGACTAGGATAGAAAGTGTAGTTGAGCTCAAGACTCCATGGCAATCATCATACAAGACGAAGGACTACTCAAGGAACTGGTGGATCTTCATTGATTAAAAGGTATGTGGAGACTTGAACTTATCTGTCACTCAAAAGTCTATCTATTCTATCTCCTACTCTTGAGACAAAAGTCGTGTTGATGTATAGACTTTTATTATACACATTTGCTATTTCGAGCCGAGTTTAACTCTCCTATCTATTTCTCGAAATATGTGGTGGTAAGCTTTCGCTTTAGCCAAATTCATCTTTACCTAGTGACGAATGTCATGTTATGTTTCAATCACTTTGAAAATTGCTCTGATGAAAAATGGTATGTGAATAACGGCTACATAACGTCCTCTGAGAATGTTTCAATGATTGAAATGAGAGTTTAGATTACATAACCATTGGTAGGATATAAACATTGTTGTGGAAACACATATATGTATAAGTCCTTATTCCTTGAACCAAAGTTTGCGAACTTTTTTGATCAAGAGAAACGGAATGTGACGTGAGCCAAGTCCGCGAACTCAGGAAGTTCTCGACCCGAGAATTTATGCTGAAGTTTGTGAACTCCTTCCGTGAGCTTAAGTCCGCGAACCCAGTCCGCGAACTTGAGAAGGTTATATCTAAAACCGGTTGTTCTTGAGCTCATGTTTATTTAAACTAAGGAATGCTTTTGCAAACCGTGGCTATAAAGTTCATGAACCGATTCGAGTGAATCAAACCGTTTTTGCTTCGATTGTGTCCTGTATAGTTACATAAGATCTAAGCAATTGAACAAATCTCTAACTAGTTCATTTGAAATAGTTATGGTGAAGAAGAATATGGTTGATATGAAAGTGATCATATGGCTAACCATTTGGTTAACTATTGTTGAACCAACAAATGTTAATGTTTGGGAACGGTTCGTAAAACCAAAATTGGACATTTTATTTGTATGTAACAAGCTAAGTTTTCGATCCAACGGTTGAGAAATATTAGCTTGAATCTAATCGGATTTTATCTAACGGTGAATATTGAATGCTTTGTTACCAAGCTAACACTGATTGCAAACCCTTATTTGAAAGACTATATAAAGGATAACTCTAGCAACTGGGAAACCTAATCCTCACACCTTACGTGTGATACTAGTTGCATAGCTAGAGTCGATTATCCTTTATCCTTTGGTTTCTTCTTCTAAAACCAGGTTAACGACTTAAAGACATCGTTGGGATTGTGAAGCCAGACCGATACTACTTTTCTTGTAGTTGTGTGATCTGATCTTGTATCTTCTATCGTTACAAGTACGATTGTAATAATTGGCTCGAGATTTATATCCCCGCATTTTCAGTGAGGTTGTTGTACCCCCGCATTTTCAGTGAGTACCTCTTTATGAGTTATAGCGATGTACGCCTGAGCCTTAGCGAGAACTTTTTATCTTTCCATCAAATCAACAATGGTGATAGGGGGTTGGCTTCCTCTGGCTCCTCTAGTCTCTCGTCTCGATGAAGAAATGGTGGCATCCCTGGTGACGATTGGAGGTGTCATGCTCGAAGAAATATTATGAGTAGCAACGGCTCTGGCTCTGGTAATAGGAGGTGTCATGCCGGAGGGGATGCTTCTGGCGTTACTGGTATTGGTGCTAGAGGATGTAACACCATGCGATGTGTTGACTGTGCTGGCAAGCGGTACATTGGTGTTAACGGCAGGGATATTGGCACCAGGAGTGTTATCATCGCCCGTAGCATCAGGATTCGCAATTAACCCAGACCTAAGATCTACCATTTTGAATTTGAGAAAATTTAAATGAAATTGTAAATTGATCTTGCAACCGAGAGATTAATCTCCCACTGTGGTCGCCAGTTGTTTTGGGGTAAAAACTGATTCTGCTGTTTTTCGTAAATTTGGATGTGTTGATGAGAAACGAAGTCAAACCCTAAACAAATGCACTACACGAGAGTACTTTTGATTCGAGAGATCAATCTGTAAGACTCTGGCCTAAACCAAGAAATGGTCGTTCCAGATTCAGTTCGGTCACAATGTGAAGGAGAAGGGTTGAACTTAGGGAGGGAGGCGAAGAAGGTGTTTGACATCAGAATGTTTAATTATGAAGGTGTGGCTGTTTTATGACTTGTATCAGAATATGGTTTCCGAATACTTGTGTTGATAACACTTGTGTTTTGTGTTGAAATAGGTTGAAATCCTATTTATACAAGTCATTGAGCGCACTCCTGATCTCGTAGGAAGTGGAGGAAGTTAAGTAGTGGAGAAGTAGGGTTGTGTAAAAAGTTTTGATCACCACGTTTCCATTACGAGGGAAAACTGGCCACACTTTCACCCACTACTCCTATTGTTGTTAACCGTCTGTCCCTTCCTGACACTTTTTCGTAATGGGCGCATTGCACGCCGCACGCTGTAAACCGCCAGACCAATACCCTAGTGAGCATCCCCCAGTTTGTGACATGTTTGATGTCTCGAGTAAATGGGTGAAGTCGTGAGACTCGCCTCTAAAAGAAACACATAGTGCTTTTAGGTCAAACAATAAATTATTTGTGGAATCAATATTTATAAAACATCGCTTATGATCGACGTATATAAAGCATCGCTTTTAAACAAGCATCTGAAAATAATCGATAGGCAGGAAACATCATTGTTTTAGAGCCTGCTAAAATTAGTTGCGAATTGAACGTCTTAAAAAATTAGCATGACCGGCCACCTTTAGGCGATCGTTTGGGAACCCTATGGGTGAGGTACCACTTGGTCGATCGCTCCCTGTGGAAGAGGGGTGGACGATGATCACAACATTACCTTGTTGGACGTATGAAAACAAATCTACACCATTCAACTAGGCTAGCGAAGTTGGATGGATGAGATGATTTTCGGCAGTTGTATATTGCCGTTGATGTAATTTAGGGTTTAGAAGTCGTGCGACCAACCCTATTTTGGCTGATCGATTGAAAGATCTGGGCGGTAATTTGAGCAGGCCGATCTGACTTATGCAAAGGCGGGTCGCCAGTGAGCGCGCTGACATCTTTTGGGCCGCCTGAAATTGAATCTAAGCCACTCACTTTGGCTGGAAAAGATGGACGATTGCGATCGATTTGCGACAGTATCTCATTGCCGCAAACGCAATTTAGGGTTTCTAAAGCAGCGTGTTCACCCTACTTTGGGCGAGCGATTCTATATACTCTTGACTTGCCGTGGGCAAGTCGATCGACCATGGGTGTAGCTGGGTCGCTGGTGAAGACGCCGACACTTCTTTGATCGTCTGAAGGAAAACCTAATCCGTCCATCTAGGCTAGCTAAGTTGGGAAGTCGTGATGTTTTTGAGACCGTTTTTGTCGGTTTTAGCTCGTTTGAGCTCTTTTTAAAACAGCGCGATCACCCATGTTTTGGAGAGCGTTCAAGGGTGTAGTGGATGAGATAAAGGAATTTCGACCAGTCGGGATGTTAGTGGGCTCGCCGGTGTTTATCATGATGATCGCCTAATTCCGCTAGGAGTAAGGTAGGCTTGTTGAATTACGTGGCCAATTCATGTGACCGCGATCTTTTTTAAGACTGACATGGATAGTCTAGGTTTTCCTTACGGAATTTAAATGCGTTGATCGTTCTAACTTTTAATTAAAAGTGTGTCGACACGTTGATCTCTTTGTTAGAGGGTGGTGTAGCCTATGTGAGTGTTTTCATGCAGGTCTCAATATTGACACTTCGGGAGATTCATGCTACTCCGCTGCGAGTGAACATTAATCGTCATGTCATGCCAATATTGAGAGTTCGGCTGGGAACATAGGATAGGAAAATACCAGGCAGGTCATGCATTAGTGATTAATGCAATAGGTTAAAATTCACAGAATATCTAGGATTGTTGCTTCACGCACCATTCTGGATAAATTTCGTAAATATGTTGAATTGCTTAATACATATGTAAGTGAAAAGGTTTATGCACTCATAACTTTAAAATGGCTTTTGTTCCTTTGCAGGATGACAGCGTATTAAAATACAGGGTTTCACGATTTTATCCCTAAACCGAAAACCACCATCAACGGGTGCGAACAACTGCACAACGTCCTATGGGCCTATCGAACTACAAGAAGGTCAGCTATGGGGGAAACTCCATTCCTGTAGACCTACGGAGCCGAAGTAGTCATCTCAATGGAGATAATACACCCAACAATAAAAACGGAGGCATGAGAGAAGAATCTAACAACATACTTGATGTTAGAGAAGCTGGATGACCTTGAAAAAAGAAGGGAGGTATCTTTGCAAAAGATGTAAAACTACCAACGAAGGCTAGCTCGAGAATACAACAAACGTGTCATACCCCGAAACTTCGTGGTCGAAGAGTACGTACTACGACAAATTCCTCCATATAAAAGAAAGAAGGAGTGAGGAAAGCTAGATCCGACATGGGACGGGCCCTACATCATACACGACATTGCCGGAAAGGGGTCTTACTACTTAAGAACCCCCAAAGGTGAAGTATTACAACATCCCTGGAATGCAATGTACCTAAAAAAATACTACCCATAAGAGAATGGTGATTACTCAGGAGAAGAAAGGAACGGGAAGTAGCCTACCATGTTCTATCCCTGATCAAAGGTATTATAAACCTTACTAATCAATGAAAGAAACTTTTTGCTAAAAAATTAGTTTTTGATTAATAAAACTGGGTTAGAGTAGACACCCTCCGTCAGGATTGACGATGAGGCAAGGCAAGGCATAACTGCATATATGTCAATCTCGGATCCTTGGGGCGAAGCCTCCTTTCATGAGGCATAAAAAAAAGATATCCCCTATAGAGATACCTTGTCGAAGTAAATCAGTCTTCGCGCTGAACGCGTAGGGTTACAGGAAAAAATAATATTTCCCACGTAGGAACCCTCGCCACCACGGTACCTTCTGTCCAAGGGATACTTAGGCAGGATGTTGAATGTTCCACCAAAGGTTAAGCATACCTTAGCACCTTGTGATGACCTGATTGTGCGATCACTTAGACACAATACGTCTAAAACAAATATTCATGCGATAACATGAGAGAAGTAATAATTTCACAAAACATATGTCTGACATGTCTTAGAAGTTACATATAACAATGGTTCAAACCATCAGGAAGCATTGTTTCACAGAAGGGAGACATCATAAAGGAACCTCAACTGAGGGCATAAAATAACAAAGAGTCTGGCTAAACAAAGGCCGAGACAACATGATCAAGGATACGGAAGACCAGGAAAGAGGACCCCGTCATCTTGGAGTTCAGCTTCAGCAAAGGCATTGTTGATGTAGTCAATGTACGAACTCTCGAATTGCACCTTCATCTGGGAGGACTGAACCTCCAGGTCCAAAGCTGATTTCCGACGAAGCTCCATCATTTGAGCACTGAGCTGGTCATTAGCTTCCTGAAGTGACGCAACCTTAAACTTTGCAGAAGCATCAAATTGACAAGTTGTGTCCCACGAAGATACTTGGCCGTCGAGATGGTTAATCTTGGCATCTGCACCTACAAGATGCTCCTAGAGACCTGCGGACGCAAAAGGGATAAGTAAAAAGCAAATACGGTATGGGGCACGAAGAATGCTGAAACAAGAAAATCCTAAGCTACGTCTGGCACGGCTAAGGGATTATTCTAAACTATACTGGGATTTGGCAAGATCCACCTCAGCAGTATCAAGATCCTCCATAAGGGTGTCTCGTTCGGTCCGGAGATTCTCAACATCAATCTGGAGTGAAGCATTCTTAGAGGATAAAACCTGGTAAACATTCTCTAACTCTTCCAATCTCTTAACCAAAGATGCATGGGACATGGAGGAAGGCATGGAACCAACCTCAATAAGTTTGTTCTTAAGAAAACATACCTCAGAAGACAAGACATTGAGTTCAACAGTAACCTTAGCTAAGGAAGCGCAGGCATCTTCGAAATCCGCATGATATTTTTTACGGATAATTTCTTGAGATGAGAAGCGTCTCTCAATTAAGGCAATATCCTCCTTTTGCTTTAAAATGAGACCCTCTTTCCACTTAAGGGCTTCGTCACATTCTTTACGAAGCGAAGCCATATGCTTCACAAGATCTACATTATGAGCATATTCAAGAGAAATTTGGGCCTCGCTATGAACAACCACGTTCATCAACCTGTCAGACTTCTTCTGATAATACCAAACATCGGAGGTCAACTTGGCTACCTGCTCCCGGAGATGTCTAAGCTCACTAGAGCTACCAGCTGGCAGGCGTAGGTTGTCTCAGGACTAGACTACCAAAAAAAAATGAAGACAAATCTAAGGAAAAGAAGAAACGAATCTATGGTTTTGGAGGATTCAACATCCAGAGCGGAATCAGAATCCTTACGTCCATCCTCATCAACTTTTGAAGCGTTATTTGCTCTCTCAATGGCCAATAAGCAGGCCTTTATGGATCTCTGAGTCTTCCTCAGATCGCTCTCTAACAGAGGTATCTTGGCAGCAGAATAAACATCAATGGAAGAAGGTTGTTGTGCGCTTGCAAGGGCATGATCTTGACGGGTACGCTCCAGCAGAGCACTCAAGTTAGTATACTTAGCCATATAAAACTTGAACAAGGTACAACCAACATCGATTTGTTTGTGAAAAAGTGGGGGTACAACAACCACACCCAGTATTTCGCTTAGCAATCTGTATGGACAAACTCCAATATACTTTCTAGAGAATCAACTAGACAGTCAGACTCAATCTAGATAAAAGTATATCAAAGAGTTTATCTCTCAATCTCTCGAATTGTATCACACAGAAAAGTCTACGGTAATAGATAAATCTGTCTCCCACGAATATCCCTACGATTTTGTTCCGTCTTTTGATAAATCAAGGTGAAAAGGAACCAATTGATAAACCGGATTTATATTCCCGAAGAATAGCCTAGTATTATCAATCACCTCACAATAATCCTAATCGACGCAGCGAAAAAAGATATTGTGGAATCACAAACGATGAGACGAAGTGTTTGTGATTTCTTTTATATCTTGCCTGTTGGAGATATCAATCTCAATCCAATTATTACAATTGTACTCGTACGATAGAAACACCAAGATCAAATCACACAACTACGAGAAAGTAATATCGGTCTGGCTTCACAATCCCAATGAAGTCTTTAAGTCGTTAACCTGGTTTAGAAGAAGAAACCAAAGGTTAAAGGAGAATCGACTCTAGCTTAGCAAAACTAGTATCATACAGAAGGTGTGGGGATTAGGTTTCCCAGTTGCTAGAGTTCTCCCTTATATAGTCTTTGAAATCAGGGTTAGCAATCAATGTTAGCTTGGTAACAAAGCATTCAATCTGAAACCTGATTTGGATTCAAGCTAATATCTTTCAACCGTTAGATCGAAAATTAGCTTGTTACACACAAATGAAATGCAAGTTTCTAGGCTTGTGTAACCGTACCCAAACTTGTACATTTGTTGGTTCAACAATAGTCAACCAAATGGTTAGCCATATGATCACTTTCACATCAACCATATTCTTCTTCACCATAACTAGTTCAAATGACTCAAATGAACTAGTTAGAGAGTTTTACAATTGCAAGGAAATCTTATGTAACTACACAAGACACAATCGAAGAAAAAACGATTTGATTCACTCGAATCGGTTCATGAACTATATAGCCACGGTTTGCATTTGCATTCCCTAGTTTATATAAAAATAAGTTCGCAAACATCGTTTTTAGATATAACTTACTCAAGTTCACGGACTGGGTTCGCGGACGGAGTTCACAAACTCCAGCAGAAACTCTCGGGACAAGAACTTCTGCCAGTTCGCGGACTGAGTTCGCGGACATGGCTTACACCACCATGCCGGTTCTCTTGATTAACAAAGTTCGCAAACTTCGGTTCAAGGAATAAGGACTTATACATATATGTGTTTCCACAACAATGCTTATATCCTCCAATGGTTATATAATCTAAACTCTCATTTCAATCATTGGAACATTCTTAGAGGACGTTGATATTCTATAGTTGTTATTCACAAACTATTTTTCGTCAAAGAAAGCAATTTCCAAAGTGATTGAAACTTGTCATGACTTTCGTCACTAGGTAAAGATGAACTTGGTTAAAGCGAAAGCTTACCAACACATATTTCGAGAAATAGATAAGAGAGATAAACTCGACTCGAAATTGGAAATGTGTATAATCCAAGTCTATATAGTAAAACGACTTTTGTCTCAAAATAGGAGATAAATAGACTTTTGAGTGATAGATAAGTTCAAGTCTCCACATACCTTTTAGTCGATGAAGATCCACCGGTTCCTTGAGTAGTCCTTCGTCTTCTATGATGATTGCCATGGAGTTCTTGAGCTCTGAAAAAGTGGGGGGTACAACAACCACACTCAACAATTCGATTAGCAATTTGTATGGACAAACTCCAATATACTTTCTAGAGAATCAACTAGACAGTCAGACTCAATCTAGATAAAAAGTATATCAAAGAGTTTATCTCTCAATCTCTCGATTTGATATATACTCAAGCAAATACAAATCTGCGAGTCTTTATCAAATACTAGAGACATAACTTGGATGGTACCAAAGACCAATATCCAAGTGTCAATCAATTTAAATCAACAACCAAAGGTCGGATATTCTAATTGATTGAACAACGCACAACCTGTGATATTTCAATTATATAACAAAATATAATGCAGAAAAGAAATAACACAGACACCAGAATTTTGTTAACGAGGAAACCGCAAATGCAGAAAACCCCCGGGACCTAGTCCAGATTGAACACACATTGTATTAAGCCGCTACAGACACTAGCCTACTCCAAATTAACTTTGGTCTGGACTGTAGTTGAACCTAATCAATATCGTACTGATCCAAGGTACAGTTATCCTCCTACGCCTCTGATCCCAACAAGATGTTACATACTTGATTCCCTTAGCTGATCTCACCCACAACTAAGAGTTTCTACGACCCAAAGTCGAAGACTTTAACAAAAATAAATCTGTATCACACAGAAAAGTTTACGGTAATAGATAAATTCGTCTCCCACGAATATACCTACGATTTTTGTTCCGTCTTTTGATAAATCAAGGTGAACATGAACTAATTAATAAACCGGTATTATATTCCCGAAGAACAGCCTAGAATTATTGATCACCTCATAATAATCTTAATCGACGCAGCGAAAAAAGATATTGTGGAATCACAAACGATGAGACGAAGTGTTTGTGATTACTTTTCTATCTTGCCTATCGGAGATATAAAATCTCGAGCCAATTGTTACAATCGTACTCGTAACGATAGAAGATGCAAGATCAGATCACACAACTACAAGAAAAGTAGTATCGACCTGGCTTCACAATCTCAATGAATTCTTTAAGTCGTTAACCTGGTTTAGAAAAAGAAACCAAAGGTTAAAGGAGAATCGACTCTAGCTATGCAACTAGTATCACACGTAAGGTGTGGGGATTAGGTTTCCCGGTTGCTAGAGTTCTCCCTTATATAGTTTTTAAATCAGGGTTTGCAATCAATGTTAGCTTGGTAACAAAGCATTCAATATTCAGCGTTAGATGAAAACTTGATTAAATTCAAGCTAATATTTCTCAACCGTTGGATCGAAAACTTAGCTTGTTACACACAAATGAAATGTCCAATTTTGGGTTTACGAACCGTTCCCAAACATTAACATTTGTTAGTTCAACAATAGTTAACCAAATGGTTAGCCATATGATTACTTTCATATCAACCATATTCTTCTTCACCATGACTAGTTCAAATGACTCAAATGAACTAGTTAGAGAGTTGTTCAATTGCTTAGATCTTATGTAACTACACAAGACACAATCGAAGAAAAAATGGTTTGATTCACTCGAATCGGTTCATGAACTTTATAGCCACGGTTTGCAAAAGCATCCCTTAGTTTAAATAAACATGAGTTCAAGAACAACCGGTTTTAGATATAACCTGCTCAAGTTCACGGACTAGGTTCGCGGACTTAATCTCATGGAAGGAGTTCACAAACTCCAGCAGAAATTCTCGGGACGAGAACTTCCGCCAGTTCGCGGACTTAGTTCGCGGACTTGGCTCACGCCACTTCCATTTCTTTTGATCAACAAAGTTCACAAACTTTGGTTCAAGGAATAAGGACTTATACATATATGTGTTTCCACAACAATGCTTATATCCTACCAATGGTTATGTAATCTAAACTCTCATTTCAATCATTGAAACATTCTCAGAGGACAGATATAGCCGTTATTCACAGACCATTTTTCGTTAGAGAAATTTTCAAAGTGATTGAAACATAACATGACTTTCGTCACTAGGTAAAGATGAATTCGGCTAAAGCAAAAGCTTACCAACACATATTTCGTGAAATAGATAGGCGAGATAAACTCGGCTCGAAATAACAAATGTGCATAATGAAAGTTTATATATCAAAACGACTTTTGGCTCAAGAGTAGGAGATAAAAAAATAGATAGAATTTTGAGTGACAGATAAGTTCAAGTCTCCACATACCTTTTAGTCGATGAGGATCCACCAGTTCCTTGAGTAGGCCTTCGTCTTTTATGATGATTGGTATGGAGTTCTTGAGCTGAACTACACTTTGTATCCTAGTCCGAGACCTTTAGCTATGTAGGCTAGAATTCAAGACTTATAGTTTTGATCACTGACATTGACAAACATTCTTGAGATAGCAAGCATGCGAGTTCGACCGAGCAATGCTCTAACAATCTCCCCCTTTGTCAATTTTAGTGGCAAAACTATTAATACATATGGAATACAAAAAATAAATAAATAAACTTTTGTATCTCCTATCCACATGCCTAATCTTCAACATTACTCGAAATCTTCGTCACTTCCAAGTACTCCAATGATCCCAAAGGTTGTAAGTTTAGCATCATCGTTGTTGAAAATCCGTAGCTATAACAATAAGAAAACAATAGTTCTCAATCATTTTTATACAGTGTCATAGTATCATTACACAACGTCAAAGTCCAATTGTATCACAACTTCAACAACAATACTATGGTGATATGTATCACTCCCCCATAGTCAATACTCCATCTCACATGGAAACCACTCCCCCTTACATAATGATCCGAAAACATATGTATTTGTAGTGTGAACTACATATTAATTCTCCCCCTTTTTGTCAATAAAATTGGTAAAGGTACAAGAACGGGATCCTAATGAAATTTTCGAAAGAGACATTTCTTGACCAAAAGAAAGCAAAAATATCAACTTGTTCTTTAGATGCAATCATAAATCCAAAGCTAAATGTATTCATCAAGGAGTTTATAAAGATACAAGATAACCCCTATAATATTCCACATCCGCACTCCCCACAAAGATATGGCAATTAAGCGCAAGTTCAAAACAACTCTCCCCCATTAAATGTCATTCCCGAAAGAACAACAAGAGTGACCTTAATTTCGAAAGAAAATAAGGATTTCTTTTGACACAACACACAAAGAACTCTGACAGAAAAATCAATCCTACGGAAACAAATACAGAATTGAAGCAAACACTTACTGGAGTTTCAAAATCAATTGCCCAAAATATCGAGATAAGCACAGGGGCAAGAGTCATAGAGATAATTAATGAACCAAAACAACACCAATAGACTGCCGTAAGTGTTGAAAAGTAGCAGTGTCTAATGGTTTGGTGAGGATATCAGCCAATTGTTGTTAGGAAGGCACAAATTCCATACTTATGATACCATTTTCATAGATATATCGAATAAAATGGTACCTTATATCAATGTGTTTTTTTCTTGAGTGCTCAATGGGATTCTCAGTGATTCGAATCGCACTAGAGTTATCACAAAATATCTTCATTATTCTAGTATCAATTTCATAATCAGCTAGCATTTGTTTCATCCATAGGAGTTGAGTACAACATGAGCCAGTAGCAATATATTCTGCTTCGCATGTAGACAGGGATTGTGAATTCTGTTTCTTGCTATGCCAAGCCACAAGATTCAGTCCTACATAGTAGAAACCCCCTGATGTACTTTTTCTGTCTTCTACACATCCTGCCCAATCAATATATGAATAAGCAGAAAGATCAGTGTTACTATCAAAAGTGTAAGATAGACCATACCCGACAGTGTGATTTACATATCGTATGATCCTCTTTGCATCCGCAAGATGAGATTCCTTTGGATTAGCCTGAAATTTAGCACAACAACCAACACTAAAAGAAATATCAGGTCTAGTGGTTGTAATATATAAAAGGCTACCAATAATAGATCGATACAATTTTTGATATATTTTTACTCCTTTCTCATCTCTGTGTAGCTTACCAGTAGTGGGCATAGGTGTCAGTTTCAGACTTGACTTATCTAGACCGAATCTTGTAACAAGATCCCTTGCATATTTTTCTTGCGATAAGTAGATTCCATCCTTATGTTGTTGAATTTGTAATCCTAAAAAGAACTTTAATTCACCAACATTTCTCATTTCAAACTCTTTAGCAAGTGAAACCTGAAAATCCTTTGCAAGCTTTTCTGAAGTTGAACCATAGATGATATCATCTACATAGACTTGAGCAATGACAACATCTTTCCCACTCCATCTCGTAAAAAAAGTTTTATCAGCTCCACCTCTTGAAAACCTTTTCTAATAAGAGAAGTAGTAAGTTTTTCAAACCAGGCTCTTGGTGATTGTTTCAACCCATATAATGCCTTTTTGAGCTTAAGAACATGATATGGGAAATCAACGTTTTCAAATCCTTTAGGTTGAGCAACATAGACTTCTTCCTTTAGAATTCCGTTTAGGAATGCGGATTTTATATCCATTTGGAAAAGCTTAACCTTGAGAAAATAAGCATGAGCTAATAAAAGTCTAATGGACTCAAGGCGTTCCACAAGAGCATAGGTTTCGTCAAAGTCGATACCTTCAATCTGTGAATATCCTTGAGCGACAAGTCTGGCTTTATTTCTGATAATTTTTCCAAATTCATCAGACTTGTTCTTGAATATCCATTTTGTTCCAACAATATTAACATCGGAGGGACAAGGTACGAGTTCCCATACGTCTTGTCTTATAAATTGATTTAACTCTTCATGCATTGCATTCACCCAAAAGGAATAGATCAGAGCTTCATCAATATTCCTCGGTTCTACTTGTGACAGATAACAACCAAAATTGCACATGTTTTGAAGTTTCCCTCTAGTCTTAGCTGTAGAATTTCTTCCCCCAATAATACTGTTGAGATCATGATTCCTTTAAACCCAGAGGTGTCGTGGAGGGACACGTTCTTGTTCGTCAGGAGTAGCCTAATCAGTTCTCTTCTCCTCGTCACTAGAAATATCAGGATCAGCAACAGTTGGGATAACTTCAACTGATTTTGGTATTTCTTTGACTTTCTCAATTGTCTCGGTTGGAGGAAATTCAGCAGGAGGATTATCATGATGAAAATCACTAATATCATCGATGATGACTATAGGATCAGAATCTCGCAACGATAATGTCTCAGCGAAATTATCAACTACACAACACAACAACTTCGCAGAACAATTTCAGAAATGATACGATAAACGACGTCAGCTAGAATCATGAGAAAGATGTGATAGTTCTGCGAAAATTAGAAAGCTTGCGAAATTAACATTTGTAAGGTTGTGAGAATGTTGCAAACCATACCCGAAAATAAAGGACAGATTAGCTGTCATCCATTATGTATTTCCCTATAAATAGTCGTTCAGTTGTAAAGGAAAAGGGAGAGATCTTTTTTGAGTAAGAAACAAGTAAATAGGAGAGAGAAAGTCTAGAGCAGAGGTCATTCTTGATTCTTTTATCTTTTATTGTAAGAACATTCAAAGATTGATCAATAAAATTAAGAGTGTAAATCTAAAAATGAGTTGAGTAATAATGAAATCATATGAGGGGTGTAGTGTAGGATTTCCTGCAACTACATAATGGCGCTAGAAACAGGGAGGTATTGAAGATTATTCTAGAAAAAGCTGAAAATTAATATTGAGATTTGTGAAGATTTAGAGTGATTGATTAAGAATTTTCAATAATTTCTTACAATATTGTTAACATTGAAGAAATGGCTAGAAGAAGAAATACATCCGAACAACCGACTACAGTTAGAAGAAGCAAGAGAATTGCTGGGAGACAAAGAAGTGAAATGGGAGAATCTACTATAATGAGAAGTAATAGAGAAAATCAAATTCAACCACCAATTCAACAAACACTAGTTCAAGGGAGGAATACAGATTATGATAGGGTGAGTATACACACTTGGCAATCAAATTCGGCAGAAGAAGTAGAAGAAGAGCAACAAAACAGAAACCATAGATAGAAAGAGAGAAATCAAGAAGCATATGAAGGAATAATTCATGGAGATGAGGAAATTGGAGCGTTAAAAACGTTGAGACGAAGAATACATGAAGAAAGAAGACCTGGGGCAGAAGAACCTGCAAATATAACAAGGCAAAATCACGAATTAAGGATGGAGAATATAAGATTACATAATAGAAGATCGAGAAGTATTACAAAATCATAATCAAGATCGACTAGAAGAGAAATGAGGCGAAACTCACCCACAATCAATGCTGGAAACAATATTCAAGAAGAAATATCAAATCCTAATGAAGAATATCGTGAAAATAGAGAAAGAGCTGATGATCGTTACGTTCCACAAAATGAAACTTTCGATGATGGGCAAAATGGTGGAAATCAAGAGAATGGACAACGTCAGGGATGAAATTACCAAGATGGCGAAGGAAATCGAGAGGAAGGAAGAAGAATTTACATGAAAGAGAAACTCAAAGAAATCAACAGACAATTGACGAAGAAATTGAAATACATTATGCTGAACAAGCACGTTTAATCTGCGAACGTGAAAGATTGAGAGCGGAAATGGAAGAACAAGAGCTTCAGGAGATAATTCTCCAGAACAATCACGACAATCGAGAAAGAAGGCGTACATAAAACCGGAATAACGGTAATCTCAATGAGGAGTATGATAGAGTACAGAGGATGGCTGAAAGACAGCGAATGGAATTGATAATAAATGAACAAAATCATGGAGGGGAAAATGAAAGGCATCATCATATGTGAATTCAAAATAGAGATGAGGAAGAGAATCGCAGAAGAAGACGAGATAAGGATAATGAAGAAGAAATGCAAAATTTCACGAGAGAAGATAGACATGAACGCAGAAGAAGAGAAGTGAAATTAAAAAGACCAATGGATCAAGATTCATGTGTAAATAAATAAATCTTTAAAGAATTAGAAGAAATGAGAGGAATGCTAAATAATAGAGGAGAAGTAGGCAGAAGACAATTGGATGAAGCAATAGAAGAAGCTGTACAATTAGGAGGAATACCACCGAAATGAAATTTGCCCGCATTAACCAGCATTTTTGATGGAACAACTTGTGCAATTCAACACATTAAAGCTTATGTGAGGTGCATGTTACAATGGGAAAATCATGATGCCGTATTATGCAAATATTTCGCATCCAGCTTAACAGGAGAGGAGTTAAAATGGTTTGAAGGTCTACCAAAGAATACAATAACATCCTTCAATCATTTGCAGACTACATTCCTAGGGGCATATATAAGTAATAATTCTTCGCGACCTGGTATAGAAGATGTGTTTGGATTAAAACAGAGGATTGGCGAAAGTTTGAAACACCTGACTGAAAGATGGATAACAATGTGTATCGAAATGGCTGGCCATGTAGATGAGAGATATCTTATATTATCATTTATCAATGCTATGTTTGCAACAAACCCATTGTATGTCCAAATTTTCAGAGTCAAGAATACGATCACAATGACTGAATTGTGAGAACTTCAAGAAGAATACATTCCTCTAGAGGAAAGGCAAAATGAAATGGAATCATATACAGTTGCGAACACCAACTCACAGACAGCGAATGCAAGCTTATTACCCAAGCTAATAAACACAGTAGCGAATACTTCGCAAATACAACAAGAGAAGGTGACGGGTAACAATCAACAGAAACTGGTAGCTATGGGAAGCCGAGATCAAGAGGAGTATGAAAGAGAAAGAAATTTCTACAATCGTGGTGGAAATAACAACATTCAAAGACTCGATCAACCACAAGAAACTTATGGAGGTCAAAGAAAAAACTATAATATAGGACAAGGAGGTCACAAGGTAGTATGGGAAGAAATCAAGATGCCACCTCTAAATGCAAGTGTGGAGAAAATATGGGAAGCTATAATTTTGATGGAGAATATACCAACACCATGGAACATGGGAACGGAACAACCTCCAAACTACAGAAGCCATGACTTTTGTTCTTATCATCATTTTTATGGACATACAACAAATGATTGCAGAAATGTAAAAAGAATTACTTTGAGAATGATAGATCAAGGAAAACTAAACCACTTTTTGGTAGGGCATCCACAATCTCAACCACTGCCACCACCACCAGAGCATCACAAAGTGAACACGATGAAAAAGAAGGATACATTCTTCATAGAACTTGGTGCAAAAGAAAAAAATATATTCTGTCACTCTATCGTACATTCATATAAGAAAATTGAAGATTTTCATGATAATGTTTTGAGTAGAGTGTTCGCAAGAGATAACGATGGAAGAGAAATTATGAATATTATGAAAATCTAGCCACTAGAGGAATGGCAGAAACAGATTATTTCTTTTACCGCAGAAGAGATTCCCGAAGGTGAAGAGGTGCATGATAATCCATTGGTGGTAAAATTAGAAATTAATCCAAAACCGAAAGAAGATGAGGATGATGAAGCTGAAGATTCATGGGAAATTAATAGAATTCTAATCGATACTGGAAGCTCTGTGAACATCTTATTTTATCATACTTATAAAACTTTGGGAGGAAGAGATGATGATCTTATACCATCAACATATATGATATATGGTTTTAATGGTACTGCTAACAAGCCTAAAGGGGAGGTTACTATGCGAATTCCATTGAAGGGAATATCTTCTGAAATCTTATTCTGCGTCGTTGATGTAGAATCACCCTACAATACGTTAATTGGTCGACCTTGGCTACATGGGATTCTAGGTGTAGCTTCAACTTTCCACCAGTGCATCAAATTCCCTCACCCCAATGGTGTAGGAATCATAAAGGGAGATTGTGTTTAAGGAAAGAGGTGTTACAAAACTGAGATAGAATCTTGCGAAGGAAGAGCAAACAAGAAGGAAAATTGGCGACACAAAATCAAAGATACACAGAGAAGTGAGAGGTTGATGGTGGATGCAATCGAAAGAAAAGGAGAAGAGATGTTGCGAAACTAATGATAGATCAGAATAAAAATGATGAACATACCACTACCAAGGAAGCAGTAGCAAAAAATAATAAAGAAGCAGAGGATGGCAAAGGTAATAAAAACAAGAAATGTATGAATGATTAAGTTGTTGTGAAACCTTCGCAATGAGTAAAATTCTCAAAAATACATTTGATTGAATGATCAAGGCGCCGAGGTACACGGTTGAGTCAAGAGTGCCAGGGACGTTTGAAGCGTACTTTTCCATTCTTGACAAGTCTTGGCTTATACTGCACTCGGCCTGAAGAAAACCCCACTTAGGGTGCAGTCTCGTAACCATAAGCCCTATAGGTAAAAGGGATAAGAGGCTGCGAAAACAACTGGTTGTTGTTAAGACTGGATGGGAGGAGCTAACCTTGTATGGTAGAAGTACGCCTTCTTGAAGGGGAAACCATGGGGAAGATAAGGGCGGCACCCTCCATTAGGGAGCTGATAAGTGTCTTAAGACGCAAATGTCAAGAGGTTTTTTATTCGCAAGGGTATTAAGGCTTGTCATATTTGTGCAACAATCCTGAAGAGGCAATAATACAAAAGAAAAAGATAAGACGAGATCAATGGGTTTTCGCATGAAAGTGCGAAGACGTCCTGCGATTTCGTCGTAAGACGGCAATGTCATGGGGCTTTATTTTCGCAAGAATATTTAGACCTGTCATATTGTCGCAACATTCCTGAAGAGGCCATAATACAAAAGAAAAAGTTAAGGCAAGATCAATGGGTTTTTGCATGAAAGTGCAAGGACGTCCTGCGATTTTGTCGCAATGACAAGAGGTGGCATAATAAGACCTTTAATTAGGAAGGAAAAATAAGACCACACATGAATGTGATTTTGAAAAGAATCAAAATTCACTTCGCATAAAATAGCGAAATTATACATAATTAACTGCGAAATTGAGGCATAAAATAAGAAAAATTTATAAAATCTCTCATTTGGATACAAATAACAGAGCCAAGTATGGGAATGTATAAAATTAGAAAATGTTATTTGTCTCCATATGATAGATTTACTCAAAGATTCAAAAATTAATGATGATATTGATTAACTGTATTGCAAGGAAGAATTATTTTAATGAATGCAGGTAAAAATGAAAGAAACACAAATATACAGAAAGAAGGAATAAATGTACAAGTATTACAAAGAATCAAAGAAAGAAATAAAGACTATTATTAGTTGATCCTTCATTATCTTCATCAGACTTGTTCCCTTCTTCGTCGGCGTCGGAATCTTCATCACCATCAGAACCCATCATCACCATCAGATTCTTCATCATCAGCTTCGCTATCAGAGATAATCAAACTGGGAGTATTCTGTGGGATTTCTTCCAAGAGGCAAGGATAATCATAATGTGGGATATTATTATCGTCACAAACCATTCAGATAGTTTGATTGCGAAAATACATAGCAGCATTCTTAAAATTCGCAATAGTGATCTTGATTTGATTCTTTAATCTTGAATACTTGTCGTTGCGAGAAGAAAGATTCTTTGCGAGTTCCTATTTTTCAGCTTCGAGTTCCTTAATCTTTTCACGATATCTGCTTTCAGAATCTGCGAGCAAAAGACGATCAATTATTAACTTGATGAAAATTCATAAGAAGCAAAAGATTAGTAAAGAAGAGCAGTTAGTAACCTTCTCTGTCAGAAATCATATCTCTAATCAAGGTTGTATGCTCAACTTGGAGACTAACATTTACACCTAAATCTTTTCTGGCATCATCTAAGATTTTCGCAGCCCAAACAAATTCATCCTCATTACTTATAAGAAGACGAGAGCGAATTTGGTTTTCCCTTTTACAGAGTTCGATGTTCTTGCGGTTAGCTTCATCTCGTTCAAGTTGAACATCAAGAAGAGTCTCTTGGAATTTCGCCAAAGCCTTAGCACCTTCATCAGAGATGTGATCCTTATCATCTATGAGACCGCTAATTCTGGTTCTTAACTCATTGGTTTTCTCTTTAGAATCAAGAAGGAGACGCTTAAATCGGTTGGCTAAGCCTAAACTGGATCTATGGTCAATTTCTATGAGGCGAAATTTAGATCTAAGTTCATTTATAGAAAGAGATGAAATTCTGTCATTTGAGAAGCTATTTAAGGAATTGTTAAGATGCTCAAGAAGGGTATCATTATCCAATGCATTAGGAAATGAACGAAGAAGGGTAGCTTCATCAGAAAGACCATATATTTCTTCAAAAAGGATCATTTAAATAAGATAAAACAACAGGGTGAATGAATGAAGGGAAAAGAGAAAAGTAACATACCGTAAAGCTGATTATTAGCTTGCTGAAGACTAGAAATTTTGTTCTTATACGAAGAAGAATCAATTTCAAGTTGTCTATTTTTCTCGCGAAGACCTTTAACTTCAGCTTCCAATTCTTCATTCTTTGTGCGAAATTGAAGATTTTTCTTTTCAAGATTTTCGCGTCTCCTCTCTAGATCCGAGGCAACAGCGAAAGAAGCTTTTCCAGCCTACGAGAATATATAAAAAATATTAATATATAAAGAAATTTTGAGTTATAACAATGAAGAAATAAAAGGATAAAAATATACCAGACTATTGAGGGAATTCGGGAGTCACTGATCTAGAAACTCCACGAAGAGAACTATCACCATCCAGTAAAGGGACATCGCAAAGTGTAGCAAGATCCTTGCAGGTGTTGGCGAATTGGCTATCTCCCATTCCTTGCAGAGAATCAGAAAAGAGGCCAGAGAGCTTAGCCATAGAAGATTCAGGTGGAAAATCTTCACTTGCGACAAGATCATCATTGTCCTCATCATCATTGTCACTTTTGGAATTTTCTTGAGGAGGAATATTTGAAGGAGAAGAAGAACGGACTTTCCTTTTCTTTGAAGGAGGAACAGTTGATTTTTCTCTGTGAAGAGCACCTTTACCTTTATCACCAGTCTTCGCAACATCAGCAGGCTCTTCTATTTCAGCAATAATCTTCACACACAGATAGAAATAAGAAATGGAAGCAACAGTATACAGTTTAAAATCATAAGGAAAAATTTCTTACCTCATATGTGTATGAACGAAGAGCTAACAGAGTACTAGCTTTCCCAGTCCTGTTATAACTATCTTTCAGTTTTTGGATCTGCAGAATGTCGCAAGAGTTAGCGAACAAAATAATAAAGATAAATAAAGAAATGTAAAGTGAACTAAATGGAAACAAACATACCTCTTTCTCCTTCTCGGGCCAAGAGAAAACCCAAGGTTGATAAGCAGCGAGATTCGCAGGAAGAACATTTAACCCAGCAATGTAAGGTCCTTTTAACATTAAAGGAAAAACACACCATTTATCATCTTTGGATTGGCGAGGAGTTGTGTTTTTACCAGAGTTCCAGTCAATATCTTGCATGAGAATTTTAGCTTCATTAATGTTATCTTTCCTTTTTAAGCGAATGCCCCAGCGAGTATTCTCTTTCTTCATGGAGATAAGTTCATAGTTCTCAAAGAAACTCGCTACTGTGTATTTCTCAGCAATTATCTCTAGGTCTGCGAATTTAGGATCCCTAATTTCTTTGGAGTACAGAGATCCTTTACTAGCACCACGGTTAGCGAACTCTAGAATCAAACGGATGCAATCCCCACTCAGTTGGAAGATAGCTCGCGAAAATCCTGGGTGAGCGGGAATTTCATAGAATAAAGGAAGATTTGGGTCATAAAGAGGAATAGGGAGACCTGCGAGAATCTGACCTAGCGAAATTATGATTGATTGATCATCACAGTACTGATCAGAGAAAAGTTTGACAGAAAGAATTGATTTGACATTTTCACCAGGAATGGTAGAGAGTGTGAAACCTTTATCAGCAAGATCTTTTTGGACATCTTTTAAATTCTTCTCATGTCTATGACCACTTGAAGCCATATTTGAATATAGAGTATGGGAATGAATAACAAATAAGAAGATTGAAGGGGAAAAAATTACAGTAGCAGAACTTGCAGAAGAATAACAGAGTTGCAGAGATGAGAGAATAAAAAGAGAAGAGAAAGTAAAAAGAAGATGGAAAGAAGAGTATATAAAGGAGATTTTTTTTTACTCGAAGAAATAAACATCATTAAGACGAAAAGATGTGAGCGGTTGAAAAGCAGCGGTTACAGAAGACATGTCAAGAAACAGATGGAAGAAAGAATACGTGTGATAAATGTAGAATATGAAGAGATGAACAGCTGCGGAATTTCTCACATCATTCTCTACTTTGAAGAGAAGATATGAGAAGAGGAAAGATGTAGGATCAGAATCTCGCAACGATAATGTCTCAGCGAAATTATCAACTACACAACACAACAACGTCGCAGAATAATTTCAGAAATGATACGATAAACGACGTCAGCTAGAATCATGAGAAAGATGTGATAGTTCTGCGAAAATTAGAAGGCTTGCGAAATTAACATTTGTAAGGTTGCGATAATGTCGCAAACCATACCCGAAAATAAAGGACAGATTAGCTGTCATCCATTATGTATTTCCCTATAAATAGTCGTTCAGTTGTAAAGGAAAAGGGAGAGATCTTTTTTGAGTAAGAAACAAGTAAATAGGAGAGAGAAAGTCTAGAGCAAAGGTCATTCTTGATTCTTTTATCTTTTATTGTAAGAACATTCAAAGATTGATCAATCAAATTAAGAGTGTAAATCTAAAAATGAGTTGAGTAATAATGAAATCATATGAGGGGTGTAGTGTAGGATTTCCTGCAACTACATAATGGCGCTAAACAAGGAGGTATTGAAGATTATTCTAGAAAAAGCTGAAAATTAATATTGAGATTTGTGAAGATTTAGAGTGATTGATTAAGAATTTTCCATAATTTCTTGCAATATTGTTAACATTGAAGAAATGGCTAGAAGAAGAAATACATCCGAACAACCGACTACTGTTAGAAGAAGCAAGAGAATTGCTGGGAGACAAAGAAGTGAAATGGGAGAATCTACTAGAATGAGAAGTAATAGAGAAAATCAAATTCAACCACCAATTCAACAAACACTAGTTCAAGGGAGGAATACAGATTATGATAGGGCGAGTATACACACTTGGCAATCAAATTCGGCAGAAGAAGTAGAAGAAGAGCAACAAAACAGAAACCATAGATAGAAAGAGAGAAATCAAGAAGCAGATGAAGGAATAATTCATGGAGATGAGGAAATTGGAGCTTTTGAAACGTTGATACGAAGAATACATGAAGAAAGAAGACCTGGGGAAGAAGAACGTGCAAATCTAACAAGGAAAAATCACGAATTAAGGATGGAGAATATAAGACTACAGAATAGAAGATCGAGAAGTATTACAAAATCATATTCAAGATCGACTATAAGAGAAATGAGGCGAAACTCACCCATAATCAATGCTGGAAACAATATTCAAGAAGAAATATCAAATCCTAATGAAGAATATCGCGAAAATAGAGAAAGAGCTGATGATCGTTACGTTCCACAAAATGAAACTTTTGATGATGGGAAAAATGGTGGAAATCAAGAGAACGGACAACGTCAGGGATGAAATGACCAAGATGGCGAAGGAAATCGAGAGGAAGGAAGAAGAATTTTACATGAAAGAGAAACTCAAAGAAATCAACAGAAAATTGACGAAGAAATTGAAATACATTATGCTGAACAAGCACGTTTAATCTGCGAACGTGAAAGATTGCGAGCGGAAATGGAAGAACAAGAGCTTCAGGAGACAATTCGCCAGAACAATCACGACAATCGAGAAAGAAGGCGTACATAAAACCGGAATAACGGTAATCTCAATGAGGAGTATGATAGAGTACAGAGGATGGCTGAAAGACAGCGAATGGAATTGATAATAAATGAACAAAATCATGGAGGGGAAAATGAAAGGCATCATCATATGCGAATTCAAAATAGAGATGAGGAAGAGAATCGCAGAAGAAGACGAGATGAGGATAATGAAGAAGAAATGCAAAATTTCACGAGAGAAGATAGACATGAACGCAGAAGAAGAGAAGTGAAATTAAAAAGACCAATGGATCAAGATTCATGTGTAAATAAATAAATCTTGAAAGAATTAGAAGAAATGAGAGGAATGCTAAATAATAGAGGAGAAGTAGGCAGAAGATAATTGGATGAAGCAATAGAAGAAGCTGCGAAAACTCCATTTACAAGGAAAGTACAATTAGGAGGAATACCACCGAAATGCAATTTTCCCGCATTAACCAGCATTTTTGATGGAACAACTTGTGCAATTCAACACATTAAAGCCTATGTGAGGTGCATGTTACAATGGGAAAATCATGATGTCGTATTATGCAAATATTTCGCATCCAGCTTAACAGGAGAGGCGTTAAAATGGTTTGAAGGTCTACCAAAAAATACAATAACATCCTTCAATCATTTGCAGACTACATTCCTAGGGGCATATATAAGTAATAATTCTTCGCGACCTGGTATAGAAGATGTGTTTGGATTAAAACAGAGGATTGGCGAAAGTTTGAAACACCTGACTAAAAGATGGAGAACAATGTGTAGCGAAATGGCTGGCCGTGTAGATGAAAGATATCTTATATTATCATTTATTAATGCTATGTTTGCAACAAACCTATTGTATGTCCAAATTTTCAGAGTCAAGAATACGATCACAATGACTGAATTGCGAGAACTTCAAGAAGAATACATTCCTCTAGAGGAAAGGCAAAATGAAATGGAATCATATCCAGTTGCGAACACCAACTCACAGACAGCGAATGCAAGCTTATTACCCAAGCTACTAAACACAGTAGCGAATACTTCACAAATACAACAAGAGAAGGTGACGGGTAATAATCAATAGAAACTGGTAGCTATGGGAAGCCGAGATCAAGAGGAGTATGAAAGAGAAAGAAATTTCTACAATTGTGGTGGAAATAACAACATTCAAAGACTCGATCAACCACAAGAAACTTATGGAGGTCAAAGAAAAAACTATAATAGAGGACAAGGAGGTCACAAGGTAGTATGGGAAGAAATAAAGATGCCACCTCTAAATGCAAGTGTGGAGAAAATATGGGAAGCTATAATTTTGATGGAGAATATACCAACACCATGGAACATGGGAACGGAACCACCTCCAAATTACAGAAGCCATGAGTTTTGTTCTTATCATCATTTTTATGGACATACAACAAATGATTGCAGAAATGTAAAAAGAATTATTTTGAGAATGATAGATCAAGGAAAACTAAACCAATTTTTGGTAGGGCATCCACAATCTCAACCACTGCCACCACCACCAGAGCATCACAAAGTGAACACGATGAAAAATAAGGAAACATTCTTCATAGAAGTTGGTGCAAAAGCAGAAAATCTATTCTGTCACTCTATCGTACATTCATATAAGACAATTGAAGATTTTCATGATAATGTTTTGAGTAGAGTATCCGCAAGAGATAACGATGGAAGAGAAATTATGAATATTGCGAAAATCTCGCCACTAGAGGAATGGCAGAAATAGATTATTTCTTTTACCGCAGAAGAGATTCCCGAAGGTGAAGAGGTGCATGATAATCCATTGGTGGTAAAATTAGAAATTAATCCAAAACCGAAAGAAGATGAGGATGATGAAGCTGAAGATTCATGGGCAATTAATAGAATTCTAATCGATACTGGAAGCTCTGTGAACATCTTATTTTATCATAATTATAAAACTATGGGAGGAAGAGATGATGATCTTATACCATCAACATATAGGATATATGGTTTTAATGGTACTGCTAACAAGCCTAAAGGGGAGGTTACTATGTGAATTCCATTGAAGGGAATATCTTCTGAAATCTTATTCTGCGTCGTTTATGTAGAATCACCCTACAATGCGTTAATTGGTCGACCTTGGCTACATGGGATTCTAGGTGTAGCTTCAAATTTCCACCAGTGCATCAAATTCCCTCACCCCAATGGTGTAGGAATCATAAAAGGAGATTGGGTTGAAGGAAATAGGTGTTACGAAACTGAGATAGAATCTTGCGAAGGAAGAGCAAACAAGAAGGAAAATTGGCGACACAAAATCAAAGATACACAGAGAAGTGAGAGGTTGATGGTGGATGCAATCGAAAGAAAAGGAAAAGAGATGTTGTGAAACTAATGATAGCTCAGAATAAAAATGATGAACATACCACTACCAAGGAAGCAGTAGCAGAAAATAATAATAGAATTCTAATCGATACCGGAAGCTCTGTGAACATATTATCTATCATACTTATAAAACCATGGGAGGGAGAGATGATGACCTTATACCATCAACATATAAGATATATGGTTTTAATGGTACTGCCAACAAGCCTAAAGGTGAGGTTACTATGTGAATTCCACTGAAGGGAATATCTTCTGAAATTCTGTTCTGTTTTGTTGACGTAGAGTCACCCTACAATGCATTAATTGGTCGACCTTGGCTACATGGGATTCTAGGTGTAGCTTCAACTTTCCACCAGTGCATAAAATTCCCTCACCCCAGCGGTGTAGGAATCATAAAAGAAGATTGGGTTGAAGGAAAGAAATGTTACGAAACTGAGGTAGAATCCTGCGAAGGAAGAACAAACAAGAAGGAAAGTTGGCGACGCAAAATTAAAGAGACACAAAGAAGTGAGAGGTTGATGGTGGATGCAATCGAAAGAAAAGAAGAAGAAATGTTTCGAAACTAATGCTAGCTCAGAATAAGAAATGGTGAATATACCACTACCAAGGAAGCAGCAGCAGAAAATAACAAAGAAGCAAAGAATGACAAAGGTAATAAAAATAAGAAGTGTATGAATGATTGATTTGTTGCGACACTCTCGCAACAAATAAAATTCTCAAAAATACATTTTATTAAATGATGAAAATGAGATTGAGAAGTGCAAATACGATATGATGATGTGCGAGAATCTCGCAGAGATAATGAATTCTACAAAAGACAATCAGAGAACAATGACAAAAGAGAAAGGGGCGAACCTTTATGGCGCAAACCCTAGTTCGCGAATACAATTTCGCAAGAGGAAAATGTAAGACCTAAAGTACGTCATATAAGGGGGTACCTGTTGCATGGCTCAGGGAAAGGCTACACCGCCACCGGAACCTGAGTCATGGAGATTTGGGGTCAATAAAGCCCATCCGGGAGAGGCACCTAGGATTATCAGCTTAAGCATTTGACTTAGGTTGGGCGACTAAGGTAATAAGGACTCTCCCAAGGAGTGCAGAATCTGACCAAGGCGCCGAGGTACACGGTTGAGTCAAGAGTGCCAGGAACGTCTGGAGTGTACCTTTCCATTCTTAACAAGTCTTGGATTATACTGCACTCGGCCCGAAGAAAACCCCACTTAGGGTGCAGTCTCGTAACCATAATCCCTATAGGTAAAAGGGATAAGAGGCTGCGAAAACAACTGGTTGTTGTTAAGACCGGATGGGAGGAGCCAACCTTATATGGTAGAGGTACGCCTCCTTGAAGGGGCAACCAGGGGGGAGATAAGGGCGGAACCCTCCATTAGGGAGATGATAAGTGTCTTAAGACGCAAATGTCATGAGGCTTTTTACTCGCAAGAATATTAAGGCTTGTCATATTTGTTCGACAATCCTGAAGAGGCAATAATACTAAAGAAAAAGATAAGACAAGATCAATGGGTTTTCGCATGAAAGTGCGAAGACGTCCTGCGATTTCGTCGCACGACGACAATGTCATGGGGCTTTATTTTCGCAAGAATATTTAGGCCTGTCATATTGTCGCAACAATCCTGAAGAGGCAATAATACAAAAGAAAAAGTTAAGGCAAGATCAATGTGTTTTTGCATGAAAATGCAAAGACGTCCTGCGATTTTGTCGCAATGATAAGAGGTGGCATAATAAGACCTTTAATTAGGAAGGAAAAATAAGACCATTTCACAAAACAAAATATTTATAAGTATTCACAACAGATCATTTCTCGCAAGAAAGATAATGAGAGGCAAGTATGGGAATCAGTAAACAAGAGGCATTATCTTTCTCGCCAGCAAAATACTAAAAGAGAAAATTAATTCCAAAGTTGATTGAAGAATATTATTCGCAAGAAATAATAAAGATGAAACAGTTCAAGAAGATAGAACTAGATAAGAAACTCTTCGCCAATGTTCTCATTATCGCCAACCTTTTCTTCATTTTTATTCTGATCTTCACCAACAATAATTTCTTCGAGAGGGACTTCTTTTTCGCCGCCATCTTGATTATCGCCAACAATTACTTCTTTAGAAGAGATTTTTTTTTCGCTTCCATCTTGATTAGCACCAGCAGTTACTTCCTTAGAAGGGATCTCTTCTTCATCTTCCAAAATATTATTCTCTCCACCACTTTCATAATCATAATCACTATCAGCAGGACGAGGAATTTCATCATCATCTACTTCCAAAAGTTCGATTGATGTAGGAGGAAGAGATTTGGACAATAAAATATCATTCGCAAGAACTTTAGCCTGGAGATGAACTTGACGAAGAAGTGTTCTCTGATGATTCCTATCTTGAATATCCTTAAAGTAAGCAAGATAATCAAGTCTTCTTTCTGCTCGGTCGCGAGAACCAGTAAGGACAGAGAAGAATAGTACATTTTCCTTGCGAATTTTGGCATAGTTAGCCCCCAAAACAGAAATGAAGGAATGAAGATTTTTCTCAGACTCTGCGAAAAGTATAATACAAAATTTCAATAAGATGAAGAACTCAAAAAGGTATGACAAAGAAAAGATAGTTAAGGCAGTCAAACTGTTATGACTACCTTCCTTTTGCGAAATAAGGTGTTGAATCAAGGTCAGACAACTATTCTCCCAACGGTCCATCGCATCATCAAATTTATCTCCAACTAAACCTTTAAGTCGAGACTGAAAATTTTTCTCTTTAGAAATAAGAAAGGAATTTTTCTTCACAAGTGAAGAATAAGATTCTTCTAATTTGGAATATTGTTCTTTAAGTTGGTTCGCCTTTACACTTAAAGCTATTCTACCTTGAATGAGTGTATCTCTTTCAGCGGTAGATGACTCTGTTACTTTTTTAAGTTCATTTCTCAAAGAGCAAAGATATTATTCTTGGTCATCATATACTTTCTGAAGGATGCTAAGTTGTTGTGAAGATATCGCCATCTTGTTTAAACAAGTTCGCTTCTCATGGGATAGAGTTTTATTCTCATCTAATAAAGTTTTCATCCTTAGATTATCTTTAGTTAAAGAGTGAGAGAGGCGAGATATTTCATTACTTAGTAAATTTTGCCTCTGAACTAATTGGGTATTTTCATTGGTAAGATTATTTATATGATCAATAGAATATGAATAGAAGTTATATCTAATTGGTTATATTGATCCGTCAAAATCTCTTTATCAACACGGGATTCTTCAACAACAGATTCAAATTGATATCTCTCCATTATTCGTTTATGGTTTAAGGCTTAACATGCGAAAAAGGAATTTCAAGGACAATTAAATATGGAAAGGATAAAATCATTATAAAGGAAAATTGAAGACACAGATAAGGAAATCATACCTCTCAGTTCATCATTCTTCTTGCGAAGATTGTCGCGATCCAGTGAAACATTCTTGAGCTTTTGATTTTCGAGACGAAGAGCATTACACTCTAAAGTCATCATTTGGAGATCCTTATTCAAGGTTTCAACCTCTTTTTCCAAAGCTGTTTGCGAAGCAGCCCTGCCAGGGCCAAAATACTTACTCAGAATTTTGCAAACACCAGACTTGACAGGATCAATGGGAGACTTCTTAACATCATCCAGAACCTCAGACAAAAATTTGAAAGCAATATTTAAAGGAAGAGGCTTATGTAGAGAACTGGCAATGATAGAAGATTGGGAACCATTATCAATAGGAGGAGAAGAAGTTTCATTCACAGAAGGATTAATAAGGGGGGTTTCAATCATTGAAAGGTCAGTTGAAGGGATGAAATATGAGGCAACCTTTTCGCTAATTGGAGATAATGGTTTAACTTGCGAAGATGTCGCAGGATATTTTGAAGGGATAAGTAAGTGAAAGGGAACAGAGGTTTCAATGGTTTTGAGGTGACGAGATTTCTTGAGAGGTTTGTTGGCATCCTTATCACCCTACGAATCACAATCCAAATAAGAAACATAGGCAACAATATTGTTATTAGAAAAGAATAATGTTTCTTATTACCTTATGATCCGCAGACTTTCTTTGGTTTACAACAACCTTATGCTACGATTTGGAAATATTAGGGTTCTGAACCTTAAATTTAGTGTTAGAGGCGTTTTTGCTGAAATAACAACAGTATGGGATCACATAAACAGCATCAAATAAGGCAGTAAGCAAGATCAATTTCAGCAAAACCCATAAGAAAGAAAAAAGAAAACTAACCTCGATGAATCCATGGAATACACCAGCAGGAAGATTAATTCGTAACAATTAAAAAATAAGAAAATTACGAACAGTGAAGATCTACAGAGGGAACAATATGGGAATGGACGAAGAATTAAGAAGATTGACGAAGGAAGATAGAAGAAAAATTACAGCAGAGGAATTTACGGAGAAAATGATAAAGTTGCAGAGAAGATGAAAAAGAGAGTAAAAAAGAATAAAAGGGAGACTAAGAAGAGTATATATAAGGATATTTTCGAGAAGATAAACACAATTAATGCGAAAAGACGTGAGCGGTTGAAAAGCAGCGGTTACAAAAGACGTGTCAAGAAACAGATGGGAGAAAGGATACGTGTGATAATACAGAATATGAAGTGATGGATAGCTGCGACATTTCTCACATCGTTCTCTGCTTCGCAGAGAAGATATGAGAAAGGCAAGATGTAGGATCAGAATCTCGCAGCAATAATATCTCAGCGAAATTATTAACAACGCAACACGACAGTGTCGCAGAACAACTTCAGAAACGACATAATAAAGACATCATCCAAATCATGAGAAAAGTGTGAAGATCCTGCGAAAATAAGGAAGTTTGCGAGATTGGTATTTGTAAGGTTGCGAGAATGTCGCAAACCATATCCGAAAATAAATGACAGATTAGCTGTCATCCACTATGTAATTTCCTATAAATAGCCATTCGGTTGTAAAGGAAAGTAGAGAGATCTTTTCTGAGTGAGAAGCGAGTAAATAGGAGATAGAAAATCTAGAGAAGTGGTTATTCTTGATTCCTTTATCTTTTCTTGTAAGATTGTTCAAAGATTCATCAATAAAATTAAGATTGTTAATCCAAAAATGAGTTGTGTTAATGAAATCTTGTGAGGGGTGTAGTGTAGGAAATCCTGCAACTACAAAATCACCACCTTCTTCCTCAGCTGAGAATCTGAGCTACCAGCCCTCACCACAGGAGCCACTGCCTTCGCAAACGACCCACTCGAGTGGAGCGAAGTAGCAGGCAATGATGGAAGACTCTTAGAATATATCACTACAACACTGGTAGTAGCCGAGACAACAGGTTGCAGATCAGCGGGAGCAGAAAACGAGGGTACCTTTGGCAACGAAGTAGGATTCGCAGCTTGAACACTAACTAGGCTCACCAATGAAGTATCACCACCAACTGGGAGGTTTTCACCTTCCATAGAGACAGCACGAAGGGGGCTAGGACTATCCTTAGAAAAATCTTCTTCAATATCGTCTAAGTGAGGACTAAAGGCAGTATCCTCAACGTCCTCCATATTTTCGTCATCTTGTTCTTCCGCAACGGCCTTAGGATCCTCATCGGATTCTTCAACATCAATCACAACCTTCAATTTGCCTTTCTTCTTGGAAGACTATAGGAGAACACATGCGCAAACTGAGGATCAAGGGAAAAATAATAAGGAATCTAAGAACACTAAGGTAGGGTTATAATCCTTACCTCCGCAGGTGTTGGCTTAGCTTCAATCGAAGCCTTCCTTTTCCTGGTTCTGGTGGCTACGGAGTTACCAGCAGAGCCCGGAGCAGTCCCAGCAGAAGAAGCAGGAGCAGGCTATAAAGGAAATATCAAAAATAATTAGCAAAGGCCACAAAAGGAAAATAAAAAGCCTCTGCATCAAACGAAGGTTACCTCGTGAGAAGTAGCAGGGTTAAAGACCCAAGGCTGATATCCATCATACTTAGCAGGCAGAGATGAAGCAGTACAAGGAACATTGGGATCTGCGATAGTAAAACCATAAGCCCAGGGACCCACAACACGGAGAGGAGTACGCGCCCAACAATCATCATGGTCTAGACGAATACGATCATACTTCGGCAAGAAAAAGATTAACAAAATAAGAGATGACAGTCAACCCAGTCTTGTCAATCTCCTCTAGCAAACGAAGACTATTACCTTCCCTAATTTGTTTGGAAGTAACATGGATACGACGTGGACCAACACACCATGGGAGAAGGTTGCTTTTCTGGATGGCATCAGCATAAGTAGCATTGAAGTTGGAATGGGTATAATCCTCCTGCTTAGATCTCCCAGCAGTAAAGGGGTCATAGGACTTCAAAGTAGTCTTACCTTTGCTATAATACCAACATTCACGAAGGGCATGCAAGTAATTACCATTGTATTGCATAACTCCGCGGACCTGAGTCTTGTTTACCGGGTCATCCCTGGTAGATAAAACGTCATAGTAAAAAGAATCATTTCTACTAAACAAAGGCAAGAACATACCGGCAGCCAACTGGACAACGCTGATAAGCAAGTGGTTCTCATCATAAGGGAAGTTCCGGATCATATATTCAGTGAGAACATCAGGGTCGTTAACAAAGGAGATGTCAAACTTATGAAGGCGAAAGGACTTGGAGATCTCAGCCAAGGAAAAGTGAGTGTATCTATCTTTGTCACGCAGTTGCAGCCTTTGAAGCTCATAGTGAGGTGGAGGAGGAGGGGGAGGAAGATCCTCAACAAAAATCTCTTCAACCTCAGGGTTTGCAACATCCTCAGGCCCCACAACCATCTCAGTTCCCTCAATTATATCAGTATCCTCAGGGGGAGGAGAGGGCGTAGCATCAGGATGATCCATTCGCGGAGGTGGCTCAGTAGACAACCTGGGAGCAGTTAGATGTTTTGTCTGCTCAGTACCGTTTGTCCAAGGATCTCTTCTTTGATTCGGATTGCCTTCGTTCTAGCCAGAGCTTCAGTGGAATCCGCAGGGGTAATATTTCAAGAGATGGAGGCTTTTATGGAAACCTATGATGATTTCCTTCCTCGTATTTCGTTGTACTCAGTAAGTGACTCTTACTTCATTTCTTAATGCGTTATTTTGAGCCTCAATCTGTTCTTATGCTCTGTTGTTTGCAGCTTTGCAAATAAATCGACGTTGGATGCACCTTGTTCAAGTTTTATAGGTCTAAGTGTACTCACTTGAGTGCCTTGTTGGAGCGTACCCGCCAAGATCATGCCCTTGCTAGAGCGCAACAACCTTCTTCTGGTGATGCTGGTTCTGCTGCCAAGATATCTTTGCTAGAGAACGACCTGAGGAAAACTCAGAGGTCCCTAGAGGCTTGCTTGTTGGCCCTTGAGAGAGCAAATAATGCTGCGAAGGCTGATGAGGATGGTCGTAATGCCGTTGATTCCGCTTTGGCTGCTGAATCCTCCAAATCCATAAGTTTTTTTCTTCTTTTCCTTAGATTTTTTATTACTTTCGTTTGGTAGCATTATCCTGAGACAACCTACACCTATCAGCTGGTACCCCTAGTGAGCTTAGACATCTCCGGGAGAAGGTGGCCAAGTTGACCTCTGATGTTTGGTATTATTAGAAGAAGTCTGACAGGTTGATGAACGTGACTGTTCATAACGAGGACCAAAGTTCTCCTTAATCTGCTCATAACGCAGATCTTGTGAAGCAGTTGGCTTCGCTCCGTAAAGAGTGTGACGAAGCCCTTAAGTGGAAAGAGGGTCTCATTTTAAAGTAAAATGAGGATATTGCCTTAGTTCATAAACGCCTCTTAGACCAAGAAATTATACGTAAGAAGTATCATTCGGATTTTGAAGATTCATGCGCTTCCTTAGCTAAGGTTGCTGCAGAATGTAATGTATTATCTTCTGAGGTTTGTTCTCTTAAGAACAAACTTATTGAGGTTGGTTTCGTGCCTTCCTACATGTCCCATGCATCTTTGGTTAAGAGGTTAGAAGAGTTAGAAAATATTTACCAGGTTATATCCTCTGAGAATGCTTTGCTCCGGATTGATGTTGTGGATCTCCGGACCGAACGAGATACCCTTATGGAGGATCTTGATGCTGCTGAGGTGGACCTTGCCGAATCCCAGCATAATTTAGAAGAATCCCTTATCCATGCTGGAGGTATCTTAGGGTTCCTTCTATTCCGTATTATTCTTTGTGCCCCTTGTTTTCGATTTTCTTTACTCATGTCTTTTTCGCCCACAGGTTTCCAGGAGAAGCTTGTAGGAGCGAATGCCAAAATTAACCATCTCGAAGGTCAAGTATCTTCGTTGGAGATATCACGCCAGTTCGATGCTGCTGCCAAGTTCAAAGATGAGGCACTTCAGCAGGCCAATGATCAGCTCAATGCGCAGATGATGGAGCTTCGTCAGAAATCGGCCTCTGATTTGGAGACTCAGTCTTCTCAGATACAGGAGAAATTCAAGAATTCGACCATTGATTATATCAACAATGCCTTTGCTGAAGTGGAACGCCAAGCTGACAGAGTTGTCTTTCCTCATCTTCCTTACACTTGATTATGTTGTCTCCAACTCTGTTTACATAAACTCTTTGTTGTTTTATGTCCTCAACTGAGGTATATACTTTAGCTTTGATGTCTCTCTTCTTCGAAACAATGCTTTGTGAGGTTTGGACCCTTTGTTATCTGCAACCTTTAAGACATGTTAGACATATTTTGGTAAAACTGTTACTTTACTTATATTATTGCATGCATATTTTGTTTTAGACATATTGTGTCTTTTTGATTGCACAATTAAGTCATCACAGGGTGCTAAGGTATGTTTAACCTTTGATGGAACATTCATCATCCTACCTAAGTATCCTTTGGCCAGAAGGTACCGTGGTGGAAAGGGTTCCTACGTGGGCAATAGTTTTCCTGTAACCCTACGCGTTCAGCGCGAAGACTGCTTTACTTCGACAAGGTATCTCTATAGTGGATATCTTATTTTTTTTCTTATGCCTAATTAAAGGAGCCTTCGCCCTGAGGATCCGAGATTGACATATGTGCAGTTATGCCTTGCCTTGCCTCATCGTCAATCCTGACGGAGGGTGTCTATTCTAACCCAATTTTATTAATCAAAACTAATTTTTCTTTTAGCAAAAAGTTTATTTCATTGATTAGTAAAGTGTATAATACCTTTGATCAGGGATAGAACATGGTAGGCTACTTCCCGTTCCTTTCTTCTCCCGAGTAATCACCATTCTCTTACGGGTAGTACTTTTTTAGGTACATTGCATTCCAAGGATGTTGTAATACTTCACCTTTGGGGGTCCTTAGGTAATAAGACCCTTTTTCGACAATATCATGTATGATGCAGGGTCCGTCCCATGTTAGAGCTAGCTTGCCCCACTCGTTCTTTCTTTGGTATGGTGGTATCTGACGCAGTACGTATTCCTCGACCATAAAGTTTCTAGGGATGATCCGCTTGTTGTATTCCCGAGCCAGCCTTCGTTGATAGTTTACCATCTTTTGCAAAGCAACTTCTCTCCTTTCTTCAAGGTCATCCAGCTTTTCTGACATCAGGTCTGTTGTTAGATTCTTTTCCCATGCCTCCGTTTTTGTCGTTGGGAGTATTATCTCTGTTGAGATGACTGCTTCGGCTCCATATGTCAACATGAATGAAGTTTCCCCGTAGATGACCTTCTTGTAGTCCGATAGGCCCATAGGACGTTGTGTAGTTGTTCACACCATCACTTCTTGTATGCGCCTAACTTCTTCTTTAAGTTCATCGCTATGGTTTTGTTGGTTGCCTCTGCTTGTCCGTTGCTCTTAGGGTATACATGAGTGGACTTGTTCTTATGAATATTGAAAGTATAAAACAACATGTCGATGTTTTTTACTTGCAATTGTTTGCCATTGTCATAGACTATGGCGGCTGGTATTCCGAACCGACATATGATTTGCTCAAACAAGAATTTAAAGACGTCTGTGTCCCTAATTCTTGCCAAAGGCTTTGCTTCCACACACTTGGTGAAATAATCCGTAGCCACAATAAGGTATTTTCGTTTGAGGTTCCCTCTATTAAGGGTTCGACGATATCAACTCCCCATTTGACAAATGGCCAAGGGCTGATGACCGAGTTAAGTTCCGTTGCTGGTGCTTTGATATTCCTAGCAAAGCGTTGGCATCTTTCGCATCGCTTTGATACATTCTTCGAATCTCCGTCCATGCTTAACCAATAGTATCCTTGCATTTTTTCTTTGACCGCCAAGGATCTTCTTCCTTTGTGGTTGCCTGCATCTCTGTTGTGTATATCGTGGAGTATTTTCCTTCCTTCGGATAGTGAGAGGCACCGCATTAGAGGTCCGATAAACGACCTCCTATATAGTATTCCATCGCGAAGGATGTACATTGCTTCTTTTGATTCGAGCTTTCGAGCTTCCTTAACGTCGGCTGGTAAGGTACCTTTGTCCAGATACTGGTGGATCGGAATCCTCCAATCATCTTCTGCTTCATCTTTGTTGTCTTCGTCAGATATGGATTGGTCCTTGTCAAACTCCTCAGCTTCGTCATCTGATTCTTTCATTTATCCGTTTACTTCTTTATCTGCTTTTCTCATGGACCGAGTTTGGACGGCAAAGGTCTCCTCAGCGTTTGAGATGGGTCCTTATATCGAAGGTTCGTAGATCTTTCCAATTTTCACGACGGTGGTATCTGCCTTTTAGCATAGAGGATATAACTGCTAAGACATCTGCGTGTCTGTTTTCTTTTCGACATACATGCCTGAAGGTTACGTTTTTGATATTGGAAGCATGCTCTTGAACTAGCTTTAAGTACAAAGACAACACTGGATCCAAAGTTTGATATTTGAGTTTGATTTGTCTAATGACCAGCTGTGAATCACTAGTCAACCGAACATCTGATAAGCCTAGCTCCCGTGCCAAGCGTAGACCATGCATGACCGCCTCATGTTCTGTGATGTTATTGGTGTATTGCTCGAATTCTAACCTGAATGCATAGATGGATCGGTCTCCGGTGGGGGTTGTTGTTACAATCCCTATGTATGCGCCCTCTCCGTTGGAGGAGCCATCTACGAATATCTCCCATCTTCGTGAATTCTGAGGTTCCAGCAAATCTTCTGGTTCTTGCTTGTCTTCCTCCATTCTTGGGATGTCGTCTATCTCTGCTTTATCGCTGAGAGGTAGGTCTGCCAGAAAGTCTTCCAAGATTTGCGATTTCTCAGCCTTTCTAGTTTCAAAGATTATGTGAAACTGTTTGATCATGGCATTCCGTTTTGCCACCCTTCCAATTTTCTCCGTGCTATCGAGGATTTTCCCTATCTGAGCCTTCGTGAAGACTCGGATGGTATGTGCATCAAAATATATCCTTAGTTTTTGTGTTGCCACCACTAAGGCATATATAAGTTGCTCCACCTTGGTGTAGTTACGCTCTGCTGGGCTGAGTTTTTTGCTGATGTAGTAAACTGGTTTTTCTCCTTGTCCTTGGTCTCGTACCAGTACTGCGCTTACATCGTAGCTTCTTACTGCTAAGTACAGAGTGAGTATCTCACCCGGCTCCGGCTTCTTTGAGATGGGTACTGATGTCAAGTACTCTTTGATTTTTTGGAAAGCTTGTTCGTATTCCGTGGTCCACATGAACCTGCTTCCTTTCCTTAGTGTGTTGAAAAATGCCTTGCATTTGTCTGATGACCTTGCTGTGAATCTTCCCATGGAGGCTAAGATTCCATTTAGATTTTGTACTTCCTTTAGCGTTTTTGGAGATGACATCTCCATTATTTCTCTGACCCTTTCGGGGTCCACTTTTATTCCTCGCTTAGTTACCAAATACCCTAGGAATTTTCCTGAGGTTACTCCAACGTGCATTTCTCCGGGTTTACTTTCATGTGAAATTTTCTCATGGATTCAAATATCTCCCTTAGGTCTGACAGGTCGCCTCTTTGCTCTTGACTAGCATGTCGTCCACGTAGACCTTTAGTATCTTGCCTATCCATGTCTTAAAGATTTTGTCTACCAACCGATGGTATGTTGCCCCCGCGTTCTTTAGTCCAAGAGGCATCCTTGTATAGCAATACAAGCTTCGTGGGGTAAAGAACGCAGTATGCTCCTTATCTTCTTCTGCAAGGGAGATTTGGTTGTAACCAGAGTAGCCATCCATGAAGGATAGTCTCTGATGACCTTCGGTAGCATTGACCAGCTGGTCAATATTTGGCAGCGGGTAGCTGTCCTTGGGGCATGCCTTGTTGAGATTGTTAAAGTCGATGCAGATGTGTACACCTCCGTTCTTCCTAGGTACAATGACCATGTTAGATATCCACGTGGGATACTTGACTTCTTGTATGAATCCTGCTGCTAGAAGCTTTTGCAACTCCTTCTCTACTGCCTCTTGGTAGATATCTGCCACCTTGCGGATACGTTGTTTGAATGGTGGCATTTCTGGTTTGAGCCGAAGGTGGTGGGAGACCAAATTCGGGTTAATTCCTGGAATGTCTTCCATTGACCACGCAAAGACATCTGCGTAATCCCGTAGTAGCCTTTGTAATTGCATCTCCTCATACCCTTCTAGTAAAGTTCCGATGTTGATCATCTTTGGTTCCGCCTCCGTTCCGATGTTGATTTACTTTGTTGGTTCTACCGGTGAGAAGGTTTGTTTCTGAGGTCGTGGAGGATTGCTTTTCTGTAATTGTAATTTGGTGGAGACATCCGCTACTGGTGTTGCGGATGTGCTTGCTTCTTGAACTGAGGGGGCTTCGGGAACTTTGAAGCCTCCATCCTTTACTTCGTTGGAATTTGCCTTTTGTATTTTTCTTTCGTGTTTCTGTGCGACAACTCTTTCTTCGTTGAGTCTGACCTCTGCTAGATAGCATAGCCTTGCATCTTGTTGATCACATTTGATTTCCATTTCACCCATGGGTGTAGGGAATCGAAGGTACTGATGATAGGTTGAAGTTGTTCATCTTAACCGATGGACGCATATTCGTCCCATGATGACATTGTAGGGTGAAGGTGCTTCAACAACACAGAACCTTGTATTGGTTACTAAGGGTCCTGCGCATACCTGCAAGACGATTTCTCCTTTTTCTCTAGTGACTGCTCCGTCTAAACCGTATATTGTGCAAGTGGACGAATCCATTTGTTCAACTGTCAAACCCATACGTAAGTAGGGTTCGTAGAACAATACATTTAACGAGCTGCCCCCATCAATGAGGACCTTCGTAACATTCCACCCATGTATTGGTAGAGTGATCACAAGTGGATCGTTTTGCATCTCGACTTCCTGGTTGACGTCTCTTGTTGAGAATGTTAATGGCGTAGCCATGCATTCTTCCCAAGTGCTAGTGGGTGGTCCACTTAGCTTGAACACTTCGTGGTCTTCTAGTTTTCTTATGTTTCGAGCCAACTCGAGGATGTCTTCGAGTAGCTCCTCCTGGTCTCCGCTGGAGAAGGTGATCATGTTGATGTATTTGCCGTCCTGAGGTAGTTCTACCCTTTTCTTGGGGGCTACCTCAGTATCCGCTGGTTGGATTTGCACATACTCCATGAACTTGCCTTCATCTATGAATCTTTGAATCGTGTTTCGTAGGTGATAACATGTGTCAGTTGTATGACCGTAGTACTGGTGGTACTCACAATACTCCTTAGACTCCTTTGTTTTATCCGGTTTCTTTCCTCTAGTATTAGGGTAAGGAAATCCCATTGCTCCTTCCTTGCTTAGAATGTGAGAGAATGTTGTGTTTAGCTTTGTGTAGATTTTATCTACAAAGTCTTCTCTTCCTTTTTCTCTGCCTTTGCCATCTCCGTATTTGGATCTTTTATCTCGATAGATGGTTCTTCCCCCGGCTTCATTTTGTCTCTTAGGTATCTCCGGAATTGGTTCTAGGGAGTTGGTTCATTGCGGAGCTGTTGTTGTCTTTGCTTGCGCCCTGGGGTTGTCCTTCTGGATTTCTTCAAGTCTGATGTAGCGATATTGGAAAACCCTAAGCTCTCCTTCGGAATCCAGGGATCGGTTATGTAGCTATACGAAGATAACCGAGGTTCTATCAAGTCTGTATTTATAGAATTTAATGTTAATTTCTGGATTGATTTTCCCGATTGCATGGCATGTCTTCTGCCACTTGTCTATGTATTGCATCAATGTTTCCCGGGGTCCGATAGATAAAGAAAATAGCCTATCAAACCCTGCCTTTGTTGACTTGTTGTACATGTATGTCTCTAAGAAGACCGTACACAATTGCTCAAAAGAGTCAATTGAGTTTACTGGTAAATTATCATACCATGCCAATGTTGATCTCGTCAAGCTTGAAGGAAAGTACCTACAAAGTACTACCTCATCTCTTTCCCAATAGGCAAGGACACGAGTGTAGTATCGTAGGTGGGATGCGGGATCAGAGGTACCGTTGTATGCCTGAAACATAGGTACTGGGCATTTCCCATGGATAAGTTCCCTCAAAATGCGAAAAGACAACGGAGATGTTGTCGCTTCTTGGAGTACTTCTTCCAGCCTTGCGCATGCGTGGCCGTTTTTTAGTCCTTGTGTTTCTTTCTGCATATTCTCCATTTGCTCCATGACCATGTTCACATTGTGAGCATCTCTGGAAAATGCCTCATCATAGTTGGACTGGGAGGGCTCGTAGGTTGAATCTGTTTCATCTGGATTCTGGCATGTCTTTCTGTCCCCCCCTGGTGGGTTAGCCTTTGGTGGGTTAGGATCCACCCTTCGTCTTCCTGAGATAGGTCTGTTTTCAAGCCTCTTTATCGGATGGTGAGTTTGGGAACCTTCGATCTGTACATCAAGCATATATTTTAGGTTCTGGTTCTCCTGGGCCATCACGTGCATTGCATCCTCATTCTCCTTGTTACGGAGTAGCAAATATGCTACTTGTGCTGCCATTTGATCTTCATTGTGGATTCCACCGCCCTGAGGAGTGTTGTCGGCCGGATCCTCAGACTCATACACTCCTTCTCCTATGACCGGAGCGTCTGGATCTAGTTGGATCGGGGTTAGGTTTCTCAATCCTCATCCCGTAGGAACTAAGGTTATGGTTAACCCTGTGTTGGCCGCATGTGGCTTTGTAACATTGGGATGCTCCGGTAACGACATGTCGTAAAGTGGTTGTGCTCCCGATGTTGGCCCCATACCTTCAGCAGGAATAGGTGGCTTGTTAGAAATTGTTCTTCTTGCTATTTCACTTTGCTCGTCCTCTACTTCGGTTCTTTGATTCGCATGAGATGGATTTTGAGATCTTTCACTCGTAACTGCTGGTCGTGAGATTGTTGGTACATCACTTGGTTTCTGCATTCCTTCGGTCTCTGGTTATCCAGATGGAACAGAAAAGTGGAAGAATCTGCTACTTGGATGCCTTCGTTAAAAACAACAATTAATGCTCTGACATAGAAGACGGCTAAGCAGCTTTTTCAGAAAAAGAACTGAAATGACGCCTTGAAAGACAGGTATTAAATTTCTTATGACACCCTTGGAAAAAACAACCTTAAATGTTGAAAACGAGTTAAAAAGGGTGTCAGATCTCCCAAGAAAAGAGGTTATTAAATGCTTTGGAAGATCTTTTTTCCTTAAATTCTCACTGAGATTCCTCTGCAGTCAGAGGTACTCAGATTTAAAGGATACTTTGTCGGAAAAGGTTGTTTTTTAGTTCAAAACAAAAGATTTGACGTTTTGTGAGTGCGGTTTTGCAAATTTTGTAGATCTGTGAGGTTGTAAGTCTTTAGAGGTTATGAACTCAAAGAACATACGTAAATAACGGACGAACAAATCACTAGAAAATGAGATTCGTCGTTGTAGAACTCAGATCTCTTTGTTAAAGAAGATGTGTAAGTTAAAAATAAAGGAACATAAAAACTCAAGCCGGTGAGCAAACCCTTCTAGCGCCAAACTGTGACTACTAATTTTCCCATAGTTTATGTAATGTATACATCTCGTAGAATCGAATACTAGGTAGTATTGATGCCTCTGTTGAACTGATAATGCTTAGTTATAAAAGATATTCAAGATCACAATAACAACAAAGAACACAAATATAACGCAAATGGTGCTAAGTTATCATGAGACACAAGAGATTACGTGGTTCGAATTTTGTCTACATCCACGGGGTAATGAGTGATTGTTTTTATTAAGTTGTGGTGGTTACAAAGATCTTAAATGCTTCCCAAAGTAATAGAGAGAACTTAAGTTGATGTAAATACTTAAGTTTTAAACATTAAAGAGGTATAAGCTTAAGACTAGATCTTCTCTCCTAGAAATTGAATGCCCTTGGTTTGTTGGTGAAGCTTGGTATTTATATCCCTTTCTGCTCCAGGTATATATTTTTTGTCTCCGGATCCATCGTTCCCTGATATACCTTCCATACAAATGGTACCTTCGTTCACCGCATGCTTTCTCCAGTCGGACTCTGCCACCTCAGCTGACCCACGTTCCTTCGGGAACTTCCCAGCCTCAGTACAGATTGTACCTTCATTCACCGCTAACCTTTTCCAGTCAGACTCTTCCACATCATCTGTCTCCACGTGCTTTGATTATGCGTGTAGATAAGAGATTTGTGCATTTAATGCTGATTAGATATGTCATCTACCTCTTTCCCTTCGCCAACTGCCTCCCTCTAGACTAGGCTTTACTTTTATATCTTGGTCGTCGAGGTATACCTTCTTGGGATAAGATAAATTAGATCTACGAAGATGTCTTCTGCTACTCAGGTTCCTTTGTATAGCGAGGGCTATACAGTTATCTAGCACACGACCACTGAGACTGTGACACGTGCTCCGCCGAATATTGATATTCACAACAGAACTTTTCAGTTCATAAACCGGTTTGCAAACTTTGAAACAAATCAAAGTTCCGGAGTCGATAGAACTTTTCAAGTTCACGTAGAAAAGATGAGGATACCCGAATACACCACAATCTTTTTTATTTCAACCTATAAGTCCTCTACCGAATGTCATCGTTAATTGACAAATTTGAGGAAATATGAAAATTCGGTTCACACTTGATGAGAAGCGGAAGCTTACAATGAAAATAAATTGAAATTGATAACTTGAAAAGGATAAATAATCAACCAATTTAGTTTCTTCTACCCTTTAAATAAAGGAAGAACCTAATAATGGAGATTCTTCTCAAATAACTTACAATTTCTACCCAATTAAATTGGAAACTATAAGATTATGAGAGGCATCTAGTTGATACTCTAGAATTAGATGATCTAATTCCACCTAGAGATAACAATTAGGTTTGAAAGAAGAGAACCTCTCATTTTTCACACAATATTCTAGAACTCAACCTTCCTCCTTTAGCCTTATGTATTCTAATTTATACTAGCACCAAGGGCATACTTGGCATATTCAAAGTAATTCTACGATGAACTATAAATGGTGCTTCAATATCGATATGGGACATCCACAATACGTCATCCTCCCCTTCTTTAAACAAATTCGTCCTCGAATTCTTCAAAGCGTATTCTCCATTTGTGCTTGAACTTCTTCCCTGCTTGAAGACAATTCTACCTCTACACCTTCCATTGTAGTTACTCACCAAATTTAGCACTTTGTGGTAATAGTAGAGAGCATCACCAAGTAGTAATGACACACCAAGTATTTCTTCGTTTGTAAATACATCATCCTCCCCTTGTTTGAACAAATTCGTCCACGAATTCTTCAAAGCATATTCTCCATTAGTGCTTGAACTTCTTCCTTTTTTGAAGACAATTCTACCTCTACACCTTCCATTATAATTACTCACCAAATGTAGTACTTTGTGGTCATAGTTGAGAGCATACCAAATAACTAATGAAACATGAAGTAGTTCTCTCAACCTTGCACGGTGAACAAATCCATGGAACTTGTCTTTAATGAAATCCCAAATTAGATCAATATATATTGACTTTCTATTTTGTTTTAGCTTGAGTGAAGGCTTGCTTCCAATAATTGTTTGTTCGCATACTTGAAATTTTTCCCGAGATCTCCTCGATATGGTATCTTCCAATTTGATATCATACAATGGTTTCCCATCTTCTATTTCGTCACCAAGTACCTTGCCAAATGTGGGACACAATAATGATTTATGTTCTTATTCTTTCTCTTTACTTATACTAGATAGCACTTGCTCCATAGTAGTGAAATAATCAAAGATTTGATCCACATTCATGCCATCTTGATAGATTAGAAGATTTCCCACTATTTCACTTTCCCTATGACTCAAATAACTATCAAATTTTGGTGGAGACATTTCATCAAACATCTTGTGGGAAATTTTAACATCCTTATATCCACCAACCAAAATTGATACATCTAGTTCACTTACATCATCACAATCATTAGGTAGAATCCTTTCTTGGTTATGGAGACTTTCAAGTTTCCAATAATATTCTTCACAAATTTCTCCCATTCTTAGATACATATCATCAAACACTTCATGTACAATATTCATTAACACATCCTTTGAATGAATCCTACCCAAATTAACTTCTCTTTTGTAAGCCATAGTGAAATCAATATAAGATTGAAAAACCCAATTTGAAAATACTATCACAGAACATTAAAATCAACCCAAAATACTTGATAAAGAGATTAGTAGTTGTTGATGGTGCATTTTAGTTCAGGGCTAAAATTGCAAAACCAAATTTATGCGCTGACATCCTGCAAAGGATAAAGCCACTGATAAGTGATGAATACTTCTCCACTTTACTAATTCACCTAAAATGGAGCATGTAGCAACAATCCCATATACCTTGTGGATTTATAACATTATTAATGTATGACCATCCTTGTATTTCATGTACTGCTCCACTCTTATCATTGGTGCGGCATGACGACTGAGTTTTGCTCTCAGCAGAGCAACACGAATCTCCAAGCATTAATAATGAAGCATGTACGAAATACCCGTACATGATATAACTCTCGGAGTGTTACACTAGCCCGATTGAGCATCTGGACTGTCCATATCAGTCTCAAAAACGATCACGACCATCCAACTTCACCATCATGATTGGATAGCTCAGATCGAATCCATAACCCTCAAGCAGGTATTGGAGTATTCACCACCGCCCCAATGCGGACCCACATGGTCGGCCTCCCCAAAAGGGTAGCATGGCTTGCCAAATCGTCCAGCCAGAGCAACGCGGACGTGAAACCCTAATTTAGGGTCTGCGGCACATTACATGTGTCGCAAAGCAGTCTCAACCATCCATCTTCGCAGGCATAGATGGAGGGTGTAGATGTAGATTCAAAGGGCCCAGAGCATGTCAACACAATCACCGTGGGCCCTCCTACACACATGACTTATCGTTCAGGACCAACTATAGTTGGTCGTTCCAGTTCGTGCGCCCAAACAAAGCATGACGCACGGCCGGTGAAACCCTAATTAGGGTTTGAACATCACGAGCGTCCATTTTCTCCTGCACGAATGAAGGGTCCAGGAATAGACTAGGCGGATCCAGTGCGCATCAACATGATCACCGTGGTCCCATCTATCTCCACACCCGATCGTCCAAGGCATATCATGCATAGTTGCCTCGATTCGCACGCCCAAACTAGGCGTGGTCACACCTCCCAATTGCAAACTAATCTCGACCACTCAACTTTTCCGGACAAATTGAGTGGATTAGAACACGTTTCTGTGGGACAATGAAATACAGGCGTGTACATCAGCCCGTCGTCTGAACACCATACTAATCGGCCAAGACCGACCAGACTTGGTCGCCTCGAAACGCGCGCCCAAAGTTGGCATGACGCGCGGCCTTTGCGGCACAAAATCTATGTCGCAAATCAATCCTAGTCGCTCCTCTTTGCCGGACAAATTGAGCGATCTAGATTACACTTTCATGAGACAATGAGGTATGGGCATGTACACCGGCATGCTGTCTACACGCATACCCAATCGGACTTTCCAAAATCGTGTCCCAATCTTGGATTCGACCAAGCTGAAGAGTGATGCTTGCGCACTTCTTCATAAACTCTAATTCCACTAACGGTCGCAGATGAGTGTCTCAAAGATCATCTCGTCCGTTCAACTTCACCTGCTTGGTTATACAGCCCTGGTCAGGAGTTAGTTGGTCGATGAGGTGTCGTGGTGATTACCACCCTCCACTCTACCACACCATGTGGTCGGACAAGAGAGGACTTGCTTGCGCAGCCTCCAAACCATCACATGAAGTAGGTTGGACATGATGTTATTTTAAGACGCTCAACATCGATGCTTCATACATGCTGAATATATTCGATGCATTACACGCATAAAGTTCACGTGATATTTTACAAGTATCAAATTCCCAAATAACTTAGTTATTTAACCTAGCATTACATGCTACCTTTTGTGGGTCCCACGATCCGCACATTCGAGACATCAATCATGTCACAAACTGGGGGATACATACTGGGGTATTGGTATGGCGGTTTATAGCGTGCAGCGCACAACGCGCCATCACAAGAACGTGTCAGGAAGTCATGGACGGTTAGTGATGGTGAGAGAAGTGGGCAAGACTGATCGTGTAACACTAACACACGCAACTCCACTACTCCATTACTCCATTTTCTCAACTTCCCATGAGAGGCGTGGGTTAGGCTCAATGACTTGTATAAATAGGTTCTCCTCCCTATTTTCAAACAAGACAAGACAACAGAAACCAAGTGTTGATACAATCGTATTCCAACACCAGAACTGATAGCTTTCATTCTGTAAGCCAGTTCAGCTTTCTGATACAAGTCATACATAGCCAACACCTTCACAATCTCAACACCTTTTTCGCTTCCCTCCCTAAGATCAACCCCATCTCCTTCACTTTGTGACCGAAGCAAGTCTGGAACGTCCATTTCTTGGTTTAGTCCAGAATTGTACAGATTGATTTCTCGAATCACAAAGCACTCCCGTGCAGTGTATTTGTTTAGTGTTTAGATTCATTCCTCATCCACACACCCCAAATTACCAAATTCGACAGGAATAGTTTTTACCCATAAACAATTGGCGACCACAGTGGGAGATTAATAACTCGTTTGTGAAGTCAATTTCTTCAATACCAATTCAATTTTACTGATTTCGAAAATGGTGGATCTTAGGTCTGGATCAGCGACCAATCCTGACGGGACTAGCGTTGACAACACTCTCGGTGTTGATATCTCAGGTGTCACCGTGCAGCTAGTCAATACCATCAATGTATCTCGTGGAATTTCTTCCTTTACTACCCGCACCAGCGGAGCAGGAGATGTTCCAGTAAGTGTAACACCTCCCATCACCAGATCCATAGCAGCAGCAAATCCCGGCATCTCCTCAAAGTGTAACGCCTCCGACGGTCACCAGAGAAACAACTTCCACCCCTTCATCATAACGAGGAGCTGGAGGAGAAAGAGGAGGACCATCTCCCAATACCATCGCATGGATAGGCAGGCAGTCCTTGCTAAGACTCAAACGGATATGGCTGCAACTCAGAAAGAGGTACTCACTTTTCTTAAGATATTAACTGATAGATTTCCACAAGAGCCGTGAAATCCCCTGAAGCCAACAAGGAATGCATTCAACGCATCCGGAGAAGGTACTTCAGCGGCGCGGACCTACATGGACCTGATCAAAGAAGCGACATCAGATATGAACGGTCCTGTCATGTAGATTCCTACACTGGGGACTGATCCTCACAATGATCCTCCTCAAGTCAATAGTCTCACTATGAGCCGGAGGCCGGTGGATCAGGAAGCGGTTTTTCTAGTGGAAAGTTTATGCGAACTTTTACACCTCTCGAAGAATCAACGGGCAGAGACGTTTTGCTGCAATCAACCAGAAGAAGGTCACAACCGGGCCCTACACGTTACTGCACGCATCAAGGATTCAGAGTTCAAGAGGGCCCTCATCGACACGGGAGCGTCTTCGAATGTGATTACTCTTAAGACCCTCAGGATGGCCAAGGTTCGCTCAGGCAAGATCGTATGGCATCCTACCACAATGACAGACTTTGAAGGAAACCAGACCAACACATACGGGATCGTCCCTTCAACATATCACCAATGCCTGAAGACTATGCTGGATAAAGAAGTCGTTCGTATTCCTGCATCATTGTCTCCTTACGCACCAATATGCGGAGTAGAACTCTTCGAACTGAGGGAAGCTCCGCGGGAAGGATCCGACAAAGTCCATTGCATCCCACTCTCCACGTGGGCGTCAATCCAGGAGGAGGACCGACTTGCATCATTGAGGGCTAATCCCCACGATGCACCTTTGCTGACAAGGCATTCATCTTCATCCGGTGAATCCACAACCCATGTTTCGTGGCAAGCCGTGACCAGAAAGGGAAAACTGTATACTGACGCCTCTGTTAGCAATCGGCAGGGGAGACTATTACCCAGTCTCTTCGCCCAACGGAATGCTACAACAACAAAGATCCACAGGAAGAGGTGCTGGATGCTCCACGACAGCTGCAAGATGGTACCAACTCCACAACTGATGAGCTCGACGATGAGGAATCTCCTAGTCCTATCTCCATCAGCTCGACCTTGTGTAAGCATTCATACAATCTCCGATCCAATCCGGTCAAACAATCTCCGAGGCAATTCAGGCGCGAGATCAGGTGTTACATGGATTCCAGAGACTTGAATGAATGCCTCCCCAATGCCGATTTCCTCTACCTAACATCGACATGTTGGTAGATGCTACCAGCGAACACGACATGTTCTCCTCCATGGATGGATGTAGCGGCTACAACCAGATAAGAATGTATGAGCATGATGCAATTACGACAGCACCTGCTCTGCTGGAAACAGCAAGCCTGCCAGTAATGAAGAGCCTCACAATGTTCGTGGAAACATATATTTCACCAACGGTAAATACAATCTTCAGAATTTGTAAGAAGTTCTGCTGAAGCAGTAAGAGTAAAACCACCGGGATACAACATCCTGCGCGTCCAAGATCGCCAACTCCAACTCCAATAGCACATGCACGACCGCCACAATGATGAAACAACGTCCAAGATATTCCATGTCTGGATCGACGACAGCAACATCAATGAGAGACGCTTCAGAATTTCGTCTCCCATAGAAGAAGTAACTGCATTACCAAAGGAGATTGCACCTGGGTTTTAAGAGGTACATACAGATTCTCCATGTCAAGAGCTTCATCATTAGTTAAGTCATTTGCATGAAGGAACTTCCCTACTCCTCAAAGACACTATCCGAAGATGATAATGGTAAAGGAGTATGACACTTAGCACTGCCCATCTCAAAGATGGTGAATTTAGAGAGATGCAAGCACGCTATGGTTCCAAGATGTCCAACGACGAATATATACTCAAGAGTGCAGAAGTATTGTCAAAGGTCGGTGATATTCCTGGACGTCTGTGAAGCGCAACGTATGCGTAAAGATGGTCTCATAAACCCAGTGTGGCAACATCTATCAAGTCGAAGGCTCAATGGATACTCGTGGGAAGGGGACTGTCCCCCTCTTCTTCATTCCATGAGGCAACATCAAGAAGACATCAGTTCCATCATTAGCTTCTCCCTCTAATAACGAGACGAGCTCTACCACTATATGAAAACCACCAAGTTCACGCCATCTTCCTCTCAGTCTCTTCTGATCGCAGCTGCGGTTGAGAACCGTTGTTCAAGCTTCACCGTAGCAACAACCACTATGGACAGAGGTAATCCGAACTTCTGCATATTTTATTTTCCCACGGAGAAGTAGTAGAGTCACGGAGGAGAGATGGCGATATCTTTATTATGGTAAACCCACCGACCATGCAAGATAGAACCATGTAAATCACGCTTGGGGACTGAGGCTCAGCATGAAGTTCCTTCACTGTCAGTCAGAGACTTCTTCAACACGGTCAATCAATAAGCATGTAATTCGCAAGTGTAAATCAAACTGAAGAGGAAGCTGCTTCACCACTCTTCCACAAGAAGCTTGCTTCAACGCTCTCTCCTAAAGAAGATGCTTCAACACTCTCTCCAACAGAAGCCGCTTCAACACTCTCTCCAGCAGAAGCCGCTTCAGCACTCCCTCCACCAGAAGCTGCTTCAACGCTCTCCAGGACCTGATTGCTCCAGAAGCCTCTTCAACGCTCTCAGCGGCACCCACACCACGTTCGAACATACAAGGTTCACGTTTGGGCAAAGCAATCACGCCTGGGTGCCACGTTCGAGCAAAGGGAAGACCGATGTTGGCTAGCAAGACCGGTGTTAGTCATCAAGACCTGTGTTGGTCACAACAGAAAGGCCGGTGTTGGTAGAAGTAACAAAGCTGGTATACAGGACAAGTCCGGTGTTCGAACGAAATAAGACAGCAAGGCCGGTGTCGGTCGAGGCAGCGATGTCCGTCAGCAAGGCCGGTGTTCGTCAAGGAAAGGCCGGTGTTGGTCAAGGAGTAAGTCTGGTGTTGGGTGAGGCAACAGTCGGCCCCAAGCAAAGCAGGCACGCGGCGGGTCCCACGTTCGGGCAAAGCAAGTAAGGCTGGTATTGAGCCACGTCGGCAAACGAGGCCGGTGTTGCCCAAGTCCGCGAAGCTGGTATTGGTCGAGATCACAAGGCTAATATCCCGTCATGCAAGCAAGACTGATATCACGTCACGCAAGTAGGCTGGGGTCACGTCAGGCCGGTATTGGTCAAGGCCGATCAAGTTCACAAGGCTGGTATTGGGCCACGTCAGCAAGTAAGGCTGGTATTGGGCCACGTCAGCAAACAAGGCCGTTGTTGGTCGAGTCCATGAAGCCGGAGTTGATCAAGGTCATAACGCTGGTATTCGAATGAAATAGGCGCACACAGCAGGGCCGGTTTTCAGTCGAAGCACAGGACCGACGTTTGAAGCATGTACACGGTGGACCCGCGTTTAAGTGAAGCATGCACATCTGCCCGTGTTCGAAGCAAGCATGCTTACAATGGGTCCCACGTTCGACCAAAGCAGGCACACAGTGGACCCACGTTTAACCGAAGCACGCACAACAAGACCACGTTCGATCAAGCAGACGCATGATGAGTCCCACGGTTGAGCGAAGTAGGCGGGCCCACATGCCTTTCAAACAGGTGCAACAGGGTAACGTTTGGTCGAAGCATATACATGGTGGGGTCCACATCCGTTCAGGGTTACATACACGGTTGTCTATGGGAAGAGGAGCATACAAGTTCTATTCCCTTCTTGGCTCAAATATCTGAAGGAGGAAACCGGTCCCACCAAGGTCGTCGTCACACCTGGCGTACTCCCACGAACGAAGCAGGCGCAACAGTCCGTCGATTAGGCACATCAAGCCCACGTTCGATCAAGCAGGCGCAATAGCCCCTCGATCGAAGCAGGCATAACAAGGTCGATCGAAGCAGGCAAGACCAACATCATGCTAGGGAAACGCTCTCCTGGACGCCTCTTGAACGTGACATGCTCCAAGGGCAAGACGACCCGTCTCTCCTGGTAACATCTAAATTTGTCTCATAAGTTTTATCTTTAACTGTCACCATCTCATGCCTACCCCACAATAATGCAACCATTATGCGCTAGGCAGGAGACTTAATGTTGATGGTGGATTTTAGTTCAGGGCTAAAATTGTAAAACCAAATTTATGCGGTGACATCCTGCAAAGGATAAAGCCACTGATAAGTGATGAATACTTCTTCACTTTACTAATTCACCTAAAATTGAGTATGTAGCAACAATCCCATATACCTTGTGAATTTCTAACATTATTAATCTATGACCAGCCTTGTATTTCCTGTACTGCTCCACTCTTATCATTGGTGCGGCATGGCGACTGAGTTTTGCTCTCAGCAGAGCAACACGATCTCCAAGCATTAATAATGAAGCATGTACGAAATACCCGTACATGCTATAACTCTCGGAGTGTTATACTAGCCCGATTGAGCATCTGTACTGTCCATATCAGTCTCAGAAACGATCACGACCATCCAAATTCACCAGCATGATTGGATGGCTCAGATCGAATCCATAACCCTCAAGCAGGTATTGGAGTATTCACCACCGGCCCAATGCGGACCCACATGGTCGGCCTCCCCAAAAGGGTAGCATGGCTTGCCAAATCGTCCAGCCAGAGCAACGCGGACGTGAAACCCTAATTTAGGGTCTGCGGCACATTACATGTGTCGCAAAGCAGTCTCAACCATCCATCTTCGCAGGCATAGATGGAGGGTGTAGATGTAGATTCAAAGGGCCCAGAGCATGTCAACACAATCACCGTGGGCCCTCCTACACACATGACTTATCGTTCAGGACCAACTATAGTTGGTCGTTCCAGTTCGTGCGCCCAAACAAAGCATGACGCACGGCCGGTGAAACCCTAATTAGGGTTTGAACATCACGAGCGTCCATTTTCTCCTGCACGAATGAAGGGTCCAGGAATAGACTAGGCGGATCCGGTGCGCATCAACATGATCACCGTGGGCCCATCTATCTCCACACCCGATCGGCCAAGGCATATCATGCCTGGTTGCCTCAATTCGCACGCCCAAACTAGGCGTGGTCACACCTCCCAATTGCAAACTAATCTCGACCACTCAACTTTGCCAGACAAGTTGAGTGGCTTAGATCACGTTTCTGTGGGACAATGAAATACAGGCGTGTACATCAGCCTGTCTTCTGCACACCAGACTGATCGTCCAAGACCGACCAGGCTTGGTCGCCTCGAAACGCGCACCCAAAATTGGCATGACGCGCGGACTTTGCGGCACAAAATCTCCGTCGCAAATCAATCCTAGCCTCTCCTCTTTGTCAGAAAAATTGAGCGATCTAGATTACACTTTCACGAGACAATGAGGTATGGGCATGTACACCGGCATGCTGTCTACACGCATGCCCAATCGGCCTTGCCAAAATCGTGTCCCAAGCTTGGATTCGACCAAGATGAAGAGTGATGCTTTCGCACCTCTTCATAAACTATAATTCCACTAACGGTCGCAGATGAGTGTCTCAAAGATCATCTCGTCCATTCAACTTCACCTGCTTGGTTATACAGCCTTGGTCAGGAGTTAGTTGGTCAACGAGGTGTCTAGGTGATTACCACCCGCCACTCTACTACACCATGTGGTCGTCCAAGAGAGGACTTGCTTGCGCAGCCTCCAACCCATCACATGAAGTAGGATGGACATGATGCTATTCTAAGACGCTCAACAACGATGCTTCATACATGCTGAATATATTCGATGCATTACACGCATAGAATTCATGTGATATTTTACAAGTATCAAATTCCCAAATAACTTAGTTATTTAACCTAGCATTACATGCTACCTTTTGTGGGTCCCACGATCCTCACATTCGAGACATCAATCATGTCACAAATTGGGGGATACATACTGGGGTATTAGTCTAGCGGTTTACAGCATGCAGCGCACAACGCGCCATCACAATAACGTGTCAGGAAGTCATGGACGGTTAGTGATGATGGGAGAAGTGGGCAAGACTGATCGTGTAACACTAACACACGCAACTCCACTACTCCATGACTCCACTTTCTCCACTTCCCATGAGAGACGTGGGTTAGGCTCAATGACTTGTATAAATAGGTTATCCTCCCTATTTTCAAACAAGACAAGACAACAGAAACCAAGTGTTGATACAATCGTATTCCAACACCAGAACTAATATCTTTCATTCTGTAAGCCAGTTCAGCTTTCTGATACAAGTCATACATAGCCAACACCTTCAGAATCTCAACACCTTCTTCGCTTCCCTCCCTAAGATCAACCCCATCTCCTTCGCTTTGTGATCGAAGCAAGTCTGGAACGGACATTTCTTGGTTTAGGACAGAATTGTACAGATTGATTCATTCCTCATCCACACACCCCAAATTACCAAATTCGGAAGGAATAGTTTTCACCCATAAACAGTAGTATTCACCTCAAGAACAAGTATCTTCACCAATCACCACCTTTTCCCCTTGAGAATCAAACAAAGCTCTTGATACAAAATGATGAGAAGCGGAAGCTTACAATGAAAATAAATTGAAATTGATAACTTGAAAGGGATAAATAACCAACCAATTTAGTTTCTTCTACCCTTTAAATAAAGGAAGAACCTAATAATGAAGATTCTTCTCAAATAACTTACAATTTCTACCCAATTAAATTGGAAACTATAAGATTATGAGAGGCATCTAGTTGATACTCTAGAATTAGATGATCTAATTCCCCCTAGATATAAAAATTAGTTTCGAAAGAAGAGAACCTCTCATTCTTCACACAATATTCTAAAACTCAACCTTCCTCCTTTAGCCTTATGTCTTCTAATTTATACTAGCACCAAGGGCATACTTGGCATATTCAAAATAATTCTAGGATGGACTATAAATGGTGCTTCAATATCGATATTGGGACATCCACAATACATCAACACTCCAGGTGATCGTCTATTGATACGGGATCGAGACAATACAACAACGAGATCACTTGTGTGATTGACTATGGATACAAGATCGAGACGATACGACAATAAAGTGTGTACTTGATAATAGGTTCGGTAATAACCGAAACTCTATATGATCACTATCAAATTTTACAGAGTTAACGTACTTGTGTATTTTACTTAGTTATAATAACAATTATAATGCGGAAAAAAAAAAGTAAAAGACACTGCAAGATTTTGTTAACGAGTAAACCGCAAATGCAGAAAACCCCAGGACCTAATCCAGTTTTGAATACTCTCAGAATTAAGCCGCTATACAAAATATAATACCAACTTCATATAGTTGAGACCAAGAAGACTACCCCTAGATACTTACTTCCCTCAGTATCCCTGCGCTTTTGACTTCTAGAGTCACGCACGCGAATAAAAAGTCCTTTGGATCGTATTCCAAACAACAAAGGAAGAATATGTTTGGTAACCACTCTAATCAATATTGATACAAGATTATGATGAGTTGTTGACAAAGGATCTTATGTTTGATCTAATAAACTCCTTTGTCTGGTTAGATCAATATATCCAATAACTACAGAAATAGTCAAGTCTAGATCCGCAATCAATCGATATAGATCTCAAAGAAAAATATAAAGTGATGACGATCTCACCCAACTAATCAATCATATCTATCAAAGATAAATCGATTCTAGTTGGATCCCAGCCAATCAAGGTTTGTGCACTAAATCCACAAGATATGAAAACTAATAAGAATTCTTCTTCATCTTCAAATCTTCTATCGCCTTAAAATACCTGGACAACACCACTTGAGTCTCTTGTAATCAATCACACATAGAACGGATTTTGTTAACAATGGATTATCACAAGATGTCTTTAGATCTGACAACATTTCTAAAGATCTCGTCAATACTTTGATCTAGTATGAGTGAATCTTATATCAAAAGATAAAATTTTAAAGCATAAACAAACAAGGTGCAATCAAAGTTTCAACAACCGTAAGTCAATCAAATCAAATCGAAATTAATAACACTGAAATTGTCTAGTTTCCCACCAACGGTACTCATAGAGCTTCTTGATCTCACAGAAGTCTTCAAACGAGCGTTCGTAAGAGATTTCACCTAATTAGGATACTTTCCTCTCCGAATAGACGGCTCCACCAGAAATAACAAGAAATGAAGTTTTCCTGGCTCTTAGGATAGTTTGTTAAAAATACGAACTTAGGTATTTATAAACCAAGGATGTTTGGACACCAAGGAATTTCCAAAACCGAAAATATACTCAAGATATGCAATGAATTCCCAAATTCAGTTTTCTTAAGTCCAATAAATGTTGGTCCAATATTACGAAATCTCTCATAGAAAATCTCCAATTAGTAAATGCACAATACTAATTTTTATTCTCTAGAGCTATGCATTAATTGCTGGTAATTAAAGCATATAAAACCAAAAACCTTAATTAAAAGATTTTTAATTTATTTCGGCATGGGGTCACCTTGAGTACCAAGTAATATCTTTGAGCAATAAATGATAAGAGTTACTGCTCGTGTTCAAAGTATGTTGACATCTTTTCACTGCAAATCCTTATTTCGTATTTACATGGATTTGCTTCTTGGAATCGGTTCTACCACACTTCCAAACAAGTTTAGAATTGGTTTACCAGTATTCCAAGACTACTATGTGACCGGTTATACCAAGTCACAATAGTTAGTTGTGATCGGTCCTTCCAAGTCACATATATGGGTTCAAATCAGCTATACCAATCACTAGGATCGGTTCTACCAAAACATGATACCTACTTGTGATCGTTCACACCAGTCACTAGGATCGGTCACACCAATTACAAAGATTGGTTCCATCTACACATGGTATCTACTTGTGATCGGTCATACCAGTCACTAGGATCGGTTACACCAATTACATGGTGAAAAAGCGGGGATCTAACAACCACACCCAATATTTCATTTAGAAAATCTATATGGACTAGCTCCAATATATTTCCAAGAGAATCAACTAGACAGTCAGACTCAATCAAGGAAAATACATCCAAGAGTTATATCTTTGTTTCTCAATGTAATCAGCAAATCAAAAAGATAGAATTCCGCAAGCTTGATTATTATGAGAAACAACTTGAATGGTACCAAAGACCAATGTTCAAGTGTGAATCCATTTATATCAACAATCAAAGGTTGGATTATCTAATTGATTGAACTATGCACAACCTGTGATATTTCAAATGAGATGTTGACACGTGTTTAGCGTATTAATTGTTTGAATAAATCATGTTTCCAAAATTATCAAAGATAAAAATATAACCAATTAAAACAACCAATATTTCTACAAAAATATGTTTCTTTTCTGTGGGATACAGATAAATATCGAGCAAATCTTAGAGAAGATAATACTCAATACGATAGAACAGAGTAAGATCAGAACAAGCAAGTACTGAAAAAAATAGTTGGGTATGGCTTCAGAATCCCAATGAAGTCTTTAAGTCGTTAACCTATAATGGTTTTAGGAAAAACCTAGGTTAAAGGAGGATCGACTCTAGTCGCAACTAGTATCACACAGGAGGTGTGGGGATTAGGTTTCCCAGTTTCCAGAGTTCTCCCTGATATAGTCTTCAAATCAGGGTTTGAAATCAGTGTTACATTGGTAACAAAATATTCAATATTCACCGTTAGATGAAAACCAGATTAGATTCAAGCTAATATCTTTCAACTGTTATATTTTCTTAGCTTGTTACACACAAATGAAATGTACCTTCATTTAGATATGGGTAACCGTACCTAAACGTGTACACTTAGTTGGCTCAATAATAGTTAACCGAAGTTAGCCATATGAGCACTTTCATATCAAGCTTGTTCATCTTAATCACAACTAGTTCAAATGACTCAAACGAAATTAGTTATAGAGTTGTTCAATTATTTATATCCTCATAGAAGTATACAAGACACAGTTGAAGCAAAATCGGTTTTGATTCACTCGAATCTACTCATGAGCATTATAGCCACGGTTTGCAAAGATTGCATTCCTTATTATATAAGTGTATTTCTTCATGAACAACCGATTTTATAACTTAACCCACTCAAGTATGCAAATGGGTATGCATACTTAGAGTTCCGGACTTGGTATGTTCGCCAGTATGCAAACGGCTACGGATACTGTCGTTCGTGGACAAACTCAGTTGAAATCAGTACGCATACGGGTATGCTAGCTATAGTTCTCGGGCTTCAACTGTTTAACCAGTACGCATACGGGTATGCATACCAAGTTCCCGGACTTGGAATACACATGCAACAGTTAGCATACAAGTATGCATACTGTGCTATATCCAATCATGGTTAATTGTTCTAAACTCCCATTTCAATCATTGAAACATTCTTAAAAGACGAAAAAGCAGGGGTATAACAACCACACCCATATTTCCTTTATGCAATCAGAATGGACAAACTCCAATATAATTTCCAAGAGAATCAACTAGTCAGTCAGACTAATCAATGGAAATACATCCATGAGTTGTATCTCTGTTTCCCAATGTAATCAGCAAATCGAATAGATAGCATCCGTGAGCTTGATTATTATGAGAAACAACTTGAACGGTACCAAATACCAATGTTCAAATGTCAATCAATTTATATCAACAACCAAAGGTTGGGTTATCTAATTGATTGAACTACGCACAACCTGTGATATTTCAATCATATAAACAAATATAATGCGGAAAAGAAATAACACAGACACAAGAAATTTTGTTAACGAGGAAACCGTAAATGCAGAAAACCCCGAAACCTAGTCCAGATTTGAACACCACGTTGTATTAATCCGCTACAAACACTAGCCTACTGCAAGTTAACTTCGGACTAAAATGTAGTTGAGCCCTAACCAATCTCACACTGATCAATGTACAATCGCGTTCCTTACGCCTCTGAATCCCAGCAGGATTCTACGCACTTGATTCCCTTAGATGATCTCACCCACAACTAAGAGTTGCTACGACCCAGAGTCGAAGACTTGATAAACAAATCTGTCTCACACAGAAAAGTCTATTGAATAGCTAAATCTGTCTCCCACAAAAATACATATGATTTTTGTTCCGTCTTTTGATAAATTAAGGTGAACAGGAACCAATTGATATACCGAACTTATATTCTCGAAGAACAGCCTAGTAATATGAATCACCTCACAATAATCTTAATCGTATGGTAGCGAAACAAGATATTGTGGAATCACAAACGATGAGACGAAGATGTTTGTGACTACTTTTTATCTTACCTATCGGAGATTAAATCTCGAGCAAATCTTAGAGAAGATAGTACTCAATACGATTGAACAAAGTAAGATCAGAACACGCAACTACAGAGAAAATAGTTGGGCCTGGCTTCACAATCCCAATGAAGTATTTAAGTCGTTAACCTATAATGGCTTTAGGAAAAACCTAGGTTAAAGGAGAATCGACTCTAGTCGCAACTAGTATCACACATGAGGTGTGGGGATTAGGTTTCCCAGTTGCTAGAGTTCTCCCTTATATAGTCTTCAAATCTGGGTTTGCAATCAATGTTACCTTGGTAACAAAGCATTCAATATTCACCGATAGATGAAAACCTTATTAGACTCAAGCTAATATCTTTCAACCGTTAGATCGAATTTAGCTTGTTATACACAAATGAAATGTGACTTCATTTAGATATGGGTAACCGTACCTAAACGTGTACACTTGGTTGGTTCAACAATAGTTAACCGAAGTTGTTCATATGAACACTTTCATATCAACCTTGTTAATCTTAACACAACTAGTTCAAATGACTCAAATGAAACTAGTTATAGAGTTGTTCAATTGTTTATATTCTCATAGAAGTATACAAGACACAATTGAAGCAAAATCGATTTTTATTCACTCGAATCAATTCATGAAAATTATAGCCACGGTTTACAAAAGATTGTATTCCTTATTTTATAAATGTATTAGTTCATGAACTAACCGATTTTAGAACTTAATCCACTCAAGTACGCAAATGGCTACGCATACCTAAGTAACCGGATTTGGTCTGGGTTCGCCAATATGCGAACAGGTATGCATACTGTCGTACACCACCAAACTCAGTTGAATTCCCGGATTTGAACTTACGCCGGTACGCATATGGGTATGCATACTAAGTTCCTGGACTTCAACTATCAAACCAGTACGCATACGGGTATGCATACTATAGTTCCCAGACTTGGAATAACTTGGAACATTTAGCATACAAGTACGCATACTATGCTATATCCAATTAATGGTTAATTGTTGTAACCTCTCATTTCAATCATTGAAACATTCTTAGAAGACAACAGTAGCTGTCTCACACAAACTATTAGCTTCAAAGCAATTTTCAGGTGATCAAATGATCAATACGAAACATTCCGAGTCTACACCAAATGACTGTCTCACACAAAACATATAAGATGTTACCAGGCGATTTTCATACGATCATGTTTTGACTTTAGTCACGAATATAAGATGAACTTGGTTAAAGTGAAAGCTTACCAACACATATTTCGAAAAATATGTAAGCGGGTTAAAATCAGCTCGAAATATCAAATGTGTATAATTGAAGTCTATATAGCTATACGACTTTTGTCTCAAATAGGAGATAGAGTAGAAATAGACTTTTTGAAAAAGCGGGGGTACAACAACCACACCCAATATTTCGCTTAGCAATCTGTATGGACAAACTCCAATATACTTTCTAGAGAATCAACTAGACAGTCAGACTCAATCTAGATAAAAGTATATCAAAGAGTTTATATCTCAATCTCTCGATTTGATATATACTCAAGCAAATAGAAATCTACATGTCTTTATCAAATATTAGAGAGATGACTTGGATGGTACCAAAGACCAATATCCAAGTGTCAATAAATTTAAATCAACAACCAAAAGGTCGGATATTCTAATTGATTGATCAATGCACAACCTGTGATATTTCAATTATATAACAAAATATAATGTGGAAAAGAAATAACACAGACACAAGGACCTAGTCCAGTTTGAACACACACTGTATTAAGCCGCTACAGACACTAGCCTACTCCAAATTAATTTCGGTCTGAACTGTAGTTGAACCCCAATCAATCTCACACTGATCCAAGTTACATTTATGCTCCTGCGTCTCTGAACCCAACAGGATGCTACGTACTTGATTCCCTTAGCTGATCTCACCCACAACTAAGAGTTGCTACGACCCAAAGTCCAAGACTTTAATAAACAAATCTGTATCACACAGAAAAGTCTACTGTAATAGATAAATCCATCTCCCACGAATATACCTACGAGTTTTGTTCCTTCTTTTGATAAATCAAGGTGAACAAGAACCAATTGATAACCCGGACTTATATTCCCGAAGAACATCCTAGTATTATCAATCACCTCACAATAATCTTAATCGACGCAGCAAAAAAAGATATTGCGGAATCACAAACAATGAGACGAAGTGTTTGTGATTACTTTTATATCTTGCCTATCGGGGTCAAGCCAATTATTACAATTGTACTCGTACGATAGAAACAGCAAGATCAGATCACACAACTACAAGAAAGTAGTATTGGTATGGATTCACAATCCCAATGAAGTATTTAAGTCGTTAACCTGGTTTAGAAGAAGAAACCAAAGGTTAAAGGAGAATCCTAGCTTAGCACAACTAGTATCACACAGAAGGTGTGGGGATTAGGTTTCCCAGTTGCTAGAGTTCTCCCTTATATAGTCTTTCAAATCAGGGTTTGCAATCAATGTTATCTTGGTAACAAAGCATTCAATATTCACCGTTAGATGAAAACCTGATTAGATTAAAGCTAATATCTTTCAACCGTTAGATCGAAAACTAGATTGTTACACACAAATGAAATGCACGTTTCTAGGCTTGTGTAACCGTACCCAAACTTGTACATTTGTTGGTTCAACAATAGTCAACCAAATGGTTAGCCATATGATCACTTTCATATCAACCATATTCTTCTTCACCATAACTAGTTCAAGTAACTCAAATGAACTAGTTAGAGAGTTGTTCAATTGCAAGGAAATCTTATGTAACTACACAAGACACAATCTAAGAAAAAACGATTTGATTCACTCGAATCGGTTCATGAAATATATAGCCACGGTTTGCAATTTGCATTCCTTAGTTTATATAAAAATAAGTTCACAAACATCGTTTTTAGATATAACCTACTCAAGTTCGCGGACTGGGTTCGCGGACTTAAGTTCCCGGAAGGAGTTCACAAACTCTAGCAGAATTCCTCGGGTCGAGAACTTCCGCCAGTTCGCGGACTTAGCTCACGCCACTATTCCGGTTCTCTTGATCAATAAAGTTCGCAAACTTCGGTTCAAGGAATAAGGACTTATACATATATGTGTTTCCACAACAATGCTTGTATCCTCCAATGGTTATATAATCTAAACTCTCATTTCAATCATTGAAACATTCTTAGAGGACGTTGATATTCTATAGTTGTTATTCACAAACTATTTTTCGTCAAAGTAAGCAATTTTCAAAGTGATTGAAACTTGTCATGACTTTCATCACTAGGTAAAGATGAACTTGGCTAAAGCGAAAGCTTACCAACACATATTTCGAGAAATAGATAGGTGAGATAAACTCGGATCGAAATAGCAAATGTGTATAATCTAACTCTATATAGCAAAACGACTTTTGTCTCAAGATAGGAGATAAATAGACTTTTGAGTGATAGATAAGTTCAAGTCTCCACATACCTTTTAGTCGATGAAGATCCATCGGTTCCTTGAGTAGTCCTTCGTCTTGTATGATGATTGCCATGGAGTTCTTGAGCTTAACTACACTTTATATCCTAGTCCGAGACCTTAGCTATAGTAGACTAGAAATCAAGACTTATAGTTTTGATCACTAACATTGACAAACATGCTTGAGATAGTAACGCATGCAAGTTCGACCGAGCAATGCTCTAACAATCTCCCCCTTTGTCAATTTAGTGACAAAACTATCAATACATATGGAATACAAAAAATAAATAAATTAATTTTGTAGCTCCTATTCCACATGCCTAATCTTCAACATTACTTGAAATCTTCGTCACTTCCAAGTACTCCAATGATCCCAAAGGTTGTAAGTTCAACATCATCGTTGTTGAAAATCCGAAGCTATAACAACGAGAAAACAAGAGTTTTCAATCATTGGTATACAGTTTCATAGTATCATTACACAGCGTCAAAGTTCAATTGTATCACAACTTCAACAACAATACTATGGTGATATGTATTACTCTTCCTAGCCAATACTCCATCTCACATGGAAACCCCTCCCCCTTACATAATGATCTGAAAACCATATGTATTTGTAGTGTGCAGTACATATTAATTCTCCCCCTTTTTGTCAATAAAATTGGCAAAGGTACAAGAACGGGATCCTAATGAAATTTCCGAAAGAGACATTTCATGACCAAAAGAAAGAAACACGTATCATCTTATTTAGATGCAATCATAAAGCCGAAGCTAAATGCATTCATCAAGGAGTTTATAAAGATACAAGATAACCCCTATAATATTCCACAGCCGCACTCCCCACAAAGATTTGGCAATTAAGCACAACTTCAATTAAGAACTCTCCCCCATAATATGTCATTCCCGAAAGAACAACAAGAGCGACCTTAATTTCGAAAAAAAAGAAGGATTTCTTTTGACACAACACACAAATAATTCTGACAGAAAAACCAATCCTAAGGAAACAAATACATAATTGAAGTAAACACTACTGGAGTTTCAAACTCAATTACCCAAAAGATCGAGATAAGCACAGGGGCAAGAGTCATAGAAACAATTAATGAAAAAAAACAACACCAATAGACTGCCGTAAGTGTTGGAATGTAGCAGTGTCTAATGGTTTGGTGAGAATATTAGCCAATTGTTGCTCGGAAGGCACAAATTCCATACTTATGATACCATTTTCATAAAGATCTCGAATAAAATGGTACCTTATATCAATGTGCTTTGTTCTTGAGTGCTCAACGGGATTCTCAGTGATTCGAATCGCACTAGAGTTATCACAAAAGATCTTCATTATTCCAGTATCAATTCCATAATCATCTAGCATTTGTTTCATCCATAGAAGTTGAGTGCAACATGAGCCAGCAGAAATATATTCTGCTTCACACGTAGACAGGGATTGTGAATTCTTAATGCCTTCTTGAGTTTAAGAACATGATTTGGGAAATCAGGGTTTTCAAACCCCTTAGGTTGAGCGACATATACTTCCTCCTTTAATATCCCGTTTAGGAATACGGATTTAGTATCCATTTGAAACAGATTAACCTTAAGAAAACAAGCATGAGCTAATAAAAGTCGGATGGACTCAAGGCGTGCCACAGGAGCAAAGGTTTCGTCAAAGTCAATACCTTCAATCTGTGAATATCCTTGAGCGACAAGCCTGGCTTTATTTCTGATAATTGTGCCGAATTCATCAGACTTATTCTTGAATATCCATTTAGTACCAACAATTAATATTGGAAGGACAAGGTACAAGTTCCCATACGTCTTGTCTTTGAAATTGATTTAACTCTTCATGCATCACATTTACCCAAAAAGGATCGTTCAGATCTTCATCAATATTTCTTGGTTCTACTTGTGAAAGATAACAACCAAAATTACAAATATTTTGAAGTTGTCCTCTTGTCTTGGATGTAGAATCTCTTCCTCCAATAATACTGTTGGGATCATGATTCCTTTGAACCCAGAGGTGTCGTGGATGGACACGTTCTTGTTCGTCAGGAGTAGCTTGATCAGTGCTCTTCTCCTCGTCACTAGAAATATCAGGATCAGTGACAGTTGGGATGACTTCAACTGAATCTGGGATTTCTTTGACTTTCTGAATTGTCTCAGTTGGAGGAAATTCAGCAGGAGGATTATCATGATGAAAATCACTTATATCATCGATGATAACATTAGCGGATTCCATCATGACCTGGGTTCTGAGATTAAATACTCGAAAACCACGGCTATCAGAAGCATAGCCAAGAAAGATACCTTCATCACTTTTGGTATCGAATTTCCCTCTCTGTTCTCGATCTTTTAGAATGTAGCACTTACTTACGAACACTCTGAGATAGTGTAGGTTGGGTTTTCTTCCATACCACAACTCATAAGGAGTGTTTAGGGTTTTAGACCGTAAGTAAACACGGTTGATCAAATAACATGTTGTAAAAACAGCTTCTCCCCAAAACCTTAATGGTAAGTTTTTGTTATGGAGCATTACCATGGCCATTTCCTGAATGTTCCTATTTTTTCTTTCTGCAACTCCATTAGATTGAGGAGTAATGGGTGGTGAGTATTGTTGAATAATCCCCAGTTCGTCACAGAATTCAAATACTTTGGTGTCCTTGAATTCAGTTCCATGGTCTCTCCTAATTTTCTTTAGTTTGCGACCTTGTTCGTTCTGGATTCTTTTAACAATAATCTTGAATTCATCAAGGGTTTCATTCTTATGAGACAGAAATGCAACCCAAGTGAATCTGGTGTAGTCATCTACCATAACTAAATCATACTTCTTACCAGCAACCGTGGGTTGTTGAATTGGTCCGAAGAGATCCATATGAATTAAATCAAGTGGAGCTTTAGTGAGAATATCTCGAGATGATTTATGGTGAACTTTTGTTTGTTTACCCTTTTTACAGGCACCACATACACCTTCAAATCTTTGCATTGATTTTGGGAACGCCTCTAACAAGTTCTTTGTTTATGATCTTATTTAGAAGACGATAGTTGATGTGACCAAAACGCTCATGCTAAAGATGTGTAGATTCCACCTTAGTCAAATTGCAAAAGTTGCTGAACTGAGTATCAAGAAGATAACAATTGTTATTACCACGAGTTCCTTGAAAAATTACTTTCCCAGTTTTGTCTACAATGTCACATCCATTTGCATTGAAGACAACTCGATGGCCTTTGTCACAAATTTGACTAACAGAAAGATGATTTGCAGTCATACCTTTTACGTAGACTACATCATGGATTTCAGGTACACCGGGTAATTTGATCGACCCCTTCTTTCTTATGTAGCAACAACTCCCATCTCCAAATGTTACAGACCCGCCTTCATAGTCGTCTGAGGAGACGAACCAAGTGAGATCGCCTGTCATATGTCTACTACATCCACTATCAAGAAACCATTGAAAGGGTGATGTTGATTTTAAAGAAAAAGCTCTCATACTATCAGTACTATTCTGTTTAGGGTTTCCTGATAGTTTTGTATGTCCTTTTAGAGAAGCAAAAAGTTTTTAGTTCTCTTGTGAAGATTACTTGCAACTTTTAAAATCTTTTGAAAAGACACACAATCATGTTGAAAGTGATTGGAGGAATCACAAAACAAACATGGGCCAACACCTTTTAGTTTGGCAGAGCAGTTTTGAGTCATATCAGTTTTCACAACATCTAATCGTTGTTTATCACATGATCTACGACAGTTCTTCAGATAGGAACAACTGGAGTTACTCAAATCCATCAAAGGATTTATAATGGGTTTCAAATCCTTAAGTATCACAATTTCAGCAATAAGATCAGAATTGATCCAGATTTGTTCATCCAACCTTTTCTGAAAAATAATCAGTTTATCAAAACTTTTTCTACGATTGGTTTTTAAACCCGGTGAAGCGTTACAAGAGACTTTATCGTCCATAGAGTCAGATCGGTACAAACACAGACTTGTAAGGTCTTGAACGTGTTTGCCTGCTCTGATACCAATTGAAAAAGCGGGGGTACAACAACCACACCTAATATTTCGCTTAGCAATCTGTATGGACAAACTCCAATATACTTTCTAGAGAATCAACTAGACAGTCGGACTCAATCTAGATAAAAAGTATATCAAAGAGTTTATATCTCAATCTCTCGATTTGATATATACTCAAGAAAATAGAAATCTGCGAGTCTTTATCAAATACTAGAGAGATAACTTGGATGGTACCAAAGAACAATATCCAAGTGTCAATCAATTTAAATCAACAACCAAAAGGTCGGATATTCTAATTGATTGATCAACGCACAACCTGTGATATTTCAATTATATAAAAAAATATAATGCGGAAAAGAAATAACACAGACACCAGAATTTTGTTAACGAGGAAACCGCAAATGCAGAAAAATCCCGGGACCTAGTCCAGTTTGAACACACTGTATTAAGCCGCTATAGACACTAGCCTACTCCAAATTAACTTCGGTCTGGACTGTAGTTGAACCCCAATCAATCTCACACTGATCCAGGGTACAGTTATGCTCCTACGTCTCTGATCCCAGCAGGATGCTACGTACTTGATTCCCTTAGATGATCTCACCCACAACTAAGAGTTGCTACGACCCAAAGTCGAAGACTTTAATAAACAAATCTGTATCACACAGAAAAGTCTACGGTAATAGATAAATCCGTCTCCCAAGAATATACCTAGGAGTTTTGTTCCGTCTTTTGATAAATCAAGGTGAACAGGAACCAATTGATAACCCGGACTTATATTCCCGAAGAACAACCTAGTATTATCAATCACCTCACAATAATATTAATCGACGCAGCGAGAAAAGATATTGCGGAATCACAAACGATGAGACAAAGTGTTTGTGATTACTTTTATATCTTGCCTATCGGAGATATCAATCTCAAGACAATTATTACAATTGTACTCGTACGATACAAACAACAAGATCATATCATACAACTACAAGAAAGTAGTATCGGTCTGGCTTCACAATCCCAATGAAGTCTTTAAGTCGTTAACCTGGTTTAGAAGAAGAAACCAAAGGTTAAAGGAGAATCAACTCTAGATTAGCACAACTAGTATCACATAGAAGGTGTGGGGATTAGGTTTCCCAGTTGCTAGAGTTCTCCCTTATATAGTCTTTCAAATCAGGGTTTGCAATCAATGTTAGCTTGGTAACAAAGCATCCAATATTCACCGTTAGATGAAAACCTGATTAGATTCAAGCTAATATATTTCAACCGTTAGATCGAAAACTAGCTTGTTACATACAAATGAAATGCACGTTTCTAGGATTGTGTAATCGTACCCAAACTTGTACATTTTTTGGTTCAACAATAGTCGACTAAATGGTTAGCCATATGATCACTTTCATATCAACCATATTCTTCTTCACCATAACTAGTTAAAGTGACTCAAATGAACTAGTTAGAGAGTTGTTCAATTGCAAGGAAATCTTATGTAATTATACAAGACATAATCGAAGCAAAAACGATTTGATTTACTCGAATCGGTTCATGAAATATATATAGCCGCGGTTTTCAATTTGCATTCCTTAGTTTATATAAGAACAAGTTCACAAATATTGTTTTTAGATATAACCTACTCAAGTTTGCGGACTGGGTTCGCGGACTTAAGTTCCCGGACGGAGTTCACAAACTCCAGCAGAATTTCTCGGGTCGAGAACTTCCGCCAGTTCGCGGACTTAGCTCATGCCACTATTCCGGTTCTCTTGATAAACAAAGTTCGTCAGAAGAGAAGATTCTCAAGAATAAACAAACTAAGTGCAATCAAAGTTCAAAAACCGTTAGTTAATCAAATCAATCAAAAACTAATAATCTGCAATTATCTAGTTTCCCACCAACGGTACTCGTAGAGCTTCTTGATCCCACAAAAGTCTTTAAACGAGCGGTCGTAAAAGATTTCGCCTAATTATGGTACTTTCCTCTCCGGATAGACGGCTCCACCAGAAACAACAAAAAGATGAAGTTTGTTTGGCTCTTAGGATAGTTTGCTAGAAATGCAAACTTAAGTATTTATAGACCAATGATGTTTGTACACCAAGGAATTTACAAAACCGAATATTCTCAAGATATGCAATAAATGCCCAAATCGGTTTTCATAATTCCTGGAAATGCTTTGTCCAATATTTTACGAAATCTTTCAATAGAAAATCTCCAATTAGTAAATGCACATTACTAATTTTTATTCTCTAGAGATATGCATTTAATTGCTGGTAATTAAAGCATATAAAACTAACAACCTTAATTAAAAGATTTTTAATTTATTTTGGACCGGGATCTCCTTGAGTAATTAAGGAATATCCTTGAACAATAAAAGATAAGAGTTATGGTTCGTGTTCAAAGTATGTTGACATCTTTTGTAAATCCTCTTTCATATTTACAATCTTGGAATCGATTATACCACACTTCCAAACAAGTTTAGAATTGGTTCATCTGTATTCCAAGACAACTATGTGACTGATCAAGTATTAAATCACAATCATGGTTTCAATCGGTTCTATCAATCACAAGGATCAGTTCTACCTCAATATGGATTACTTGTGAGCGAACACACAAGTTACTAGGACCGGTTACATCAGTTACCAGGATCGGTTACGTCAATTACCAGGACCGGTTACCATATTCTCATGGTACTGCTTGTGATCGGTTACACAAGTCACTAGGATCGGTTACACCAATTACAAGGATCGATTACACAATTCTTTTGTGATCGGTCACACCAATTACTAGGATCGGTCACACCAATTACAAATATCAATCATACCATCTCAGGTGGTTACTTAGGATCGGTTACACTAATTAATAAAAACCAGTCATGCCAAATCATAAGTCAGGCACTGTGATTAGTTATACCAAGATACATGACAAGTTATGATCGGTTCTACTAACTCACACATATTGGTAATCCAAAGATATGCAATGAATAACAATACTATAAAAGTGGGGGTCTAACAACCACACCTAATATTTCGTTCGACAATCTGAATAGACAAACTCCAATATACTTTCAAGAGAATCAACTAGACAGTCAGACTCAGTCTATAGAAAAGTATATCAAAGAGTTATATCTCAATTGAAAAAGCGGGTGTTTAACAACACCACCCAATATTTTTCTTAGCAATCTGTATGGACTAACTCCGAAATACTTTGCTAGAGAATCAACTAGACAGACAGACTCAATCTGGATAAAAGTATCTCAAGGAGTTAGTATGTCTCTCTTGATTTGATTTTTACTCAAGCTAAAAACAATAGCAAGTCTTTATCAAATACAAGGAATAACTTGGACGGTACCAAAGACCAATGTCCAAGTGCTAATGAATGAAATCGACAACCACAAGGTCGTATCTCCAATCGATTAACCTTTAACGCACAACCTGTATTATTTCAATTATAAAGATAAACAATATAATGCGGAAAGTGAAATAACACAGACACCAGAAATTTTTTGTTAACGAGGAAACCACAAATGCAGAAAAACCCCGAGACCTAGTCCAGATTGAATACACATTGTATTAAGCCGTTATAGACACTAGCCTACTCCAAGCTAACTTCGGACTGGACTATAGTTGAACCCCAATCAGTCTCAAACTAATTCAAGGTATAGTTGTACTCCTACGCCTCTGATCCCAGCAGGATACTGCGCACTTGATTCCCTTAGCTGATCTCACCCACAACCAAGAGTTACTGCAACCCAAAATCGCAGACTTGATAATAAAAAAATCTGTCTCACACAGAAAAGTCTATCAAAGGATAAATTTGTCTCCCACAAAAAAACCCCTAGGTTTTTGTTCCTTCTTATGATATGAAATCAAGGTGAACATGGACCAATTGATAATCCGGTCTTATATTCCCGAAGAACATCTTAGATTAATCAATCACCTCTCAACAGTCTTACTTGAATACACAATAGGACGTCGAGGAATCACAAACAGTGAGACGAAGATGTTTGTGACTTCTTTATCTTGCCTATAGGAGAACTCTTACGATCTCAAGCCAATCAATAAGGTTGTACTCGTACGATAGAAGATGCAAGATCAGATCACACAACTACGATAAAAGTAGTATCGGTCTGGATTCACAATCCCAATGAAGTCTTTAAGTCGTTAACCTGGTTTTAGATAAGAAAACCAAAGGTTAGAGGAGAATTGAATCTAGCGAGCGCACTAGTATCACACAGACGTGTGGGGATTGGTTTTGCCCAATGCTAGATGTCTCCTATATATAGTCTTCAAATCAGGGTTTTGCCTTAGTTACAAAGCAATCAATATTCACTGTTAGATGAAAACCTGATTTAGATTCAAGCTAATATTTATCAACCATTAGATCGAAAACTTAGATTGTCACACACATTTGAGATATACGTTTACTGGGTTTGTGAAAACCGTGCCCAAACGTGTACGTGTATGTTGGTTCAACATAGTAACCCAAAAGGTCAACCATATGAGCATTTCATATTAACCTTGTTCTTCTTCACCATAACTAGTTCAATTGACTCAAATGAACAAGTTAGAGAGTTGTTCAATTTCTATGAGATCTTATGTAACTACACAAGACACAATTGAAACAAAGATGATTCGATTCGATTGAATCATCTCATGAACTTTATAGTCACGGTTTGCATAATGCATTCCTTAGTAATATTAGTTTCATGTTCAGAGCACATCTTTAGATCATAACCTACTCAAGTACGCAAATAAGTTCGTGGACTTAAGACAATCGGCAGAGTTTTCCAAACTCAGCAGAAAATCTCGGCAAGGAAAATTCCGCCAGTTCGCGGTCTTGGCAAAGCCAATTCCTCCGGTTTCTCTCAATCAACAAAGTTCGCAAACTTCGGATTAAGGAATAGGACTTATGCACATATGTGTTTCTACACAATGCTTATATCCATCATTGGTAAACTCTTATTCCAACCATTGAAACATTCTTAGAGGACGTTATATAGTTGTTACACTATTTCTCGTCAAAGCGATTTTCAAAGTGATTGAAACATTATGACTTTCGTCATTAGGTGAAGATAAATCCGATCAAAGTGAAACGCTTTACCAACACATGATTTCGAGATATAGATAGGCGACATATACTCGGCTCGAAATATCAAATGTGTATGATCCAGTCTATATAGCGTACGACTTTTGTCTCAAAAGAAGTAGGAGATAGAAGAGATAGACTTTTGAGTGATAGATAAGTTCAAGTCTCCACATACCTTTTTGTTGATGAAGTTCTACGGTTCCTTTAGTGGATCTTCGTTGTTGTATGATGAGTCTCCATGAAGTCCTTGAGCTCAACTACACTTTTCTATCCTAGTCTGAGACTTAGCTATGTAGACTAGAAATCAAGACTCATAGTTTTGATCACTAACATTGACAAACATGCTTGATATAGCAACGCATGCGAGGTCGACCGAGCTATGCTCTAACAATCTCCCCCTTTGTCAATTTTAGTGACTAAACTATTAATACATATGGAATAAAAAAAAGATAAACTTTAGTGGTGTAGATGGGGAAAAATGATTTGCTGGTTTTTAAGGAATTGAGGAGACGATCGTACGGAGGAGACTCCTCGAACCGAGCGAAATGTTAAACCTCACACAGATGCACCGCTGCAAAGGGGGTGCTTTAGATTCGAGAGACCAATCTGTAGTACTCCGACCTAAATCAAGACAATGACCGTTCCAGAGTAAATTCGGTCATAAGAGAGGATGGGTTGATCTGTAGGAGGGAAGATGGGAAATGTGTTGAATCAATGGTAATCAAAGATTGTGGGTGTATGAATTCTGAATATGATAAGATATGAATGATTGAAATTGCTCAATTGAGAGTAGTTGCTCAATTGATGAGTTTATGATCTCGTGTTGTCGATGAGACGTGAGATTGATGATACTGTTGATGTTGATGATTCAATCATGATTCAGAGACTTATTTATATTGCTGGAATTTTAGACACCATGATCCCATGAAGTGTGACAGTTGATGGAATCAAGGTGTGGGAAAGTGGATATCGTGTTTGAAACCAGTTGCTCAACATGTGGAGACTTGGTCGATTTTCCACCCACTACCTCGTGAATTCCTTCAACTGATTGCACGACTTGCTCACATTCCATCGTGTGTTTGAATACAGGTCTCGTAGACCGCCAGACCAAAACCCTAAGTGATATCCCCCCAAAGTGACACGATTGACGTCTCGTGGTTTGTTAGTCAATTGATGACTTCGTGGTTTGATGGGACGATGAGTCCATGTAGTTGCTGAGTTGAACATTGTGTTCTGAAACTCATGAATTGAACATGTCATGAGACAGAGATATAGTTCTTACGATGAAGTGAGAAAGTATTGCTCATTCTATGGATCGTTGAATATTGATTGTTGAACCAATATTCCTTGGTTTGAGCAAATATTTATCATCTGAGCAAGTGTTGATCATGTGATGAATTGTTGAATATTTGATCGTCTGAGCATGTGTTGCTCATCTGATGGGTTATTGGCAGCGTACCAAAAATATTAATTAGAATACTAGTCGTTGAACCGAGCATAATTAATAAAATTAATGACCATGAGGCCATCGTAAAATTATTAAGGTTGGAATCTGGAATGATGATCCTTGGATTCAGAAACCCTAATTTGATCAATTGATGATCAATTCATGGTTCGTCAGAAGTTTAACCATGGGACGAAGGAGGGAGCGACTACATGGGACCGTGGATCAACCATGTAATGTACATATGCTCACGTGAGAAAATACGAAGGACTTCTGAAGAGTTGACGATTTGTTGGTGGAAGAATGATCAAATGCTGGCTTAATCATTTATTCAAAATACTCGTCTGAGTCTTAGGTGAGAAAACCTAATTAATTATGACGAGGCAAGGGACCAACCATGGAGTCATGAAACCGGCCCTGGGTTGTCACATGACCTCCTGACGATCACTTCATGAAAATCCAAAGTGTTTGGAAGAGTTTTTGACCTAATACGAGCAATTGTGCAAATTAGGTCAAAACTGAGAAAATTAATGGGACCGGCTTCCATGAGCCAACGAGCCAATCTTAGTCGGTCAAGATAGTGTGCTCGTGTACCCAAGGCGTCCGCGTCTCAGTCCTGAGAATTTTGATATTTTCTGGCGTGCAATTGAGCATCCATTCGAGAAAATATGCTAAAATTAGGGTTTCAACGAAACTGAGGAAAACACCATGAGATGATGAAAAATAATTATAAAATAAGGAATGAGGAGGCGTAGGACCGCCGTGGTCAAGGCATGGTCGGCCGGTCGTGACCATGGTCCAGTGGTTCCTTTTCCTTAATTTTATAATATTTTGATGATTTTATGAAAAATTCATGAATTTTGAGAAATTTGATGAATTTAGGGAGTTTTCATGAATTGAAGGAGTTTTCATGAGTTCAGGGAAGCAAAAAATATTAAAATAATAAAAACAAGGGCATGTGGGACCGTGGAGGCATGGCCGGCCGGCTATGGACCGGTCCCACGAGTTTTCATAATTTTTTAATATTTTTTAGGTATTTTTGATGATTTGAGAGAATTTTTCCTAATTTGAGAGAAATACCATGAAATCAAGGAATTTGATGAAGTCAAGGAAAACTAATAATAAAATAATAAAAAAAAGGGGCGTGTGGGACCGGCTAGGGCATGGCCGGCCGGCCAAGGCCCGGTCCCACAGGTTTTCATAATTTATTTTATTTTATTATTATTTGATGATTTGTGCAAAATACCATGAAATCAAGGAGTTTTTTCATGAAATTAGAGAAATAATAATAATAATAAAATAATAAGAAATAGTGAGGTGTGGGGGCGGTTGGGACCAAGGCATGGACGGTTGGACAATGGTCACTCCCCACACTCCTTTTCTTAATTTTATATTATTTTTTATGGATTTATGGAAGTACCATGAAACCGAGGAGTTTCCTCGAGACGAAGGAGATTTGATAAAATGAGAGAATTTTCATCAAATCATGGAAAATAATAAAATGCATTAAAAATATAAAACTGGTGTGGGATTGACCACGACATGGTCGGTCGGTCGTGTGTCCGTGCTCCCAGCATCCTGGTCAATATTTTTAATTATTTATTATTTTCTTCTCTATTTTGCATAGGCTCATCGTTTCGTTGTATTTTTGAAATACTCGTTCGTGTGGTGACTATTAGTGTATCGTCGTTGAATACACCTTCACCATTTGAATCGGGGCTTACTTAGAGGTAGCTCAGACGCCCGGTTTTTGATTATTTATTACTAATTGTGGAATTCAGTGGAGAATAATTCACAAAACTGAGTAATAAGATGTTTATTATTAATTCATAGGATCAGCTGAGAATTCGACTACGAATTCGGAATAATAAAGTGAGCATTACTATTCCATGGGATCGTAGATTCGACCATAGAATCGGAGTAATTAAGATTTATCTATTACCATTTATGAGACCAGTTGTGGATTCGATCATGAAATCGGAGTAATGAGATAATATAGTTATTGCTATTCTATGAGATCAAGTCGTGTATTCGATCATAGAATCAGAACAATTGTTATTGCCATTCCATGGGACCAGTCGTGGATTCGGCCATGGAATAGGAGCAATTAGGAATAATTAACTTTGTGGCTCTATACTAGAAGAGCAAGCTGTCTAGGAGCATTAATTATCCCGATATGAGCTTGTCGGTAAGTCATATCCTTTATATAGTCAGGGTAAACTCGTTGTTTGTTCCTGAAGACGTTATCGCTCTATACTAGCAGAGCAAGATGTCTAGGAGCCGTACATCTCGTGATACTATATAGAAATAATCACTGAAAGTATTCAGTATTCATGAGATATGCCGTTGTCCAGTCGTGAGACTACATATCTACATGTACTCTGAGAGAAAGTACTCTCCGTTGAGAATTCGATGAGAGACCCGTGTCTCGATACTCACCTCTGATTGCTGAATCAGAGCTTCGTATAATTATGAGTTTACGAATTTAGCCTTTGTCGAAAATCCACCATCTACATTAAGTCCCCTGCGTACTGAGGAAAGCTTTGTTCTTCAGTCAGCATTAAATGGTGATTTTCCGGCCATAAATAATAATACCGATAATTGAACTTAGTCGTAAGTTGAGACGTTACCGGATTTAGAGAGCATGATCAAACCACGACTTGATGAAAGCTTCAATGTCATGATTGGAGCACCGTTTGATGAGCACAAATTGGTGTTGAACCGCTGGTTTGGACGACGAGTCCGTGGTCGGTTAGGATTCGCGGGTCGGGCCCAATAAGGAAATCCTTAGAAAATTTGGTTTTGGAAATAAAATTGATATAAAAGGGATTAATCCTTTTTTTTAACCTCACACACAACCAGCACCTTAATCACCTTCAAGCCGGAGCCGCCAGCCGCCACCGATCGCCGACGCCGTCCGATCGTCGTCCGGCCAAATTCCGGCTGCCGCACGTTAGGTAATTTTTTTTTTGTTTGCTGATGTTTATGATACTCATGAGTTGTTCATGCTTTGATCATTATGAAGTTATATACATGTGTGTATATTAATGTGAGTTTTATGAAAAACCCTCGTTTTTGAAAACGTATATTCGTTCAATCGTTAGTTTTGAAAACTAACTATAATCCCTGATTTAGGAGAGATTTTTTTTTTATATATGAACCTAGGTCCAGTGATAAAACTTAGTTTATGAGTTTTCATGTGTACCAAGATTTTATCATAAAAGAAGTGAATTTTCATGAAATCGGAATAACCCTTCGTTTTAAAGACAAATAACGATGACACGAAGGAAAATATGTATGATGAACTTGTGTCCAGTGATAAAATTTTGCTTATGAGCTTTCATGTAAATACAAAACTTTCTCATATGTATGAGATGTGAGCTTTCACAATATTTTTTTTGAAATAAACCTTCGTTTTAAAGACAAATAATGACGATACGAAGGAAAAATAGTTTATATATATATATATATATATATATATGCAGCCGTGACATATATTGTGCAAAATATGATGATATATTTTTTTTGCATGAGTTTGTTTTCGTTAGATAAAATCCTTGAGAATTTACGTATGCAAGTTGCATTAATTGTTGTTTTTTTTCAAAAAATCAAAACGTGGGTTTTGAGGATTCTTCAAAGATAGACAATATATTTATGATAGAATATTGTATTGTTATGAACTTCATAGGTCAGTTGTGTGAATGTTCACATTATGAAAATTGTGTCCGAGATTTTATGAAAAATCAGTTTCGAAAACTAAATAAAGTTTCGTTCGTTTTTTGCAGTTTTCGAAGAGACGAACGATTTTTAGGTGTTAACTCTACCATTATTATCACTATTGTTAGTGGAAGTACAAAAGGTAAGAGTTAAGAGTTACCATTCTTGCCGTATTCCCTTGATTCGTGTCTGGACAGCATACTGAAGTAGAATATAATGTGGACTTTGCAGTTGTTTTAGCAAAAATGACCAACTCCCCAGCCAACGATACTTAAAGGGACGACTCGCATACTGATGATGACATCTCCAGGGATGATGCATGCACGGACGATACCTCCATTGGTGAAGAAGAGGAGGATGACACTGGCGTGAAGAACATTCTGAATATAGACGACGCATTCTTTGAGGAGGATCCAAAAGGAGCTGAAGCATATCTCAAGTCCCCAGTATATCGTCTTCTGATCAACCCTAGGACTGTGACTCAGAAGAAATTGGTGACCCCGAAGATGGTAATACGGCTTTGTCTCGAACGAGGGCTTTTCCTTGCATCGACCATAGAGTTTAAGATTTCTCGACGCCCTTTGGAAAAAATTTCTGGATGGGCGAGGCATATGTTGGGTTTCCCTCATGTCAGGGCTATGCTCAACCAGGAACAAGTGACGAGAGCTATTCAAGCTTCTGGAGACTTGTCTATTAATCATGATGTGAAAAGTATCGTGACTTTGTTGGCTCGTTGGTGTATTCCCACTCACACCTTCATATGTAGATGGGGAGAATTTACTGTTACCTTAGAAGATGTGGCTGCTTTGATACACCTCCCGATTACAGGTAATTTCTCTGGAGGTCTTTCGGATGAGGAAAAAGTGGTTTTTGACACTCTGACAGCTACGATGGAAGAAGTGAACAAGGCGTCTGGTAGTAAAGGTTGTTATGCCCATTGGTTGACACGTTGGTGGCCAAGAGATGAAGTTTCTGATAGTCCCATCACCGGTATGTTACCTACTGCCGCTTTCTTATGCTTATGGTTATCCAGAGACATATTCGAAGACAATGGACATTTGTTGAAGCATTTCGTAATCCCTTTTTCTATTAAGATGGCTCAAAGTGAGAAACTCCCAATAGGTAGCTTATTCCTGGGTTCCTTGTATTCTAACTTAGACTCCTTGGTGTTAAATTCCAGCATGACAAATGGCTTCATGAAGATTGAGTGTTATGTTAACACGATGTTTCTTCAAGCTTTGATGTGGGAGCACTTCAATAATTATGCGCCTATCCCACGTAATATCCTGCAAGGACCAAATACTGATGCCCGTCACATCTTCACCGAGAAAGATAATTCCTGAATCATGAGTTGGTCTACAAAGCAGCCTCGGTCTAAAGCACGCCTCATTGATGTGTTGGATGAAGAATCGGAGTTCGACTTTCATCAGTGGGTGTCGGTTCCTGATTATATTTCTCAACCAATGACTTTCAATACTGGAGAGAGCACGACTCTGAAATCTGGTGCTAACCCGAATGATGGTGAGAGATCCTTCATGTTGAGATGTACTCCTGGTCACTTGCTATCCGTTATGCATGGAGAGTGGGTCATAGACGAATACAACATTGATAGGGCGGATCGACAAATAGGTATAGATCAATGTGTTCCAACTACCCGGAGAAGGAAACCATCAGTTGATCAGCTTGCGTCTCGTTTAGATCACACTCACGTGGAATGGAGTAGTTACTGGTTTCCTGGTTCTGATAGATATGCATATGTAACCCCAGGTTATATAGAATTCTGGCATCAACAATTTGAGAGGTTGCATGAATTCGTGACAGTTAGTCAGCCTCCAGTGAAGATTCCTCCGTCTGCTGAGATGATATCTGGTCGACCAAGACTGAAGTACCTTTCTGGTGATAAACGAAAATTATCTCCAGGATGTTCTCAAGTAAGATTCCCCACATGTCTTTTATGAAACCATGGTAACTGTATTCTGATCATGTTATTGAATTCTTTACAGGACGGTCGTAGCGTAAGACCTCGAATCCATGCAGATTTTCAGATATTGGAGAAGTTGTTCACGGCGGAGAAGGAAGGAACAAAAGTTATAAGTTGTTACCTAATACCGTGAAGTACCCAGTTCGTTCTTTGGTGAGTTCCCAATATTTCTCACCGTGACTTTCATTGCTATTAACATTAGAATCATGAAGCCAATGTTGTTAATTTTGTTGCATAATTTTACTCCATCAAGTCTTGAAGGTCTTCAATTTTCTGCTACTGAACAAGCAATTGCTGATTTGAGTGACGAAGAAACTGTAAGTATTTCTTCACATGTTCAAATGTGGTGTTTCATAGATGAAAATATTGATTGTAAATGACGTGTACAGGAGGATGTCGTCATGGAGATGGAGAATGGGAATGGAGGTAATTCCCAAGATTCGGAGCCGGATGGAAGTGATGTTCCTCTTGTCATTGATGTGGACAATTCCAACCCCTTGGACACTTTGGAGACTCCTCAAGTAAGTAGATATCCTGTATATTCTTCATAGAAGTATAAAAGTGCTGAATTGTGAATGAATGAATGAGAACCCATGTGAATATATAAAAACTTAGTCGAATTTCGTCGTCAGAAAATTCAGAACCCAGCTTTTAGTAAAAACGCTGTAGAATCTTCGTCCGGAGTCGGATTTTGATGATCTGCATGTGCAAATTCAATCCCGGAAAATTTCCAAGCTTTAGAAAAGAAGCTTTTTAAGTTTTGAGCACGTTCAGAGCCTGAAAAGGGCGAAATAGTAAACTTCCAGGAGACTTCCAGAACTTTTTCACATTGCGCATCACTTGATATTTTGGCCACATCTACTCGCTTGTTCATCGGATTGTCATGAAATTTTGACATGTCATAGAGGACATCCATACGATGAGAAAGGCATATGACCCATCCTCAGATTCCTTGTAGATTGCTCCCAGTTCGTCTCTTAGTACCGGGAAGAGTTCAGTTTCTTCTGACGGACTCATCGTAAAATGTGTTTTCATGGCTTTCATGTTATTTGATCGTGTCTTGAATGTAGTATGTTGAACTTTGATGATATTTCCTTGATGGTATACTGTGTTTAATAATCTCCTTTGGCTTCGTGACTCTAACCTCATGTAATCTTCGTATTAGGTGCTAAATACCGAAGTTGAGGATACTGGAGCCAATGATGACAACTCTAACCCTTCCGAAGTTATTGATGAAGAGACAGCCATCCCTGCACTTCGAGGCCATGAGAAGGTCGCTGCTGATGTTATGGAAAACCAGATGGTTGTTGCCTCAGTGATAGAAGAAACCGAGATAGCAGCGGAGAATACCGAAGGAACTGTTGCTTTGGTCGTGGAAGCCGCTCCAGTGACTGAGAACCGTATAATAGTGTATGAATATCCAACTGCAGGGGTTGCTTTCGATCCTCCCTTTAACACTTCACTCCCGTATCATGAACTGGTCGGTGGATTCAGCGTTCCCATTGGATATGCACGCTTGTACGAGACGATATGGAAGAAGTTTGGCCACATGATCGTTGACAGGAACCCTGGGCGTGCTTATGCTTTAACCATGCAAGTAGGCGTTATCTTGCGTGTCGTGAGTGATATGCATACGAGACCCAGGAATACCGTGACTCCAGATATACTCTTTGATTGGGAGTTTAACTTGGAGAATTCAGAAAGACTTGGCCTCAACGTGAAATGGCTTCGTAAGCAAATAAACGTTATCAAGGATTCATGTGAGAAGAACATACCCTTTCCCAATGATGCTGTGAAGGAGAAGGAGGACAAGATTGCCAAGCTGACCGAGGAGTTGAACAAGGAGAGGCGGCTTTGCAAATCTTGAAGGATGATGATGAGGCGAAGCTTTCTGTGATCTCTTGAACTTCTGAACTTCTGAGAGATGTGAGGTTTATACTTGGGTTTTGATATTTAGATGGTTTTGGATTGACTGATGGTTAAGGATTTTCTTGTAGATTTGATAGAGATTTTTTTTACGAAATATGAACTGAATTTTGATAAATTGCTGAATTCAAATACTGATTGCAAGTATTGCAAATGTTTTGGAGGAATTGAAATACAAATGAAAGAAAATCCTAAATGTTAAATCCAACGCCATGATGCTTCAAACGCCCAATACCTTAAATGTCCAATAATTTCAGATAAACGCCTTGAGCCAATTTTCGTGAATTACTGGTAGGGTTCTGCCATCTGTGTTGTCAATTTGTAGTATCCTCCGGCCACGGACTAGCGACCATGAATGGTCCTTCCCAATTGGAGTTCCTTGTAGAATGAAGACCGCGCTGAACTGCTTTGAGAACCAGGTCCCCTTCATGAAACTTGTTAGGCTTGGTCGATCGTGCCTTGAATATCTTCCGCTGATTCGGAATTCCCTGTTTGATGGAATTCCACGATTGTCACATATGGACACTCGCGCGGAAGAGAGTATCCAGCATAGTGTTGATCATGCTTAGCCAGTCTTCAGCAATAAACCTCTCGATGGAGTGACCGATTTGAAGAAGTTCTGAACCCAACCATTGAGTGTAATATTGCTGAGGTGAAGTTACCCACTCGTAGCTTTTGATGACTGCTAAATTGTTCATGGGAGAAGTCCCTGGACCATAGTAGCGTATTTGAACATTGGTAATATTGGAGCATGAGGAGGAATAAGACTTGCCTGAGCTCGAAACCTTCTGACAAAGGTGTGCGGATTTTCTCCAAGTTTGCGTAAGTCCCATCAGAGTTTTTACTTCTTCCAGATGCTCAAACGGTGGTGCGTCCTCTGCTTCGTCTTCCGACTCGGAATCCTTGTCGATGACAGGATGTGTTGAAGGCATCGTTATCCTTCCGGCATGAATCCAAGTTCTTCCAAGGACCATGTCGTATCCAGGGTCTTCCCGGATTATGAAAAACTTGGCCTCAGTGCAGATCAATCTTTCCGTAACTTTGAGAGTGATGAAGCCGTATGCGTCTCTGGAGATTCCTTCGTGGTCCCTAATTGCTATGGGAGCGTGGGTGGCTTTGTCGAGTAATACCGGCAGCTCTGAGAGTTTTCAAAGGGATGATGTTGACAGCGGTACCAACATCGACGAACGCCCTTTTGAACTCATTTCCTTTAATGTGCACTGTGGTGAGCAGTCCCCAGTCATACATTTCTTGTCGGTGGCTGAAGGTTCGGTGGTGGTTTCTTGGATCAGCAGACGTTTTCCGGACACGATGTGGTTCAGTGCAGCAAACATGTCTTTCCTTTGAGCTTTCGAAAGATACAACAACTCGCAGACATGTTCGATCAGAGATTGGACCGCTTCCTTGACAGGAGGTTCAGAGATGGTAAAAGTTCTGACTGGGAGGGGGTTTTTGTGCACTCCCTCAGTCCCCAGGTTGAGCTCTCCTGATTCGACCTTTTCTTTGAATATGCGCTTCAAAATTTTGCAATCACTTGTGGGATGGCTGACGTATCTATGGAACGGCAATACCGAGGATTTTCCATGGCCTCTTCAGTTGGTTCCTTCTTGACATAAGGCAATTTGATTGCACCATCTTGAATCCAGGCATCGAGTAGTTCATTAACTTCTTCCATTGAACAGGGAAAATCAGGTGCTTCTGGATCTTCCGTATGCTGAGGAGGGATTTTCGAATTCTCCTTCTTGTGTGCCTTTGAAGGGGTGGAGGAAGTCTGCTTGTGTGTGGTTCTGCTTTTCGCTTACTCCCTTCCGCGACAGCATTTGTTGAAGGTTGCAGGTTGTACTGCTTGTTGATCAAACGCCTGCTTCCTCGAGTGTCTTTTGAATCCTCAGTCTTTGTAGACTTTGCTCTTTCCAAAAGAGCGGGTGCAGTGGTTGCCGACCTCTTCGCAGCTTCGTGAAGCTCTGAGAAAGTCTGGAATCGAAGGTTTTCTAGCAAGGCCCTGTAGACCGGGAGCATGCCATTGATGCACAAGTTGTTGCTCCGTGACGTTTGGGTCATGACAATCCAGGGCTTGGACTCTGAACCTTTTCACATAATCATTGGGATTTTCACTGACCCTCTGAAACATCCTTCCAAGGTCGGAGAGGGTGACTTGTTCTGACACGAAGAAGTATTTCCTGTAGAATGCGTTAACCATTTCTCCCCAATTGTTGAGTCCCTGGTGCGATGTTGTTATACCAGGTGTATGCTCTGCCTTTCAGAGATTTTGAGAATTCCTTGAGACGAACGACATGATTATGTTCATGTTCTCCCAGGGCTTCGAGAAAACGAGAGACATGTTCCCGAGCATTGCCAGTTCCATCATAAAGGTGAAGGTTGGAGAAACGTAACCTTTGGGGAGTGGAATCCTCTGCGTAGCGGCAGGATAAGGAGGTTGATGACGATGGTCATGCGATGTTTGTCTTTTCCACGGTTCTCCAAAGGTGCTCCAGATCCTCGCGAGTGATGAAATTCGATGATCCCTTCGCTGATGAGTTGTCTGCAGCAGTTTTGTGGACTTCGTCGTCTTCTACTGTATGGATTGGAATTACTTCAGGATCGTCGTCTGAGGATTTCTCCTTCTCCTTTCCCTTTCTTGAGTCTTCTCTGACATCTTGTCAGTAAGAGTTTTGAGATAATTACACAGCTCCTTCTGTGTAGCAGCCATGTCAGTCTGATTCTTTGCAAGAGTCTCTGCGCTTTGATAAGATCAGCAATGGTAGGTGGTGGATCTCCTCTGACTTCTTCAGGGTGTCGTCCGGACAGTGGATGACCTTGCGTGAGGAGGAGTAATGTCACCACCATCAGTGTTGGAGGTCGGAATTGTCTCCGGGATATTCTGATTGTTGTTGTTGCTAGTGCTAGCACGGTTTGTGTTAGGATTCGTAACTGAACCGACCTGAGATCAACCATCTTGTGAAATTGTGAGATTGCAACCGAGAGAATGATCTCCCACTGTGGTCGCCAATCTGTAGATGGGGAAAAACGATTTGCTGGTTTTTAAGGAATTGAGGAGACGACCGTACGGAGGAGACTCCTCGAACCGAGCGAAATGTTAAACCTCACACAGATGCACCGCTGCAAAGGGGGTGCTTTAGATTCGAGAGATCAATCTGTAGTACTCCGGCCTAAATCAAGACAATGACCGTTCCAGAGTAAATTCGGTCACAAGAGAGGATGGGTTGATCTGTAGGAGGGAAGCTGAGAAATGTGTGGAATCAATGGTAATCAAAGATTGGGTGTGTGAATTCTGAATATGATAAGCTCTGATGATTGAAATTGCTCAATTGAGAGTAGTTGCTCAATTGATGAGTTGATGATCTCGTGTTGTCGATGAGACGTGAGATTGATGATACTGTGATGTGATGATTCAATCATGATTCAGAGACTTATTTATATTGCTGGAATTTTAGACACCATGATTCCATGAAGTGTGACAGTTGATGGAATCAAGGAGTGGGGAAGTGGAGATCGTGTTTGAAACCAGTTGCTCAACGTGTGGAGACTTGGTCGATTTTCCACCCACTACCTCGTGAATTCCTTCAACTGATTGCACGACTTGCTCACATTCCATCGTGTGTTTGAACACACGTCGTAGACCGCCAGACCAAAACCCTAAGTGATATCCCCCAAGTGACACGATTGACGTCTCGTGGTTTGTTAGTCAATTGATGACTTCGTGGTTTGATGGGACGATGAGTCCATGTAGTTGCTGAGTTGAACATGATGTTCTGAAACTCATGAATTGAACATGTCATGAGACAGAGGTATAGTTCTTACGATGAAGTGAGCAAGTATTGCTCATTCGATGGATCGTTGAATATTGATTGTTGAACCAATATTCCTTGGTTTGAGAAATATTTATCATCTGAGCAAGTGTTGCTCATGTGATGAATTGTTGAATATTTGATCGTCTGAGCATGTGTTGCTCATCTGATGGATTATTGGCAGCGTACCAAAATATTAATTAGAATACTGGTCGTTGAACCGAGCATAATTAATAAAATTAATGACCATGAGGTCGTCGTAAAATTATTAAGGTTGGAATCTGGAATGATGATCCTTGGATTCAGAAACCCTAATTTGATCAATTGATGATCAATTCATGGTTCGTCAGAATTTAACCATGGGACGAAGGAGGGAGCGACTACATGGGACCGTGGATCAACCATGTAGTGTCCATATGCTCACGTGAGCAAATACGAAGAACTCCTGAAGAGTTGACGATTTGTTGGTGGAAGAATGATTAAATGCTGGCTTAATCATTTATTCAAAATCGTCTGAGCCTTAGGTGAGAAAACCTAATTAATTATGACGAGGCGAGGGACCGACCATGGAGTCATGAAACCGGCCCTGGGTTGTCACGTGACCGCCTGACGATCACTTCATGAAAATCCAAAGTGTTTGGAAGAGTTTTGGACCTAATACGCGCAAATTGTGAAAATTGATGGGACCGGCTTCCGTGAGCCAAAGAGCCAATCTTGGTCGGTCAAGATAGCGTGCTCGTGTCCCCAAGGCGTCCGCGTCTCAGTCCTGAGAATTTTGATATTTTCTGGCGTGCAATTGAGCATCCATTCGAGAAAATATGCCAAAATTAGGGTTTCGACGAAACTGAGGAAAACACCATGAGATGATGAAAAATAATTATAAAATAAGGAATGAGGAGGCGTGGGACCGCCGTGGTCAAGGCATGGTCGGCGGTCGTGACCACGGTCCCGTGGTGCCTTTTCCTTAATTTTATAATATTTTGATGATTTTATGAAAAATTCATGAATTTTGAGAAATTTGATGAATTTAGGAGTTTCCATGAGTTCAGGGAAGCAAAAATATTAAAATAATAAAAACAAGGGCGTGTGGGACCATGGAGGCATGGCCGGCCGGCTATGGCCCGGTCCCACGAGTTTTCATAATTTTTTAATATTTTTAGGTATTTTTGATGATTTGAGGGAATTTTTCCTAATTTGAGAGAAATACCATAAATCAAGGAATTTGATGAATTCAAGGAAAAATAATAAAAATAATAAAACAAAGGGGCGTGTGGGACCGGCTAGGGCATGGCCGGCCGGCCGCCGGTCCCACAAGTTTTCATAATTTATTTTATTTTATTATTATTTGATGATTTGTGCAAAATACCATGAAATCAAGGAGTTTTTTCATGAAATTAGAAAATAATAAAATAATAAAATAATAAAAGGAACCGTGGGTGTGGGGCCGGTTGGGACCAAGGCATGGCCGGTTGGCCAATGGTCACCCCACACTCCTTTCCTTAATTTTATATTATTTTTATGGATTTATGGAAGTACCATGAAACCGAGGAGTTTCCTCGAGACGAAGGAGATTTGATAAAATGAGAGAATTTTCATCAAATCATGGAAAATAATAAAAATGCATTAAAAATATAAAACTGGCGTGGGATTGACCACGACACGGTCGGTCGGTGTGTCCGTGCTCCCAGCACCCTGGTCAATATTTTTAATTATTTATTATTTTCTTCCTATTTTGCATAGGTTCATCGTTTCGTTGTATTTTGAAATACTCGGTGTGGTGACTGTTAGTGTATCGTCGTTGAATACACTTCACCATTTGAATCGGGGCTTACTTAGAGGTAGCTCAGACGCCCGGTTGTTGATTATTTATTACTAATTGTGGAATTCAGTGGAGAATAATTCACAAAACTGAGTAATAAGATGTTTATTATTAATTCATAGGATCAGCTGAGGATTCGACTACGAATTCAGAATAATAAAGTGAGCATTACCATTCCATGGGATCGTAGATTCGACCATAGAATAGAGAGTAATTAAGATTTATCTATTACCATTTATGAGACCAGTTGTGGATTCGATCATGAAATCGGAGTAATGAGATAATATAGTTATTGCTATTCTATGAGATCAAGTCGTGGATTCGATCATAGAATCAGAACAATTGTTATTGCCATTCCATGGGACCAGTCGTGGATTCGACCATGGAATAGGAGCAATTGTAATTAGGAATAATTAACTTTGTGGCTCTATACTAGCAGAGCAAGCTGTCTAGGAGCATTAATTATCATGATTTTCTATATCTAAAGCTCAATCAAATTAATCACAAGTAAACCCATGATTAATTTAATTGGAATACGCAACTAAATCAAACCACAAAAGTGATCAATTTAATTGATTGTGCTCAACATAAGTAAACTTACGGAGCTACGACTAAGGTAATCATACGGAGATGACTAACTTAATCGTTCACATACTCAACATAAGGAAAACCTTACGGAATATACGACTACATCAACCAATAGAACATAGTTAGTATAGCCGTTCATATACTCAACACAAGAACTTGTAGAATATATGAAAACTCAACTAGACTAATTACAAGAGAACCCATAATTAATCTAATTGGAATACAAACAACCAAACTAATCATGAAGGTAATCAATTTTATTGTCAAAAGTTTTGCTCGACAAAAGAAGACTTTCGGAGCAAATAACTAAATAACCAACCAAGATGATTAATTTAGTTCATAATGCTCAACATATAGCATCTTATGGAACAACCAACAAAGCCAATAAGAATAATCAACTGAGTTGTATCGTGCTCAACATAAGACACACAATGGAGCCTTCACGGTAATACAAAAAGAATGGATCAATGAAGATCAATACCGTGGAATACATACAAGGATCTATTCTATCTTTCCATCACTATATGCATAGTGACATAATAGATTTTATCCTTGTCACACAAAAGATTTTATCCTATTTTCCATCAAATAAATGACTGCATAGGCATAACTTTTGTATTTGTCAAAATTCTATTCGTCCTTTCATCAATACGAAAACCAATTCATGAACGACTTTACTTTTGACAACATATGGGACCTTCAAGTTCACGGACGCAAACAATACATATCCCATAAAAATATTGCAATATCACAAAATCATAAAGATTAATACTGCAATAACATCATCCTCCAAATATTTTTAGAATTTAAAACCAATAAACCTAAAAAATAAACATAAGAAGATGAAAACAAAATAGCTATCTTCGCTATTCAAAACGGTGGTTATTCTTCCAACTAATCCAAAAAGAAGACTTACTAGGTAACCTCAGTTTTCCTTGATGATTTCATACCTCTGAAATGGTCCATCAAAATAGGAGTCACTGATATCCTTGATCTTGTTGATTGTAGAAACACCATGTTCAAAAGTTAGAATGTTGACTTTTCGATCAATAGTGCGAGCATAATGGCGAGCCTTTGCGCAGTCAAGGATAACTTTTTTTTTTGATTCCTGATCAAGATATTCTGAGTACTAAGGATTTTTACTTGTCCATCAAAAAGATGGTTCATCTGCAGTTGAAGGTTAGCAAGTTCGTTCTTGACTTCATTTTGAACACGAATCAGATCCTTGACAGATTCTCGAATCCAAGAGTTATACTCTTTTCTTTCAACCATCTTCTTCAAAATAAAATCTTGACCAGAAACACATCCTTTGAGATCATCCTCAACCATAGGGTTAACTTCTTCTTTGGGAACATATTCCATATAGTTCCTTTCTAAAGAATAAAGAAACACATATAAGACTTATATATATGTTCGTGAGTACCCTAGATGGAAACCCTAAAGTTTCTTGAGGAGACACGGACGTTCGTGGACCAGCCAAAGTACAAATGGCCCAAATTAGGAAAATTGGATACCATGCTTTCAAAGATTCTCTATCTCCAAAAGATCATAGTGACAAAGGAAAGAAGTACTAACAACATAACATCATAAGATATACAAACTGGAGAAAAACAGCACAATACTTGAGCATCTCACAAATCCTCATTCTTGTATCTCTCAAGTTAGACACAAGAATAAACTTTCTGCTACTAGGTAGCAGAGGGAGACACAGTCTCACCATAGGTTCTGAGAGAATAACAGTTATTTCCTCCAGGATATCTGAACTTAGTATTTCTTGTCCTTCCTTGGCAGTTTCCAGATACGGGAGAACGTCTCACAGTCCCTCTGGGAATCACAGGTGAGGAATCTTTCTCATAACAAAGTCTAGGACCTCTAGAAATGGGTTCTAGGGGATTTTCCGAAAATCTCCATACACTAGACTTAAATTTACCAGAGTTGTTCTTATAAGCACAAGACATGCTTTCATAGGTAGTACGATTTATACCACTAGGATTTACCAATGTCCTGTAATGATTTCTAGGAGAGAGATCACTCTTATAAGATGCCTGGTTCCGTGTTGAAGCGAGGTTCACTACAGCAGTCATCTGACTATTTACTCCATTGACAGTAGAAAGAAGCAATTTGTGAAGTTTAAATACTTGTTTCTTTCTGGCAAAACAACGAATAGCATAGTGATTTCCTTTTCCACAGAAGGTACAGTTTCGTGGAGGAGAAGCAACATCAGACACTTGTTTAGACTTCATAGCAGTCAGAGAAGATTGTAAGTTACTAAAACCCTTTTTAACACAATCTTCATCTGGAGAAGATTTCATTCTGTACGGTAACTCGTGAGAATTAGTTTGTGCAAAAGAATTTCTTCTTAAGACAGAGTTTTCATTTTCCAAGGATTTACACCGTCCATGGGCTAGAGCAAGTGATGCTTCAAGTTTCTCTTTATCAACACGAAGTTTGTCTAGATCAGATGAATGCGTCTTGATCAAACATTTTTCTCTGATTGAGACTTCTTTAACCAGCTTTTCAAGATCACAAATCTTTTCACGTTGTTGATTGTTTTCTTGAAGAAGTTTCTCAATTTCCTTAGAGAATGACCCTATAATGTTGTAGAGTACCTGTTCACGATCAATAGACTTCTCGAATTCATCAAAGAACTGTACATGATCCTTGAGATCAACAAACTCTGTAGAATTTTTTGAAATTCTGGTGAGCTCCATTTCAGTTTTAGCCATTATGTCCAATGTCTCATTGGAGGAAGAGTGGCTGACACAAGATGACACAGTCTTCCTACCTCAGGATTCGGAAGAATCAGCTAAGGAGTGATCCTTTGAGGTATTTTTAAGACACTTGACAAAGTTGACAGCTTTAGGAGGCATTTTGGTATGCGTATGAGATTCCGTCCACAGAATCAGATTGCCACAAACACATACTTATAAGGTCTTTTACGTGTTTGCATGCTCTCATACCAATTGAAAAAGTGGGGGTCTAACAAAAACACCCAATATTTCGCTTAGCAATCTGTATGGACTAACTCCTAAATACTTTGCTAGAGAATCAACTAGACATTCAGACTCAATCTAGATAAAAGTATCTCAAGGAGTTAATATCTCTCTCTTGATTTGATTTTTACTCAAGCTAAAAACAATAGCAAGTCTTTATCAAATACAAGGAATAACTTGGACAGTACCAAAGACCAATGTCCAAGTGTTATCAATGAAATCGACAACCACAAGGTCGGATCTCCAATCGATTAACCTTTAACGCACAACCTGTATTATTTCAATTATAAAGATAAACAATATAATGAGGAAAATGAAATAACACAGACACCGGAAATTTTGTTAACGAGGAAACCGCAAATGCAGAAAAACCCCGGGACCTAGTCCAGATTGATTACACACTGTATTAAGCCGCTACAGACACTATCCTACTACAAGCTAACTTCGGACTGGACTATAGTTGAACCCCAATCAGTCTTCCACTAATTCAAGGTACAGTTGTACTCCTACGCCTCTGATCCCAGCAGGATACTGCGCACTTGATTCCCTTAGCTGATCTCACCCACAACCAAGAGTTGTTGCAACCCAAAATCGCAGACTTGATAATAAACAAATCTGTCTTACACAGAAAAGTCTATCAAAGGATAAATTTGTCTCCCACAGAAAAAACCCTAGGTTTTTGTTCCGTCTTAAGATATGAAATCAAGGTGAATAGGAACCAATTGATAATCCGGTCTTATATTCCCGAAGAACAGCCTATATTAATCAATCACCTCTCAACAGTCTTACTTGAATACACAAGAGGACGTCGAGGAATCACAAACAGTGAGACGAAGATGTTTGTTACTTCTTTATCTTGCCTATCGGAGAACTCTCACGATCTCAAGCCAATCAATAAGATTGTACTCGTACGATAGAAGATGCAAGATCAGATCACACAACTACGATAAAAGTAGTATCGGTCTGGCTTTACAATCCCAATGAAGTCTTTAAGTCGTTAACCTGGTTTTAGAGAAGAAAACCAAAGGTTAGAGGAGAATCGACTCTAGCGAGTGCACTAGTATTACACAGACGTGTGGGGATTGATTTTGCCCAATGCTAGATGTCTCCTATATATAGTCTTCAAATCAGGGTTTTGCCTTAGTTACAAAGCAATCAGTATTCACTGTTAGATGAAAACATGATTAGATTCAAGCTAATATTTCTCAACCATTAGATCGAAAACTTAGGTTGTCACACACACTTGAGATATACGTTTACTGGGTTTGCGAAAACCGTGCCCAAACGTGTACGTGTATGTTGGTTCAACATAGTAACCCAAAAGGTCAACCATATGCGCATTTCATATTAACCTTGTTCTTCTTCACCATAACTAGTTCAATTGACTCAAATGAACTAGTTAGAGAGTTGTTCAATTGCTATGAGATCTTATGTAACTACACAAGACATAATTGAAACAAAGATGATTCGATTCGATTGAATCGGCTCATGAACTTTATAGCCACGGTTTGCATACTGCATTCCTTAGTAATTTAAGTTTCATGTTTAGAGAACATCTTTAGATCATAACCTACTCAAGTACGCAAACAAGTTCGCGAACTTAAGACAAACGGCAGAGTTTTCCAAACTCAGCAGAAAATCTCGGCAAGGAGACTTCCGTCAGTTTACGGACTAGGTTCGCGGACTTGGCAATGCCAATTCCTCCGGTTTCTCTCAATCAACAAAGTTCGCAAACTTCGGATTAAGGAATAGGACTTATGCACATATGTGTTTCCATACAATGCTTATATCCATCATTGGTTGTATATACCTAAACTCTCATTCCAACCATTGAAACATTCTTAGAGGACGTTATATAGTTATTACACTATTTCTCGTCAAAGCGATTTTCAAAGTGATTGAAACATTATGATTTTCGTCATTAGGTGAAGATAAACCCGATCAAAGCGAAACGATTTACCAACACATGATTTCGAGATATAGATAAGAGAGATATACTCGGCTCGAAATATCAAATTTGTATGATCCAGTCTATATAGCATACGACTTTTGTCTCATAAGAAGTATGAGATAGAAGAGATATACTTTTGAGTGATAGATAAGTTCAAGTATCCACATACCTTTTTGTTGATGAAGTTCCACGGTTCCTTAAGTAGATCTTCGTCATTGTATGATGAATCGTCATGAAGTCCTTGAGCTCAACTACACTTTTCTATCCTAGTCCGAGACTTAGCTATGTAGACTAGAAATCAAGACTCATAGTTTTGATCACTAACATTGACAAACATGCTTGATATAGCAACGCATGCGAGGTCGACCGAGCTATGCTATAACATCAATTTCTCGATTCAATCTGCAATCAAACAAATAGGAATTTGCGAGCCCGATTGAATAAGAGAAATAACTTGGACAGTATAACAAACCAATATCCACATGTCAATCAATTGAATAAACAACCCAAAGGTTGGATTCAAGAACTGATTGAACATAACGCACAACCTGTGATATTTCTATTATATAACAAAATATAGTGCGGAAAAGAAATAACACAGACACCAGAAATTTTGTTAACGAGGAAACCGCAAATGCAGAAAAACCCCGGGACCTAGTCCAGATTTTAACACCACACTATATTAAGCCGCTACACACACTAGCCTACTACCAATGAACTTCGGACTAGAATGCAGTTGAGCCCTAATCAATTTCACACTCATCAAGGTATAATTTCGCTCCTTACGTCTCTGAACCCCAGCAGGATTCTACGAACTTGATTCTCTTAGTTGATCTCACCCACAACCAAGAGTTGCTACGACCCAAAGTCAAAGACTTGATAAACAAATCCGTGTCACACAGAAAAGTCTATTGGAATAGATAAATCTGTCTCCCACAGAAATACCTATGAGTTTTGTTCCGTCTTTTGATAAATCAAGGTGCACAGGAACCAATTGATAAACCGGACTTATATTCCCGAATAACAGCCTAGTATTATCAATCACCTCACAATAATCTTAATCGTATGGAAACAAAACAAGATATTGTGGAATCACAAACGATGAGACCAAGATGTTTGTGACCACTTTTAATTTTACCTATCAGAGATAAATCTCAAGCAAATCTTAGCAAAGATAATACTCAATCACGATAGTAAAAGTAAGATCAGAACACGCAACTACAGAGAAAATAGTTGGGTATGGCTTCACAAACCCAATGAAGTCTTCAAGTCGTTAACCTACAGGGTTTCGTGAAAAACCTAAGGTTAAAGGAGAATCGAATCTAGTCGTAACTAGTATCACACATAAGGTGTGGGGATTAGGTTTCCCATTTGCCAGAGTTCTCCCTTATATAGTTTTCAAATCAGGGTTTGGAATCTAAGTTACTTTGGTAACAAATTATTCAATATTCATCGTTAGATGAAAACCTGATTAGATTCAAGCTAATATCTTTCAACCGTTATATCAAACTTAGCTTGTTATACACAAATGAAATGTACATTCATTTAGGTTTGAGTAACCGTACCTAAACGTGTACTCTAGGTTGGCTCAACAGTAGTTAACCTAAGTGAAAAAGCGGGGGTCTAACAACCACACCCAATATTTCTCTTAGCAATTTGTATGGACAAACTCCAATATACTTTTAAGAGAATCAACTAGACAGACAGACTCGATCTTAATAAAAAGTATATCAAAGAGTTATATCTCAATTTTTCGATTCAATACTTACTCAAGCAAATATAAATCTGCGAGTCTAATTGAATACAAGAGAAATCACTTGAACGGTACCAAAGACCGATGTTCAATGATCAATAAACAACCAAAGGTTGGATTTCCCAATTGATCGATTCAACGCACAACCTGTGATATTTCAATTATATAACAAAATATAATGCAGAAAAGAAATAACACAGACACTATAAGTTTTGTTAACGAGGAAACCGCAAATGCATAAAAACCCCGGGACCTAGTCCAGATTGAACACACACTGTATTAAGCCACTACATATACTAGCCTACTACAAACTAACTTTGGTCTGGACTGTAGTTGAACCCCAATCAATCTCACACTAATCCAAGGTACAGTTGCACTCCCTACGTCTCTGATCCCAACAGGATACTACGCACTTGATTTCCTTAGCTGATCTCACCCACAACTAAGAGTTGCTACGACCCAAAGTCGAAGATTTTAATAAACAAATCTGTATCACACAGAAAAGTCTACAGGAATAGATAAATTTGTCTCCCACAGAAATACCTACGAGTTTTGTTCCGTCTTTTGATAATCAAGGTGAATAGGAATCAATTGATATACCGGACTTATATTCCCGAAGAACAGCCTAGAAATATCAATCACCTCACAATAATCTTAATCGACTAGCGAAACAAGATATTGTGGAACCACAAACGATGAGACGAAGATGTTTGTGACTACTTTTCTATCTTGCATATCGGAGAAATTAATCTCAAGCCAATCCTTACAATTGTACTCAAATACGATAGAAACAACAAGATCAGATCACACAACTATATAGAAGATAGTTGGGTCTGGCTTCACAATCCCAATGAAGTCTTTAAGTCGTTAACCTACAAGGTCTCGATAGAAACCTAAGCTTAAAGGAGAATCGACTCTAGCATACAACTAGTATCACACAGGAGGTATGGGGATTAGGTTTCCTAGTTCCTAGGGTTCTCCTTTATATAGTCTTCAAATCAGGGTTTGCAATACAAAGCATTCAATATTCACCGTTAGATGAAAACCTGATTAGATTCAAGCTAATATCTTTCAACCGTTAGATCGAACTTAGCTTGTTATACTGATGGACGCATTTATATGTCTAATTTGTCCTCAATGTTCCGTATTGTTAGTACTCGATTTCGTACTTATTATGGTATTTTGTGTGTTTGTAGGTACTTTTTGGAAATAAATATTTTTGGAAAAATGGGCTCGAAAAGCTGTCTAAAGCACCTGGAGGACATGTGTTATTTGGACTCTCACATTTGGATATGGGGTACTCAATTACTAAGGGGCACCTCTCCCGATAAGGGCCACCATATTTACTATTCACACCCCAGGACGTCACCTACTAAGGGCACCCCTACTCTAGATAAGGGGCACCCTTCTTCATCGTTTAAACAGTGCAAAATGGCGGGAACATATTTCAGTTTGCTGTGTACTATTATGTTAGATTTTAGGAGGGATTACAGTGAGATTAAATCACTGATTTCAATTGGGATGATCTTGATAGTCCCAAACAATGTTGTTATGGGTGTTCAAATGAATTTATTTGGGTTGGATAATCCGTTGGGATGCAAAACAGGAGAAGCTAGTTTTCTCGGGTTTTCTGGGAAAGATTGGGCAAAGATTTACTTGGATATTTTCACGGATTCGGACTTGTATTGTCCATTTGAGTCACAACAGGATTGGTATGTGTTTTTGAATCGTAAAACTTGGGTCGTATGCGTGTCAAGTTGGATAACAGAAAGAGGAGGTATTCACAAGATTCTTGGGTTTATTCTGAGAAAGTTACGTGCAGAGTTGTTCCCTGCAGTGAGTTTAAATCTGTCCGAGATGAGTAGCAGAATGTTGGAGTGTGCCAGTTGCAAGATAACACAGGAGAACGCGTGAAGAAAAGAAAAAGGGAAAGAAATATTCTCGTATCTGCACATAATTGAAGAGAGGATTATATGGAGTTAATACGGAAGATTTGATGCTGGTGAGGTATAAAAAGGTCCCTGGGATGTCTTAGAAGAGGGATGGAGAGTTTGGGATAGTTTAGAACACTACAGAGATGCAAACAATCGAGTTTCAGGAAACTGCCATTGCTGCTGCTGAAGAAGGAACGAAGAAAATAAGACCCACCCACAACTGTCGTATTTGCTACAATGGAAACGACATACAGAGAGCAGTCTTATAAGCTACAGTAACAGTGATAGTTATCATTTACCGTACTCCGTAACAGTTCGGTTTGTAAAAAATATAATTGTTACAAACCCGGTTTTATTATTTTTCTCCCATTTCATTATTGTAAACACCTTTTTGAGCAATGAATAATTCCTTTGAGCGTGTTTTCATCATGCGGAGATAGAACCTGTAGTTGCAGGAAATCCTACAACACACCCCTTGTATTATCATGACTATGATTTCTAGATCTAAACTTATTTGATATGAAAATAAAGATAATGAAAATAGAAAATAAGACACAAGATTTACGTGGTTCGATCAATATGATCTACATCCACGGGGTTAGGTTTCACTATGATCATTGAATTACATATGAATTACATTGAGACTCCATTAATGAGTATTTGGAGCTCTCTCTCTCTCTCTGGTTTTTGGGGAAGAATAAGAAGATAATAATAATACCAGTTACTTTTATCTCTCCTACCTTTCTCTTTATATAGGATGCTACCTAGTGGATGACAGCTCATATACAACTAAGATTTCCCCTAATTTCGGATCTGGCTTGCGATGATATCGCAAGCTTACAAATGTGAATTTCACAGATCTTCTAATCTTCGCAAAGTTATTACATTTTTCTTATGTTTAAGATAATATCACCTATTGTGTCGTTTCTCAAAGTGCTCTGCGACATTTTTGTAATGCGGTGTTAAGAATTTCGCGAGCGTATCGTTGTCGCGGAATTCTGATCCTACATCTTGCCTCTTTTTTCTTGAATATTGCTTGAAGAGCGATCTTCAGGAAAAAATCCATTGTTGTATTTTTTGGAGAGAGAGATACGTGTTGTTGGAGTAGTCTTTGATCTTTGTTGATGAAAGAACGAGCGAAAGAATACTGGACTTGAAAAGTACGTACTTGCCTCTATTCTTTTGTGAAGTTCCGGAATGATACGAAGTAAATAAGAAGTATCATCTTTTGAAGTATGCGAAGTATGAAGTATTTTTGAAGAAGTATAAGAAGCATGAAGTATCCTTGATGAAGTATAAGAAGTATGAAGTATCCTTGATGAAGTATAAGAAGTATGAAGTATCCTTGATGAAGTATAAGAAGTATTCAATCCTCGAAATATAAGAAGTATCCGTCCTTGAATGAGAATGATAAGTATTGCCTCTATTCATGCGAAATTATTACTCCATTTTTGGTGATTCTTGCCGAGAAGATAAAGAACATAAAATGTTTTCTTGGTAATCCATAGTTGCCCCTGTTATTTATCTATGAGGGTAGAATCCTTGAGAAAATGTTGAATGTGCGAATTGTTTCTTCATTCTTATCTTGCCTCTGTCTCATGTTTTGTGCTCATGCGATAGTATAATCTCTTCAAGTTGCTTATAATTGTGCGAAATAATTGAGCGAGATAATCACATCATTCGAAATAATCACATTCTGCGAAATTATGACACATTCTACGAAATTTCGAATCATTATGCGAAGTTCTGAATCATTCTACGAAATTCTGAGTAATCTTGCGAAATTCTGAATAATCTTGTGAAATTCTGAGTAATCCTGAATAATTATGCTAAATTCTGCGATATTATTGCGAAATTCTGCAATATTATTCCGTATAGTTTTGTAAAGTACTTGTGCGAATATAATGCTTATGTGATGATTATGTTATGAAATGTGTATGCGATGTTTATGCTATGAAATGCTTATGCAATGCTTTTATGATGCGAGTATGATGCTTGTATGATGAGAATGCTTATCGATTGCAATGTATAGATAATGTTTGTGTTACTTAGCTCATTTTGCACGCTAAAATTGATGTAGCTTTAAATTGCCTCCATTCTCCATTTCTATGGCTTTTTCTTTAGTATACGCATTCCTCTTCGTGTAGTTATTGTTCCTCACAAGTTCTTACTTGTGTTTCATCTTTCCTTTTTCCTGCACTATTAGTATCTCATAACAGTATGATCATAGTATCAAGTCTGCGGCATTTTCACTGCCTCAGTTTCATTTCCATATACATATTCGCAAGCTTATTTGCTTACATATAATCATCTTCGCAAGTTTATTTGCGCACCCTCTTCTGTGGTCTTATTTTGCCTTCCAAGTTAAAGGTCTTATTATGCCACCTCTTGTAATTGCGGCAAAATCGCAGGACGTTTTTGCACTTTCATGCAAAAACCCATTGATCTTGCCTTAACTTTTTCTTTTGTATTATTGCCTCTTCAGGATTGTTGCGAAAATATGACAGGCCTAAATATTCTTGCGAAAATAAATCCCCATGACATTGTCGTCTTGCGACGAAATCGCAGGACGTCTTTACACTTTCATGTAATGACCCATTGATCTCATCTTATATTTTTCTCTAGTATTATTGCCTCTTCAGGATTGTTGCACAAATATGACAAGCCTTAATACCCTTGCGAGTAAAAAGCCTCATGACATTTGCGTCTTAAGACACTTATCAGCTCCCTAATGGAGGGTGCCGCCCTTATCTCCCCCCTGGTTGCCCCTTCAAGGAGGCGTACTTCTACCATACAAGGTTAGCTCCTCCCATCCGGTCTTAACAACAACCAGTTGTTTTCGCAGCCTCTTATCCCTTTTGCCTATAGGGCTTATGGTTACGAGACTGCACCCTAAGTGGGGTTTTCTTCGGGCCGAGTGCAGTATAAGCCAAGACTTGTCAAGAATGGCAAGGTACGCTCCAGAAGCCCCTGGAACTCTTGACTCAACCGTGTACCTCGGCGCCTTGATCAGATTTCGCACTCCTTGGGAGAGTCCTTATTACCTTAGTCGCCCAACCTAAGTCATATGCTTAAGCTGAGAATCCAAGGTGCCTCTCCCGGATGGGCTTTATTGACCCCAAATCTCCATGACTCAGGTTCCAGGGGCGGTGTAACCTTTTCCCTGAGTCATGCTACAGGTACCCCCTTCTATGACGTACTTTAGGTCTTACATTTGCATCTTGCGAAATTTTATTCGGGAACTAGGGTGTACGCCATAAAGGTTCGCCCCATTCTAATCTTAGATTTTTATGGATCTTAGATTGTCTCTTGCGAAATTTTCGCGTTTCTTTGTTCTTTTGTTCTTTGATTCATTCTTTCAGTTCTGTCATTTCTTTTATCCACTCTTTCATTTTCATAATATCATATCATTTGAAGCAAAGTAAATATTCAAGAGAAATTCTAATATATTATAATTCTGAAATCTTTGTAGTTGTGAAATCTTTGTAATTCTGCGATTGTATCGCGTTTTGTAAATCAAATCAAAAATCTTTTATTTTCTGTAAAAGAAATATCCTAGAGAATTATATAAATTGGATTTTCTCGGTTTTTTGTAATTTTGAAATCTTTGTAATCGTGCGATTGAATCGTTTTTTTTTAAATCAAATCAAAAATATTTTTATTCATTCTTAGTATAAAGTAAAATGTGCAAGGAAGTGGTACTTATCTTTCATGTGAGTCGATGTTGTTGTCAAAGAAGTGAATAAATGCTTTGGAATGTATGAATTTCGCGCAGCAAAAAGAAGTGTGAGAAGTGAGACTTGAACCCTTGTCCTACGTCTTGGATTTTCTCGCACCATACTAACTGTGCTAAGCCTCTCTTGCGAAGTAATCAAATACCAACTCTGCGAAATGAATATGTATGAAGCAAAAATTATTTGGTCGCAGGGAGAATCGAACCCATGCCCTCTAGTTTGCATACTCCTTTTCTGACCATCTGCGCTACTTGTTGCTTGCGAAAGAAACACACAATGCTATAACTGTATTGTACTTCTTCGCCTTTATGATTTAAAAAATGTGCGAAAAATTAATCTTGATGAAGGGACTCGAACTCGTGACTTGTTGCTTCCTTTCTCCAACTCAAACCATCTGTGCGAATTTCTGGTTGTGATTGGAAGGTACAATTCGCCTAGCTTATTCTTATTTAATCGCTCTTTGTATAAATTTTGTCTTCGTCTTTCTGTTCTTCTCCTGTGTGGGTGATATTTCTCCATTAGTTGTTTACTCTTTTGCTTTCTCTCCCTTAACTTCCCGTGCTTCCTTGATGAACTTTCTTTGCTGAAACTCTTCCTCCCTTATCTGTTCATGGTATAAGTCTATGTGATGATGAAATAAGAGCATCTATTGCATCTTGTTTTGCGTGATTGTTCATGGAAGAAATCTACTGCATTTTGTTTTGTGAAATTCGCATAGCTCATTTGGCTGACTCCTTTTATAAGTTGTCCCTCTTTGCGAGATGAGCTGTTCCGTGTGCTTATTTCGCAAGTTTATTTCTTCAAAAATAATCCTTTTCTTGCCAATTAATCTTTACTGAGCTGACGGTGAACTTTGTCTACTACTTGACCAAGTTGTGTTTCTCTTGATGTTTCGCTGGTGATATGGTTGTTTTGGTGCGAGTTAATATACTTCTGCTCTACTTATCTTTGTTACTTTTAGCTTTCAACTATCTCCATTTGGACTTGCATGTCCTCTTTAATTGTTTCCGTTATTGAACCATATGATTGTTCAGCTTTTCTTTCATCTCCTATTGATATATGCATGCTCATCCCTCTCAGTCGTTCTACTCGTTTCCTTCGGATTTGTGGTTGATCTTTGCTAGTGAACCAGCTACGTATGCAAGTAAATCTAATGATTTGAATGGATTTTCTTCTCTGAATTGATAGATGTTCCGAACTGGATAAATGATGAAGAAAAGCATTCTAGCGAAGTACACTGATCATATCATTGTGCGAGCTGATTCGTTGAGTCTGTCTTGTGAAGTAAATTTTGAATGTTTTATTTCTTTTCTTCGCTGGTTAGTTCCGATTTTATTTTCGCCAAAGTTGTTTGTTGACGAAGAAAGTTTTGTTTCCGAACTTCTGTCTTTGTTCACTGTCCTTCTAGTTTGGATAACATTGTCACTTCGCAAGGTCTTATCTCTTCGCAGGATCTTATTTCTCCATTCTGTGTTGATTGCTTTTCCTTTAGCAACGATATTCATAGATTAGTAGTTTCTTTTAATCGTAATCTCTTGGAACTGGTTGAGGTTCGTTTTTTGTTGGGTTTTGTGCATTTTGCCCTCGAATTGATTTGCCTGGCAATCTAACTTAAGATTTCATCTTCGCGGATTCATTTCAATCTCGTTGCCTTGTTACGAAGATGTCATTTTCTCCTCTTCGATTTTCTTTGTCCGGTGTCTAACTGCTTCTTCTTTTGTTGATTGTTTCTGCGAGTTATCATTCTTATTTGGTTGCTCTCGACGTTGATGACGAAGTAAGTTTGCTTCTTCGTTGGGTAAAGTTGAATTTTGGTTGGACTATAACTGATCATCTCGCAAATGGTGAACTGTCGAAGTGATGATCTTGTTCTTCGCGGGTGATCACAAAGTTGTTCTTTGCTGGAGCCTCTGTCGAAGTAATGTTTCCATATCTAACTGACGAAGTGATTATTGCTGATCCTTGATTGTCCAAACCGGCGAGTTAAACCTGAGATACTACGTATCTGCGAGTTATCTTGTTTCTTACTGATTGTTTACGAAGTTGGTTGAAGAATTGCTGATGAAGATCATCTCCCCGGAATTGATCTGATGGAGAACATTGTATGATAACTGTACGTGTTCCTTTGTATTTACTAGTGACGATTCAAACTTGAGTTAAGACATTGTTCAGATTACTGTTAACTTCTGTGAGATGACCTTTCCAAATTAATTTGCTTTGAGCTGTTTTACTTCGATTGGGGTTGTCTCAATTTGCAGTGACAGGAGTTTGTCTCTCCGTATGGAAGCGATGATCCCGTACTTGACGAGGTAAAGATTGGACGAAATGATATATTTGAATCTCGCAGGTAATGGTTGGCGACGAAGAGAATTTCTCAGAACTTCTATTCCCTTTGACGAGGTGGTGGTTTGTCACGAAGATAATTTCGCAGGACTTATCTTTGCTGAAGCAATTTTCGCACGTTGTAAACTTGATATCACTTTGCCTGAACCCTCGAATTGATCTCTGTTGTAAATTCAGCTGGAATACGATCTTCATCCAAATCTCATCTTCACATTTGTATACTTGCTTTGCTTCGTCAAGGTTATGTTTGGGATTGTCTTCGTAGACTATCCTTCTTCGCTGCAATCAACTAAGTTAATTCAATTAGCAATTCAGGTCGTGAGTTATAATATATCACTGATAGTCCCTACAACTTCGTAACTGGGAAAACCCCAAATCAACTATAAATTTCTGATACACAGTGTTTTTGAAATCAATCACATGGGTTTGTAAAATGGAGCTTGATTGTATCAAGAATGCTTTGAAAACTCCTTTTGAATTTTGTTTTTAATATGAAATCAATTTTTGATGAAGAACAATTAAGGATTTTATGAAACTCTTTCCCAAAAATTTGTTTGTAAATATCCAGATCTGAATTTTTGACAACAAAATTGAAGAGATAGAGAGGTTTAGGAGAGGAGATTGTCTTGATTCTTTGCTGCTGTTTCTTTAACTAAGTGGATATGCTGGCTGAGACAACGAGATTTCTCTGCTGCTTCAACTAACTTTGCTGGATCTTGCTCGACCAAATTTCATGAAAATCTCTGGATTTTTTCTTTGAATTTAACAAGTTGCGGGCGGATAAATCCTTTACTGTCCCTGTTTCTAGCGCCAAAAATGTAGTTGTAGGAAATCCTACAACACACCCCTTATATTATCATGACTATGATTTCTAGATATAAACTTATTTGATATGAAAATAAAGATAAAGATAATGAAAATAGAAAATAAGACACAAGATTTACGTGGTTCGATCAATATGATCTACATCCACGGGGTTAGGTTTCACTATGATCATTGAATTACATATGAATTACATTGAGACTCCATTAATGAGTATTTGGAGCTCTCTCTCTCTCTGGTTTTTGGGGAAGAATAAGAAGATAATAATAATACCAGTTACTTTTCTCTCTCATACCTTTCTCTTTATATAGGATGCTACCTAGTGGATGACAGCTCATATACAACTAAGATTTCCCCTAATTTCGGATCTGGCTTGCGATGATATCGCAAGCTTACAAATGTGAATTTCGCAGATCTTCTAATCTTCGCAAAGTTATTAAATTTTTCTTATGTTTAAGATAATATCACCTATTGTGTCATTTCTCAAAGTGCATTCCGACATTTTTGTAATGCGTTGTTAAGAATTTCGCGAGCGTATCGTTGTCGCGAAATTCTGATCCTACAGAACCCATCACTGGGACAACGGAGGAAGCAACTTTTCATGATTGTGGTAAATGAATTAATTTTTTATATGACTTTTTTCATAGATTTAATTGCTTTATGATTTCTATTAATCAATTGTTATCTTGTTAGATAGTGCATGCTTAGTCTTAGGCGCTTTAGATACACTATGCTTGCAATTTACAATTGATGTTTTATGAAATCTATTGTTGGCAAAGAATTAGAGTCACAACTTCTTTTGTTTGAGTTATATTGTCTAGAGTTAATGACTGAAACACAAGAATATGAAAAGTAGTGAAATCCTGCGTCCTAGTGTCTCTTCATCCTGTGGAAATATTTGTTGATATATTTTCTTATTTTTGAGTACGTTTTATATTTAAGCCTAAAATCAATTCCAACAAAGTCCGAGTGAACGACAACTCTTATTTTTGAGTACTATTAAAATTCGATCAATTTTTGGCGCCGCCGACGCGGATTTGTTTATAGATTTGTTTTTAGGTTTTATTTAATTGTTCTTTTTTACGCGTTTTGGTATTTTTGTTTGCTTTCATATTTGGAGCTAAGTTTAAGAAAAAAAGAAAGTGCTGAAAAGAAAGGAAAATTCCAAAAAGGAAAGAAAAGAGAAAACTAAAAGGAGTGAAGAAGAAGATTTTGTAAATAATTTTATTTTATTTTTTTAGAAACTGTAATTAGGGTTATATTTTTGTAATTTTTTTTTGGACATTGGACTTTATTCTATTTTTAAAACCCCTACGGAAGGGTAGTTTTAAATAAACTGTTTGCAGAGAAGGACGGCGATTATGATATCACCTCGTCCCCTCGGGTTCGTACATGACATAGGAGTCGTGTCCCAAGTCGACTTCAACGGTTCATCCCCCGTCTAGAACGGGAGGTAAGAATTCTAAACACCCGCGAATCCCCTGTCAGCGGGTTTACTGGATGATTTTGTATGCATATATATTGAGGACCTGAAATCAGATCTAATTTTCTAGTAAAGGGCAAGGCCTGGCCAAATCAAGATAAGGACTCGGATTTCATCACCGTTTCCTTCTTGCCCGCCTTAGGAACACGTGACCTACGCGAACCTAAGCTTAAAATACTGACTAGAACGAGACTGATAGGGTAACGAGCTTAATAGGAAAGTCATTCGAAAAATATTGGTTACTCTTTTAAGCATACTTCAAAGTTCATGATGGTTTCTTTGAGTTGAATGCGTGACTGCGCGGCCTTGTAATACCGGTGAGGCCTTGGGTATCAAAGCTCCACCGAGCTTCCCTCGCCTCTATTCAACTTACTTTGACTCGGATTGATTCCAGAGGGGTTTGTTTAAATTGTAACGAATTCCCTTTCGAAGGATTAGAAGCTGGTCTAGAAACAATCTAAGTGGAGTCTTCATGCTTTTTGTTTGCTAGATAAAATAGGCTTGTTGTGGTCGAGTCAGCCTTCTTTGTGTTTTTTTAGAATTCCCTTGCAGTTAGGATGTCGAACTGCTATTATAATAGCCAATACAATGAGTATCCGACTGAGCAGCTTGGACATTAACCTTTTTATGACCATAGTGTGAATAGTGATTGGGAACGCGAAACTTTTGAAGGTTATGGTCCATACCATTGTGAGCCCAATTACTATCCACATACCCACCGGTCATACGAGCAAAATTATGATAATTCCTCTTTACTAGAGTCAACACGTAAGTTAGCTGAGTCGACACGTAAGTTAGCAGAAATAAATAACTTAGTCATGGACAAAAGCAATGCAACTTGTGAACCTTCTTTTCTAGATAAAATCAGTAAGTCATGTGAGTCGACTCAGAAAATTTTGTTAGAGGCCCAGAAAAGAACTGCTCGAAATAATCTTAATTTCCAATATAGTGTTTCCGGTAGTACCCTTGAACATGAAGATAAATATTCACATAATCAAGATGACGAGGTTATAATTGGTAACACTACTTGTTTAGATAAGGTTCAACCATTTTCATGTTATTATAATGATGATTATGATGAGGATAGTGTTGATGAAGAATCAGACACATATAGGCATAGTGATCAGGAATTTGTTACTCCAATTGAGCTTTATAACGATAATATTATTTCTAGTTCAAATCCAAATAATTTTAATAATTATTCACCTATTCAAAGGACGAGGATTTGACTAGAGATACCCCCGTTTTAGACGATGTAGTTTTTCCTTTTGATTACGATGCTAATAATGGTTTAGAGGAACGAGTTTCTTTTGAGAATATTGTTTTAGAGTCTAGCGATTTAGAAACATTAGTCTTAGACAAAGAAAATGAACTTGTAGAGATGAGTGAGGATGAACCAGACTTAGAAAAATCAATTGACCATTTTCAGGAATCTAATGACCTTGAAATTAGGGAAGTTGTGACTAGTCTTTCTAGAGACACTGAAAACTCTAAGTTTGGGGGTGATTATCATTCTCCATATGCTTTAACTCTTAGAAAGGTCCCTCACTTGGGACTTGATATATGTACCTTAACCATTGTTCCAGATTACCTTCATGGCTCTCCCGAACCTAATAATGTCCAGGAAGAAGTTCAGTTGCTAGAAACCCATCCTCTAGTTGATGTGGTTAGCCAGGCTATGATACCAAGATCGACTTTGTTTTCCCACCAAAAACTTTCTTCCAATTGTGGCAACATACGATTTTCAGATGTGTCGGTTATTAAGTTTTGAGACTAAACCTAATTACTTTAGGAGATTAGGGTCGACACATTTGTTTAAGGAAGACCACTACTTTCATCGTGGTCAACTGATTGACTTAAAGGATCCGCAATTATTTAGGTTATTATTATGTGCTTCCAAGTTTTTACTTGAGTTTTTACAGACTCTAATACCTGAATCGGACCTTAGCTACGAGGAAATGCAGTCCATGAAAATATTTTATCTATACCCAGTTATAGAACTGAACCTGAACCAAAACTAGATGTAGTTGTCTTAAACAGGAAACTAGACAAGGGTGTGCTTTATCTGTTAATTTTCTTGGCATGTTGCAGATTACTTTTACTTGTGATAGCCCTTTTTGGTTTTGGTGATCCGCAGTTATTCCGGCTATTACTTTATGATTTTATAAGGTAACTAATCCTTTCTTAGTCTGGCTGAAGACTTTAAACTTAGCACTTCTTGGGAGGTAACCCAATATTCATGCGACACAGTAATATCTTTCCTTATCTCTTTTGCTTCTATTGGTAACAGTTTCTCCTTGTTCATGCTTTTAATTTCATCTATAGAACATTGAGGACAATGTTAGATTTAAGTTTGGGGGTATGGGAGAAACTTTTTAGTCGCATTTTTTGAAACTTCTAGCGTCACATAGTATCCGGTTAGCTAAGTTTACATATTGTTTCTCACCGAAAAGATATAAACTGGAATGCTAGAGATAACAATCTTTTGAGACATTATAGAAAAAGACATTGAGATCTTTGAAATTTAGGATAGAACTTGTTCCTTTTAGAGGGTAAACGTGATGGACCTAACCATCCATGATGGAAAGGCAAGTAGGTCAGAAGGAAATGCCAGAAAGACAAAGCAACCTCACAATGTAGTCTTAGTTACTGGATTACGACTTTCTCTCAGTAGAAACTTATCATCATCAACAAGCGGGGCGACATCAAAATCTATGAACAAAGTTGAAAACGTTTAAGGTTTAGAAGCAACAATAGAAAAGAATAATTCAAAAATCAAAGCTGAAGACTTAGTTACAAAAAGTTATAAGAGAAAATGATATAAGTTGTTGAAGTTCATGATACCAAGACATCACAAGTTGCGAAGATCTTAGTTCTAAAGTCCTTCTCTCATGGTCATTTAAATTTTTGTCTTGTTATTTTTGTGTTGAAAAAAAAAATAAAAAAAAAATGAAAGAAAAAAAAAATGAAAAAAATCATCGTTACGTTTTGTTCAATAAGGCCATAGGGAAGTAGAAATCTATAAGGAAGTTTTAAGCATGAAATTAAGGAGAAAAGTTAAATTTTCAAGGTTCTACGAGGTTCGAGAGTTTATCATCAACAGTTGAAGCCGAAGAAGACGTTGTTTCTACTGATTACTATGAGAGAGTCGAAGAGAGATGCATATTGGTTGCTTTGTTAGTCCGCTTTCAATTTGGCACAAGATCTTTCCAGCACTGGTTCAACTCATCACACGTAATTAGTCCAGCTGTGTAGCAGATGTCCCTCTCATATTTATCTCTCTCCTAATCTTATCCAGCTGTAAATCAACGGACGCATCTTACAGTGTTTATCTAGCTGTGTAGCGGATATCTCTTTATCTAGCAGTGTTGCGGATGTGTCCCCCCTTTTCTTTAGTCATCTTTAGAGATGGCACCTTTAATTTCTATGGCATTCTAGTTACTTGGAGATAGGTTGAGAATTTGTATGTCCTCATAGATCTTTGGATACTTGTGACCAATTAGAAGTCATGGTTTTGTGGGTACACCTCTGGTAAACCCTCCCGAGATTAACTCGGTTTTATTTTCTAGATTAATTTTGTTCGAGGACTAGCAAATAATAAGTTTGGGGGTATTTGATGGACGCATTTATGTGTCTAATTTGTCCTCAATGTTCCGCATTGTTAGTACTCGATTTCGTACTTATTATGGTATTTTGTGTGTTTGTATGTATTTTTTGGAAATAAATATTTTTGGAAAAATGGGCTCGAAAAGCTATCTAAAGCACCTGGAGGACATGTGTTATTTGGACTCTCACATTTGGATATGGGGTACTCAATTACTAAGGGGCACCTCTTTCGATAAGGGCCACCGTCTTTATGATTCACACCCCAGGACGTCACCTGCTTAGGGCACCCAAACTCTGGATAAGGGGCACCCTTCTTCATCGTTTAAACAGTGCAAAATGGCGGGAACATATTTCAGTTTGTTGTGTACTATTATGTTGGATTTTCGGAGGGATTACGGTGAGATTAAATCACTGATTTCAATTGGGATGATCTTGATAGGCCCAAACAATGTTGGTAGGGGTGTTCGAATGAATTTATTTGGGTTGGATAATCCGTTGGGATGCAAAATAGGAGAAGCTAGTTTTCTCGGATTTTCTGGGAAAGATTGGGAAGAGATTTACTTGGATATTTTCACGGATTCGGACTTGTATGGTCCAGTTGAGTCACAACAGGATTAGTATGTGTTTTTGAATCGTAAAACTTGGGTTGTATGCGTGTCAAGTTGGATAACAGAAAGAGGAGGTATTCACAGGATTCTTGGGTTTATTCTGAGAAAGTTACGTGCAGAGTTGTTCCCTGCAATGAGTTTAAATCTGTCCGAGATGAGTAGCAGAATGTTGGAGTGTGCCAGTTGCAAGATAACACAGGAGAACGCGTGAAGAAAAGAAAAAGGGAAAGAAATATTCTCGTATCTGCACATAATTGAAGAGAGGATTATATGGAGTTAATACGGAAGATTTGATGCTGGTGAGGTATAAAAAGGTCCGTGGGATGTATTAGAAGAGGGATGGAGAGTTTGGGATAGTTTAGGACACTACAGAGACGCAAACAATCGAGTTGCAGGAAACTGCCATTGTTGTTGCTGAAGAAGGAACGAAGAACATAAGACCCACCCACAACTGTCGTATTTGCTACAGTGGAAACGACATACAGAGAGCAGTCTTATAAGCTACAGTAACAGTGATAGTTATCATTTATCGTACTCTGTAACAGTTCGGTTTGTAACAAATATAATTGTTACAAACCCGGTTTTATTATTTTTCTCCCATTTCATTATTGTGAACACCTTTTTGAGAAATGAAAAATTCCTTTGAGCGTGTTTTCATCATGCGGAGATAGAACCCATCACTGGGACAACGGAGGAAGCAACTTTTCATGATTGTGGTAAATGAATTAATTCTTTATATGACTTTTTGCATAGATTTAATTGCTTTATGATTTCTATTAATCAATTGTTATCTTGTTAGATAGTGTATGCTTAGTCTTAGGCGTTTTAGATACACTATGCTTGTAATTTACAATTGATGTTTTATGAAATCTATTGTTGGCAAAGAATTAGAGTCACAACTTCTTTTGTTTGAGATATATTGTCTAGAGTTAATGATTGAACCACAAGAATATGAAAAGTAGTGAAATCCTGCGTCCTAGTGTCTCTTCATCCTGTGTCAATATTTGTAGATATATTTTCTTATTTTTGAGTACGTTTTATATTTAAGCCTAAAATCAATTCCATCAAAGTCCGAGTGAACGACAACTCTTCTTACCACTATTAAAATTCGATCATATACACACATGAAATGTAGCTTCATTTAGGTTTGAGTAACCATACCTAAACGTGTACAAGTCGTTGGTTCAACAGTAGTTAACCATAGGTTAGCCATATGAGCATTTTCATATCAACCTTATTCTTCTTTACCATAACAAGTTCAAATGACTCAAACGAACTAGTTAGAGAGTTTTTCAATTGCTTAGATATCATAGAAGTATACAAGACACAATCGAAACAAAAACAGTTTTGATTCGCTCGAATCGATTCATGAACATTATAGCCACGGTTTGCAAAGATTGCATTCCTTAATATGTAAATGTCTTAGTTCACGAATTAAACTGTTTTTAGAGAATAACCCACTTAAGTATGCATACTTGGTACGCATACTTAAGTACCCGAAATAATTTTGTTTTCAGTTCATAAACTCCAGCCGAAATTCACGGGATGTGAACTTTCGACAATGCGCGTACTGGTAGGCGGACTTTAGTTCCGGTTATCCAGAGCAACAAAGTACGCATACTTTGGTTCAAGGATATTGGACTTATACAAGTATGAGTTATCACACAATGCTTATATCTAATCGTGGTTATATATTCTAAACTCTCATTTGAATCATTGAAACATTCTTAGAGGACGTTTTATAGTTGTTTTTCACAAAGTATTTTTCGTCAAAGCAATTTTCAAGTAATTGAAACAAATATGACTTTCGTCACTAGTAAAGATGAACTTGGCCAAAGAGAAAGCTTACCAACACATATTTCGAGAAATAGATAAGAGAGATAAACTCAGCTCGAAATAGTACATGTGTATAATCATAGTCTATATAGCAATACGACTTTTGTCTCAAGATAGAAGATAAAGTAGACTTTTGAGTGATAGATAAGTTCAAGTCTCCACATACCTTTTTGTTGATGAAGTTCCACCAGTTCCTTGAGTAGTTCTTCGTCTTTGCATGATGAACGACGTGGAGTCTAGAGCTCAACTACACTTTATATCCTAGTCCGAGACTTAGCTATGAGTAGACTAGAAATCAAGACTTATAGTTTTGGCAAATAAACTTGACAACAAGCTTGAGATAGCAACGGTTGCGAGTTCGACCGAGCAGTGCTCTAACAATCTCCCCCTTTGTCAATTTTAGTGACAACTATCAATACATATGGAATAAAAAATAAATAAACTTTGCAGCTTCTCTTCCACATGCATGATCTCCTTGGTTCTTAAACATTACACGAAATCTTCGTCACTTCCAAGTATTCCAATGATTCCAAAGATATTCAATGCAACATCATCGTTGTTGAAGATCCGTAGCCATAATAATGAGAAAACAAAAGCTCTCAATCATTGTTACACGGTGTCATTGTATCATTACACAACATCAAAGTTCAATTGCATCACAACTTTGACAAAATACTATGGTGATATGTATCACTCCCCCTTAGTCAATACTTCATCTCACATGAAACCACTCCCCCTTACATAATGATCCGAAAACCATATGTATTTGTAGTGTGAACTACACATTAATTCTCCCCCTTTTTGTCAATAAAATTGGCGAAGGTACTAAAACTAGTGAGATCCTAATGAAATTTCCATAGAGACACTTCATGACCAAAAGAAAGTACATATCAACTTTTTAGATGCAATCATATAGCCGAAGCCAAATGCTTTCATCAAGGAGTTTATAAAGAAACAAGATAGCCCCTATAATATTCCACATCCGCACTCCCCACAAATATTTGGAAATTAAGCACAAGTTTAATTAAGAACTTTCCCCCATAAAATATCATTCCTGAAAGAACAACAAGAGCGACCTTACTTTCATAAGAAAGAAGGTGTTTGAGAGCAAAAACTGATTCTGCTGTTTTTGGTAAATTTGGGTGTGTTGATGAGAAACGAATTCAAAATCTAAACAAATGTACTGCACAAGAGTACTTTTGAGTTCGAGAGATCAATATGTAAGACTCTGGCCTAAACTAAGAAATTGCCGTTCCAGATTCAATTCGGTCACAAAGTGAAGGAGAAGGTTTGATCTTAAGGAGGGAAGCGAAGAACGTGTTTGAGATCAGAATGTTGAATTATGAAGGTGTGGATGTTTTATGACTTGTATCAGAATTTGGAATTGGCTTGCAGAACGTAAGCTATCAGTTCTTGGTGTTTTCTGGATACTTGTGTTGATAACACTTGTCTTGTTATTGAAATAGGTTGAAATCCTATTTATACAAGTCATTGAGCGCATGCCCTGATCTCGTAGGAAGTGGAGATGATTAAGCAGTGGAGAAGTGGGGTTGTGTAAAGAGTGGTGATCACCACGTTTCCATTATGAGGGAGAATTGATCACACTTTCACCCACTACTCCCATTGTCGTTAACCGTTCTTATTTCCTGACACTTTCTCGTAATGGGCACGTTGCATGCCGCACGCTGTAAACCGCCAGACCAATACCCCAGTGAGTATCCCCCAGTTTGTGACATGTTTGATGTCTCGAGTAAATGGGTCAAGTCGTGGGACTTGCCGATGAAAGCAACACGTAGCGCTTTAGGTTAAATAACTAAGTTATTTGTGAAGCTGATATTCATAAAATATCGTATGTATTCGATGCACATAAAGCATCGCTTTTAAACAAGCAGCTCCAAATAATCGATGTGCATGGAGCATCGTTGTTTTAGAGCTCGATCGAATCAGTCACGGATTGAGCGTCTCAAAAGGACCGCTTAAATCGGCTAGCCAAGTTGAGTGGCTGAGGCGATTTGTGGCAGTTAATGGATGTTGTTGAATAACATGCAAGCAGCACAACTAGTTACCTTTGGGCGATCGTTTGGGATCCTTATGAGCTAGTTGTTGCTTGGCTGATTGTCCCTCATGAAAGAAGAGTGGATGGTGATCACAACGATATCTTGTTGGTCACCTGAAATAACATCTAGGCCGGTCAACTTGTATGGCGAAGTTTGACGGTGGAGATGATTTGCGACAGTATCATACTGCCATTGATTTAATTTTAAAGTTTAGGGGTCGCGCCGCCAACCCTGTTTTGGCTAGTCGAATCAAAGCGTTAGGCACTTATTCGAACAGGCCGATTGGCCATGTGCAAAACGAGCCGTTGATGAATATGCTAACATCTCCTGGGCCATCTAAAATTAGATCCAAACCACTCGATTCGGCTGGTGAAGATGGATGGTCGTGATCGATTTACGGCAGTAACATACTGCCGCAAACACCAATTAGGGTTTCAAAGCAGCGCGTTCACCCTACTTTTGGTGAACGATTCTATACGCTCTTGGCTTGCCATGAGCAAGTCGATCGACCAAGGGTTGAGTTGGGTCGACGGCGAACGCGACGACACCTCATTGGCCATCTGAAACTGGATCTAGGTCGTCCGACCAAGCGGGCGAAGATGGTCGGACACGATCAACTTCCCGCAGTTGTATGATGTCGCAACCCATACTAGGGTTTTAGAATAGCGCGTTTGCTCTAGTTTGGGCAAACGTTTTAACACTCCCGGGACTTGCCGTGGGAAGGTCGATGGACTAAGGGATAAATTAAGCCTCCAATGAACACGCCAATACTTCTTTGATCGTTCGAGATGCGATCTACGCCGTCCAACTAGGCTGGCTAAGTTGGACGGATGTAATGGGTTTTGAGACCGTTTTTTCCGGTCTTAGTTCGTTTGAGTATGTTTTGCCAACAACACGATCACCCACATTAGGGTCAATCGTTCGAAGCGTTGTGGATGTTCTAGATGGGATTCGCTCGGTCGACCTCGCATGCGTTGCGATATCAAGCATGTTTGTCAATGTTAGTGATCAAAACTATGAGTCTTGATTTCTAGTCTATTATAGCTAAGTCTCGGACTAGGATAGAAAAGTGTAGTTGATCTCAAGGACTTCATGGAGATTCATCATACAACGACGAAGATCTACTCAAGGAACCGTGGAACTTCATCAACAAAAAAGTATGTGGAGACTTGAACTTATCTATCACTCAAAAGTCTATCTATTCTATCTCCTACTTCTTATGAGACAAAAAGTTGTATGCTATATAGACTAGATCATACACATTTGACATTTCGAGATGAGTATTCACTACTTATCTTTTTCTCGAAATTGTGTGTTGGTAAAGCGTTTCGCTTTGATCAAGTTTATCTTCACCTAGTAACGAAAGTCATGAAAAGTTTCAATTACTTTGATAAATGCTCTGACGTGAAACGGTTTGTGAATAACGGCTATATAACTTCCTCTGAGAATGTCTCAATGATTGGAATGAGAGTTTAGATTACATAACCATGTATTCCTTAATCCGAAGTTTTCGAACTTTGTTGATTGAGAGAAACCGGAGGAATTGGCTTTTCCAAGTCCGCGAATCCAGTCCGCGAACTGACGGAAGTTCTCTTGTCGAGAATTTCTACTGGGATTTTCCAAAAACTCGTTTGCGTGTTTAGTCCGCGAACTGGCGAAGGTCTCTTTGCCGAGATTTTCTGCTGAGTTTGGAAAACACTGCCGGTTGCCTTAAGTCCGCGAACTTGTTTGTGAGCTTAACTGGTTATGATCTAAAGATGTGCTCTAAACATGAAACTTAAATTACTAAGGAATGCTTTATGCAAACCTTGGCTATAAAGTTCATGATCCGATTCATCGAATCGAATCATCTTTGTTTCAATTGTGTCTTGTGTAGTTACATAAGATCTCATAGCAATTGAACAACTCTCTAACTAGTTCATTTGAGTCAATTGAACTAGTTATGGTGAAGAAGAACTAGGTTAATATGAATTGATCATATGGTTAACCTTTTGGGTTACTATGTTGAACCAACATACACGTACACGTTTGGGCATGGTTTTCACAAACCCAGTAAACGTCTACCCAAGTGTGTGTGACAAGCTAAGTTTTCGATCTAACGGTTGAGAAATATTAGCTTGAATCTAAATCAGGTTTCCATCTAACGGTGAATAGGGATTGCTTTGTAACTAAGGAAAAACCATGATTTGAAGGCTATATAAAGGAGACATCTAGCATTGTGCAAAACTAATCCCCACACGTCTGTGTGATACTAGTGCGCTCGCTAGAGTCGATTCTCCTTTAACCTTTGGTTTTCTTCTCTAAAACCAGGTTAACGACTTAAAGACTTCTTTGGGATTGTGAAGCCAGACCGATACTACTTTTATCATAGTTGTGTGATGTGATCTTGCATCTTTTATCGTACGAGTACAATCTATTGATTGGCTTGAGATCGTGAGAGTTCTCCGATAGGAAAGATAAAGAAGTCACAAACATCTTCGTCTCACTGTTTGTGATTCCTCGAAAAACCGCTTGTGTAGTCAAGAAGGATTGTTCAGAGGTGATTGATTAATCTAGGTTGTTCTTCGGGAATATAAGACCGGATTATCAATTGGTTCCTGTTCACCTTGGTTTTTTATCTTAAGACGGAACAAAACCTAGGGTTTTTCTGTGGGAGACAGATTTATCCTTTGATAGACTTTTCTGTGTGAGACAGATTTATTTTTTATCAAGTCTGCGATTTTGGGTTGCAGCAACTCTTAGTTGTGGGTGAGATCAACTAAGGGAATCAAGTGCGCAGTATCCTTCTGGGATCAGAGGCGTAGGAGTACAACTGTACCTTAAATTAGTGAGAGACTGATTGGGGTTAAACTATAGTCTAGTCCTAAGTTAGCTTGGAGTAGGCTAGTGTCCGGCTTAATACAGTGTGTATTCAATCTGGACTAGGTCCCATGGTTTTTCTGCATTTGCGGTTTCCTCGTTAACAAAACTTCTGGTGTCTGTGTTATTTATTTTCCGTATTATATTTTATATAATTGAAATAATAAAGGTTGTGCGTTAAGATCATTAATTGGAAATCCAACCTTTGATTGTTGATTGATCCTTGGATATTGGTCTTTGGTACCGTCCAAGTTATTCCTTGTGTTTGATTAAAGACTCTCTATTGTTTTAGCTTGAGTAAATCAAAACAAGTGAGAGATATTGACTCCTTGAGATACTTTAATCTAGATTGAGTCTGACTGTCTAGTTGATTCTCTAGCAAAGTATTTCGAAGTTTGTCCATACAGATTTCTAATCGAATTATTGGGTGGTGTTGTTAGACCCCCCGCTTTTTCAGCCTAATTCTTCCAGGAGTAGGCTAGGCTTATTGAATTGCGTGGCCAAATTGTGTGGCCATGATCGCTTCTTAAGACTGATATTAACAGTCTAGGTTTTCCCTAAGGAATTTAAGCGTGTTCGATCGAGCTAACTTAAAAGTGCGTCGATACAAAATTCTCTTTGTCAGAAAGTGATGCAGCTCGTGTGAGTACTTCCATGCAGATCTCAATATTGACACTTCGGGAGATTCATGCTACTCTGCTGAGAGTGAACATTTAATTGTCATGTCATGTCATGTCAATATTGAGAGTTCGGCTGGGAACATAGCATAGGAAAATACTAGGCAAGTCATGCATTTGTGAATAATGCTGGTGGAAGATAAAATTCAAAGAAAATTTTGGGATTGCTATTTCACGCACCATTATGAGTAAATTTCATATATACAGATATATTGAATTGCTCAATACATATGTGAGCGAAGAGTCTTAAACACTCATTGCTTTTAAATGGCTTTTGTTCCTTTGCAGGATGACAGCGCATTAAATACAGGGTTTACGATTTTAGCCCTTGAACTAAAAACCACCATCAACATTAAGTCCCCTGCTTAGTACGTAACAGTGACATTGTTGCGGAGTAAGCACTAGATGGTGACAAGTAAAGGTAAAACTTATGAGACAAAGTTATATGTTACCAGGAGAGATGGGTCGGCTTGTCCTTGGAACATGTGATAGGCTTTGAAAAGGTCCTAAAAATTATCCCCGGCCAAAAACTTGGTGGGCCCGGAGATATGTATAAAATTAAGCGCAACAAAAACGGGGACCTACAGTAATACCGCAAGTGCACGGTCGTCGGTTGTAGCTCGTGCAAGTACGGGTCGATCCACAGAGATCGGGAGTGTTTTGTAGTGTTCTAACTATTTTGGGTTCTAGTTGCTATTGGGCTATGAAGCCTTTTGGCTTAAATTGGGCTTTGAGTACTAATGGGTTTGATAACAATAAAATGAACTGAGCTTGGGCTCAGCTAGTCTTTGAAGTGTAAATGGGCTTTGGCCTTAAACTTAGGCTTTTGATTAAGCCCACAGTTGATTGAATTGGGCTTGGTAGTGAACTGAGAACTAGGCCTTGAACTGGACTGAACTTGAGCTTTGAAAGCTGGGCTTTGGAGAGGAAGCAGCAGCAGAAGAGCAAAGAGAGCAGCAGCAGTGGCAATACTGCACAGCAGAGGAAAGCAGCAACAGCAGGGTTGCAGCAAAGAGGAAGGAAAGCAGCAGCACTGCAAGTGCACAGTGCAGTGCAGGGGAAGAAAACAGTGCAATGCAGCAGTGCAATGCAGCAAGGCAAGTGCACAGCAGCAGTGCAAGGCAAGTGCAAGAGAAACAACAGCAGCAGTAGCACAAGCAAGGAAGAAAATGCACAGCAGGAGAAAATAGCAAACAAAAGCAACACAGGGAAACACAGGGCAAAAGCAAAGAACAATGCAAGATGAACCAAGGCCTAAGCCAAGGGCAGGGATGATAGTGAAACTGAAATGGAGCAAAACTAAGGCATTCTTCTAGAGTGGGAAGAGAACTAGCTTGCTCATTGTCACTAGAGAGCACTAGTTTCTCCCAATGCTCAATCAAATCAGTGCAACCTAAGCATACAAAAATGGAATGGCAAGATAATCAGCTTGCTATGAGCACTGATTTCTTCCATTATTCAATCAATTCAGTGCTTCAAAGGTTTCTAGCCTAGCCTTCCATTAAACTAACAGCAATGAACTAAACATTAACATTACACAAACATGGCACTAACAGTGAACAACATTAACCTAACAGGGTACTAACATAACATTTGAAAATCAGTGAAAATTAAACAGGATGCTAACATAACATTTGAAAATTAACCTAAAATGAACAAACCTAGACAGTGAAATTGAAATTCAAAAGGAATTAAGAGTAGACATTAACATGGAATTAACATTTAACACTAACAGGAAATTAAAATTGAAACATAACAGGGAATTAAAATTGAAACCCTAAATTGAAATTTAACTGAAATTTAAGAACTGAAATTAAACCTAAACTAACCCAATTTTGGGGGAATCTCGGCTAGCCCAAGAACACCCTTCACACGTTCTACACCATGAGCTATTTATACTACAAAAGCCCCAATAATTTCCAAACCCTAAAATTAAAATTAGGTATTTAAATTCCGAAATTGCTCACCAAATCCGCTGAATTGGTGGTGACCCATGCCTCTTTTCTTCTCTCTCGGTCCTTCTCTGCCTCCAATTGCGTCAATTTCTCCCTAATTCGAGATGTTTTATCAACCCTCACCTAGGTCAGTTGGTGAGAGGAGTTAAAGCAACTCGGCTAGGGGGATGGTGTCGTGTCGGGTGATGATGGTGAAGAAGTGATGGCGCTGCAGAGGTGAGGTGGTAGAGATGGTGGAGCAGGTGGTACGGTGGAGCAGTTGTGGAGTTGGTGGTGGAGCAGTTGCAGAGGAGAAGGAAGGAAGAAGTCGATGGAAAGAAGGAGGGGAGTGTTTGGCGATGGGTATAGGGTTAGGTTGCTCGGGTGTGAGGCGGGTTCAGCGATTTTTGATGTTTAGCGAGACTAAGCCGTGAGATGTGGAGCTGGTAGGTAGATCGGACGGTGATGCGGAGGCAAGCGAGGAGAGACCGTCGGATGAATGGATACAACGAAACGAACGGTACTTGATGGAGTTAGGTACTGTAGTGTAAGGCGGAGATATCAAACTTCGATGAACAACAAGGGAGCAACCGTTGGATTCAACTACCATCTAATCTGAAGGCTTGGAATTTCAGCGCTGTGGTGCTTGGCAGAGACTTCAGATTTTGATGATCTATGAAGGAGCGACCGTCGGATGCTTCTGAGAACTGATCTGATGGCTGAGAACGGAGGCGTTTTTGTGTGTAGAAAATGAGGTTGTGCGCACCATTCTTCGCGGCTTCCTTGCGTGATTTCTCCCGGCTTTTCACTACTTTTCTGCTCTTTTCGCTCCGCGACTCATCCGAACTTTATTTATTACCTAAAAATGCAAAATTAATTAATAAAAATATTTATTCTTGAAAACAATGAAAATACAGAATATGGGATAATATGTAGAATTAATGCATAAAAGATGAGTTAAATGCCAACAAAAAGGGATAAATATATACAATATTTGGCACTCATCAACATGTCACGTTCAAGAGGTGTCCAGGTAAGCGTTCCCATAGAATGATGTCGTTTGGCCCCAGGTAGATTAGGCATACGGTTGGTTTGGATGTTAAACTGCATTCCAAGTCCCTTGTACATCTGAGTATCGTTTGAGAGCGTGTCCAAGCTTTCATGTCTTTGGTTAGCATGGAGGAAAAGTGGAGGCGCGATGAAGCATCTCAGCTAACAAGTGCCAGGGCTGAAAGGTTTGCTGCCCGGCTAAAGTGAAGGAGGGTGGATCATAACATGAACTCCTGGATAAACATGAATACCCTTTTCATGATGACGTCATAATCCTCGACTCTGATGTGGTCGAGCCCTATCATGAGGAATATCCTCAAAAGGCTGCTGAAGCAATTTATGAAAAAGATGTTGAAGCAGCTCGAGAGGATGTTGAAGCGGCTTCCGGAGAGGATGTTAAAGCGGCTTCCGGAGAGGATGTTGAAGTAGCTCCCGGAGAGGACTCTAGTGAAGGCGCCATTGGCCCTGGCGTTGATGACATTTCTTTGATGTTTAGTGATCTTTTTTTCATGCGGTTGGAGACAGGGCTTGATCGAATAATAATCCCTCATTCATGCTGCTTTTATGATTATATGTTTCCATTTGGAGGAATGAATGAAATCTCCCGACTAAGAAATCCAAATTCTTAGAAAGATCTCGCAATATCTTGAAACTTTAGACGTAGCGTTCCTCGTAAGGTTAGAGTAGAGCCTGTGTACATGATTTTGCAATCTGAGCTTTCCCATTCTTTTGTTTGATATTCCCCTTGCAGACTATACGCTCTTTGAAGATTTGTGGCGTGCCGGCTAGGTATGTAGAAGGATGGACGTTGTACCGCGAATCTTTAAGGACTTCGTTCCAAGCGACATCTTTTAATCCGTCTTCTGAATCTTGGATGGTTGTATGGAATGGGATGCGATGAGCAGTCCCCAGTTACACTTCAGATTCGATGGCGTGGTTGGATATGTGAAAATATCTCCGATTCGTACTTTTGGAGTCTTTGATGCACATGTACGTCTTCATGTTGAGAAATTTCTGCGGCTCGTAAAGCTTCAACAATGATGATGCTGATATTAGGCATAAACTGGTTGAGGGATGTGAAGGCATCATGTGCTGGCAGCCCCCAGGTGTAATTATCCCGAGATTATTTTCTCTTGAAATACGTACATCCACTGTATTTGCCGGTAAGGTGGTTGACGAATTGATGAAGGAGACAATCTTTTGGATTCGTCATTTGTTTATCAATGAGCGGGAGTCGCTCTTGATAGATCTGAATTGTATCCAATCTTTTTGCAGCCCATGTACCCCTCCCATAGGAAATTGGAAATCAAGAAACATTGAATCTTACTTTGTCGGCAATGTGATTGTTGATGCGCGGCTTCGTGCAGGCCTTGGGTACGCGTCACTGAGCTCCGTGGAAGGCATGATTCGGTCGGTCTGTCTTGCTGAGGTGCGACTTTCCTCTTCGATTCTCCATTGGTAACAGTGCTTGCGGATGGCTGAACTAAGTACTGATTTTTGGTCAGGCGCCTTCCAGACATGGAGGTGATGATATGCTTACGCTACGTCCTTGAAGAGTGGTGACCTTGCCATGGTTATGACTTCTTGGTTGACCGTATCTTCTGGGTTGAAAAGGTCCTTGACAGTGAAGAGATTACGTGTTGAGCCTCAGTCCCCAAGCATGAGTTGCATGGCTTTATCTTGTATGGTCGGTGGGTTTACCATAATAAAGATATCACCATCTCGCCTCCGTGCTGCTGACTCTATTACTTCTCCATGGGAAAACAAAATATGCAGAAGTACGGATTACCTCTGTCTGTAGTGGTTGTCGCTATAGTGAAGCTCTGGCTGGTATCAATCAACGAGCAACAACGGTTCTTGGCAGCAGCTGTGATTAGAAGAGACTGGAAGGGAGAGGCGTGGTAGATAATTGCACGAACTTGGAAGTCTTCATATAATGGTAGAGATCGTCTCGTTATTAGAGGGAGAAGCTGATGATGGAACTGATAGCTTCCTTGATGTTTCCTCATGGAATGGAGAAGAGGGAGACAGTCCCCTGCCCACGAGTATCTATTGAGCTTTCAACTTGATAGATGTTGTCACGCTGGGTTTCTGAGGAAATAATTTGGATGAGAGTTGGAGTTGAACCCTATGTTGATGAGAATCGTACGAGTTACTGATCATGAGGTCGTCTTTGCGTCTACGTTGCGTTTCGTAGACGTCCAGGCATATCGCTGGTCTTTCACAATACGTCTGTTCTCTTGAGTATGTCCTCGTCTTTGGACATCTTGGAATGATAGCGTGCTAGCATCTCTCTATATTCAGCATCTTTGAGATGGGTAATGTTGAGCAGTCCCCAGCCACACTCCTTTATCGTTATCATCTTTGGATCGTGTCTTTGAGGAGTAGGGAAGTTCCCTCATGCGAATGACTTAACTAACAGGTTCTGCAAATATGATGAATCTCTTGATATGGAGAGTCTGTATGTACCTCTTAAGTCCCGGGTGCAATCTCCTTTGGTAACGCAACTACTTCTTCTATGGGAGACGAAATTCTAAAAGAGTATCTCGTTGATGTTGTCGCCGTCGAGCCACATATGGAATATCTTGGACGTTGTTTTATCATTGTGGCAGTCATGCATGTGGTACTGGAGTTGGAGTGGGCGATTTTGGACGCAGGATGTTGTATCTTGGTGGTTTTCCTCTTGCTTCTTCAGTGAAACTGCTTACAGAAGGTTGGATGTTGTATTGCCTGTTGGTGAGATCTATGCTTCCACGAATATCATAAGGCTCTTTATTCCTGGCAGGCCTGGTTCTTTCTAGCAGGGAAGGTGCTATCGCGGCTGAGCGTTTAGCAGTTTCACGAAGTTCAAAGGATGTCTGAAAGTGCAGGTTCAGCAAAGCACGATAGACAGGTACCATCCTATTGATGCATAATTACACCAATTGTTGTTCAATCACATTTGAATCATGACCCTCCAGTTCCCGGATTCTGGACCTCTTGACATAATTATTTGGATGTTCATTGTTTTGCTGAAACATTCTTCCTAAGTCAGACAGAGTGATTCTCCCAAGATGTGGATTCTTTCTCGACATGATAATGCGGGCATTGTTATCTTCTTGAGGCTGCTCTCTTGAGGTGTTGGCTCCAGTAGATCTGAAGATGTCCCAGGATTTCTCTTGTCCGGGTTGACATAATAGGAGAACCCCATTATGAAGAATTGAAGATGTGTCAAGCCTCCTTTGTTATTACAGATGTACGAATCCTCGGAATTACGCCATGTTCTGGATCTACACGTTTTGCTGATAAAGTGATAGCGGATACTCCTGATCATAAATTGGTAGCAATGGTGGAATAGAGATAGACCTTTTCTTGTGTGATCTCTGCAGGTGTCTTTCTAGTACTCCAATGGTGTTGAGATTTGTTGTCGTCTATCTCCATACTGGAACAACGGCTATGTGAATCCTCCCTTTATCTATCTGGTGTAGATCCTAGCAATGTTAATATCAATGATAACTTTGAGGCATTTCTGGTTTTCCCATATAACACTCGTGGTGTTGCATAAAAGGCAATTTCTTCATACGGATCTTCGAGAGAAGCCGTTGTGCTCTTTCTAAGTAGTAGTCACGTCTTCTTGTGTCTCTACGCGGCTTTCTAATCATTTCATCTGGGAAATTTACTGGTGCTCGGCTATCCAAGGAATTTCTAGTAGCATTGCTTGAAAAATCATTTTTGTGAAGCTTCTTACCGAATGGAACACCGGAATTGAAATTGGTTGTTGAACCTAAATTAAATTTAATGATTGAATTGGATCTAAGATCCACCATTTTGAAATTGAGAAAACTGGAATGAATATTGAAATATTGATTTTGCAACTGAGAGACCAATCTCCCACTGTGGTCGCCAATTGTTGAGGGCAAAAACTAATTCTGCTGTTTTTGGTAAATTTGGGTGTGTTGATGAGAAACGAATTCAAACCCTAAACAAATTTACTGCACAAGAGTACTTTTGAGTTCGAGAGATCAATCTGTAAGACTCTGGCCTAAACCAAGAAATGGTCGTTCCAGATTCAATTCGGTCACAAAGGGAAGGAGAAGGGTTGATCTTAGGGAGGGAAGCGAATAAGGTGTTTGAGATCAGAATGTTGAATTATGAAGGTGTGATTGTTTTATGACTTGTATCAGAATGTGGAACTGGCTTACAAAACGTAAGCTATCAGTTCTTGGTGTTTTCTGGATACTTGTGTTGATAACACTTGTCTTGTTGTTGAAATAGGTTGAAATCCTATTTATACAAGTCATTGAGTGCACGCCCTGATCTCGTAGGAAGTGGAGGTGATTAAGCAGTGGAGAAGTGGGGTTGCGGAAAGAGTGGTGATCACCATGTTTCCATTATGAGGGAGAACTGATCACACTTTCACCCACTACTCCCATTGTTGTTAACCGTTCGTCTTTCCTGACACTTTCTCGTAATGGGCACGTTGCACGACGCACGCTGTAAACCGCCAGACCAATACCCTAGTGAGTATCCCCCAGTTTGTGACATGTTTGATGTCTCGAGTAAATGGGTCAAGTCGTGGGACTTGCCGTTGAAAGAAGCACGTAACGCTTTAGGTTAAATAACTAAGTTATTTGTGAAGCCGATATTCATGCGTATGTATTCGATGCACGTAAAGCATCGCTTTTAAACAAGCAGCTCCAAATAATCGATGTGCATGGAGCATCGTTGTTTTAGAGCTCGATCGAATCAGTCACGGATTGAGCGTCTCAAAATGAGCACGATCGCCCTTTTTCAGGGAGTTTGTGGGTGCTACGCACGCATCCCAAGGAATGGCCGATCAATTCCTATAGGAGAGTGGCGACTGGTAGCCATTCTAAAATCCTAACGGTCGATCCAAGTTAGATCTGGACCGCTTAAATCGGCTAGCCAAGTTGAGTGGCTGAGGCGATTTGCGGCAGTTAATGACTGTTGTTAAATTACATGCAAGTAGCACAACTAGTTACCTTTGGGCGATCGTTTGGGATCCTTATGATCTAGTTGTTGCTTGTCCGATTGTCCCTCATTAAAGAAGAGTGGATGGTGATCACAACGACATCTTGTTGGTCACCTGAAATGAAATCTAGGCCGGTCAACTCGTCTGGCGAAGTTTGACGGCGGAGATGATTTGCGACAGTTGCATACTGCCGTTGATTTAATTTTAAGGTTTAGGGGCCGCGCGGCCAACCCTGTTTTGGCTGCCGATCAGGCCGATTGGCCATGTGCAAAGACGAGTCATTGGTGAATATGGTAACATCTCCTGGACCATCTAAAATTATATCCAAACCACTCGATTCGGCTGGCGAATATGGATAGTCGTGATCGATTTGCGTCAGTAACATACTGCCGCAAACACCAATTAGGGTTTCAAAGCAGCGCGTTCACCCTACTTTTGGTGAACGATTCTATACGCTCTTGGCTTTCCATGAGAAAGTGGATCAACCAAGGGTGGAGTTGGGTCGACGGAGAACGCGACGACACCTCATTGGCCATCTGAAACTGGATCTAGGTCGTCCGACTAGGCGGGCGAAGATGGACGGACACGATCAACTTGCGGCAGTTGTATGATGTCGCAACCCATACTAGGGTTTTGGAATAGCGCGTTCGCTCTAGTTTGCGCAAACGTTTTAATACTCCTGGGACTTTTCGTGGGCAGGTCGATCGACTAAGGGATAAATTAAGCCACCAGTGAACACGCCAATACTTCTTTTATCGTTCGAGATGCGATCTACGCCGTCCAACTAGGATGGCTAAGTTGGAGGGATGTGATGGGTTTTGAGACCGTTTTTTCCGGTCTTAGTTCGTTTGAGTATGTTTTTCCAACAACGATATCACCCACATTAGGGTCAATCGTTTGAAGCGTTGTGGATGTTCTAGATGGGATTTGCTCGGCCGGGATGCTAGTGGGCCCGCCCTTGGTTATTGTGATGATCGCCTAATTCTGCCAGGAGTAGGCTAGGATTGTTGAATTGCGTGGCCAAATTGTGTGGCCGTGATCGCTTCTTAAGGCTGATATTAACAATCTAGATTTTCCCTAAGGAATTTAAGCGTGTTCGATCGAGCTAACTTAAAAGTGCGTCGATACAAAATTCTCTTTGTCAGAGAGTGATGCAGCCCGTGTGAGTACTTCCATGCAGATCTCAATGTTGACAATTCGGGAGATTCATGCTACTCTGCTGAGAGTGAACATTTAATCGTCATGTCATGTCAATATTGAGAGTTCGTCTGGGAACATAGCATAGAAAATACTAGGCAAGTCATGCATTAGTGAATAATGCTGGTGGAAGATAAAATTCACAGAATATTTTGGGATTGCTTTCACGCACCATTCTGAGTAAATTTCATATATACAGATATATTGAATTGCTCAATACATATGTGAGCGAAGAGGCTTAAGCACTCATTGCTTTTAAATGGATTTTGTTCCTTTGCAGGATGACAACGCATTAAATACAGGGTTTACGATTTTAGCCCTTGAACTAAAAACCACCATCAACAGAGGGATTTCTTTGGACATTAACAAATCACATATGAATATGAATTTGTATCCAAAAACACAATTAAATCAACCACAAGAGAACCCATGATTAATTTAATCGGAAATGCTCCACATAAGAGAACTTACGAAGCCACAAAGTATATACATAAAAAAAATATGGATCAGGAAAAATCAATACTGCGGAATAAACAAAGATTCATTCTATGTCTCATCACCATTTGCACAATAACATATAATAGACATAATCTTTGTAAACAAAAGCTCATCTTATCTTCCATCAATATTTGCATAATGACATATAATAGGCTTGTCTTTTGTTTTGTCAAAAGTTCATTCAATCCTTTATCAATACTTGCATATCGACATACGAATGACTTAACTTTTGACCATGTATGGGACAATTATAGTTCATGGACGCAAACACACATATCCCATAACAAATTGCAATATATAAAACCATAAAGATTAATAATGAAAAAATCATCTTCCAAACAACTTTAGAATTTGAATAGATAAATCTAAAAACAATGAAGATGAAAACGTTGGACATAGCTATGTGTAATCACAATAATGGCTATTCCAAACCCTAATAATCCTTCTAAAGAATACAAGAATAAAATCCTCATAAGAAGTTTCCTAGACATTAAGACCTTTGAAAAATTCTTTATCGTCCCCGAACTCCTTGTCGTCAACAGCCATTGGGACATAAGGTTCATGAAGATAGGAGTTGATATCAACGAACCTTCTTGACTGATGTTGAAACAGGGCCTTCTGAATCTCAAGAGTCTTAAACACAAAAGCCTTTATTTGTTGAATCTCTTTCCTTGTCTCCTTCAACTCTTCAAGAACATCAGAAAACTTCTGAGAATTTGAAGGAACGGCTCTTGGCTTCCTCACATTTCCTCCTTTTCTTTTCAAAATTGGAGGTAACAAAGATATTTCTTTTTCCTTCATGATTGATGGCTTAACAATTATATTGACATCTTTTCTATCAGAATACATAATGCTTGGAGTATCCATATGCAACCGGGTTTGTGAGAGGAACCACAAAAACTCAACAAGCAGTCTTAAGTTTTAAAAAAGAGTTTCAGAGAAGGAAAAAGGAATGTAGGGTTACGAAACCTTTAAACATAGCTTCATGCACGCATAACTCATAACCCTAAGAAGGGTAGAATTGTCGAGAATTACCCTCTTTATTAGAAAACAGAGAATACTTTTCCAATATCAATTAGATATGAAAAGTGGCATGAATTCCAGACGTTTCAATGCTCTCATAGTAAAACAAAGAAAAACAAAACAATTTTTTTTTCTAGAGCCTGAGGTGTGCAACATCTTATTTCTTTTGATCGGGCACATGAGACAAGATGCACTAACCAACACAATCCAATTTGTGCTGGGGTGAACAATATTCTTTCCACCATATCATTTTCTTCGATCGGAATTCGTAGAACCATGTTTCTCATAATGTTTAGACCATAAACTTCTTTCTAATGGTATTGTCTTATCCTTGGAAACTAACTTCTTTGACGAAGATAAAATCTTACATACCTCAGCGGTCTTTTGAACAAGTTACTTGCTAATCAATTTGCTCTTCGTTGAAGTTTGTTGACAAGTCTCAATTTGTGTTTGTACTTGAAATTCTTTGATAGTTCATGACCTTTGACTGAACAATACGAGCATGTCAACCTGGAGTATGATTCAGACGCCCGAGATGTGCAAGCTGCTAAACACATAGTGGAACCTGAAACATTGGACAGAGAGTTTCCAACGGAAAGGTCAATTTTTTTCTTCCGGATTGGTTGAGTTTTCTTCTGAAATAATATCGAGATTGATATATGTATTGCTACAATTATCAAAATCAATATTTTTGCAAAGAAGCGCAACACTTGATCTTTCGTCTTCATTAGAATCATAGTTATCAGACATTTCATCAAGAGTTGCAGGTAGACCTTTGTTCCCAGTGTAATTTTTACGATTTGGATACTCATTTTCAAAATGACCAAAACCTTTACACTTAAAGCACTGAGGCATATCCTCGTCATCAGTTTCATCATTATCTCTATTTTTAGAAGGAACACGATTATGGGGCTTAACTGGTGACCTGGATTTATCTTTGGAAAACCGTTTACTTCTCTTCAAAAGAATATCCCTAAACTGTCTTGTGATCATCGAGACTGACTTGTCAAGATCTTCATCTGATGAATCAACCTCAGAAAGATCATCTTCAGATATGCAGACACCTTTACTTTTATCAAGTAATTTAGTGTTCTTTTTTTCTTTGAAAGCAACATCCTTTCCAGATTTGGACGTATGCTCATGATCAAAGATCTTTAACTTCCCAACTAGAGTATTTATGGAAAGCGTTGCGAGATTATTTTCTTAAAAGATGGCATGCTTCTTAGAATCATATCTGGATGGCAGCAATCTGAGAATTTTCATCGCAATGTCCAATGTCCTTTTCAGGAATAGTCTTACCCAATGCAAAAGATGCATTAACAATTTCAGACACTTTATGATTAAACTCATCAAATGATTCTTCATCTGCCATACGAAGGTTTTCCCAATCAGAATTTAGGCTTTGAATCCTAGCTTCTTTTTCACTGGTATTCCCTTCAAATATGGTTTCTAAGACATCACATGCTTCTTTAGACTTGGTGCACGTAGTCACATGATGTAGAAGATCTGGGGTAATGGCATGTATGATATCATTTAAGCCGTCAAAATTTTACTTTGCAACAAGGATTTATTCTGGACTATATCTACCAATATAATTAGGTATAAATACATCGCCTTCTGTATTAACCGGAGGATCATAGCCATTAACAACACGTACCCATGTTTGAAAAGCACGAGCTTGAAGAAAAGCACGCATAGCGATTTTCCACCATAAGTAGTTCGAGCCATCGAAGACTGGTGGTATGTTTATGGAGATAAAACTTCTGTCCATAGAGTCAGATCGCTACAAAGATAGACTTATAAGGTCTTTAAATGTGTTAGCCTGCTCTGATACCAAATGAAAAAGCGGGGGTCTAACAACCACACCCAATATTTCGCTTAGCAATCTGTATGGACAAACTCCAATATACTTTTAAGAGAATCAACTAGACAGTCAGACTCAATCTTAATAAAAAGTATATCAAAGAGTTATATCTCAATTTCTCGATACAATACTTACTCAAGCAAATAGAAATATGTGAGTCTAATTGAATACAATAGAAATCACTTGAACGATACCAAAGACCAATGTTCAAGGATCAATCAATTTCAATCAACAACCAAAGGTTGGATTTCCCAATTGATTGATTCAACGCACAACATGTGATATTTTAATTATACACAAAATATAATGAGGAAAAGAAATAACACAAACACCAGAATTTTGTTAACGAGGAAAACCGCAAATGCAGAAAAACCCCGGGACCTAGTCCAGTTTGAACACCACACTGTATTAAGCCGTTACAGAATCTAGCCTGCTAAAAATTAACTTCGGACTGCACTGTAGTTGAACCCTAATCAATCTCACACTTATTCAAGGTACAGATGCGTTCCTTACTGAAAAAGCGGGGGTCTAACAACACCACCCAATATTTCGCTTAGCAATCTGTATGGACTAACTCCGAAATACTTTGCTAGAGAATCAACTAGAAAGTCAGACTCAATCTAGACAAAAGTATCTCAAGGAGTTAATATATCTCTCTTGATTTGATTTTTACTCAAGTTAAAACCAATAGCGAGTCTTTATCAAATACAAGGAATACTTGGACCGTACCAAAGACTAATGTCCAAGGATCAATCAATATCAATCAACAACAAAAGGTTGGATTTCCAATTGATGATCACGAACGCACAACCTGTATTATTTCAATTATATAAAATATAATGCAGAAAAGAAATAACACAGACACCAGAAATTTTGTTAACGAGGAAACCGCAAATGCAGGAAAACCCCCGGGACCTAGTCCAGATTGAATACACATTGTATTAAGCCGCTACATACACTAGCCTACTGCAAACTAATTTCGCATTGGACTATAGTTGAACCCCAATCAGTCTCCCACAGATCCAAGGTACAGTGGTACTCCTACGCTTCTGATCCCAGCAGAATACTACGTACTTGATTCCCTTAGATGATCTCACCCACAACCAAGAGTTGTTGTAACCCAAAATCACAGACTTGATAATAAACAGATCTATCTCACGTAGAAAAGTCCATAAAAGGATAAATCTGTCTCCCACAGATAAACCCTAGGTTTTGTTCCGTCTTTTGATACGAAATCAAAGTGAACAGGAACCAATTGATAATCCGGTTTTATATTCCCGAAGAACAGCCTAGATTAATCAATCACCTCTCTACAATCCTTCCTGACTACACAAGCGGATTGTAGAGGAATCACAAACAGTGAGACGAAGATGTTTGTGACTTCTTTATCTTGGCTATCGGAGAACTCTCACGATCTCAAGCCAATCAATAGATTGTACTCGTACGATAGAAGATGCAAGATCAGATCACACAACTACGATAAAGTAGTATCGGTCTGGCTTCACAATCCCAATGAAGTCTTTAAGTCGTTAACCTGATTTTAGAGAAGAAAATCAAAGGTTAATGGAGAACGACTGTAGCGGGCGCACTAGTAGCACACAGAAGTGTGGGGATTAGTTTTGCACAATGCTAGATGTCTCCTTTATATAGCCTTCAAATCATGGTTTTGCCTTTGTTACAAAGCAATCCTTATTCACCGTTAGATGAAAACCTGATTTAGATTCAAGCTAATATTTCTCAACCGTTAGATCGAAAACTTAGCTTGTCACACACACTTGGGTATACGTTTACTGGGTTCGTGAAAACCATGCCCAAACGTGTACGTGTATGTTGGTTCAATCATAGTAACCCAAAAGGTTAACCATATGAGCATTTGATATTAACCTTGTTCTTCTTCACCATAACTAGTTCAATTGACTCAAATGAACTAGTTAAAGAGTTGTTCAATTGTTATGAGATCTTATGTAACTACACAAGACATAATTGAAACAAAGATGATTCGATTGAATCAGCTCATGAACATTATAGCCACGGTTTGCATAAAGCATTTCTTAGTAATTTAATGTTTCATGTTCAGAGCACATCTTTAGATCATAACCTCTTAAGTTCACAAACAAGTTCAAGGACTTAAGTTAATCGGTTGAGTTTTCCAAACTCAGCAAAAATTCTTGGAAAGAGAACTTCGGCCAGTTCGCGGACTGGGTTCGCGGACTTAGCACACAAACGAGTTTTGGAAAATCCAGCAGAAATTCTCGGTCGAGAACTTCCGACAGTTCGCGGACTTGGCAAGCCAATTCCACAATCCTCCTGATTTCTCTTGATCAACAAAGTTCGAAAACTTCGGTTCAAGGAATACATGGTTATGTAATCTAAACTCTCATTTCAATCATTGAGACATTCTCAGAGGACGCTATGTAGCCGTTATTCACAGACCGATTCACGTCAGAGCAATTCTCATAGTGATTGAAACATTTCATGACTTTCGTCACTAGGTGAAGATAAACTTGATCAAAGCGAAACGTTTTACCAACAGACGATTTCGAGATAAAAGATAAGCAATGAATGCTCAGCTCGAAATGTCAAATGTGTATGATCTAGTCTATATAGCATACGACTTTTGTCTCATAAGAAGTAGGAGATAGAAGAGATAGACTTTTGAGTGATAGATAAGTTCAAGTCTCCACATACCTTTTTGTTGATGAAGTTTCACGGTCACTTGTATAAATCTTCGTCGTTGTACGATGAATTTCCATGAAGTCCTTGATCTCAACTATACTTTTCTATCCTAGTCCGAGACTCAGCTATGTAGGCTAGAAATCAAGACTTATAGTTTTGATCACTAACATTGACAAACATGCTTGAGATAGCAACGCATGCGAGGTTGACCGAGTTATGCTCTAATAATCTCCCCCTTTGTCAATTTTAGTGACAAAACTATAAATACATATGGAATACAAAAAATATAAACTTTAGTGGCTCATATTCCATAGTCTAATCTTCAACGTTCCTTGAAATCTTTGTCCTTCCAAGTACTCCAATGATCCCAAAGGTTGTAAGTTTAGCACCATCGTTGTTGAAGATCCGTAGCTATAACAATGAGAGAAATCGAGATTCTCGATCATTATTATACAGTGTCATAGTATTATTATAATATCAAAGTCCAATTGTATCACGACTTTAACAATAATACTACGGTGATATGTATCACTCCCCCTTAGTCAATACTCCATATCGATCATGGAAACCACTCCCCCTTACACAATGATCCGAAAACCATATGTATTTGTAGTGTGAACTACAATATTTCTCCCCCTTTTTGTCAATAAAATTGGCAAAGGTACAAGAATGGGATCATAATGAAATTTCCACAAGAGACATTTCATGACCAACAGAAAAATACATACCAACTTAATTTAGATGCAATCTAATAGCCGAAGCTAACAGCATTCATCAAGGAGTTTAAGATACAAGATAACCCCTATAAAATTCCACAGCTGCACTCCCCGCAAGATATTACCATTAAGCACAAGTTCAAAAGAACTCTCCCCCATTTGATGTCATTCCCGAGAGAACAACAAGAGCGACCTTAATTTTGAAAGAAAAGAAGGATTTTTTATTGGACACCAAAAACCATAGGAATGATTTTCTATATCCAAAGCTCAACCAAATTAACCACAAGTAAACCCATGATTAATTCAATTGGAATACACAACTAAATCAAACCATAAAAGTTATCAATTTAATTGAAAGTGCTCAACATAAGTAAACTCACGGAGCTACGACTAAGTCAATCACACGGAGATGACTAACTTAACTGTTCAAATACTCAACATGAGGAAAACCTTACGGAATATATGACTACATTAACCAAAGAACATGATAGTGTAGCCTTTTCATATACTCAACACAAGAACTTGTGGAATATATGAAAACTCAACTTGATTAATTACAAGAGAACCTATAATTAATCTAATTGGAATACAAACAACCAAACTAATCACCGAAGTAATCAATTTAATTATTTTGGGCTCAACATAAGAGAACTTATGGATCCCCGACAAAGTTCATCATAGAATATGACAACCTTAACCGTACATGTACTCAACATAAGAAAGAAGACTTATGGAGTACTAACTAAATAACCAACTAGTTGATTAATTTAGTTCCTAATGCTCGACATATAACATCTTATGGAACAACCAACAAAGCCAAGGTAAATCGACTTAGTTGTAAGGTGCTCAACATAAGACACACAATGGAGCCTTCACGGTAAAACATAATAAAATGGATCAATGAAGATCAATACCGCGGATAACATACAAGGATCTATTTTATTTTCCATCATAGCGACATAATAGACTTTATCCTTGTTGAACAAAAGATTTTGTCCTATTTTCCATCAAATACATGACTGCATAGGCATAACTTTTGTATGTCAAAAGTCTATTCATCCTTTCATCAATACGACTACCGATTCATAAACGACTTTACTTTTGACTGCAATATGGGACCTTCAAGTTCACGGATGTAAACAATACATATCCCATAAAAATATTGCAATATTACAAACCGTTAAAATACTGCAATAACCATCATCCTCCAAATATTTTTAGAATTTAATAACCAATAAACCTAAAAAATAACATAAGAAGATGAAAACAAAGATAGCTATGTGTAGTCACAATCATCGCTATTCAAAGCACTAGTTATTCTTCCAACTAATCCAAAAAGAAGACATCCTAGGAGACAATGCCTTTGAGAAATTCAGCATCATTCCCAAACTCCTTGTTGTCAACAGCCATTGGAACATACGGTTCACGAAGATAGGAGTTTATATCAACGAACTGTCTTGGCTGATTATGTCGTACCAAGGCTCTCTGAATTTCTAAGGACTTTGACACAAAAGCCTTTATTTCACGAATCTCCTTTCTTATTTCCTTCAACTTATCAAGAACATCGAAAACTTCTGAGAGTTAGAAGGCACATCCCTGGGATTTCTTGTATTCCTTCTTTTTCTTTTCAGGGACTTAGAAACATGAGATTTTTCTTTTTCCTTGATTGAAGATTTAACAATCATGTTGACATCCTTTCCATCTGACATGGTGCTTTGAGAACAGTTATAAACAACTGGATTTGTGTGATTGAATCACTTAACTGAACAAGCAATCTTATATAGGATGTCAAAAAGGAAAAATGAATGTAGGGTTCGAAACCTATTGACAGGTTCATATACGCCCAACTCTAAAACCCTATAAAGAGTAGAATTGTCAATAATAACCCTTTATTTTATTTGATAGACAGAAAATAACAAATCTAAGAAAAGAAGGAAAAACTTTACTGAAGCCTGAAACAGCACTCAATCTTGTCTCTATTCGATCAGGCACATGAGACAAGATTTTCCCAACAACACAATCAAGTTGCGTTGCGATGAACAAAGATTTGTCCATCTTTTTCCTCAAGGGAGGAATCTTCAAACTTCTGTCTATCAAAACTATTCGACCATACTTTCTTTTCAAATGGTCTTACTCTATCCCTGGGAACCAACTTCTTAGACGAAGATAAGATCCTACATACCTCGGCGGTCTTCTGAGCAAGTTTCAGCTTTCTTGCTAATCGATCTACTCTTCGTTGAAGTTTGCTTGCGTGCCTTATTTGGTGCTTGTATTTGTATCACCTTGATAGTTCATGTCCGTTCATCGAAAAAACGAGCACGTCAATCTTGGACAGGCATCTGAGATGTGTAAGCAACTAGGCATACAGTTGATCCTGAAACATCACTGATAGGGTTTCCAGTTACCGGATTTAGTGAATCTTCCAGCTTGATTGGGTTTCCTTCTTCTCCAAACCCATTGAGGTTGATATATGTATTGCTACAAGTATCAAAATCGATGTTTTCACAAAGAAGCCCTACACTTGATTTCCTATCTTCATCGGAATCATAGGTTTCAGACATTTCATCAAGTGTTACAGCTAGACCTTTGTTCCCAGTGTATTTTCTACGATTTTGGCATTCGTTAGCAAAATGGCCAAAAACCTTACACTTAAAGCACTGAGGCATGTCCTCGTCATCATCCTCGTTAGCATCCCTGTTTTTTGGAGGTACGCGACCGTGAGGTTTGTCTGATGACCTAGCTTCGTCTCTTGAAAACCGTTTACTTCTCTTCAGCAGAAGATCCCTAAACTGTCTTGTGATCAAGGAGACCGACTTGTCAAGGTCTTCATCTGAAAAATCGTTCTCAGACTGATCATCCTCAGAGACATGAACACTTTTACCTTTGGCAAGTAATTTAGTGCTCTTCTGTGCTTTAAAGGCAACATCCTTACCGACTTTGGATGTATGCTCATGGTCAAATATCTTTAGCTTCCCAAACAAGGTGTTTCTGGAAAGATTGTTGAGGTTATTCCCCTAAACGATGGCATGCTTCTTAGACTTGTATCTAGATGGCAGCGATCTGAGAATTTTCATCACAATGTCCTTTTCAGGAATAGTCTTACCCAATGTAAAAGATGCATTAACAATTTCAGACACTTTGTGATTAAACTCATCAAATGTTTCTTCATCTGCCATACGAAGGTTCTCCCAATCAGAATTAAGGTTTTGAAGCCTAGCTTCCTTTTCACTAGAGTTTCCTTCAAATACGGTTTCTAAGATATCCCAAGCATATTTAGACCTAGTGCAATTAGACACATGGTGTTGAAGACTTGGGGAAATGGCATGTATGATAGCATTTAACCCTTCAGAATTCTGCTTTGCAGCAAGAATCTCGGCAGCATTATGTTCACCAATATTCTTGGGAACAGTTCCGTCTCCAGCTGCAACAACGGGTGCATCATAACCATTAACCACATATACCCATGATTGAAAATCACGCGATTGAAGAAAAGCTCGCATAACAATTTTCCACCATAAGTAATTGGAGCCATCGAAGACTGGTGGTACGTTAATAGAGATAGCACCTCTGTCCATAGAGTCAGATCGCTACAAACACGGACTTGTTAGGTCTTAAACGTGTTTGCCTTCTCTGATACCAATTGAAAAAGCGGGGGTCTAACAACACCACCCAATATTTCGCTTAGCAATCTGTATGGACTAACTCCGAAATACTTTGCTAGAGAATCAACTAGACAGTCAGACTCAATATAGATAAAAGTATCTCAAGGAGTTAATATCTATCTCTTGATTTGATTTTTACTCAAGCTAAAACCAATAGCGAGTCTTTATCAAATACAAGGAATATTTGGACGGTACCAAAGATCAATGTCCAATGATCAATCAATATCAATCAACAACCAAAGGTTGGATTTCCGATTGATTATCACGAACGCAGAACCTATATTATTTCAATTATATAAAATATAACGCGGAAAAGAAATAACACAGACACCAGAAATTTTGTTAACGAGGAAACCGAAAATGCAGAAAACCCCGGGACCTAGTCCAGATTGAATACACACTGTATTAAGCCGCTACAGACACTAGCCTACTGTAAACTAACTTCGGACTGGACTATAGTTGAACCCCAATCCAAGGTACAGTTGTACTCCTACGCCTCTGATCCCGGCAGGATACTACGCACTTGATTCCCTTAGCTGATCTCACCCACAACCAAGAGTTGATGTAACCCAAAATCACAGACTTGATAATAAACAGATTTGTCTCACACAGAAAAGTCTATAAAAGGATAAATTTGTCTCCCACAGATAAACCCTAGGTTTTGTTCCGTCTTTTGATATGAAATCAAGGTGAACAGGAACCAATTGATAATCTGGTCTTATATTCCCGAAGAACAGCCTAGACTAATCAATCACCTCTCTACAATCCTTCCTGACTACATAAGCGGATTGTCGAGGAATCACAAACAATGAGACGAAGATGTGTGTGACTTCTTTATCTTTCCTATCGGAGAACTCTCACGATCTCAAGCCAATCAATTGATTGTACTCGTACGATAGAAGATGCAAGATCAGATCACACAACTACGATAAAGTAGTATCAGTCTGGCTTCACAATCCCAATGAAGTCTTTAAGTCGTTAACCTGATTTTAGAGAAGAAAATCAAAGGTTAATGGAGAACGACTCTAGCGGGCGCACTAGTAGCACACAGACGTGTGGGGATTAGTTTTGCACAATGCTAGATGGATCCTTTATAGAACCTTCTAATCAGGGTTTTTCCTTAGTTACAAAGCAATCCTTATTCACCGTTAGATGAAAACCTGATTTAGATTCAAGCTAATATTTCTCAACCGTTAGATCGAAAACTTAGCTTGTCACACATACTTGGGTTGACGTTTACTGGGTTCGTGAAAACCATGACCAAACGTGTAGGTGTATGTTGGTTCAATCATAGTAACCCAAAAGGTTAACCATATGAGCATTTCATATTAACCTTGTTCTTCTTCACCATAACTAGTTCAATTGACTCAAATGAACTAGTTAAAGAGTTTTTCAATTGCTATGAGATCTTATATAACTACACAAGACACAATTGAAACAAAGATGATTCGATTGAATCGGCTCATGAACATTCTTAGTAATTTAATGTTTCATGTTCAGAGCACATCTTTAGATCATAACCTCTTAAGTTCACAAACAAGTTCGCGGACTTAAGTTAATCGGTCGAGTTTTCCAAACTTAGCAGAAATTCTCGGAAAGAGAACTTCGGTCATTTCGTGGACTGGGTTCGCGGATTGAGTTCGCGGACTTAGCACACAGATGAGTTTTGGAAAATCCAGCAGAAATTCTCGGTCGAGAACTTCCGACAGTTCGCGGACTTGGCAAGCCAATTCCACAATCCTCTCAATTTCTCTTGATCAACATAGTCCGAAAACTTCGGTTCAAGGAATACATGGTTATGTAATATAAACTCTCATTTCAATCATTAAGACATTCTCAGAGGACGTTATAAAGCTGTTATTCACAGAACGATTCACGTCAGAGCAATTCTCAAAGTGATTGAAACTTTTCATGACTTTCGTTAGTAGGTGAAGATAAACTTGATCAAAGAGAAACGCTTTACCAACACACGATTTCGAGATAAAAGATAAGCAATGAATGCTCAGCTCGAAATGTCAAATGTGTATGATCTAATCTATATAGCATACGACTTTTTTCTCATAAGAAGTAGGAGATAGAAGAGATAGACTTTTGAGTGATAGATAAGTTCAAGTCTCTACATACCTTTTTGTTGATGAAGTTCCACGGTTCCTTGTATAGATCTTCGTCGTTGTATGATAAATTGCCATGAAGTCCTGAGCTCAACTACAGTTTTCTATCCTAGTCCGAGACTTATCTATATAGGCTAGAAATCAAGACTTATAGTTTTGATCACTAACATTGACAAACATGCTTGAGATAGCAACACATGCGAGGTTGACCGAGCTATGCTCTAACACTTACGTCTCTGATCCCAGCAGGATTCTACGCAGTTGATTCCCTTAGTTTATCTCACCCCCAACCAAGAGTTGCTACGACGCAAAGTCGAAGACTTGATAAACAAATCTGTCTCACACGGAAAAGTCTATAGATTGAATAAATTTGTCTCCCATAGATATACCCAAGATTTTTTGTTCCGTCTTTTGATAAATCAAGGTGAATAGGAACTAATTGATAAACCGGACTTATATTCCCGAAGAACAACCTAGTATTATCAATCACCTCACAATAATCTTAATCGACTATCGAAACAAGATAATGTGGAATCACAAACGATGAGACGAAGATGATTGTGATTACTTTTATCTTGCCTGTCGGAAAAATTAATCTCGAGTCAATTATTTCAATTGTACTCAATATGGTAGAATCAGGCAAGATCAGAACATGCAACTACAAAGAAAATAGTTGGGTCTGGCTTCACAATCCCAATGAAGTTTTTGAAGTCGTTAACCTACAGGGTATCGATAGAAACCTAAGGTTAAAGGAGAATCGACTCTAGTTTATGCAACTAGTAACACACAGGAGGTGTGGGGATTAGGTTTCCCAGTTGCTAGAGTTCTCCTTTATATAGTTTTCAAATCAGGGTTTGCAATCTTAGTTACCTTGGTAACAAAACATTCAATATTCACCGTTAGATGAAAAACCTGATTCAACCAAGCTAATATCTTTCAACCGTTAGATCGAACTTATCTTGTTACACACAAATGAAATGTACCCTCATTTTGGTTTATGTAACCGTTCCCAAACGTGTACACCATGTTGGTTAAAAAATAGTTAACCTAGGTTATCCATATGATTACTCTCATATCAACCTTATTCATCTTAACCATAACTAGTTCAAATGACTCAAATGAAACTAGTAAAGAGTTCAATTGTTATATTCTCATAGAATCATACAAGAACACAATTGAAGCAAAACCGGTTTGATTCACTCGAATCAATCATGAACATTATAGCGACGGTTTTCAAAGACTGTATTCCTTATTATATAAATGTTTATGTTCATGTTCATGACCGATTTTAGAACTTTAACCTTCAAGTATGCAAGCGGGTACGCATACTTGAAATACCCGGACTAAGATCGGGTTTCGCCAGTACGCAAACGGGTACGTGAACTTTCAATCCTAGCAGAAATTCTCAGACATGAACCTGTACGCCAGTACGCAAACGGGTACGCATACTTAGGTTCCCATATTTCTCAAACCAACAGGTACGCAAACGGGTGCGCATACTATGGTTCCCGGACATGGATTACATATGTGCAAGAGTGCAAAACATGACATATCCAATTATGGTTAAGTGTTCTAAACTCTTATTTCAATCATTGAAACTTTCTTAAAGGATGACAATAGTCGTTTTTCACATACTATTAGCATCAAAGCAATTTTCAAGTTATTGAAATAATCATAACGAAACATTCCAAGACAATACCAAATGATTGTATCACACAAACCATGTAAGATGTTACTCGGCAATTTTCACATGATATAAGATGAACTTGGTCGAAGTGAAATCTTTCCAACACATATTTCGAGAAATATGTAAGTGAGATAAACTCAGCTCGAAATATCAAATGTTTATATAGAAAACTATATCGTAATACGACTTATGTCTCAATATAGGAGATAAAGTATAAATAGACTTCCCAAGTGATAGATGAGTTTCAGTCTTCACATACCTTTTGTCAATGAAGTTCCACAAGCTCCCTTTAGTAGTTCTTCGTCTTCAAATGATGAACGTCGTGAAAACTAAGCTCAACTACACAATCTATGTCCTAGTCCGAGACATCTATAAATAGGCTAGAAATCAAGACTTGTAGTTTTGATCACTAACATTGACAAACATGCTTGAGATAGAAACGCATGCGAGTTTGACCGAGCAGTGCTCTAACAATCTCCCCTTTTGTCAATTTTAGTGAGAAAACTATCAATACATATGGATTACAAAATAAACAAAACTTTGTAGCTTCTCATCCAAATGCTTGATCTCCTTGTGTAGATGGTTGATTTTCGATAAGGGCAAAATCGTAAAACCATAATTATGCATACTCCGGATCCGGCAATCGGATGAGTATTGAGACTCATGTCTCTCAACAAAGCGTGAAACCTCATGACATAAAATCTCTGACAGAGAAGGCTGTCTCTCAGAGTATCTGTAGATGTGTAGTCTCCCAGCTGAGGCCACCGCACATCTCATGAATACTGAGCAATTACAGTAATTATTTCTATATAAAATCGAAAGATTGGACGGCTCCTAGACAGCATGCCTGCTAGTATAGAGCGACAACGTCTTCAGGATGCAACCAGGTTTTCCCTGACTATATAGGAGAAATATGATACTCCAGCAAGTTCATATTGCTCAACTCTCAGATAATTAATGCTCCTAGATAGGAAGCCCTGCTAGTATAGAGCCATCAATTAATTATCCCTAATCGTAGCTGAATATCCAGCAATATTCTACGATTCTTCGTTATATTTCGTCATTTCAATTCGTGGTTCTTCCCAGCAGAATTCCACGGGTTAGTGATAAATATTCAACGAAACAGGCATCTGAGCATCGAATAAGCCCTGATTAAAATGGTGCAAGTGTACTTAGCAATAATGCACAGACCAGCATTTGAATGCGCAAATGAGCATTTCAAAAATACGAATGAACGATGAACCTATGCAAAATAGGAAGGAAAAATAATAATAAAATATTAGCAAAGGCGCCAGGGACTGGGCTCACCAGCCGTCCGGTCATGCCGTGACCAGTCCCACGCCCAATTTTATATTTTATTATTTTTCCCTGATCTCGTGAAAATTCTCTCGTTCGAGCAAATCTCCTTCGATTCAAGGAAATTCTTTAATCTCATGATATTTCTTTATGTCAAGAAAATAATAAAATTAGGGAAAGGTGTCACGGGACCGAGCACCAGCCGGCCGGCCATACCCTAGCCGTGGCCGGTCCCACACCTCACGTCCCCATTATTTTATTATTTCTCTCAATCCTTGAAAATTCTCTGATTTCATGAATTTTCCCTAAAACCATGAAAATTCCCTGATTTCATGAATTTTCCCTAAACCTATGAAAAATTATAAAATTAAGAAAACTCGTGGGACCGGGCCCTAGCCGGCCGGTCATGCCCTAGCCGGTCCCACACGCCTCTTATTTTATTATTGTTATTTGTTTTGTTTTCCTCATTCCATGAAAACTCCCTGATTTCAACAAAATACCTTGGTTTCAACAAATCTCTCTGATTTTATGAAAATTCTCTAAAATCATGAAAATTACATAAAATTGGGAAGATTGCCCTGGGACCGTGGTCGTTGGCCGGCCGGCCATGCCTTGGCCATTGTCGGTCCCACACTCCATCATTTCCTATTTTATTATTATTTTATTTCTCTCATCTCATGGAAGTTCCCTAATTTCATAAAACTCTCCGGTTTCATGGGATTTCCCTCAATTCAGATAAAATACGCAAAATTACATAAAACTGGGAAAGTGTGGGACCGTGCTTGTCAGCCGGCCGGCCATGCCCTAGCCGTGGCAGGTCCCGCACCTTGCAATTCCCTGTTTTATTTATTATTTTTCATCATCTTATGTATTTTTCCTAGTTTCAGCAAAACCCTGGATTCTGCATATTTTCTCAAAATGTTGCTCAAACGCGCATCGGAAAATATTGAAACTCTCAGGACCGAGACACGGACACTATGGTGACACGGGAACATCCCCTTGACCGACCAAGGGTGACCCTAAGGCTTGCAAACAGCCGGTCCCACACGTTTTAATGATTTTAACCTAATTTGCTCAATTGCTCATATTAGGTTCAAACTCTTTCCAAACAATTGGGGGTTTGCTCAAACGACCATCAATTGGTCCCACGGCCACCAAGAGCCGGTCCCATGACCTTTTGGTCGGTCCCTCATCTTTTATTATCTGTCGCTCACACAAGCATTATTTTAATAAATGATTAAAGCATTTAATCATTCTTTCACCAACTGGTCCTCAAGAGACTTTGGTATTTTGCTCATTCGAGCATCTGAGCGTTACATGCTGGAGTCATCATCCCATGTTGCCGGTCCCTGCTTCACTCGGCGATTGATTTTGAAGAAATCATCATTTTATTAAAATTAGGGTTTTTAAATCCAGAACTCTGCAAAAAACATGATTCTGAGCAGATTAAAAACTGATAATTTTATGTTGATTCCATGATCAACATTTTTATTTATTATACTCGACCCAGCAGTCAGTATTTTAAATTAATATTTTATTTGGTCCTGCACCAATAATTCATCAAATGAGCAATATTCGCTCAAAACGACAATATTTGCTCGAATTAGCAATATTTGCTCGAACCAGCAATATTTGCTCAGATTCAAGAATATTGGTTCAACTATCAATATTCAACAATTTAGCAACACAGTTTGTTCGTCTTTCGTAATTAACATAATAATACCTCGTCTCAGTAGACATATTTAATTCATGAGTTTCATAACATTTGCAAATCATGTTCAACTCAGCAATACATGGACTCATCGTTCCATAAAGTCAGCAACTGACTCCACAATCACGAGATATCAATCGTGTCACATGGGGGATATTAACTAGGGTTTTGGTCTCGCGGTCTACGACACGTGTGTTCACCCACGACGAGAATGTGAGCAAGTCGTGCAATCAGTTGGAAGAGTCAGCAAAGTAGTGGGTGGAAAATTAACCAAGTCTCTGCACGATGAGCAACTGGTTTTAACACGATTTCCCACTTCCCCACTCTCTGATTCCAGCAACTGTCACACTTCATGGGATCATCGTGTTTTTAATTTAGTAATATAAGAAAACCTCTGAATCATGATTGAAAGGACAAGATTCGAATACTCGAACATTCATCAAAACAAGCAATTTCTCGACAAGTTCATACAGACAATCTTTCGTCTACACGAACTCATCGTCTGAGCAATCACTCTCAACTGAGTAAGATTCAATCATTCAGAGCGTTCTTACGCTGAATTCACAACACACCTACAATCTCAGATCACCATTAATCCCACACATTTCTCAGCTTCCCTCCTACAGATCAACCCATCCTCTCTTGTGGCTGAATTGACTCTGGAACGGTCATTGTTCTTGGTTTAGGCCGGAGTCCTACATATTGATCTCTCGAACTTAAAGCACTCCCTTCTTGCAGTGCATATGTGTGAGGTTCAACATTTCGCTCGGTTCAATGAGTCTCCACACGGACGACTCTTCAATTCCATAAAAACCAACAAATCGTTTTTCCCCATCTACAGATTGGCGACCACAGTGGGAGATTAATCTCTCGGTTGCAATCTCACAATTTCACAAGATGTCTGGTCTTAGGTCTTGGTTAGTTACAGGTTCCAACACAAACGACGCTAGCACTAGCAACAACAACAATGAGGATATCCCGGAAAAAATTCCGTCCTCTAACACATACGGTGATGATGTTACTCCTCCTCACGCTAACACGGAAGGTCATCCTCTGTTCGGCCGACACCTTGAGGAAGTCAGAGGAAACCCACCACCTACCATTGATGATCTCATCAAAGTGCAAGAGACTCTTGCAAAGAATCAAACCGATATGGCTACTACAAAAAAAGAGTTGTTTAATTATCTGAAGACTCTCACTGACAAGATGTCAGAGAAAACTCAAGAAAAAGGAAAGGAAAAGGAGAAATCCTCAAATGATGATCCTGAGGCGGTTCCGATTCATACGGTGGATGACGATGAAGTCCGCGAATCCGCAGACGATCCATCAGCAAAGGATCCATCAAATTTCATTACTCGGGAAGATTTGGAGCGCCTTTTGGAGAATTGTGGAAAGGATAAGACATCACATGTCCATCGTCACCAGCCTCCATATCCTGCTGCTACGCAAAGGATCCCTCTTCCGAAAGGTTACACTTCTCCGACTTTCACTCTGTATGATGGAACTGGCAATGCTCGAGAACATGTCTATCGTTTCCTGGAAGCCTTGAGAGAACATGAACACAACCATATCGTTCGCCTCAAGGAGTTTTCAAAATCTTTGAAAGGCAGGGCATACACCTGGTACAACAACATCGCACCAGGGACTATCAACAATTAGGGAGAAATGATTAACGCCTTCTACAGGAAGTACTTCTTTGTGTCAGAACAAGTCACTCTCTCTGATCTTGGGAGAATGTTTCAGAGGGTTAGTGAAAATCCCAATGACTACGTGAAAAGATTCAGAGTCCAGGCCCTGGACTGCCATGATCCAAATGTCACGGAGCAGCAACTGGTATATTTATGCATCAATGGCATGATCCCGGTTTACAGAGCTTTACTGGAAAATCTTCTTTTTCAGACTTTCTCAGAGCTTCACGAAGTTGCGAAGAGATCGGCGACTACTGCACCTGATCTGTTGGAAAGAGCAAAATCTACAAAGACTGAAGAATCACGAGACACTCGAGGAAGCAGACGTTTGATCAACAAGCAGTACAACCTGCAGCCCTCCACAAACGTTGTTGTAGAAGGGAGCAAACGCAAGGCCGAACCTCCAAGTAAGCATACCTCATCTCCTCCAAAGACACAAAAGAAGGACAAACCAGAGGCACAATCCCCTGTCCAACGTACAGAGACTCCTGATCAAGAGGCACCTGACTTTCCTCTCCCCATTGAAAAGTGCTCAAACTACTGGATGCCTGGATCCAAGATGGTGCAATCAAACTGCCATATGTCAGGAGAGAACCAACTGAAGAGGATATGGAAAATCCTCGTTACTGTCGCTTCCACAGGTTCGTCAATCATCCCACAAGTAGATGCAAAGTTTTGAAACGCATATTCAGGGAAAAGGTTGAGTCGGGAGAACTTAATCTGGGGGCTGAAGGAGTACACAGAGATCCCCTCCCAGTCAGAACTTTCTCCATCTCTGAAGAACCAGTCAAGGAAGCAGTCCAGTCATTGATAAAGCATGTCTAAGAATTACTCTATATGTCAAAGGCACAAAGGTGAGACATGTTCACGGCTTTGAACTGCATAGTATCTGGAAAACGCCTGCTGATTTCAGAAGTACCTCATAAACCTTCAGCTACTAACAAAGAAATGTATAACTGGGGAATGCTCACCACAATGCATATTAAAGAAAACAAATTCAAGAGATCATTTGTTGATGTCGGCATTGTCGTCAACATCATTCCTTTGAAAACTCTCAGAGCCGCTGGCATTACTCGATAAGAGGCTACTCATGATCCCATGGCAATCAGAGATCACGAAGGGGTTTCCAGAGACGCGTATGGCTATATCATCTTCAGAGTCAAAGAAAATTTGGTATGCACTGAGACCAAGTTTTACATAATCCGAGAAGACCCAGAATATGACATGATCCTTGGACGATCTTGGATTCACGCTGGAAAGAGGGCTCCAACGCCTTCAACACGTCCTGCTGTTGAAGCGGAATCTGACTCAGAAAAAATGGAGGATACTTCCCCGTTCGAGCATCTGGAGGAAGTTAAAGCCTTGACAGAACTCACACAGAAACCTAGAGAGAGTGTCAATTCTTTTGTCAAGAGGTTCCATACTCAGGCAAGTCTTATTCTTCTTCATGCGCCAATAATACCAATGTTGAAATATACTACTCTGGTCCGGGGACTTCTCCCTACTAACAACTTAGCGATTACCAAAAGCTACGAATGGATAGTCTCACCTCAGCAATATTATACCAAATGGTTACGCCCGGAGCCTCTCCAAATTGATCATTCTATCAAGAGGTTTATTGCTGAAGATATGGCTAAGCATGACCGACAGTATGCTGAATACTCCCCTCTGCGTGTGTAGGATCAGAATCTCGCAGCAATAATGCCTCAACGAAATTATTAACAATACAACACGGCAGTGTCACATAACAACTTCAGAAACGACATAATAAAAGACATCAGCCAAATCATGAGAAAAGTGTGACGATCCTGCGAAAATAAGGAAGTTTGCGAGATTGATATTTATAAAGTTGCGAGAATATCGCAAGTCATATCCGAAAAATAAAGGACAAATTAGCTGTCATCCACTATGTAATTCCCTATAAATAGTCGTTCAATTGTAAAGGAAAGTGAGAGATCTTTTTTGAGTGAGAAGCAAGTAAATAGGAGAGAAAATTTAGAGCAATGGTTATTCTTGATTCCTTTATCTTTTCTTGTAAGATTGTTTAAAGATTCATCAATAAAATTAGGATTGTTAATCCAAAAATGAATTGAATGTTAATGAAACTACATAATTTTGTGAGGGGTGTAGTGTAGGATTTCCTGCAACTACATAATGGCGCTAGAAACATGGAGGGGGTTGAAGATTGAAGATTGTTCTAGAAAAAGTTGAAGATTAATATTGATTTATTAGAATTGAAAGTAATTGGTGAAAAAACTTACATAATCTCTTACAATTTGTTAGTATTGAAAGAATGGCTAGAAGGAGAAATGTATCGGAACAACCGACAACTGCTAGAAGAAGAAGTAAAAGACTTGCTGGAAGGGAGAGAAGTGAAATGGGAGAATCTACTAGAAGGAGAAATAATGGAGAAAATCAAGTTCAACCACCAGTTCAGCAAACACCGGTACAAAATGGAACAACAGATTATGATAGAGTGAGTGTACACACTTGGCGATCAAATTCAGCAGAAGAAGTAGAAGAAGAGCAGCAAACCAGGAACCATAGACAGGTAGAGAGAAATCAAGAAGCAGATGAAGGAATAATTCATGGAGATGAGGAAATTGGAGCGTTAGAAACGTTGAGACGAAGAATACATGAAGAAAGAAGAGCTGAGGCAGAAGAACGTGCAAATCTAACAAGGCAAAATCACGAATTGAGGATGGAAAATATGAGACTACAAAGTAGAAGATCGAGAAGTACTACAAGATCATATTCAAGATCGACTAGAAGAAAGATGAGGCCAAACTCACCCACAGTTAATGCTGGAAATAATATTCGAGAAGAAATACCGAATCCTAATGAAGAACATCGCGAAGATAGAGAAAGGACTGATGATCGTTACGTTCCACAAAATGAAACTTTTGATGATAGGCAAAATGATAGAAATCAAGAGAATGGACAACGTCAGGGACGAAATAATCAAGATGGCGAAGGGAATCGAGAGGAAGGAATGAGAATTTTACATGAAAGAGAAGCTCAAAGAAATCAACAAACGATTGAGAAGAAATTGAAAGACACTATGCTGAACAAGCACATTTAACTCGCGAACGTGAAAGATTGAGAGCGGAAATGGAAGAACAAGAGCTACATGAAGCGATTCGCCAGAATAATCGAGACAATCGAGAAAGAAGGTGTACACAAAACCGGAATAACGGTAATCTCAATGAAGAGTATGATAGAGTACAGAGGAGGGCTGAAAGACAACGAATGGAATTGATAAGAAATGAACAAAATCATGGAGGGTAAAATGAGAGACATCATTATATACGAATTCAAGATAGAGATGAGGAAGAGAATCGCAGGAGAATACGAGATGATAATGATGAAGAAGAAATGCAAAATTTCGCGAGAGAAGAAAGACATGAACGCAGAAGAAGGGAGGCGAAATTAAAAATACCAATGGATCAAAATTTAGGCGTAAATGAACAAATCTTAAAAGAATTGGAAGAAATGAGAGGAATGCTAAATAATACAGGAGAAGTAGGCAGAAGACAATTAGATGAAGCTATAGAAGAATCTGTGAAAACTTCATTTACAAGAGAAGTACAACTAGGAGGAATACCTCCGAAATACAATTTGCCCGCATTAACCAATATCTTTGATGGAACAACTTGTGCAATTCAACACATCAAAGCCTATGTGAGATGCATGTTACAGTGGGAAAATCATGATGCCGTGTTGTACAAGTATTTTGCATCCAGTCTAACAAGAGAGGCGTTAAAATGGTTTGAAGGTTTACCAAAAAATACAATAACATCTTTCAATCATTTGCAGACCACATTCTTGGGGGCATATATAAGTAACAATTCTTCGCGACCTGGTATTGAAGATGTGTTTGGATTAAAACAAAGGATTGGCGAAAGTCTGAAGCATCTGACCAAAAGGTGGAGGACTATGTGTAGTGAGATGGCTGGCCGTGTGGATGAGAGATATCTTATCTTGTAATTTATCAATGCTATGTTCGCAACCAATCTATTATATGTCCAAATTTTCAGAGTCAAGAACACCATCACAATGACCGAACTGCGAGAACTTCAGGAAGAGTATATTTCTCTAGAGGAAAGGCAAAATGAGATGGAATCATACCCAGTTGCGAATACCAGTTCACAAGCAGCGAATGCAAGCTTATTACCCAAACTAATAAACACAGTGGCGAGCACTTCGCAAGGACAACAAGAAAAGGTGACGGGCAACAATCAACAGAAACTGGTGGCTATGGGAAGCCGATATCAAGAGGAGTATGAAAGAGAAATAAATTTCTATAATCGTGGTGGAAATAACAAGATTCAAAGACTTGATCAGCCGCGAGAAACTTATGGAGGTCAGAGGTAAAACTATCATAGAGGACAGGGAAGCCACAAGATAATGTGGGAGGATATCAAGATGCCACCTCTAAATGCAAGCGTGGAGAAAATATGGGAAGCTATAATTTTTATGGAGAATATACCGACACCATGGAACATGGGAACTGAACCACCTCCAAGCAACAGAAGTCATGAGTTCTGTTCTTATCATCATTTCCATGGACATACTACAAATGATTGCAGAAATATAAAGAGAATTATTCTGAGAATGATAGATCAAGGAAAGCTAAACCACTTTCTGGTAGGGCATCCACAATCTCAACCATTGTCGCCACCACCACTAGAGCATCACAGAGTAAACACGGTAAAAGAAAAGGAAACATTCTTCGTAGAAGTTGGTGCAAAAGCAAAGAATCTATTCTGTCACTCTATCGTACATTCATACAAGACAATTGAAGATTTTCATGACAATGTTTTGAGTAGAGTGTTCGCAAGAGACAATGATGTAAGAGAAATTATGAATATTGTGAAAATCTCGCCTCTAGAGGAATGGCAGAAACAGACTATTTCTTTTACCGCAGAAGAAGTCCCTGAAGGTGGAGAAGTACATGACAATCCATTAGTGGTAAAATTAGAAATTAATCCAAAACCGAAAGAAGATGAAGATGATGAAGCTGAAGACTCATGGGCAATTAATAGGATTATAATCGATACCGGAAGCTCTGTAAACATATTATTCTATCATACTTATAAAACCATGGGAGGGAGAGATGAAGATCTTATACCATCAACATATAAGATATATGGTTTTAATGGTACTGCCAACAAGCCTAAAGGGGAGGTTATTATGCGAATTCCATTGAAGGGAATATTTTCTGAAATCCTGTTCTGTGTTGTTGACGTAGAGTCACCCTACAATGCATTAATTGGTCGACCTTGGCTACATGGGATTCTAGTTGTATCTTCAACTTTCCACAAGTGCATCAAATTCCCTCACCCCAGCGGTGTAGGAATCATAAAAGGAGATTGGGTTGAAGGAAAGAAATGTTACGAAACTAAGGTAGAATCCTGCGAAGGAAAAGCAAACAAGAAGGAAAATTGGCGACGCAAAATCAAAGAGACACAAAGAAGTGAGAGATTGATGGTGGATGCAATCGAACGAAAACAAGAAGAAATGTTGAGAAACTAATGCTAGCTCAGAACAAGAAATGGTGAACATACCACTACCAAGGAAGCAGTAGCAGAAAATAAGATGTGTATGAATGGTTGATTTGTTGCGAAAATTTTCAAAAAGTACATTTTACTGAATGATAAAAAAGAGATTGAGAAGTGCAAATACGATGTGATGATGTGCGAGAATCTCGCAGAGATCATGAATTCTACAAAAGACAATCAGAGAACAATGACAAAAGAGAAAGGGGCGAACCTTTATGGCGTACACCCTAGTTCGCGAATACAATTTCGCAAGAGGCAAATGTAAGACCTACAGTACGTCATATAAGGGGGTACCTGTTGCATGGCTCATAGAAAGGCTACACCGCCACCGGAACCTGAATCATGGAGATTTGGGGTCAATAAAGCCCATCCGGGAGAGGCACCTTGGATTCTCAGCTTAAGCATATGACTTAGGTTGGGAGACTAAGGTAATAACGACTCTCCCAAGGAGTGCAGAATCTGACCAAGGCGCCGAGGTACACGGTTGAGTCAAGAGTGCCAGGGCCGTCTGGAGCGTACCTTGCCATTCTTGACAAGTCTTGGCTTATACTTCACTCGGCCTGAAGAAAACCCTACTTAGGGTGCAGTCTCGTAACCATAAACCCTATAGGTAAAAGGGATAAGAGGCTGCGAATACAACTGGTTGTTGTTAAGACTGGATGGGAGGAGCTAACCTTGTATGGTAGAAGTGCGCCTCCTTGAAGGGGCAACCAGGGGGAAGATAAGGGCGGCACCCTCCATTAGGGAGCTGATAAGTGTCTTAAGACGCAAATGTCAAGAGGTTTTTTATTCGCAAGGGTATTAAGGCTTGTCATATTTGTGCAACAATCCTGAAGAGGCAATAATACAAAAGAAAAAGATAAGACGAGATCAATGGGTTTTCGCATGAAAGTGCGAAGACGTCCTGCAATTTCGTCGAAAGACGGCAATGTCATGGGGCTTTATTTTCGCAAGAATATTTAGACCTGTCATATTGTCGCAACATTCCTGAAGAGGCCATAATACAAAAGAAAAAGTTAAGGCAAGATCAATGGGTTTTTGCATGAAAGTGCAAGGACGTCCTGCGATTTTGTCGCAATGACAAGAGGTGGCATAATAAGACCTTTAATTAGGAAGGCAAGACCACACATGAATGAGATTTTGAAAAGAATCAAAATTCACTTCTCATAAAATAGCGAAATTATACATAATTAACTGCGAAATTGAGGCATAAAATAAGAAAATTGAGGCATAATTAACTGCGAAATTATACATAACAACTGGTTGTTGTTAAGACCGGATGGGAGGAGCCAACCTTGTATGGTAGAGGTACGCCTACTTGAAGGGGAAACTAGGGTGAGATAAGGGCGGCACCCTCCATTAGGGAGCTGATAAGTGTCTTAAGACGCAAATGTCATGAGGCTTTTTACTCGCAAGGGTATTAAGGCTTGTCATATTTGTGCGACAATCCTGAAGAGGCAATAATAATAAGAGAAAGATAAGACGAGATCAATGAGTTTTCGCATGAAAGTGCGAAGACGTCCTGCGATTTCATCGCAAGACGGCAATGTCATGGGGCTTTATTTTCGCAAGAAAATTTAGGCCTGTCATATTGTCGCAACTATCTTAGAGAGGCAATAATACAAATAAAAAAGTTAAGGCAAGATCAATGGGTTTTTGCATAAAAGTGCAAGGACGTCCTGCGATTTTGTCGCAATGACAAGAGGTGGCATAATAAGACCTTTAACTAGGAAGGCAAAATAAGACCACACATGAATAATATTTTGAAAAGAATCAAAATTCACTTCGCATATGATTGCGAAATTATACATAAACAACTGCGAAGTTGAGGCACAAAATAAGAAAAATCTGCAAAATCTCTCATTTGGATACAAATAATAGAGGCAAGTATGGGAATGAATGAATTAAAAAATGTTATTTGTCTCCACATGATAGATTTACGCAAAAATTCAAAAATTAATGATTATGTTGATTAACCGTATTGCAAGGAAGAATTATTTTAATGAATGCAGGTCGAAATGAAAGAAACTCATATGTCAAGGAATATGGGGAACCAAAAGAATTCGCAAATATACAAAAAGAAGGAATAAATGTACAAGTATTACAGAAGATCTAAGAAAGAAACAAAGACTACTTCTTAGTTGATCCTTCATCATCTTCATCAGACTTGTTCTCTTCTTCGTCTGCACCAGAACTTTTATCTCCATTAGAACTTTCATCACCATCAGATTCTTCAGCTTCGCTATCGAAGATGGTCAGACTAGGAATGTTCTTTGGGATTTCCTCCAAGAGACAAAGATAATCAGAGTGAGGAATACTATGGTCATCACAAACCATTTGAATAGTTTGATTGCAAAAATGCAGAGCGTCGTTCTTAAAGTTCGCAACAGTGATCTTGGTTTGATTCTTTAATCTAGAATATTTGTCGTTGCGAGAAGAAAGATTCTTTGCGAGTTCCTCTTTTTCAGCTTCAAGTTCCTCAACTCTTTGGAGATATCTACTTTCAGATCTTACGAAGAATATAACAATTAATCAGTAACTTGATAAAAACTCGTGAAAGACCAAAGATTAATAAAGAAAAACAGTTAATGACCTTCTCTCTCAGAAATCATATCTCTAATCAAGACTGTATGCTCAACTTGGAGAGTAACATTTACACCTAAATCTTTTCTGGCGTTATCCAAGATTTTCGCGGACCAAGCGAACTCATCATCACTATTTATAAGAAGACGAGAACGAACTTGGTTTTCTCTCACACTAAGCACAACATTTTGACGATTGGCTTCATCTCGTTCAAGTTGAACCTCAAGAAGAGTCTCTTGGAATTTCGCCAAAGCCTTAACACCTTGATCAGAGATACGATCTTTATCATCTATAAGTTTGCTAATCTTGGTTCTTAATTCATTGATCTTTTCTTTAGAATTGAGATAAAAACGTTTAAATTGGTTGGCTAAACCTAAACTAGATCTATGATCAATCTCTAAGAGGCGAAATTTGGATTTAAGTTCATTCAAAAGAAGAGATGAAATTTTATCATTAGAGAAACTATTCAAAGATTTATTAAGATGTTCAAGAAGAGTGTCATTATCTAGGGCATCGGGAAATGAACGAAGAAGAATGGCTTCATCAGAAAGACCATAAATGTCTGTAAAAAGGAATAATCAAATAAGATAAGACAATAGGATGAATGAATGAATGAAAGTAAAGGAGAAAAAATGCATACCATAGAGCTGATCATTAGCTTTTTGAAGAGTAGAAATTTTGTTCCTTTGCGAAGAAGTGTCGGTTTCCAGTTGTCTGTTCTTCTCGCGAGGACCTTTAACTTCAGCTTCTAATTGTTCGTTCTTCTCATGAAGACCTCTAGCTTCAGTTTCCAGTTCTTCATTATTCGTACGAAATCGAAGATTCTTCTTTTCAAGAATTTCGCGTCTCCTCTCCAAATCTGAGGCAACAGCGAAAGAAGCTTTTCCATCCTGCGAAGAAAATACAAAAAATAAGTAAAATAAAAAGAAATTTTGAGTCACAATAATGAAGAAGTAAAAAGACGAAGGCATACCAAACTATTGAGGGAATTTAGGAAGCTAGGAGTCACTGATCTGGAGACTCCACGAAGAGAACTCACCAAAGGTGTCGACAACTCACCAAAGACACAACCGGGGACTTTATGGTGTTAGGCAGCAGCTTACAATTCTTGTTCCTACCTTCTCCACCATGAATAACTGTTTCAGCTTCTAAGAAATTCACTTCAAGACGAGGTCTCACAGGACGAACGTCCTGCAAAAGAAATTGAGGTGATAATCAAAAGCAATTATTTCAATTTTACGAAGAACGTGCAAAAGATGCATACTGGTGAACATCCTGGAGATGTCTTTAGTTTATCGTTGCCGGAGATGTGTTTCAATCTGGGTCGAGAAGCAATCATATCTGCGGAAGGAGGCTCTTTCACCAGAGGTTGACTAACCCTTACGAAATCATGTAAGCGTTCAAATTACTGGTTCCAAAAATCTATATAACATGGAGTTACATAGGTAACTCGGTCAGCACAAGGGAACCAATAAGAGCTTCCTTCGATATGTGTACGGTCTAAACAAGTCTTAATCTGTTCCACCGACGGTTTGCTCCTCCGAAAAGTTGGAACGCACTGATCCATACCCATATGACGGACTGCTCTGTCAATGTTGTATTCCTCCACCGGAAAGTCTCCATATGTTGCTGCTATAAATAACCTGGAGTGCATCTCAACATGAAGGATCTTTCACCATCGCTCAAGTCGGCACCAGATTTCAAAGCCATGCTTTCTCCAGCATTGAAAGTTGTCAATTGGGAAACATGAGGAGGAAGCAGCACCCAGGGACGGAAGTTAAACTCACACTCATCGTCTACAACATCAATGAAACACGTCTTGGATTGAGGTTGTTTTGTTGACCAGCGCATAATCCTAGCGTTATCCTTCTCGGGGAAAATACGTCGAGAATGAGCAGTATTCAACCCTTGCAAGATACTACGGGGAATAGGTGCATACTTCGCAAAGCGTTCCCACATCAAGGCCTGGAGAAACATCGTATTGGCGTAGCATTCAATCTTCATAAAGCCATTCGAAACACTGGAGTCTATAACCAAGGAGTCCAGGTTAGAGTACAAAGAACCCAAGAATAAGCTACCTATGGGAAGTTGTTCACATTGATCCATCTTAATGGCAAAAGGGATTACAAACGTATTTAGCAAATTTCCGTCGTCTTCGAACACGTCCCTGGACAACCATAAACACAAGAAAGAAGCAATAGACAACATACCGTCAGGTTTGTCGAGAGAGACATCTCGTGGACACCAGTGTGTTAACCAGTGAGCATAACAGCCTTTGCCAGAAGCATTGTTAATTCTCTCCATCTCAACTGTTAAGGTGTCATAAATTTCTTTCTCCTCCGTCGAAAGCTCTTCAGGAAAGTTAACTGTGATTGGAAGATGCAATAAAACAACTACATCTTCTAAGGTAATAGTAAACTCTCCCCAGATGCATATAAAGGTATGAGTTGGAATGCACCAGCGAGCTAGAAGGGCCACAATTCCTCGTGCATCATGAAAAATATACAAATCTCCGGATGATTGAATAGCTCTGGTAACCTGTGCTCTATCCAGCATAGCTCTAACACGAGGGAAACCCAACATGTGTCTTTCCCATCCAGAAAATTTCTCTAAAGGTCGTCGAGAGAGTTTGAATTCTATAATTGAGGCAAGGAAAAGTCCTCGTTCAAGGCAAAACCGAATAGCTTCTCTAGGAGTCACCAACTTCTTTTGAATAATCGTTCTGCGATTTATCAAAAGGCGGAATGCTGGAGTTCTGAGACGTCTTTCATTGTCTTGCTGAACCGCGAAGAATGCATCATCTATATTGGGAACATTTTTGATTCCAGGTGCTTCTTATTCTTCATCACCAATAATAGAAGTCTCGTCCATACACGTATCACTGGAAGTGTCATTTTCCTGAGAATCGGGCATCCCTGCGAAATAGGTGTAATGTGCACAAAGCATTCTACTTCAGTATATCGTCATACCAGGTGTAAACTTCGACAATATGATGGGGTCATATAATCTGACAACATGATACTTATGGAGACATCTACAAAAAATGGTAATTCTTAACTCTTACCTCTTTACAAGTCCGCTAACAATAGTGATTGTACCGCAAGAGTTAACGCTCCAAAATTAGTTCGTTCCTTGAAACCTGCAATAACGAACGAAGCCTTATTGATTTCCGAAACTGATTTTTCATAAAATCATGGACACAATGTTTATAGCATAAACATCCACAACTGAACTATGAAATTTACACCAAGACAATATTTCATCATAAATAAGTTGTCTAATTTCGAGGATTACTCAAAACCCACGTTTTGATTTACAAAACAATAACTAACGTGAATTATTCACGTAAATTTTCGAAATTTTTTTTATCTAATGAGAACAAACTTATGTGAATAAAATATGTCATCATATTTTGCATAATATGTCACGGCTACATATATATAAAAAATCTATTTTCCTTCGTACGAGCGTTTTTCTTTAAAACGAAGGTTTATTTTGGTCTTGTGAAAACTCACATCTTTTAAAGATAAAGTTTTGGTTTCCATGAAAATTTAATTACTTTCTATTTTCATAATTTTATTAATGAAAACTTCTGCACAAAATCAAACACTGCCTTTGGTTGGAAGCCTAGCAACAAACTGAGCTCCAACACCTCTTTGAATAGCAACGCCTAATCCATGAAAAATAAAATTACCAAAACCACTACTAGCATCATTATGATCAAGACAATTCTTAAGACTCTTGAAAAAACACAAAGTATCGTCACCAAGCTCACCTAAAGTGGAAAAGGATAAAACACCTAGACCATAACCCAAAGAAGTGCACTTGTCCAAGTACTTAGTGCGCTTTCTTGATACTGCCTTAGAAATTTCCTTCCCTGGGACAAATGAGCGCACACCATCACCTGTGAAGGGCGAGATACCAGTGACATCCATACAAACATCACGTCCATTTTCCCAATTGAGAACAAGAATGTCCGCAAGCCTGAAATCTATGTCATCATCCGACTGAATACCAAGAGATACTTCCTTACGGCAGGTACGTTAGCCTTGTAGCAAATGTCAAACACCACATCACGTTTCCATGCAAGCTCATAAAAAAAATTTTATCTCTAGACACAGGTCTATTTCCAAAGAAAAATCTCTCTGAAAGTTAGGGATTGTTGCTAGTTTCTTAAACTAACAATCGAATGAACATACGTTCCTAAAACAAGGGTTTTTCATAAAACTCACATCCAAAGTATGTATATGCACATATTTTTTATGATGAAAAATTCATGAACAAACAATAAGCTTTTGAAAAAAAAATTGCATACCTGACGTGCCGGCCGGAAGTTGGCCGGACGGTGATCGGACGGCTGGCGACGGCGACTTCCGGTGAATTTTCTCCTCTCCTACTGACGACATGAAGATGTGAAGGGGATGAATCTGGTGGACGTGTGGGAAGAAATAATTTAAAAAAGGGAATTAATCCCTTTTATACCAAATTTTATTTCCAAAACCAAATTCCATAAGGATTTCCTTATCGCGCCCGGCCCGTGAATCCTAAACCGACCAAGGTTCCACTATCGAATCAGCGGTTATACACCAATTTATGCTCGCTGGATGACGTTCTATTATGCCGCTAGGGTTTTCGCTCAAACCATGGTTTGCTCATTCGGTCGAAATCCGGTAACATCTTATCTTATGACTAAGTTCAATTACTTATTTTTGTATGTACCTGGAAAATCACCATTCAATGCTGACTGAGGAACATGACTGTTCCTCACTAAGCAGGGGACTTAATGTAGATGGTGGATTTTCGACAAGGAAATCATAAAACCATAATTATGCATACTCCGGATCCGGCAATCGGATGAGTATTGAGACTCATGTCTCTCAACAAAGCGTGAAAGCTCATGCCATAAAATCTCTGACTGAGAAGGTTGTCTCTCAGAGTATCTGTAGATGTGTAGTCTCCCAGCTGAGGCCACGGCACATCTCATGAATACTGAGCAATTTCAGTAATTATTTCTATATAGAATCGAAAGATTGGACGGCTCCTAGACAACATGCCTGCTAGTATAGAGCGACAACGTCTTCAGAATGCAACCAGGTTTTCCCTGACTATATAGGAGAAATATGATACTCCAGCAAGTGCATATTGCTCAACTCTCAGATAATTAATGATCCTATATAGGAAGCCCTGCTAGTATAGATCCATCAATTAATAATCCCAAATCGTAGCTGAATATCCAGCAATATTCTACGATTCTTCGTTATATTTCGTCATTTCAATTCGTGGTCTTCCCAGCGGAACTCCACGGGTTAGTGATAAATATTCAACGAAACAGGCATCTGAGCATCGAATAAGCCCTCACTAAAATGGTGCAAGTGTACTTAGCAATAATGCACAGACCAGCATTTGAATGCGCAAACGAGCATTTCAAAAATACGAATGAACGATGAACCTATGCAAAATAGGGAGGAAAAATAATAATAAAATATTAGCAAAGGCGCCAGGAACTGGGATCACCAGCCGGCCGGTCATGTCGTGACCAGTCCCACACCTAATTTTATATTTTATTATTTTTCCCTGATCTCATGAAAATTCTCTCGTTCGAGCAAATCTCCTTCGATTCAAGGAAATTCTTTAATCTCATGATATCTTTATGTCAAGAAAATAATAAAATTAGGGAAAGGTGTCACGGGACCGAGCACCATCCGGCCGGCCATGCCCTAGCCGTGGTCGGTCCCACACCTCACGTCCCCATTATTTTATTATTTCTCTCAATCCTTGAAAATTCCCTGATTTCATGAATTTTCCCTAAAACCATGAAAATTCCCTGATTTCATGAATTTTCCCTAAACCCATGAAAAATATTATAAAATTAAGAAAACTCGTGGGACCGGGCCCTAGCCGGCCGGTCATGCCCTAATCGGTCCCACACGCCTCTTATTTTATTATTGTTATTTGTTTTGTTTTCCTCATTCCATGAAAACTCTCTGATTTCAACAAAATACCTTGGTTTCAACAAATCTCTCTGATTTTATGAAAATTCTCTAAAATCATGAAAATTACATAAAATTGGGAAGAGTGCCCTGGGACCGTGCCCGTTGGCCGGCCGACCATGCCTTGGCCATTGCCGGTCCCACACTCTATCATTCCCTATTTTATTATTATTTTATTTCTCTCATCTCATGGAAGTTCCCTAATTTCATAAAACTCTCTAGTTTCATGGGATTTCCCTCAATTCAGAAAAAATACGCAAAATTACATAAAACTGGGAAAGTGTGGGACCGTGCTTGTCATCCGGCCGACCGCGCATCGGAAAATATTGAAACTCTCAGGACTCAGACAAGGACACTATGGTGACACGGGCACATTCCCTTTACCGACCAAGGGTGACCCTAAGGATTGGAAACAGCCGGTCTCACATGTTTTAATGATTTTAACCTAATTTGCTCAATTGCTCATATTAGGTTCAAACTCTTTCCAAACAATTGGGGGTTTGCTCAAACGACCATCAATTGGTCCCACGGCCACCAAGAGCCGGTCCCATGACCTCTTGGTCGGTCCCTCATCTTTTCATGGCTAGATTTTATTATTTGTCGCTCACACGAGCATTATATTAATAAATGATTAAACCAGCATTTAATCATTCTTTCACCAACTGGTCCTCAAGAGACTTTGGTATTTTGCTCATTCGAGCATCTGGGCGTTACATGGTGGAGTCATCATACCATGTAGCCGGTCCCTGATTCACTTGGCGGTTGATTTTGAATAAATCATCATTTTATTAAAATTAGGGTTTTTAAATCCAGAACTCTGCAAAAACATGATTCTGAGCAGATTAAAAACTGATAATTTTATGTTGATTCCATGATCAACATTTTTATTTATTATACTCGACCCAGCAGTCAGTATCTTAAATTAATATTTTATTTGGTCCTGCACCAATAATTCATCAAATGAGCAATATTCGCTCAAACCTACAATATTTGCTTGAACCAGCAATATTTGCTCAGATTCAAGAATATTGGTTCAACTATCAATATTCAACAATTTAGCAACACAGTTTGTTCGTCTTTGGTAATCAACATAATAATACCTCATCTCAGCAGACATATTTAATTCATGAGTTTCATAACATTTGCAAATCATGTTCAACTCAGCAATACATGGACTCATCGTTCCATAAAGTCAGCAACTGACTCCACAATCACGAGATATCAATCGTGTCACATGGGGGATTTTAACTAGGGTTTTGGTCTGGCGGTCTACGGCACATGTGTTCACCCACGAAGAGAATGTGAGCAAGTTGTGCAATCAGTTGGAAGAGTCAGCAAAGTAGTGGGTGGAAAATTAACCAAGTCTCCGTACGATGAGCAACTGGTTTTAACACGATTTCCCATTTCCCCACTCTCTGATTCCAGCAACTGTCACACTTCATGGGATCATGGTGTTTTTAATTTAGTAATATAAGAAGACCTCTGAATCATGATTGAAAGGACAATATTAGAATACTCGAACATTCGTCAAAACAAGCAATTTCTCGGCAAGTTCATACAAACAATCTTTCGTCTACACGAACTCATCGTCTGAGCAATCACTCTCAATTGAGTAAGATTCAATCATTCAGAGCGTTCTTACGCTGAATTCACAACACACCTACAATCTCAGATCACCATTGATCCCACACATTTCTCAGCTTCCCTCTTACAGATCAACCCATCCTCTCTTGTGACCGAATTGACTCTGGAACGGCCACTGTTCTTGGTTTAAACCGGAGTCCTACAGATTGATCTCTCGAACTTAAAGCACTCCCTTCTTGCAGTGCATCTGTGTGAGGTTCAATATTTTGCTCGGTTCAAGGAGTCTTCACACTTACGTCTCTTCAATTCAGTAAAAACCAGCAAATCGTTTTTCCCCATCTACACCTTGGCCTCTTCAACACGACTCGAAATCTTCGTCACTTCCAAGTACTCCATGATTCTAAACGTGTTCATCTCAACATCATAGTTGTTGAAGATCCGTAGCGATAACAATGAGAAAACAAATGCTCTCAATCATTGTTATACAATGTCGTAGTATTATTACACAACATAAAAGTTCAATTGTATCACAACTTTGACAACAATACTATGGTGATATGTATCACTCCCCCTCATCTCAACATGAAAACCACTCCCCCTTACATAATGATCCATAAACCATATGTATTTGTAGTATGAAACTACACATTAATTCTTCCATTTTTTGTCAATATGAATTGGAAAAGGTACGAAAACTAGTGAGATCCTCATGAAATTTTCATAGAGATACTTCATGACCAAAAGTGAATAACATACCAACTTATTTAGATGCAATCATAAATCCGAAGCTAAATGTATTCATCAAGGAGTTTATAAAGATACAAGATAACCCCTATATATTCCACAACTGAACTCCCCACAAAGATTTGACAATTAAACACAAGTTCAATCAAGAACTCACCCCCCCCCCCC